>NC_067295.1:14163324-15444149 GCF_020740795.1 Apus apus | reverse complement strand
TGGGGGGGGGGGGGGAAGTACAGGTTTTGTTTCTTTTCTTTTTTTCCTTCCTTTTTTCTCTTTTTCCATAGGGCTTTTAAAGCATGGTGAATGTGCAAGTCAGTGCTTTGTTTGCTTCATATTTCCCCCCCCACCTCCCCCAAGTGCTTATTTACAGTTACAGTACCTTTTTGTGAGCAACAGGAACAAAAAAAAAGACAATTATTTGAACTGAGGATCCATGATCCCAAGTCAAAAAAAGGCAGATCTTCAATATTTATATCTTTATACATATATATATATATATATATGCTTTTGTGTATACACAGATAACATTTCTCTCTTCTTTTAAAGTATTAAAAAAATGATCAACCTTCAGTCTATAAAAATACCTAACTCTACAAGATAGAAAAATTGTTTCCCTCTCCAAGTATACACTGATTTACACCCAAAGCTTCTCTGGAAATGTACATGACGTGGCTTCTTCCCGTGGGCTCGGGGTAGGGAGGGGAGTGATGCTGGGAAGGGTCCCCTCCCCTCCCTCAAAGGTTTTGGGGCTCTCCCCCCCCCAACCCTCTGCACCTCACCCAAGGCCACGGGAAGGGTTGAGTTCAGAGAAGAGGGTCGTGGTGGTTCCACCAGCTGGTTTTCCCCCCCGGGACCAGCAGTGCAGGGTCCTGTGAGACACTTGGGGACCCCCCCTCAGCTACTTGGGGACCCCTCCCAGCCACTTGGGGATCCCCCCAGCCACTTGGGGACCCCCCATCCCACTTGGGGACCCCCCCCAGCCACTTGAGGATCTCCCAAGCCACTTGGGGACCCCCCCCCAGCCACTTGGGGATCTCCCAAGCCACTTGGGGACCCTCCCCAGCCACTTGGGGACCCCCCAAGTGACTAGGGAACCCCCCTACAGGGTCTAAGGCTGCGGCAGCTGCCACCCCCAGGGACAAGGTGCCCTGCTGTGCAGGAGGAGGGATGTGCCAGCCCCATGGAAGCGATGTAGGGGGGAGCAGGAGCTCCCAGCCCCCCCAACACCAGCAGCCCAGGGATCCTCGTGGCTTCTGCTTTCAGGCCACTCCGGCCTTTCCAAAACCTGACAAGCAGGAAAAAAAAACCAAAGAAAGGGCTTTTTCTTGGTGATTCGGGAGCCGAGGTGAAGCCGGATCCTTTCGGGAAGCCGCTGGTTGGCTCCTCCCGGGAGCTGGAGAGGAGGAGCAGGAGGGTTAACCCGGTCCCTCCAGGGGCTGCTCGGCTGCCAAAAGCTGCCCGATGTAAACATGGCTTTTGTTTTTCCCGGGAAGCTGCTCTTGGATGATTCTCTGGGCTCTTCTCTTCCGAGGGCACCAGAGATGTCAGCCCGGGCTGCTGCTGAGAGGTGGGAACGGCAGCTCCATCCATCCCCTGCCCTGGCCCAGGGAAGCAGCAGGGAAAGGCAGCAGGAGCAGGTTCTCCCCTCCAGGAAGGTCTCCAGGAAGGTCCCCAGCAGAGCCCTGCTCCAGGTGGGAATGGCACAGGCCACTATTCCCAGGTCAGGAACAAGGTGGAGGACTCAGCCCTCTCAACCACATCTCCCTGGACAGCCCGGGCAAGCCAAGCCAGGATGGAGAGAGGCAGGAACAGCCTCCAGTGCAGGGGGAAGAGTGGCAGCCTTGGACCTGGCTGGCCAACCAGCCCCCAGGCTGGACAGACAGACATCACCCATGTGCCTGCAGCTGGGGACGGGGGGACCAACCCTCCCAGAGCCAGGCTGGCTGGCCAGACACCCAGAGCAGAGCAGGGAGGAGGGCAGCAGAGCCATGGCCACCCAGGAGAGCCAGGGGAGGAGCCACGGGCAGCCAAAATAAATAAGGAGGCAGGTGACAAAGTGCTCTGACACCCTGTCCCCAAGCTGGCAGCTCCCCTGCCCCTTCCTGCCACCAGGGAGTGAGGAGCCAGCCAGCCCTCTGCTCCCAGCCCCTTCCCCAGCAGAAGGGGCAGGGCAAGGATGAAGTGTGCCAGCTGAAGGAGGACATTTGCATGAAGTGAATGAAAAACAAACCCAACCCCCAAACCCTGCAAGTCTGGGACACGTTTCCCTCTTTCCCAGCTCTACCCCGGGGAGTGAGTGTGTCAGGGACACTTTGGCAAAGCAGATACTTGGACTGGGGAGGGAAAAGGTCAGTGCTGCTGCTTCCTTCTCCATCCCATCATCCTGCAGTTCAGAGAAACCTGGGAGTCCCCTGGCAGAGACTTCCCTCTCCTGGCAGCCCTCCCAGTGCCCAGCTCCTGTTGGGAGGCTGGAGGGTGTGACAGGGCTGTGGGGACAGGTCCCAGCTTCACGGGTAGCTCCCTCCAGGCTGGCCTGTGTTCCTTCTCCAGGTTCCCTTTCACCCCTCCAAAGCAGGAGGGCTTCAAAACAACAGAGTCAGCCACCAGAGCCTGGCTGCTGGGTTTGCTTTCTCCCTGCCCTGCTGGTAGTTCCCCCATGTCGACCCGACGCTTCCTTGTGCCTTCATCAAGAGCAAAGACGTTTGGAGTCCCTTCTTCATCCTCTCAGAGCACCAAGTAAATCCACGGCCAGCAGGGAGTGCAAGGCCACCCTTACTTCACTTCCAGGATGGAGGGGTTGGTCTCCATGATGGCCACGATGATCCTGTCGATGTAATCCTGCAGGCGGAAGTTGATCTCCTCTTGCTTCTGGATGGCTTCCATCAGCTGCAGGGGGGAGAAAGGGATTCAGTGGCCACTGGGACCCACAGGGGCTTCCTAACTGGGTACTAGTCATAGAATCATTAAGGTTGGAAAGGACCTTCAAGATCATCCAGTCCCACCCCCCTGCACGGGCAGGGACACCTCCCACCAGCCCAGGCTGCTCCAAGCCCCATCCAACCTGCCCTTCAACACTGCCAGGGATGGGGCAGCCACAGCTTCCCTGGGCAACCTGGGCCAGGCTCTCACCACCCTCACACCCAAGAATTTCCTCCTCATGTCCAACCTCAGTCTCCCCTCTGCCAGTTTTAATCCATCCCCCTTGTCCTCTCCCTCCCTGCCCTTGTCCCAAGTCCCTCCCCAGCTTTCCTGGAGCCCCTTCAGGCACTGGAAGGTGCTCTCAGGTCTCCCTGGAGCCTTCTCTTCTCCAGGCTGAACCCCCCAACTCTCCCAGCCTGGCTCCAGAGCAGAGCTGCTCCAGCCCTCCCATCATCTCCGTGGCCTCCTCTGGACTCTCTCCAACAGCTCCATGTCCTCATGCTGAGGGCACCAGAACTGCAGGCAGTACAGTCGGGAACAATTTCTTCCCTGAAAGGGTCATGAACCCCTGGCCCAGGCTGCCCAGGGAGGTGGTGGAGTTCTCATCCCTGGAGGGGTTTCCAAGCCCTGTAGATGTGGTGCTGAGGGACACAGGTTAGCACTGGGCTGGGTAGAATTACACTAATGGTTGGACTTGATGATCTTCAAGGTCTTGCCCAACCCAAACAATTCTGTGACTCTCATGGCTCTGTGCACCCCCAGAGCTTTCCCCACTTCCTCACCCTGGCCTGGAATGTTCCTGGCCAGGGAAAATGCCCTCAGCTGCTGGCTCTGCCCTCTCCTCTCCTCAAACTCTCAGCCAGGTGGGACCCTGGAGAAAGCCTGGAGCATCACACCTCCCTTCAGCCTCTAAACACCCAGGTGTGTTTCCCCACTTCCTGGGGGCTGAAAGATTTCATCCTGGAGCTTCTGTGGGCTTGGACACCAGCACCCAGGGTACAAGCCATGGAGCAGGCAGTACCAAGATCTCCAGGGAAGATGTCCCAGCTCCCGGGGGTTTAAGACAGCTACAGACAGACAGACATGGTGGCTGGTCTGTCCCAGGAAGAGGGAGGTTGTCACAGGGCAGGCCAATGGAGCTGCTGGTATCAGCAAACTGGAAGGGAGCAGCTTCCCCTCTCCCTGGGAAGGGGGGGCTGGCAGGCAGGGCACAGGCTGCAGGCTCCTCACACGGTTGTGTGGGCATTTCTTGGTTCCTGACAGCTTTTGGGGGAACGTGGGGAGTGAGCAGCCCCACAGACAGGGCCACGACAGCTCCTCCCAAGGCTGGGGTGGCTGGTGCAGCTCCTCTCAGCCAGCTGGGCAGGAGGAGAGGAGATGCAGCAGCCACCCCGGGGCTGAGGTGAGCAGCACCCCGTGGCACCTACCTCGTCTCTGGAGACTGAGCTGATCTCTGCTGCCAGGGATTCAGAGAAGGAGGCTGAGAAGAGGTTCTTGGCTCCCTGGATGCTCAAGTTAATGATCTGCCCGTTGAGTTCATCGTTCTGCTCCTTCAGGTTCCTGTTGTCCTGTTCACAAGGGATAAACATCAGGGGCTGCTGAAGCCTGTGGTGCCCTCAGTGCAGATCCCACCGGGGAAGGGGCTTTCATCCTCACCAGCAGCTCAGGGTCTCCTGGCTCAGTCCTGGCAGAGCCTGGAGAACCTCTGGAAACATGAAATGTGCTGGGGAGATTCCAGGGACACAGCAGAGAGGGGCTCTCGTGCACCAGCTGTCCTTCAGAGAAAGGACCCAACCTCTCCTGTCCCAGAGACCAAAAATTCACCAGGGAGCTGGATCCAGAGTTGGCTTCTTTGGGGGGGGGGGGGGGGAAGGGGGAGCCCCAAACCCTGCTGACCACTCCTGGGGGTCAGGAAACCAACATCCCCTTTTGCAGACCAAGCAGCTGAGATGCCTCCCACCCTGCCCAGCCTCCTGTACCTGCTTGAGCTGCTTGATCTCCTGCTCCAGCTCTGTCTCCCGTGTCCTGCTGTTGTACTCCTGGAGCCCCAGGCTGCTGCTCCTGCCCCTCCTCTGCTCAGCTTCCAGTTTGAAGAGCTGCAGGTGCTCGAGCTGCTTCCTGAGGTCCTCAATGAGCTGCAGCACAAGGGCAGGGGACAAGTGGGTGCCACGGGTCTGACAGCTGAGCTGGCTGGTGTGACAGACAGGCTGTCCCCAGCTGGGAGCAGCCCCACCAACCCCAGGATGAACAGGCCCTTCCTGGGGGTGCACGTGGCTTCTCCTTCCTCCCCCTGCACCTCTGGAGAGGGGGGGAGCTCCTTCAGAACATGAGAGCAGCCCTGGAAGGGTCTTGTTGGGGCAGCAAAGATGCTGGTTGGGGTCTGCAGCAGCAGAGAGACTCCCCTGGGCAACGGGGGCAGCTCCCTCCTGCCACAGGGCTGTGGATCTCACCTGAGGGGCCCCAGCATCACCAAAACGACAATAACTCCCACTTGGAGGCCCAAAGCTCCTTTCCAACCACACCAGCAAGTCCTGCTGGAGCCTCCAGCTGGAAGCACCAACCACACGGACCTGGAAGGGGCTGGAGGAAGGGGGTTGGATTTCTGCCCCCAAGCACACAGGAACTGGCAGCTCCCTCCCAAGCAGCCTCACACCCCCCATCCTCCTGCCTGCTGGCTCCACCTGCCATTGTCACCACCCTCCTGCCTCTGCTCCCTGGATGCAGAAGAGAAGCAGACCCTGCAGGAGGAGGCCAGAGTGGCCCAGCCCTGGGGGTGGCAGATGCACTTGGCTGAGTTTCAAGGCAGGCAAAAGCAAGAGGTGAGGCAGCTCTGCTGCTGTGCTGCCTCACTCTGCCCCGGCGGGACCAAACGCTCCAGTTACACCTATTTTTGAGGTGGCCACCAAGGCCAGTTCCCCCCACTGAGCCCTCATTTGGGGGGCTATCAGGGCAGGCAGCCCCCCACCCCACTCACCTCCTGCGTCGACTCCTTCTCCTTCTGAAACTGGTGCCTCTCCTGACTCAGCTTGTCCCCCATCTTCCTCTTTTTCTCCTGCTCATCTGTGAGCTGCACAGTGAGGTCTTCAATCTCATCCAGCAGCTTCTGCTTCTCCTGTAATGACAAGAGAGGCCACAGTCCCAGGGCCCTCCCCGTGGCGTTCGCTGGACACGCCAGGAAGGCTCTTCCCACTGATGGGATCCAGGGGCTCTGCCTGCTGGAATTTCATCCCCAGGGCTTCAGCAGCACCAAGAAGAACCACACACCAAACGAGCACCAGTGAGAGAGGAAGGGGAGAGGTGACTCAAGAAGGAAGGCACAAGGGGAAATATCTACCCTTGTGCTGGCGTGGGACTCAGCTTGGGCAGGACTGGGGCCAGCACAGGGGACCCGAGCCAAGGGGAGACATGAAATCATAGAGTCATGGGATGGTTTGGGTTGGGAAGGACCTTACAGATCATCTAGATCCAATCCTGGTTGGTTCACAGAATCATAGAATCATGAAGGTTGGAAGGGACCTTAAAGATCATCCAGTTCCAGCCCCCCTGCCGTGAGCAGGGACCCCTCCTACCAGCCCAGGTTGCACAAAACCTTGCCCAACCTGGCCTTAAAAACCTCCAGGGATGGGGCATCAACAACCCTCCTGGGCAACCCATCCCAGTTCCTTAGATCCTCAGGAAAACCAGGAATCCAAGATCTTAAGCCACTTCAGTGGGGATGTTCTCTCTGTTGCAGGTGTGAAACCATTTCACTGAGGACTGACCCAAGGAGGAATATGCCCAGTTCAAGCCCAGCTCTCCTGCTCTGTCCCCATCCCACCCTCAAAGCCCTGACTGAATATTTGAAACATCAGGTCAAGCTTGTCATGGTGATGACAACAGCCCTGAGCAGGACACCTCCCTGCAGCTCCCAGCCTGGCTCTCCTCAGGAGGAAGGTTTTGGGCTTTCAGAAAGGCAAAAATATAGCACAAAAGCCCAAGGCTGGTGCTGAGCAGCCTGTGCCACAAAGAGGTAGAGGAGCAGCTCCAAGGGTCAGCTCTGGGTGCCCTGGTCCATGGAGCAGAGCACCAAAAGCACCACAACCAGCAGGAACCACAACACTGACCAGAAAACCCTGACTTCAGAGGAGGGACGGGACAGCAATCACCTGGAGAGCTCCTCTCCTCAGCAAGGAGGGCCAGAAGTTCCACTCCTCCCTCCTCCTTCATCCCTTTAACTGTGGGAGAAAGAGCAGGACTTCTCTGCAGAGAGATTGGAGGAGCAAACCCAACTTTGTGTGGCTGAACAGCAGGCAGGGAACGTGTCCTCAGCCCCACAGAGGTTTCCCTGCCCCAGCCTCAAGGCAGGGTCTTGGGAGATGAAGACCATGTCATGGTGGCCAGGCTAGGTAGAGATGTAGCTGCAGGTTCCAAGACTGCAAGCAGATGAAAGGCTTTGAGGGCCTCCAGCTGGACAGGGAGGACTGATTTCTCTTACATTTTCATCTTCCAAGGCTTGAGCAGAAACAAAAGGCAGCCTCTGCACCAGGTGCTGCACCTGCAACCCACCTTGTCCCCGGGGAGGAGGATCTGGTCCATCCCACAGGAACTGGGGCACCTCAGCCAGCCTCCCACCCTGTTGGCCTGGAATCCTGAGCAGGACCAGGATCTGGGAGATCACACCCAAACCCCAGTGAGGGCCCATCTGCAGGGCAGGGGTGGGGGAGATGAAGCATCCCAGCTCCTCTTCCTCCCTTGCAGCCAACTGCCACCAGGGGATGGGGACAAGCTCCCACCAGAGTCCCTTCCCAGCCAGCTGGGGCTGCCACCCTGTGGCTTCCTGGGGACTGGAGAGACTCCTCTGGGGGTTGGTAATCCCACCTTCCAAGCTAAACACTGGGAACCTGCATGGATAGGGGTACAGGACAGCTCTGCTCCTGGGCAGGGACTGGGGGGCAGAAGAACATGATTTGGTCCTTACATAAAGAGATCTTAGAGCAGCTTCCAGTGCCTGAAGGGGCTCCAGGAAAGCTGGGGAGGGGCTTGGGACAAGGGCAGGGAGGGAGAGGACAAGGGGGAAGGGATGAAAACTGGAAGTGGGGAGACTGAGGTTGGACATGAGGAGGGAATTCTTGGCTGTGAGGGTGGGGAGAGCCTGGCCCAGGTTGCCCAGGGAAGCTGTGGCTGCCCCATCCCTGGCAGTGTTGAAGGGCAGGTTGGATGGGGCTTGGAGCAGCCTGGGCTGGTGGGAGGTGTCCCTGTCCATGCAGGGGGTTGGATCTAGATGATCTTGAAGGTCCCTTCCAACCCAAACCATCCCATGACTCTGTGATCTCACATGTAAACTTGCATTTCAGCTCCAGAGAACCCAGAAGCACAGTCCCCCCCAGCACCCCTGGTCCTCACCTCCTCAAGTCTCTCAATGTTGGCTTTTAAACAAGGGACACAGGATCTCAGCTCACTGTTCTCATCATCCAGCTGCTGCAGCCTGCAAGAGGGGGGAGACGTGTGAGAAACTCCCCCAAACACACCCCAAGTGTAGATTTGGTTAGAGTCTCACTCAGAGCATTAACCCAGGAGCTGCTGAAGGCAATTCAGCACTGATCTATCTCCTCAAAGCAGAGACTTCCACTATTTCTACTCCCAGAGGAGAAAGAGGAGCATCCACAGGACTTCTGATGAGCCCAGGGTTTCAACAGCCCATGGCCAAGGCTCAGCAAGCACCAAAACTGGTCTGGGCAGAGTCAGAGAAGGCTTCAGAGGGGGCTTCAGCTTTGCATTCTCCACTTCAGTAACACCCACGTGTCCCAGTCACTGTCCTGCTCCAAGGCCACTTGACCCCCCCCCCCCCCCCTTCAGCTCCCATTTGCTGCAAGGGTGGAACAATAGGGGAGAAGATTCTGGAAAGCTGCAAGAACCAGCCTACCCAAAAACCTGTCAAATAACTGAAACCTCTCCCCAAGGTGTCCTCCTTTGGAAGGCAGCATGGAGCACCTTGTCTGGGTCACTGTCTGCTGGACAACTCCCTCTTCCCAGATATTTGCCTGCTTGATAGAATCCTCCTTCAGGACCTTTATAGAATCATGTGGGTTGGAAAAAGACCTTCAAGATCATGTCCAACCCTTAAGCCAACAGGGCCAAAAATCCTCAGCACCACGAAGGTGGAAAACATGGTGAGCACCCAAAGTGCTTCCATGGGTCATTCATGGGAACAAGCACATTCAGAAGATGTTCTTGGCTGTGAGGGTGGTGAGAGCCTGGCCCAGGTTGCCCAGGGAAGCTGTGGCTGCCCCATCCCTGGCAGTGTTGAAGGGCAGGTTGGATGGGGCTTGGAGCAGCCTGGGCTGGTGGGAGGTGTCCCTGCCCATGGGAACAACCCACCCCCCCCACACGGATGGGGAACATGAATTAAATTCTTCAAGTGAAGAGTCTGACACTTGAGTTTGGAACAAGAGCAGGAGAAGTAGCCAAGCAGGCTTACAAGTAGGTTTGTAAGGACTTGAGTCACATCTTCAACCAAGTTCCAACTCCCTGTCTGCCCCACCTGGGTGTCCCCAGAGGCTGCAGTCACAAAGCAGCAGCCTCTACGTGTGTTCCAGAGTGTAGATGGGAGTCCAGACCTGCCCTGCCCCAGCCCCACCTGGCCTGCAGGTTCTCAATCTCAATGCTCTTCTCCCTCTCCATTTTGCTCAGCAGTTCCCTCTGCTTCTTGATCTCCTCCAGCAGGGTCTGGTCAGCTCTCAGCTCCTGCTCCTTCAGCTGTTCCTCGAGAGCATTTGCCCTGCAGAGAGGAGAGAGGGAGGATGAACCATTCCTGATGGCTCAGCCCCCACCACACTGCCATCCCAAGGGAGGGACCAGGCTCTTTCCCAGCTTGTTTCCCACCCCACAGAGTAACTGGGGTGGGAGAACTGGGAGAACAGAGCTGCTGGGAAGCACACACCACCTTCTCAAGCAGCAGGTGTATACGGGCTTTGCTGTGTCCCAGCAGATGCAGTGGCAACACAACAGGATGGTCAGATGAAATGACCCAGGTGGTACCTCTGCCCAGTTCTTTCCAGTCTCCAGCAAACCCCTTTTTAAGGGGGAGGCAAAGGAGGGAGGGAATAATTTTACAACCCACAGCCCGTGGGTCACAGTCCCAGCATCACCCAGAACAAACTGCTTCTGGGAATCCCACAGGATCATCTAGGTTGGAGAAGATCTTTAAGATCATCAAACCCAACCATAAACCCCCAGGGCTGTGGTTTCACTGGTGGTGGCCATGGCAGAGAGGTCCTTCTGGAGCCCCTTCCAGCACGGAGGGCTCCTTGATGTTGCTGCCCAGAGAAAACATGACAACCCCAACCCTCCTCCTTTTCACCCTCTCGTGTCCCCAGCAGAAGACAGAGGAGCCTGCAGATCCACCTGCTCCACGTACCAGCAGAACAGCACCTTCTAGGTGGGGCTTGGCTTGATTAAAGGCCAAGTGACACTTCTGGGCCAAGCTGCAGAAGTGAAAACATTTCCCTGGCTGCAAAGTTCATCAGGGCTTAGAGAAACCTTTGTTTGACTCGCTGGCTTCCCTGATTGTTACTTAACAGCCTTACAGCCCCAGAGATCAAACTCCTGCTTGGGTTTATCTGCCCAGGGTAAATACCCTGCTGGAGGCAGCAGCCTGCCAGATCAGCAAGGCAGTGATTACACCCAAGGGCTACACCCCAGGCAGGATCTGAGAGCAAGAGGACCAAGGTTGCCTGTGGGGAGGACAGAGATGGGGAGCAGGGACCCTGCTGCACCTTCAGCTCAGCCCTGAGGGGTGGACTAAGGGCCAGAAAGGGTCAATGCAGTGAGTAGGAAGTGTATGTCATAGATATCCTTCCTGAAAGGGAAGCTTTCCAAGTAACATCACCCCCATTTGTGGGCCTCTGAGCTGACCCCTGGAGCTCCAGAGACCTTTCAGGGTGGAGAAGCACAACGATAAAAAGGCCTTGGGGAAAAAAAAAGAACCAAAACCAAGCTCTCCTGGCACGTTTATGTGCATCCAAGTGGAACGTTGCACGGGAGAGAGTGGCCGTTTGTCCCAGCTGAGCCACCAGCAACCTTCCCCGTGCTCCTGGGAATCTTCCAGAGGGCCCAGAAAAGCAGGTGCAGGATGCCCAGCTCCCACAGGTGGCTCCTGGGCGGAGGGGACAGCCTGGACCCCTGGGGGATTCAACCCCAACCACCCCCCCTGCCAGGCAGGATGGGGTTGGCAAGGACCAAACCACCAAGCCCTCCTGCTACTTTCTGTCCCGTCTCCCTCCTCTCCTGCTGCCTCCTCTCCCAGCATGGGGAGGCTGCAGCACGTGCTGGGGGTTGGAAAGCCCCCCCCTTCCCCCTACGGTGCTGTGAAGCTGCATTCTGGCCAGGTTTGGGCTCCCTCACCTGTGCACCAGCTGCAGGTTCTCCTGCTTGAGGCGGCTGTGCTGCTCGCCGGTGGCGGCCGTGTCCTTCTCCAGCTCCGTCACCCTCTTCTCCAGAAAGACCACCTGAGGGGTTGGGGAAAAGGCAGGCTCAGACCCTCCATCCCCCCGTGCCCAAAACAGTGACCCCAAGGGGTGCAGCAACTCCCTGGGGATTCCTCAGGTTGTTGCATCCCACCCGAGAGGGTCACCCCGTCCTGGAGGGACCTGCGTCCTCCTCCTTGCCCGGCTGCTGGAGCCATTCCTGGGGCTCACTCCTGGTTGCCACTGGGCTCAGGCAGCTGGGCCTCTATTTAAAAACAGCCTTTAAAAACATTCCTTCATGCCTTTGTTTCACTGATCTGGGTGTCTCCCGTGCACCAACACAGGGAGAAACACTCCCCTCTTTCCTTTCTTCACCCCCTTCATGATAAAATCATAGAATCATGGGATGGGTTGGGTTGGAAGGGACCTTATAGACCATCCAGTTCCACCCCCCTGCATGGGCAGGGACACCTCCCACCAGCCCAGGCTGCTCCAAGCCCCATCCAACCTGCCCTTCAACACTGCCAGGGATGGGGCAGCCACAGCTTCCCTGGGCAACCTGGGCCAGGCTCTCACCACCCTCACAGCCAAGAATTTCCTCCTCATGTCCAACCTCAATCTCCCTCTTCCAGTTTTAATCCATTCCCCTTGTCCTCTCCCTCCCTGCCCTTGTCCCAAGCCCCTCCCCAGCTTTCCTGGAGCCCCTTCAGGCCCTGGAAGGTGCTCTAAGGTCTCCCTGGAGCCTTCTCTTCTCCAGGCTGAACACCCCAACTCTCCCAGCCTGTCATAATCATAGAAGCATGGAATGGTGGGCTGGAAGGGACCTTAAAGATCATCCAGTCCCACCCCCCTGCATAGGCAGGGACACCTCCCACCAGCCCAGGTTGCTCCAAGCCCCATCCAACCTGCCCTTCAACACTGCCAGGGATGGGGCAGCCACAGCTTCCCAAAGCCCTACCTGGAGGTCTAAGAGGGATCCCAGCTGGATCCCTGGAGCTCCAGCCCTGAGGCTGGGAACAACCACCTGCTGCCCAAAACAGGACTGAAAGATCCTGGCTTCACAGCTACCAGTAAATAAAGCAGGAGGAAAGGCTGCCAGGTGGAGGGGGAGGATCAGAGGCAAGTGTTTTCCCCCTATACCTACATGGGGCTTATTTCAGCTGCATTTGCTTTTTCATTCACTTGCCCTAAACCCTCTAGAACTTTGAGGAGCAAAGGGGGCTGGGAGTGCCCCTCTCCTCCCCACCCAGGCAGGAGTGTGGGTGGGGAACTGCAGGAGGAGACTTCACGGTCAGAAAAGTCCCATTTCTACCCATCCAAGAGCAATCCTGAGGGAGATACAACTAGGAGCAGGTCTGCAAAACCTGACCCATTGCTCTGGGGAGGAGGGCAAGAGACACCCAGGTGTCTGAAGAGAAGAAACGTGCAGAGACCCGAGGCCTTTCCCAGCACACTCTGAGCCAGAAGCCCTTCAGAATCATGTGGTTTATTCAGCTCTCAGGCTTGGGAAAAAAAAAAAAGAGGTTGATTTTAAAATCCTCTTTTCAAGCTCTTCCCTGCCTTACAATTATAGCAAAGTGCAGCCACACGTGCAGCTGTGGAAGAGAATTCAAAATTCATTTCCAAGGAGCTCCAGGAGTTGCAGCAAATCCTGACACAAGCCACAACTCTCCCATCTTCACCCTTCCTGTCTCCTCTTCCCTGTTTTTAGCTAGGGCTGCTCAAACAAAAGCTTTCTTGTGCTCCTGCCCTGCTCCTGCCTCGCCCTACAAGCCTCCTAACAGCCCAGTAAAACCCAGCAGGACCAGCACAGAATCAGCTCGACACCCTCACGGCAGGAGCAGCAGCAGCAGCAGCCAGAGGGTGTCAGGGAAGGGAAGTTCTTGTTTCACATCAGGCCACTTTGCTGGTTTGAAAACATCTTACGAGGTGAAGCAGAAGTGAAAATCCAGCCTGGGAGCAGCTCCCCCTTCCTCCTGGCCAGCTGGAGGGAAGCCAGCCGGGGCTGCAAGCAGGGCAGCCCATCTCCAGCCCTGGGAGAAGACACCAGTGCCACCTCCTGCCCCAACACAGGAGCTCTGCAGCACGGCTCGCAGCACCCTCCTCTCCATCTGGGGAGCTCCATCTGTCCCATCCCACCAATCCCACTGGGACAGACCCAGGGCCAGGAGATGCTGCCTGGAGGAAACCCCTCTGCTCTCCCAGTGCAGATGGTCTTAACACCAGAGCAGGGGAGATGGAGATTGGACCTGAGGAAGAAGTTCTTTGCTACGAGGGTGGTGAAGCACTGGAACGGGTTGCTCAGAGAGGTGGTGGAGACCACATCTATGGGGACCTTCAAGGTCAGGCGTGATGGGGCTCTGAGCAAGCTGATCTAGTGCCAGAGGTCCCTGCTCACTGCAGGGGGGCTGGACTAGGTGGCCTTTCAAGGTCCCTTCCAGCCCAACACACTCGCTGAGCCTACACAAGGACGAGCAGCCTGATCTAGGTTTGAAGCCAGCACTGCTTTGACCTGGAGGAGAAAACCCGTCAGAGGAGCTTCACCCCAACTCCTGCCTGGGGATCTGGGAGCAGTGGGAGCTGCCTCATGCTCCAGGAGAGCCAGCACTGCTCTTACCTTGTCAGTGATGTCCTCTTCCGAGCACTCCAGCGCGTCCCGGTACGACTCCTCCATCCCCCCCACGGCCAGGGCACTGGTCTGGTGCAACTGCCTGTAAGAGAGACAAACCACCCCGACCCACAGCAGGGCCAACATCAGGGCCAGCATGGCAGGAGGTGGCAGCCCCAGCCCACAACTGCTGCTGCAGGATGGCTCCTGGCCCCCCTCCTCAGCTGCCACCCCCCCCCCCCGCCCCCACTGCTCCTCCTGGGGCTGCAGGGTGGGCTGCACAAGGGCCAGGTCCTCAGCACCACAAGCTCCAAGAGGTCCTGAAAGTTCAGGGTTTGGGCTAAGAGGGCTGAGCTGGAGGCTGCTCACCCAGCCAGGGGAGCACAGCCCTGGCCACGAGCTGCCGGGACTTCATCCTGGGATCACTGGCTTGTTTTGCTCTTTGGAATGGGAAGAGATAAGAGCTCAAGCTTTTCACTTTCTCTCTTTCCCAACCCAAGGCCAGGGATTATCCAGCACAGGGCAGAGTACTCCCCTCTAGGCACTGATAAGGCTAATAAGAAGTGGGGGGGCAGGGGGGGGGGGCAGGGGGTGTAAGAGGTAGGAAAAAAACCCCCCACAACCCTGAACCTGTTGGGAAACACCCCAACCCACCTCCCTGCACCAGCCACCACAGCCCAGAGCCAGCTCATCATTAGCAAGACCCTGGGACACTGGTGGCCACAGCTCTGCAGGGACCTAAAGGCCACCCCCCCCACCCCCAAAAAAAGGGGCTGATCTGCACTGAAATCCTCACATTCTCAAGGCACAAGGAAATCCCAGGGCCAACAAGGGAAGGTGGGTGGGATTCCAGCTCTGGGAATCTCAGGCTGATGCTGCTTGGGGGGGGGGGGGGGGGGGGGGGGGGGGCAAAAAACCCCCCCTCTGCTCTCCCAGTGCAGCTCAAAGCACCAGCAGCCTGGTCCACCTTTGAAGCCAGAGCTGCTTTGAGCTGGAGGGGTGTGAGAAAAACCACAGAGGTCTCTTTGAACCTCAGGTTTGGGGTTGTTCCCCCCCCCCACCAGGAATCTGTAAGGCAGGCTCTCAAGTTCACCCTGCCCCACAATATGCTCCTGCAGCATAACTGGCATTTACTGGAGAGGCCTCAGCTGAGCCCCAGCCTTAGTTTCCATCCTTACCCTGGGTATATATATTTAGATTCTAAAGCCTGGGCCACATTTGTCATTTAAATCATGCCAAGCACAAGAGGCCTGAAGCAGCTGAGAGCTCTTGGCACCAGCAGAACCTGGGTGACAAAAAATCAAGAGCCCTTACCAAAAGACAACCCGTTTCCTCACAGCAAATGTTTTGGTGTTCTTCAGTAATGAGAGCATCTGATCTGAAGGAGCTGGCTCTGCTCCTGGGACCTGGCTCATTATCACTCATTATCACATTATCATAAACACAACCAATCTTGAAGGAACCAATATTTACTCAAGCCCTCAAGTTCCAATCTCAGGAAAGCATCTTGCAAAGGGCTCAAGCCCCCATCAGACAGGACACCTTCATTCCCCAAAAGTCAACTCAAATCCTCCTTAAATTTGCTTGATTCCACCCGGGACAAAAACTGATCCTCCAACAGGAAAGCTGGGGACAGGCTGCTCCTCTCAACCTTCTTTCCTGCCAGTGTTTTTAACAAAGATCTAGAAAGTGAGATGACCAGAAGCAGGAAATGGAACATCAAGGTCCTGCTTCCTTGCCAGGAGGGGAAATGGTGCCAGGAGAAACCTGCTGATTGCAGGAGAAGTGGAGAAGGGAAAGGGAACACAGCAGGGAGGGAGGGGGGTGCAGAGGGTGCTGGGGTCAGTGCAGGGAGGGGACAGAGAGGCAGGGCACGGGGGGACCAGCATCACCCAGCGGGACCAGCATCACCCAGTGGGACTAGGTGATAACCCAGTGGGACCAGCATCACCCAGCAGGACCAGTATCACCCAGTGGGACCAGTATCACCCAGCGGGACCAGCATCACCCAGTGGGACCAGCATCACCCAGCAGGACCAGTATCACCCAGTGGGACCAGCATCACCCAGTGGGACCAGCATCACCCAGTGGGACTAGGTGATAACCCAGTGGGACCAGCATCACCCAGCAGGACCAGTATTACCCAGTGGGACCAGCATCACCCAGCGGGACCAGCATCACCCAGTGGGACTAGGTGATAACCCAGTGGGACCAGCATCACCCAGTAGGACCAGCATCACCCAGCAGGACCAGCATCACCCAGCAGGACCAGCATCACCCAGTGGGACCAGCATCACCCAGTGGGACCAGCATCACCCAGCAGGACTAGGTGATAACCCAGTGGGACCAGCATCACCCAGCAGGACCAGCATCACCCAGCAGGACTAGGTGATAACCCAGTGGGACCAGCATCACCCAGCAGGACCAGCATCACCCAGCAGGACTAGGTGATAACCCAGTGGGACCAGCATCACCCAGCAGGACCAGTATTACCCAGTGGGACCAGCATCACCCAGCGGGACCAGCATCACCCAGCGGGACCAGCATCACCCAGTGGGACCAGCATCACCCAGTGGGACCAGCATCACCCAGCTGGAGCTGCTGGTTCCTCTGCAGCATCCCTGCCCTGCTGAGAAACAGGGAGGAAACCAAGGCCTGCAGGGGGCAATGGCCTCCCTGGGGGGGGCAGAGCCAGGCAGGACAGGGAAGCTAAACCCCAGGACACCCTTAAAAACACAAGGACATGGGAACAGGAGGGCTGGGGAAGCTGGGAGAGGGAAGGTGAGCACCCTGAGGCCTCTAGAGGACCCTCTCCCCCAGGCATTCAGAGCAAACTGCAGCTCCCCCCCCCCATGCACACGGGGTCCCAGGTGCCCACTGGGGCCACTGGTGTCCCAGGAGGGTCCCACAGGACACGAGCAGCATGGAGTTCACCCCCAGGCTGGGGTCCCCTGCAGCTGCCCCCAGAGCTGCCCCTGCAAAGTGCTGAGGATCACACCGAGCAAAGAAAGAGAACCAAGGGCTGTCTCGGTTGGGGGGGGGGGGGGGGGGGCTGGGCTTTTTTGGGGTGCTGGAGGATCCTTCTGAGTGGGTGTATGGACTGGTCTGCTCTTCTAGAGACCCACCCCAGTGTCAGTGGGGAGCAGACAGCCCAGAGGGACAATGCCCTTCCAGAGCCTCCTTCCCTGCTCGGGCACTGGGGGCCTGGGGGGGGGGGACACCCCTATTCCTCTCCTGGCAAACTGCCAGGTTGTCCCCAGCCTCCAGCTGTGTGTGTGCCCAGGGAGAAACCCCCATGTCAGAGAAACCAGCTCCCATGAACTCCATCAGAATTAAACCTGCTTTTCCCCAGCACTAGGCAAGACACCCCACACTTATTTTTCCCAGCTTTTTCCCCCCCCCCCACCACTTTCCCCCATTCCCATTCCCAGCAGCCAGCCCGGACACCCCTCTGAGCAGGGAGCAGGAGGAATCTGAGCTTACCTTGCCACCTTCTTGCTTGAGAGTCTTTTATTTGGGCTGCAAAAGTCAAGGGGAAAACAGGAGAAGGGTTAGGAAAGCTGAGAGTGGAGAGCAAGGGAAACAGGAAAGTGCAAGAACTCGGGGGGGGCACATCCTCTGCCCTGGCATGTACAGCCCGGCCACCCCCCCTGCTCACCTAATTAACACCTCACCTAATTAACACCCCGGTGATAATGAAGCCCAGGGGCATCAGGCTGCAGGAAACCTCCAGCACCCGGATCCTCTGATCCCTGGCCTGAAAGCTGAGCCCCAAGGAAAGGGGGCTAATAATAGCAGTAGAGTTTGGTGGGGTTCAGCTGGGGTGTCTCCAGCACCCCCTGAGCTCCCTGCCTCGGGGCTGGGGACAGGACACAGCTCCCAGCTGGACAGGGGCACTTCCAGCCTCCTGCACTTGCTCCTGCTTCTCCTCAGGATTATTCTCACCTCTTTGGCTCTGGGTGACAATTCTCTGGGAGAATTTGCTGCCTACGTGTAGCTCAGACACTTCAGGAGCTGCTGGGCATGACCCTGTCTGGATTCTGAGCACTGCTGTAATGTCTGAGGAGGGGAAGGAGCTCTCCTCTGCAGGGGTAACTGCTGGAGGTGACACCCCCCAGCTCCACAGATGCCATCTGCCACCATACCACAGAGGTCAGGGTGTAGCTAATGCCCAGTGTGACCCATGGGGTGGACAGCCAAGGAGGAAAAAAAAGCCTTTCTCAGGAACAGCTGCTGCTAAAAGAGCCTTTCCAGCCTTCACACACTCCTCCAGAGGAGACTACAAGGGGCTGGAGCAGCTCTGCTCTGGAGCCAGGCTGGGAGAGTTGGGGTGTTCAGCCTGGAGAAGAGAAGGCTCCAGGGAGACCTGAGAGCACCTTCCAGTGCCTGAAGGGGCTCCAGGAAAGCTGGGGAGGGGCTTGGGACAAGGGCAGGGAGGGAGAGGACAAGGGGGGATGGATTAAAACTGGCAGAGGGGAGATTGAGGTTGGACATGAGGAGGAAATTCTTGGCTGTGAGGGTGGTGAGAGCCTGGCCCAGGTTGCCCAGGGAAGCTGTGGCTGCCCCATCCCTGGCAGTGTTGAAGGGCAGGTTGGATGGGGCTTGGAGCAACCTGGGCTGGTGGGAGGTGTCCCTGCCCATGCAGGGGGGTGGAACTGGATGATCCATAAGGTCCCTCCCAACCCAAACCAGTCTGGGATTCTATGAAGCCCACAGGGCTTGGATCTCACTCCTTTTTTTTCCCAAACAGATGCCACTGGGCCAAGACACTGACACCAAACCCTGACTGAATGATGGCAGCAACCACCGTGGAGAAGCAGCAGTTCCATCCCCTGGTGCTTAGCTCAGTTTAAAGAGGGGAAAAAAACAAAATAAATATATATATATATAAAAAATAAACACAAGCACCTGGGAGTCCATTCCTGAGCTGCAACAATTACTTCAGTTCTTCGAAGGAGGAATTATAAATAGCTCAGGACAATTTTCTTTGTGAAGGAAAAACAACCACCAAAACAACCCAGGGAGCAACCAGGGCTTGTTGTTGTCAGGGTTACCAGCCCTCGTGTCCAAAGGGCATCCTGGAGCCCCAGATGTCCAAGGAGCACAAGAGCTGGGGCTGGCTGGGCTTCAAGGACACTCAGCACCCACCCCAGGGGAGGGTCAGACCCCCCACTGGAATCACTCCTGTTATGTCCTCAGCACCAGAGGGAGAAATAATATTTGTCTCTGCAAAGAAGGGATGGGAAAGCAGTGCTGGCAGCTGGGGGGTCTCTCTGGAGGGGATGGGACACACCAGGGCTGCCTCAAGGGCACTAAAACAAGATGTGCTCCTCCTGAACTGGTTCAGCCCCGAGCTCCTGGCTGCACAGAGCAGATGTGGACAGGCTGGAAGGCCCAGAGAAGGGCCATGAGGAGGATCAGAGGACCTGCCATACCAGGAGAGGCTGAGAGAGCTGGGTTTGTTCAGCCTGGAGAGGAGAAGGCTCAAGGGGAGACCTCATCACCATGTTCCAAGGCCAGGAAGGGTGGCTGCCAAGAAGATGGAGACTCCCTCTTTACAACGAGTCCCAGGGTGATGGGCACAAGTTGCTCCTGGGGAGATGCTCATTGGACCCCAGAAGAAAATGTTTCACCACGAGAACAGGCAGACATTGGAATCATCTCCCAAGGGAAGTGGTGGATTCCCACACATGGGACAGTTTGAAGACTCAGCTCAACAGATGCTGGGCCACCTCATATCAACTTGAGTATTTCCTAGAAAGGTTGGACCAGATGATCCTTGAGGTCCCTTCCAACCTGGCATTCTAGGATTCTCCTGCTGGATTTCTTCCCCACCTTCCCATGCCATGGGCTTGGGCAGCAGCACCCCAATGCCAGGAGCAGGCTCCCCACCTTCTTCCACGTGTCAAAGGCTGCACAAACACTGCCAGGTTTTAGGAGGGAGGCTGTCAGATGGCAGCTTGGGCTTCACCCCCAGCCTCTGGAGCAGAGGTCTCCAGGTTTCACAGTGTGTGAGGCTGCTGGGCCCACATTGTGGTCCAGTTTCTGCTGCCTCCTTCACCTGCAGCCTGGGGTTTGTCCCCTTGCCCTGAGGGCTCCACACTGCTGGTGATGCTGGGAGCAACCAGCAGGTCCTGCCACGTCCCACGTGCTGCATGGGGACACCTCTCATGTCCTCCCCACCTTGCTGGATGCCCCTTCCACTGGGTCAGTGTGCAGGGGCCTTTGGGAGCAAATTTCCAGGAAATGTGTGCATGGGAACCCCTGACCACAGAGGGAGGAACCCTGTCTACACACCCTGAGCCCAAGGGAGCCACGGAATTCCTGCCACAACATCATGGGACAGGGAAGCCTGCTCTGGAGATGCCACCTCTCACAGGAGACTCTGGGGTGTCAGTTCAGTGGAGAAAGCCTGAAATGGAGTGGGGCTACTGGTGCCTCCAGGGCAATCCCATGTTCTCCTTAATAACTGCATAACCTGAGACCCATCACTGACCCTCAAGGCCTCCAACAGCAAAGGAAACTCATTCACCCAAGAAAAACAGAGGGAAAGAAGTATTTTTTCCCCTTCAAAAACCATGAAGGTCAAGCTCCTGTTTGTTTTCCAGTTCTCTTCCCATAGCTACATTGCCCAGCAGAGCCCCCATGTCCCACTGTCCCTGCAGAGGACAGGGACCAAGAGCAGGACCAAAAAGCAGGCTTGGAAAAGAGGACACAAAGAATTATTCCCATTAATCCCACCATCCTTGCACCCAGTGGGCTGCAAACGGGTCTGAAAAGTGAAACAAGCCAACAGAAATCCCTCCCCACCTGGCAAACCCACAAGTCCAGCTGCTGGCTGGTCGACCTCAACCTTGACATTCAAAAGCTCATGAAGTTCCTAAGCAAAGGCAGGAAGAGCTGGGGAAAATGGGATTGTGCTGCTGCAAAGCTAGAGCATCTCCAGGAGAGATCCCAAGCCACAGAGAGCAAGATCCTATGGAGGCAGGCTGGGAGAGCTGGGGTGTTCAGCCTGGAGAGGAAAAGGCTCCAGGGAGACCTTAGAGCACCTTCCAGTGCCTGAAGGGGCTCCAGGAAAGCTGGGGAGGGACTTGGGACAAGGGCAGGGAGGGAGAGGACAAGGGGGATGGATTAAAACTGGCAGAGGGGAGATTGAGGTTGGACATGAGGAGGAAATTCTTGGCTGTGAGGGTGGTGAGAGCCTGGCCCAGGTGGCCCAGGGAAGTTGTGGCTGCCCCATCCCTGGCAGTGTTGAAGGGCAGGTTGGATGGGGCTTGGAGCAACCTGGGCTGGTGGGAGGTGTCCCTGCCCATGCAGGGGGGTTGGATCCTAATGATCTCTAAGGTCCCTCCCAACCCAACCCATTCCATGATTCTAGGATGTTTCCAGGTTCCTGCTGCAGCAGGACAGGCTGTACCTGCCCTTCCAGGCTGAACCAGCAGCTCATGCTGGGTTTCACCAGCCAGAAGACCTGGCCTTGGTCCTTCCCTCAGTGACAGAAACCCTGTACATGACCAGCTCAGGCTTTCGAGCCCTGGTGGGTCACTCGGAGCGAAGCACCCACCACTCAGCAGGACAAGCAAAGAAGCTGCCCTAGAGCAGGAGGCTAAACTCTCACTGTCTGCCAGCCTCCCTGGCTGGGATTGAAGGAAACATCTCCTCACCCTCCACAAAGCCACGACAGCCTCTCCCCCCCCCGCTGCCTGAAATCCATCCCCTTCCCCAACCAAGGACTCAAACAAGGCACCAAAAGGAAAAGCTGTGCAAGCAACAAGGAGAGTATTCCCCCCCCTTGCAGAGCATCACTCCCAAACACTGCAACGGCCACACACCAGCCCAATTACCTATTCATTTCAAGATCATTCAGGCGAGCAGAAAGATCCTCGAGGCGGTTGATTTGTTTGTGGCACTGGCTACAGTAAAACTCAAAAGCTTCATCTGCAAGAATGCTGTGCAGCTTCGCAGCGAGAGGAGTGGTGCTGGAGAGAGCACAAGGGTCATTTGAACAGGGCAGAACAGGCAGGGATGATTTTCATCCATGGCTTCCACAAGCTGAGGCTGGGGGAGGCTTTTGGGGTGAGCTGCAAGACCTGCCGTGTCAAACTTCAGGCTGGCTGACCCGCCTGCCTTGGCTTTTGAAGGCAGCTCGTGGGCAAGAAGGAGCTGCTGTGAATTAGCAGGACTCCCCCTGCCCTCCTCCCACAGCAGCTGAGCTTGGCTGACACGTTTCCAACCTCCTGCTCCTGTGGAGGAAGCCCTGAGAGCCCCAAGTGAAGGTGAGGTGTCAAATCCTTCCATCAGTCACCTTATTTCCCAAGGGGGACACTTGTCAAACAGGGCAGCTTTGCTCTGGGGACCCTCCAGGAGAAATGCATAGAGCCAGATTTTCATCCCAATGAGGTGTCCCCCCCCCCTTTTTGGAAGCCAAACTCAAAAAGGTGGTTCAAAAGCTGCTTCCTCCAAAGTGAAGCACCCAGAAGCTGGAGCAGCAGCTTTGCCTCCTTGGGGAGCATCTTTTGGCCACGGTGGGGGGGGGGTCTACAGGACCTTCACAGCTTGGGGAGCCAATGGGTCTGATCAGGGTTTCATTTTCAGCTGGCAGCATGGAAAAGAAGCTGCTGAGGCATTCACTGACACTTGGCAAACCAGGCAGTCACTTCCCCCACCTGACATGACTCGGGCAGGACCAAGTTTGGCCAAGGGATTTGGAACAGGAGGAGTCTGTGTTACTTTGGGGCCAGACACAGGTCACAGATCATCTCTGTGGGGAAAACCTGCTTCTGGAAGCCACGGACTTCAATCAAAGAAAGGTTAATAGAGAAAATACAAAGCAGTTCAATAAGAAAGACAGATCAAGGTGTGAGCAAACACAAGCAAGATTAAAACCAGAAGGCATCAGAAGGGGCCAGGCAGCCCCGTGATACAGATCCACCCTGGTGAGTCCTGGCCCAGGAGGTGCTGAGTGCCTGGGACACCCCAGGAGGGGTCCCCTGGCTCAGCACCTTTGCATAACCCCTGGCTGATGTTTTTGGGTGGCAGTGGGGTGCCAGCAGCCCAGCCACCCCCAGGGGAAGCCCTGTGAGTTGCTGCTTTCTGTACAGTACTTCCAAGCCCTCTTAGAACCCACAGCTGGACAAGAGTAAACAGCCCACTGCTCCTCTCTGCCCGTGCCTGGAAAAACAAATAAATCAAAAAGACATTCCCTCTGCCCTCTAGGATGGCTTGGGACCCGGGATAATCCTCACCCACCAGCAGCCAGTTTGGTTGCTCAGGCTTTGCACAAGGGTAAGAAGGTGACAGCAGCTTGGTGGCAGCTGCAGAAGTGATGGGCTCTGTCCCCATGCCCGGCTGCACGTGAGCTCTGCTCAGCTCCTCCTCCTCCTCCTCACCCCTGCCAGCAGGCAGAAACTGCTCACCCAGCCGGCTGCACCCCTGGCTGAGGTGTGAATCTTCACAAGCATTCATCAAAACGGGGCAGGCAGCAGAGAGGAGAGAGCCCAGGGGCCAGCCTGGCAGCTCCTGGGCTGCGTGCAGGTAGACGTGGCCTCTGGCTGCCTTGGGTGCTCGCCCGTCGCGTGGGTGAGAGCTCAACCACCCCAAGCCCTGGGGCTCCCCACCCACCCCTTGTGGCAAGCTGCCACCCTCTGCACCAGCCCGGCCCTCCTGCCTCCTCCCTGCATCTCCTGGAGTCTTCCACAGGTCACGGGTGGTGGCTGGCACAGCTCCTCAGCAGCTGGCATCCCCCACCGGGCGCTGCAGAGAGAGAGGCTTCTCCTCCCGGATGGACGTGCCAGGGAAGAGGAGACAACCCCAAGAGGAGATGTGGCAAAACCATGCAAGGCCTAGGCAGGAGAACGTTCCCTGAAGGCTCGTGGCTCTTGCACTAGCCCTCTGGTGAAGCTCTGGAGCTGTGGCAAGAACATCTGTCGATGTTATTCCCATTTAGAGGCTCTTGTAAGATGGACACACCGCGTGGTGACCAGAGCGTGGAAGTGCTGAGTGCTCCTCAGACTCAAGTCACAGCCAAAAAAAATGTTCAGCCTGACCCAGTATTTCTTTCAGGTTTTTTTTTTACAGTTCTTTCCTGTAGTTCTTTAAGGTTTCACTACATTTAAACACGCTGGAGAGGCTCTGCTCAGCAAACCAGCACGACCTGAGAGAAAGATCAGCTCAGGACCTTCACGCACGCGACGATAATCCAGGTAAGTGCCAGACTTGAAAGGCACGAGGAAATCCTCCGTTTCAAACAGACCCACATTCTTTACTCTGGAGGTTCTGCAGGGTTTATCTTCACCCTTGCGAGCCCCAGCAGTGAATCTTCTCCAGCATCAACCACCACGAGTGGCGTGGCCACGTGCCGGGCGAGCCCCTCCTGCCAGAGGGAAGGTGCTGCAAGAGCATGATCTCCTGGATCAGGTCCAAAGAGGCAGAGCAGCAGAGGCAAGACAGTGCCCTGGGAGAGCAGGATCTGAACGTTGGGGGTGTAGGCAACCTGGGAGCTCCAGCCTGAGAGCAAAGAAAAAGTTTAACTGATGGCAAAGCTGCTTTAGCTGAGTATCTTCTTGCCAGGAGCCCTCTGGACTAGGTGGGTGGAGGACTTCTGGTGGAGCCCACCCTCGAGGAGGAACTCAAAATGAACACCAAGGGTGGTGTTTATCCAAGAGCACTTGCTGTGCTGCAGCACCAGGGCAGGCAGCTGGACTTGGCATCTCATGGCACAGGGCCACGGAAGGACCAGCACGGATGAGTGAGGTGGCCCTTCCAGCTGCTGGGTGTCCCACCAACAGCAAGGGTTGGAGCACTGGTTTCCTGAGGCAACTGGGTGGCTTTGCAGCAACACCCTCCTGGTGGGGTTTTAAGTTACCACCTTCAAAATTGCTGCTGCCCCAGAGGAAAAGAAAGTCAGCCCCAACCTGCAGCAAAGTGCAGGTGTGGAGGTTTGACTGCACCTCTTCCCTGGGCAACCACACCTGCCCTAACTCCACAGAGGGCTTTGGGAAGCTGGCAGAAAACAGGCAGACAGCAAAAAAAACCCATGACATGATGACAGGTTTGTGTCACTGCAGAAAGTCACCAACGTGTATCACCCCAAAGGAAAAAAGTAGGTTCTTGTCTTCAACGTGGGTGTGTGGCTGGCAGAGATGTCCTGCTTGATGAAGGAACACGTCCCCAGCGTTATGGATCACCACAGAGCTTTTGTGGGCTGCAGAAGTGGATTTTTTCCCTTTTTTTTCCTTCAAAAGTAAGTATTGGCAGGTTTTGTACTGTCATACCAGCTGGAGAACCATTTTCCTGAGCTCAGACCCCAAAGCAAGGAGCCCAGGAAAACCCCAGAGCCTGCTTCTTGCTCCTCAGAGCCCTTCACCTGGTGCAGCTTCTGCAAATCCAACCAAGCCTCGTATCAAAGCCAAAACCACCAGCAAAGAGAGGCAGGAAAAAAGAAAGATCCACCGAGGCCAGGGGTGGTTTTCTGCACTGGAAGGTTCCATGAGGATCCACATCCCTGAGAGGAGTGGGAATGCGACGCTGTCCTGGACACGTGTGCTCTTCCAGTTGCTGCCAGGCATTAGTGGGAGGGTGGGCACTGGTCAGGAAGAGGGAAGACTGGGGGAGGCATCTCCTCTCCCAGTCCCCAGCTGATTATCCCGTGGCACCCAAACATTTTTCCCCGCTGCAGGCCGACGGGTGTGCAAACCCAAAGGGCACAACTTCTGCCCCGCACACACAGAGCCCAGGCCAAGACAAGAAGCAAGTGAAACCAGTTCAAACCTTCCTGGGAGGAGCCTTACCTGGGCGAGAGGAACGAGGAGCCAGTAAAGCTGCTTTCCCCGTTACGCAAACGCTCCGAGAACAAATCGGCTTCGTTCCCTTCTCCATAATCCTCAAAGTGCTCCTCTCCACTGATGACAGTCACGATGGAGTGGCTGAGCTCCGAGCCCAGGGGCAGGTCGTGAGGATGGGATCTGTGGGAGCAGAGAGGAAGACATGAGCAGGTGGCCTTTCCAAGCCCCCCAGGGCAATTCGCCCTCTCACACCCCAGGGGCAGCCCAGGAACCCCCAGGCAGTTTGCAGCAATTACCCTTAGATTTGTTCTTTTTTTCACACCAAACCAATGCTTTTTCACACAAGCTCCCCTGGCAGCTGCAGTGGAGGAGTTGGGGACAGTGAGGCTCCCAGGACAGCCCCCAGAGGTGGGTGGCAAACCCTGGCAGGGCACGGGTGCAACCACAAAGCAGGGCGGAGGAAAAGCTCGAGCGTGTCCCGACGACACCTCCAACACCTCTGGAGTTCCACCTCCAGCCTGGGGACCAGGCTCACACCTGCTTGTTGCTGTGTCCTCCTCTCGGGAGCCCAGCACCAGGGTTTCACTCTGTCACTGTGCTCCCTCCATGACACAAACCCTGGCAGTTTAAACCCAGCGGGCACAGACCCCCCCAGGCAAGACCAAGGGGCCCCTTTCCCTGTTCCTGCTGGGAAAACGCTGCAGGTGCTCGTGACAACCTGGGAATGCTGGTCCATGGGTTTTTAACACTGGATCCTGAAGCCTCAGCCTAAACACCCTGAGCCTAGCACAGGTCCTGGGATGCCACCTGCTTTCGAGGGGACACAGCTCAGCACAAGAGTCATCGTTTCCCTCCGTGTCTTCTCCTGCACAGGGTGCTGCGTGAAGGGAAGCCACCATGGTGGTATGTGCCCATTCTCAGGGGACTTTCCATGTCCAGCTCTGGGGACCCCAACATAAGAAGGACATGGAGCTGTTGGAAAGAGTCCAGAGGAGGCCACGGAGATGATCCAAGGGCTGGAGCAGCTCTGCTCTGGAGCCAGGCTGGGAGAGTTGGGGTGTTCAGCCTGGAGAAGAGAAGGCTCCAGGGAGACCTTAGAGCACCTTCCAGTGCCTGAAGGGGCTCCAGGAAAGCTGGGGAGGGACTTGGGACAAGGGCAGGGAGGGAGAGGACAAGGGGGAAGGGATGAAAACTGGAAGAGGGAGATTGAGGTTGGACATGAGGAGGAAATTCTTGGCTGTGAGGGTGGGGAGAGCCTGGCCCAGGTTGCCCAGGGAAGCTGTGGCTGCCCCATCCCTGGCAGTGTTGAAGGGCAGGTTGGATGGGGCTTGGAGCAGCCTGGGCTGGTGGGAGGTGTCCCTGCCCATGCAGGGGGTTGGGACTGGATGGTCTATAAGGTCCCTTCCAACCCAAACCAGTCTGGGGATTCCCATGATACAACTGCTGAGCTTGGGGGAACCTCAAGAATCAGGCTGTGAAAGAAGCCCACGTGTCTATGAGCCACAGGGCTGTGGGGGCACAAGCACCACTCTCCTCTCTAAAATCCGTGGTAAAATCAAGAGGCTGCATGACAATAAAACCTGATATTTCAGGCTAGGGCCCCATTTCCAACCACTTCCTGGGAGAGGGAGAACACGAGCACGACTAGATTGTGGGACTGCATCAGAAAGGAAAAAAAAATAAAGATTACAGATAAGCCATTTATGACAAAAACCTGCACCATCTGCAGGATTTGCCTTTATCCTGTTAATCAAAAACATGTTAAGCCTTCAGCTGAAAGAACAGATCTCTGGTTAACCACAGACAAGTCCATTCCAGCCTGTGGGCATCTGCACCGTTATTCCTGGAACCTGCACCCCACAGACCAGTGCTGGAAGCCTGGGAAATCTCTCCAGGAATAGAAGTCAGGGGGTGGAATTTCTAACTCGTGAGCAAAAGCCAACCCTGAATTCTCTAAATTTGGGGCTGTGGTTTGACAAGCACTGTTAGAGGAGCTGATCTGATCAGGCACCTGGAAAGCCTCAGCCAGGGATGCTCTGGGCAAGAAATAGCACAAGCCTTTCATAATCACCTATTGGAGGCTCCAGCAGTTGGGAGATCCAGAATCCAACTCATCTTGACTGTGCACAGCCTAAATAACAGCTTAAGCTCAAACCATCTAAGGTATGTGGAGCTTCAACAGGCAAAGTTGAAGCTTTGATTCCATCCACCAGCATCTTGCTCGGGTTGTACTTACTGACCATCCTGGAAGAGCTCTGGGCACCAGAAGGGTACATAATTTTGTTTCTCCTTTCTGAGGTCTGCCAGCATCAAAACCAGCCCTCAGCCACTTAGGAATAGACTTCCAGAGGTTTCTGTCCCAAATCTTTAAGCTAAATTCACTTTTTCCATGGGTTTTTCTGGCTCCCTGGAAATGGCACAGATGGAACCCGCCTGGCAACGGGTGTCACTGCCCTGGGACGGAGCACCCAAAGGACACCCAACCTCCCCACGGCCACGCTGGGGCTAGCAGGGAAGCCTCAAGAGCTTCCAAATCAAAAATACCCCCAAGCCAAGCAGTTTGTACCTACAGGCAGGTGAATCCCAGGCACGTCATCTTCCCCAGAGGACGAGCGCGCACGCAGGCTGCCATGGCTCCTCCTGAGACCTCCTGCCCAGCGGGCAGGGAGTTCAGCACCCGATTATATCCCGATTTAACTGTCACTGAGCTGAAGGCTCTGGGGTGAGGAGAGCCTAGCCAGCTAAGCTCATTGCTGCCCTAATCCACAGCACCCTTTCGGCCCTGGTGCAGAGCACCCGGCGGCACTGCCCCCCGGCTGCGTCTCTGACGGCCCCAGCTGGGGGGCTGGAGTGGGTGGGAAGTCCCAGGGCTTTCTAAAAGCGACTGGAAATGTTAATATTCACCACAGAAGCAGGGCTGTGTGGGCTGGGTTTGGCCAAAAAAACCCCTGGGTGTTAGCAAACATTCAGGTTCCAGAGGTTTCAGCACCGACCGGTGCTCTTGGGTCACTATTAAAGGAGTTATTCCCTCCTCTCCAGCCTTCCCAGCATCTCAGTTTCATCCTAAAAAACAACTTTTACTGTAAAATTGAGGCCTTTCAGTACCTGAAGGGGCTCCAGGAAAGCTGGGGAGGAGCTTGGGACAAGGGTAGGGAGGGAGAGGACAAGGGGGATGGATTAAAAGTGGAAGAGGGGAGACTGAGGTTGGACATGAGGAGGAAATTCTTGGGTGTGAGGGTGGGGAGAGCCTGGCCCAGGTTGCCCAGGGAAGCTGTGGCTGCCCCATCCCTGGCAGTGTTGAAGGGCAGGTTGGATGGGGCTTGGAGCAGCCTGGGCTGGTGGGAGGTGTCCCTGCCCATGCAGGGGGGTTGGAACTGGATGATCTTTAAGGTCCCTCCCAACCCAAACCAGTCTGGGATTCTAGGAAATGAGGTGAGCCCAGCAGCAGTTTCACCAGCAGCGTTTCAGACACGGGGACAAAGATCTCAGCTCACACTTCTGTGCTTCAGGCACAAGTTTCAAACTAGTTATTACAGGAGGCGGTTGCACATCAAAGGGCACACGCGTGTTTGGGTAAAACAAGAAGAGGGTGAGTTCCCCTCCTGACTTGAAAATTACATGTTGTGTTTCTGGCTTAAGCGATAGGTTAAAAAACTGCAAGTATTTCAGGTGTTTGGATCATCTGAGAAGTCATTTGAGAGGTTAAAGATGCTAATGAGGGTAGAGAAGTTCTCCCAAGGCGAGCAACGATTAACTCAAGAGATATGACCAGGCTGAGCTCCAAAACAGCCTACACATGGTGCAGCCTAATTATTATTATTGTTATTATTATTCAAGAAGAGCTATTTTGGTCTTCCACGAAGCTCTAAATTAATAGAACAACCCAACCAGTTCCAGCAAGGCAGCCTCAGCCCACTCTCTTTGAAACCCTCGTCTCGCGAGCTCCGGGTTCGTTCCCGGTCGGCCGGAGTTTCCCGCCCCGCAGGGGGATTTTTGGGCTCCTGCCTGTCCCCTCTCACCCCTGCTCCGGCTCCTCGCTGGGGTCGGTGAACTCGGAGTGCACGGTGGAGTCGATGGCACTGTCTGTCTCCACCTCGTCGTGCATCTCGTGCTGGACCAGGGTGCTGGTGTCTTCATCCGTGAAGGTCTCGCACTCGCTGTAGGTGCTCTCCGAGCCCATGTAGGCGCTGTCGGTCACCTCATTAGCCTGGGGGAGAGAGGAAGGGAAACACACCTGGGTGTTGGAGCTGCCAGGTGCTGCATTTCTAAGCACAGAGATCCCACCAACCCCAACGCAGAGGGAGCTGCAGCCCACGGCCAAGTGTTGCTTGTCATGGCATCATGGAATGGTTTGGGTTGGAAGGGACCTTCAAGATCATCCAGATCCAACCCCCTGCATGGGCAGGGACACCTCCCACCAGCCCAGGCTGCTCCAAGCCCCATCCAACCTGCCCTTCAACACTGCCAGGGATGGGGCAGCCACAGCTTCCCTGGGCAACCTGGGCCAGGCTCTCACCACCCTCACAACAAAGAATTCCCTCCTCATGTCCAACCTCAATCTCCCCTCTGCCAGTTTTAATCCATCCCCCTTGTCCTCTCCCTCCCTGCCCTTGTCCCAAGCCCCTCCCCAGCTTTCCTGGAGCCCCTTCAGGCACTGGAAGGTGCTCTCAGGTCTCCCTGGAGCCTTCTCTTCTCCAGGCTGAACACCCCAGCTCTCTCAGCCTGTCTCCATAGGATCTTGCTCTCTGTGGCTTGGGATCTCTCCTGGAGATGCTCTAGCTTTGCAGCAGCACAATCCCATTTTCCCCAGCTCTTCCTGCCTTTGCTTAGGAACTTCATGAGCTTTTGAATGTCAAGGTTGAGGTCGACCAGCCAGCAGCTGGACTTGTGGGTTTGCCAGGTGGGGAGGGATTTCTGTTGGCTTGTTCCATTTTTCAGACCATCTTTCTCAGCCTGTCTCCAGAGCAGAGCTGCTCCAGCCCTTGGATCACCTCCCTGGCCAGGTCCAAGGACCCCAGGGTGCACCATGGCCTTCAGGCCACACATGCTTTGCAACAGGAGCCTTTGGAAGATGAGATGATAGCAAGATATACTGAGTAAGAGTTGGAGGGAGACTTTGTTGTGAGCCGGGACAGATTTGTTGGGTCCAGGAGGGATTACCCACTGCTTACTCAGCAGTTCTGATGACTGTGGTTTCACCCACACCATTTGAAGAGGACACATTACGAAGCTGAATTCTCTCCAAGCCCCACCTTTCAAAACTACCAGTTAGCCCTTAAAGCTTTTTCCTCCCCATCTAGTAACACGAGGGCACCCGAACAGAAAATAAGCTGGTTTATAAGCCCTCATTACAGTGGGTCATGTGCAGGGACTGCAGCAGCAGGACCCTCACATCTCCACACTTGGCTGGAACAGCAGCTCAGGACTTTTGCCCTCCTTCCCCACATCCATTCCCTGCAGGAGGCTCTAGGAAAGCAGCACATCTTGGTTTTTAAGACACCAGCCTACAAGCACGACGGGTTTTCCTCCCAGTTTTACCCCTCTGGCCATCATTTCCCTTCAGTCCTGCCCACTCCCACACGAGGGCAGGGATGATCCTGCCTGGACACACATGGTGCTGAGCCTGGATCCAGCCCTGTGCTTGGAGGAAAGCTGTTGGAGCAGTAGGAGAAACACCCTCCTAAGGCAAAAGCACGTTACCCATCCAAGTGCCAGCTCATTTCCCAGCATTTACAGGATTTCCCCAGTGCACCTCAGAACAAATCAAATCATTTTTGGCTCCGGGATCTCCCTCTTGCCTGGTGGGATCTGTCAGTGCTTGCTGAGCTCCAGCTGATCCCCTGTCACTGGAGGTGGCAGGCAGAGGGACGGGAGCCTCAAGAGAAAATGAGGCTCCTGAAAAGCCACTTTCTGCATCTGAAGTTCACCCAAGGGGATCAGAGATGCTGAGCTGCTGGCTGCACCCCCTCCAGCAGGGCAGCAGCACTGTGATCACAGGCACTAACACTGAAGCCAACCTCCCTTCTGGGTTGGAAAGCACCTGGAGCAGCTCTCAGGGCTTTTTCACACACCCCCCCCCAAAGGATTTTTGAGAAAACGAGATTTCTCCAAGCCCTGTGTTACAGCAGCTGAAGGGAACACACAGGGCAGGCTGGCCGTGCAACAGCACAGTGACTAATTAATTCCATTAAGCTGCTCATTCAGAGCAGGGCACGAGCACAGAGGGCTGGAGGAGTCTTGCTCCCTGCTGCAGACACTGCCCTGGGTGGAGGAGCAGCTTTCAGGGCACCTGCTGTATTGGTAGAGCAGGAGAGCTCCAGACCCAGAGAGACAAACCTCCTGCTGCCACCGTGGTGCCCAGACTCTGCAAATGCTGCTCCTGCTGGCCTGAGTATTTTGGGTAAATACTCTGCAGGCTAAAAAGGTTCTGCAGTGCAGAACCTTTCATGGGTGCAAAGTAGCTGAAGACATGAGCAACACCTCCTCTTGCTCCTCCCATGGATTCCCAGGCTGCCTCAACACGGGTGAGGCCGAGGAGGGACAGCAAGAACTTATGCAGGTGCTCTGGAAACCTGGAAGGGATGGATGGAAAACTGCTCAACAGCAGTTCCTGTTCTCCCTGGGCACTGGGGAGCAGAGCAAAATCAACACCTTGGCTCTCAGCAGAGAGGTGGATGGAGAGGAACAGGCAGACATGAGCCCCTCTTGGAAGCCTGGCTCAGCTTTCAAGGACTGGAAAGTTGGGGAAGGGCTTTTCACCAGGGACAGCAGTGATGGGACAAGGGGTGATGGTTTTAAACTGAGAGAGGGGAGGTTGAGGTTGGATATCAGGAAAAAATTCTTGGCTGTGAGGGTGGTGAGAGCCTGGCCCAGGTTGCCCAGGGAAGCTGTGGCTGCCCCATCCCTGGCAGTGTTGAAGGGCAGGTTGGATGGGGCTTGGAGCAGCCTGGGCTGGTGGGAGGTGTCCCTGCTCATGCAGGGGGGTTGGAACCTGATGATCTTGAAGGTCCCAACCTTCACCATTCTCTTGACCCACACTGACCTACAGACACCAGCATCTCTCCAGGGCACCACCCTGAAGTTAAACATGACTTCAGCCTTCCCAGAGCTGGAGTCTGAAGTCAGCACTGGGAGCAGACAGGGCTGAGCAAGCAAACTCAACCCAAGCAGAGGAGAGGCTGCTGCAGCAAATGTCACCCATAACATGGGAGAAGGTGGCTTTCACCAGCCTTTCAGAGAAAAACAAAAGCCTCCTAAGCCCCCCCATCCACTTTAAAAAAGCATAAATCCAGCAGGAACCACTTACAGACCTAAAGCTGGGGACTTGCTTAAGTGCTTTACTGGATTTATGCTGCACTTCCTAGAAACATTGTTCAGGCTCCTAATGCTTGAGCAGAACGGGGATGAGGCAGGTTCAGCAGCAGAGATCATCAGGTTCCAACCCCCTGCATGGGCAGGGACACCTCCCACCAGCCCAGGCTGCTCCAAGCCCCATCCAACCTGCCCTTCAACACTGCCAGGGATGGGGCAGCCACAGCTTCCCTGGGCAACCTGGGCCAGGCTCTCACCACCCTCACACCCAAGAATTTCCTCCTCATGTCCAACCTCAATCTCCCCTCTGCCAGTTTTAATCCATCCCCCTTGTCCTCTCCTTCCCTGCCCTTGTCCCAAGCCCCTCCCCAGCTTTCCTGGAGCCCCTTCAGGCACTGGCAGGTGCTCTAAGGTCTCCCTGGAGCCTTCTCTTCTCCAGGCTGAACACCCCAGCTCTCCCAGCCTGGCTCCAGAGCAGAGGTTAATGAATGGTCAATGAATTAAGCAGCAGCTGAAACTGTAAACAAAGTCCTTCTCCTGAGCATGAGCGTGGAGAACTCTGCTTTACATTTCATCACAGATTAAGTAAGCAAACCTCAAGGAAAAAAATGTGAGGAGATCAGCAAAACAAGGGGACTTGGGTACTACCAAATGCCTGATAAAGCAAAGCAAAACCAAGCCCCTGTGCCCTGGGCAAAGGTGCAGAAAGCTCTTTTTTATGGCCTCACGTGCAGCTGGTTTGTGCACTGACCCTTTCAACCTCCCGGGCTCGTCCCGTGTTTGGCTGAGTCTGCCTTGCTGGGAGCAGGCAGAAAAGAATCACTTCTTCCAGACTAAAAACCCCACGAGAAGTTTAAAGACGTCTTGTGGGTTTGAGACAGTCAGGTTGGGCTGCAAGCACCCGGGGGGGACTCACCAGGAACATCCCCACCATGTTCAGAACAGGGCTGGTGTCACCAGTGTCAGTGTATTTTCAGTTCTTCTCGAATAAAACATCCCCTTGGATGCTGCAGGTGAAGCTCAGACCTTGGAACTGGGACACACACATACGGAGCCCTCAAACCAGGGTCAGAATTCAACTGAAATTCCCACCCCTAACCCTGACCCCACCATGTGGGTTTTCCCTCAGCCAGAGCCGTGTGCCCTGGCTGAGCACAACACCCCTGCTTGTTTAGAGGTGTTGGGTGAAACACTGGAGATCTGAAAGCCCAGCAGTGAGCCCTCCTGCTTCTACAAGGACATAAATAATGGGATCATGGAAAGGTTTGGGTTGGAAGGGACCTTCAAGATCATCCAGTCCCAACCCCCTGCATGGGCAGGGACACCTCCCACCAGCCCAGGCTGCTCCAAGCCCCATCCAACCTGCCCTTCAACACTGCCAGGGATGGGGCAGCCACAGCTTCCCTGGGCAACCTGGGCCAGGCTCTCACCACCCTCACAGCCAAGAATTTCCTCCTCATGTCCAACCTCAATCTCCCTCTGCCAGTTTTAATCCATCCCCCTTGTCCTCTCCCTCCCTGCCCTTGTCCCAAGTCCCTCCCCAGCTTTCCTGGAGCCCCTTCAGGCACTGGAAGGTGCTCTGAGTTCTCCATTTATATGGACCTGACAATATGTGACCTGATAGAACAGGTGAGACAATGAAGCATCTTTAGGAGACTTCTCCAGCAGCAGTTCAACTGTTCCAGGCATTTGGTGACACTTTGGAGTAAAGACTGTTCAATCAAATGTTGTAAAGTGCTCCAAAATACACGTTGATTTAAACAAACAACAAAAAAAGCCACTTGAGCACAAAGAGAGGAAACAAGAGCATTGGGAGTCACCTGCAAGGTCTGAGCATGGACAAGTGGAGCTTTGATCTGTCATGGGCAGAAGCTTGGGTAAAGTGTTGCCTTGGAGAGGGGAGCAAAGTCTGGCTCCCAGGGAAGCTCCTCCCTGGCATTTTCCACAGGGCTGGTTCCCTGCTCGTGCCTGGAGCCGTCCTGGCATCCCAAAGCTCTGCTGTCCTTGGCCACAAACACTTGGAAACTTGGGAGGGGAAGCAGGGGGTGGGGGTGGGGGGGAGGAAAAGGCAAAACAACTTTGCTTTCCCAGCAAACATGAGCCTATCTGTGAGGAAAGCCAGCTCTGACTGCCCACAGGATGGACGGGGGAGACGGAGAAGCTACGGAAACCACTCTCCAAGGACACTCTTGGGGCCCCAGGCTGGGAATGCTGCCCTGTCCAGAGACCAAAACCAGCCCCACAGAGACCTGGCTGTGGGACAGGGTCCAGCTGAAAGGAGAGGGGATGAAGAGCATCCCACCTGCTCAGGGCAGCATCCCACAGAGGTAGCCTGGCTGGCAATGCCAAGCCCAGCAGCAGCTTGCCAGCCAGCCTGGTCTCACAGCAGGCAACCTGGGCTTAAATTTGCTTGAAACCCATTTCAATCCAGGGAAAAGGGAGGTAAGTTGTGTCTATCGTCCCCCACCCGAGTCTACAGCAATCCCAGCACCCCCAAAGCCCTGAAACACCCCATGACAGCCCAGCCTCTGGGTGCTGGCAGCCAGAAACCTGTCACACCACCGAGGGATGCCACCTGGGAGGCTGCCACCTGCAGCAAGGCACCACCAGCCTCTCAGCCACAATTATTTGCCTCTTCGCCACAATATTTGCCTCTTCTCATGGCCTGGACAATGTCACTTTTCAAAGAAGCCAGGGAGCCTGCACCCAGCCTAGGCTGAAGGCAACTATCACAACACAGCCCGGGAGGGTGAGGTTTCCAGGCTGGATAATACCCCTCGAGGTTGGGCAACTGCATCTCAAAAATACCCTTTCCCCCCAAAAAAACAACTCAGGAGACACCAGCTCATGCAGACCTCCCTCAGCACCCCAAAAACTTGCAGCCACCACCTCTCCTGGTCCAACCCCCCCCAGTCAGACCCAGGCAGGGAGGACTATGAAGACACACACAGGTATCTCCAGATACATCAGGAGTGCACCCCCCACGGGATGATGAGCTGCTCACTAAAGGTGTTGCAGTCACCGACCAACCTGGCAAAGTGGCTGAGCTGGGTGGATGCCCAACCTGCCCCTTCCCAGCACCTCCGGGCTGAGAATGGTCCTAGGGCTGGAGACCTCCCTCCTCCAAGAACCTCAGCCCTGGTTTCACGCCAGCACCCACCTGTGGACACATGGCCCCCTCGCCCGCGGCGAACCCAGCAGCTGCCGGCTGCTCTGGCCGGGCCAGAGGGAAGCAAAGTCCAAGAGGGGCCAGGCAGGATGGAGCTCCAGTCCCCAACACAGCCCCTTTTGTTCCGGGCCTCCTCGATAAGGAGCAGGAAGCTAATTCCCTGGGACTGCAGCCCTTCCTCCCCCAGGAACACCAACACCAAAACACGCCTCCCGAGCCAGGTGCTCAGGCTTTCTTTTCCCATTCAACCAGCACTGATTCAAGAAGGGTTCATTTTGAGGAGGAACTGCAGAGGTTTCCTTATCTCGCCCTTCCTGATACTCCTGGTGAATATTTAAGCACTGAATGACAAACTCCTTCCTTGTAGCCACAAATAGAGAGATGAATAAAGCTTGTCCTGCCGGGCCAGGGGAGGATCAGGAGCACTTTGCTACTGATAAGGAATCACAGTCGCCCTCTGGGTGACTCAAGCAGCAATCTGTGATGACAATATTGTCCTCAGATTGGGGCTGAGGCTTGGGTGGTGGGTGATAAGGGAGTTGACCAACACACCAGCCCCAGCTCTGCATTGTCCTCACCCAGCAGCTGCTTTCTGCAGACACGGGAGCCCAGGCAGAGCAGCTGGTCCATGGATCCTCCCTTCCCCAAGGCACCCGCTGGGGGACAGAGTGCAGGACCTGCCAGGCACAACTCAAAGCCTCAAGTTTGCAAGGCTTGGGTTGTTTTCCTCTCTCCTCTCTCCAGAACCTTCACGCCCTCCAAACCCTGCTCTCCCTCAGCCGTGCCTATCTAGCATCAACAAACTGATTTCCTTCCATTACCTCCACATTTTCTCCAGCTTATCCTTGCTCTCCTCTGGGCCACATCCTTCCTGAAGCACAGTGCAGAACCTACTCCTCAGCAACACTGACTGGAAGCCTCTTGAACCTTGATAACCAGTTGACCTTCTGTGCCGAGTCCAAAACAAACCCACAACCCAAGGAGTCCTGCTGAGGAGCAGAGGAGTTATGCTTTAACCCAGGCTCTCCTGGATCTGCTGCTCATCTCAGCAGGCTGAAGCCCCTTTGCTCTCCCAGCTCCTCTGTGGGGGCTGCAAGACCTCAGGGAAGTTCTGGCACCCCTGTGAGGAGCCCAAAGTCAGAAACACCTACAGCCAAGCTACTCAGGAACCCCAAATCACCACCAGCTCTACTTTTCAAACTCCTCCTAACCACAGTGCTGCTACCCAGTTCCTGTGGGATCTGCTCTAAGGGATCCTGCTCTAGCAGGGAGTTGGACCAGATGATCTCCAGAGGCCCCTTCCAACCCCCACCCCTCTGGGACTCTGGGTGATTCCCACGGTTCTTGGTGCCACACGCTGTGCTCACAGTACAAGATAAGGCTCCAAGGTCTTTGCTTTCCAAACTCCTTCCAACCCATTTTGTGCAAAGCAAACACTCCAACAAGAATATTTTCCAGCAAAGAAATTTCTCACCATAACCCTGAATGAAGAGTCCTGCCTTCAGGGACATGTGTAGACGATCACACTCCCATCCTTTCCTCTAACCAGCACCATGTCTGTACAAGATATGAATTTCCTTGGGATTTTCAGGCTTTCTGTTACCAAGTTATCACCGTGGACTGATTACTCTACCAACCATCAACCCAACTCTACCAACCATCAACCCAACTCTACCCAGCCCAGTGCTAACCCACGTCCCTCAGCACCACATCTGCAGGGCTTGGAAACCCCACCAGGGATGGGGATTGAACCCCCTCCCTGGGCAGCCTGGGCCAGGGGTTCATGACCCTTTCAGGGAAGAATTTTCTCCCCAGATCCCATCTCAACCTCCCCTGGCACCTGGCAGAGCTGGTGAGCTGAACCCCGGGTCTGCCCTGGCTCTGGAGCACCTCGAGCAGCTTGGAGACAGGTTGTCTTTGAAGGCTGCAAAGCTGTCTTTTTCAGACTGGTTGGTCCCTACCACATGCTCACCTGCTGGTAACTCTGGTGTGGAGAGACAGAGGAGGACAAACCTCATAGGAAACTGCTGAGGATTGCAAAGTAAGCCCACCACCAGGGCCAGAAAACATGTCCTCCAAAACCTCTGTGCTCCCCGGGCACAGCTCTCTGCCCTTGGGGGAGGCAAATCTCCTCCTGGGGAGTCTGTAATAAGAAAGGAGGGCTCAGAAGGTCCACTGGGCTACCAGGAGGAGGGACAGTGGGTCTACAGCAGAGCCCTACAGCCACCCTACACGGGCTCCTTGCAAAACACGAGCCACAAGGGATGACAGTTGATGCCTCCAGGGAAGGGCTGCACACCCAAGCTGGGCTACACCAGGCTCTTAGCAACAGCTTCTGCCTTACCAGTGCACAGCTGGAACCCTGCAGGTCTCCAGTCCCCTTTGTAGAAACTCTTTGAGCAGCTGGAGGAACCCAGAGATGTGAATTTCAGTTGCCTCACTCTGATTTTTTTTTTGCTCTTCAAGAAGCAGGAAGTTCCAACTGCTCTGCATGACCAGAAATTCCAACTGTAGCAGAGGCAACAGACCCTTCAGCAGGGACCAGCTGTGTCTCTGGACAGGCAGGATGTGCCCCCTGCTCCCAAAATGCACAAAACCAGATGTGGGACCTCACCAAAGCCTCTTTTTACTGCCTGGATCCACTCCTGCTGTCCTGCACTTGCTGCTGAACATTGAGGTTGGACATGAGGAGGAAATTCTTGGCTGTGAGGGTGGTGAGAGCCTGGCCCAGGTTGCCCAGGGAAGCTGTGGCTGCCCCATCCCTGGCAGTGTTGAAGGGCAGGTTGGATGGGGCTTGGAGCAGCCTGGGCTGGTGGGAGGTGTCCCTGCCCATGCAGGGGGTGGGACTGGATGGTCTTGAAGGTGCCTGAGCTCGGTGCCTCTCCCGCTTCCACCGGCCGCCCAGCAGATGGCAACAGCCCCTCGCCAGGCGCCCAGCACCGCCCAGCACCCCCTGCCCTGTTCTCAGCTTTCCCTCCTTTGCAGATCTCAAAAAGGGCTTTTCTACAACCCTGCTGGGCCAGGTCCCCAGGGCTACAACAGCTGTTGGTGCTATTTATCGTGCTCACCTGCCTGCCTCTCCCGAGCAGAGCTTTGCACTGGCTCTGCCCCTCCTCCAGCCCACCTGAGGTCACACATCTCCATGGCCACCTGAGGTCACACATCCCCCTGCCCACCTGAGGTCACACATCCCCACCTGAGGTCACACATCCCCACCTGAGGTCACACATCCCCATGCCCACCTGAGGTTTCACATGCCCACCTGAGGTCACACATCCCCATGCCCACCTGAGGTTTCACATGCCCACCTGAGGTCACACATCCCCATGCTCACCTGAGGTCACACATCCCCATGCCCACCTGGGGTCACACATCCCCATGCCCACCTGGGGTCACACATCCCCATGCCCACCTGAGGTTTCACATGCCCACCTGAGGTCACACATCTCCATGCTCACCTGAGGTTTCACATGCCCACCTGAGGTCTCACATCCCCATGCTCACCTGAGGTCACACATCCCCATGCCCACCTGAGGTTTCACATGCCCACCTGAGGTCACACATCCCCATGCCCACCTGAGGTTTCACATGCCCACCTGAGGTCACACATCTCCATGCTCACCTGAGGTTTCACATGCCCACCTGAGGTCTCACATCCCCATGCTCACCTGAGGTCACACATCCCCATGCCCACCTGAGGTTTCACATGCCCACCTGAGGTCACACATCTCCATGCCCACCTGAGGTCACACATCCCCCTGCCCACCTGAGGTCTCACATCCCCCTGCCCACCTGAGGTCTCACATCTCCATGCCCAACCCCAGATAACTCCAGCAGCAGATCCAAGCTTGGTGGCTGCTTTGATTCCAGGACAGTCAGCCTCTCCGCTCTGCACTGTGGCTCAGGGGGCTCATCCACTCCCAGGAGACAGGGCAGAGGGGACAGGGAGCACTTCTACCAAGGCAAGGCACAGCAGGCACCAAGAAAGCTCACTCCAAATTCACCTTTCCACCCCAAAGCACCTCAGAGTGGAGTCAAGAGCTTCATGAGAGCTTGCAAGGGAGGTGAGGAGAACTCACACCACCTTCCAGGCACCAAAGCTGCACTAGCCCAGCCTGGGGGGAAACAGACTCTGGTGTCTGGACAGACAGACTCCCAGCTCCCTTCACCTAGATTCTACAAAGCAGAGTGGCCAAAACTGCTGGAATTGTCTTCTTTTTGGGTGATGTTCCCCTGCAGAAGGAGAAAGCAGAGAGCCTGACACCCAGCTTTCCTGCCACCACCAGAATTCCACCTCAGCTGGGGACAAACACAGTACCTGGGGCTGCAGGCAGGTCACCCCAGCCAGGTGAGGCTCTCCCTGCCCTGGAGCAGAGGGACAGGGAATGAGATTCCTCTTGCACATGTGACAGCAGAGCCCTGAGAGACCCTGACACTACAAAGGTCCCTGGCCTGAAGTGTCAAAGTTCAGGCCTTGACCCTTTGAGAGGCTTTTTAGCCCCTACTGGGAGATGTTAGTTCTTCTCTCTGTGGAGCAAACACTTGCTGAATGACACCAACCCTGGGTACTGGGGGGTTCAGCTGGTCATGAACTGTAGAACCCCAGACTGCTTTGGGTAGGAAGGCACCTTAAAGGCCATCAGGTTCCAACCCCCCTGCACGGGCAGGGACACCTCCCACCAGCCCAGGCTGCTCCAAGCCCCATCCAACCTGCCCTTCAACACTGCCAGGGATGGGGCAGCCACAGCTTCCCTGGGCAGCCTGGGCCAGGCTCTCACCACCCTCATGGTGAAGAGTTTCTTCCTCATGTCTCATCTAAATGTCCCCTCTTTCAGCTTGAATCCATTTCCCCTCATCCTGTCCCTGATGCTCAGCTCACTCTGATGACAGCCACCAGGAGAGGGGATGAGTCACCAAGGAGAGCAACCTTCTGATCCAAGAGAAGACATTTTCATTTAGACTGCTTAAAGCACGAGTTTACACTTGTTTGAACAAACCTGGAGGAGAAAAGGTCTCTTTCAAGGCCTCAACACTTGCAAGAGCCAAGTACTTGAGCCATTTTGTGCTGTTTAAGGAGGACCTGAGCTGATTCTCCAAGTCCAGTGACCACGAGTACTCTCAGCACCCACCTGCCAAACTTCCTCTGATGTGACACGAGAGGAGAAAAGCCCTGCCAAAGCAGGAGGGGCTCACCAGGTGTCTGAAGTCCATGGCCTATGTTTTGGGGGCTGAGAAGAAGCTTGTTTAGCTGCCTGGTGGTCCCCTGTGGTGGCAAGTTTTTGAGCAGCACCCTTGCTGTGCACTGTCTGAAATGGGGCCATTGGAGAATGCAAACTGCTTTTTGGTGGCGGGGGAGGTCTACTGGGAGAGAAAGGCAACACCCTCCCTTCTGGAAGGGTGCTTTTTCCTCCTCCTCTTTTCCAGGTGAATCCATGCCAGGTGGAACATAGAGTAGAAAAAGCCATTTCTTCTGTTTTCTGTCTTAGGATTTCCAGAGTGGCTGCTTGTGGTACCGAGTGGGTTCTCTGCACCAGCAGAGAGCTCTGCCAGGCAGGGCAGCACCACGATCCAGTGAAAAATCCCTCATCTGCTGCTCCCAGCAGGTTGCTCCTCTCATCCCACCTCCCTGGAGCAGCTCAGGCTTTCCAGAGCTCAGCACTTACAGGACGCGTGGAACCAAACGCACGTTGGAAGCTCACGGCTCAGCTAAAGGAGCACAAAAAACCCCCCACCTGCCCCAAGACACCCATTTCTTTTTACACTTCCAACACTGAGCAGTGTTTCTCGAGCATGTTCTCATCTCCTGAACCTCCATGAAACCCTTGCAGGGCTGGAAATGATTTCAAATCATGTATCCAAGACAACAAGGGTAATTCTTCCCTGGCATATTCAGCGTAGACACCAAAGCTCTGATCTTCAAACCATTACCCTGAATTCAGTCTAGAAACCCATTTACATCTTCCTGAAAAGGAGATTTCAGGATTCATCACCTTCATCCTCTGGGTCACCTTGTTGTTTCAAGGAAATGATGGCCCAGCAGCAGCAGGATTTCATCCCAGCAGGGCACAGACTCTGCTTGTTGGTATTCCTGCCCAGAAGAGGCTGCAGCACTGACAGAGCTCATCTATGTTAAATTAGCCCTTAGAAAACATCCCTGCTCTGAATCTCAGAAGATTGGCCCTTGAAGCAGGTCTGAGGAGCACCGAGCAAAGGCCTTGTCTGCACGAGCACAGCCACCCACTGTCACAGCCTCCAAACTGCTCAGTCCAGCCCTTAACAAGCACATTTGTGACCTCATACCAGAGAGAGAAAGAACGTGAAAACCCACCTCCCTCCCTGCCCTCCTGGCCCCCCCTTCTACCCAGCTATTCCTGGCTTTTCTATCTTTCAAAAAGGGAGAATAATCTAATATTCAACATGCCCTGGAAAGCCTTCTGGGGGAGGAACCCAGCTCTCTAGGCTGGGTTCATCTGAGCAGTCCTCAGGGAATAAGGGGTTTGCTCAGGGTGACAGTGCAAATCTTTAGCCAACTGGCTCAGGAGAAAAACCTGTGCCTGGCTGGAAAATGGGATGATGACCTGGTCAACTGTCAAGCTTGTCCTCCAAGTGAGAGCTTCAAGCCATTGTACATGATGGACTTGTGCTTCTCACTAACACAGGGAGGATTAGTTACCCAACACCCAGCTTACCATTAGCAAACTCAAAAGAACACCTTGAAGCTTCTACCTAGAAGTCACAAGCCCCAGAACAGAGAGAAAAGAAAGACACATTTTTGTCTTCTGCTCTGCCTTTCGCTGGCCAAACAGCACTGAGTGCCCATGTCCAACTGCCCTGCTGTGCCTCTCAGGTAGGCTCCTGGCTGGTACAACTCAATGTCAGGCTCAGGTTCTCCAACCTCAGAAAATCCAGCAACAAGACAAACCCCACAGCAGCAGGCATCCTTCCCACATTGCTGGTGTTTCACCCCAAAAAGGCTCTCCCTCTCTCACCCTGCTCTGACATCTCACGTGCTAAGTCAACAGGAGTTTTGCTGGAACACCCATTCTAACTTGGTGCAAATTCTCTGTGCCAGCACCCACAGGTGAAAGGATTTGTCTTTACTCCACATCAAGCATCCCTGAGCTCTGGCACAGCACATGCTCTTCCCAACCAGCCAACCCCTCCCTGCCAGAGTCTCACACTGTCCAGAACTGACAACTGCAGGAATTAACAATGCTCATACTTGCCTCAAACGTGACAAAGTCATCAAACTCATCAGGACAGGCTGGGGCTTCCTCCTCGGGGGTGTATCCCATATCATACAACTGGCTGTCGGGATCTGCAGAGGAAAACAGAAAGAGAATCAGCCAAAGGAAACGTGCACCCTCAAAACGAGAGACAGCTTTGAGAGGCACGACAGCAGAAGGACAAGAACCTCCTCTTGAACGCACCAGTGCCTTCAGCTTTCAGAAAGGTCTTCTGCTTCCAGACATCCCACCACCACCACCACCTCAGCTGGAAGGCAAGTGGGATGGCTGCTCCCTGGTCCTACGAGGCCCCTTGCTGCTCGGATGGGGCTAGCTCCTGGATTCATCCCTACCCCACCATGGTCTTCATTCCTTTTCCTGGTTTCTTCCCTCTCTCTGTTTCCTGCATCCTCTTATTCTTCTCCCAGAAGGCTTTAATCCTGCTGTGGGCAGGGAATACATTAGATCTATGCATGACAGCCAACTACCATGGGAACGGCGGAGGAAGCAGGCTGCACCAAAGCTTGTCTCCTCTCCTGCTCCTCCCGTGGCCAGTCACATCAGGAGCCACCCTCACAAGGGGGACAGGAAAATAAAAAGGTTTTCAAGATTCCTTTTTAAAAAATCCATGCATTTATTCCTCCCAGCCCCATCTGCAGCAGAGCAGCAATTCTCGGAGCTCTTCGACTGAGGAAGGGAGCGTAAATTCCCTGGGCTCCCTCCAGCAACAGCTCCTGGCTGCTCCAGCACCCGACCTAGATCACAGGCTGGAAACACCAAATCAAGATCAGATGCTGCAAGTCCCCCCAAAATAAACAGCAGGCTCCAAACCACACGCCTTGGAGCTGCAAACGTGGTGGCACTAGGTTTGGCTGATGCGGATGAAGTTGGGCGGGCAGAGGGAGTCACTGTGCTCCTAGGGAAGCTCAGGATTTGGGGAGGTTTTCTTTCTAGGGCTGCTGGAGGCAGAGGATGAGAGCAGAGCTCCAAAGCAGGGTCTGCTCTCTGCATCCTTCAGGCTGGCAGCTTCCCAGCAGGCTGGTGGTGCAGCCAATTCCAACAGCTCCCAGGCTGGGGTCCAAACCCCAGGGGCACATGAAGGCTCAGGCTGGTTTGCTGCCACCCTGAGGGGACTGTCCCCAGCCCACCCAACTCCAAGGACATGTTATATCCCTTGTACAGCCACAGCCCCAGCTCCAGATATCAAGGCCATTCCTCATTATGGGATCTGTACAGCTAGTACAAAGATCAGCAGCCTGGGCTGGTGGGAGGTGTCCCTGCCCATGCAGGGGGTTGGGGCTGGATGATCTCTAAGGTCCCTTCCAACCCAAACCAGTCTGGGATTCTATGAAGTCAAGGCATTAGGGCACAGGACAGGGTAAGGAGTCAGGCTTGCAGCAGCACACTCCCACCCTCCCACCCAAGCACTGCCCCAGGGACTCATTTCATGGCCAGCTGAAACACAGTCATGGTCCCAGAGCCACCAACTCAATGGGTACCAGCAGCCCATGGGGGTGGGAGAAGCTGAGCACGTGGCACTGAGAAACCAGCCCTCTCCAAAGCTGGCTCCACAGGGTTAGACCAGAAATCAAACCCAGGAACAAGCCAAATTGCTTCTCCAGAAACCAGCAGATGATGCTGGGCCCTACAGCAAGCACCTGGCAGGGCCACGGCCTTGGCAAGGTGCTCTTGGTCACAGTCTGCCTTTGATAGCCCACTGGCCACAGCAGTGCTGCCAGCAGCTGTGCCCTGGTGCTGCCATCTGCCAGGCTCTGCTGTCACCCTGTCCAAGGCAGTGAGACACACGTGGGATGGCTGCTCCTGGAGGCCAGGCAGCCCCAGCCCACCTCCTGCCCTAACTCACAGGTGTTGCACTGAAGTGTCTTGAGATGTTACCCCAGCCCCACCAGCAGATCTCCATCTGAGCCTGCAATCCAGAGGATTTTTCCCACGAGTTATCCCTGCTGCTACTCTGGGATTTGAGAACCTCCCTGCTGCCAGCAGGGAGAACTGAGGGAATGGGGACAGGGATAATGCTAGGGGAGTTCTTGAGAGCAGGTCTCACCAAGAGGAGCCTCTGCCCAATTCTGGGAAACCCAAACAGTGCTCCTGGCAGGCAAACCCATGTCATGTCACTGAAACAGAGGGGACAGCCCCCCACGGACACCTCTTGGTGACCATAGATGGTCAGCAGAGGTGGTTGGGATGTGCACATCCAAAGATCAGTTGGTATCCCGGTCCTCTGCCCAGCCTGGGCTCTGCCTTGTGACATGTCCCCCTCCATGTCAGCCTTGCTGACAGTTCTGCCCTCCAACCATGCCCTGGCACAGTCCAAGGGCTCCATCTGCAGCCCACCTCAACCCCTGAGCTGAGAGCAGCAAGACTCCAGCCACCCAGCCAGGTGCTGGTGCATCCAGCTGCCTGATCTCACACCCCAGCTGGGCAACCCAGCCAGCCTCACTAGTGACCACCCTGTGAGGCCACCTCCAGTGCTGCTGGTGGCACCACACCACAGCCCCAGGGGCCACAGAGCACCCCAAAGGCAGCAGAGCCAGGCCCAGCCTGCTCCCTTCTGCTGACCCCCATGGCATTTCTCTTCCTCCCCCTGCAAGCAGCCACACGCAACCTTCCTCCTGCTTTCCTCCTGACACAGACAAAGCTATTTATTCCACTCGTTCCTTCCAAAGAGACTCGAAAAAGGGAGGATTTACAGTCAAATGAAGGCTTCCAGCTCCCTTCTGAAGCAGGGATATAAAGCGTGGGCAGCCAAGGAGCAAAGAGCTCCCCAGCATCAGCTGCCTCCAGCACAGCTCTTGCCCAGCCCAGGTGCTCCTGGAGCCTTCCCAGCCCTCCACACCTTTCTTGGTGCAGGGGCAAATGTGGGACTGGTTGCTCCATCTGCCTGCAGAGTGTCCAACCCTAAGAGGGGGTCCCTGCACAGGCAGGGTTTATTTTTTTTTTACAGCAAGTTCCAGTGTTAAAAGCCAAGAGGGAGTGTTGGGAGAGATCACCTGCACCTTTGCTGGTGGGGTGGCCATGCCCAGGAGACAGCACTTTGGTGTTTCCACCTTCAGAGAGCAAAGACAATCACCACCACAAACAAAGGGTGACTTTTCTGCTCGATCCATTCCCTCCCCCTCCAAAAAAAGCCATATGGTGCTTTGTGTATAGGGAGAGTTGCCATGGAGAGCTTGCCTGTAAGTCTCCCAGCACAATAGGCTGCATTAAGCTTTCAAATTCCTGGGCAAAAAGAGCCCAAAAAAAAACCCTCCCAGAAGGCTTTTGCTGCCCAGCTGGCACTGCCCATGAGAAGAGCACTGTCCTCCAGGTGCAGAAGGAGACATGGAGGGCTCTGCTGGCTGCTCCCCCGCACGCACAAGGCAGGAGGATGGCCACGGGCCACCACCACCACACAGCCCTGCTCCAGCAGCACGTGGGGAGCACAAATGCTGCAGCTCCCTCTGCTCTCCCCCTTGGACCTCAAAGCCAAATCCCAGCTGATATCCCCCACTCTCCCTCACATCCCCTTCTCACACCATAAAGGGCACTTCCACCTCTCACACCCATCCCTGGTTTCACTCGACCTCTTTTCCTTCCACCTGAGGCTCCATGGGGTCAGCACACTTGGAGTCACCTCCTTCCAATCCTGCTCCACTTCACAGCTTTTGCCTGGAGATGTTGACACCACTAGGAGCTGCATTTTGTCCTCCCACCTGAGCGTCCATGACCAGCTTCTCCCATGGTTTCAGCTCCACCCATCACTCCCCCACTGCCACTCCTGTTACATCCATGCACAGCCAAACATCTCAAAGCCAAAAAGCAGGCTCCAAAAACCCTCCAGGGAGGCCTCCTGCCCACCAATCCCCCTGCAAAGAGCCTAGAGGCAATAGGCTAGGTCTTCTTCCCAAATTAATTGCACTCATTTATTTGACCAGAACACGTGGGCAGAGTCCCAGGCATCTGGATGAAGCTCCAGTTGAATTCTTGGACTTGCTTCACCAGAGCAACGTGGCTGATGTAGAGTTTATAGAAGTAATTGTGAACCAGTAAGACCAGGCATGTGTGGTGTAGCACCCAGAGAAGCAAAGGTGCATTTGGAAAAAAATAAACAAATATGTAAAAAGCAAATTAAGTCCACTCTGAGGGACCTGCAGCATCCCTTTGATTCCTTTTTCCTGCTCCTGCCTTGAAGCTTCCTGTTGCCTGGCTGAGAGATTCTTTCCTGGGAGGGTGGTGAGAGCCTGGCCCAGGTTGCCCAGGGAAGCTGTGGCTGCCCCAGCCCTGGCAGTGTTGAAGGGCAGGTTGGATGGGGCTTGGAGCAACCTGGGCTGGTGGGAGGTGTCCCTGCCCGTGCAGGAGGGTTGGAACTGGATGGTCTTGAAGGTCCCTTCCCACCCAAACCATTTCTATGAAGGTCACCTCACAGGCTCACTGCATCGACCACACCACTCACTGGGGAGATGAGATTTCCCGTGTTCCCCCCAGTGCTGCCCTGCTGGCTTATGCCTCTGCACCAAAACCTGCACCTCCCTCTACCCTTAAACTGTCCCAGTTCCTCCCAGTGTTTCCGAAAATTGTTGCCCAAACATTGCTCTGCAAAGCTGCTGAGAAGGACCACGTCTGCTCTCCCACGGATGGAGATGCTGCAGGGAGATGCCTCCTGGCTGCATGGCAAACACACAGCTAGAGAACCCCAGGATGGGTGCTGGGCTCTTCATGGGGGTGAATTTGAACCCTCTGAGGTCTCCTTGGACTGACAGGAGAATCACTTCAAGGCGCCTTGGACCTGCAACAGGAACCTGGGCTTTTCAAGAAACACACCAGAGCCTCCAGCTACAGGAACAGAAGTCCCGGGGTACCAAGAGCTCCTGAAATAGATTCTAAAAACTGCTTGCAGAAGACAGGATTGCAGTGAAAAGGCACCTTGAGCAAAGAGCTGTGGGTACAGTAGTGACACCCGGGTCAGAAACAGAGCCAGTTTTCTCAGCTTCATATAGGAATGGCCTAGAAAAAACAAGAGCCTTTCAGAAGAATTTAAGTCATCTGCCAACACAGGCTGCACATACCGCTGTGAGCCACAGAGCCACAACCTCCAAGTGACTGGAACAGTGTGGATTATGTGCAGCTAACAGAGCTGAATTATTCCACGCAGGAAAGAGGTTGGGAACCTGCATGAATGGCACAAAACAAAACAAGGCTCCCTCCTTCTCTTGAGGGAGGAGAACTGATAGAAACTGAGCTGCCTGCCCGGGCACGCTGCTGGAGAACAAGGTGGCAAAAAAGACACTGAGCCAAGTGTTAAAAACTGAGAGGGATTTAGGAGGATCTTGCATCCAGAGCAAAGAGACAGGAGAAGGAACCATCCAGCATTTCCAGAGAAGGCTCAGGGTACTGAGTGTTCCCCAAAGCTCAGGCACCCTGGTGGTGTTAGTCCCTGCAGGATCAAGCAAACTCCAGTCCAACCATCTGCCCTTCTGCTCTCGCCAAGGGATCCAGGAGAACAGTTCAGAACTTGATCATTGATCAGAGCAGCTTCCTGTGAGCTGCTTGTCCTGCAGCTCAACCTGCTGACTCCTCCAGTGATGAGACAACGAGCCAGGAGCACGTCATAGGAACATGGAATGGTTTGGGTTGGAAGGGACCTTATGGATCATCAGGTTCCTGCATGGGCAGGGACACCTCCCACCAGCCCAGGCTGCTCCAAGCCCCATCCAACCTGCCCTTCAACACTGCCAGGGATGGGGCAGCCACAGCTTCCCTGGGCAACCTGGGCCAGGCTCTCACCACCCTCACAGCCAAGAATTCCCTCCTCATGTCCAACCTCAATCTCCTCTCTGCCAGTTTTCATCCATCCCCTCTTGTCCTCTCCCTCCCTGCCCTTGTCCCAAGCCCCTCCCCAGCTTTCCTGGAGCCCCTTCAGGCACTGGAAGCTGCTCTAAGGTCTCCCTGGAGCCTTCTCTTCTCCAGGCTGAACCCCCCAACTCTCCCAGCCAGGCTCCAGAGCAGAGCTGCTCCAGCTCTCTGATCATCTCCGTGGCCTCCTCTGGACTTTCCCCAGGAGCTCCACGTCCTTACATTGAAGGCTTTACCAAAGACTATAATTTTACAACCAAAACTTACACAAGGAATAACTGAGTGTCAAGCTCAGGCCCCCAAGGAGGCAGTGTCAGAATGAAGGGTGTTTACACAACCCTCATGCAAGCCCCTCTCAGCTCATCCCCTGAGCATTGTTCTCATGGACTGGTACTTATCCCACATTCCTTTTCATCCTCTTCACTACAGTGCAGGCCCTCCAGCTTTGTTTAAAAATACCATCTAAAAACATAATAAACCAAAAGAATCTCATGGTATCCAAGCACTTTGGAAGCAGGAATCTGGCTGCCTTCCCTTCATCTCAGACACCTGCTGGTCGTTGCTGCCTCTGATGGGCCAGAGACAGGAAACCACCACTAGCACATGTGGGGTTTGGAATTGAGTTTTAACATATGGATTCTCTGTTTGCATCTTCAGCAATCTGAGCTGTCCTTTCGGGGTGTGCTAGTCATCAAGACCAGCTCCAACTCCTCCAGACTCGTGTCAGCCTGGAACACGGGCTCACTGCTGGAGGTGTGGAACATGAGGAGCAGGTTTGTGGCCACCAGTGAGTGGTTCAGGGCCACTTGGTGACATACCAGCAGCAAAGGCTGAGAGACTGAGCCTCCAAAATAGCACAAGCTGCCCTGGTGAGGAGACCTCCTCATGTCCTCCATCTCCTGCACTCCAGCTTCTACTTTCAGTGACTCTATTTCAGGAAGCACAGCTGGATTCTGCAGCCAGCAGCTTTATTCCCTGCTTTGTGAAGAGAATGAGGCAGAATCTCTCAAGAGGGTGCACACAACTATGCAACCACAGGACATCCTAACTTAGCTTCTCTGAACACACTCAATGGAGACACATCCTCTGGGACATCCAGCAGATGGTCTTTTGTCAAGTGTTTGAGTGCATTGAAGTAGAAGCTCTTTTAGATGCTCCACATCCAGCCTGATTTGGGCAGGAGCACCCAGAAGACAACTGGCTCCTCCTAGATAAGATGGTCTCAAAAGCAAAATGAAATGTAAGAGAACCATGGGAACCTGGAGGCACCAGAGCTTTTGACACGCCAGGTAAACACAGGCAGGAAACAAAGCAGTTTCTCACACCAGCTGAGGCCCTGGCTGAATGGCACCATCCCACCCCAGAGCACTTCAGCCTTCCACACCACTTCCAGCTCAGAGGTCCCACACGAAAAGATCTAAGGTCCCCCCCTGGAGCCTTCTCTTCTCCAGGCTGAATCACAGAACCACGTCATTATTAGGGCTGGAAAAGCCCTCTGAGATCATCAAATCCAGCCTATGACCTAACATCACCACACCTGCTGGACCATGGCACTAACACCCCCAACTCTCCCAGCCTGTCCCCAGAGCAGAGCTGCTCCAGCCCTGCCATCATCTCCGTGGCCTCCTCTGGATTCTCTCCAACAGCTCCATGTCCTTCTTGTGTTGGGGACCCCAGAGCTGGACCCAGCCCTGCAGGGGGGTCTCACAAGAGCAGTGGGGATCTTCACTGGAGTCTTCCCTACCTGAAAGAGAAACAAGCTGCCCAGTAGCTAGACAGATGTACTGGAGCAGTCAGACTGTATGAGCTTGGAAAAGATGATCATCAAGAAGGAAGACATCTGAGGGACACACACCCCAACTCAGGGAGAGCCATGGCTCGGTCCGAGCAGGAGGGGTGTGAGCTGAAGTGAGCTGTGGTTAGTCAGGACAGCAGGGAGAGGTTTTTCTCTTGGGCAGGGGGATGCTCAGCAGAGCCAGCCCTCCTGCTGCTCACCCGTCACAGCCCAACCCAGCAGCTCTGCAATGGGGACTGATTGCCCAGCACAGCCACATCACACCCAACCTCCTCCAGTCTGAGAGGGAGACCAGGAAACCCCGGGAAGAAAGGAAATTTGCCACCTCAGTCTGTGGAGGTGCCACAGAGTCCCAACCTCCAGGCCCTGACACAGCTCAGCAGGGCCCTGGGAGCAGTTATCCCTTCATTAACACCACCAGACTGGGCTGGATTCCTAAGGAGAAATGCTCTGACAGCTCTGCCTTGCCTGCTGGTGAAGAGGCAGGAAGATGGGCTGTTTGCTTTCCCTCACCTAAGCTCGGAAGCCAACCCCTCCTGATCCCAAGCCAGACATTCCTGGGAGGATGAAGGAGCCATTCTCCAGCTCCCTGGCTTGAGCAGAGCATGAATAATCCCTCGCTCTGGAGCCAACAGCCAAACCTGAGAGCTGAAAAGAGGCAGGACCCAAACCAGCAGCACCAGCACCACCCCTCGGGAGCCACCAGCTCCCCCAGACATCCAGCAGCAGCAGAGGTGGGACAAAACACCACATCCCTGCCACGGGAAATAAAACACAGGATGGAGAGAGGGTGGGACAGCAGATGGATGATGAGAAATGTCTTCTTTTCTAACAGAAGTTGCCTTTGTTTTCCTTTTAGCCATCATCACAGAAGAGAGTGTGCTAAGAATGGCTCCAAGGCTCTTATAACACACCACCCCCCTCTGGTTTTATGTTGACCATTTCCCCATGAAAACAGGTAGTCCTTGCAGGGTTATTGGCTCCTCCTTTCCCTGAGAAAGCAGTTTTCTTCTGGCCATCCACCTTAGACCTTTCATTTGCAATTTCAACTCGCCCCAGCTCGCCTTTCTCAAGCTTGGTGTTATGCTCTGAGGGTCTAAGCAGCCTACACAAGCTGCCTTTGCTCACCAGGACACACAGAAGACCCTCCCCAGAAGGCCCTTCCACCCTGCACTTCTGGTGCCCTTTGCAAGAGATTTTGGCTGCACAGCCAAGCTCTTCCCCTCTCAAGGAACTGTGTTCAAAGGGTGATGCTTTGGGTGGTGAAGCCCAGGTCAGCTGGAGTGGTGAGGGGCAGGTCTGCAGAGCTGTGACCCACCTTTCCCTGGGAATGAGGGGTGTATTTTGGACCTTGCAGCCTGTTCCACTCCGGGACAGTGACCAGATGCAGCGAGATTCCTCTGGCATTTGCTTAAAAATGTTCCTAAAGGAAGAATTCTCCCAACTGGGAGAGATGCCCGTGCCAATCTCCTGTTCCCCCAGGACACTGAGTCCTCTGCAGCAGCTTTATGGCAGCACCTCGGGAGTCTCTCCCCAGCTTTCTCCTCCCAGAGTTGCAAGGAGGCCCCTGGACACTGTTTCTCCAGCACTTCTGTGCTTCTCCCAAAAGTAGGTCACTGCAGCGTGTCCCTGCCAGGCTGCTTTTGGGAAGACAGGCTCCCTGCTCAGGCCCAGAGCACATGGAGCAGACCAGCCTGCTCCCTGATGTAACCCTTCACCCAGCTGCCAAGTTGCAAACATGAATAAACCCCATTGTTTACGTCAGTTAAAGGAGAAATGCAAACCACAAAGAGCCCCAGTGAGCCAGAAGTGCCTCCCCCCCCCAGCAGCAGCTGGGTCCTTTCCCAGGCTTATTATAGCAGAAATAAATCATAGAATCATGGGATGGGTTGGGAGGGAAGTGAAAGATCATCTAGATCCAACCCCCTGCATGGGCAGGGACACCTCCCACCAGCCCAGGCTGCTCCAAGCCCCATCCAACCTGCCCTTCAACACTGCCAGGGATGGGGCAGCCACAGCTTCCCTGGGCAACCTGGGCCAGGCTCTCACCACCCTCACAGCCAAGAATTTCCTCCTCATGTCCAACCTCAATCTCCCCTCTGCCAGTTTAAAACCATCCCCCCTCACCCTGTTACTATACTGACTTAAAAGAGCAGGAGGGAGACACGAGCTGTGCTGATCTGCTCACCACTGCTCCAGAACTTGGCCCTGGGACAGGTCTCACAGCTGAGGAGCATCTCCCAGCTCCCTGGCCACAGCTCCTGCTTCAAAGAGGAACAAGCAGTCACCCTCACTCATCCCAACCTCCCCACTCAACCCAACCCCACATGGGGACAGTTTGCAGCCAGAGTCAACCCCACTGAATCCTGGCAGCTGCATGGCTGGAGAGAAATAGTTTTGTGGGTGGTGGTTTTGTTCCTGGTTTTGCTTTTAAGGAGTAAATACTCCTCCTCCCAGTTGAGCTGGTTCAGAGTTACCCTTCCCAGCATGAAAACATACCAAAACAGAGGGTCAATCTTTGTATCTCCCCCTCTACTTTGTTCTCATGAGACCACACCTGGAGCACTATGTTCTGTTCTGGAGCCCCCAACATCAGAAGGACATGGAGCTCATGGAGAAAGTCCAGAGGAGGCCACAGAGATGATCCAAGGGCTGGAGCAGCTCTGATCTGGAGCCAGGCTGGGAGAGCTGGGGTGTTCAGCCTGGAGAAGAGAAGGCTCCAGGGAGACCTTAGAGCACCTTCCAGTGCCTGAAGGGGCTCCAGGAAAGCTGGGGAGGGACTTGGGACAAGGGCAGGGAGGGAGAGGACAAGGGGGATGGATGAAAACTGGCAGAGGGGAGATGGAGGTTGGACAGCAGGGGCTGGGTTAGCAGCTGCACGTTCTGTGCAGCATTTTGGGGCTCCTGGGAGCAGAAGACTGACCCTTCTCCTCCAAGGACACAGCGTGATGCGGGCTGGGGGGTGACAGCAAACACCCCAGTGCCACCTACCCTGAGGCTCCCTCCCATGTCCTTCCCTCTCCTAGGAGCAGCCTCCAGGGATGAACACCGGGCTGGACTCACAGCCGCTCGGCTCTCCATCCAGTTGTGCCGTCATGCAGGGAACCTCCATCCCACCCCTCCCATGCCCTGAGCACCAGGGCAGTGCCTCTGGGCCCCCAGGCACACCTGACCCTCCCCTGTCAGAGGTGCCTCTGAAGGAGAGGGATGGAGAGTGACCTCAGCCCACCCCGAGCACAGCAGACCACCAAAGCACCTCGCCTTCACCGCAGACCAGTGCGTCCCCCCCTCACTCCCCAGCCCCTGTGAGCAGGGAGGGTTACACAAACCCAAAATTGGTTTCCAGCACAAGTGTTTAAGTACCCCTATCTCAAGGAATAAAAAAACCCCAACCCAAGTTGAGTTCTTCCAAGCAAGGCCTGGCTGCTGCTGTCCCAGGCAGAAGGGATCCCAGGGAGCACGTGGACTCTGAAGGTAACAAGCACATTTATGGTGCCACCAGCATCTCTGCTCTACAGGGATGAGCAGAACCCTGACCCACAAAGAGCACCACGAAGAACAGCAGGGAGGGTTATAATGTTTTTTGTTTTGATTCATATGATTTTTAAAACAACATTTAAGCCTTCCCTCCTTTCGGGGCAGAATTAAGACTCATCTTCAGAAACTCCTTATCCCAACAAGCAGTAGATACAGGATGGAGATACATACATATGCCAGAGAAGAGGAAGATGCAATGCAAAAAAAACATGCAGAAGACATAATCAGAGCAATTTTGATCTCATTCTTGCTCCTGAATCAGACTTGATTTCCCATTCATCCAGCCCCTGCTCCCCGAGCGACGGCCGTACCCAAAGCAGCATCTGTCCTACCTTCAGCCATCCACTGAGCTGCCTTCCGACGGGTGATGGATTAGCCAGGGTTAGGAACAGGCAAGATCAGCAGGAAAAGTCTTCACTGCAGCAATGCTGCATGAATAAAGGGATCAGCAGATCTGATGAGAACGTGGGAAGCGCCCGTCCCAGCGCCAGATACTCCCCGAGTTTAGCCAAACGTGCACACGAGCTCTCCCTCCACCTGCCAAGCTCCAGGGGAGACTCCCCTTTCAGAAAGCAAACGCCTTGAAGATGAAATTGGGCCTGGGTCCCCCCCACTGAGGAGGCGTGCTCAGGTGTCAGCAGCAGCCTGTTGCAAACACCACCGTATTTCCAGCAGCCCTCTGGAAGGGAGACCACTGCAGGTGCACAGAAAAAAGCAGCCTCAGAAATCATTCCTGGGCCGGGAGCGTGTCAGGGGATGGAAGCTTTGGCTTCTGGAATTATCCCCCTGCAAGGAAAGCTTTCATTTTAAGTAGCAAAAGCCATCTGCAATGCAGATCCTACAGGGTGGGGGGGGGGGTGGGAAAACCCAAAACTAGACACAAAGCACAGAGTGGAGCCAGATATCCCCCGGGCTCTGCACCTTCCAACGCCCCGCAGGGCTGGAGCAGCTCCGTGTCACCAGGGCAGCAGCCAGCCTGGCTCTCCAGAAATCAATTCCCAGCCAGCTGGTGCTACCTCCAGCAGACTGACACTGAGTGGTTCCTGAGCACCCGGAGCTCAGAGATGTCATGGAAGCTCTGGCAGGTCCAGAGGCATCTCCCAGAGCGGTGGGAGCAGGGACGTGGCTGCTCCCCTGGCAGGAAGGCTGGGGAGCATGAGCTGCACGTGGGGCCAGCAACACAGGGATAGTGATTCAGACCCAATGTAGAGAACTGATGTGGAGGTTCCCTCTCTTGGCTGTAAATCCTTCAGATGCAAAGCTCTCCCACAGCCTCCATCCCAGGGGAGGGCTGGAGCCGTGCTTTTCTTGCAGGAGATTCCCAAGTTGGCCTTCAGCTCCCAGGAGCTGAACCATTTGGAGGCACGAGATGCCAGCTGCAGCCTGGGCTACACCCACGGGAACCCTCCCAGGGCTGCTCTGGGGATCCTAGTGATGCAGCCCCACAAAGGCTCCGACTGACCCCAGTTTGTGCTGGTGCCAGGTCCGATTAGCAATGGGACAGTGCTTCTCCACAGGCTCCTGACAGCAGCCTGCCCCCCCTGCCCCAGCCAGCCAGCCCTGACCACCAGCCAGCTCTTGATTTGCTATTCAACACCCTAGCCTGCCTCAAAACCCTGCCTTTTGTGCTCTTGCCTGTTTGGAAACCTATCAAATGCCTTTGGAAAGCTGAGCACACTCCTCCTGCTGAAGGCCTTTGATGCAAGGCCACAGGGGTATCTCCACTGAGCCACAACCAGCTCCTGAACCAGCTGCCCCTGGAGCTGGCACTGCCTGGGGTGTCTCCCAGCCTTGCCCCCCTCACCCCCTCCCACCTCATCCCTGCCACTGGCCTCCCAGCCCTGCAAACAGGAGCTTGGTTACAGCTTCCAGGTTTGGGTGTTGGCCCTGGAGCTGGATTTTCCATCTTCCCAAATCCAAAGAGCTTTCAGTTGAAGCATTTAAAAAGAGAAACAAGAAAAAAAAAAAAAGATGTGACTATTTCCATCCTCAGGCCCTCCCCTGAGCTCAGGAACACATCTATGCCTCAGTGGATGCACTGTCTGTGCACAGGGGCCCCTCTGTCCAGGGATCAGGAGCCAAGGAAGGGACAGACAAGGCTGTGAGCTCCAGGAACACACCTTCCCCTGCCCCCAGCAGCAACCCCCCTGCCCCGTGTGCAGGGGGTACCTGCACTGAGCCCTTTCCTGGGGGGCTTTTCTCTGGAAGGCAGAGGTCACAGATGTTTTAGCTCAGAGCGTGTGCATGAATTAACGTGGCTTGTTCACTGCTGCTTCTGAGCTCTGCTAAGAGCCCTGGTCTGCAAGGAAGAGGAGACTTCAGATACATCATATAGATGCAGAGAAGCCTCTGGAATCCAACAAACCCCAACAACCAGGTGCCTGAAGCTTAGAAAGGTTTTTTAATATGGTGACAAAGAAAGGGACCTGTTTGTGAGAACCCTTGTTGGTTGCTTGTACCCAGCTGTGGCTGACACTGCCTGTATTTTGTGCTTGCAAAGGAAACCCCCCCCCCACCAGCAGCTCCTGCACCCACCTTGCAGCAAACTGGAGTTGCTCTTTGGTCCAGGCATCTTGGCTCCAAACTACAAACACTGGCTCATGCTCAGTTCCTTCCCATACAGAGACCCTCCTCCCAGTCCGAGTGTTCCAGGTGGCTCACACACAGCCCCTCATGCCTGTTTCTCACCCAAAAGACCCCCCAGAAGCTGCAGCTCCAAGCACCATGAACACAGCAGTCACACTGGCTCCCTCCCCAGGTCTCCTCCCCTGCAGACCAGGAGATACATCCCGTTGGATCTCACCAATAGTAGCCAGGTCCACCAGGCTTTTTTCCTCTAGCTGTGGATTCCCTGAGCATGGATCATCTGGCTTCTTGAAGCACACTCTGTAAAATACTCTCCTTCAAATCAGTCTCACTACTGCCTCCACTACATTATCAGCTTCTCAGGTTTTACAATACAAGGCCATAAAATTTCACTTTTCAGAGTTATTTATCACCCTGACTCGCTGCCAACGCCTGTTCCACTGTTTCCCCCTCTGCTTTGCTCTTTCCATGCTGCAGGACTGGTCCAGCTCTCCAGGCACCATCCACCCAGACTTTAAAAAGCAGGAAAAGTGCAGGCTTTGTGGAGCAGGAGGAGGATGTGAGTGGGAAGGGCTGGGACACACAGCAGGTTGAGAGGAGCTGAACCTGCCCCAGCAACACCTCTGAGCCTGCCTCCCTGTGCCTGGGCAGCCCCTGTGCCCCTCTGATCATTACTGCAACTGAGCCCAACCCCTCCCACCAAGGGGAGACCTTGGGGGGCCTCTGGACTCCCCCACTCAGAGCACTCTAAAAGCAATCACATTCACACGAGGAGCACATTTTCCTATTCAGTCTTCTCTTTGGGAAAGGTAGAAGCTAAGGCAGCTACAACTGGTAAAGAATCTTGTTCAAAAGCCCCAAATTCACCCTCTGTAGCACACAGGTCACTTGGCTCTTTCCCCTCCACCATCAGCATTGCCTGGCAAGGTTACAGCAACAAAGAGATCACAGCTGTCCCATGCAGAGGTGACACGGTGGCTTTCAGGGCTGTCTGGGTGGTTAAGTGCTGCTTTGCTCTACACTGAAGGCAAGTTTGAGGAGTCCTAGATCAGGATGTTCCTCAGCCAGTGGAACATACCTCCAGCAGCTGGCACAGGAGGAGCTGGGTATCCTCCCTGGATGTAGAGGCCAACTGAACACGAAAGCAGTCCTAAGACAAGCAGCTGGCCCTGCAAGATGTGCTAGTTTTGTAACTGCACCTTCAGTTTGCCAAGCTAGACCTTAAGAGCTTGAGTAAAATCCCAGCTATTCTGCTACAGTCTGCAAGAGAGGGGGGGGAAAAAGTGGAGCATCTTCAGAAATCAACCCCTCCCTCTGCTGAGACAGACACTGCAGGCACAAGCTCACTTCAGGGACTGACCAAAAAGCTAGAGAGCACCAGGAAATGCAACAGAACCATCTCTGGCTAAAAACAGGCCCAGCTAATCAAAAGAACCCCACTTATTAAAAGAGACACCCAGAAGCAAGCACGACCTCTTCTAAAGGGATGATCAACATTGATTCTCTCGACAGCAGCAGCAAATCCTCAAGATCCCTTCAACGTGAGCAGCTGCTCAGCTGGTGAGACTCAGAGACCCTGCACCCTCATGCTGGGCTGCTTTTATAACTGCCTCATAAAATCCTGTGCCCTGCAACGTTAGAGAGCTCTGCCTTCCTTAACCACTGCCATAAATCACAATAAATACATCACAATCTCTTTCAAGTTTAATAAACAGAGATCCTAAAAGCTTCGCCTGGATCTGCTTTTTTCCATCCAATTAATAGATCACAATACCAGAGTGATGAATTATTGAAGAGAAATACAAGCCAGAGCTTTCCCACACACACACACACGACTCCAAGAGCAATTTATTACAAATTAATAACATGCTGCACTTCCTCCTGCTTCAGGAGACCTGGGAATCAGCAGCTACACCAGCCACCAAAACTCTGCCATAAACCCCTCGAGAAATAAGCTGGGGGTGGGAGGAGGGGGAACAGAAGGAGGAATGGACAGAAGAACAGGAGGCAACTCTGTTTGGAGGGTTTTCTACAGGAAATGTGGTTGCGACAGGAATCATTGGTCTTTTCACATCTTGCCTTGCTCCAAAGGGTGCTCAGGGAGCAGGGCTGACAACACAAAGCCACTGCTGCATGAAAGCAACACTGAAGGTTAAGACCAGCATTGCTGTGAAGAGAATTCACACCCATGAGGACTCGGATCTGCACATTTAAAATCACATCTGCTCAGCAGGAGGCTTCCAATATTTTGCACACCCTGCTCTGAACAACACACTGGACCCAAAAATGACCCCCTCACACTCAGCTTGGAGATGAATCCCACAGTGTCAAAACCAACATCTTTTCAGATGCCAACCAGGCAGAAAGATAGTTCACATTTCACCAGGCTGCTGCTCTGGAAGTGCTCACAACAAGCCCATGCAGAGCAACACAGGGAGTGCAGGGGGTCTGTTTCAGGAACCTGTTTAAAAATTACCTCCCAGTCAGTGAGCTCCAAGCTCTTGTTTCATGTGCTGCTTGCTAGAAATCAATGGAGCACGCTGGTCCTCCAAAGAGTTGGAGAGAAGGTCCAGGAGCTGGAGGATGTCACACTCTGCAGCAGACACTCCTCTGTCAACCCCCCACAAAACCACAGGTGAGAGCAGACACCAAACCAGAAGGGACTTTCCCCTTGCTGGCATCTCTTGTTTCCAACATATATTTAGGGAAGGACCTTTCCTGATGAACAGCAACACATGCAGTCACCACCACAAGCCCTGTGCCACCTTTTCCAACCCTGTGACTAAACGCTCCCAACTTCTCCCCCCTGCTCGACAGAGGAGTGACTTGCAGAAAACCAACCCCAGTTTGCTTCCACCAAGTGACTTCTCAGCTTGGTCAGCCTCTGGGGCATTAAATTGGGTCCTTCCTGCCCTCTTGGGCAGCTCAGCAGCAACAAACCCACCTCCATTCTTGATAGCTCTGATCCCCCGATGGAAATCTTCAAAGCTGATGACTCCAAGTCCACTTGGATCAAGGTACTTTGTCAGGTCCTTTACCTGCAACCACAAAAGCAGTGTTACCCACAGAGCCCTTTGGGGAGACACCATCTGCCCACCTGAGGAGCACCCTGAAACAAATTGTCCCTCCTTACATGAAAAAGATCTGGGCAAACAGGAGCGGATCCCTACAACGGCCACCAAATTGTGGCCACTGTCCTTGAAGGGAACCTCAGGAACCAGTACAAGGAACCTCAGGAATCAGCACAGGGAACCTCAGGAACCAGTACAGAAGGGTTAATTAGCACTTGGCTGGTGGTGAAGCTGTTGCTTAGTTTTGAAACACAGGTTGGGGCAGGATTTCTTGCAACACGGTCCTTCTGCACCAGGGAGCTGCTGATTTTTGTGTTTCTTGAAGAGGTCCTACCTTAATTGGGAAAACTCTGCAACAAACTGCCCAGCAGGAGGGCCCAATTAAAAGGTTTCAGTGATAAGGAAGGGCTCCATGTTACAAATTTAGGCCATGTAATTGAACCATTTTGACAAAGAGACAAATCACACCAGCTGGTGAGGATTCGGATGCGGGTGCAGGGACAGGCACAGGTGTGGAGCAAGGGATGCTTGTGGGACCTGGGGAGGATGATCTGGGCTCTGCAAAGAGGCTACAGCTTGGGGGCAAAACCACAGCCCTTCCTCAAGGTCCAAACAAAGCCTTCAAAAAGGTGCATTTGATCCCTTTTCCTTCCAGGCTGCCACAAGCCTGCCCTGCAGAAAGCCCTTCACACCACTGAGGCTTCTCAAGTTGAGAGCACCAGACCTTTTGCTGCTTGAAATAAAAAACAAACCAAACAACAAAACCAAACATGCAGACCTTCATTTTAAAGGGATGTTGAGGCACCTTCATCTACTTAAGAGCCACATTTTTCAGCTCAGAAACAAGCCTGGGAGGAAGCAAAGTGTAGAGGTGAGAGAATTGCACAGGTAGCTCCACACTCAAAGGCTGCTGGAGCTGCTGCCCTCGCCCTGCCAAGCACATCAACCTCCCCTCCTCTTCCTCCTCCTCCTCCAGAGCTGAGGCACAGGAGGAAGTGTTCAGCTCTGATGAGCACAAAATGCCTTCTGACTCACTCGGGTGATCTCTTGCTTTCGGTTGGTTCTCGGGGAAAAAAAAGAAAAATAAATGATGGAAAATCCCCCAAAGTTCCTCCAGGGAAGAAAAGCTGGCACCTAAAAGGAGATGTACCATCTGAGGGTGATGAGGACAACCAAGCTGTGGTGCTCAGAGCTGCCTGATTCACCACACACCAGCTTTGTTTGCTTGCTTTTTTGGGTTGTTTTTCTCAAAGCCAGGTTCATCCAGGAGAATCCCATCTGTGACCTGCTCAGAGCTGTTCACCTGCCTGCCCACCTGGTGTGGAAGATGATGGAGGGAGGCAGGAGATGCTTTTGCTTCCCCCACAGGAAGGGTGAGGATGGTGGAACCACAGGGTTGAGAACATAAACCCCCTTTTTTGTGGGGTGCTGGGCCTCTTGGGGGCTGCACAAGAGAAACCCCCCGAGACTCAGCACAGCACAAGCTCACCCACCTCATGGTCCACTCCATCACAACCAGGGAGAAGACAACAGAAGCATCTTTTTCCAATCTTTTCCAGCTTTCTGGGGAGCTTTTTTTGGTAGACAGATAAGAAAACTGCTGAGCTGACACAGCAGACATGGACTGGGATGAGTCAGGTTTCTTGTACATTAAGCAGAGGTATTTGAGACCAATAAAAACAACTCACAGGAATGTGTCGGCTCCAGTTAATGCATCTGGCAGCTTCTTTGGAGTTCAGAAGCTGCAGCTTCATTTGTCATCCACGTATAGAGATACCAGAAATGCAAGTGACATTTCATCAGCCTTGCTAAGGCTGGAGGTGATGATCCCACCACGCTCTGCAGGGCGGTTTCTGCAAAGATGCAGCCCCGATGGCACAGGGGACATCCCTGCTGCAGTGTGGGCAGCTTGTGAGGACCAAGGAGGGTTTCAAGACCTCGTGTCAAGCCCCCAGCAAAGCACCTCTCCCACCCCAGGGCTCGTGCAAAACCAACAGAGCAGCTGGATGAGGATTTTGTTTCTGCAGATGAGGCACCGATGGATTTAAATCCAGCGCTGGGCAGGGGAAAATGAGGGGCAATGCTCCCGAAAACTTCACAACCCTGGTGTTATGGCTGCAAACTGAGAAAAGCCATCCAGCTGGTGAAGTTCTCAAGCCCATGGTGGTATGTTTGTGGTGATCCAAACCTGCCTGTGTTTGCTGTCCAGGCTTACAAAGAACTCTGACCATGAAATAACCCAGTGAGACAACACGATCAGACTGAGCATGGGTGGGTGGTGACTCTCAGAAGAGCTCCCAACACACAGAACAACATCAGCAGTGCCTGCCTGATCCCCCAGTCCCTGCAGTGAGCTGCCCAGGGACAGCAGAAGCTGTGTCCTGCAGGCCAGCACCCATCATGTCCCAGCACCAGGGGACATCCCAGCCCAGGCCCTTTGCTGCCACAAGTGTCCAAACCTGACTCCACCACCACAAGCTCCAAAAGCTCACTACCTGTTCAGGACAGCAGTGCCTTCTTTTAACTCTTCTGCACATCTTTTCTGCTGTTTCATCAGCTGCCTCCCAGTTCTACCACCAGAAGATGTGGTGAGGTGCAAGCATGGCCCATACCCTCCTCCCCAGGGGGTCCCAGCCTGCCTGCCCTCCCCTTGCAAGGCAGCTGCTCCAGCCCCTTGGTCATTTTAATCACATCTCCTGTTCCCTCTACATCCCCCCCCTTCCTTTCTAAAGATGAAGGCCAGAAGTGGACATATTATTCAAGACAGGGTACATCACAGAACAGTTTGGGTTGGAAGGACCTTGAAGAGCATCTAGATCCAACCCCCTGCATGGGCAGGGACACCTCCCACCAGCCCAGGCTGCTCCAAGCCCCATCCAACCTGCCCTTCAACACTGCCATGGAGTGTCAAGACCTTGACCAATGCCCAACAGAGGCCCTTGGCATTACCCCAAGGCCCACCACCATCTTGTTCATACCTGAGCTGTCCCAGCACCGAGCCACTGATGTGAGGAACAGCCAGGAACAGCTCCAGCTTCTCCTCCTGGGCTGTAACTACCAGTTTTCTCTACTTACTCAGTTCGATACTGAGGCTAAAACTCTACCTTATTAGGACAGCTGGGAAAAACCCCAAGCATGATGGCTGAAGCTGGTTTAGATTAGGAAATCTTAGCAGTTCTGAAGTCACAGATTTGCTGTTTTGAGCTAAAAACTCATCTGCAAGAGTGGAGCAGTTAACACCAGACTCCTATTAGCACAAAAGCAAAATTCAACACTCTGCCAAACTGCAGAAGCTCAAAACAGGCAGATAAAAGCCACAGTCACAGGGAGGTTCCTGGCTTTGGCCAGTAAGAAACATTCAAAGTAAAGGTTTTGCCCACTGGGTGTGATTGCAGCTGGTTACAGAACCTTCTTGAAGAAATGGGAGCTAGAAACCCAGAGCATTAAAGCCTCAGCAAAGCCAGTGGTGACAACTCCAAATTCAAACTAACACCAAGGCTTGACAGGCACAGAATGGAAGTTCTCCAGGGAGGTGAGGGATTCCCCAGCTGTGAGTGGTCCTGGGTGGAGGCAAAGGAAGCTCCAGCCTTTCCTCTTCACCTTATGGGTGCTCCAGGTCTCCACCACACAGCAGAACAAAACACTCTGATTGTTTTCAGTGGTGATCTCTGCAGGAAGGGAGGGCTGCTCTGCCCAGCTGAAGCCCTCCTTGTGAGCCCTGAGCCTGCCAGGAACCTCCCTTCACATTCTGGCAGAGACTGGGGCTGCATCAGCTCCAAAAAGAAGTTCTCCTGGGGGGTGAAGCAAGGATGGGAGATTTACAGTGATCACAGCAGGCAGGCACCCCACAAGGAAGAGCCAGTGGAGCTCAGCTCCTAAGGTTGTGTGACATCTCACGTGGGTATCACACTTTTCACCAGAGAGGGCAGGGAGAGGACAAGGGGGATGGATGAAAACTGGCAGAGGGAGATTGAGGTTGGACATGAGGAGGGAATTCTTGGCTGTGAGGGTGGTGAGAGCCTGGCCCAGGTTGCCCAGGGAAGCTGTGGCTGCCCCATCCCTGGCAGTGTTGAAGGGCAGGTTGGATGGGGCTTGGAGCAGCCTGGGCTGGTGGGAGGTGTCCCTGCCCATGCAGGGGGGTGGATCTAGATGATCTTTAAGGTCCTTTCCAACCCAAACCATTCTATTAGTCTATGAATGGAATATTACAGGAGACAAATAGGTCTGAGGATCTCACCCTTGTCTGAATTTCTTCCTAATGTCTAATCTAAATCTCCTCTGATGATCTTTAAGGTCCCATTCAAACTCAACCATTCTCTGATGCCCTCAGCCCAGCACAACCAGGGCCATGCCTTCTCCTCTGCACCACATGAACTAGTTATTTGATGATACCCCAGCAGGAGCAACCAGGCAACCCTGCACTGCTGCAGGACCTCACACAGGACTCTGGAAGCAAACCCAAAGGAGACAACGAGGAGGAACTCATACTGACATATTCCTGCCACAACATGCCCAAACACTCGAGGCAGGCCAGTGAGCAGGCTGCAGTTCCCAGCCAGAACTTCTGCACCTGCCTCCTCACACATGCTGTGAGAAACTTCAGCCTTGGAGTTGCTCCCTCCTGTCCTTGGAAAGGATTTGAAGTGTGAACCTTCTGAGTCATCAGACAAGTGCCCAGGTAAGTCGTGGGAAACTGAGTGAGGGGAAGGTCTGGTCTGCTCAGCTTCTACTCTCAGGTCCTCAAAGGGACCAACCACTTGAATTATGTGAAAGAAGAACCTAGAGAGATGTTAGAGACCTGGAGAACCCAGAGAGCAGTTAGAAGGACACCAAGAGACCTGATCAGGCAAGGAACTACACGCTGGACACATACCAAGAGTCTGGCTGAACCAGGCATCTGCCTTGGCATGATTTAGACACTTGAGCAATCAACAGACCAGCTGATCCAGGAGAAAGTTCACAAAACCAGTAAGGCCAGTTCAGATCCTGACTGGGTGACCCAGCATGCTGGCTGGGCCTTGATTTTAGCCCAAAACATCAGATGAACCGTTACCACAACCACCAGAGAAGGACCTTCACTGGGGAACTCACTGCTACACACTGACCTGATGGCAGCAGCCAGCACAGTGAGCTGCTCAAAATTCACTTATTCAAAAGTATTCCTACAGAAAGGCAAACTTTTAGACTAAAAAGTGAGCCTTGAGGGACTCAGACTGGAGCTTTGAAAGCAACAGCTCCACACGAGGGTGGGCTGGATGTCCCACCTTGGGCAGGCATGCCAGCAATGAGGTTGTGGTGGGCAGAGAGAAGAATCCATGGATTCAGGTGTGCACCCCAGCCAGCTCCTGGACATGAACGTGTCCTTGTCAACAGGCTGCAAGGCAGGGAATGAGCATTGGATTAAAAGGAGCAGAGCTCTGCTACAAGGGGATGAAATGAGAACAGGGAGATCCCAACACCCACACACACCCCTCCCAAAACCCACAGCAGTCCCACACACGTTTTTCCACCACCTCTTCCCAAGGTATTTCTCACTAGGAAATTTTTCTCTCCTTTGGAGACCTTAGAGCACCTTCCAGTGCCTGAAGGGGCTCCAGGAAAGCTGGGGAGGGGCTTGGGACAAGGGCAGGGAGGGAGAGGACAAGGGGGATGGATTAAAACTGGCAGAGGGGAGACTGAGGTTGGACATGAGGAGGGAATTCTTGGCTGTGAGGGTGGTGAGAGCCTGGCCCAGGTTGCCCAAGGAAGCTGTGGCTGCCCCATCCCTGGCAGTGTTGAAGGGCAGGTTGGATGGGGCTTGGAGCAGCCTGGGCTGGTGGGAGGTGTCCCTGCCCATGCAGGGGTTGGATCTAGATGATCTTGAAGGTCCTTCCATCCCAAACCAGTCTGGGATTCTACAAATGGAATTTTACAGGAGACTAGTAGGTTTGAGGACCTGACCCTTGCCTCTTCCCCCCCAGAAGAAGTAGGAGCCTTTGTGGTCAAATTGAAAGACCGAGCGATGCGGGAGCAGCCAAGGAAGCAGGTCCAGGCTGGCCAAGCTTCAGCATCAGCTCCCAAAGGGCCAGTTTCCACCTAGTGCCTTTCAGGAAAGTCTTTACAGAAGGAAAGGAGCCAGCCCTTGGGTGGGTAAGGACCAAGGGGAAGTGAATAACTCCAGCCTTTCACCATCTCCCTTAAAAGACCAGAAAGGTTTCCAAAAGATCTCTGTAGCTGTTTAATCAGCTTTGCATGATTAAACACAGACACTGTTCCCCCAGCATCTGCATGTTCAGTTTGGGCACAGCCTCTGAAGCAGTACAAACAGAAACTAAAACTTGGCTTTTAATCCAGTGCTGAGCTTTTTTTTTTATCAGCCCCTACTTTTGGTATCCTCCAGCTGGCCCAGCCTCCCCTTTGCTGCCTGCATGCTCTGCAGCTTGGAGCTCTGCCTGGCTTGGTCCAAAGCTCCACACTCTGCTAAACATGCCCAACACCAGCCTTGATCTTCTGCTTGGCCTTAAAAAAAGGCTGCTCCAACCACCCCTCACCCAAAGCCTTGGGGCTGTTGGAGCAGAGTTGGGTGCAGCAGGACCTGTTTGCAGACACCCTGCCCTGCCCAGCAGCACTGGGGCTGCTGCCTGTAGAAGGTTCTCGAGAAGGGTCAGCCCATGGACAGCAGGAGCAGACCCTGCCAGCCAGCACTGCACACCTTCTCCACACATTTACAATCTGGGGAGCTTCAAGCACACCAGAAGACCAAAACCATCCTAAAATCCAGTGGGTCTTGGAACTGGAAGCGTAGGAAACTCATTTACATCAAATAACCAGGTCCAGTTCTGGGCACACAGGGGCCCACAAAACCTGCTTGGTTGAGACAGGAGATGGAAATCCAGCACTGCCAAGGAGAAGGGATTCTTAGATAGAAATCATGGAATAGTTTGGGCTTGAAGGGACCTTAAAGATCATCAGGTTCCAACCCCCTGCACGGGCAGGGACACCTCCCACCAGCCCAGGCTGCTCCAAGCCCCATCCAACCTGCCCTTCAACACTGCCAGGGATGGGGCAGCCACAGCTTCCCTGGGCAACCTGGGCCAGGCTCTCACCACCCTCACAGCAAAGAATTCCCTCCTCATGTCCAACCTCAATCTCCCTCTGCCAGTTTTCATCCATCCCCCTTGTCCTCTCCCTCCCTGCCCTTGTCCCAAGCCCCTCCCCAGCTTTCCTGGAGCCCCTTCAGGCACTGGAAGGTGCTCTAAGGTCTCCCTGGAGCCTTCTCTTCTCCAGGCTGAACCCCCCAACTCTCCCAGCCTGGCTCCAGAGCAGAGCTGCTCCAGCCTCACACCAGATGCTGTTCTCTTCATGTTTAGCCAGATCTTTGGCCTCAAGTGCTACACAGGAATTCACAGAGTGAGCACATGCAAGGTAAAAACCTGATGGTTCTGCAGAGGTGGATGCAGCATCTCTCCCCTCTGCCCTGAATTTAATTCCATGAGCCAATGTACTCACCTCACCCCCTTCGACTCTCAAGAGTAAAGTCATCCTTTCAAGAAAACAAATAATCATTGCATTTGTAAATGCTAATGACAGAAGCCTGAGTAGCTGTGGTTTTTTCATCTCTGGGAGATGTGCAAACATGCTGGCAGTGCTGAACCTGCTGCAGCCAAACCCCAGAGCAGGGCTGCAGTTTGCCACAGCCAGAGCTGTCCCTCTGCAGCCCTTCTCTTTAGATGGTGCAGTCACCAAATCAAGGGGTGGCAACGTGACCAGCTGAAAGGAATTGATCCCTGTTAATGCAGCATTTGTCTGGGCTAAGACCACATCTACCTCTCCCCCCCCCCGTGCTGAGGGAACATCAACGTGCTGACAGGGTGAGCAGAACCTGGTGTTGCTTTATGTGACACGTTTCCCAGATCTGCTGGGATCTGAACCAGGGTCACACTGATCCCAAAGCCAGGAACACCCTCTCCAGCCCTTCACTTCTGCAGCTTCATCAACATACACAAGAAGGTGGAGTGGAAGGTTGATGACTTGGGACTACACTGGCTCCAGGAGTGTTTGTAGGAACCCACTCTGTCATTTGTTACAGGATCCAGCACTCAGAGGCAGAACCTCAGAGCAGGCTTCTATTCTGCTGCAATTACACCTAATTAACCAAGCTTTAAAACACCCTCAAGGGGGCAGATCTCATTACAGGGAGAAGCAATGGTCAATTGTGAGTAAGCAGTGCAAGAGCTGCATTATTTATTTTCCAAGTGGCAGCACTTAATCCAGGGCTGCTGCAAGCCTGCTGCTCCCTGAGCCTGGTCAGAAGCTCCAGGAGGAGACCAGAAGGCAGACTGTTTCAGGTCAAGCCCCTGTTAAAGGTCCACCCTAAGCAACACAGAGAGAAGATACTTTCTGCAACCTGCATCCCTAATTTTACACCCACGTGGATTCACCTCTCCTTGCTGCCAGTCCAATCCCAGAAGCTTCCAACACTGCTCTGCTACCAGCCTAGGATCTGACCCCAAGATTTGAGGCATCTTTCTGAGGAGGAGGATTCAGCCTGGTTTGTTCTCATCTCCTCCTGCTGCAGAAGAAAGAACCAACCCTGCTATGTGAGGCCAAAGGGAACGAAGCCTCCCATGGTTTCTCCATCAGCCTGCAAGGATTTCAAGAACTGGAATGGCAGAGGGATCAGGGATCACCCAACAAAGAAAGCAAGAGAAGCCTCAGCAGTTTGATCATTTCCTTGAAACAAAATGAGCAAATTTCCCAAGGGGAACAATTCCCCTCCTTTCCCACCTGCCCAGGAAGATGATGCTTTCAGCACTTAACACATCCCCTTCCCTAACAAACCCTCCTTCCTCCTGTTTATCCAAGGGGAAAGCTGCTTGGCATGCCACTGACTTTTTGATGCATGTCAGCTACTTCAGGCAATTCCTACCTCAATTTTGCAACCTTGGCTCTGAACCTCGAGGCACAGTGCTCCTCACCAGCCTCTCCCAGGGTCAGCAGGCTCAGGAAATACCAGAGGAGAGAGATGGGAATACACAATGAACAGGAGAGAACTCCCTCCCCAGCAAACTATTCCCTTTTGGAAGGGGAAGGAAGAAGTCTCCAAGTCAACTGTGAACCAAGATGAAATCCAAAGTTGATACAGCTGATCAAGCCTCCTGCATTTCCCTTCCAAAGCCACTGTCCAAGTGCCACACACACTGGGAGCATCAAAAAGAAAAAAGACTTTCCTCCCAGGGCTCAAAATTCAACAGGAAGAAGAAAAAAAGAAGGCAGAATTTGTTTTACAGAGCTGGCAGCCAGAAAAGCCTGAGGACCCAGAGCCTCACAAGAGACCAGAATAAATCAGTGCACCCAGCCAGATGTGGAGCCAAACAGTGGGGTGTCTTTGCCAGCTCAAATCCCTCAAACTCAGCAGTTTGGGGTTTTTTTGCCTGCTGGTAGATATTCCTTGGGGCTGCACTACGTAACAGACATGAGTACGTGACCTTTTTGGACCAATCCTACCAGCTCCAAGGCTTATCTGCAGGAGCTTTAGCACCTCTATGCTCACCACAGCTTCAGGAGTCTTGCTTGATCTTATTTTTAAGTGTTTTCTCAAGTGTCAAGTGTGACTGTTTCCAAGTTGTCCACCAATTGTTGTCACTGAAGCATAAAAACACATTCAAGGAAGCAGCTTCAAGGGTCATTTGAAAACACGAACAGGAACCCAAGTTGCACTGAAATGGTTTTATCCAAATGGAATTGCATTTGTCTCAAGTGTTGCTCCTGAAGTGCTCCAAGGCTAGAAACATGTTCATTTGTTTAATGAATCTTGGAAAGTGTTCTTCCTCCACCCTGCAGAACATGGAAGGCTTTGTTTTCAGCTTTTGTTCCTCTAATGACACAGGAAACCTGTTCTCTCACCCTTCCAAACACACAGCTCAGAGGCAGGAGACTGGTTATTTTTAAAAAAAAAACAAACAACACAACCAAAGGTTCAGTGCAGGTTGGTTCTTCTATAAAACACGGGCATGAATGAGGCTGGAGCCACCCCCAGGGAAGAGCCAAGTGCCACAACCACTGGAAGCACCCTCAGCAGGAGGGCTGCATCCTGCTGGAGCATGGAACTGGGGCAGAGTCCACGCAGGACTTCAGGGCTGGTCTGAGCAGACCAAAAAGCAACTCCAGAAAACATGCCAGGAGGTCACCGAGTGAGGAGGAGGCATCTTAAGATGCTGAAGGTTTGGCAGCGCCTGGCACGGGGCCAGCTGCAACAATGTTTGCAGCAAAATCAGGTATTTCTGTGATGTGAAGTATTTCATAAGGACATGGAGCTCCTGGAGTGAGTCCAGAGGAGGCCACAAGGATGATCCAAAGGCTGGAGCAGCTCTGCTCTGGAGACAGGCTGGGAGAATTGGGGTGTTCAGCCTGGAGAAGAGAAGGCTCCAGGGAGACCTTAGAGCAGCTTCCAGTGCCTGAAGGGGCTCCAGGAAAGCTGGGGAGGGACTTGGGACAAGGGCAGGGAGGGAGAGGACAAGGGGGATGGATTAAAACTGGCAGAGGGGAGATTGAGGTTGGAGATGAGGAGGGAATTCTTGGCTGTGAGGGTGGTGAGAGCCTGGCCCAGGTTGCCCAGGGAAGCTGTGGCTGCCCCATCCCTGGCAGTGTTGAAGGGCAGGTTGGATGGGGCTTGGAGCAGCCTGGGCTGGTGGGAGGTGTCCCTGCCCATGCAGGGGGTTGGAACTGGATGATCTTTCAGGTCCCTTCCAACCCAAACCAGTCTCTGAGTTTACTATTTGTTCAGTTACAGAAAATACAAATCCAGAACTGCAGTTTTTGCTTTCATTTCCTTCCAACCAGGTTAGAAAGCAGCACAAGAACTTCCTGGCATATCCCAGATGAAATCCTCTCGCTAGCTCCACACTTGCTTTTACCAACTCACCCTCCCCAAAACACGACGTTAACCCTCTAATCCCTAAAACAAGATCATAACAAGCAGCAACAGGAGAAACCAAGGCACAAACACACCAAGTGTGGAAGCTGGGCAGCGAGTTGCATCCCTCAAGTTGCAAACCCTGGGAACGTGGGGAGAACAAGAAGCCTCCTGGGCTGCAGAGGTGAGTGCAAGACAGGAGCTTGTCCCCAGCCAGGCAGCTAAATATTAGAGAACAGGGTGTGAAACAACCAGCTGGCCTGCCCAGCCAGCCTGAGCCTGCCACACTGTCAAAACTGAGTTTATTCTAATCCAAACAAGGGTGATTCAGAGCCCAGCTCAGCATAAAGGCCCGTTTCTCTTTTAGAACTGCTTCAAATCATTTCCCTCCTTTTGGCAACCCTTCGTGCAGCCTTCAGAAAGGGCTGTTTGTGCAAAGGCAAGTACCCAAAGCAGACACGCCGGAGGGGATGGGGGGGGGGGGGGAAAAAAACAACCTAAAATGGTTTCTAGGCTGAGATGTAGATTCCCAGAAGGGAGAAGAGGCTGAGATGCCACGCATAGCTTGGGAGGCCTGGGATTTTGGGGTGGGATTGTGAGCACCAGGTGTACAAACCCCACCACAACAATAAAAACAACACCCAAGGCAATGTCAGTGCTTCTCCATCACCTGCTCAGCTACCTCAGCATGGCCAGCACCCATCAGCTCCTCCAAGCAGGTCAGCAGCAAGAGGTCTGGATTTTGTCCCCCATGCTCCAGCATGGCTTTGCAGGTCTCTGCCCTTCCCTGGGGACATGCCTCAGTCCTACCTCCCCACCATGTCCCTCCTTCACCCACTACACCTCTGCCATGCCTCCCACACTGCCAGCTTGTCCCCAAGTGCCACCAAGGGATGGATGCACAAGGGGTGCAGTACAAAGTCCAAGAGCAAGTTCTCCATTGCACACCAAGGTCTTCAGCACCTCCCTTGGACCTTTCAGGGCAGGTAGCCTTACATCTGCTCTTCACATCCTTCCACTGTGCTCCTGCCAGCCCAGTAGTCCCAGAGCTCCAAGTAGCCAGGAGAGGATGACCTGGTTGCTGCATCCATTTAGCAGGCACAGGAAAGAAATTCCACCAGGGTATCTAAATTTGGGGTCTTTTTCCCCTCCAGCTATAATCTCCTCACACACTCACAGTGAAGACCAGCCATTCCTTTGGAAAAAAAAAATGAGTGTGGCCCTGCAAAAGGGGCCTTTTAATCCCTCTGCAGCCACAGGTGGTGGTGAAAGCCACAACGTCCTGCTCAGCTTTTCAAGCCAAGGTGGAGCCCAACATTATCTTCTCATGAAAAAAAAGCTTCACTTCCAGCACAGTGAGACTTTCCCAAGGAAAAGGGCCCCTCCAGCAGCCCCCCATTCCATGCCACACTTGCTCAGCACAGCAGAACCCCTCAGCAGCCACGTGGATCCTGGTCCAAAAAAACTGCAGCTCCCTGTTTGTTTCCTGCCCTCGACAGCTTCTGCTCTCCAAAACCTGTTGGTTTGGGCTCCTTTTACCTCCTGAGCATTTTGCTTGAGCCCAGTTTCCTGCTGGACTCTGGCAGATGGATTTTCCACAGGGCTGTGGCAGTCGGCTCTGCCAAGTCCTGCCAGATGAGCAGCTCCCAGCACCAGCTCCTCTCCCTTTCCTCTCCCTTGGGTTTCACTCCTCTTTTTGGGAAGAGGAGGAAGCAGGACCAGCCCAACAGTCTGCAAAGCTGGAAACCCCTTCAAGAAGCAGCAGTGACTCCAACTCAACATAACACTGCTGGTATCTCACCAAGGGATATGGTAGCAGAGGGAACAGTGGCTCTTTTTATTTTCCCTGAAGAACTACAATGAATTATTAAAAATATATAAATATACATAAATATAAATAATAATAAAGATCAGAAGACTGCCAGGCTGCTGGCCACAAAAACCCAACAGAGGGACATTCAGCCCCCAAAGCCTGGCCACCAGCTGCAGCCAACCCTTGTAACCTGGACAGCAGGGCTGCTCTTCCTGCACAGCACCACGGGACACCCCCAGAGATGTCCCTGTGCCATATCAGGACCCCGGTGGTCTCTGGAGTGTTGGGGACACAGCAGGAGCCACAAAGGCAAAGCCAGAAACTGGGATAATTTCAGCAAGGACTCGAATGGGTGTCAAACACCACGGCCACCTGACTGCTTGCCACAGCTGAATGAGTCCCCTCAGATAAGGTAACACTCAGAAGGCAAATGCAACAGGTTGGTGTCACTGGTATTTCTTTCTACTACAAGGTTTGTTTTGCTTTTACAACCCCAGGAGGTGGGTGGGGAGCAGCAGCCCTCAGAGCACCCCAAGCAGCCTCCATGTGTTCCTGCTTTAAGGGCAGTTTTTTCCCCAGAGAAGGAGAAAGACCCTGAGACTAGAGATCATCGACCCCAGGATGTGCACAGACATGAGGAAGCCTCACACCTCTGCTATCAAACAGAAATACATGAAGTATTCAGAAAGGATGATTTTTATGGTGTAGAAAATCATAGAATCATGGAATGGTTGGGCTCGGAGGGACAAGATCATCCAGTTCCCACCCCCCTGCATGGGCAGGGACACCTCCCACCAGCCCAGGCTGCTCCAAGCCCCATCCAACCTGCCCTTCAACACTGCCAGGGATGGGGCAGCCACAGCTTCCCTGGGCAACCTGGGCCAGGCTCTCACCACCCTCACAGCAAAGAATTTCCTCCTCATGTCCAACCTCAGTCTCCCTCTGCCAGTTTTAATCCATCCCCCTTGTCCTCTCCCTCCCTGCCCTTGTCCCAAGCCCCTCCCCAGCTTTCCTGGAGCCCCTTCAGGCACTGGAAGGTGCTCTAAGGTCTCCCTGGAGCCTTCTCTTCTCCAGGCTGAACACCCCAACTCTCCCAGCCTGGCTCCAGAGCAGAGCTGCTCCAGCCTCTGAGCATCTTCACAATGTACAACCCACAACGTCTCTCTCCTACTGTGCTTGGTTCAAGCCCTGCCTCCACCAGGAAGCCTCAGACCTGGACCTACAGCTCAGCAGCACCAGAGGCAAGCATCAGCCTTCAGCAGCATCCCAGGTAAGCTCTGCCATCATCACACAACCTGGCCAGGCAAGGACCTCCCTGCCGTGTCACCTGGGTGACATGAGCAGTGACACACAGGCCACTAGAGCCCTGCTGCCACCACCACCACCACCACACAGGTCAGCACCCACCTCCTCTAGGCCAAAGCATCCCGTTAAAGATCAGCTTGAAAAGGAAATGAAAGATGGGATGTGTTTCAGATGGAAAGGAGCTTTGGGGAGGGGGGTCTGCCAGACTCCAACAACCAGAGGAGCATGACTGTCTGGCAGACTTGGCTTGGTGACTGAAGCAAACAGCTGTACTGCAGATGTCATGACACAGCACTGCCAGGAGAGCAGCTCCATGCAGCTCCAAGAGCAGGCACTGTGGTCCAGGAGGAGGTGGGAATGCTGCTGGGCTTGGGAGGCACAAAGCTCCCAGCTCCCCAGGGCCAGACTCCCTCTGCCAGCAGGAATGCTGCACCACCCTGCCCAGAAGCAGGATCTCAAACCACTGCCTAATCCCACCCACCCCCTGCCAAGCTGGGACCTGGTGGTGGCATTTTTAAGCTGCAGGATGCTGGAGCTCACTCCCTGGCCCCATCCCCCCCAGCACCACACCAGATGAAACGTGCCACCAGAGAAGCTCCACTGCACCTCAGGAGGGTGGTGAGAGCCTGGCCCAGGCTGCCCAGGGAAGCTGTGGCTGCCCCATCCCTGGCAGTGTTGAAGGGCAGGTTGGATGGGGCTTGGAGCAGCCTGGGCTGGTGGGAGGTGTCCCTGCCCATGCAGGGGGTTGGAGCTAGATGATCTTGAAGGTCCCTTCCAACACAAACCATCCTGTGATTCACCAGAACCAGTCTGGCAGTGCTGCACCCATATTTTCCACGGGTGTTTGAATTTAAGCAAACAAGCAGGTGGAAAGGCTAGCATTGCTCACTCCAGGATCACGTGGAAGAACCAATCCTGTGCCCTACACCAGAATCCCCAGCAGGATTTTGAATGGATGGAGCCAGGCAGAACAAACAGGGAAATGCAAGCCATGGTCCACCCCATCCCATCTTCCCCCATCTTAGGACAAGGGGCAACAGACAAACAGGAACACAAGAAGTTCCACCTCAATATGAGGAAAAACTTCTTGGGAACAGGCTGCCCAGAGAGGCTGTGGAGGCTCCTTCTCTGGAGACATTCCAACCCCAGCTGGAGGTGTTCCTGTGGGATCTGCTGCAGGTGACCCTGCTCTGGCAGGGGGTTGGACTGGGTGATCTCCAGAGGTCCCTTCCAACCCCAGCACTGTGATTCTATGATCCCATCACCTGCTCTCACAGGGACCAGACCGGCAGCTCTCTAGTGCTGGGAACCTGATGGCCCCAGGGGACACTGAGGGTGGCCCAGCAGATGCAGACCCCCTGCCCAAGCAGGGCCATAGGCTGCAGCTAATGGGAAATCATTTGTTTGGCAAAACCAAGAGCTACAAGAAGAAGTGTGAGTTCAAAAGGGATCCCATTTAACAACAGAGCAGGCAACGAAAGTCAAAACAAGGATAAAATTGAGAAAAATTATGTAGGCAGCTGTTGCAATGACTGTCAATTACTGGCTGTGGGGAGTTCCACCACCATAAAGGCAGCTCTGAAATGCTTTGAGAGCTCAGTTAGAAGCAACACCAGGTCAAAACGACTCTGGAAGTGCCAAAGCACGGGGCTGTGGTGCAGTCTCATATGCCAGGCAGTTCATGATGATGACCCCAATTCAATTTTTATTAGTCACAGCCTCAGAAAATACCCTGAGAAGGGAGAAAACCTCTGGTGAATCCATCTCTGCCTTCCAGAGAACAGCCTCACACAGCGTGGCAAACAGCAAGGAAGAATTTTTATTGCACTAAAAGAAACCAAACAAACAACCCCAGGAAAAAAAAAAAAAAAAGCCAACAAAAACCCTGCAATCATTTAAAATAAATTCATTTTTTAAAAATGAAAACACTGGAGACACAGTCTTTTTTTCCCTGCTAGGGTTCCTGACCCAGCCTTGCCCACCAGTACAAACTGGCCTCACAGCTGGGGTTTACTGGGTGCCACATCCACACCCCACTTTGCTGGAAATCCCACCCTTGCCTCCTTGCAGACAGGATTTTAAAACTCTCCCAAGGTGGCACAGATGGTTTTTTTTCTTTCTCCTGGGACACAGGAGGAGTCAGCACTTCTTTATTTGCAGAAATGATCTCACATTCCAGATGAAAGCATCTAGCTTTGATTATAAGCTTGAATTAAGGGAAATCAACCCCCAGCAATGTTTTCAATTTGAAGGAGAAATTGAGAATAAGAAGGATTCTCAGATAAGCAAGGAGCTGGGATAAAGTTACTATCCCTGCCCGTGCAGACAAACTGTGCCTTTGAACACCCCCAGCCCTGATCCAGCCTGGATAAGCCACCAGCCAGATTACAGCCACAAACCTAAGCATGAAGCATGTCATCAAAACGATCTGTTTTGTGGCAGGATATGTTCCAACCCTTCCCAGCCTCTCCAAGGAGGGACTCCTTCAAGAAGCTCCAAGCCAAAACTCAGCAGGAGAAGCAAAAACCCAGGAGCACAGAAACAAGCCCTCGATTGGAGCCTTTGGGATGGTTACAGATGAATAAAACTTCTTTGCAAATTCCGTTTTCAGCTCACCAGCCTCCACCTCGCCCAAAAAAATACATTCCATGAAATCTGTTGGCTTGGAAGAGTTTGCCTCTCAGAGGGAGAAAGGAAAACTCCCAGCTCCCACAGAACACAGATGTGTTATTAATGCTGATCAAACACCCTTTGAAGAGGCAGACGGAGCCTCCCCAGTCAAGCCAGCCCCTGTCTGAGGTGGGGAAGGGCTCGTGCCCCGACCAGCAGCTTTGCCACGAGTTCCTAGGGTGAAAAATTGGGCCCTTTGGTCAAAGCAAGTGAAATATTTGGCATCAGCTCCTCTTCCAGCACAGGCAGAGGTGTCCACAGGCGCGCTCAGCCCCGCTCCACACCCACAGCGTGGCCCTCCCTGCCATCCCAGCTCCCCTCTCACCAGCAGGCACCAAAGTTCAACAGCAATTAAACCTCCAAAAAGGTGCAGCAGCAGCAGCACCACAGCTGGAGGCAATTTAAGCTTCACTCCCACTTATGTGGCCTGCAAATCCACGCAAGGTAATTTTTTAAAATCTCTTTATAGGCAAAGCCAGTGTTTTCCTCTGTTCAAAGGGTGCAAGAACCCTCCAAAAATTTAAAAAAAAACCCAACAAAACAACAAAAAACCAGTTGAGGTTTCCTCATGACAGAGATCCAAGCTATTTGATTTCATAGGGAAGTGGGAGAAGAGCAAGGGGAACAGGGAAGGCATCCAAGATCAGATGCACTGTCAGCAGCTCCAGGAGAAAACTACACTGGAGGTAAGAAGCATTTGATCCAGGGTCTGCACAATTCCCAAGGGAGCCACTGGAGGGGAGCAGGAAAAGCAAGCCTGGATTCACCACGGGGGGGAAGCCACTAAAAAGCTGTAGCTTGACACCATCCAGACTTCATTCCAGAGAGTAATTGCCAACTCTTGTTGATTGCTCTGTTTAGAAATAAAAATAAAGCCCACGATTCTCTGCAGCTGCTGTCTGGAGTGATACCTGCTACCCCTAAAATGTGGTTTCTCTTGCAGCTCAGGCTAGGCACTTCACCATAAGAGGCTGGAAAGCTGGTGGGAGGTCAGGAAAGCACAACAAACCTGATAAAAAGCTTCAGAAACCACCACACCAGGAGGAAGTTAAAAGCTGAACATGAAGAGCTCGGCTGAGGATTAGCTGATGTGGGGGCTGAGGGAGGCTGGTGTCAAGGACAGATACTTGAAGGATGCACATGTTAAAGAAGGCAAAACAAAGCACTTGGAAACAAAGCTTGAACTGATCATCAAGAGGGGAAAAAAAAGGCTGGGAGGGCAGAGATGCCATAGGGCTTGCAGTGTTTGAAACCTCTGGGTCTTAATTGAGCAGAGGCTCATGGGGTACAAGAGGCTTTTCCACCTCCAACTGTCTTCCAGATCAAAACAAAGGAAAAAAAAAACCCAAGACCCCAGCAGGAGACCTTCTCCTTCTGCCTTACACACACTCGGCTCCCCTCTGCCCCCACACGACCCTGTGTTTCCAGCCAGTAACAAACCCAGTGAGAAAAGGCCTGGCCTCTGTCACTGCCCTGGGACAGACGCGCAGCAGCTGCACAGGAGACAAGACAAATGGTGTGTTTGCTGCTTTGAAAACATTGCACAACAGGCCCTAGATTCTGTCTAACCCACCTCGCTGCCAAGATACAACCCCCCTGGCTTTACCAGGTGATATCAAAGTTATATCAATTGTGCTCCTACCTCCTGGCTACAGCAGCCTTCCTCCAGTCCCTGGTACCAGCTGGTGGGATCCCCTCTTGCTGCTGCAGCAGCTCTGAGGGGGCATCACACCCCGGGGGGAGAGGAGACAATACAAACACAACAGTGTCACGAACAGCCTCTCTACCAGGGAGCAGTTTCTGCATCAAGTCAAGCCATCCTCAAGACCTTTCCTCATCCTCAAGACCTTTGCACAAGCCCAGGGAGCACGTAATGGACCCCAGTGGGTCCGTTTCAAGCGGGACAAGAGTGGGTGTCTGGCAAACAGCCACTGTCACAGGGCTGGGTCCTCCCTGCTGGAGGCTGCCCCTGCCCAGGGTTGTCACCACCAGCTGCTGGGGCCTCAGCACCACCTCTCCCATGCCCCTTTTACTGCAAAAGCTGGATTCACAACCCCAGCCACTTTTATCACCGCAGAGAAGAACAAACTGCCTCTAGATTCCCATGCCTTGATCTCCCCTCATCCCCACCAGCACTTCAGTGCCAACACCACAACCATGAAGCTCTTTAAGACAGTCTCTCAATCACACAAGCTACTTCAGCAAAAAAAAAAAAAGCCAAGACAACAAACCCAGCCCCTGCTGCTCCCCCCCCTGGTTCTCATCATGCCGGGAAAATAAATCACAATCGGAATTCACAATCATGTCATTTTTATGAAATAAATGTCAGTTGCTCTCTATCCTTTGACATTTAGCTGATAATTGTTTCAGCCAAGTAATCTGACAGCTCTGAGCCCAGCAGCCTGTAAATGCCCCTGGGGTTTCACTGAACACTAAAGGCAGCACTTGCTGCTCTCCAGCTCCATGTGGTTTCACACACACACTTCCCTTAACCCCTCAACCTTCCCTGAGCCCTGGGATCAATCAGGGCTGCCACGACTGGCTGTGCAGAAATCCAGCCCTTTGTTCCACCACCCCCCCATGATACCTTCCACACCTCCACCTGGGTGGGCAGAAGCCAGGAAGGAAGGGCAGGAGGAAAGGGAGCAGGTACCTCCTCTGCTTGCCAGCAGGAGGGAGGACAAAAAGAGAGGACTGGAATGTCCTCCTCCTTTACTCCTTGCCAGTTGCTACAGGATACCTCCAGGAGCCATCCAACCCTGGCACCTCTCCTGCAGGCTTCCCAGTCGTGGTACAACCTTCCCTTAGATAGAATGGTTAAGGTTGGAAGGGACCTTAAAGATCACCAGGTTCCAACATCCTGAAGTTTGCTTTCAGTCACCTGAATACCATTATACCCACCTGGTGATGTTCCTATCCTTTAACTTCCACCTGAGCTGCATTTTCATTTCTCAGAAGACCCCCAAGGTACATCTGCTTAAAATACACCAAAAAAACTTCCTCAGAACTCTTCCTTTTATCCCTCTGCAAATCTGCCAGGAGGTTCCAGACCCCATCACCAGCCCCTTCTCCTTCAAACCCAGTGTGCCTCCTTGCTTTTCTAAGCTGCAGGCTCCTAATAATGCAGTCAGAGGCATCCCAAACAATCATAGGATCATAGAACACCACTTCTCTCCTGACATACCTCTGCAAAGGGTGCCAGGCTGTGTTCCCTGGGTTGCCCATTACCTGCTGGCTCAGCCACTGTCACATGAACCTCACCAGGGCGTCCAGCACTTGCTGTACCAAGAGACAGTTGTTCTGCACACTAAGAGCTAGCTAGCAAGTCTCCTGCTGAAGATAAATGTATCTAAAATGCATAATGTATTTCAGCATGGACAGCATTGCTCAGTAAGAAGTGCCTTTAAAGGGACAGCCAAGGCAAGGAGCCTGCAGACAACCCCTCCTAAGCTGGTTTCCGTATGAACCGACAGCTTCTTAGTGGCACAAAACCTCCCTGCACATCCTGCTTGGATTTAGGAGAGACCTTCACAGCTAGCAACCACTCCTCAGGCCAAGATGTCCAAGCACTTCCCAGGCTTCCTGTGGCCCCTTTCAGGAGCTGGCACCGTGTCAGTGTCAGAACGGAGGTGCTGGGCAGGGGCGGAGCGGCAGCGCCGGGCTGCTGGCACCCACACGTGCCAGACCCACCTGCCACCCTCACACCATCTGCTCGTCCTCGTTTCCCACCCAACTCGGGCTGCTCCACGCCGGAGGGAGAGACGCACCCAGGCGAGCAGCCCCCCAGGGAGCTGCTGAAGCCACGAGCACAGCAGCCTCCACGGACCCTGCCGGGAACGCGCCATCCGGCCTTTGCTTCCTCGGCTGGCAGCAGCCCCAGGGGGCAGCTGTGGTGGCACAGGGGGACCCAGACCACAGCAGGACGGTGCCAGTCAGAGGCTTCATGCTGAATAAAGCTTCTCCAGGGTCATAGAATCATAGAATCATAGAATCCTAGGGGTTGGAAGGGACCTCGAAAGATCATCTAGTCCAACCCCCCCTGCCAGAGCAGGGTCACCTAGAGTACATCACACAGGAAGGCATCCAGGCGGGTTTTGAATGTCTCCAGTGAAGGAGACTCCACAACCTCTCTGGGCAGCCTGGCCCAGGGCTCTGTCACTCTTACAGTAAAAAAATTTTTTCGGATATTCACCTTGAACCTCCTATGCTCCAATTTACACCCATTACCCCTTGTCCTATCACTGGTCATCACTGAGAAAAGCCTAACTCCATCTCCCTGACACTCACCCCTTACGTATTTGTAAACATTGATGAGGTCACCCCTCAGCCTCCTCTTCTCCAAGCTAAAGAGCCCCAGCTCCCTCAACCTTTCCTCATCAGGGAGATGTTCCACTCCCTTCATCATCTTAGTAGCTCTGCGCTGGACTCTTTCCAGCAGTTGCCTGTCCTTCTTGAACTGAGGGGCCCAGAACTGGACAGCGTTGCTGAGATGACCCCTTAACTCCCCCCTACACCCAGCGCCCTGATGCTACCTGGGCGGCAACCGACGCCGTCCCGACACGCGGTGCCCCTCGCCAGCCACCCTCTGACAAGGAAGCTGGGTATCTCCGCTTTGTAGAGGCGTTTTTCTTAAAGAAACGCCTTGATTTTTGTCCTGAAGAGGTGTCTGGACCACGAGGACAGAGACAGGAAACCCTCCTCCACCAAAACACTCCTTCACGCCTGGTAATTTGCTTTGTCATGCCCCTCCAGACGCATGCACAGCAGCTCCAGCTAGGAAATCCAAGCGGGTCTCCTGGGTAACCACCTACAAACTTCACAGCAATACCTTAAAATTAATAAATAAATAAAAAATCGACCTATTTTCTGGTAGCACAGGCCAAGGAACAAAGCATCAGCAGATTGATGCCGGTGCCCTGGCAGGCTGCTGGGGCTCTCTCTCCATTTTGGGTCATACCAGGCAGCTTCAAGTTACATCGCATCTGATCTGCCGCAAGGAAACACAAGCTCACCAGGACACAAAGCAGGGGAGAGGGGGAAAACAGCTCATTGGGGGTTGTCACGCCCGGGGAAAGGGAGCCGTTCCCCTGCTGCTCGGTGTGGTGCCATCAAGGCCACCCTCGGACAGGGGAGAGGTGCCAGGAGCTGGGTGCTGGTCCCTGCCCGCCGGGAGCTGCCGGGACAAACCGCGCTGCGTTATTGATGGAGAACAAAGAGACGTGGGCTCCTGGCGGCACTGCCAGGACGCTCTGCTCCTGGGTAAAGCAGAGCTCCAGCTCCTCCAGGCTCCTTCCACACCAGGGTGCCCTTCAGCCAGGAGGGCCCAGAGGCTGCCGATGCAGAGATGCTCCTCTGGGCCGCCAGGAAGAGCTCACCCGAGGGCAGCCACCGTCCAGCCACCCCTCATCACCGCCCCCTGAGCAGAGAGGACCACCCCCACGGCGGGTTATCCCGCTGCGGGGCAGGTGTGAGGGAAGACCCGGGGCAGCCTCACCTGCTCGGCACCATAGGCCGTGGCGAACTGGACAAACTCCTCCACTCGCACGAAACCGTCGCCATCCCGGTCCAGGGCGTCAAAGACGGGGCGGAGGCGCGGCTCCTCCTCCTCCTCCTCTTCTTCTTCGTCCTCCTCCTCTTCCTCCGGCTGGGCTGGGGGCTCCACGGGACCCCCCGGGGCTGGGCAACCCCCTTCCCCCGGCGGGGACGGCGGCGGGGGTCCCGGCGCGATCTCGGCGGCTTCAGGTCCCCAGAGGTCCGGCTGCAGGCGCGGCCCGTCCCGCCGGCAGGGCAGCGGGGGCCGGGGCACGGCGGCCGGCGGATGCGGCTCCATGTTCGCCCGCCGCCCGCCCCGCCGCCGCCCGGCCATGCCCCGCGCCCATCCCCTGCCTCACATGGCGGGGCGCTGCGATCGCGACGAGGTCCAACTGCGCCCGGACGGACACACACGGACACACACACACACGCACACACACGGCTGGCTTTGTGCGAGGCGGCCCCGCCCGTTCCACCACCAGCACCGGGGGGCGGCCCCACCGACCCGCCCCGCCCCGCCCCGCCCGGGACCGGCGGCTGCGAGCGCCGAGGGGGGGGGGGGGGGACACGCGGTGTGTTCCCCCCCGGGGCCGGGAGGGCTGGGAAACAACGCAGCGCCGGGGAAGCGTGTGTGTGTGTTTGGGGGGGGGGGGGGAGGGGAGGGGGGTCAGCCCGCCGGGAAGCGCGGGATCCACCCGGGATCCACCCGGGATCCACCCGGGATCCGCCGCAGGACCGGGCGGTGACGTCACCCCCCGCCCCCACGCGAGGCTCCGCCCCTTGGCCCCGCCCCCCCCTCCAGTCGGTGGGAAACGGACACCGGGGACCCGCGTCCCCCCGCACCATGGACCCGCATCCCCCCGCACCATGGACCCGCATCCCCCCCGCACCAGGGACTCGCATCCCCCCCGCACCAGGGACTCGCATCCCCCCCGCACCGGGGACCCGCTTCCCCCCGCACCAGGGACCCGCTTCCCCCCCGCACCGGGGACCCGCATCCCCCCGCACCAGGGACCCGCATCCTCCCCGCACCAGGGACCCGCATCCTCCCCGCACCGGGGACCCGCATCCCCCCGCACCAGGGACCCGCTTCCCCCCCGCACCAGGGACCCGCGTCCCCCCGCACCAGGGACCCGCATCCTCCCCGCACCGGGGACCCGCATCCTCCCCGCACCGGGCACCGCCGTGAGCCCGGCCCCGGGGCGGGGGGGGAGTCACTGGGCGACCCCCAGTCCCCCCGAGCCCCCCCGCGGGTGCTGCCCCCCCCCCGCACCGCCACCGGGAACAGGGACGCACGTTTCCCGCCGGTTACGGGAGCTACCCGGGCCACCGAGGAGCAGGGCCAAGTCGCCACCCCCCCCCGGGGATCAGGCGGACCCGCAGCTCTGCTCCCGCAGCCCAAAGCCACAGCAGGCTCCGTCTCCGCAGGGTCCCCTCCAGCTCCTGCCCCTGCTGAAGGCCAAGGATCCAGGGACAACCCCAGGTACCAGTCCAGGTTGGGGGCTGAGCTGCTGGAGAGCAGGGCAGGAGAAAGGGACCTGGGGGTGCTGGTGGACAGGAGGATGACCATGAGCCAGCAGTGTGCCCTTGTGGCCAAGAAGGCCAATGGATCCTGGGGTGGGCTAGAAAGGGGGTGGTTGGTAGGACAAGGGAGGTTCTCCCCCCCCTCTGTTCTGTCCTGGTGGGGCTGCAGCTGGAATGTTGTGTCCAGTTCTGGGCCCCTCAGTTCCAGAAGGACAGGGAAGTGCTGGAGAGAGTCCAGGGCAGAGCCCCAGAGATGCTGGAGGGAGTGGAACATCTCCCTGGTGAGGAAAGGCTGAGGGAGCTGGGGCTCTTCAGCTTGGGGGAGACTGAGGGGCAACCTCACCCATGGTTACAGATCTGTGAAGGGCAGTGTCAGGAGGATGGAGCCAGGCTTTGTTCAGTGATGTCCAGTGACAGGACAGGGGGCAGTGGGTGCAAACTGGAGCACAGGAGGTTCCATGGGAACATCAGGAAGAACTTCTTTCCTGTGAGGGTGACAGAGCCCTGGGACAGGCTGCCCAGAGAGGCTGTGGAGTCTCCTTCTCTGGAGACATTCAAACCCCCTGGACACCTTCCTGTGTGATGTGCTCTGGGTGACCCTGCTCTGGCAGGGGGGTTGGGCTGGATGATCTTTTGAGGTCCCTTCCAACCCCTAAGATTCTGTGTTCCCAGCTCAACCCCCCACGCTGGCCAAGGGATGAGAAGCGCGGCAGCTCAGGGTGGAAGTTCTTTATTCCTGGCCTGGAGGAAGGAGCAAAACCTGGCAAGTCCATAATCAAGTGGGAAAGGCAATCACGTAGGAAAACAAGCTCAATGGAATTCAGGCTTCAAAAACTGCCCTCAGCAGCAGGAGGCTGCTGCAGGTGAGCAGTGTGTCCCCAAGTGGAACTCTGCTGGGAAAGGATGGATTTTTACTGAGCCCCTGATTTTCCCTCAGCTGTAGTGTCTGTAGAAAGGAGACAGCCCAAGGCTGGCAGGACAGACGGGCCAGCTCTGGTCAGCTTTGACCTCACACCACCTCTGCTCCTGGGACAGGGACATCCCAGCTGCCCCCTGAGAGGATTGCAGCCCCATCAAGGAGCCTCCAGAGGGAATGGGGTCATTTCCCCCTGCCAGGGACCAGCTTGGTCCTTGGTTCCCCTCCAAGAGCTGCCAGCTCCTGCTGTCAAGGCTAACCTCAACCTCAGCTGGGCTGAGCAACTCCCCCCCTCCCAAAAAGGAGCTACTGGAGGGGGTCCTGGCCAGCTCTCAGGTTTGGGCAGGGGGAGAGGAGGACAGATATCCACAAGCAGCACTGCCTTGGGATTGAGGAAAAGCCAGGAGAGCAACTTGGAGGGAGACACAAATGGACAGTGACCATCAGGGCCTGTGCTGTCCCTGTGCTCACAGCTCCAAAGAAAGTGATGGCCTGGGAGGAGGGGTGGGCTGGCTGCCCCCCTCGGGCACAGGCAGGATCAGCAGTGTCACCAGCCCCCCTGCTGGTCCCAGAGCAGCAGTTATCAGCTCCCAGAGGTGTCACCCCGAGGTGTCCCAGAGCAGCAGTGCTGGGTCCCGTTTTGTCCGTCGCTCCATCCCGGACTGTCCATCATTGGGTTTGGTTTGCTCCTGCAGCCCAGAAATCTGCAAGCAGACAGCAGGGAGGTGGGTACACAGCCCAGCCTGCCCGGCTGCTGGAGGCTGCCTGGCAGGAGCCCAGCAGGGGAGATGGGGGGGGAAAAAAAAAGGAGATCCTCTCTCTGGTGACCAGGCACCAGGTCCCTTCCCACCCCTGCAGACACAGAGTCCCCCGTGCAGCTCAGCTGCAGCACCTGCCATGCTGCACAACTTGTGGGAGGAAGGAAAGGGGAGGAAGAGGCTGTCAGGACCCTCTGTGCCCAACCCTGCTGCTGGGGCACTGAAAAGGTACATCACGTCACTTCAGGGGATATTTTGAGGGGTCCAGACAAGCATCCTCCAGCAGAACGACAAGAGACACTACACCATCCACAGACTGGGGAGGAAAAACCCAGCAAATCCTCCTGCCCTTCCCAGATCCTCCCCAGGACTGTCCACAAGGACTCAGAGATGTTACAAGGGGCAATGGGCACAGGAGGGTCAAGCTGAACATGAGGAACAACTTCTTTCCTGTGAGGGTGGCAGAGCCCTGGGACAGGCTGCCCAGAGAGGCTGTGGAGGCTCCTTCTCTAGAGACATTCCAAACCCAGCTGGAGTGTTCCTGTGGGATCTGCTGGAGGTGACCCTGCTCTGGCAGGGGCTTGGACTGGATGATCTTCAGAGATCCCTTCCAAGCCTGATGACTGTGTCCCCCATGTCACTCTGACAACAGCACGGGGTGAACCCTGCTCCACCTTCCCAAAAACACAGGAAGGCTTGAGGAAAGTGCTGCCAAGCCAACACCTGGGCTGGCTGCCCTCACCTGGAGACCCTACCCCCTCTGGCTACCTCGGGAGGGGCAGAGCCTGGTGCTGGTCACCAAGGTAATGCCACCACCTTCCTGTGCCACCAGGGTTTGTGACACCAGCCCTGCTCTAATCCCGTGGAGGGGAAAGGCAAGTCACCTAGAGTTTAGCAGAGGGTGAAGCAATACCCAGCAAGGCAGGGAAGTTGTTGGCAGAGGTCAGCCAGCTCCCACCATCCACCACCAGGGTGGTGCCTGTCACGTAGGAGGAGAGGGGGCTGGCCAGGAACAGGGCGCTGTGCGCGATCTCCGTCTTGTTCCCCGCGCGCTGGAGGGGGATCGTGTCCAGCAGGTTTGCTTCCTTGGCAAACTTCCCACCTAAGGAGGGAGAAGAAAGTGTCAGCTGGTGCAACGGGCAATGGGCACAAGCTGGAGCACAGGAGGGTCAAGGTGAACATGAGGAACAGCTTCTTTCCTGTGAGGGTGGCAGAGCCCTGGGCCAGGCTGCCCAGAGAGGCTGTGGAGGCTCCTTCTCTGGAGACATTCCAAACCCAGCTGGAGGTGTTCCTGTGGGATCTGCTGGAGGTGACCCTGCTCTGGCAGGGGGTTGGGCTGGATGATCTCCAGAGGTCCCTTCCAACCCCAGCACTCTGGGACTGCCCATGGGATTACCCACTGCAGCACTGCTTCCTAAGGAAACCAGGCGAGATCCTGGCACAGCCCTGAGGCCAACCCAGGGACAACCCTGAGGGTTAGAGGTGGGAAGCCTGAGCCCATCAGTGGGATTTCTACAGCAACGTGAGTTCAAGACAGGATCTCCAAGAGCTTTCCCAGCCTCCAGGTCTGAGCAGGTCCCTGCAAGGTACCAAGGCTGCAGGAAGGGCTGCTCCTCCAAACAGACGTGCCAGTCGAGCTGCAGGACAGCCATGGCCAACAGTGACAGCCCATGCACCCTGTGAGGTGCATGGCACTCCCACCATGCTCCCCTCCCTGACAGACACCAACAAGCCACCAGGGAGGCAGGGACAGGAGCCCCAGGTTGCCTTACCCAGCCTTCGGTAGCCCTCGGTGCCCATAATGGGGCCTGGGGCCAAGCTGTTCACCCGGATCTGGTTGGGTCCCCACTCCACAGCCAGGTGACGGGTCATGGCATCTGGGAAGGGATGACAACAGGGATGAGTACGTGGAGAGCAGAACCATTCCAGTTACTGGTTGGTTTTTATGGGGAGGAGGGACAAAAACAGGAGACTCTAGCCAAGAGCAGCAGGCCCTGGCAAAGCAAGCCCAGGGGAGAGAAGAGCCTCATCCCAACCCCAGGGACCTACTAAGCACACCTGCTCATGGAATTCCTGAATCATAGGATAGTTCTGGTTGGAAAAGACCTTTCAGATCATCGAGTCCAACCATCAACCCAACTCTACCCAGCCCAGTGCTCAACCATGTCCCTCAGCACCACATCTACAGAGCTTTGAAACCCCTCCAGGGATGGTGACTCCACCACCTCCCTGGGCAGCCTGGGCCAGGGGTTAATGACCCTTTCAACTATCCCATGGGTATCTTCCCATTCCAATACTTGGGAAGAATGGGCTTCTTTACTGGCCCCAAGCAGCTCCCAGAGCCCCAGCAAGGAGCATTCAGGTACCTATGGCAGCCTTAGCAGAACCAGCATGCACCTGGAGGGCCTGTCCTCGGTAGCTCAGGGTTGCTGTGATGTTCACAATGACCCCACCATGGTCCTGGGGAAGGACAGGAGGTGTGGAGTTAGTGGGGAGCAGCACTGGGCTGTGCTGGGACAAGAGAGCTGGGTGAGGAGGGACAGTCACTGAGTCCCCTGCAGTTCCACTCACCCGGAAATATTTCTCAAAAAGGACTTTGGAGGTGTTGAAGGTGCCAATGGTGTCAATATCTATCACTGTCTTGAAGGCATTGAAGGACAGGGAGCTGGCTGGGCACAGGAAGTTCCCTGCAGCATCTGAAGAACAAGCAGCCAGGGACACAGTCAGGACAGGGCCAAGAGAGGTCAGGCAGGTTCAGGGCCTTTCTGAGGGAGGGATGGTGAACAGTTCTGCCTGGGAACAGCCCTGGTGAGGGGATAAACACCTGGTGGCTCTGGGCACTCAGCTGGACAGCCAGTCTGAGGGCAGGGGCTGCTGGTGCAGTGAGAGCAGTGATGGTTGGAGGGCCATGCATGGAGAACAGGCCTCTGCTTCCTCTGAGCCCATCCCTCTGTGCTCCCAGGGGCTGCCTGGCCACTCCCAAGGCAAAGCAGGGCACAGACACTGGGCAAACACAAGCCCTGTGCTGAAAGCCACCCTTCCTGGCAGTGCCAGCTCTTCCCTGCCCCTTCCAGAGCTCACTGTTCACCAGGATGTTGATCTGTTCAAACTCTTTCAGTGCCTCATCCACTGCTGCCACGATGGTCTGGGGCTGCCGGACGTCCAGGCAGAGAGGCAGGCACTGCTGCCCTGTGGCTGCCACCAGCTTTTTAGAGGCCTGCAAAAAACCAACCAAACAAGAAAACCCAAAGAGAGATGAGGTTCTTTCTGGGACTTTCAGCAAGGGTGAGACCTGGACCTCACAACAGGTGAGCCACAGGTCACAGAATCATGGAATCCCAGACTGGTTTGGGTTGGGAGAGAACTTAAAAGATCATCTAGTCCCAACCCCCTGCATGGGCAGGGACACCTCCCACCAGCCCAGGCTGCTCCAAGCCCCATCCAACCTGCCCTTCAACACTGCCAGGGATGGGGCAGCCACAGCTTCCCTGGGCAACCTGGGCCAGGCTCTCACCACCCTCACAGCCAAGAATTCCCTCCTCATGTCCAACCTCAATCTCCCCTCTGCCAGTTTTAATCCATCCCCCTTGTCCTCTCCCTCCCTGCCCTTGTCCCAAGCCCCTCCCCAGCTTTCCTGGAGCCCCTTCAGGCACTGGAAGCTGCTCTAAGGTCTCCCTGGAGCCTTCTCTTCTCCAGGCTGAACACCCCAACTCTCCCAGCCTGTCTCCAGAGCAGAGCTGCTCCAGCCTTCAGATGATCTTTGTGGCCTCCTCTGGACTCGCTCCAACAACTCCATGTCCTTATGTTGGGGGCCCCAGAGCTGGACCCAGGTCAGGCAGAAGCCATGTCCCTGTCAGCACACAGCAAGCACTGCAGGCAGGGGAGAGACCTGCCCAAACACAGCAGCTCCAGCCCTGGGGGAGCCAGAGGAAGCTCCTGCCAGGCTGGCCCTGGGGCCACAACTCCCCAGGTTATCTCCATGACCCATCATCAAGGCAGCACATCATGAGCAACATCTCTGCAGGGCAAGTACAAAGGTTGGACCCCAACGAGCCATTTGTGGCCTGAGCCCAGACACAATTAACCTTTAGCTCCCCAAAAAATGTCAGTGGGCAAAAAGGACTGAGGCAGGCTGGCAGTTGCCAGGGTCTCTGCCTGTGGGGCAGCTCCAGCTCTGCCACAAACCACCCCTGAGACCCTCAGGAAGAACCTGAGTCCCCTCAGCAAACGAAGCATTCAGGGCACCTGCAAACTCAGCAGCAACCCTGCCTGACAGCCAGAAATGCTTCACCTCCCTGCTGGGGCTCCTTGGGCCCTGCTGTCAGCAGCTCTGAGCCCTGACCAGCACACATGTCCACGAGTGTCAAGAGCCCAGGCCAGCAGGCCCTGTGTCCTCAGGAGACCCCAGCCCCCCGAGGGCTATAAAGCTGCTGAGCTTTGCAGCTTGTTTCCTGGCATGTGAGCTTGAGGGAATGTGAGATGACAGCACTAACCCCCTCCAGGAGGCAGCTGGGTCGTGCCAGCTCCCTCCCAAGCACCAACTTGGATCTTTACTCTGTCTCATTGAAGGCCACCACGGGGTTGGCCCTCACAGCTGCTTTCAGCCCAGGCCTGTGGCACAGGGCACAGGGAGGGACAGGAACTGTGATCACCCAGACCCCAGCTGGGGTCAGACACACAGAGATGGGGGTTTGCTCTGCCCAGCTGTCCACAGAGCAGCCACAGCCTCACACAGCTTCTGAAGTCACTCATCTCCAGACCTGTCTCCTCCCCTCCTGTCCTCCCCTCCATCTCAAAACACAAAATAACTGCATTTTTGGAGCCCAGCATTCCTCTCAACCCACATAACCCTTGGGCAAGGGGGTCTTGCCATGCTTGAGGATGAGATTTAAGGTTGACCTTGGGCTCTGCCCACTTCCCTGCTTGTCTCATGTGAGACACCCTCAAGGCTGGCGGGGGAAGGTATGTCATAGAATCATGGAATAGTTTAAAGTTGGAAGGGACCTTAAAGCCCATCTAGCTCCAACCCCCTGCATGGGCAGGGACACCTCCCACCAGCCCAGGCTGCTCCAAGCCCCATCCAACCTGCCCTTCAACACCCCCAGGGATGGGGCAGCCACAGCTTCCCTGGGCAACCTGGGCCAGGCTCTCACCACCCTCACAGCCAAGAATTCCCTCCTCATGTCTCACCTCAATCTCCCCTCTTCCAGTTTTCATCCCTCCCCCCTTGTCCTCTCCCTCCCTGCCCTTGTCCCAAGCCCCTCCCCAGCTTTCCTGGAGCCCCTTCAGGCACTGGAAGGTGCTCTAAGGTCTCCCTGGAGCCTTCTCTTCTCCAGGCTGAACCCCCCAACTCCCCCAGCCTGGCTCCAGAGCAGAGCTGCTAATCTAAATCTCCCCTCTTCCAGATTTGATCCCTTCCCCCTCATCCTCTCACTACAAGCCTTTGGCAAAAGTCCCTCCCCAGCCTTCCACAACAAACTGAGCCCTACTGGGTGCAGCCCACCCTAAACCTGCACCCATCCTGCCCATCACAGCTGCCTGCTGGAGCACTCAGAGCCAGGAGGGGATAGGGGAGCACTGGCAAACCACTTCTCCTACTCCACGATTCCCAGGGCTCCCAGTTCCACCCAGAGATGGCAGCAGGATTTCCAGGTGTTCCCAGCTCTCCCTTCTGCCTGCCTCTCCTGCAGGACCCCACGGATCTCACCTCTGCCACTCGCTGCAGGTTCCTGCTGGCAATGACTGTCCGGCAGCCGTGCCTGCGAGGGAGGGGCTGGTGAGAGGGACCCCCCGGGGCCAGCTCCTCCCTCACCACAGTCCCCTGGGGATGGGCACAGCGGGGCTGGGGGGGGTTGGGGGGCACAGAGAGGCTGGGGGGCACAGCAGGGCTGGGGGGAGGTTGGGGGGCACAGCGGGGTTGGGGGGGCTTGGGGGGGGTTGGGGGCACAGCAGGGTTGGGGGGGCTGGGGGGCACAGTGGGGTTGGGGGGCACAGTGAGGCTGAGGGGGGTTGGGGGGCACAGCGGGGTTGGGGGGTTTGGGGGGCACAGAGGGGCTGGGGGAGGGTTGGGGGGCACAGCGGGGCTGGGGGGGGTTGGGGGGCACAGCGGGGTTGGGGGAGGGTTGGGGGGCACAGCGGGGCTGGGGGGGGTTGGGGGGCACAGCGGGGTTGGGGGAGGGTTGGGGGGCACAGAGGGGCTGGGGGGGGGTTGGGGGGCACAGCGGGGCTGGGGGGTTTGGGGGGCACAGCGGGGCTGGGGAGGGGTTGGGGGGCACAGCGGGGCTGGGGAGGGGTTGGGGGGCACAGAGAGGCTGGGGGAGGGTTGGGGGGCACAGAGAGGCTGGGGGGGTTTGGGGGGCACAGCGGGGCTAGGGGGGTTTGGGGGGGGTTGGGAGCACAGCAGGGTTGGGGGGGCTGGGGGCACAGCGGGGTTGGGGGGGCTGGGGGCACAGCGGGGTTGGGGGGCACAGAGGGGCTGGGGGGGGGTTGGGGGGCACAGAGGGGTTGGTGGGGCACAGAGGGGATGGGGGAGGGTTGGGGGGCACAGAGGGGTTGGGGGGGTTTGGGGGCACAGCGCCCTCGCAGGGGAGGAGCTGCTGCTCCCTCGGGCTCGGGGGGCTCCGGGAGCCCCAGCCCAGCAGTGAGCGGGCCCAGCCCCGCCCCCCGCCCCCCCGCAGGGCAGCCCGCACCTCCCCCCGGCCCCGAGCCCTGCCCGGGCCCCCCTCCCCGCCCCCCCCCCGGGGCTCCCCCACCTCATGAAGATCTCGGCGATGCGGAAGCCGATGCCGGAGCCGCCGCCGGTGATGAAGGCCACTCGTCCCCTGAGGGAACAGAGGGACGGTCAGAGCCGGCCCCGGAGCCCCCGCGCCCCGGAGCCCCCGCGCCCCGGAGCCCCCGCGCCCCGGAGCCCCGCGCCCCGCCGCTCACGCCAGGATGTCTGGGCTGAAGAGGTGCCGGTACTCCCGGAGACAATCATCGCCGTCGGTGTCCGGCGGGGTCCCGGCGGCCTCGGCCATGGCGGGACCGGCAGCACCGGGAGGGCCGCACCGGAAGTACCGGGAGGGCCGCGCCGCACAGCCTGCCGGGAGATGTAGTCCTTGCCCGGGACACCGCGCAGCTCTGCGCATGCGCAGGCAGCGGCGGGTGTTGTTGCCTGGCAACGTGGCGGGGCTGGCGCGGCGTCCCGCAGCGCCGCCCGGTGGCCGCAGCGCCGCACTGCAGGGACAGCGGCAGCGCCCGGGACCCCCGCCCTCCCGGTGCCCCCCCCGGGACCCCGAGACCCCCCGGACCCCCCGGGCAGAGCCTTCTGCTGCCCCCCCCGCCCCCAGGGACATCGGGGTGTCTCCCAGAGCTTCCCCAGTGCAGCCCCAGTGCACCCTGGGGTCATCCCAGTGTCTCCCAGAGCTTCCAAGTCCCACACTGGGACCCCCCCATAAAGATTCCAGTGTATCCCAGAGATTCCCAGTACTGCCCAGTGCTCCACAGAGACAGCCCGGTGCCTCCCAGAGATTCCCAGTACTGCCCAGTGCTCCACAGGGACAGCCCGGTGCCTCCCAGAGATTCCCAGTACTGCCCAGTGTTCCCCATAGACATCCCAATACCAGTGCTGCCCCCAACCCCAGCTTTTCAGCGCCTCCATGGAGCTTCCCAGTTCCACCCTAGTGCCTGATGGGGACACCCAGTGCTTCCCTGTCCCACACAGACAGCCCAGTGCCTCCCATGGACCTTCCCAGTTCCACCCTAGTACTTCCTGGTACTGCCCAGTGCCCCCCAGCAGCAGCCCAGGGCCTCCCAGTAGCGCTCCAGTAGCCCCTAGGGACACGGCAGTGTGTGCCAGGGCTCTCCAGTACCCCTCCAATGCCTCCCAGAACTTCCCGGTACCACCCCAGTGTCCCCTGGGGACATCCCAGTGCAACCTCAGGGACAGCCCAGTGATCCCCATAAACATCCCAGTGCCTCCCAGACCTTCCCAATAGTACCCCAGTGCCCCCCAGTGACAGCCCAGTGTCTGCTAGAGCTTCCCGGTACCGATCCAACGCCCTCCAGCTTCATCCCAGTGCCCTCCAGCTTCATCCCGATGCCTCCCAGTCCCATCCCAGTGCCCCCCAGCTTCATCCCGATGCCTCCCAGTCCCATCCCAGTGCCCCCTGGCGACATCCCAGTGCCCCCGAGAGCCCCGCGGCGCTTGCACTTGGCATTGAGGGAGGCAAGTGGCCCATGGCCGGAGGCTCTGGGGTTTATTGTGGGGGTCGGGGGGGTCCCTTCCCGGGGCCGGGGGCCACCCTAGGGCCCGTAGGTGAAGTCCCGGTCCCCGCTCTCCCAGGCCACCAGCTCGTTCCTCTGGAACCAGAAGCCGATCTCCCTCCGAGCCGTCTCCACCGAGTCGCTGGCGTGGACCACGTTCCTGCACCAGGGGTTGGGGACGGTGACAAGCGGCCACGGGGTCCCACCGTGGGATTGGGGGGGGAGGGGAGGTCTCCCCACCCCTCCCCACGCCCCTACCTGCTGACGTGCATGCTGAAATCCCCCCGGATGGTTCCAGCCGCTGCCTTGGCTGAGTCTGTGTCCCCCACCATGGCCCGGGTGGACCTCACCACGTTGTAGCCCTCCCACACCTAGGGGACAAGGGCGGGGGGGACACAACTGAGCCCTGCCTTGGACCTCCTGGGGACCCCGAGACCCCCCCCCCATCCCATCCCATCCCATCCCAGCCCCTCACCATGGCCACCAGGGGCCCCGAGGTCATGTAGGCGAGGAGGGCAGGGTAGAAGGGCTTCTGCTTCAGCTGCTGGTAGTGCTTGTCCAGGAGCCCCTGGTCTGCCTGGTGGCAGCGCGGGGTGACAGGGGGGGGACACCTGGCTGGTGACCCCCCCCCCCCCCCCCCATGACCCGGCTTTCAGGGAGCAGGGTCCCCCCCCGGTTGGGTGGGGGGGGGACGGACAAGTGGCAGCTGGATGGGGAGGGGTACCTGGAGCAGCTTCAGGGCCACCAGCTTGAAGCCGCGCCGCTCGAAGCGCTGGATGACATTCCCCACCAAGCGCCGCTGAACCGCGTCCGGCTTCACCAGCACCAGCGTCTGCTCCTGCAGCTCCGGGGGGGCTGCGGGGGGCGGGGAGGGACGGAGGGGGTCACCGCCGGGTGGGGGGGACACGGGTCACCACCAGCCATGGGACACAGGCAGTGGTAGCAGGATCCTAAGCTGCTCCTGGGGCGCCACGAGTTGCTGCTGCGTCCCACTGGGGGCTCTGGGGTGACCCTGTCCCCCTTGGCTGGGTCTGTGTCCCCCGGGCTGAGCTGTGCTTTGCAGACTGGGAAAGTCCTAGGGGGGGGGGGGGACCCAAGGGACACACTGCAAAGCTCTGATGGGTGCTGGGGACGCGTCCACGACTGGGAAACCCCCCGTTAACCCATCACGGGACGGGCTGGGTCTGGTTTTTGCCGAGTGCACCGCGCGGGGGGCTGCGGGTGCCACCCCCTGTGCCACCACCCCCTGTGTCACCGCCCCCTGTGCCACCACCCCCTGTGTCACCGCCCCCTGTGCCACCACCACCCTGTGCCACCGCTCCTGCCCGGCCTCGGGGGGTTTCCCACCAGTCCTGGCACAAAGCGGGTCCCCGGTCACAACCCTCCACCGGTGGAGAGCGGAGCGGATCCCCACGGGGTGGCAGGGGCTGGCATCGCTGTCACCCGTGGAGCAGAGGGGCTGGCATCGCTGGCACCCGTGGAGCAGAGGGGCTGGCATCGCTGTCGCCCCCGGGCACAGCAGGGTCTGTCGTTACTGTCTCCCCCCCCCTCTCACCGCATCGCTGGCCCCGCCGGAGCCGCGCGGGCAGGAGGGGACACGCGTCCCCCGGGGGACAGAGCATCCCATCCGCCAGAGGGACAGGAAGGAGACGGAGAGAGGACATCAAACCGGGGCGTTTCGCTGCCTGCCCCAAGGTTTCGGGGTCCTGTCCTGGGCTGCCAGACCGGGCCAGCCCCGCTGCCAGAGCGCGACAAGTGACCCCACAACTTCACCCGCTCCTCTGGGCGTTGCTGGACGTGCCGGAGCTTGGCCAGGTTCCCACCCTGTGCCCCCCCAGGACAGCGCGGGGCTCCCCCCAACTGCAGCCCTGGGGACACCAGACCCTTTGGGACCTTCAGGGTGGTGCCAGAGGAGCCACCATCTCCGGTCCCTGCGCATCCTGGGCAGGAGAGCCTGGCACCCGCTCCTATGGAGCCCACGAGCCCGACCCCCTGCCCGGGGGCTGCCCCGGGGACAGGGACGGGGCACGGGGGGGACCGGGGACACCAGGAGGGCAGGGGGGCAGAGGGGAGCGGGGGAGCAGGATGGAGCCCCGAGGGGGCAGGACAGGCAGGGGACTCGGGACAGGACAGGGACTTGGTTCCCAGGGACAGGATGAAGATGGGGGACGGGGTCCCCCAGGGACAGGACAGGAATGGAGACAGGATTCCCAGGAGTGGAAGAGGGATGGGGCTGAGGGCAGCGTGGGGATGGGGACAGGGTCCTCCGGGGCAGGACAGGGTCCTCCGGGGCAGGACAGGGTCCTTTGGGGCAGGACAGGGTCCTCCGGGGCAGGAGAGGGTCCTTTGGGGCAGGACAGGGTCCTCCGGGGCAGGACAGGGTCCTTTGGGGCAGGACAGGGTCCTCCGGGGCAGGAGAGGGTCCTTTGGGGCAGGACAGGGTCCTTTGGGGCAGGACAGGGTCCTCCGGGGCAGGACAGGGTCCTCCGGGGCAGGACAGAGTTGAGGACTCAGTCCTCAGGGGCAGGATGAGGATGGGGACAGGGCGTCCAGGAGCAGGACAGGGTTTGGGAACGGGTGCCCAGGAGCAGGATGGAGAAGGGGCTGAAGGCAACACGGGGACAGGGACAAGGTTCTCTGGGGCGCGACAGGGATGGGGACCAAGTCCCCAGGGGCAGGATAGGAAAGAGGTCGAGGGCAGGACAGGGATGGGGACAGGGTCCCCAGGGGCCCCGTGTCTCACCGGAGCCGTAGCAGCGGGGCCCGGGGGGGAGGCTGAGGCCCGGCTGCCCCCGCAGCAGGCTCCGCGCCAGGCAGCGCCCCAGGGAGCCCATGGCGGGGCCGGCGGGTCCGACCTGGCCGCGGCGGGGCTCGGGGCCGCCCCGCCGAGGCTTTAAGGGCCCGGCCGAGCCCGGGGACGGGTCAGGTTTCCGTCCCTCCCCTTAAAGCAGCCGCCGAGACCGGGCGGTCATCACCGCGCCTGCAGGGAGCATCCCGGTACAGGGCAGAGCGGGTGGGAGCATCCGCAGGGCACGAGGAGCCTGGTACCGGGACAGGCGGAGCGGGAGCATCCTCCCGGTGTGGAGCATCCCGGGTACTGGGCATCCCCCCGGTACGGGGCATCCCGGGTACTGGGCATCCTCCCGGTATGGAGCATGCTGGGTACTGGGCATCTTCCCAGTATGGAGTATCCTGGATACTGGGCATCCTCCCGGTATGGAACATCCCGGGTACTGGGCATCCTCCCAGTACGGGGCATCCCGGGTACTGGACATCCTCCCGGACATGGAGCATGCTGGGTACTGGGCATCCTCCCCCTATGGAACACCCTGGTACTGGGCATCCTCCCAGTATGGAGTATCCCAGCTACTGGGCATCCTCCCAGTACGGAGCATCCCGGGTACTGGGCATCCTCCTGGTATGAAACACCCTAGTACTGGGCATCCTCCCAGTATGGAACATCCCAGGTACTGGGCATCCTCCCAGTATGAAACACCCTAGTACTGGGCATCCTCCCAGTATGGAGCATCCCGGCTACTGGGCATCCCCCCGGTATGGAACATCCCGGGTACTGGGCATCTTCCCAGTATGGAGTATCCTGGATACTGGGCATCCTCCCGGTATGGAACATCCCGGGTACTGGGCATCCTCCCAGTACGGGGCATCCCGGGTACTGGACATCCTCCCGGACATGGAGCATGCTGGGTACTGGGCATCCTCCCCCTATGGAACACCCTGGTACTGGGCATCCTCCCAGTATGGAGTATCCCAGCTACTGGGCATCCTCCCAGTACGGAGCATCCCGGGTACTGGGCATCCTCCTGGTATGAAACACCCTAGTACTGGGCATCCTCCCAGTATGGAACATCCCAGGTACTGGGCATCCTCCCAGTATGAAACACCCTAGTACTGGGCATCCTCCCAGTATGGAGCATCCCGGCTACTGGGCATCCCCCCGGTATGGAACATCCCGGGTACTGGGCATCTTCCCAGTATGGAGTATCCTGGATACTGGGCATCCTCCCGGTATGGAACATCCCGGGTACTGGGCATCCTCCCAGTACGGGGCATCCCGGGTACTGGACATCCTCCCGGACATGGAGCATGCTGGGTACTGGGCATCCTCCCAGTATGGAACACCCTGGTACTGGGCATCCTCCCAGTATGGAGTATCCCAGCTACTGGGCATCCTCCCAGTACGGAGCATCCCGGGTACTGGGCATCCTCCTGGTATGAAACACCCTAGTACTGGGCATCCTCCCAGTATGGAACATCCCAGGTACTGGGCATCCTCCCAGTATGAAACACCCTAGTACTGGGCATCCTCCCAGTATGGAGCATCCCGGCTACTGGGCATCCCCCCGGTATGGAACATCCCGGGTACTGGGCATCTTCCCAGTATGGAGTATCCCAGGTACTGGGCATCTTCCCAGTATGGAACATCCCGGGTACTGGGCATCCTCCCCCTATGGAACACCCTGGTACTGGGCATCCTCCCAGTATGAAACACCCTGGTACTGGGCATCCTCCCCAACATGGAGGATCCTGGTCCCAAGGCAGCTTGGGCAGGAGCATCAGGTTCTGATTTCTGGGGCCCAGGTTCCTACCAGCCTGGATCATCTCACGTCTTCACAAACCACCCAGGTGAGCATATTTTACTTAACTAAGAACATAATGACTGGTCAGCACCAGCCCTGGGACACAGGCAGGGATAACAGGACCCCATAAAAATAACTCCCTTTTTATCCAGTTTTAAAAAAGGGTCATTCTAGGGTCATTCTCTTGAACTTTGGGCAACTTGGCCCTAAATTTCAGAAGGAAATGACAACATAATTTGATAAATGTAGGGAAATAAAGGCAATACAGCTCATTTTAGTTGCTCACTTGTTCCAGTGCTTCTCCCAAGAAGATGGAGACTCCCTGGTTAGAGGGAGGCAGATGGAAAAGGAGTAATGGGGGCAAGTTTCTCCTGGGGAGATCCTGACTGGACATCAGAAGAACTTTTCCCCATGAGAACAGTCAGCCTTTGGAACAATCTCCTCAGGAAAGTGGTGAATTCCCAACCCTGGACAGACTCAGCCTGACCAGGTGCTGGGTCACCTCATCTAAACTGTGCTCCTACCTAGAAAGGCTGGACCAGATGATCCTTGAGGTCCCTCCAACCTGAGATTCTGTGATCCCAGCACGGAGCATCCTCCTGACGTGGAGCATCGTGGCATGGAGCAGCCCTAGAATGGAGCATCTCCCAGTAGGGATCATCCTCCCAGCATGGAGATTCCCAGCATGGGACCCACTGATTCAGATCACCCCCTGGCACGGGGTGAGCTCTTCCTTTCTGGAGCTGAGCCCCAAGCCTTGCCCCGGTGGGGGCAGAGCCTGTGCCCATCCTGTGGGTGACCCAGGGACATGACCTACCAAAAACTTGGGCCTGATGGTCCAGGAGAGACCCCAGGTTAGGTCCTGCCAGCCCGAGCTGGGCTGCAAGGGAGCAGAGCCCCGAGGAGACCATCACTCCAGTTCTTATGGCTGAATTCAAGGGATGTGGGAGCTCTGCCTGCTCCTCCAGGTGTGTGGGGGCTCAGTCCTCCCCCTCTCAGCCCCCAGGCTAAGAAATCCCTCCTCATGGAGCTTCCCAAACTCCTGAGACACCTCTTGGGACCAGCAGCTTGATGCAAACTTTGCTGTTAAAACATTCCCCAAGTTCTGGAAAGTCTTGGTCACCTCCAGATTTCTTAACCTAGAAGAAGTTGAAGGGGTCAAGGACCATCCCTGATGTGCACACAGCAATGGGGGGGCTGGAAGGGACCTGGGGGTCCTGCATGTCAGGCTGTCTCCAAGGTGCATTTGGCTCCTTGATCCCTGACTCCTTGTTTCCTTCCTGCCTCCCCAAGGAGCAAGAAGTGAGGGGACAGAGCCTGGGGGGGGACATGGGGGTTTCCCAGACCTGCTGTGCTCAGCACAGCTGCAGAAACACCCCAGGTGGCTTCCCTGGTGGCAAACAGATTGATCACCAGCTCTTGCCCAACAGACACGTTGGTGGTGACACCCAAGAGAGGGCTTGGGAGGTAGAGGTTTCTCTCCAGCATCTGCTGCAGCAAGGAAGGATGATGGTTCAGGGGAAGAGGTTTCTTTGGGGAAGATCCACAGAGTCAGACACACAAACCAGGTCCCTTTTGGTATTTACCTGCTCAGCCAGCCAGCCCTGAGCTTCAGGTGACATTTGGTAAAGGAGAAATGGCTTCTAGCAGAAGGGCTGGCAGGTCCCAGCCTGGGCTTTGGCCACCTTCCAGCTGCTGCCCTTGATCAAGGGAAAAAAAACATGCCCTTTCCCCCTCTGTCAACCCAAGGTTTTGCAAGAACCAGAAGCAGCCCCACGGTGGGAGGGCAGCTGGGCCAGCAGATGAAGTCTCCTCAACCCATCGCTGAACCCACCACACCAGGGTGCCTGGGGAGCACCCCAAGCCCCTCACTGCAGCCTGGAGCAGGGCAGAGCTGCTGTGGGAGACCAGGGTGGCAGCTCAGGAGGAGGGATGGGCTCTGTGGACAGGTTTGGAGCCTGTACCAGCCAATTACCAGCAGGAAAAACAAGGACTTGAAGCTTGAAGTGCCACCAAGAGCTGACTGCAGTGAACCCCCAGGCCCTGGTGGAGGTTCTGGCTGGCAGGGAGGTCTCTAGGGAGGTGGGAGCTCTGCAGACTGGTGGCAGATCATCACCCAGCTTCACACTGGTCTTGACACACCCGTGGCTTCACCATCCTTGGTGGCAAGGACTGGACCTGGTGAGGTATTTCCTTGGCAGGCTGGACTCTGCTCCACCTGCAACGTTCAACTCAAGCAGCTCTTGCAGGGTATGAAGCCCAAACTGGTCCCAGTTCAGCCTGGATGCAAGGCCCTGCCAGCACACAGGTTATCCAAACAGCAGATGTTATCTCCAAACAGCAAACACTTGCACCACAGGGTGTTTTTCACCAAACTGGAACTAAAGGAACCATGGAGCAAGTGCTCCTGCCCTCCAGCTCACCCTTGATACCTCCCCCAACCATCTCCCTCAAGTCCATGTCTACAAACACTGATGGGACAACATCTCCTCCAGGCTGTGCAATGGCCAGTTCTGTTCTCACCACACAGGCCTGGTGACCACGGGGAATTAAAAGTGACTTAATGCTCTACACTAGTTACCTGATTGGAGACTTTGGGGGGTGGAATCTGTGATCAGAGACTCACAAGCCCCACAAAACCTGGTCCTGCCTGACCAGGGATTTTAACCTCATGCCCAGATGTCACCATCAGGTTATTCTGGCCCTCAGCTCAGGTCTCCTATGAAGCAACACCATGAATGCCAGGAGCTTTTCTTCCTGCAGGAAGCTCTTGATCAACGTGGACAACACTCTGCTGGAGGGAAGAGAGAGACGACAGAAAAACCAGGGAGCACAGGTGGTAAAATACACTGATGGGGAGAAAGAAGCCAACCCTGATCTGCAGCAGGTCAGGAGAACACCTTGTGGGAGCTGCTGGCTTTGGTGGGAGCCAAGAAAGGACATTTCTGCACCCAGAGCAGGAAGGTTGGAGATCTCTGCCTGCATCAAGGGAACCCATCTTCATCGAGAGCCTTGGTGGCAGCCAGGCCTGCAAGGAAGCTGAAACGAGTTACAAGTTCTTTAAAACAACAAAGTAAGCACTTTATTTCCATGAAGCATCTTGTTTTAGTATCACAATGGAATGATGAGAAAACGTTTTAAAAAAACAAACAAAACATAAACAAAAACAACCCCCCCCCCAAAAAAAAGTCTCTTAATCCCCACCCGCACCGGGGAGGTTTTCAAGGCAATTTAAAAACAAAAAGGGAGTGACAGAAGTGCCAAAACAGTCCCAACATCACGAGACTCCTCCTCTGAGAGCTGGGCAGGGGCAGGAAGGTGGAATGACACGAAGGTATGAATGTCTGAAGTGGTCTTTGGCTCTTCTGCCTGACGTTGGACACGTGCATGTTCTCTCCAGACAACATGTTCTCTCTCAAGACGACTCCACTGAGATCTCTGGACACAACAAAGGGCTCCATTAGCAGAACCAAACCCCAGTGAGAGGACTTTCCATCCAGCTGAGATGGCCCTGGGCATTAAGACACATCCTGCAGACAGTGCTGACTCCAGCTGGGGGCCTTTTGGGTTGGGAGAGGGGGGCAAGGAGAGAAGGAAGCGTGGCGTGTGAATCCAAGACGTGCCCACGTGCAAGACATGGTGTGTCCTGCAGGACTGACAAAACCAGGGAGGAGAAGAAGGTGGTGGCAAAAGGAGACATGGATCCGTTCCCTACAGTGATCAAACCAGGAGTCCAGTGCAGTAACTATAGTTTCACAGTTCCAGGGGGCAAACTGTCATTGCAGAGTCTGTAGTAACGCAGGTCGTTCACCAGTCTGTGCACGTTCTGGGTAAACGAGGGCAGGTCCTGGAAAAGATCAAACAGCAGGTTGGACTGCAAACAGAGGGACACCTGGAGAGCTGGGCCCAGTTCTGGGGTCCCCGGGTCATAAAGGAAAAGGAAATGCTGGAGAGAATCCAGCCCAGGGCCACTGAGATGCTGAGGGGCTGGAGCATCTGCCTGGGAGGAAAGGCTGGGAGAGCTGGGGCTGCTCAGCTGGAGAGGAGGAGGCTGAGGGGGGATCTCCTCAGTGCTGGGCAGTATCTACAGGGGGTGGCAGGAGGGGGGACCAGACTCTTCCCAGGGGTGCCCAGTGACAGGACAAGGGGCAATGGGCACAAGCTGGAGCCCAGGAGGGAGCTGCCACCTCCCCACAACAGTCCAGTGATCCCCCCAAGGCTCCTTTCCCACCCTTGGTTTCAAATCCCTTCCATCTCCCACAGGAAAGGAAGCACTCAGCAGACATGGAAGCTTCAGCAGATGGAATCCAAGCCCTGCTGCATTGCCATGATGTGGCACAGGGAGGTCACAGACCCCCCCATTTGCTCCACACTCATATGAGGAGTTTGGAAGCACCGTGGAGCCATTCCAGCTGCTCTGGCCTCCAGCTTCTGGCCAGCAGCTGGAGTGAGATTTTGGCAAGGACCTGAGTGTCCCACTTTACAAAATGTCAGTTTAATCCTATGAAAACTTCCTCCAGGAAACAAGAATCCCCAATTCCCACAGCCTGCAACAGGCTGAGAGATGAGATGGCAGCAGGAATTCCTTGGACAGGCATGGCTGAGCAGGGAGATATTGAAAAAATCCACAAGTATTTGCCTCAAGACACAGCCCTGAGCAGCTCAGGAGAAAAGCCCTGAGCACCCCTGGCAGGACTGGCCCCTCTGCTGCAGCATTTCCCCTCCTTACCCTGTCCATTTTGAAATTCCTTCCCAGCACGTTTTTCTGGTTGGAGTCCACACCATCACAGCTGGCCAGGAACTCGGGGAGAAAGGCTGAGTAGAAGCCATCAAAGTCCACTGAGGCCATATTGTAGGTGGCAATGCCAATCTCCTCCTGCAACAGGTCGTGTGACTTGTGGACAAGCACCTGGAGCAGCACGTTCACAAACTGGAACAGCATGGTTGTCCTGAAGATCTTCTGCAGTGGGAGAAGGACACAGTTAGGCTTCCCACCAGAGATGACAAGAAGGACCAGAGCAGCCAGCAGAGCTCCAGAAGGACCAACTCATCCAGGCTGCACAGGGCCACTTCAACACAGAATCACCTTGGTTGGAGAAGACCTTCAAGATCACTGAGTCCAACCATCAACCAACACTGACAAGTCCTTAACTAAACCATATCCCTCATGTCTGTGTGACTCTTAAATCCCTCCAGGGATGGTGACTCCACCACTGCCCTGGGCAGCCTGACAACCCTTTCAGTGAAGAAACTCTTGCCAACATCCAATCTAAACCTCCCCTGGTGCCACTTGAGGCCATTCCCTCTTGTGGACCTTGTTGATAGCTCAGGAGCTGCTGGTGGACAAGCTCAGAGATGATCTTCTGATGTACAAATGGCCACAACAAACTGCATTAACAGCAGCTTTCAAGTGAAGGATGAATTTGGCCACACTTACTCATGCAGCTGGACCCAAGTTTGAATCAAACAGCATCAAGTCCCATTCCAACTGCAGCCAGTTTTAGCCCTGCAAAGTGCTCCTGAAAGCCAGGGGACCTGGTTGGCTGCCTGGAGGTCTGCAACAGGCAGCTGTCAACATGCTGGGCTGTCCTTCAGTTGTGAGCACAGATGGGAACCTGAAAGCTCTGCTTTTTACAGGGCAAGACCCCCAGGTTCCAGCTCTAATCCTTCATGGCAGCAGCCAACAGATCCAAATGAGAGGGTCTGGAGGATGGGTCCTACAGGACAGGGATGGGCAACCACCTGGCAGTGACCAGCTGTGAATGAGATACCCTGTGGCTGAGTAGATGAGAATGAGGGAGGGACCTGACCAACTGATGGTCCCAATTTCTACTTCCTCAGACAAATTACACTGTCACTGTGCATGTCCTTCACTTTCCCACCTCCAGGCTGTGCTCTGACTGCCCAGAGCTTGGGCTCTCACTGCAGCAGTGCCAGGGAGGTGGCAACACCACTCTGACCAGTGATCCCTCCCCCAGGACCACAGCAACCAAAAGCTGTGGCATAAAAGCCCCCAAATCCTGACCTTCAGCCTCTGAGGAGTTTCAAACAAGCCTCAGAAGTGCAACCACCTACTACCAGGCCCAGAGTGTGCACTGGTCAAGCAGGACCCACCTTGTGGTACAGCTTCTGCTTGGTGTTCAGGGTCTCCAAGTAGAAGAGATTCTGCTTGAACAGGTGGATGTCAGGTTGCAGGAAGGACTGGCCAAATGCCTACAAAGAAAGCAGAATGGAAGGAAGGGGATGGACATCCCAGGGAATATCAGACCTGCCAGGCACAACATTTTCACCCCAACACAGAAGAAACCTCTGGGAGCCTCTGCTGCTCCTCAGAGAGGCAGGGAAGTCAACTCTGCTGCTGGCAGACCAAGGGGAATGAAGACATTTTAGGGGAAACATGCTCATAGCCTTGCAGGACAGTTGCTGAGCTGGGTCTGCTGGGAACAGGGGGACCAAGTTGGAAGCCAAAAAGGGCAGCAGATGCTGAGCACTGCTCCCTTGGCAGGCACTTTGCCCAGGAAGGATTTGGCCCTTTCTCAGGGATGCTGCCTAAGGTAGCACAGTGAGCATGGACCAAACCAGAACACACACACGTGGGTTTTGGTCCTGATCTAAGTTCCAGCCCCAGGTGACTGGCAGGTGTGTCTGACCCATTTCTGCAATAAATGAGGGAGCAGAGGTGGGAGCTGGGAGGCTGATCTGGGGGTTACAGCAGCAGGAAAGAGCCTGGGAACAAAATCTGCTGGACTGTCTCATAGGTCTGGACAATCTTCATTACAAAACACTTTTTACTGCCTGAGCTCCTCTGAAACACTACCCAGGTGAGGCAGGCAGGTGAGGCAAGCTCTGCAAAACAGGGGCAGGCAGCAGGATTTTACCAGTTGCTGCCCCAAGGCATGAGAAACAGAGGAGTTTGTGTTCATTCAGATGGACAAAAAAGGCCCAAGTCCCTCCAAGACTGAGGCAGTTCTGGACCCAGATCTCCTCTGGAAGCCAGCACACAGACTAGTAACATCTTCAGGACAAACACGGGCTGGTCTCACAAGGGAGAACAGGGGGGAAAAAAAGACAGAGACACCTGGAGAGCCCTGCATGGGGACCAGCTTGGGCCTCCCTCACATCTGAAGTTGTTCAGATGAGGAAAGGCCAGAGAGAAACACCCCGACAGCTCATGGCAACACAGGAGCTGCCTCTTCAGAAGGGACCCAGCCCCCACAGGCACTCCAGGCACTCAGGGATGGGGCAGCTCTGCTAGAAGTTCAACCACCTGAAGCTGAAGCACATGGCTCTTCACTGCCCTGGGAGGAGCAAGCCATGCTCTGAGGGCACTGAGATGGTGCAAGAGAGCTTCTGTTGACACTGACGTGGGCTGGAGGTGAAGGGCCCCACACCAGGGACTCTGGTCACAGACTGGGAGGCTGAATTTTTCTGATTTGGAGTTGCACTCCTTGTTCCAGGGAGAATTCTAGCATCTAGGAACTGCACAGGAGCTCCTCTGGCCAGCCCTGACCCAACCAACACATGGAATCCAGTCTTTCATTCTTAAAAATGTGCTGGCACCCCTGTCTCTGCCCCCCCTGCCCCCAGGCCAGAGCCCAGAGGGTATTACAGAGTCAGAGAGAGCTGGGGTTGGAAGGGACCTCTGAAGATAAACCAGTCCAGCCCCCTGCCAGAGCAGGGTCACCTACAGCAGATCCCACAGGAACATGTCCAGCTGGGTTTGGAATGTCTCCAGAGAAGGAGCCTCCACAGCCTCTCTGGGCAGCCTGTCCCAGGGCTCTGCCAACCTCACAGGAAAGAAGTTGTTCCTCATGTTCAGCTTGACCCTCCTGGGCTCCAGCTTGTGCCCATTGCCCCTTGTCCTGTCCCTGGACACCCCTGGGAAGAGTCTGGTCCCCCCTCCTGCCACCCCCTGTAGATACTGCCCAGCACTGAGGAGATCCCCCCTCAGCCTCCTCCTCTCCAGCTGAGCAGCCCCAGCTCTCCCAGCCTTTCCTCCCAGGCAGATGCTCCAGCCCCTCAGCATCTCTGTGGCCCTGGGCTGGACTCTCTCCAGTAGCTCCTTGTCCTTCCTCAACTGGGGAGCCCAGAATCACACACAGTTCTCCAGATGTGGCCTCACCAGTGCAGAGGGGCAGGAGAACCTCCCTTGACCTTCTGGCTGCCCCACTGCCCCTTCTCTACCAGATCCAGTGGTACAGAACAAACCCATCTAAACCAGAAGAGATCTTGATCTCAGGACAACTTGTCCTTGAGCTCACCACAACACTTGTAACAGAAGTAACTGGGTCAGAGTCAGAAGTATATTTTTAGGTCCAGATGCAGGATGAGGCATGGAGGGGATTAACATTCCTTCCTCCCTGCTTGCTTCCCCAAGAAGGGAGACACTTGTGAGCACACCAGCAAGCCCATTCCACAAACACTCTGATCTTCAGCAGTTCCTGAGGGCCACACCTCACTCCAGACATGGTCTAACCCCTCCTAGCCACACGTTTGTGGAACTGCCAGAAGTAGGGAATGCTCCACGGCAGGAAGTTCTGACCAGCCACGGGTGCAGCTGAGTTACCTGCATGATGGCACTGAACTGTGCTTCATTCTCCACCTGCTCCTCTGCTGCTCCTCGTTGGACACTGGCCAGCACACTGGACTTGAAGAAGTACCTCCAGTTGTGGTGGAGGACCCGGAAAAGCAGCTCAAACAACTCTGCCTTCACATCAGGAGATGAGCGCTGGGAGGAGAGAACACAACTCACTGCAGGTTCCTCTGCTGGAATCCCACCCATCCCCTGCATCCCACTCCAACAGCACCCAACTGTTATCTCCTCAGGACGTCACCAACCTCAGCCACTGCAGGACCATGCTAAGAACACCCCAGGGAGTTTTACCTCCTGCTTTGAGCACGTCTGGGATTTCACCTTCTGACAATTCCCAACAAAATCCTGCTGCTTCCAATTCTTACTGCTAAGTCACCCAGTCCTGCCTGCACAGGGACTGACATCTACAGCTCTTAGGAGGCTAAAAGCTTCATTTCTCCCACACCCCCAGCAATGCCTTCCATCCCCACCTCTGCTTTCCTTCCCTGGCAGTGTTGAAGGGCAGGTTGGATGGGGCTTGGAGCAACCTGGGCTGGTGGGAGGTGTCCCTGCCCATGCAGGGGGTTGGATCTAAATGATAGTTAAGGTCCCTCCCAACCCAACCATTCCATGATTCTACAACCAGCCCTACCTCAGCAATGATGGGGTAGACCTGCTCCATGCACAGGGAGATGACACTGGGGAGAAAAGGCTTGAACACTTGGCCTGGCTCTTGTACCACCACTTGCAGTATCTTCAGAAACTTCTCCACCACCCGACAGCCAGTGCTGCCCTCATGGAGGATGCTCTCTGCCAACTGCTCCCTAGGACAAAACCAAAGTCAGTGCACAGGGAACTTCCTAGACATCTTCATGCTTCCCTAATTTAATCAAAAGCAGGTGGCACCTCTGAACTTGCTCAACTGATGGAGACCAAGAACACTAAAGCAAGGAGGGAGTGAAGGTTTCGATAGAACTCTGCCCTGAAACAAGCCTGAAAGATTGTTGGGGTACCCTCAGGTCTTGGGGAGGAGCTAACAGGCAATGCCAGACCCCAATTCAGTATTTGCACACTCCCAAAAACCCTGTGGAAGAGCTGGAACTGCATGATGTATGACTGATGTGCATGGACAGTAGCTCCTCCAAACCTGGAAGCATTTCCCTTAGATTTAGCCCTGGGACATGACAGAAGTTTGGACAGGAAGGGGTTGGAAACACTACACTCCTTAGGGTCAAGGACCTGTTGTGGGAGCAAATTCCAGGGAGAAATTATCCTGAAGGGTAAGAAAGAAGTGACCAACATGGGACAATACCTGGTGAACATGTTTAGGAAGGTCTGTATGATCTGCTCAGTGAAAGGCACTCCCATCTGCACCCTCAGGCCTTGAAACAGAGTGAGGAAGAAGCTCAGCATCTCATCTGTCACATCTAAGATAAGAACAGGAAAGCCAGAAGAATGTGTTAAGGTAAGACTCAAACCCATCAGGAAGTCTTTTCTGTGATGATTTGCTCCTCCTGTACAGGGGATCCCATTTCCTCTTGGAAATGTAGCAGTTTAGAAACTGAATCCAACAGCCTCCAGGGCTCCAAGATTGTTCATCCAGTTCTGGAAGCAGCCAGGGATGAGGAGGACAACCTGCACCAAACACCTTGGGACAAAGATGACACCATCAAGCAAAGCCCTTAGCCTGGCCTGCCCACCCAGAGGGCTTGGAGAAAGCTTTGGCCAAGGTCTGGGATGACCTCCAGTTCCTCACTGCTTGGACAGGGTTAACAGGAAACAAGGAAACCCAAAACACAGCTTGGGATGGGTCAGGAGCCAGAACTCAGCTTTTTGGCAGGAACTGAAAGGACACTTCTGACTTCAGAAGTCACCTTCAGCATGTGGGTAGCTGCTCAGCACCACGGGGGAGTCCTGGGCAGTCCCAACAGCCAGGCTTTGCTGGAGCCACCCAGCTCCTGCAGACAGGCCAAAAAATAGCAACTGCAGGAGGCTGCCAGCCTGTGCTGAAGCCAACAGTGCCCTGGAGCCACATCAGCTTGCTGTCCTGGATCCTCTCTGCATTTCAGCTTGGTTTCACCTCCCCCCAAACCTGCTTCCCTGAGAAAATCCCACCTAGCTCCCAACAGCTTCCTGGGATGCTTTGCTCTTCATGAGAGAGGCTCCTGGGCATTTTGAGCTGCCTGACTGTGATGCAAAAACAAGTCACTGGCCACAAGATGGCCAAGGAACAGGCCTGGTTACATCTCAGGAGCTTTTCCTTTACAGGGGGGGGAAAAAACCCCACACCTGAGGTCAACTCCTCTTTCTCCTCAAGGTTCTGCAGAGGACGTAAATGCAAACGTAGCCAGGCAGGGTATTTTAAAGCTTTTTTTGTGTGTGCTCAGGATCAGCTCCATCCTCCCTTCACTGCTGAACACCACACAAGGCACCTCCACCTCCTGGAAGTGTGAGAAACCTTCCTGCCTGGATCCTGGAGATGATCTCCACGTCCTGTTGTGATTCAGCCCACCAGGATGCACAGACTCACGGCCCAGCAAACCCACACAACTCCAGGTGAACACCACCACCATTCTAAGCTGGGGGACACACTGGATGTTCTCAGTAGGTGACAGAGCTACTCACAGCATTAAAGCCCATCCTATGGCTGTACCTGACTGGTGAATGAAAGCTGGGAAGAGGGCTAGTGAGACCTGCACAGATTCTTGCAGCGACTGGTAACAGATCTGCCGAGACTTGGTGGATTCTCCAGAGATACTTTCTACAATGTCTTCTAAAACGCTGAGGGTCTGATGGATGATCACTTTGGCTGCAAAATAAGAGAGGTGATACCTCCTGCATCTGTCGAAACTAGGAGTGAGAGGCAAGAATTAAAACTGGCAGAGGGGAGATGGAGGTTGGACACGAGGAGGAAAGTCTTTGGTGTGAGGGTGGTGAGAGCCTGGCCCAGGTTGCCCAGGGAAGCTGTGGCTGCCCCATCCCTGGCAGTGTTGAAGGGCAGGTTGGATGGGGCTTGGAGCAACCTGGGCTGGTGGGAGGTGTCCCTGCCCATGCAGGGGGTTGGAGCTGGATGATCTTGAAGGTCCCCTTCCAACCCAAACCATTCCAAGACTCTATCAAGAAATGAAGGAGTCAAGCTCACACACACAGTAACTACAACATCCCACAGACCCAGCAAGCCCAGGTTGGAGTAAAAAACACTCCCGAGTGCATGTTCACATTTTAAACATTTAAACAGGTTTAAATTAGGTCATTTTGGTTACTCAACTTCCTGAAACGATCCAGTTTTACTGCCCTAGAGATGCTCCCACTGCTCAACCACTTGGGTGCAGAGGCTGAGGGGGGAGCTCTCAACAGTTTAATTCACAATTTGCTAAAGAAACAGCAGCCAAGGAAAGAGAAGCACATGATGACAGGAGAACACACTCCAGGTTTCTTGACTGGAGTGATACACAAACGCTGCAGAATCTAACCCAAACATGGGGAGAACCTGACTAGCTCACTTCCAGCCACCTGAGCAGCCTGCTGACATTCCTCTAATATCTGAAAAGTGCTTCTCAAGAAATGACAATGAATCAAAAAGACAGACCCCAGAACATCCACAGAAACTTGAAAAGGTCCCTGGACCACAGCAGTTGAGGCCTCCCCTCCTAGATATACACACCCTTGGCAGTACCTCCCAATTCCAGAAGGAATTCTTGTTACCCCCTGAAGTTTTGCCAAGCAGAATTTTCAGGAATGCTGCCTCCAGTTCCTGGTGCCAACACCACAGCTCAGCAGTCCCAGCACGAGGCTGTTACAACTCCTAATGCAAGCTGTGCTACTCAAAATTTTATCCCAAACTTGTTCCCACCTTCCCTGCATGACTGGGGAAGGCAGCACCTTGATGGAAGAACTCAGAGACAGCCTGGGGTGAGGCTGCCCTGCACACACCCACAGGAGGTGGGTCTCTACAAAGGGAAAGAAAACACAAATGGCTCCTTTCCTGGCCTCCCTGTTTGCTAAAGCCAGTTTCTCAGATCAAGTGTTAGAAAACCAGCAGAAGGTTTGCACTGAGGTGTCAGAAGACAGAACCCACTGAGCAACCTGGTACAGGGTCACAGAGTCATTCTGGTTGGAAAAGACCTTGAAGAACATCAAGTCCAACCATCAACCCAACTCTACCAACCATGAACCCAACTTCACCCAGTCCAGTGCTGACCCATGTCCCTCAGCACCACATCTGTGCATCCCAAACATCTCCAGGGATGGGGATTGAACCCCCTCCCTGGGCAGCCTGGGCCAGGGGTTCATGACCCTTCAGGGAAGAAGTTTCTCCCAAGATCCAACCTCAACCTCCCCTGGTGCAACTTGAGGCCGGTTCCTCTGGTCCCGTCACTTGTTCCTGGGGAGCAGAGCCCAACCCCCCTGGCTCCAACCTCCTCTCAGGCAGCTGCAGAGCCAGCAGGTCTCCCCTCACCTCCTTGTCTCCAGGCTGGACACCCCCAGCTCCCTCAGCTGCTCCTGCTCAGGCTTGTGCTCCAGCCCCTTCCCCAGCTCCCTTGCCCTTCTCTGGACACGCTCCAGCCCCTCCATGTTCTTCTTGTCCTGAGGGGCCCAGAACTGACCCCAGGACTTGAGGTCTGGAGGTACTTACTATCCTCCAGCTGCACTTTCCTCTGTGGCAAGATGGTGTTGGACTTTAATTGGTGATATTCTCTGGTGAGGGCAGAGATGAGGCTGGCGTGGTTGGTGGAGCGGACGGCCCATTGCTGCTCCCCCTCTGGAAGATTTGGCCAGGGCAGCAACAAGATGTTTGACAATGCTCTGCACACCAGCACCTGGGCCTGGAAGCAACAAGATATTCAAAGAGACAAAGTTTGAGCATGTTTGTGGTTCAGTTTTTGCCAAAGCACAGCTCCAGAGTGAAGGGAAAACTTCAGGCTGCCCAAGACATCACACCAGTGCTGGCTGCTTGAGGAGTGGGCTCAGGAGCAAAGGTGAGCCCAGGTGAAAACCAGCAGCTCTGCAAGGGAAGCAAGAAGCAAAGCTCTACCACTTCAGGAGTGGGAAGAGCTCCCAGCTCCAACAGCTCTTCCCTGCAACAGGCAAGTCTCTGTTCTTCATATTCATCATCATAGAAGGGTTTGGGAGGGACCTTAGAGATCATCTAGTTCCAACCCCCTGCATGGGCAGGGACACCTCCCACCAGCCCAGGCTGCTCCAAGCCCCATCCAACCTGCCCTTCAACACTGCCAGGGATGGGGCAGCCACAGCTTCCCTGGGCAACCTGGGCCAGGCTCTCACCACCCTCACAGCCAAGAATTTCCTCCTCATGTCCAACCTCAATCTCCCCTCTGCCAGTTTTCTTCCCTTCCCCCTTGTCCTCTCCCTCCCTGCCCTTGTCCCAAGCCCCTCCCCAGCTTTCCTGGAGCCCCTTCAGGCCCTGGAAGGTGCTCTAAGGTCTCCCTGGAGCCTTCTCTTCTCCAGGCTGAACACCCCAACTCTCCCAGCCTGGCTCCAGAGCAGAGCTGCTCCAGCCCTTGGATCATCTTTGTGGCTTCCTCTGAACTCACTCTAGGAGCTCCATGTCCTTCTTGTTTTGGAGACCCCAGAACTGGGCTCTGGATACTCATAAAAGAAAGATGCTGCCAGTTCCATGGCTCCTTGCCTGGTTTACACACCCAGCTTCCATGCTTGTACAGCACTTCATGCCTGCACACCAGCACACAATACAACCACATCCAACCTCCACAGTGACTCCTCAGTACCTCTGTCACATAAACACTGCCTGGGATGAGCTGTGGGGAATGCTAACAGAAGTCTCTCAGAAAACTCTTCTCTGCATGTCAGGGTCCATGTCCCTGTACTGTGAAGACTATGCAGAGTCAGGGACTGGGGCAGATCTTATTCCTTTCTCACTTGCTGAGGAATACAGCTGTGTTTGGGTTCCTGGAAATCCACAGTACAGAGATAACTGCTGCCCCTCAAGCAGTTTTTTGCACTGAGGTTATTATTCACTACAATCAGAACTGAGCCCCAGCTTCCCATGGACACCTCATCTACCTTCTCCACGTCTGAGACAAGTCACCTTATCAGGAAGGCGCTGAGCTGAGGTGTCAGTGATCCTGTTGAACACCTTCTGCACTGCTGGGATGCTGATCAGGAACACGGGGCGCACTGTGGTGGCTAAAGAGACCAGGAGGTGGCACGCAGACAGCAGCAGCTTCTCCTGCACCTGGAAGAGAAGGTGGTCAGGCTGCCCAGACACACCACACCCTGCAACGTTGCCCTCAGCGAGCCCTGCTCCTGCTGGCCACGCCAGTGCTGACACAAGCCAGGATGCTGGTGGACTTCTTGGCCACCTGGGCACACACACACTGGCTCACATTCAGCTGTTGTCAACCAACACCCTCAGGTTCTCCACAGGCACTTCCCAGCCCCAAGCCTGGAGCTCTGCCTGGGGTTGTTGTGACCAAAATGCAGGACCCTGCACTTGGCCTCGTTGAACCTCGTGCAACTGCCCTCAGCTCATTGAGGCAGCCCGTGGCTCTGGCCAACAGACATCCAGCTCTCCCAGACTGATCCCCCTCCAGGACCCACAGGATGGTCCAGAGCTGTTAACCACCCAAACACTTGCTGGAGAGGCAGGTACCTTGGAGCTGATGAGGGGTGTGATGGCCTCCAGCGCGGTGGAGACGAGGGAGATGAACTGCTCTGGGTTCTGGCGGTGAACTTCACTGTAGAACTGTGCCAACCAGTGGGCATAGGCCTGCAGGGCTGCCAGGGACTGGGCATGGCTGGGGAGGCAAAACAGGGTCAGACACAGGCACGGGACAAAGGACACATCCTCAAGACCTTGGGCAGCTTGGACAACTTCCTGGGAAACAGTACATCTCTTCCCAGACTAAGCTGGCAGCTTTCAATATTATTTACTACTGTGTGGTTTTGTCCTGGACCCTGTGCAGAATCCCAGACTGGCTTGGGTTGGGAGGGACCTTCAAGATCATCCAGCTCCAACCCCCCTGCATGGGCAGGGACACCTCCCACCAGCCCAGGTTGCTCCAAGCCCCATCCAACCTGCCCTTCAACACTGCCAGGGCTGGGGCAGCCACAGCTTCTCTGGGCAACCTGTACATCCAAGGCATTTTTAATGGTGCTGTAACTGGACTCAATCACTCAGCAACAGCATCAAGCCAAAGGTATAACCTGATAAGGCCAAATGATAATCATACTTCATCATTATAATTTTGGCACAGTACTGTTAAGATTCTGGAGTCAGGACATTTCTTTGGGACCACCCAAACAGGTGTCCTCCAGCCATCTGATGATGCCCATTTTTGCCAGGCTACCTTGAGAAAACAGATCATAAGTTTCTCCAGGGATATTAGACAGAGGAAAGGATGAAAACCCCTCACTAAGAAAACAAACAAACAAACAACAACCTTCCCAAAATATTTTAAACCAGTAGAGACTGTTAAAAGAACATAACTCAGGGCTAGAAATGTAGGAGAAACCCAAGGAACTATACAATGAAATCTAGTGTGGGTTCTCAAGCTATACCTGCAACCACAACCTAAGACTTGGTGTCTTCAAAAGGACAACCTTAAATTCTGCTCCCAAAGCACTAGGAAGCAGGTTTGTGCTACACAAGAGAGGAATGGAAGGTCTCAGAGGCTGTCAGAGAGGTGTTCTGTTCCTAGCAGCATCAAGGTTTCACACTTGAATGTCAGCTTCTAGATGAAAGGCACTCATTGGTCTCAGGAATGGCTTGCAGAGCTGGCAGGCATGTTTGTCTTGGAAGTACATGGTTTGGAGTCCTTGGCTAAGAAAAAGCAGCTTTTACTTGAGCCATAGATCTGACTTGGGTAGCAAAAAAATCCATTAGCTGGAACCACATCCTGTCAGTGGATCCATTTCTTCAGATCCCACTGTTGCGTCACTTATTTAACCATTTCATTAGACTGCAAAAGACTGAAGCTTTTGTGGCCAGCAGTGCAGAGCAACAGTTTGTTTTCAGAGGCAATAAAATGGGCATTTTTCCTTCTCATCCCAATTTGCTTTTTCTTCAATCACCTCAGCACAGAAATTTGAGACAAGACTGGATCAAAACCCCAGGAGCAGCCTTGACCTTTGACAGTTCAGTGAAGGTGCCCTCCTGGCTAGCTCAGCATCACTGCAGAGATGCACTTTTCACAACATGTTGCTCGTGGTTAGAGCAGCAGATGTAGGAGATCCAACCCTCCCTGCACCTCCTGGAGGTGCCAAATTTGGGGGTAATAAGGAGGAGTGTCCAGCTGATACTCACACATCGATGAGGTCAGGCTTCAGCACGGAGGGCACAGCGGTTTCGATGTTGTACAGTTTAATCTGGGATCCATAGAGTGTTACCTTCACCAACCTGGAGGTGAACACACATAGGACAGTGTAAAGGGACTGTAAGATGGCTATTCACATATATAAAACCACTCAAACATCTCATCTGATTGCAGCTCCTCATGAGTCTTTGTCAATATCTGGCTAAAACATAGGCCAGATATGGCCTGGAGAAGAGAAGGCTCCAGGGAGACCTTAGAGCACCTTCCAGTGCCTGAAGGGGCTCCAGGAAAGCTGGGGAGGGACTTGGGACAAGGGCAGGGAGGGAGAGGACAAGGGGGAAGGGATTAAAACTGGCAGAGGGGAGATTGAGGTTGGACATGAGGAGGAAATTCTTGGCTGTGAGGGTGGTGAGAGCCTGGCCCAGGTTGCCCAGGGAAGCTGTGGCTGCCCCATCCTTGGCAGTGTTGAAGGGCAGGTTGGATGGGGCTTGGAGCAGCCTGGGCTGGTGGGAGGTGTCCCTGCCCATGCAGGGGGTTGGAGCTAGATGATCTTTAAAGTCTCTTCCAACCCAAACCAGTCTATGATATGATTCTATCATTAGTTCAGGGTTGTCTCTCTCAAAACTCAATCACCAAAATCTCTTCTCTTACATGAAAAGACCTGTCAAATCTGAAAGGCAGGTGTCACTTCATTCTTGCCCTCCAAGAAACTTCATTAGCAAATTGGTTGCAAATTGGAATTTCAGGGCTCTACGCAGCTGTCTTGGTTATGAGGGAGCTGGGTCTCTTTAGCTTGGAGAAGAGGAGGCTGAGGGGTGACCTCATCAATGTTTACAAATATGTAAGGGGTGAGTGTCAGGGAGATGGAGTTAGGCTCTTCTCAGTGATGACCAGTGATAGGACAAGGGGTAATGGGTGTAAATTGGAGCATAGGAGGTTCAAGGTGAATATCTGAAAAAATTTTTTTACTGTAAGAGTGACAGAGCCCTGGGACAGGCTGCCCAGAGAGGCTGTGGAGTCTCCTTCTCTGGAGACATTCAAAACCCACCTGGATGCTTTCCTGTGTGATGTGCTCTGGGTGCCCCTGCTCTGGCAGGGGGGGTTGGACTAGATGATCTTTCGAGGTCCCTTCCAATCCCTAGGATTCTATGATTCTATGATTCTATGTCTTTTCATTTCATGCAGGAACATGGTACTTTTCCCATCTTTTCACAAACAGTCAAATTGGCTCTAAATTATTTTCAACTAAATGGTCTAAAGAATCAAATCATCCCTTCTCCAGGCTGAACACCCCAACTCTCCCAGCCTGGCTCCAGAGCAGAGCTGCTCCAGCCCTCGGATCATCTTTGTGGCCTCCTCTGGACTCATTCCAGGAGTTCCATGTCCTTCTTGTGTTGGGGGCTCCAGAACTGGACACAGTTCCAGGTGGGGTCTCAGAGCAGAGGGGATAAACCCTCCCTGGCCCTGCTGGTCACGTTCCCTCACAAGAAGGGAAGCAGAGAGAAACCCTGCGCTTCCCCCTCGCTGCAGCTGGGCCAGCTGCTGCTGGCCCTGGGGAAGGGACAGCAAACCCCCCCTCCCACACCTACCTCTCCACCACTGTCAGAGCATCGTTGAACCTTGCAGCAAACACATCTCCAGTGAAGTACTCTGCCAGCCTGCCCACGGCCTGCAGCAGGGAGCTGAGGTCCCTCAGGGAGCAGTGCAGCCGGCGACAGTCGTTCTCTGCCGTGATGTTCAGCCTGTGCCCTGCAATGACACCACAGCTCCTGAGCAAGGACACCCAAAGACCTCAGTGCCAACAATCCCTTGGGCTAACAGCCATCAAGAACCCAGCAGTCTGAAAACTCAAGGCTGGAAGAAACCCTGGGCAAGGGGGAAAAAAAAACAAACCCAGCCAGCACACACAACCTTGTGACGAATAAATGGAGCTCTTGGGGATAGGAAACCTAATTACAAAGCTACAGGAAATGCAACGTTTATTCTAATTCCATTACAAACATTCTTCTCAAATTAGCTTGGCTGTGGGTCACAGGTCAAGGCTGAGCACAGTCCAAGTGGCTGAAATACTCAGACTGTGGAAGAGAAGTTCAACTGCTCCAACTGCTGCACTTCAAACTCCTCTTTAAAGGTTGGAATGGGTGATACCAACTATTTCAGCCTTTTCCACATTTATTTTCTTCTATTTGGCACTAATATTTACATAAACCAGAGCTTTTCTGGTGACCTGTTGAATCAAGAAGCCATCCCAGCTCTGCAGAGGTCACTACTCACACTCCCTCTGCTGGCTGCAGAGCAGCAAGTGTCCCAGCAGCATTTTTGGAACCAGAGTGTATTTGCTTTTTAACCTCAAGTGTGGTTATTTACCTTCAGATTTCTCAGACACAAGAAACACACTGCTAACCAGATGTGCCAGTCTTATTATTACCTCTGCAATTGTCCTAGGCTGGATTGTTTACACCCAGTCTCCAAACATTCCAGCCCTTTTACTAAAAAGGCAAACCTGTTCTGCAACACCATGTTTCAAAGAAAATCTGTTTGCCTTCCCACTGCCTTTACTTCACCTCAGCCTCAGGTTTCAGCCACAAACTTGAAATTTTGTACCAGCACGTGTTCTGAATCCCCAGCTGCACCTGAGCTGCTGCTTCTGACCCACCACCTCAACAGCCAGTCCACATGGCAGCTTCTAACACAGCATTAAAAACCTACAGGCTGCTTATCCCAGCTCTGAAATGATCCTGAAATGGGAAGTATTTAGTTCTGAACTGTCTGTACAGGATCACCACTCTGCCATTTGGAGCAGGATTGAGGATGTAACAGATTCCTTCACTGGGCTTCCCAGAAAACTGAAATATAACCTTAGCTACAACCTCCCCTCACACAGATCTCACCACTACTTCTTACCTGCTTTCTCAGGAAGGAGGAACAAAGCTGTGCTTGTGCTTTTTATTCAGTTGACAGCACTGATATCTTTATAAAATCATGGATATATCAAGGCTCCTGAAATGCCAGTTAGATAAGCCTTCAGAAATTACTACTACATCCTCAATACTTCATTTTTCTCATTGACTCCCATGATTTTAATTCAAGCCTAAATAAAAATGCTCCTACAATGGACAACTTCCCACCAGGTTTGAGCACAAGCTTTCTTGAAGTAAGTTTTAGTGGAAGGAAAAAAGGAACCATTATCCCTCTGTGTTACTGTCATATTTGATGCTGCAAACTTGTTGTTAACATATATGATACTGTCATTTCAAGTACCAAAATGAAATGAATACCAATAAAAATAGAAATCACATTATTAGGTTAGTGTCTGCTATTGGGAGTTTGGCTGCTGAACCATTAGACACCACACATGTGTTCAAGTCCTCAATGGAACAGGGTAAAAAGCAAGACCAGAGCAGGTCTGGAGTGTTTTTGCCATCAGCTACTCCAAGAGTGAGGAGAGCAGTGCTGGACAGAGACTATTACCTGTCCCTGAAGTGACCACAAACTGCTGGAGTCCCAGATACACTTCCAAGTTATCCTGCAGAACTGGAAACTAGAAGAGACAAGAAATGATCATGATTTTGGGGCTCAGCAGACAGTTAACACCCAACTACTCAGAGCACAGTTTTCTTATTTCTCCCTAGTGCCTTCAAAAAGACACCTGGAGGACAGGTAAGTTGCTAGGTCCTGGGCTGGTCCTGCACACCACAGCTTCTCAGGGCTCAACAGACATCAGGAAAACAACAGAGATTACCACCCTGAAGGCACTTCCCTGGGGTTGCTCTCCTTTTCCCCCCAAACAGCAGCCACCAGCCTACCAAGAGAGGGGTCTAAGTGATGGCACAGGATGCCACAGTATGAAGAGGAAGATGGATGTGGACCTCAGGACACATGCATTGCAGTCACCTCACCCAGCAGCATCAGCTTCTCAAAATGGAGCTATCAAAATATGGTTCAAGCAAAGGTGGGTTGGGTGCCCCTGGAGCAGAGAGCAGGAGGGAAGAACTGCAGAACTTGGCCCACAAGCTGCAGCCACGACAGCTGAAGTCCCACAAGGAAAACAGCCAAGGGAGCAAACACCACAGTGGTCATGCAACCCTGTCTGGGCACAGGATGTAGCCCAACTCCAGTGCTCAGGACCAAAGCAAAGGTGCCTGAGCCTGGAGATACTTCAGCTGAGCACCAGCTTGCACCACCATGGGGGAGTATGTTTGTATATTCCCACCTGGAGCACTGTGTCTAATTCTGGAGCCCCCAACACAGGAAGGTCATCCTTGGAGAAAGTCCAGAGGAAGCCACCAAAAATGCTCAGAGGCTGGAGCAGCTCTGCTCTGCAGACAGGCTGGGAGAGTTGGGGTGTTCAGCCTGGAGAAGAGAAGGCTCCAGGGAGACCTTAGAGCACCTTCCAGTGCCTGAAGGGGCTCCAGGAAAGCTGGGGAGGGGCCTGGGACAAGGCCAGGGAGGGAGAGGACAAGGGGGAAGGGATGAAAACTGGCAGAGGGGAGATTGAGGTTGGACATGAGGAGGAAATTCTTGGCTGTGAGGGTGGTGAGAGCCTGGCCCAGGTTGCCCAGGGAAGCTGTGGCTGCCCCATCCCTGGCAGTGTTGAAGGGCAGGTTGGATGGGGCTTGGAGCAACCTGGGCTGGTGGGAGGTGTCCCTGCCCATGCAGGGGGGTTGGGACTGAATGATCCATAAGGTCCCTCCTAACCCAAACCAGTCTGGAATTCTATGGCAATTCTATGGAACTGAGACCAGAAAGCCACCCACAGCACCTGGCCAGCCAAGGTACTTCAGTGATATCTCTCAGGGGGTTATTTGCCTTTTCCCCAAATGCACTTAAACACAAACAGGACAAAACTGCACACTGACCTTTTCCTTTCCCACCTGAAAGAATATTTTCCAACCCTTTCAGTCTGGCACAGCTCTACTTGATTTCTACTTGATAGGCCAAGTCACCCCACTGGAAGTGGTTGGTTTTCATCAAAGTTCCCTCATCCACTGACACAGAGAAATGCAGCTTTTCATTGGCCAGCACAGGACAGAGTCCCTGCAGCTGCTGTACACTGGTTTTGTTCTTTGCTCCTGCCAGAACAGGCCCTGCATCCAGCAGCCCTGCAGGCTGCTGAGACAAGCACAGGCAACTGCTCAGGCATCTCCCAGATCACCCAGTGCACAAACCTGAAGGAGAGCACTGGGCTCCCAGCAAGCACTCACTGCCAAGCTTCTAACAGGCTGTGCCTGAGTCACAGTTGACATTCTCTCTAACTGCAGGAGGAGAAGTATTTAAACCAACAGAAACTCTTCCTCATCTTAATGTGTTACTCCAAGGAAGCCACAAGCTCTTCACCCCGTGACCCATATTCTGAAACAGCTGCTCCACTTGTTGCCTCCTGCTGCCTCACACCATGTCACCACACTGCAAAGAACCTTCTGCTGTCCCATCAAGACTGTTTTGTTCACCACTTCAGAGTTGCTAGTCACAGGCTGCTAGTGCTTGGCTTTGCCAGAGTGCTCCTTAAATAAAAACATCAGTTAAGACAAGAAGTTCACGTATCCTCTGCCCCTGCAGCAGCTCAATTCTCCTTCCAGGGAACACAGTTCAGAGGTCCAGGTAAGCAATATCTACAGCAGAACTCATAGGCTTGCTTTGAGATGCCCTGCCCTTCTTCTCACCCAGAAAAAAAGCACTAACCAGTCTGAACTTTGGGCTGCACTGGTTTACAGCCTCAAGATCCCCTTCTCAGAAGCCATGACAAACCCAGACAACTCTGACACCACAGATTCTAGCAACAGCAGTGGCACTAGCTGGAGAGAAGCACTTACCTCTGCTTATTAGGTGTAATTCCTGATTGTCCAAAGCACTCTTTTCAGCATCTGTATCTAGCCTTTCATTTAAACAAAGATTTCACTCTCCTTAAAACCCTAATGACACTCTCATCTGTCCAATCTGCAGCACTGGCTCCTAATAAAAAGGCCAAGATAAACAGCAGCAAAGGGTTGCTGCCAAATATTTACTTTGAAAGCTGGAACTTCTAAAGAGCTTTGTGTCCAGCAAGGAGGACTCAGCTGCTCACTGAAGTACTCTCTTTAAAACACACCAAGAAATTTGACAAAGCCAAAAACCCCCAAGCTTTACCCTTCCACTTCTGCTCTCCTCCTTACCAAGTTTTGCCATCCGAACCCCAAATCTCCCCGCTTGTTTGGCACTGTGGCCCCTATCAAACAGCTCGTAACCAACTCCAGCAGCTGGTGCTGATTTCACAGCATGCTTTTGGTCTGGAGAACTACTTACTAGGGTGGAGAAGGCATGAGTTGGCAAGAGCTCCATGACTTTTGCAACCACTTCCAAGCTCTGGCGCAAGTACCGCTGCCACTCGGTCTGCTGCTACGGGAAGAAACACCAGGGTAAGCACAGCACTTCCAGAGGGTTGGAAAACAGATGGTTTTGATGGACCAGAAAATTTTAATTGGTTCTTGGGACTAGCTAACTCCTTTCCAGAGCTTGGCTTTCGCAGACACACGGATACTGAAGAGATCTTACTGCTCTTATGATCCCCACGTGCTGCCAGCAGTGGATGGAGAATCATTTTGCCCCCATGTGTTTGGGTCTGCAGGCAGGTTTCTCTGGAGTGATAACCCACAAGCCCTTCACTCCTAAAAAGCAGTTTCTGCTCAGATGACCAGCATCCATCATGCAGAACAACCTGCCTTCCAGTGCTCTGGCCTCCATCCATTTTGGACCCCTACATTTATCACTATTGAGATGATGTTTACCAGGACCGACTTAGAGGAAATAATCTTAAGAGCACCAACAATATATCCAACTTAAACCTTTTGCTTCAGAGAGATTTCAGCATTTAAATTCCAAAGCAACCAGGCATGGACACCAAATGCCTCTGATAATCAGAACCTGAGTAGTTTTTTCCCCATAAGAACCAGGTTAAAAACAGGGGTTGCATTGTCTCGGTGTGACTAACTACACTTGCGATGAAAACATTTCATGCTGCTTGAAACCTCCAACTCGACATGGAATGGAGAAGCAGCTTGTACTCCACAAAGTAAAGACATTCTAGGTGTTACCAGTGCAAGAGTTAACATCTGGACCTGCAGCTGGCCCTTGTTCAACTCTGCTCCTTACATCATCGTCCAGTGTCTCGTCATCCAGCTCTTCCAGCTGTGCCTGGTTATACCGGAACTGGATTCGGTTCAACACCTCAGTCAGCAACAGAACCAAAGCATCTTCGTACCTGTGACCAGGGAGGACACACAGCAAGAGTCTGATTGAACAGTTTTGCAGAGATTGCTGCACTCACAGCCCTCCCAGTGAAGGGGACATGTAAGACAGGGGAAAGTTTGCAGCGAGGCACTGCGCAGAGCCTGCAGCACAGCTCTGTGAGGGAACGTCAAGGAGACCCTGGGGTTAAGGTATCATGGCATTTCAGGTCACAAACTACCTGCAAGGGAAGAGCCCTGCTTACCTTGCAGGGAGGGGACATGGAGGAATGGATCAAAACTGGAAGAGGGAGATTGAGGTTGGACATGAGGAGGAAATTCTTGGGTGTGAGGGCGGTGAGAGCCTGGCCCAGGTTGCCCAGGGAAGCTGTGGCTGCCCCATCCCTGGCAGTGTTGAAGGGCAGGTTGGATGGGGCTTGGAGCAACCTGGGCTGGTGGGAGGTGTTCCTGCCCATGCAGGGGGTTGGGACTGGATGAGCTTTAAGGTCCTTTCCAACCCAAACCAGTCTGGGATTCTATGATATCTTATATCCCACTCCCTCTGAAAGGGACAGGGAGACCTATTAGCAACAACAGGAGCCCAAGAGCTCCCAACAGGAAAGGCTGGAGGGGTTTACCAGGAATAACAGCAGATGCACATCAACAGGAGGCAACAACAGCCTCTTGTTGCTCAACTGCTCCTCAGCAGCCTGCCTGGTGCTCTGCTTTTTAGGCAATGAATGAGGAACAGATGAAACAGGGCAGAATTCTTGCTGCCTGCCTCCCAAGGAGACCTCCCCTGAGGTTGTTTGCTCTGCTACCCTCCTTCCCTGCACTGCTGGGCAACTAATTCAGGCCTTTGTCCTCTGAAACAAAGGCAGCACTTTTCCCACCTGCACTGTAACACTAAAGGCATGTCACTGAAAGGGCTTGTCACCTCTCAGGAGCTGTGCAGAGCACAGAGGATCCTCCTCCTCACTGATCACCTACAAATTATGTCAAGTTGCAACATCAGCAGAGAGCCATCCCAGCATGCAAGCATTCCTGGTGACCAGGCCAAAGTCAGGGGATTGAGGGGGTTTGGTTTGATTGGTTGTTTTAAAAACATCCTCCAAACAGCTGGGGGCCAGTGCAAGGAGTCATGGCTCTTTGCTAGGTGAAATCTAGATGGAATTAGTCATTAGCACACACTGGCAGAGACAAGAGAGCATGATGCAACCCAAGGGTCAGCCTTGCCAGCTCAGCAGCTGGAAGCTCTCCAAGCAAAGAAGCTGAATTACCACCTTTCCCATAACTAGGTGACCTAACTCTGGATTTGGCAATTTATCCAGTAGTAAAAGTTGTCACGTGGACAAAATGCAAAGTTTAGAAGCCACAGAACAGGAAACCTCATCTGTGCTCCTGTGGTGTAACCACTCCCAGGCTGTCACACTGAGAGCAGGCAGGAAGCTGCAGCTCCAGAAGTTGTCACCAAGGACAGGTAGTTCTGACAAAATAGTATCTTAAGCTTCAGCCCCTTGTGGTTTTTTATAGTCTGAGCTATTTCTAGAGCAACAGCTACTGTTTGTTTCAGTTTTCCCCACAGCAAACTCTTGGAGTTGAAGCTCACACACCTCCCAGGCAGGAGAAGAGGAGGAGCAGGAGGTCCAGGCAGAGCTCAGCATCATTAAGCAGAGAGCAGCCAATTAGGGACAAATGTTAAAGTTCAAAAGCAAATACCTGCTTCTTGAGAAACTGCAAACAATGCAGTTCCCATGGTGGCAGGAAGGAGCTATCTGGTGTAAGCTAGTTCCACTTCTGTCCTTTGGGGTTATGATGCCAGGCTGCCTTTTCAGAAACCCAACCACTTACACTCAGGGTGCTCAAGGGAAAGGAGTTTCCTTCTGCACTGAGAGGAACATGAGGTGGCACAAGCCATGGTTTAAGCCTCCAAAACCTGAACAAGGTTGCATTTTCACCCCATTTTTAACAATGGCAGCAAAGGGATTCAGATCAAAATAGGGCCACTCACTTCAGGAGACAGGAGCTAGGAAGGAAGAGCTGCCAAGCACTAATCCACACACACAGCCAGAACTTCTCACTTCCAGAGTCTCATCACTGCCTCAGACACATCCTCCCATTCAACAGCAATCTTCCATTCCCAATGAAGTTTTTTTAAATTCCTAAGTCATTACTTAGTTGTATGAGCTGTGTGAACACTCACTAGGCAGCTTCCTCTCTGGTCTCCCCCTCTACTATTTGTTAAAATGTGCTCTAAATGTTGCTAAAACATATTACACTTCTGTTTCAGAGCTTTCCTCCTCTGGTGGCTTCACACACAACATAGGTGACAGTTTTTCTCCCCTAACTTGCTCAGCTTGAGAACTTTGCTCACCCTCTGCTCACCTGTTGAGTACTGCTTCTTTGTCTGCCAGGCGACTTTTAATTTTGCTAGTCAGATAGTCCAAGAAGAGTGTCCAGATGTCCAAGCAAGAAAAGTAACCTTCATGGGTAGGCTGAAATACACCAAAATTCACCATGAGTATCATGAGCTATAGCAAGATTGATCTCACACAATGGAAATGTGAGTGAGCATAGAGTCATGGGATGGTTTGGGTTGGAGGGACCTTCAAGCTCACCTAGATCCAACCCCCTGCATGGGCAGGGACACCTCCCACCAGCCCAGGTTGCTCCAAGCCCCATCCAACCTGCCCTTCAACACTGCCAGGGATGGGGCAGCCACAGCTTCCCTGGGCAACCTGGGCCAGGCTCTCACCCCCTCACAGCCAAGAATTTCCTCCTCATGTCCAACCTCAATCTCCCCTCTCCCAGTTTTAATCCATTCCCCCTTGTCCTCTCCCTCCCTGCCCTTGTCCCAAGCCCCTCCCCAGCTTTCCTGGAGCCCCTTCAGGCCCTGGAAGGTGCTCTAAGGTCTCCCTGGAGCCTTCTCTTCTCCAGGCTGAACACCCCAACTCTCCCAGCCTGGCTCCAGAGCAGAGCTGCTCCAGCCCTCCCATCTTCTCTGTGGCCTCCTCTGGACTTACTCCAACTTCAATCCATGAGAAGAGCTTATTGCTTTATTGAAAAAAATTCAAGGAGGTCACTGGAGAGATATAAAGCTGTTAAAAAATTAATAACAGCTTTAGCACAAGGGTGGGAACCTGGGAATTCCAAGGCTGGTCTCAGCATTAACCCATCCCATGGTTTGCTGCATTAGCTTCTGGCATTTTATACATCTGTTTCCTTGTCATTATTCACATGGGAGGGTAAAAATGGGGCCAAGCTGCATGGGGAGAGCTCCCACAGCAAGGTAACACACACCACAAGCCATGGGGGATTTTTTTAATATTAATAGATACAAGCAAAGCCTCAGATACAGTAAAAGCAGCAAAATGAGGAGAAAAGCCTCCCCAAACCCAAACAAGCTAGAGAGAATTTTCCCGACCACCTTGTCCATTCCAGGGACAAGCAAAAACCAACAAAAGCAGAAATTAAATACTAGACAAGTTGTTCTTGCAAGGTAACTACGTGTGACCTCTGTCTCTAACTAAATCCAAGAGCACATGAAGCCCTTCCCAACTCCCCAGCACTACTGGGGACAATTCCTACCAGGAGAGGCTGAGGGAACTGAGATTGTCTAGTTCGGAGAAGGCTGAGGGAAGACCTCATTGCTCTCTACAACTGCCTGAAAGGAGGTTGCAGTGAGGTGGGGGTCAGTCTCTTCTCCCACGTAACTGGTGATAGAACCAGAGGAAATGGCCTCAAGTTGCAGTAGGGGAGGTTCAGATTGGTTTTTAGGAACAATTTCTTTACTGAAAGAGTGGTCAGGCACTGGAACAGGCTGTTCAGGGAAGTCACCATCCCTGGAGGTGTCCAGAAATGTGTGGATGCAGCACTTTAGGACATGGTTCAGTTGGGTTGATGGTTGGTCCTGATGATCTCAGAGGGCTTTCCCAACCTTAATGATTCTATGATGGGCTTCCCTGGGGAAAACAGGCTAGTTGAGCTGTGGAAGGCAACAGGACAGAGACCAGACCAGGGGAAAACAAGGACCTTGCAGGGCTGTACCTGATGAAAAGTGTATTTGAACAACAGTGCCAGGAATTCAACCACGGGGAACTGGGAGTAGGATTCGATCCTTCGCAGATGGACACTCACAAAGAGACGGAGAAAATCCGTAAACTTCTCAATGTAGCTGCAAGGGAAAGGAGAAAATACATCTGAGACAACACCCAGGAGGCTGCAAGGGAGAGCAACTGCAGAGACACAGTGATAAAATTCACTCAAAATCCTTGCATTGAAAAGAACGTTAGAATGAACATCCGGCAGAAGAATGAAAAGATAAAGCCCTGCAACAATTACCTACAGGACGGGCAACCCTTGATTCCATTAACACCTGAAACAGCAGAAAAGACAGTCTAGTCAAAAGCAACTTTAGTATTTATATAAATATAACTAAGTTCAACCAGACCTGCAAATAAGCACAACCCTCTCCCCCCGCCCATACTCTAGAGAAATAATTTAATAGCAAGGATCTCACTGATGGAGAAGGGATTAGTGAAACCTGTGCCACTGAGGAGTTAAGCTGCAAGCAAGAAGTTAATGCAGGAGTTAGCAAAGCATGTGTTAAATTTACAGGAGGCAGTGGGAGAGCCATGGAGTTGAGAGTTGGAAAGGATGGTTTCTTCTGCAGTGCAAAATCAACTACCCAGAAGTTGCAAAACTGAGCCCAGGCTTTTGTGACTGACTTCGATGATAAAGACAAATCTTCCTCCCCCTCAGGGCTTGGGGCTGTACGAAGGGAAGGTCCAAACAAAAAGCCTGTTACCAAAATGTCAGGGGGGCCCAGTAAGAGCACAACCCTTGGTGGAAGCACTGAGGGCTCTTCAGCCCACCGTGGGGAAAGATTAGAGAGATCACAGTGAGGCCATGAGAACGTGCCCTGAACCACATCAACTTCAGGCAAGGTTAGGAATCATCTTTGTATGCAGAGAGAAGAAACACTGCACCAGGACACAGGACTGAGCATCACACACAAAGAGCAAGAGCTCCAGCAACCCCACAGCAGGGCTGTGTGTGGAAAAGCCCATCCTTCTCATATGGCAAGAGCTCCAACATGCAAGTTTTTAGTTAAAAAACGTGGCCAAGTTTCAGACAGGCACGAACAGGTTTTGCTGTACTGCCCTGCTCTTCTCATCTACAAACCTTTTTTCGGGGAGAGGGAACCTCACTCAAGCCCAGAAGCTTTGCCAGCTCCCAAAAAGCTGCAGCACTGAGGATTATTTTAAGCCTCCAAACCCACACAATACTCTGAATCACCAAAAAGACTCATTTTCCATCGTATTTGGCACTGTCTACTTGATGAGAGGCCACCAAACATACCTGAGAATGGATCAAACACTTCAAAAGTAAAGACAGCAAAAAAACCAAAACAGAGTCCAGACCCAAACACCTCCTTCATACTTTTCATTTTCTAAAAAGGCTCTGACCTGAAACCACTAAAATTCTTAATTGGCCCTGAGCTCTGACAGCCTCAAAGCCCCTTCTGCAACCACCATTCCATTGCTTGGATCCTTACTAGTCCTTTTCAATATTTTGGGATCCTCAAATTAAAGCCAACCACAAGTTTAACTCTTCTTCTGCACCAGTTTGGCTGTACCAACTGCTCATTTTGTAACAGAATAAGAATAACCAGCACCCCAAGAGGAAGGGAAGCAACAGACACTGGGCAAGGAGGTTCTGAAGACAACAATCCACTGGAGGTAGCTGCTTCAGAGCCAGTTGTGGTCAGGAATTTGTTAGTTCAAGCCACGATGATTCTTTTAACACCATTAGTTTTGGACAGAAGAGTATAGCTATGTTCTTAAGTGACAAAAGGAAGATCCTGAGATCCTTTTCCACAGAGAGGACAGTCAGCTCAGAGAAAGCTCCACTCCTCCAGAAACCAGCTACATGATTCCAGGCTCCAGGACATCTGAGTTCTACCCCTGTTTCAGACCTTAGCAGTGAACAAAGAAGAGCCTCACAATTACAACAACCTCTATGGATAACAGGTCTAAGGAGCAGAACACAGGACATGGCAACAGCATCCCTGGGAAGGCCCTTCCACAGCCTGGCCAGGGAAAGCTGCCTGCTGGTGTTTTCCATAAAAGAAAGGACAAAGATCAACCAGGGATTGTGGGTTTCCATTCCTGACATCCAGAGTGTAACATCTCCTCACTCTCTGTGCACAGATCTTGTGTGCAAAGGTAGCATATTTCTACAAGTCTCATTCCTAGGAAGCAGGTGATGCTGAAGGCAGAGCAAGTTAGTAAAAAAATATTAGCAAGTAGAATTCACTGTTAAACACTTAATCAATCTAGATTTACCATCCCAGAGCTGTATCTGCCTCTAAAGTTATAGATTTCACAGAAGAAACATGCAAGTTCTCTTCAGGGGATATAAAAAAACCAAACAAAAAACCCCCAAAGCTCAAAAGCTCTGTTGCTTCATCTGGGAATAGAAACATTATCCAGCAGTCCCAGAAATTTATTCCCAGCACCAGGTGCCCATAGCAGGATCCTGAGCACATTGACACAGTTGCAACTTATTTGCCTGGGTCTGCCCACCTTCCCCTGGGCAGCAGCTCTGCAAGGAGAGGCAGCATCAAGCCACCATCTCTGCCACCACGGGGCTTCAACCACTCAGCACAACAGCAGGACAAGTCTCACTTTGTCTCCTCCAAGTGGGAATAACTGATATGAAAGAGCTGAGCTGTTCTAAGCAACAAGAATGGTAGTAACTCTCTGGAAAATGACAATCTCAGCCTCCCAGGATGCTGCCTCCAGTCACGCATGCCAGACAGCCCCGTGGTGGAGCCATTCACTGCTGCTGTGAATGGAGCTCCCCAAGCTGTCTTTTGCTGTTGTTTAAAAATAAAAACCCCATCAAAATCAAAAAAACAATCAGAAATCATCACATCTCAATGAAGGGTAGGAAACTACTTCTATTTTCTGTCAAGTCATGACTCGCAGAGGATCTACCCACTCTTTGGATGTTTGAGTAGAAGCAGAGAAGGCAGCTGTTGACCAGGAAAGGGAATACTGCAATGCCTTTACCTCACTGAGCCTCTTCTGTTTTCTGTTACAACTGAATGAAGGGCAGGTTCAGCTCTTGTGCCACCTCAGACCTGCAGTCAAACAGCAACGAACGGGGGAAAGGGGAGGAAGAGGACAGGAAAGAATACAAACCTGTGCCACCACGGTCCCTTAAGCCAACTCAGCCCCTTACCAGAACCTTACCTGTGGGCACCTACCTTTCTGCCTGTCTCCCCCAGCACAGTACTCTGAAAAAAAGGCCATTAGACACACCATGCATGACTACAAAATAATCAAGACAGTCCTTTAGAAAGCAAGAGAAAGCTCAGCTGCTTTGACTGCTCTTACCTTTCGTCCAGCTCCTCTAGCCGGCTCTTCACCGTGTGGGCGTTGTTCTCCTTGGTTATCTTCTGCAGGAGGTAGAAAGTCTGCTGGAACATCCGGAGCAAATATTCTTCAAACTCCATAGGCACACAGTTCTTAGACATCAGTTCGTTGATGCAAGACATTGCCAGGACCCCCAGTCGGCCACGTTCCTGTCCCAGGAGGGAGTTGTGGCTGCTGCCGTTGACCGCCGACATCTTCCGCGCGCGGGTGTCGCAGCCGAAGCGGGCGAAGTGGAAAATGGTGGTGAGGAGGGAAGGGGTGATGCTGGTGGACAAAGGGATCCAGCTGAAGAGGTGTGCCAGGCACTCCAGTGCCAGCGAACATATATATTCATTTTCTGTATCCAGGATGGGGATGGGCTGGTTTAATAGCTTGGCCGCACTGGGACTCTGCAACAGGCTACTCAGCAGGTCACCTAGGAAAGAAAGAAAGAACAAATCTGCATCACAGGTCAGGGCAGGTGCCTCCCCCCAGGGCCCCTGCCAGGCCCAGCCCTAAAGCAAAAGCCATCAGAGCCTCTGCTGCTCAGCACCCTGCAAAGATGTGTCAGATGAACCAGCAACTTTTGTATCCCAGAGTTTTCCCAGCTTGTGTTCAGATGGCAACAGCGATGCCACCGGGTGGGTGTGGGGGGGGGTATTTTAGGAGTTTATTATGGAAGTCCCTCTGCTCACAAGGGGGAGCATCCTTGCTGGGAGCTTGCACAAGTTCCCTGGCACACCCATGTCACACTGAACCTCGGCAGAGTTGCTGCTGCTTCCACATGGCAGCCTGTGGGTGGTGTAAGAGCAGAGGTCCTGAGTCACACCAAAGCCACCTCAGTGCCTTCCCTCAGGGACCAAAAACCCTCAGCAGGCACCCATCACGTTCCTCCACCTGCATTACCAAGGCTTCCTGAGCCAGGTGGGGTCTGAAGAATTCTGCACACCCTCAGGATCTTCCATTAATTTATCCAGTCTCCAACTAGACACAGTCACCTTAATATCTGTAACACCCTGTGACAGAGTTCCACAGCTTAACTACCCATCCTGTAATGATGGGCTTTGTTTGGGGCCTGTCAGCTGACAGTTTCATTTCCCACCTCCTGAACCTCAACAGAGAAAAGAAATAATCTCCTTCCATAGGAAGAAATTATTCACTATGAGGGTGGTGAGAGCCTGGCCCAGGTTGCCCAGGGAAGCTGTGGCTGCCCCATCCCTGGCAGTGTTGAAGGGCAGGTTGGATGGGGCTTGGAGCAACCTGGGCTGGTGGGAGGTGTCCCTGCCCATGCAGGGGGTGGAACTGGATGGTCTTTAAGGTCCCTTCCAACCCAAACCATTCCATGATTTGCTTTCTACATGTCACTCAATAGCTTTCTATTGCACTCACACTCACAGTTTCTCTGAAGGAAGAACACTACTTTTCTGGTCACATGGAAGCCCTTCAATCATCTCGACTGCCTTTCTACAAAGCTTTCATTTCCACTCTACATCTGTTGATAGAAAACCAGAACTGCAGCCACCACAGACAGAGATGAACCTTGGAGCCCAGGGTTTGGCCTGAGATGGGTACTGCTGTCCCTGCCCAAACACAGGTCATGCTGACCTGCGTTGTGTGTCCCCTCCTGTTTGCCCAGGGATGTGCAAGACCCCCTGCTAGTCCTCAGTCCTATCTCCTCCTTTTCACTGTCCTGACCATCTCAGTGCCACCAGCCAGGCTCCTTGGTTCTTTACCAAGCCCTCTTCCCACAGCTCTAACAAGTAAGTCTAAGAGCAAGTCCCAGGCTGGCCTCCACAGGTGACCTCATGCCAAGAGAGGACCATTTCCACTTACCTTTTACCTCCTACCTTCTAACCCATTTTTCAACAAACTCAAAGGGCCACTCATCCCTGGTGGCCTTTGCTTTCTCAAAAGCTTTTTTAGCTAAAAGCCTTCTGGAAAGCTTGATGGAAATCCAAGCAGACACCACCAGTGAGGACCACAGAAGCTCCCATTAACTCACAGGCTCCCACAGACCACACGCTGAAAACCTCTTCACCTTCCCCAGGTTATTCAATGTGCTTCATTGAGTACAAATAATCTCTTCACCTTCAGAAACTTGCTGTGTTACAGGACTCGAAGTTCTCCCCAGAAAAATCAGAGTAATTTGTTTTGAAAGGGAAATGACCCGACACACTAGGAATACGAAAACCACAGATATGATTTACTGAGCTCTGTCCAAAGTACTCCCAAGCATGCCTGAAGAACAGATTCCTCCTCAGCCTCCATTTTTCATCCAGACTGATGTCTTACATGACTGAATTCACAACTCCCTGTCACACCTTATCTTTGCTCCTCCCTCCACTCCTCCATGAACCAAAGGCATCGTGCTGAATTAAGACCACCCTGCCCCTTGTCTTCATACCAAAGCAGCCTCTGTGGCAACAGCCACATGTTCTGCAGCCCCAGAGCTGCCTGCACTGTGTTTTTACAGAAGCAGACATGCTGCTTTCACATGTCCAGTCCAGCAAGCTCCACAAAATCAAATCAGAATCAAAAGTACATTAGGTCCCTGTAACCCACAGCAGTTGGTCCGAGGACTTTGCACCCAAGTTAAATTCCTGAAGCTCAGAGTTTAAGGGATTTAAAATCATCTTTCACGTCCCTGCAAACAGGTGATAAATGCACTGGATAAAGTGCTTTCACACACAAGGAGAAAACTCTTGGGGAGGGGCTGGGATCAGGGTAGCTCTGCAGAATTACACTCAGCAAACATTTCTTTTCCTCATTTGTTTACCATCCCTGAGTGAATATGCCTGGGGAAGGGATTCAACAAGTCAGGAGCTATAAATCCTGCAAAGGCAACATTTGGAAGATGGGAGAATAGTGCTGAGTAAATTCTGTACTGCTGCAATGACTCAAATGTTTCCCAATATAGGGCATTATCAGAGTTCTTCTGCTTAGGTGGTATAAAATGAGTTTAATGTTGTCTTCAGGTGCTATTTAAAAACTTGCAAGTAATCATTTCACTCTGATTCCCTGGGCAAAAAAAAAAAAAGAAGTAAGATAGGTTTCCCAAGAGATTTTGGCTCTGATGGAAGATCTGCAACATTTATAGGGAGTCTGAAGCTTAATTTCCCTTTTGGAACACCTTGAATTTGAACTGAATGTAAAGAGAAAAAGGTGGGGCCCTCAAGTAAGCAATAAAAAAGCTGAAGTGTCACCAGTGAACAGGAATATTGTGCTGCACAAGTGAGGCTGAAATACAACAACATGTGGGGGAAAAAAACACTTGGTCATCTTGCAGACTTCACACATTGTAAGGACAGAGAAACAATATCTCCAGAACTTCATGGCAGAGGTTCATTAAATCCATGTTTGTCCCAAAGTTCACCTTCCAATCACACATTCATCTCTGCCTCCAAATAAAGGCCATGACTGTCACTTATTGCTCCCAACTTGAAGCCCCTGTAGGTTCTCTCTTAGCAACCCCACCACTGCTCTTATTCCACTCTGTCAACCTTTCCACCCTTTGTATCAGCAAATAGGGACCCAGGGTCCTTTGGTTAATAAAGAAAGTCAAGAAAAAGAAGAGTCATTCACAAAGGGTCCAGAGGGACCTTGACAGGCAGGAGAGGGGGCTGGTGCAAACTGCAGGAAGATCAACAAGGCCAAGTGCAAGGGTCTTGCACCTGGGTTGGGCAATCCCAAACACAAATATAGGTTGGATGGAGAATGGATTGAAAACAGCCCTGAGGAGAAGGACCTGGGGGTGATGGTGGATGAGAAGCTCAACATGAGCTGGAGCCCAGAAACCAACCCTGTCCTGGGCTGTGTCACCAGGAGTGTGACCAGCAGGGCCAGGGAGGGGATTGTCCCCTCTGCTCTGCTGAGACCCCTCTGCAGGGCTGGGGCCAGTTCTGGAGCCCCCAACACAGGAGGACATGGAGCTGTTGGAGAGTTCAGAGGAGGCCACAAAAATGATCCAAGCTTGGATCCTGATCTGGAGACAGGCTGAGAGAGTTGGGGGATTCAGCCTAGAGAAGAGAAGGCTCCAGGGAGAACTTAGATCACCTTCCAGTGCCTGAAGGGGCTCCAGGAAAGCTGGGGAGGGACTTGGGACAAGGGCAGGGGAGGGAGAGGACAAGGGGGATGGATTAAACTGGCAGAGGGGAGACTGAGGTTGGACATGAGGAGGAAATTCTTGGCTGTGAGGCTGGTGAGACCCTGGCCCAGGTTGCCCAGGGAAGCTGTGGCTGCCCCATCCCTGGCAGTGTTGAAGGGCAGGTTGGATGGGGCTTGGAGCAACCTGGGCTGGTGGGAGGTGTCCCTGCCCATGCAGGGGGGTTGGAGCTAGATGATCTTTATTTCCCTTCCAACCCAAACCATTCCATGAATACACAAAGTGAGCAAGCACTTGACAAGAGGGCAGCACTCAGAACTCTTCCTTTTGGACTTCAGGACCTTGAAGCACAACTGGTTCTGACAAGGATAGAGTAGTTTGGGCACAGCACAGAAAAATCTAAACCATAACAAAGTTTCAAATAAACAATTTTCCACAGACAAGATCAAATAAAATTAAACTTGTGAAGGAACTGTCAGCAAAGTCCTAATTAGTAACAATTATCTGGAAAATACGGTGGGTAAATGGTTGGTTTGTTTGTTTTCCCTGAAAGGGGAGAAAGGAAAGACCCAGATCAGAAATGCAGAATACTTTTCCTTTGAGAAATATGATCTGAAGTCAGGAGGTGAACACACAGGTGGATGAAAAGCTGCCTCAGCACAAGGACCATCCAGCAGTTCACTGAGGACACCTCAAACAGGCTCCCACTGATTATATTGTGTATATTTCAACTCCAGACAACAAAACCAGTTTTTAGGGTTGTATCAGTTTCAGTTACTAGCACCACAGAACAAACCAGTGTCGTTTTTTCCCAAGATAATTCTGGAAGCTGCTCCTCACAGGGCTGTCCTCCCTCCTACAGATGGGACAGTTCAAGCTGTTTTGTCCCAAAACCAGCATCATTTTTGGCCACTGAGGCACTTGCTGGCAGCAGTTAACACCATCACAAACCAGCTTTCTATTGTGGAAGATCCCAATCTTACTCAACATCCCATCAAAGCACTGAGGCTCTTGCTGCCAGGGTGAAGAAGCTGGCACTCCTGCCCTCTTCCAAGCAGCACCTTCACTCTTCCCAAGTGACACAACAAGTTTTGTTCCTTCCTGTTAAAGATGAATTTGATTCTTTTCAAACTTCTGCCAAATCCCTCCCCCCTTCAAACCACGGATCTATTTCTTCATATCTAAGTTGATGTTTTATATAGAAATGGAAAAGTGTCTCAAGCTCTTCTGCAGGAAAGCAGCACCTGAAATTCTCCTCCAACTTTTAACACTACCCAAAACATGAGCAAAGGCTTATCAGAGGCAGCTGTCTTGAGCTGACAAGTGCAATCTGGCCACAAGGAAGTCATCTGCAGCTCTCCATTAACTGTTTAAGGTCCCAAAGTGAAGGGAGACACAGGTACCTGCTAGGACTGTGATATCTCCCAGAGCTCAGTACCAGGACGACCCTGGAGAAAGAATTATCAGATCCACAAGGGTTTCATCTCCTCCCTACACACAACTGGGTATTACAGACCCTAAGCTCTTCTTCCTTGCTCAAAGCAGAGCCAAGATCAGACAACACACTGATTTCACTGCATCGTGGTACTTCTTCTGGGTTTCCCAAGAAGCAGGAGCCAAGACACCACAATCTGCTGGAGAACACTTGGGTGAGCAGAAGGGAACAGAGAGCCAGGTCACAGCAAGAGCAAAAGGTGGTGATCAAGTGCTATGCCAGGGGTGATCCCATCCATCCCATATTTAGGCTAAGTGAAATGTGCACCAAGTACAAAGACACAGAAATATATTCTCTCTTCTGAATGCACCTAAGAAACACAGATGGGAGTTTAGATCAGATAAACTCCCCCCAAAAGACTAGGAATAGGTAGAAAACAAACTTTCCCAAAGTTCTAGCCTCTTTTCTTTTTTCTTTTTCTGTAGTTAGGGCTTCAGTTTTGTTCCACTCTGGCTTTTGATGTGCCTACAGCTGAAATCCACAGAGGGTGACAGAGCATTTTGCACTGCCACTTCAGAAAGCTTTTAGCCACCCGAGGACAACAAGAAGCTGTATTTGCAATTTTCAGTGGGGAAACCCCTGCAGTGGGAACTGCTCCTTCATGGAAGCTTTCTCTTTCCACCAGAAACCTGCTGGCCTACAAAAAGCTCTAGAAAAGGGTTATTCCAAGAGGTTAGACAGTTAAGGAAGGATCTATGCTTGATACTGCAAGTTGAAGTGCATGGAATTATCACCTTGTAGCTTTAGCTATCCTTACCACTTTCTCCTGACGTTGGGGATGGTGGTGGAGTGGCAGCAGTAACACTGTGCTTGTCCCAGATGCTCTCCAAAATACCTGTCAAGAGACATTTTTTTTCAGAACAGCCTGGTAAAAGACAGATTGATCCAACAAAAATACAGGAGACAGCAAGGGAACTTTGGTAGAACACATCTTCAGTGCTTTGAAAAGGAACATTGACTTCTCTAGCACCCAGGGAGACAGGAGTCACCTCTCTACAACTGCCTGAAAGGAGGCTGGAATGTAGGGTTGGTTGGCCTCTTCTCCCATGTAACCAGTGTAAAGACAAGAGGATGTGGCCTCAGGTTGTGCCAGGTTTAAAATGAATATTGGAAGGAACTTCTTCCCTGAAAGAGTAATTAACCACTGGCCCAGGCTGCCCAGGGAAGTGGTTGAATCCCCATCCCTGGAGGGGTTTCCAAGCCCTGTAGATGTGGTGCTGAGGGACATGGGTTAGCACTGGGCTGGGCAGTTGGGTTGATGGTTGGTAGAGTTGGGTTATGGTTGGACACTATGATCTTCAAGGTCTTTTCCAACCAGAAGGATTTTGTGATTCCCTTAGTGAGCCCACAGAAATTACCAAGTGCTTATACACCTAATCACAGAATCATAGAACTATTCAGGTTGGAAAAGCCCCTTGGGATCACCCAGTCCAACCATCATGCCTACTCCACAAAGTTCTCCCTTAAACCATCTCCACCAACACCACATCCAAACAACCCTTAAACACATCCAGGGATGGTGACTCCAGCACCTCCCTGGGCAGCCTGTGCCAGTCTCTAACCACTCTTTATGTGAAAAAAATCTTCCTCATGCCCAGTCTGACCCTGCCCTGGTGCAGCTTGAAGCCCTTCCTTCTTGTTCTGTCGCTGTGAGAAGAGACCAGCACCAACCTCTCTGCAATGACCTTTCAGGTGGTTGTAGAGACTCATGAGGTCTCCCCTCAGCCTCCTCTTCCTCAAACTAAACATTCCCAGCTCCTTCAAGCCTTCTTCATCAGATTGATTCTCTAGGCCCTTCACCAGCTTCCTTGCCCTCCTCTGCCCTCGCTCCAGCACCTTGATATCTCTCTGGAATTGAGGTGCCCAAAACTGGACCCAACACTCCAGGTGTGGCCTCACCAGTGCTGAGCACAGGGGGACAATCACCTCTCTGCTTCTGCTGGTCACACTCTTTCTAATACAGGCCAGGATGCTACTGGCTTTCTTGGCCACCTGGGCACACTGCTGGCTCATGTTCAGCTGCTTGTCAATGAGAACCCCCAGGTCCTTTCCTGCCAGACACTTTCCAGCCACACTTCCCCAAGCCTGGAGGGTTGCCTGGGGATGTTGTGGCCCAAGTGCAGGACCTGGCACTTGGCCTTCTTGAAGCCCAGACCATTGACATCAGCCCAACGATCCCATCTATCCAAGTCTCTCAGGAGAGCCTCCCTGTCCTCATGGACATCAGCACTCCCACCCAGCTTGGTGTCATCTGCAAACCTACTGATGATACACTCTATGTCCTTTTCAGGATCATCAATAAAGATGTTAAACAGAAAAGGTCCCAACATTGAGCCCTGAGGAACAGCACTTGTGACTGGCCCCAGCTGGATTGGACTCCACTGACCCTCTCAAACCCTCTCCATAACAAGGTGCACACATGCAGCTTTACAGCTGCTACACAAACTGGTTTCCTAGGAGGCTGAACCAAGTGCCCAAGGGTAAGAGTTGAGTGTTCAAGCTGCAGGAGCAGCCACTACACTGCCCACAGAGTGGTAGGGTTTGGAAGGGACCTCTGGAGATCACCCGGTCCAACCTCCTGCCAGAGCAGGGTCACCTCCAGCAGATCCCACAGGAACACCTCCAGCTGGGTTTGGGATGTCTCCAGAGAAGGAGCCTCCACAGCCTCTCTGGGCAGCCTGTCCCAGGGCTCTGCCACCCTCAGAGTGAAGAAATGTTTCCGTACGTTTAACTTGACCCTCCTAAACCCACACGTTGCTTCGCTGAACCCAGGAGGAACAAGCTTGCAGGCATCTCAGGGAGGCTGAAGAGGGACATTTGTTTCACCTCTACTTCCACCCTCCAAGTGTAGCAACTCATACCTGTGAGGAGCCCCAGCACTGTCTGCACCTGCTCCAGGAGCAGCTTCCGAAGCTCTTCTTTCCGGGCCACGCTGAGATCCTCCCGGGGACACGCCAGCTCTTCTGAAGTTGTTTTCAACATGATCAGCCCCAGAGGAGTGGTGACAGGAGACTGGATTAACTGAGGGGAGAACACATGAATGCAACGTGTGATGATGCTACCACCACCCTGCAAAGCTCTCGGGTGACAACCAGGGGGTCAGGAACACCAGGAGCAGCTCACAAGCGCTTCCCGACCCGGGGAGGATCAGTTCCCACAGTCTGCACCTCTGCACGTGGAGGGAAAAGAGCTGCAAAGATTCCATTTCCCCAGAAACATCTGTGATGTTGCAACAGCTCAAGTACCACGGGAATCCTTGGGGTTTCAAGAGAGCTTTCATCATGTCGTTGCACACGTTCTCTGTTCCAGCATGTTTACCACTAAGAGTTTGTTCCTCCTGTTTACTGCCTTCTGCTGACACCATCACTTCTCAGAATTGCCTCAGCACCAGTTGCACCACGTAACAGGGCTCAGCTCAGGAGCCTGCACCACCAGTCCAGCAGTTTCCCAGTAAAAAGCACATCCCTTCCCATAGGAAGAGCTGTAGCCAAGTATGGGATGACACACAGCTAAGGGACACCCCCTCTCCTTGCACCTGTGCCACATCTCAAACTGGAAAGCACATTTTCCCTAAAAAGAGCATCTTCCACCATGGACAGAACGTGCAGCTCAGAGAAAGCAATGATTTGTGTCTTAATTACCCACTGGGAGATGAAAGACACGTTCAGGTGGGACCAAGTATTGATTTTGCAGCTGAAATTCAATGCTGCTCCTCACCTGGAACATCCAACACCACTGATGTGCTAGTCCTTCTTGGAGAAAAAGCCCAAGGCCAATCACAGGTACCACAAGTAACCCTTGAAGTGATCAATTCTGTAAGACAGGCTGACCTCAGTCCTCATCTCCTCAACTCAGACACACTGAGTTGGCACTGCTCAGGCTACACAGCCTGGTGGAATACGTGGGGGGGAGGGAAAGTCCATCTAAAAACCTCTTTGTCTGGATGTGGCTTCCAGAAAAGAAGCAGGATGGCCCAGGAGGAGGCAGCCAAAAAAAGAAAATTAAACAGAATACACAACTTGTAAGTTGCAAAGAGACCTGAGCATCCCTCTGAGTATTTTCTGACACTACCAGGAAGTTTAGCAACACCAGGCACTTCAGTGATGTTAAAACTAATTTCACACCTCTAAAAGAACAGCACTTTCTAGGTAAAATCACTGGGTTTGAATCATGACAATAACCCGGATTAACTTTCTTCTTGGCTCCTCCAATGGTCCAGTCAAAGTTTTAGGGACTACTTAAAGAGTACTGGGATACAATTTCATGCTAAAAGAACCAATCAGTTACTTCTGAATATCTCAGAAGAAATTCTGGAGAGAGGATTCATCTGCAACTCTGAAAGCAAGTCATTCTGCTCCCCTGCTACTCTGAGGACTTGAATTTCAGTATTAGTGGTTTTCTTCCTCTTTTCCTGGACATTTTTGGAAGGTGTCTGCTGCAGAAATGTATGGGTTCACAAAGAAAGCCTTAAGGAAAAAAAGATACCCAAAGGGGGCTCTGCAATCATCTAATATAACCCAAAGTGCTAGAAAAGCAAGGAGAAGCTCAGAAATTCAATTGCAGAGCGAGATGAAATGAAATGCCAAACCTGGAAGTGCAGCCAGTTGTCTCAGTACTTACTGTCAAATTGACAATTCAGGCAAAAATTGCAGCACATCATGCTGCCTGATTACAGAAAGCTACCTGAAAAGCTATTATACCCAAGCTCTCTAAGCCAAGCTGGCATTTTTTAAATTCTGAAATTAATACTAGGTCCATTTGTCTTAACAAATAAACTCTTCATATTGAGAGACTTTGATTTTTTTTTTTACTGCCTTCTGGCTTGTCTGTGGGCAGAGCTGCACTTAAATGATGTAATTATATCAGCAGAAAACTTCAGTTTGCACTCAGCTTCTTTAAGCCAATTATGAACCATTTTAAGAGAGCAGGAAACCAAGCATTTTTGAGCAAAAGAGGAGGTTTGCACCATCCTGGCTGGGCTGCAGTGGCAGTGAGATGTGAGCCTGGCTCAGGCTTGGATGTGGAGATTGAATTGTGGAATGATTTTGGTTGGAAGGACCTTCAAGATCATCTAGATCCAACCCCCCTGCATGGGCAGGGACACCTCCCACCAGCCCAGGTTGCTCCAAGCCCCATCCAACCTGCCCTTCAACACTGCCAGGGACGGGGCAGCCACAGCTTCCCTGGGCAACCTGGGCCAGGCTCTCACCACCCTCACAGCCAAGAATTTCTTCCTCATGTCCAACCTCAATCTCCCCTCTGCCAGTTTTAATCCATTCCCCCTTGTCCTCTCCCTCCCTGCCCTTGTCCAAAGACCTTAGTACAAAGATAACTGAATTACAGCCAACATAGTGGCACTGCCTCAGCCAGGATCTGCAAGGACATCCCCTAGTCTTCCTGCAAGAGCCCTGTGAAACAACCCAACCTTCCACTAGTGACTTTACACCACAAAGTGCCCAAGATCTTAGGGTATCTTTGGCTGTTAGGTGAAAAATCCCCAGCAGTCATTCAGAATCCTCACTTTTGATAATCACCCAGTGATGCACCCAGAGTTTCACTGACTTTCTTTAAACAACCACCCACAAGCCTCACATTTTCAACAACTACTCCTAAATATTTAAAATCCCAAGTGCAGCTGACAACATGCTACAGAGCATTGTTCCTTTCTCAAAATACTTCCAACACTAGAAAGAAAAGTGACAGGTGGGAAGCCAAGGGTTACCTGCCAAATTTAAAAGGTAAAGAAATTTCAGAAGTAACTTTGTTTTCCCTGGAATTACTTAATATTGATCGAGGGAAGTCAGTGATCGAGGAAACAAAATGATGTGTCTTTGTGAATAAAGCCAAATTTTCCTTTGAGAAATGTCTCACCTGCAAGATGTTGGTGAAAAAGTCATGGTAGAACATGGGCCAGTCTTGGCGACCGATATCCACAATGACCTTGCAGAGTTTGTTCCTGATGAAGTAAGGCAGAGTTTTGTGGTGAGCCAGAAGGAGCTTGGGCAGGCAGCTGCGGATCTCCATTTTGTCTTGAGATGGGACCCCAAGCCACATCTTGTTGATTAAGTTCTGGAAAAGAAGCAGACTTTACAAATGAGCTCATTTGAGACATGCTTAGACCAGTCCTACACCCCAGGATGGTCAGTGTCTGCCACAATGCCCAGGCAGGGAATAGGACACAACTTTTACAGCTGTCCAGGTCTCTCACCAACCAAAGGTGGTCAGTTACAAATGTAAGCACCTATTTTTGATGTAGATCAACCTTCCCTGCTGCTGGGAGCAGCTCTGTAGCTAAGGAAACAAGCAGGTTCAACAAGATGTTTCTCTTTTGTTGGAGCTCTGACACAGGCTCACTGGGCAAGGAGCTGAAATTTCAGCTGCTTTCACTGCCCAGCAAGTCCAGTACCACCCCTGACATCTTCAACACGTGGAAATGAGTGTGTGCAGAACAAGAACAGGTTCAAAGAGGGCAAACCCTGCAGCAGGAGCTCATTTGGAAGGAGCTTTGCTGCTTGCTGGGGTGCTCTGGCAGCAGAAGACAGTGATGGCTCCAGCTGCTGAACTTCTCTTAGAAGCCACACCATGGATAGGGATGAGCTGGAATAAAAACCCTCCCACCAGGTGTATCAGACTTGCAGAAGCCCTCCAACATTAGAGTTTCACCAGAGATGCCTTGCAATGCCCCAGAAATTGCTACCAATCCCTTTGAATGCACCATCATTAACTGTGACACCAACCAGCACGGTACCATTTTACCTGGGTTTGGGTCCAGCAGAACTAGCTGCCATGTCTATAAAGTATTTCTACTATGTTAATTGTGGACACTTGGATTTTCCCCTTTAAAGGGCAAAGCAAAAGCCTCGTATGAAGCAGGAAAAAAAGCAAGAGGGGGAGCAAGTTGGGCTTTAGGTGACTCTGATGCCACCCAGGTCTCCTGAAGCTAAGCTGGAAGGTGACCCTGGGAGAAATGCCTGCAGTGACAGGGCAGCACTTTAACAGAAAGCTTTAAGTCCACTTCAAGTCAGACAAAAGCCATAAGGCAGAGTCACAAATTGCTCTCCTGCCACATTATGATCCCATTTAGAGGCTCTGGAGCATTAGGAGCTGAGCCTCTCAGGAGAACTTAGTGAGGAGCCCAGTGGCTGAGGCAATGTCTGCACCCATCTGCAGGCAGGCAGCTTGGAGAAGCCATCAGCAGGAGCTACTGCAAAGGGGTTTGCTGCTGAAAATGGGAAGTTATTTATGGTCAAGGCAGAGCCAATTCACAGTACAGAGGTATATTTATACATGAATTGCATCCAAGAGGCTGTTTTTGGGGACTCCTCACAGAGAAGGTCCAGAAACACTGCTTAAAAACAATGACCCAACCAAAGAGAGTTCCAGAAGCTTCAATAAAACTGGAAGATGCTTTAGCTTTAATATTCATGCTTTAATGCCTGCTGGGCTTTCTTCTACTCATTTGACCTGAAAGTGGCAGCTTCTCCATCCGTGGAAAGTTTTTTGGGAAGATGTTCTCTTTTCCAAAAGCAGGAAGTGAAAACAGTTCATAGGGAAGGTGACCATGAGGATTTTTAACCCAGATCCATTTTAACTTCCTAGACATTCTAGAAAATACAACATTCTCAGCAAGTTTTGGGAATGCTCCTTGTGTTTATAAACACACTTGTACTGACATTCAGAGCTCACAGTTGTTGAAGACTGAAGTTGCAGACCATGGCTGTGAGGACCAGCTGAATGTGCAGCACCACAGAAGTTAACTTTGGAAATTCAAGCTCCTCCAGGGAGAGATTTCAATCTCTCAGCTGAGCTGTGGTCTCATGTCCCTCACTTTCCACCTGGACAGTGACTTCTGTGTTCTGTTTAGTCCTGATTTTCCCAGTATCACTTCCCCCCCACCCCCTCCAGAGAAGCAGGGGCTCAGTGATCAAACATCATCTCCTCTTCATGAAAACCAGTTTATTTTGCAGGCTGCTGCTGCCTGACATCCATCCCCAGGGCAGGGAACAACAACTCCTGGACCATTTGTCATGATTACCCCTTTTTGAGAGGATGGCAACCAAGATGCAGCCTGCAGATTGAGTCCAGATTCCCTCTGCCACCTCAGATAAATAAAGTGAACAGTGTAAGTGAAGAAGTCAACAAAATAATCTGGATGGTTTGGGATACTTTGTCCAAACAACACAACTTTTAAGTAGAGAGTTGTTTGCTCTATCTAAAAAGTGGCCTCATAGCCAAAGCTATAAAACCCCTTTGATTTAGGAGCTCAGCTCAGGCTGCCAACACAACCAAGGACACAAACAGAGCCAGGGTGAGGTGGGACATTGACCAAACCCCAGAGTATTGTCAGGGAAAAACACTGCACTAGTCACTCAGGAATCAGCTGGTAAAGCAGAGCTGTTCACAGAACACTTTTGCTTCTTCCAGTAGATACACAAATCAATATTTAGGCTTTTAACCATAACTTTGTTCTTTTATAAGTAGGTACAAAATGGGCTGTGGTCTTCTAAAAGAGACCTTACCTCTACAACTAGCACAGAAGCTTGTGGGATGTCCTCCAAGAGCATCAACCACAACCATGAGATGTCAGAAATAAAAGCAACTTTTCTCTTCCCTCTTAGCATTAAAGTTTGCAGCAGCTTCTATCAGGTAATCACAGATTTTTCTGACCATAAAGAGAGGAGAAAAGCAATAAAGCTCTTAAAAGCATCGTGCAAAAAAACTCAAGCAGCCTCTGAAACTGCAGGTAATTTGTACTTAGAGATGCCAGGAAATTAATTCTTCTGTTTGTGTACAAAGATTCATATTCTCCTACTCCCAGCCTGCCATTAAAGCAACCTCTCTAGGAGAGAGCAGTAAAAGCCTCCTTTTATCACTGTACAGGGCTGCCATTTATAGACAAACCTTTCCAAATCAAATTGATTGCCATCTAAGATTGCAGCAGCCAAAATGCACCGAGCAGGCAGCAGTTCCCAGCTTACCTCAAACACTGTCAAACTGTACATCATGACATAGTCATTCCTTGTGCTTGAGAGAAAATAGAGGCAGAATCTCCAGGCTCCTATTTGCTGGGCAAAGTTATTTAAAAGCTCCTCTAAAAGAAAGGATAAATAAAAAAAAAAACAACAACAACATTAAAATCCTGAAGCTGTAAATAAATCCATAGCCATGTCAAAGTAACACAGTGAGCATGAAAGAAACACCATGTTGAAAGAATGGCTCAAACAACCTGGAGAAAGGGTGGGGGAATTAAATCATCCTCTAAAGTATTAAAAACAGGCTAACTTTAAACAAAATAGGTATATAATTTGAGAACCCAGTTTTGAAGGAAGTACTATATCAGACTAAGAGCTGAATATTAAAACAAATCACACAAAAATTATATTAGGGCAGGTTGGATGGGGCTCTGAGCAACCTGGTCTACTGGGAGGTGTCCCTGCCCACGCAGGGAGTTGGACATAGATGATCTTTAAGGTCCCTTCCAACCCAACCCAGTCTGGGATTCTATGATGCTATCATCTCTAAAAGCCAAACATTGGGATAGCAGGTCCCTGTGAAAGACCAGGAATACTTCAGATCAGCCCCAGCATTACAGAACACTCTTGTTTTAATGCAATTGCTCCAAGAATCACTGGCTTGGTTGTAAGTCAGCAGATCAAAACCCTCTCTCTGAACACTCAGGAAGAAGATTTGGCCATGGCACATCAAGTGTCTACCTACCAAATGTGGCAAAGGGAACAGCTGCAAGGGCTGTTTGATAGGCTGGCAAATGTCAACCTTCATCAACCAGTTTATTTCCTGTAACTGGAGCAGGAAAACAGGGGATGCTGAAGGATTCTGTCTTTTCCACAGCAGAAGTCCACAAAGGGAAGAAGATAACACTTGCCTAGTTGTTTATTCTTTATTTTCCCAGATTTTTGGGAAAGATCTTTCATTATCATCATACTTCTGGCACTGAAACTAGAGAGGATTGAGAATAAAAAAAACCAGCCTATTTACACCCGTTAACCATGGGTGCAAGAAGCTCACCTAGAGCTTCCATAAAATCCTACCTGTTTTCAAAAGGACACAGTTAAAAACACCAGCCAAAATGAAACCTCAGTTTATTCCCACTGGCCCAGTTCATGTGGAATGACACATCTTCTGCTTTCATTTCTTAATGCTGAACAAACCTCAAGTCCATGTTCCATCTCTAGGCAGAAGGGAGATGTTTTCCAGGACATGAAGTCCAACAAAGTACAGGCAGAAGAAGAGGTCACATTCTCCTCCTACCCTAACCAACTTACTTGATAGAAACCCTACATCTCCATGCTCACAGCAGCAGTTACCAACATGTTGATTATCTGTAGGACCTGCCATGAGGTTGTTGAAACCCCAACTACGTAAGCCTTTACTTCAAGTTCATACAGAAGCAGGAGAGGCCAAAACACCAGTCTGGTATCAGATAAAGCAGTTTCATCTGCTGTTTAAGATAACCACATCACCTCTGCTGAGGTATGCAGGCAGCAGAAAGCCAAGAGGACCATCCTTTAGAAGGGGCAAGAACTCACCGATCTCGCGTTTCCGCTCGTTCGTTGTGCAGTTGTGGAAAAACTCTGTCATCAGACTCTCCAAAGCCCTTAGAGAGGCCTCCTCAGATGCCTGGGAATGACATGGAATGGGAAGAGTTAAGTTAGCTTGTCCTTGTCAGGTAATTCTCACAAAGAGAAGTTCAAATGAAGATGCTTTCAGATGTTGAGAGATAATAAATACAGCGATGAGGGCTCCTGGGACCTGTTCCCATCTTCGCTTGGGTGCTGCTGCCACCTGACACCAACAGGGCTCCAATGGTAGCAGCTGGGAAGATTAAGGAATTCCCAGCACCTTCAAAAGCAAAGTCAGAGAGTCATCAGGGTTGGAAGGGACCTCTGGAGATCACCCAGTCCAACCCCCTGCCAGAGCAGGGTCACCTACAGCAGATCCCACAGGAACACCTCCAGCTGGGTCTGGAATGTCTCCAGAGAAGGAGCCTCCACAGCCTCTCTGGGCAGCCTGGCCCAGGGCTCTGCCACCCTCACAGGAAAGAAGTTGTTCCTCATGTTCAGCTTGACCCTCCTGTGCTCCAGCTTGTGCCCATTGCCCCTTGTCCTGTCACTGGACACCCTGGGAAGAGTCTGGTCCCCCCTCCTGCCACCCCCTGTAGATACTGCCCAGCACTGAGGAGATCCCCCCTCAGCCTCCTCCTCTCCAGCTGAGCAGCCCCAGCTCTCCCAGCCTTTCCTCCCAGGCAGATGCTCCAGCCCCTCAGCATCTCTGTGGCCCTGGGCTGGACTCTCTCCAGTAGCTCCTTGTCCCTCCTGAACTGGGGAGCCCAGAACTGCACAGTTCTCCAGATGGGGCCTCACCAGGGCAGAGCAGAGCAGGACGAGAACCTCCCTTGACCTACTGGCAACACTGTTCTTCATGCTCCCCAGGGTGGCCTATTGGCCACAGGGGCACATTGTTGGCTCAAGGTCAGCCTCCTGTCCACCAGACCCCAAGGTCCTTCTCCCCAGAGCTGCTCTCCAGCAGATCAACCCCAACACACAAGCATTCAGCAATTTTATTCAACGACATCCCCCAATCCCTCCAAATTGAGCTTTTTAAAAATTGTAATCCATCAGCTATAGCCCAGTGTTCATAAACCCTTCAAGAAATCCTCACCATGAGTATACAGCCTTGTGGGCAAGGTCACCAGAGCTTTGAAGCTCTCTGGAATTGGGATGATTTGGTAAAGTCACCACCAAGCTTAGGCTCTCGAGCTGTGTCACCCTTCCCTTATGGACCAAGCCTGATGGCTGTGGAGAACAGGACTGCTGGAGCCCAGACCATGCCATTAGCCATTCTTCTAATGTTTCCAACACATGCTATCAATAATTAATGCAGTGAGATTCAAGCCCTGACCTTCCTCTGAACAGCAAACAAAGTCAACCATTAAAGAAAATTGAAAGTTCTTCCTCAGGAAAGAAAGAGAGAAACAAAACCCAGGCCTGGCAGCCTCCTGCGAAGAGAAGAGCAAGTGGGACAACCTGCAGAAATGCTTTGGGCTTCTCGTTCCCATTTCCATGTGGAGCAGTTGCCCCAAGGACCACCACAGGGCCAAGCAGTGGGAGACCCTCCTCAAACATCCCAGAGTTGGACAGACCCCCCAGGAGAACCAACAAGTCAACACCAGAGTGGGAAGACAAGTTCAGCTCTTCTCCAACCACCTGGACATGGATGCTCCACAGGACACTGTGCATTTTCAATTACTTAGCAAGGAATTCTGATTTTCATCCTACCTTTCCCTCTTCCTTCTCCTGTATTTTTTTTTAAAGACCTGCTCTAGAAAGCGACGAGTATTTCAGCAAGAAACATTGTCAGTGAGAAATTGGCTTGAAATAACCCCAGGTGACCTCACTGCCAACTTCAGCAAGATCAAGGACCTGTTATCACCTTTTGAATCCACTTCTACACGGTCTCTGCAAACAGTCCCTTTGCACTGGGACCTTCCCCTTCAAGCTGACCCTCCAGCCACTGAGGAACAGCCTCCTCCTCCTTGTCACCATCTTCCAGATAACACCAACACTGTGGATAAGAGCTTTGCTTCTAAGAATTATTTAAGTGGGGTCCTTAATGACACTGGGATATTCCCACACTGCCATTTCTATCTATTTTTTCTGCACATTGTTGCAAGTTCCTCCATAGCCTGCTTGCTCCCAACTAGACCCACATACACATACCCAACATGCTCGTAAATCCCTGTCATTCTCTGCTGATCAACACATAAGTCTCACCAGCAGTTTGATATCAAACCCCCAGAGAAGAGATTTCAAACATTGGGCAGATGAATCTGATGGAAAGTCCTCAGTAAGAAGCACTGTTCTCCCATCCCAAACCTCCACTGCCCAAGAAGATCACCTCAATCCACACAGGAATGGTAGGGCTCAAACACGGAACGGTTTGGGTTGGGAGGGACCTTCAAGATCATCTACATCCAATCCCCTGCATGGGCAGGGACACCTCCCACCAGCCCAGGCTGCTCCAAGCCCCATCCAACCTGCCCTTCAACACTGCCAGGGATGGGGCAGCCACAGCTTCCCTGGGCAACCTGGGCCAGGCTCTCACCACCCTCACAGCCAAGAATTTCCTCCTCATGTCCAACCTCAATCTCCCTCTCCACTTTTAATCCCTCCCCCCTTGTCCTCTCCCTCCCTGCCCTTGTCCCAAGTCCCTCCCCACCTTTCCTGGAGCCCCTTCAGGCACTGGAAGGTGCTCTAAGGTCAATCATCTCCAGATAGTTAATTCAATCCTTTAGGAGAGGAGGTATTTTTTTTTCCCCAAGACTGAAGATCTGTTTCCTACTTTGGGAAATAAACTGCAGGGTTCTCATAAATTTTGAACATCTGCCATGTCCTCTACTGACTTCAAACTGCCTCAGCACTGAGGCTTTGGAGATGACAGCCAGCCTACTCCCAGGAACATGCTTAATCTTTTATACAAAAACACCACCACCACAACAGTCAACACGTCAAGTGCAAAGAAAAGAAAACAGAGTGCACAACACCAGCATTTTATCTAAGAAGCCCAGGTTGGCCAGAATCCAAGGCCAGCTTGAGCAGAAAGAAACAGTGTGACCTCTCAGATTGTTTTCTTCTCCTGGCTGTTCTGGAGGTTTGGCCAAAGGAAGGTGGAGTAGCACAAGTTGTCTGAAGCAATCAAAACCCAGCCTGCAAAGAGGAGAGCCTCCCAGGTCTTCTGCTGGGTGCTATCTGGTGGCCACACCAAGCACACCTCTTTGTGAAAAAGGCAGAGTTCTACATTAGCTCTACATTAGTCCTACATGTCTTTGGGGTATTCCTCAGATTAAGAATAGGCTCCTGGAGCAGGCAGGAACCACCCACCTTCTAAGCAGAGGCTCCAAAAACTAGGCCAGTCAGATAAAGAGGCCACAGGAGACCTGCAGAAGACATTTACTGGACCTGTACCAAGATACCCCAGAAAGCAGATGATCTGGTGATACCCATCTGTACCTGTCTGCACTATTTCCAGCTGCACCTCAGCACTGTCACTCACATGCACGTGCAGTTTGCTTTCTTCTAGGGTTTGGTGTTTACTCTGCACTAAAAAAAAGACCAGGAAAATATCACCAGGATCTGGGAAGAGAAATGCTGCTGAATCCTGCTCCTCAGCAGCAACACGTGGACATTGAGGGGCTGATTCAGTCCTGCATGGAGAGTCAGGACAAGATCAGACCCCAGGGGCAGTCAGAACTAGCAGCTCTCAGTCCAGTTTCAGTCTGATCTGAAATTCAGCCATTTGGGTCATCCACAGATTTCATTTTTAAAGCTTTTCAAAGGAAGTCATGAAGTCTGGACCATCAGCAGCAGAATTTAGTACAGACCTTCTGGGTGAGGGCTGGCAGCTTGCCTCACCTTCATGAGGCATCACTAAATATTTAAGACTTAGGAGAGAAATATTTCCCAATCACTTTCAAGTTGTAAAATACCATTTGCACCTTAGAGCACCATTAGACCTTAGAGCACCTCCCAGTGCCTGAAGGGGCTCCAGGAAAGCTGGGGAGGGGCTTGGGACAAGGGCAGGGAGGGAGAGGACAAGGGGGATGGATGAAAACTGGAAGAGGGGAGATTGAGGTGAGATATGTGGAATAAATTCTTCCCTGTGAGGGTGGTGAGAGCCTGGCCCAGGTTGCCCAGGGAAGCTGTGGCTGCCCCATCCCTGGCAGTGTTGAAGGGCAGGTTGGATGGGGCTTGGAGCAACCTGGGCTGGTGGGAGGTGTCCCTGCCCATGCAGGGGGGTTGGATCTAGATGATCTTGAAGGTCCCTCCCAACCCAAACCATTCCATGATTCTACAATGAATTGTCCCACCTGATCCGAGCATGACTTGGTGTGGATCAAGGTGGGAAAGAGCCACTATCAAGCTACCATCCCCATTTTCACCTCATTAAGTTTGCTAAGGGAGTTTCATCAGCAGTTATCAACCCCAGCTGCTTACTCACCCAGTTTATCTGTGGACTCCAACCTTTAATACCCTCCTGGTACACCCAGAAAAGCCACAGATTTGCAGCCAAGTCTACACCTTCCTCTCGTGACAGAAATTATGCTACCAAAAAACCTACACAAAGATCTTCTCCATCCACCAAAGCACAGGAAGAAGGCTCTAAAACCTGCATGTCCCAGCTGATCCCTGGGCTGTTGTTCTCTTGCATTCTAAGATGTATGAGCCATTCACTGATTTTTGTTGATTAAGGAAAAATACACTAATAGCTGCCAACTTACTGCAGTTTAGGCTGTTCCAGCTCCAGTTCACTGCCCCTCAATAAGAGACCAGAGAGAGAAAAATCTTTGTATCTTAGACCAGGAATCCATAACAACTTCTGTGACTAAAAGCATTCTGGAAGGACAAGCTCCTCATCCAGCCCGGGTGAATAACAGAGGAATTATTTTTGGAATCCAATTTAGACACTGCACATTGACTTTGGGAAGTAAGTAAGAAGAAGAAATAAGCTCAAAGCAGGACAAAGATACACCATCAACTTCAGTTGGGCAACCCCACCCCTTACCAAAGTACCTGCTCATTCTGGAAGGTATCAAAGATCTTCATAAAGCTATTTCCACTTTGTCCACAAGTGCTTTCATTTCAAATTCAATTCCTACCCTTTTCCTTCGTTTCACTTTCCCTAAGGTGATTGTTTTGTAAGGGAAAAGCTTTCCTCTAATGCTTTGTCATACAAAAACACAAGCTGTTAATCTCTGAGTGCTTGTTATTAGCAGCTCAGGAGAGTATTGATCACACAAGCACTGGTCTATATTCAGCAACCCATGCTGATGAGGACTGCAAGAGGAGTTCTGCTGACTCTTTCATGATGTCTTTGGAAATGGTTCCCACTCCACAATTAAGGTAACCCTGCTACAAAGCTTTTTTTAGTAGGATGTTAATTGCAGCTGCAACGTTACCAGTGTGACTTCAACCATCCTTCAGGAATCCCTGGAACACCTTCCCCTGACATGGAAGAATGGATTTTCCACCACACAGGGTGAAACTTAGTAACCCCTCCTCCAGTGGCAGGGAGGAGAACACTTGAGCTGCTGAACCCCAGAAGCCCTCAGCACAGCCCCAAACCCCCCTGCAATGTCTCTGCTCTATAAAGAAAGAGGCCAGGGTTCCTTTCTGTTAGGGAGCTGCTGCTCACCACCCTCTGTACCACCCCATGGTGCTTTCCATTCAGACACCCACTGCTGTTCCATCCCTTTCCAGAGCTGTGGTGCTGCAGCTCTGTGCACAATGCAGCTCTCACCTACCAAGCTAGGGAGAACCTCAAAATGAGCCAGCACCATGTGCTGGAGCCCAGAAACCAACCCTGTCCTGGGTTGCATCCCCAGCAACATGGAGAGCAGGGCCAGGGAAGGGATTGTCCCATCTGCTCAGCTCTGGGGAGACCATCCTGGAGAACTGTGTCCAGTTCTGGAACCCCCAACATAAGAAGGACTTGGAGCTCCTGGAGAGAGTCCAGAGAAGGCCACACAGATGACCCAAGGGCTGGAGCAGCTCTGCTCTGGAGACAGGCTGGGAGAGTTGGGGGGTTCAGCCTGGAGAGGAGAAGGCTCCAGGGAGACCTTAGAGCACCTTCCAGTGCCTGAAGGGGCTCCAGGAAAGCTGGGGAGGGGCTTGGGACAAGGGCAGGGAGGGAGAGAACAAGGGGGGATGGATTAAAACTGGAAGGGAGGAGATTTAGGTTGGACACGAGGAGGAAATTCTTGGCTGTGAGGGTGGTGAGAGCCTGGCCCAGGTTGCCCAGGGAAGCTGTGGCTGCCCCAGCCCTGGCAGTGTTGAAGGGCAGGTTGGATGGGGCTTGGAGCAACCTGGGCTGGTGGGAGGTGTCCCTGCCCATGCAGGGGGCTGGAACCAGATGGTCTTTAAGGTCCCTTCCAACCCAAACCATTCTGTGATTTTTTCCAGCACAACCCTGTCTTCCTCATTTTTTGATCCTGCTCCTACACCCCCTTCCTACCCACCACCTCACCCATGCAAGAAACACAGCCCTGCAAAACTCAGCCTCCTCCTGGTTATCAAGGTTTGGATCGCACCACATTTTACCCAGCTCTGCTAAATGAGCATCAGCTCCACCTCCCAGCTCGTGCTCATGATGGGCAACTCCTCCAGGACAGGAGGGCCAGCAGGAGAGCACACTGCATGAAACCCTGTTGTTTGAAGCAACTCCCAGCAGGAATTGCTATAATGCCACTGAGAAGCCAGTGCAGGGGTTGAGGATGAACAAGAGGAAAATCATGCACACACACACCAGCAGCTGCTGGTACAAAAGAACTTATCACCACTTAGCACTTTGCTAAAACTTATCACTTTGCTAAATCACACTGTCCCATCATCCTATTCCACCCCAGACCCTTCTGCTTCCAGTTTAACTGTACAATTATACCATTGTTCTTCATAGCACAATTACCCAAACACAAACCACTCCATTTGAGCTGCCGAATTTTCTTCCTTCTATTTTTTTTTCCTTCCTGCTGCAGATCACTTAGAAGTAAACTCACTCAAGACTCATTTAATAACACCCCCCCACTAACGTGCACGTGTACTAAGGCAGCAATTTAGTCACTTAAGGATGACTAGGTTGTCTTCCAGAGCCCCTCCCTGCCTGAGCCCCACCACACCATGATAATGAGCATGTAAATTAGCAATGACACTCTCAGAAAGATTGGAGGTCACTTCAAGCCTGCTCGGGTGGCTCACAAAAGCCCTCCTTTCTGCAGCCACCAGCACAGCACTGATGTTATCACCACTTCAGTGAACCCCTGGAACAGCCTCGGGTCACTCGATGATGCAGTTCAGGAAAGAAGGGCACTATTATTTTTAGCAACAAAAGCAGAATTATGAGATGTTTTTTTAAAAAAAATAAGAAAAAAATTGCACAACCCACAAAACGTCCTCTAGAAAGGATGAATGCTCCCTACAGAGGCAGAGCTCTACACCTCCAAGGCAGGGTTACTTACTACTTTTAATCACTTCCAACTGATGATTTGAGAAGTCTGGGGTTTCCCACTTATTCCCAGGGTCTCCTTATCAGTCCAACTCACACAGAGCTCTTAAATCAGGAGACAGCAGCAGAGCCTGCAGGACGCTGCAGATGGTATCAAGACACAAGCTCAGCCTCTAGGCTCAGTTTCCTTGTTGCATTTCAGAGATGTTTTTGTGGTTTAATGAACCGAAACCAGACTCGGCTTCACTCTGTGCTCTGAGAACAGCTCAGGCTCCTGGTGCCATTTCAAGAGATCTCCTGGCTGCAGGACACAGCCCTGGTGTCTGCCTCATTCAAGGCCCACAACTCTGGCAGCTTGCTAATGAGAGACAGATTTTTGCAAACTCCTTTTCTGTTACAGCACAATTTAAGGCTTAAAAAAAATATAATCAATCTACTAGAAAAGTAATGAATTCCTGTTCTACCTCAAGGCAACTGGCAGAGGAATAAAGGCCCTGTGCTGCTCTCCATCCCCCTGCTGTGATGAAGCAGCACCAGGGCTGCTCCAGGCCCTTCTGCCTGTACAACTTCATCACTTGAGAAACCTCAAGTGCACTTCAGGAATCAAGGTGTTTTATTTAAGCATCAGCTAAGGGCTGAAAATGACCACAGGCTCAACATGGCACGGGAGAGCCAGCAGTGATAATCTGATGCCTGGGACAGGATAAGGAGATCATCTTCCCTGTAAACACTGCCTGCTACACAGGTCATCAGGCACCTTGCTGAATACCTGAGGGATCTTATGTCTTAAATCTTCTTGCACAGGCAGGTTCAGTTAACCAGGCTTCAGCTTTGAAGGCTGAACTTTGACTAACAGGCTCAAGTGTCTGAGCCCGATTCCTTCTAAACCAGTAACTCTTAATCAGACACGGGCCAGTCCAGCAGGAGCGTGGGCTCCACCAGGCACTTGCCTTGGCTTTGCTGTTCTCAACAGACACTCAGTACATGGGAACATAAAGAACTACAAATCAGCACCTAGACATTTGAGAATTGTGTCCAGGTCTGGAACTCCCAACATAAGGACATGGAGCTCCTGGAGTGAGTCCAGAAGAGGCCACAGAGATGATCCAAGGTTGGAGCAGCTCTGCTCTGGAGCCAGGCTGGGAGAGTTGGGGTGTTCAGCCTGGAGAAGAGAAGGCTCCAGGGAGACCTTAGAGCACCTGCCAGTGCCTGAAGGGGCTCCAGGAAAGCTGGGGAGGGGCTTGGGACAAGGGCAGGAACGGAGAGAACAAGGGGGGATGGATTAAAACTGGCAGAGGGGAGATTGAGGTTGGACATGAGGAGGAAATTCTTTGCTGTGAGGGTGGTGAGAGCCTGGCCCAGGTTGCCCAGGGAAGCTGTGGCTGCCCCATCCCTGGCAGTGTTGAAGGGCAGGTTGGATGGGGCTTGGAGCAGCCTGGGCTGGTGGGAGGTGTCCCTGCCCATACAGGGGGATTGGATGTAGATGATCTTGAAGGTCCCTTCCAACCCAAACCAGTCTATGATTCTTCAGTGGAAGAAGCCAGTCTCAATCCCAAAGGAAAGCAATCTCACAATGCAAAAGAAATCTGTTGCCTTTTACCCACTGAAGCAGGAGAGTATCACCCAAGCACAATACAGATTTTTCAGACTATATTACCTCTCATAAAGAAGAAACCCCCCTCTCTCTTTCCTCTAGAAAGCTGCACCCCTGCAGTTAATCCTGACTTTGGAATCCTGACAAGCCAGTGTACAAAAGAGATGAGTACGATCCTTTCTCAGAAGAGGGGACAAAAAGGAATCCTGACAATCCCTCTGGGGAAGAAATTCATGCTGCAATTAGAGCCGTAATAAAATATTAAGCCAAACTGCTAAAAATACACCCAGACTTGCAGACCCAGCCACAAACTTGGAGGTGCTGAAGCAAAGGGAAGATCATTGGGAGTCTGAATGCAAAGTGCTGGGAACTGGTAAAATAAATATCATAGCGGGCATGATCCACACAGGGGAGGGATCAAGGAAGATTAGGGCAAAAAAGATTAATAAGGAATTGGTGATGGTGCTGGAAGAGACTGAAACACTTCAGGTGGAGTCAAAGTTCTCAGTCTGTAAATATAAAAATAGAAAAGGAGGTAAAAAAAGCACTCAGAGACACACACAAGTGTGTGTAGGGGTTATGGCTGGAAACAAGTTGCTTTAGCACAGAGACATCTCTCTTTGAACATGAGGGGCCCAGGCTTGGAGGAGCTGCATCATTCCTGACCTTCCAGAGGAGGGAGGGTCTGGCTGGAGAACCCACCCCATTTCTGACCACAGTAAGAAGCCCCAGGGGATGTCCAGGTGATGAAGCTACTTCTTGAGCACCATCGGTAGGAGAAAAAGCCAACTGCTCCACACTTTACCTCTATAAATGGTATTCTAAGCCTTTCATTTTGACAAAACAAAGGTGGCAAGCACCTAATTTTTTGATCCAGAAGTAGAAGATTGTCATGTTAAAACCTGGGATGCAGCAGTGACCCAAATACAAACATAGTTAGTTACTAAGGGGAAACACCTGCTGATTGATCAAGGGCATTGGAGGAAATTCTTGGCTGTGAGGGTGGTGAGAGCCTGGCCCAGGTTGCCCAGGGAAGCTGTGGCTGCCCCATCCCTGGCAGTGTTGAAGGGCAGGTTGGATGGGGCTTGGAGCAACCTGGGCTGGTGGGAGGTGTCCCTGCCCATGCAGGGGGTTGGAACTAGGTGATCTTTAAGGTCCCTTCCAACCCAAACCATTCCATGATTCTCTGATTTGGAAGGATTTCAGGACACAACCCTCCAGCCAGGGATCAGTCTACACAGATAAAAGCTGCATCTCTTACATTTTGCACATCTCAGCATCTATTAAGAGACACAACAACAATCAGAGCAGCTCCTTCTCCCTGATCTAACTGTCATCACCTAATCAAGTGCATTAAAACCTCCAAACACAACAAACTCCTCAGAGCTTTTAGGTACCAGCTCACTGAGCCATCTCTTTCCAGGGCCCACTGTGTGAGCCCAGCAGCTTATGCCAGATTTTAATGCTTTCCTCCTAAAATAAACCCAACAACCACCACTCATCCATCACCAGATTGCTGTGATCACCATCGAGCTGATCCTCAAGCTAGTTCAGTAGGCCCTGAGGCTCCATAATTTTGCTTTAATACCTTTTAATCCATCTGGAGACAGTGCAGCCCACATTTAACTACCCAGGTCTTTGAAATATGGCACCTGGACCCTGGTTAAGAGATCCTAAAAGGTACCATGGACACCAATAGAACTAAATCAGCTATTTTTTTCAGAGATTAAGCTTTTATTCTGTGGGAGGCAGCTTGAACAGCCACACTTGAATCCAGCCTGCCCGGGACAAAGTCAGCTCTGATTCCCCTTTCTTCTACTTCTGCCAAAAGGAACAGGCAGGTCCAACCTTCCCCCAGGGCCACCACAGAGAGATGCCACCACCAAGGGTGTCACCACAGGCAGAGCTTCCCCCTCTGGCCATGCACCAAACTGTCCTGTGCTCCACAGCTCTTGCTGCAGAACTGGGGAGCACAGAAAAGAGTTCAGCAGGATGAAGTCTCAGCTCCAATTTCATGGTTTAATAAAGCTGGGATAATAAAGGGGCACAGAAAGTTACGTGTCTTGAAGGCCAAAAAGGGAAGCCAGATGTTTGAGCCAAGGCTAGAACTTTGAAGTTCCTATTCTCTCATTTCTCTACTCAGTCAAGTGAGTCAGAATGGTTTTGCAAAGGGTTGATGTATTTTTTTTTTCATGTACTTGAAGGGGATATACAGCAAGGTGACAGAACTTCAGCCTACTGCTCCACAGTGGTCTAGTTTTGATGCTGCCCATCAGCCAGCAGAGTTGGAGCAGGGCAGGGGATGACCCAATGCAGCTCCCTCTCGGCCTCCAAAGCCTTCACCAAGCAGGGGCCACCTCCTCACCAGGAGCAAGGGCTCCCTGCCTGCCTCAGGACCAGGGAACAGGCTCAGGGAGCTCTACCACCTTCTCCATCTCTTGTCATGGGAAGACAACCCCATAGCTCACCTGCCTCAGGACCAGGCAACAGGCCTAAAGCAGGACACAAGTGTGAGTGAAGCATCCCCAGCATGACAGGCCAGCCAGGCAGCTCCTGCAAAAGCCAGAACATGCTGCTGCCTCCTGCCACAATCATGTCCTCAGCCACCAGGTCCCAAAAACCCAGTTCCCAGCCCACAGAGCTGACCCAGTCTTAGTGCCACCAGCTCAGATACAGAATAAATGAGCTCTTTTGGTCATTCAGCAGCAAGTTCCTTGGTAACCAGGAGTGCCAGAACACCCTCTGGATCACCAGCAACACCTGCCTGGATGTGCTGCAGCCCAGACACACTTTACTCCTTAGCAAATCAAAGGTTCAAACCACCACCAGGTCTCCAAGGGAAGCTTTAAGCATAAAAATCATGAGAGCACCTACTGCTACAAAAATATTGGAAGGTGATAATAGGGGCTATAAAAAAAAAAAAGCTAAGATGTTGCTGTGGGAAACTTGAAGATCCAAGCTACACATGCCTAGTTTCATTTTTGCCTCTTGCAGGAGGGGGACACAAGCTCCTGTGGATCTGCTGCTCCTTCTGCTTCCCACTTAGCTACACATTCAAGAGGCCTGGTGACAACCTGAAAGAAGTGGGACTTGTTTTGTAACTAAACCAAACCCTTTTGAGAGGCCTGTTTGCCAGTCTCTGAGTGAAGGGTTGACTTGAAAGGTGCTGCCTATCACACCAGCATTTCCTGGAAGAAGTCCCTCTTCCTAAGCTGTTCCTAAGCTGGCAGGATACAAATCCCAGATAATGGAAGAATACATTTGCTAGGAGGTAATCACCTGCCTTCCAAACTCACATGGGAGTCAGGAATGCACACTCCAGGTGACTGGTACGTTCAGGAAATCATAACTGAGCTCTGACAGCTTCTGAGGTGGCTCATCTTTGCTACTGGAAGGAGGAAAAGGGTGAAAGACTGGGTGATGAAACAGGGTATCTGGATGCAAACCAAATGCACTCAAGGGCTAGTTCCAGAAACAATATTTATTTTGAAGCTGTTCAGTAAAATTATGTAGAAGGATCCTAGAAGCTGACTAGGAAACTATGTTAACACTTCCTGCTGTGTTGAAGAAAAGCTTGAAGAGTTCCACCTGAGCACAGAAGTTGGGGTGGGTTACTCTGTGTTTAGAAGTCAACCTGACTCCACAGAAACCTGCTTGAGAAGCCTGTGTTTTACAACACTATTTTATCTACAAACATCACAGAATCATGGACTGGTTTGGGTTGGAAGGGACCTTCAAGATCATCCAGTTCCAACCCCCTGCATGGGCAGGGACACCTCCCACCAGCCCAGGCTGCTCCAAGCCCCATCCAACCTGCCCTTCAACACTGCCAGGGATGGGGCAGCCACAGCTTCCCTGGGCAACCTGGGCCAGGCTCTCACCACCCTCACAGCCAAGAATTCCCTCCTCATGTCCAACCTCAATCTCCCCTCTTCCAGGTTTAATCCATCCCCCTTGTCCTCTCCCTCCCTGCCCTTGTCCCAAGCCCCTCCCCAGCTTTCCTGGAGCCCCTAGACCAGGTTTCTCCAAGCCCCATCCAATCTGCCCTTGAACATGACATGATCAATGCTGACACCTCTTTGTCACAGAAGGCCACAACCCGGGTGCTGAACCACAACTATTCAGCAGACAAGCAACCTGCCTTGGTGGGCTGACACACCACAAGCATGTAGTGACCACCACACGTGGTACAACCAGCAGAAGCTTGACACAGCAGGGCTGCTCTTCACAAATACCTCAGAAAGCCAAAGAATGATTCAAGCTTCCTGTGAGACTAAATAGCTTTGTAGTGATGGTGTAAGATTTCTGGGCCATGAGGGGCACTGAAACACCCTGGAGTGGCAGCTGTTCTGTGACAGATGTAGTCCTGGAGCTGCACATCACTGCTCCCTCCTCCTGCCTTCATGGCTGCTCTGACTTCATTTATTCTTCCCAACATTCCTCCCCAGTTATTCAGGCTCTAACTCATCACTGCTCCCATTGCTTCCTCCCAGTTTATAGAATCACAGAATGGGTTGGAAGGGACCTTAAAGATCATCTAGATCCAACCCCCTGCATGGGCAGGGACACCTCCCACCAGCCCAGGCTGCTCCAAGCCCCATCCAACCTGCCCTTCAACACTGCCAGGGATGGGGCAGCCACAGCTTCCCTGGGCAACCTATTCCTTCACCTCATGGTGAAGAATTTCTTCCTGATGTCTGACCTAAATCTCCCCTCTCTCAGTTTAAAGCCATTCCCCCTTGCCCTGTCACTGCCCTCTCTGGTGAAAAGTCCCTCCCCAGCTGACAGAACCTGCTGCCACAAGCCTGTATTTCTGACAGCAGAGTTCAGTTATGCTGTGTTTGTTCCCAGTGTGCCTCACAGCACCTCATCTTCACACTTTCCCAACTGTCTCCAGGAAGGAGGGCACACGAGCAGCAGAACATGCCCATCTGTGAGCTCCAAGGAAATGGGAACATAAGGACAATCTTGCTCAGCAGTCACATGAAGAGTTACACCAGCAAACTCTGCAGCACAGCCTGAGAACTGCTTCTCAACCTACAAAGCCAGCACACCCAGCTTGTGGCTGAGCCAAACATTGGGTGTTCAAGGTAAAAAAAAAAAAAGAAAACAGTTCTTTTCAGGAGGCTAAAAGTGTGTCTGTATGAAGGTAAGAGGGGAACCAGGAAGTCCTTCTGCCTCTGCAGTTATCACTGCCCACCCTGGGCCACAGAACTGCTCAGAGCTACAGTCTGTTATATCTGACTGGTCTACCTCATTCTTAACCACAGCAATCATTAAGTCTTTGTGACCCAGAGGGATTCACTAAAAAGAACCCACCTCAAGGACATCACCCTCTGTTCTAGCTTTGGCTAAAGCTAAATTCAGAAATTTCTGTCTGGGACACGTGGCAGAGAAGCCAGGGATCAGTTCTGAGCAGGCAGGTACATCCCAGACCCTGGCAGACCCAGCAGCAGCAGGTTGGTACCTGCAGTTACCCAGGAGATGAGGTCCCAGCCCAGCAGGCACCTTGTGGAGCAGCAAGGCCTCCCCGGGGGAACTAAAGAAATTCAACTCAAACAGGCCCCAGAGAGCAAAGCTGCAACAAACCAGCAACACTGCACCAGGACACAACGTGCAGAAGTGATGATTTCAAGCTTCCTGGGTGAAGAAATTCACAACTGCACACCTAGGTGCCAGCTTCCCAAGGAAAAGGGGTGTGAGGCCTGAGGAACGTTCCCTAAAGCAGCCTGAGCTAGAAAGTGGTTCAGAACTAGATCAGTAGCTACTGCCTGTGCCCAGGGGGACCCTCTGGGTGAGGCAGGACAGGAGGCAGCAGCCTCCACCTCCTTCCCTCAGCAGATCCAAGGCTGCCAAACACATCTCTCTTCTTCCTGCTCAACTGCAAAGCACGTGTTTGTGGCTTCCCTTTTGTCACCCCGATCCAGGTGGGGCTAGGAGGTTCCCCCGCAGGTAGGACAGGGGAGAAACAAGAGGAGCAGCTGCTGCCGAGCCCACCACGGCCACATCCTGATACCCTGCAGCCAGATTGCCACCTCCCAGCCCTGCCAGCCTGGCTGCCTGCACAGGCCTGCTCTGCCTGCTTATCAACAGGGAAGGGGGAAAAAAAATAAGAGAAAGAAAGATTGTGCAAATCGAAGCGGGGAAACAAACAAACAAAAAAAAAATCTCTGCTCCCTCTGCCGGGGTGGGATTGCTCAGAACTGCCGCTGCTGCTGGGGGAAGGGCTGCCCGAGAGCAGCACCCCCAGCAGGGCGAGGGAACCGAGCCGGGCCCGCCGCTGATCCCGGGCCAAACGGGAGGCGAGCGGGGAAAGTCCTCGGCAGCCCCCGGAGGAATCCCGCGGTTCCCAACACCCGCCCCCAAGGGCCGGTTTCTGCTTCCAAGGTTCTTTTCCCAGGTCGCTCCCCGTGGCGGCTCTGGGGGTGCAGGCCGCCCTGAAACGCCCCCAACCCCCCCCGTGGCGGCTCTGGGGGTGCAGGCCGCCCTGAACCCCCCAAATCCCCCCCGTGGCGGCTCTGGGGGTGCAGGCCGTCCTGAGCACCCCAAACCCCCTCCCCGTGGCGGCTCTGGGGGTGCAGGCCGCCCTGAGCCCCCCAAATCCCCCCCCCGTGACGGCTCTGGGGGTGCAGGCCGCCCTGAGCCCCCCAAATCCCCCCCCCGTGACGGCTCTGGGGGTGCAGGCCGTCCTGAGCACCCCAAACCCCCTCCCCGTGGCGGCTCTGGGGGTGCAGGCCGCCCCGAACCCCCCCCGGGCCGCCGGGCCCGCGCTGCCCGGCGCTCCCCGCAGCAGGCCCCGCGCTCCCCGGGGGGCAGGCCCCGAGGCGGGGCAGGCCCGGGCCAGGCCGCAGGCCCCAGCAGAGCCCCCCCAGCCCCCTCCCCGCACTCACCATGGCTGCCGGTGGCTCCCGGGGGGAGGGGGGGGAGCGGCTCTAGGCTGGGCCCCGCGCTCCGCTCATCTCACGGCCGGCGGCGGGGCCTCCCCGCCCATGCACCGGCGAGCTCCCGCCGGCCGCGGAGTCCCAGCCACTCCAGCAGGCGGCCTCCCCCACCCGCAGAAACCGCCGCTTCCCAGCCCCCGGGCCTCCCCCGGCCGGTGGGGACGGGGAGTCCCGGGGTGCTGGGAAGGGCCGCTTAGAGGGCAGGCCCGCGGGGACCGGGAGGGAGCGGCGGGAAGGCCGGGCGGGCGGGCAGGGAGGAGGAGCGCGGGGTGTCGGTGCGGCCGGGGCTAGGCCAGGCGCATCCTGCCGCGCACCGGGAGGCGGTGCCGCCCGCCCCGCCCCGCCGGAAGCGGCGCCCTCAGCCAATCAGCGCCCAGGCGGTGGCTCAGGCGCATGCGCACTTCTCCGCCGAGCAACCCCCGCCGCCATCTTGGAGAAGGGCGAGAAGGTGCCCGCCCGGAGTTGCTCCTCACCCCGCCCCCGCGGGTTTGCGCATGCGCCGAAAGGGTCGTCCCGCCCGGCAGGAAGAGGCGGGGGGCGGGGTTGAGTGTGGACACGCCCCTTTGTGGGCGGGGATTGGGCGGGGCCTGTGGGCACGCTCGGGGCGCGTTGCTTAGCAACGGTGCGGCCGCCGCGGCCTGGGCCTGAGCCCCGCCAGGCCCCGCCAGGCCCCGCCAGGCCCCGCCAGGCCCCGCCAGGCCCCGGCCCCCAGGGCCGGCCCTGCCGCCTCCCCGCTCCTTCCCACCTCCCCAGAGACTTCAGACCCACCAGGATGCAGCCTGCGTTCACTGGCTTCATGCCTGTGTAAGTAATTCATTCATTCAAGTGAACTCGGTGGACTCCCACTCCCCCCAACCCCCCCCAAACCCTGCAGGTCCTCACTGGAGCTGTGTGGCATAGAACCCCCTTCCTTAACCATCTCTTCCCACTCCCCAGTTCAACTTGGGGCTCTCTGTGGCCCTCGGTTTTCCAATGGCCAGGAGAGAACGTTAACACAGACATCCAGAACAGCAGGTGAGTTTGAAAGGAAAAAAAGAAATTAAAAGAAGGACACCGAGCCTCTAAGCACTGTCTGAAAAAAAAAATAAAATCAAGATCTGCTGGAGTCCCAACCCCACGAAGTGGATACAATTCAAAATGCTTCTCGTGGTTCCCAGCCTCTCCCAGTTAGAAGGGGTGGCTGAAACTTAAAGGGCTTGAGAGGGGCCAGTATCCATGTGGGGATATTGCAAATGCTCACAGTTCCATGAGAGGATTAAACCAAACAAGAGAGGGAGGAAAATAAACCCTCTGTGGGGGTGTAAACTAACCACGAGGCTCAACAAGCAGATTATGGTTGAGCAGTTCCCTCTCTTCTCCGGGGCAGGTTTCCTTCCACGCCTTCAGCAAAGCCCTGACCCCACGAGCCCCTGTCCTGCTTACCCCAACCAGCCTTTCCTTTTGGGTGGCAATGCTGTTCCTGGGCCACGCAGGCTGATTAAAAAAAAAAACCCACCAGGAAGGAGAGGTGCAGCTGAGCAGGCACTGCCTGGAAGCGTGGGAGGTACATCTGCTCCCTGCCACGTGCTGATGAATTACCCTGAGCACCCCCCCAGGCTGAGCACTGTCTCCAAAAACTACCTCTCCAACACCTCCAAAACCTCTCCAACACCTGCAAAACCTCCCCCACCCTCTCCAAAACCTTGAAAACCCCTCCAAAACCCTTCCAACACCTCCAGAACTCCACCAACATCTCCTCCCACAGATCCAAAAAGCCAGGCTGAGCCAGGGGACGGGACGTGCCCACCTGTGTGTGTGTGTGTGAGAGAGAGGCTGGAGGTGCCTTGAGATGCCACCTCAGCAATACTGCAGCTGCAGTGGCAGAGGGCAGGTTACCATGGTGACTGTGACATGGATAATCTTATGTTTGCCCTTTGTCATTCCAGCAGAGTTGCTTGTGGACACGTGCTCCAGGTTGCACATTGCTGCCCAGGGAAGTGCAGCTGCTGGGCATGGATCTGCTCAGCCATGCACACCTCACCTCCAAAGCCATGTAGACCTGCTTCTTCCACCCTTGCTTTTTCTGGAGTGTTTGGTTTTTTTTTGGGGGGGGGGGAGTTCTCCAAAACAGAAGCAGCTCCAGCTCCCTGGGCTGGGCTGGGAGGGATCTGGTGTGCCACGGGCATGGGGCAAGCTGGTGGGGACCAAAAGAGTCACAGAATCATCATAGATTGGTTTGGGTTGGAAGGGACCTTCAAGATCATCTCATTCCAACCCCCTGCATGGGCAGGGACACCTCCCACCAGCCCAGGCTGCTCCAAGCCCCATCCAACCTGCCCTTCAACACTGCCAGGGATGGGGCAGCCACAGCTTCCCTGGGCAACCTGGGCCAGGCTCTCACCACCCTCACAGCCAAGAATTCCCTCCTCATGTCCAACCTCAATCTCCCTCTGCCAGTTTTAATCCATCCCCCTTGTCCTCTCCCTCCCTGCCCTTGTCCCAAGCCCCTCCCCAGCTTTCCTGGAGCCCCTTCAGGCACTGGAAGGTGCTCTAAGGTCTCCCTGGAGCCTTCTCTTCTCCAGGCTGAACACCCCAACTCTCCCAGCAGAGCAGAGCTGCTCCAGCCCTTGGATCACCTTTGTGGCCTCTTCTGGACTCACTCTAGGAGCTCCACGTCCTCCCTGTGTTGGAGTCTCCAGAGCTGGACACAGTTCTCCTCAAGAAACCTTCCACCAAACTGCTGGATCCTTCCAGGGAGCTTCTGCCCTGAAGCATCCACGGGGATGCACAGGATTGGAGGCTCAGGGGGTGTGTGGAGCTTTGCAGCCCTTCATCCCTGCTTTAGAAACATCCACCCCGAGGCAGAGGAAGGTGACCTGGTGCCTCACACTGCTGGGGAAACAGCAGGTCTCATCCAGCCCTGGCTGGGACTTGCTGGGGTGTGAGGACCACAGCTGCCACCAGCAGCCCTGCTGCACCAGGAGAAGCACGTCCAGCAACACGAGCAGTGCCAGACCCCTGGTCTCCTTTTAGCCCATTTCTGGGGCTCTGCTGGAAGGGCCGTTTGTGAAGGACAATCAATAGTCCCACCAAGCCACCATCTGCAGCCTTGGCCTTTCTTTTGGGTCTCCTCCATCTCCTGTTTGCTGAAGAGGGAGGCAGCAAGGCCCAGCCGGAGCCCGGATCAGCACCGAGATGGGAGAAGCCACCACCCTGCCAGTTTCCTTTCTTTTCTGGTCAGTTTATCTTTAAACCACCACCAAGCAGAAGGAAGGGTCATGCCAGAGAGCTGAACAGCTGCGTTGGGAGGCCAAGGGAAGAGAATTTATGAAACCCAGTCATTATTTCATGGCTTATCCCTCAGGTTTTCTTGTAAACACGCAGCGAAACGCACTGGAACGTGATGTAAAGCCCTGACATCAAAGCCTCCTGCAACAGCTCCAGCCTTGATTCCAGCCCATTCAATTCCACCTTCAAACAGTCACCACATCCAATTGTTTGATTCCAGCTCTGCAGAGTTTGGGTTTTGCCTCCAGGGTTAGTCTGAGCCTCCCTCCAACCCAGCAGCTGGCGACGCTTCGCAGCCAACCCCGTGTCTGTTCCCATCTCCTCGTCACTGCTCCCACCACAGATGGAGCTGGAGCTCCTTCCAAATGCTATCTAGCCATCAGCACCTCCCTGCTCTGCCACCTCATGGAAAAGAGCTTGAGGGAAAGGGTTAAATGTCCCTTTCCAAAGGCAATAAAGCCGCTTGGAAATGTGAGGGGAAAGTTTTGGGCAGCAAAGCCCAACTGCTCCTCACGAGGGGCTTGGCAAGAGGTTTGCTCATTTACCACGTTGTAAAAGATACAGCAGGGAAAGGCCCTGAGTACAAAGACCTGTGGAAAGCACAGGTGGGTGGAATGAATTTGAAAAAAGCACTGTAGCTGTTGCTCTGGGAAAGGGGTGCTCCTGAGACCTTCTGCCCATGATGGTTCTTCCTTCTGCCATCACCCTGTGCCAGGTGTCTGTACCCTGGTGTCCCAGGGGAGGAGGGTGATCATCCCACACCATCCCACATCCCTGTGCCAGGCAGTCTGGTGGGGCTGTCTGCTCTGGCCAGGGTGGCTGTGGTGGGCAAGGATCTTATGTGGCCACCACAGCTGGCCAGGTTCTCCTGCCTCTGCTCCTGCCCTGCTCCACACCCTGTCGGGTTTCACCTGGGACTGTTTTGGTTTTCAGGTGATGTTTAATCATAGAATCATGGAATGGTTTGGGTTGGAGGGACCTTAAAGATCATCTAGATCCAACCCCCTGCATGGGCAGGGACACCTCCCACCAGCCCAGGCTGCTCCAAGCCCCATCCAACCTGCCCTTCAACACTGCCAGGGATGGGGCAGCCACAGCTTCCCTGGGCAACCTGGGCCAGGCTCTCACCACCCTCACAGCCAAGAATTTCCTCCTCATGTCCAACCTCAATCTCCCCTCTGCCAGTTTTAATCCATCCCCCTTGTCCTCTCCCTCCCTGCCCTTGTCCCAAGCCCCTCCCCAGCTTTCCTGGAGCCCCTTCAGGCCCTGGAAGGTGCTCTAAGGTCTCCCTGGAGCCTTCTCGTCTCCAGGCTGAACACCCCAACTCTCCCAGCCTGGCTCCAGAGCAGAGCTGCTCCAGCCTCTCAGCATTGTTGTGGCCTCTTCTGGACTCTCTCCAGGAGCTCCATGTCCTTCTTATGTTCTTAAGTTTACTGATTATGTTGCTCTGAACAGCTTCCCAATTCCCATGGAAGGGCTGCTTTAAGCTGGGACAAAACAAGCTCATGGAGCCATGGGCTGAGGCGTGACTGGAGGTCCCCAAATAAGCAGGAATGGGTTCAGCACAGGCAAAATCCTGCTTCAGCTGGGCCTTGCAGGTCTGGTGTTCCACCTGTATTTTGAAAGGAAGGCCTGGAAATCCATCCTGGGGTCCACACCAGCCCTTCCAACAGCCTCAGGCCTGGAGGAGCAGGGTGGGAAAGGGGGAGCAGGAAGCCAGGGCAGCTTGGTCTCTCTGGTGAGAGTCTCCACTGCTGATACAGACAAGGAGAAAGGACACGTGTTGGACTGTGGCTTTTTTAAAACCTACCCAAATGTCAGAGTCTGCCTTTGCCATCTTCCTAGACCTCAAAAAACCCACCCAGGCAATGCAACACGTCCATGGTTTGGGGAGGGGACCAGCAGAGGTGCAGGTGGCTCCAGGGAGGATGGCAGAGCTGGGCTGCCATGGGCAAGGTCTTGAGGGATCCGTCACCCACCCTGAGCTCCTGTGGGGCATCCACCAGGAGCCACATGGATTTGTGACAGTCTGCTTGGTCCCATGCCTCAGTGGGTGCTGGGGGGGGCAGCTAATGGGGTTTATTGAGCTGAGTGTGGTGAGAGGGAGACAGGTCCCATCAGCCAGGCACCAGAAAGGTCTCCCCTTCTTTTAGGAAGTGGGGGGTGGAGGGGGCTGCAAAGCCAGAAGCCATTAGGGGTTCCCTGGATCTGGGCACACTCACCTCCTCCCTTCCAAGGAAGAGCAGCCCTTTGCCTCCTTGTTTCTGCTCCTCTCTGCTCGGCCCATTAGCTGAGGCATTAAATTTTAACATTTTTTGTTGCTCCTTGCAGTGTGCTCCTGGGTGAGTGGGTGCCTGGGTGGGTGCCAGGGGCCCTGGTGCCACCCCCAGGGGCCCTGGGGGGACTGTGGGAGCCTGGCTGTGGTGGGGAGCCCCACCTGCACCCTGTGGGCTGGAGAGGGGCTTCCCTGGTGCCAAATGCCTGCGGGATGCTGACCCCAGCTCCCAGGAACTGGCGTGGCATCAACCTCCCTGCAGACACACTGCCCACGTGAGCAGGGGGTGACAAGGTGGTGCCACCCCCAGCAGCCCAGCCATGCTGCCTGCTCCCCCATCACCTCTGGGACTGGGGGCCATCCTGTCGCCCACCCTTGCAATTAACTCCCTGTGCCCTTCAGGAGCAGTCCCCGACCCTGACCACCCACCAGCTTCACCTTATGCCCCTGCCCATGTCCCCAGCCCTCACAAGACACTGTCCCACAGCTCCCTTGGTGCAAACCACCCCCAGGAACGTGCCAAGGGGACCTGTTCTCCCCACTCTGCAGCACAAGCTGCCCCCCCAGCCCCTCTTTGCCGTGGGTGCTCAGTGAGCACCCTGTGCTTTGAGCTCTGCTCACCGTGGGCAGGACCAAGGACAACACGAGTCCCTGAAAGGCCTTGGGGTAATGGGCTCTGCTTAATGGCAGGAGAAATGCTGGGGCTTGAAATAGCTGATGGGAGAGGACGTCTTGAGGAGGAGCCCTGCTCTGGATCACGAAGCTCCTGCTGCTCCAGCCTTGGGCAACAGGGCAATAAAATCACCCACCCTCCAGGCCAGGTCCCTGGTCTCCTGGGGAAGCTGTGTGGTGAGGATGGGACCTTCAGGCAGCACAGCTGGCAGCTTTCTGGCCACCAGAAGTTATAAAGCCATTGATTTTTGCCATGAGAAGGGGGGTGGGGGTGAGGCTGGAGCGGATGCACTGCAAGCAGAGCCACACGCTGAGTAATTCACAGTGAGGGATGACAAAGCCTGTGGCCAGGCTGGGGAAGCCTCTCCATGTCCCCCCAAGGACATGGCCCTTCCCTCTACCCCAGGGTGGTGCATGTGGGCATGGGGCAAGGGACCAGCACCACTCTCGGGGACCTGGAGGTCCCGTGCTGGTCCCTGCTGTGGTCCCAGCAGATGGGGAATGGTGAGATTCCAGAGCTGTTTTGGCAAGGGCGTGTGGCCACCTGGGTGAGGGGGCTCCTGACCCAGCATGCTGTCCCTGCTTGTCTCCCAGGAATAGCCAGACTCCACTGGCACGGCTGCCCTGGCTGGCACTGGTGGCACAGAGCCAGCCCTTGTGGGGCAGGGACACAACTGGTGGGGCAGGGACACCCCTCACGGGGGCACCGTGGTGCTCCTGCCATGCCCCACACGCAGTGCCTGGCTGTGCAGCAGGGAGCAGCCCCCCAAGAATGCTCCCAGGCCACCTTCTCCACCACCACCACCGGGGCTCAGAGCACCCACAGACACCCACGGCCACCCAGGCCAAGACAAATCCCCACCCTGGTTATGCCAAGATGCCCCATGCCAAGGGTTGCCCGGGGCAGAGCCTGTGGAAGGAGCAGGACAGGGTACCAGGGGACAGAGCAGGGCTCTCGGTGACACGCCGAGAAGATGTGCTGAGTTTGGCAGGTCTCAGCCGCGGCGCTGGCGAGCCCTGAGGCCTCAGCTCGGAGCTGGGAGAGCGGCTGGAGCCTGGGCAGCCCCGGCGGCGGCAGCTGAGGAGTTAACTTCCCAGCCTCACCGCATGAAGCTGGAGCTATTAATACTCGCAGGCCGGTTTAGCTGTCAGAGCGAGCGGCTGCTCTGCCGCTCACACCGGCCCCGCCGACCGCTCAACTTTCCTTCGGGGCTCCCGGCAAGGCTGCCCGTCCCCCGGACCCTGCCAGACCCTCCCGGACCCTGCCAGACCTTGCCAGCTCCTGCCAGGTCTTGCCAGACCCTCCCGGACCTTGCCAGCTCCTGCCAGGTCTTGCCAGACCCTCCCGGACCCTGCCAGACCCTGCCGGACCCTCTCAGACCCTGCCGGACCCTGCCAGATCCCTGCAGACCCTGCCTGACTCCCCGCAGCCCCTGCCCGGCCCCCCCAAACTGCTGCAAGTCCCCGGGCAGGGGCCACTTGCCCTGGCACTGCCGTGGGCACCGTCCTCTGCGCCCACCCCCGTCCCCTGCCACATGGGCGCCGAGCCCCGCAGCGGGGCAACCTCATCCCCCGGCCCCTGAAGTACCCCAGGGCTTGGCCGGGGGGTTCATCCTTACCCTGCCGGCCCCCCTCGCCTCGGGGGGTGATGCTGCCCCCCCCGGGTGGCTGCTGACACCCCGTGAGGAGCGGTGTCCCCTCCAGCCGGGCTGCAGGATGGGTGCGGGGCACGGAGGGAACCAGGGCAGCGCGGGTCAGGGCACAGCCCGGCTCTGCCTGCCCTCGGGCGGTCCCAACGCTCAGCCCGGCTGCCTGAGGGGCTCCCCGGCACCGTGACCCCCCCGCCGGGCCCCCCTGAGCCCCCGGCGGCACTGCCGAGGGGCAGGAAGATGCCAACAACCCTCCCGAGCTGCCTGGCCTGTGGTCCCACTCGCCCAGGGGTGGCGGCCGCCGGAGCCTTCAAGCGATGGATTCTTTCTGCTTCGTCTGCTTCCAGAAAGAGGAGCTGCAGCCCCTGCACCTGCACAGGTGAGTGCTGCGGGCCCCGGCCGGGTGGCACCGCGCTGGGGGCACATGCCATGAGCACGGAGGGGACGCGGGAGCACGACCCCGAGCCGGGATGGGGGATGATTCCTGGCAGGAGAGCTGCCTGCCGTGCCCGGAGTTTTTCCCTTGGAGCCTCTCCTGGCTGGAGCAGACCGTGGCCCCGGCACCGTGCCGTGCCGTGCCGTGCCATGGAAAGGCTGTGTGCACAGTCTTGTGTGTGTGTGTGTCCAGCACGTGCTTCCCTGGCAGCAGCAGCTCCCCGGGATTCAGGATGGTCCCACGCCGTGCCGAGGGGTGCAGGAGCGCCCAGGGGAGCGGGGCTGTGGGCAGAGGTGTGCAAACCCGCGGTGCCCTGCGGCCATCCCAGCCCTGCTGGCCCGAACGTGCTCCCCGTCCGGCCTCTGCTGCGGGGGACAGGGCAGTTGGGATGTCCCCAAGGAGGGCACGAGGCCCCCAAACGCCTGGCCCCCTCCCCAAAGTGCCCCATCCGCAGCGCTGAGCGGCCGCCAAGGCAACCGTGGCAGTGCAGGAAGGAGCCAGGCAGGGATGCGAGGTGTGAGGGCTGGCACGTGTCCTGCCCAACTGCTCCTCGGTGGCACTGAGCCACTGCCAGCTCCTGCCCCTGCCCCCATCCCCGGGGCAAAGCTCCTGCCCCTGCCACCATCCCCGGGGCAAAGCTCCTGCCCCTGCCACACCTGAGAGCCCCCCCATAAGCCCCGGCTGTCCCAGCCACATCCAGGGGGGTGGTGGTGCTGGGCCAGTGGCCAGGCAGGGCTATTGGCCAGGCTGTGGGCACATGCCAGCCAGGCAGTCTGTCCTGGCATGCAGGAAACACTGGGATTTGTTTGGTGTAAATCGTGTTTTTTGGAGCCTTGAGTCGTAGCCCGCGAGCCGGGTGCTGGCTGGGAAGGTGGCAGGAGCAGGGGGGAGGGGGATGGGAGATGTGCCTTGGATTTAGGCGCTGCTGGCTGGGGAGGGTGTGGAGCATCCCCAGGGCTCCTTGTCTCACAGCCCCCCTCCCTAACCCTAGCCCCCCCGGAGCTGGAGCTGACTGGCTGCACCCAGCCTGTGCTGGGCCACAAGTGGCACGAGTTCAGCGTCCTCAGCCAGGGAGGGGAGTGCCCGCTGTGACAGTCTGGTGGCCCGAGGTCCTGTGTGGTGGCCGTGGGGATCACCCCTCCCTGCGTGGGGGCACAGAGAGGGATGGACACGTGTGGCTTGTCCCCGGGCCTCCCCTATCAAGGGGGGGCTGTGCTGAGGAGGGGCTCCCGATCCCCAAATCCCCCCCCCCAGTTGTCACCAGCCTGTCCCCAACAGCCTTTCCCTGCCTCCAGCCCACGGGGACAGGGCTGTCATCACCTACCGCCCCCGGCACAGCAGCTGCCGGGGTGGGGCTGCCCCCGGGCTCTGCTCTGGGGGTGCCAGCAGAGGGACCCACCGGCTGCTCCCGCTGCCCACCCCTGGCCCGCCACCCCCCACGCGTGGGCGCGGTGGCCGCGTGCCTGTCCCCGCAGCCTCGCTAGATGGTGCCAGGAGAACGGGCTGTGCGGAGGCGGCCGGGCGAGCCGCGCCGGGCGGTGCCAGGATGCCCGGGGTGCCAGACTCGCGCTGGGCTGGCAGTGGGGCTGTGCCACCACCCCACTACACCCCCAAATCCCGCCCCCCGCTTCCCCCCCCTCACCCCCAATAAAGAGAGACCCATTCCGGGTCATTTCAGAGGAAACCCGTTCCCAAGAAAACCGTTCTGTTCCCTTTCCAGCCAGCGGCTCAATTGCCATCATTACACTCCAGAGTCAACACCACGCCCGAGCTCCCTATAAGTACCCACAGGTGCTGCAGTCCTGACCCAGGCTGTGCAGGGGCAGGGGCAGCGTGCGGGGCACTGTGCCCCCTACCCAGCTGGTTTTGGGTCAAGCCTCTGCCCCCCCCAGGAGCATCGGATGGAGCCTGGGGGGCTGGGAGAGGGGTGGAGAAGCACCCCAATGGCTGCCGGCAGCGGCTCGGTGCGTCCCCAGCCCCACAGCTCGGCTGCAGCTTGTGCCCCGCAGCCCCTGGGCTGCACCTCCTCCCTGACCTTGAGAGAAGCCCCTGGGAATCTCAGCCCGGCAGCCCTGGCAGGGGATGGCAGCACGGCGGGTGTGGGGACCACCGAGGTGGGGGGGCCCTGGACTCCCCCCACCCAGCCCTCTAGGAACAAGCCTCTCTCCGAACCCCCCTTCCCCTTGAAATCCCAAAGGTCGTGCCGGTGGAGGGGCGAGGCTGAGCCAACCGCAGGGGCAGGGCAGGAGGTTCTGGGGCTGCTACGGGGAGGGGACAAACATCCAAGAGCCATCGGGGAGACGCCGGTGGCAGCTCCCCGGGCTGAGCGTGTCCCCCCCTGCCCGTGCTGTGGCTCCCGGCGTGCTCTGCTCCCCTGTCACCCTCCCTCCCTCCTTCCTTCCTTCCTTCCCTCCCTCCTGCTCCTTCCCAGCATCCCTGCCAGCATCTCAAGGCAGGTTTTTAGCTCACGTCACCCGGCTGCGGGTGGCCCTGGCACCCCCACCTGGCACCCCCTTGGCTCCCACTCTGCCCGGGGCACCAAACGTTGGCGAAGGGACAAGTGACCTTGGACGGGACTGGGCTTGCTGGAAGTATTTGAGACTTGAGGGGTGATTTCCTGGGATATTTCCTTTCCAAGCAGAAACCTTGGGGGCACTCGTGGCCCCTTGGGCAGCCTCGGGGCTCATGGCACAGTTTGGGATGGAGCTGAGGTGATAAACACGTTTGAACCGGCGCCTTCTCGCTAATCTTAATTAGTTATTCATGTTCTCTAAGTGCTTTGAAGACCGTCAGCTGGGTGCACAGGAACTGGTGCTACTGGTGTTACTGTTAGCCAACCCACGTGCTGTCAGTGTGCCCTGGCAGCTGCAAAATGTGCCACGGAGCCCCACGGAGCCTTGTGGAGCCCCACAGAGCCCTGTGGGGCCCTGATGAGCCCCATGGATCCCTGCTGAGCTCTGTGGAGTTCCACAGAGCCCCATGGGAGCTTGATGAGCCCCATGGAGCCCCACAGAGCCCTGCTGAGCTCTTTGGTGCCCCGCAGAACCCTGCTGAGCCCCACAGAGCCCTGCTTAGCCCCACAGAGCCCTATAGGGGCTCATGGAACCCCATGGAGCCCCACAGAGCCCTGCTGAGCCCCACGGAGCCCTGCAGAGCCCTGCTGAGCCCCACAGAGCCCTGCTGAGCCCCATGGAGTCCCACTGAGCCCTTCTGTGCCTTGCAGAACCCTGGTGAGCCCCCTGGATTTCCATGGAGCCCTACGGAGCCCCATGAAGCTTCAGGGAGCTCCACAGAGCCCTGCTGAGCCCCACAGAGCCCTGCTGAGCCCCATGGAGTCCCACTGAGCCCTGCTGAGCCCCACAGAGCCCTGCTGAGCCCCATGGAATCCCACTGAGCCCTTCCGTGCCTCGCAGAACCCTGGTGAGCCCCCTGGATCTCCATGGAGCCCTACGGAGCCCCATGAAGCTTCAGGGAGCCCCACAGAGCCCTGCAGAGCCCCACAGAGCCTGGCCACAGCCTGGCTGGTCCCTTGCTGACAGCTCAGCCTCCCTGTACCCGGGGCCCAGCACAGCCCCATCCTCCAGCCCGGGTGTGTGGGGTGTGCAACACCATCCCTGCAGCCCCCCCTGTCCCCCTGCAGCCCCCCCTGTCCCCCTGCAGCACCCCCCCCAGGTCCCCGTGCAGGCTCCCCAGGCCCCAGCACCTCACAGCCTGACCTAGAAAGAGCCCCGAGCTATAAATAGGGTGAGCCAGGGGAGATCTGGAAGGCACAGCTCGGAACACCACGAGCTGCGGGGACGCAGCCGGGGGACAGCATGGCAAGGGCAGGCAGGGGACGTGGGGACACAGATGGAGGGTTTGGGAAGGGATGGGGCTGGACCCACCCTGTCCTCAGCAGCTGGTGGAGCAGGGTGCCCAAGGAGGGCTGTGGTGGCTGTTACCAGCCTGTGTCCTGCCCACATGGCAGCAGAGGGACCACCTGCCAGGTCCCAGCTCTGCCCCCCCTCCCCATGTTGTGCCCTTTCCCAGCACCTTCACCCATAAGATGCTCTCCTGCCCTTTCCCAGCACCCACCCAGCCTGCCCTGACTTGCTGGGTTACAGGGCTCTGATGAAGCAGGGATGTCCCCATTCCAGTGGGGATCATCCATACTCCCAGCATCCAAGCCACGGGTGCTGGGAGCTGTTGGCAGGGGCTGGGAAGTGGAGAAGGGATCAAAGGGACTGGCAAGCACCCATGAGCCACAGCCACCCCTCCTGCTGCCAGGACTGGAGGCTGCTGGATGGGAGAAGGGTGGCAATGTCACACAGCGTTGGCACCACGTTAAAGAGAAGTGTCAGAATGGGATTCAGCCTCTTGCTTTAAAGTCATTCATAAAAAAAAAAAGACTAATTGCTCCCTGTGCTAAGTTGGAAGCGGATTAGAGCCACAAAGTGAGTCAGTGGCCACAGGTCCCCTGCCCTCCCTGGTGGCAGGGGGCTCAGGGGGCAGTGGGATGGCCACTGGCCCAGCTCATCTGGCCTGGATGGTGCATGGGAACACCTCAGCACGGCCCCTCGGAGCCCAGGGCAGCCCCACACCCGTGGGTCAGCTCCAAGTGGCACCTCCAGGACCCAAGGGACCAGCTGAGAGCCAAGGAAGCCCCAAAACAAACCTCGGCCTGTGTTAAAACATCCCTGCTCAGCTCCTCTGAGTGCCGGGAGAAATCAGGAACGACTGGATGTGCCCAAGGGTGCTCTGAGGAGGAGTGTGGCAGGAGAACTGCCTGGGCTGGAGGTGCCCGGGGGGCTCCTGGTGCCCGGTTGTGGCATCACTTGCTGAACGTGCTGCCAGACTTTGAGGAGGTAGAAAGGAAGCTGGTGCAGCGTGTCCACCTGGGTGGGCATTCCCTGCCTGGGTCTGGTGGTCCCACCATTCCAGAGGGCGTGGGGGGAGGAAGTGGAAGTGGCACTTTGGAGGTGGGAGCTGAAAAGAGAAGAAATAGAAAGGAGAAATATAGACCCAAGGAGATGCAACACAAAGCCGAGGAGAAGACAGGGAGACTCGGCAGGCTCAGGGAGAGCAGGAGATGGGGACCTGCCACCGGCAGGACACGGTCCTGTGCAAGGACCTTTCCCTCGCGCGGGGCTGGTGCTGGTGACCCCCAGGTGGTCCCAGCCCGGCCCACCCACCCGAGTCCTTTGGGCGGCAGGCGGTGGCAAGCGGGCAGGGGAGGGGGCGAGGAGCCCGATCCTTGGGTGGGTAACCGGGAGGTCCCGGTCCCAGCCCCTGCCCCCGGGGTAGGGGGGCTCCTCCTGCCCGGGCTGAGCTCCGGAGCCCGGCGGGAGGCGGCCGGACCCGCGCTGAACCCCCCCCTTCCCGGGAGAAACCCACCCGCGACCCCCGCGGGTGCGGGGACGGAAGGAGGGGGTGTAGGGGGGGTGCGGAGGGGGGGGTCTGCATCCCCCCTGTGCCCCCCAGCTCCCGGTGGCGGAGCCTCCCCCCCCACTTCCATCCCCCCCCCCCCCGGCGGGGCGGTGCCGGTGGCGGGCGGGGCGCGGGGCGGGGCGGTGCGGGGGGGCCCCGCCGCTCTCCGCTCCGCTCCGCTCCTCCGGTGGCGGCGGCGGGGCCGCGGCATGAGCCCGGCGGGGCGGGGAGCGGGCGGCGGCGGCGGCGGCTCCTCTCCCGCCGAGGACGGGGCGCTGGGGTTCGCCCCACCGGTAAGGGGGCGGTGGGGAGAAGATGGGGGTGGAGGGAGCTCGGGGAGCTCCGGTACCGGCCCGTGCCTTTGTGGCGGGGCCGCCCTTTGTCTGCCCGCACGGTGCGGGGGATGGGGGGCGGGTCCCCGCACGGTACAACCGGGATGAATGGGGGGCGGGGATGATCAGAGGGTGGTGGGGATGCTGGCCCCGGGGGCTTGGGGGATCCCGCCAGCAGCACCGCGTTGTGTGTGTCCCCCCCCCCCCGCCCCGCATCCCACCGCCACCCCCCGGGGCCACCTGCCCCTCGGCCCTGCGGCTGCGGGGACAAACTCGGGGCCGGAGACGGAAGCGGCGTGAGTCACACTTGAAAGGAGTTTGTACCGGAGCGGGGAGGGAGCCCGGGGTGCTGGGGGGCGATGGTGGGGCTCCTGCCTTGCCCTGCCTCCGGGGCCGCGGGCGCGGCCGGTTTTCCAAGGATAAAAGGGATCCCGGTGAATGTAGGGGGTATGGGGTGGGGTGGAGGGCGGATCTGGGAGGATGTGCTGAGCTGGGAAGCGGCTGGAGACAGGGAAAGGGGAGCAGCGAGGGGAGAGGGGGGCAGCTCAGGCCAGCTCCTCTGCTCACCTCCCCTCGGCTGCCCTCACCTCCCCTCGGTAGCCTTCATTTCCCCTTGGTAGCCTTCATTTCCCCTTGGTAGCCTTCATTTCCCCTTGGTAGCCTTCTTTTCCCCTTGGTTGCCCTCATCTCCCCTTTGTAGCCTTCATTTCCCCTTTGTAGCCTTCATTTCCCCTTGGTTGCCCTCATCTCCCCTTGGTAGCCTTCATCCCCCCTTTAGCCTTCATCTCCCCTTGGTAGCCTTCATCTTCCCTCCGTTGCCCTCATCTCCCCTTGGTAGCCTTCATCTCCTCTTGGTTGCCCTCACCTCCCCTCGGCTGCCCTCGCTGCCAGCTCGGGGTGGATCCAGCCTCCACCCCTCTCCATCCTCCTGCGGCTGCGGCTCGGGAAGGGGGGGAGCGTGACCCACTTTCCTCCAGGTCTGGCCTTGACGGTGCCCACGGGCGGGTGACGCCGGCCGGGGGTCCTGTGGCAGCTCCGGGACGGGGTGAGGGTCAGAGGGGGATGGGGTGGGTTGGTCTCAGCACCCCCTGCACTGGATCTGGCAGCGGGGTGTCGCCTGCCGGGAGCCGGAGCCGGCGCGACCGTGGCGTGGCTGTCATCAGGGTGCTGCTGTGCCCTGCCTGGGTGCTGCTGTGCCCTGCCTGGGTGCTGCTGTGCCCTGCCTGGGTGCTGCCCGGGGGGCGAGGGAATGAGGCCAAGGAGGGGACAGGCAGGACTGTCCCCCTCGGCGGGAGCCGGGGCCGAGGCCACCGGGGCGATGCTGGGGTCGGAGCAGGATGCTGGAGCCTGGGCTGCAGGGTCAGAGCAGACCCACTGTATCTGAAGGCCGTGAAGCCCCTCGGAGTAGAGCCAGGGCTGGTGTTGGGAGCTGGGTGACATGCCCCAGTGTCCCCAGGAGTGAGAGGGGACGAGGGTCCTGCCGGTGGGGACCGGGCGGGCGACGGGCAGGTGCCGCTCGGGGCGTTTGTCTTTGCAGATCCCGAAGGCGCGATGCTGCCGGCGCTGGCGGAAGAGTTTGGGGAGGGAGATGATGACAGGCTGATGAAACCAATCAAACAATGAAGTAATCATAAATCCCCGGTGCCGGCGGCGGGCGCAGCAAAGGCGGGAGGAGCTGGAGGCTGGAGTAGCTGAGGTCCTAACGAAGCCACCGCGCTCGTCAGGAGAAATCCCGGGAGGCCGAAGCACTGAAAGGCAGCCGAGGTCCTGCCATCAGGACAGTGTCACGCAGACAAGGGCAGGGAAAATCCTACTGGAGGCTCTGGGAGAGCTGTGTGGAGGGCACGGAGGATGGTGGCAGGAGGGGAGAGCGGAGGCTCCACGAGGAGCAGCGTCTTCCCGTCCCTCAGGAGGACAGCGAAGGCTGTTGGAGGAGAGAGCCCAGCTGCTGCTTTGTCTGCTCTTCCCAATTTTTTCCTGTGGAGGCTGGCTGTGAAACCTGAATCCTGGGGCTGAAGAGGCTTGGCACGGGCTCACGGCTGGGATGGGAGATGGTTCCTGCGACGGGAGATGCTGTGGATGAGTGTGCTGGGGCCTGAGCCTGCCCTGCAGCCGAGATGCCCCCACCGGGAGAGCCTGCACGTTGCTGGGTGTTTGGTGGCTTTGTTGAAGCCAATCCCGGTGCCAGGCACTCTGCTCTGGTCCAGGCATGGAGCTGGTATGAGAAACTCTGGATAACTGGGCGTTCAGAGCCATTGTCCCAAACTGGGAGCACGAGGAAGTCATGGTTTGGCAGAGGTTTGGAGCTGGTTCAGGCTCATGGTGCGACCTTCATTTCAGTGTTTCCCAGTGCATTCCCACTGCTACGGAGCCAGTGAGAGGCAGGAGGACATGGAGACATACCCCATCCATCCCCTCTGGGGGTTGCCTGCTCCTCCTGGGTGGCAGGATGCTGGTGGAGGGGCTGCTCCCAAAACGCTCCCTGTCTGCAGGGAAACTGTTTCCCTTGGCCATGCATGATCAGCTGCTTCCTGGACAAGCTGGGTTTGTCTTGGGTGGTGTCGGACAGCCCTGGGGTGTCACGGGGGCAAAGGGACCCTCTCCCACACGTGTTTTGCTGCTTTTGGTGGGGCGGGAGGTGCTTCCTGCAGGCAGCCCCTTGCCCAGCTGGAGAATACCCAGCCGTGGGTCCTGGTGTCTCTGAGCCCCCATGAGATGCCTGTTCCCCCCCACACCCGTGGCTGCATCGGCCTCGTTAGGTGAAGGTGCCTTTGTGAGCCCCCCCGGGGCACCCGTGTGCTGCTGCCCCCGGGAAGAGCAGCTAATAACACCTTGCACCATTCCCAGTGGCACGGAGGAGATGATGAGGATGTCCCCAGAATGGGGTCAGGCAGGAAGGGAGGTGGCAGGAGCTGGAAGTGGAGCGGGGCACTGGGACACAGCAGCTTGGTGGGGGACATGGTCAGGGCAGCAGCTGCCCCCCTCACCCTGGGGCAGTGCCAGAGGTGGGCTGCCAGGAGCAGGGACAGCCTTGGCAGGGCCAAGTCCTCTTGTGGAAATGACTTTGCCAGCTCAGTGGGTTGTTTTGGAGGAAACAGGAAGTCTGGGAGCTGGCTGGGGTGTGGGGGGGTGAGCTCCCTCCCCACGGGTGCCCCAGTCAAGCTGGGGAGCAGTTAGTGTTACCTGCTAATAACTAATGCCCATTAGGGGAGATTGAGGTTGGACATGAGGAGGAAATTCTTGGCTGTGAGGGTGATGAGAGCCTGGCCCAGGTTGCCCAGGGAAGCTGTGGCTGCCCCATCCCTGGCAGTGTTGAAGGGCAGGTTGGATGGGGCTTGGAGCAACCTGGGCTGGTGGGAGGTGTCCCTGCCCATGCAGGGGGTTGGGACTGGAGGATCTTTAAGGTGCCTTCCCACCCAAACCAGCCTGGGATTCTATGATCCTTACACCAGAACTCATGACCACGCTGCTGCTGTAGTGAGCACCACAGTGACAGGAGGGTTTGGGGCTGGGAGGACACAAAGCTCTGCAAAAGCCACAAGGCACAAGGGCAGAGCAGTGTGCCCACCTGCTGCCCAGCCTTTCTCATTTCTCCACTCTTTAAGGATAAATTGGGTCTTGTTGAGCCCTTAGGGTTCTTCCCTTCCTCTTCCCAGTTCCTTGCCCCAGAGCAGCCCACAGTGGGAGCCTTGGCCCATCACCAGGCAGGTCACCTTGCTCCAGGAACCCCTGTGTCAGCCTCCAAAACCCTTTTCCTTTGACCCTCTGCAAGAAATGGGTTGTTTTCCTGCCCTGTCAGTCTCTGACATGGCCGGAGGGTTTTGGTTTTCCCCCCCCTCTTCCTCTCTTTAAATTTCCCAGCAGCTGCTGCCCCAGCAGCCTCTACTGCTGGCTGCCTGGAGCAGCTCTCCCGGGCGGCCTCTCCTCCTCTCAATGAGCTCTTAATGAGTTTGCAATTACTTATTGGCAGAGCTGAGGCACCCGGGGCTGGGCGTGCAGGGATGCAGAGCAGGGGAAAAGCATCTCCATGCAGGGAACAGCCTTGGGGTGGCAGTGGGTGGGCAACGCCAGGGCTGCTGGGCTCTGGATATGAGATGCCATCCTCCCAGGAAGTGCTCCGTGGTGTTGGGGATGGAGCTGGGGATGGTTTTGGGAGGGGAGCAGCAGTTGCCGATGGGAGACGAGTGGCTGCCTATAAATACCTGCCAGGGAGAGAGGAAGAGGTGGGTGGATTATCCTCCTCACTCAATGAGATAAACGGTTCTGAAGCTTAAACACGGGATGATTTTAGTCTGAATAGTAGGAGAAACGGTTCAGGATGTGGAGATGACGGCACGAACCGCCTGCGGGGAGCAGCGGGGTCCTGGAGCCACGTGGCAGCACCTCCTCTGCCCCTTTGCCATTGCCTGGGGTCTTGTGTCACGGGAACCTTCAGCAGGACTCAGCTGGGATGTGCACTGCTCCTCCCTGCTTTTAGAAGCTCCTTTTTCAAGACCACCCAAAGCAACCACGCTGGGTACCGTGTGCTGGGAGGGTGGTTTTGGCTTCCTTTGGGCATGGCGCTGGCTCCCCAATCCAGGTCCTTCTGGGCCAGGCCATGGAGGAGGGAGCAGGGCTGGTGTGCCAGGAAAAAAAGCCCCATTTCTGCTGTGGTTTGACCAGGAGCATCCACGTTGGCATATCCTGCATCAACCGAGGACACAGGACCCGGCCACCCCAGGCTGGTGGCATCTCTTGCCGCGTTGTCACCGTCACGCTGTCCCGGCGAGCGTGCAGAACCACTAGACACAAGCCCTTGCTCCCTCTCCCACCTCTGCTCCACGCACCAAACCCAACATCTTTTCAAAGGCATTTCCATTTTTCATGAAAACTTCTGCATCGATGCTCCTTTCGGCCTCGGAGCGTTGCTGTCCTGCCCGCCCTGGCGCCTCGAGCTTCCCAGGATCAGCCCTGGCCCTGTGCTCCCCCCGCAGGCAGGAAGGGAGGCCCTGCAGCAGGACCCCAGCAGTGTTCCCAGCAGCTCCAGTAAGCACCAGTAAGGCAGCAGCCACAGCCCTGGCACGGCTGGGAAAGCCTGGCAGGGCACCCAGAGTGGTGGGACCCCGTGTCTGATGGGGGCTTCTCCGTCGCTGGTCCAAAAGGAGCCACCTGGAAAGCCCAACAGGTTTAGCCAAGAGAAACAGCAAAGATCCCTTGACTTGGGGAGCTGTCTCAAGCAGCCATCAGTCCTTCACCTCCTCTCTCCCATCCCACCTCTTTTTTTTTTTTTCTCCTCAAACCCCATCTCTGCCAACGTGCATAATTACGTTTCAACGCCGGTTAATTAAGAGGAGCGTGATTGTAAATTCAAGTGTAGACAGAATTCTTCTTGCAAGGATGCTGGGAGCTGTTTTTAGTCATGCATCCATCGAGCTGCTGTGCTGATCCACCTCCACCTCCAGCACCCAGACACTGAAATGGTGCTCCTCTTCCAGGAGGCCAATAAAGCACTATGGAGATGAGCTGCTTTGGAGATCTTATGAGTCAAGCCGTTACATTTTTGGAACATCATGATGTTGAAGTTCCTTTTCTATTTTTCGCCCAACTTCCCAAGGATTAAAAAAAAACCCTAAAAATAATAAATATTTAAAAAAAAAAATTAAAAAAAAAAAAATCAAGGAGCTGTGCTCTGCCTTGGGATGAGAGGCAGGAGATCAGGCTCCTTGGGAAAGGGCTGGGAGGATCCTCAGGCAGGAGCTTGACCCTGCAGTGATGTGGGTGCTTCTCAGTCTCCATCTTCAGCAGCCCAGCTCCATCCCATCCCCACTGGTCCTGGGGACAACTGGGGTCCATTTTGAGGGTTGTTGGTTTTTTTTTTTTCCCCTTCCAGTGAGACACCACATTAAAAATCTACATATAAACCTGCTCCTGCTGGGCTGCTGCCCCATGGTTTTTGGCCATCTCCTATGAGATAAAAAGCAGCTGGATTTGTCCACCAGGGTCGCTGTGTCTCTGCTGGGGGTGGCTTGTTGGGGTGCTGGGTTCGTGTTCTTGGAGGTTGATGCAGCACTCTGAAGATAGCAGATGAAATCAGGGGTGGTTTTGGTGCTGTGGTGGGTAGGTCCAAGCTTGGCTCTTGTTGTGGGCACAGCCAGGGTGAGGAAAACTGCTGCTGGTTTGTTGGGAGCGAGGAATGTTGGTGCTGTTGTCCATGTGCTGGTAGGAGAAAGCCAAGAGCTGGTAAAGTTGGATGGTAGGAGTGATGTGCTGCAGAGCTGTTGTGTCCCACTTGGCATCCATGGCATGGCCCTGATCCCACTCAAGTGCACTGGGTGGCTCCCGGGTGGGCTTGGCTCTGGAGCTCTTCAAAGACAGGAGGTGGAGGGTACAGAGCTGGCTCCTGGTGTCCCCATTGGGATGGGGAGCCCCAGAGGGCTTCAGCTCCCATCCTGCATGGTTGCTGTGAACACACCAGGGCTGAGGAAACACATGTGTGTCCCCTTGTCCCTGCCCTCCTGGCTCTGCCGTGCCCCGAACCCTCCCTTTGCCCCCAGACTCACCCCCAAGTCGGAGGGGCAGGGGCACTCGCACCCCCTGGCCCTGCCCCCGTGGAGAGCCTGGAGCATCCCCTCCAGAGCCATCAGGTCGGTGGCCCCTGGGGACAAGAGGTGGCAGCCGGTGGGTGCCGCTCAGCGCCGCCCTGAGCAGCCTGGCACCTTTTGGCTGCACCTGCCAGCCCCGGGGGCGGGGCGCGAGGGGACGGGGTGGGGTGGGAGGGGGCCTGGTGGCTCCGCAGCCCCCAGCGTCACCCCCCGGGTGACGGTGCCTCTGCCTTGCAGCGCAGCCATGAGCGCGGGCTCGGTTGAGCAGGAGCCGTCGCGCAAGCTGGCCTGCTGCGGGGTGCCCCTCATCACCGAGGACATGCAGTCCCTGGCCATCCGCACCCTCTCGGGCACCGACATCAGCAAGCACTACGACCTCATCCGCGAGCTCGGCAAGGGCACCTATGGCAAGGTGGACCTGGTGTCCCACAAAAGCACAGGTGAGGGGAGCCAGCGGGGTGCGGGGGGACGCAGCCGCGCCGGGGAAAGGGTGCCCGGCGTGTCCCAGCTGTGTCCCCGGGCTCACCTCTATCCCGCTGCAGGCACCAAGATGGCCCTGAAGTTCGTCAACAAGAGCAAGACGAAGCTGAAGAACTTCCTGCGGGAATTCAGCATCACCAACACGCTCTCCTCCAGCCCCTTCATCATCAAGGTCTTCGACGTGGTCTTCGAGACCGAGGACTGCTACGTCTTTGCTCAGGAGTACGCCCCCGGCGGGGACCTCTTCGACATCATCCCGCCACAGGTGGGAGCCCCAGGCCCTCCCCTGGGCGCCTCTTTGGGGTGGGGGGGCTCCATGTCCCCAGAGTGCTGAGCAAAGCTGCTGCTGTGCTTCGGTGGCCATCGGGGAGAAGGCCCCGTGTGCGGGGATGGGGCGTCCCTCTGCGGGTCAGCTCCGACCACTAGCACCTACAAGCAAGTCTGGGACCCATCACCCATTTTCTGGGGTGGCCCGGAACCTGTCACCTCTCCCTAGAGTGGTCTGGGATTCATCACAGATCCCTAGGGTGGCCTGCAACCCATCACCTGTCACCAGCGTGCTCTGAGACCCATCACCCATCCCCGGGTTGGTCTCAAACCCATCATCCATCCCCTGGAGGTCCTGAGACCCATTCCCCACCCCTCTAGGGTGGCATGAGACCCACCACCCATCCCTAGAGTGACCTTGGACCCAACAGCCATTCCTAGAGTGGCCTTGCACTCATTACCCATCCCCTGAAGGACCTGAGACCCATCGCTCTCTCCTAGGCCAGCCTGAAACCCATCACCTATCCCTAGGGTAGCCTTGGACCCATCACCCATCCCCAGGAGGTCCCGAGACTCATTGCCCCATCCCCAGGGTGGCCCAGGGGACCCATCACCAGAGAGCACCCCAGATAAAAGCAGCCGTGGCCGTGTTGGATACGTAGTGCCGTACGGATGTGGTGGTTCCCGAGCTGGGTGGGATCCCGACGGGGTCTGGCGGTGGGTGGCTGATCCCGTCTCCCCGTTCCCGCAGGTGGGGCTCCCCGAGGAGCTGGTGAAGCGCTGCGTGCAGCAGCTGGGCCTGGCCCTCGACTACATGCACAGCAAGAGCCTGGTGCACCGGGACATCAAGCCGGAGAACGTCCTGCTCTTCGACCGCGACTGCCGCCGCGTCAAACTGGCCGACTTCGGCATGACCCGCAAGGTGGGCTGCCGGGTCAAGCGCATCAGCGGCACCATCCCCTACACGGCCCCCGAGGTCTGCCAGGCCGGCCGGGCCGAGGGCTTCGCCGTGGACACCAGCATCGACGTCTGGGCTTTCGGGGTGCTCATCTTCTGCGTCCTCACCGGGAACTTCCCCTGGGAAGCGGCGGCGGCTTCCGACGCCTTCTTCGAGGAGTTCGTGCGGTGGCAGAAGGGGCGGCTGGCGGGGCTGCCCTCCCAGTGGCGCCGCTTCACGGACAGCGCCCTGCGCATGTTCCAGCGCCTGCTGGCCCTGGACCCCGAGAAGCGCTGCCCCGTCAAGGAGGTCTTCTACTTCCTCAAGTGCGACCTGATGGCCGAGGTGCGGCGCCGACCCTCCTACCGCTCCCGCAAGCACGCCGGGGACAAGCTGCCCGCCGGCCCGCACCGCCACGAGGCGGCCGGCTCCTGCACCCCCGCCCCGCTCAAGAGGACCGTCCTGACCGAAGGGAGCGGAGCACGAGGCCCCGAGGCCGGCGCGGCCCCCGCGGGCCCGGCCGGCAGGACAGACGGCCGGCAGGACAAAGGGAAAGGGCAGATGGTCCTGGCCACAGCAATAGAGATCTGCGTCTGACGGCGCCTGGGGTGGCACAGGGTGGCTGCCCAGCCTGGCCCCCCCAAACCCTGGGGACTCAAGAGGGGGTTGCTCATGGTGGGGGGGGCAGGAGGTTGGGACCAGGCTCCGGGGCTCCGAAAGCAAAAAAAAAAAACCAACCAACAAACCACAACCAACCAACGAGAGAAAGGAACAAAAACCAAGAGGAAAAGGACAAAACTGGCTGGGTGAGGACGCGGATCCACCCCCGTCCCGGGTGGAAGGCCGGCCAAGGGCACCGCTCGCTGCTGAGGGGACCATTGGTGACCCCAGCCCCTGCCGCGCCGCCCCCTCCAAGGCCCCCCCAGGGTGGCCCGGGGAGGGGTCTCGCAATACGGGTGGGAAGAGCAGGGGCACCTTGGTGGGTGGGGGGTCCAGGGCAGCCAGCACCCACCAGCTCTCCCCACACCCCCTGCTCAGCCCCCGCCGGGGCAAGGGAAGGCCAATGACCCTGCACCATGGAGGAGGCCTTTGGGGGTGTTGGAGCGGGTGGGAATTTGCCCCCTTCCACCAACCAGTCCCTGCCCCGCTGTTGGGGACTTAGCAGGGGACAGGGAGGCAGGTGCCAGGCCAGTGATGGGGAGCTGGGGGGGTCACCAGCAGCCCGGGACCCCCGGCAGCCCCAGCTGCCTCCCTGCTGTGGGAGGTGCTGGCAGCCATTGATGTAGCAAGTGTCCCTGTCTGTGTGTCGTTGTGTGTCCCAGCCACAGCCCTGTCCCCCCTGCCCTGCCACACGCCAGCCCCTGTCCCCCCTGCCCTGCCACACGCCAGCCCCTGTCCCCCCTGCCCTGCCACACGCCAGCCCCAGACCCTGCCGGAGGGACCAGTTCCCTCCCAGCTGGAAGCTCCAGCCCGTGGCTGGTGGCAGCGGTCCCGGCTCTCCGGTGGGTCAGACGCTCAGGGCCGTGCTGGCTCTGCCGTGGTGACGTTACCTTGTCCCCTCTGCAGGCTCCTTGTACCCAGGGACTGGAAAAGGCGGTGGCAGCAGCACATCTCCAGGGCAGGACCTGGGGAGCCAGGGGAAGGGGCTTCGGGTGGCCTCCCAAAGGTCCCCACGGCTCCCAACGCTGCCCCCATCACCCCTCCTTGCTGTCACCCCTTCCTGAATCCCAGTTCCCTCCCCCGGGGCTGGCGGGGAGGAGGTGGGGGGTAAATCCCCCTCGGGTTGGCTGGGGGGGGGGGGGTGGGTGGCTGATGGCCCCTTAGTGACAAGGCCACAGGGTGGGGGGGGAAATCACAAGTCCCCTCCTGGTTTCAGGCACCCAGGGGCTCACCCCGCTGCGGGGCTGGGAGGGCTGGGAACACCCCGAGGCAGCAGCACCCAAGCCCTGGGAGGGTTTGGGTTCCCCTCCCCTCTGGTGGGTGCCGTGGGGACCCCCCTGTCCCATCCCCCCCATCCCAATTCCCACACAAAGGGCTATAACGCTATTCAGCAGCAGCAGCAGCAGTTTACAGAGCAGGCGGGTGCCCGGCCGGACCCCCCCCCCCGCCACCGCCGCTGCCCCCCACCCTGTCCCCTTGGCACCCACCTCTGCCCCTCACCCCCCCGGGGCTGGGGAGGGGGGTGTCAGAAGTAGCATCACCCCCCCACGTAGAGCCGCCAGGCGCCGTCCTGTCTCCTTCTTGCCTTAGGTCCCTCCATGTCCTCGATCTTTCGTGCAATAATGTAGAGAAGGGATCCCCGGGCGGCCGCAGGTGGGTTGGGTGCTGCCCCCCTGGGTGCTGTGCCCCCCCTTGGGTGCTGCCCTCTTGGGTACCCACGGCAATGGGGGGGACCCTCAAGGGGGGGGGGGGGGTGATTTCTGTTCCTGTCGAGGTCGCTGTGTTCTTAGGGTTGTTGGGTATTTCTTTCCCGTTCCCTCGGCTGTCGGGTTTCGGACCTTCTTCCCTTAGGAGAGGCTGTAGTGTCACAGATGTTACCTCAGTTTGTCACTGTTGAAAAGGATTCAAAACGAAACAAAAGACAAAAAAAAAACAAACAACAAACCAACACAAACCACAACGACTGAAACCATGAAAACGACAAAACACGTAGTTATATAAAAAAAAAAACCAACAAACCAACAACCTTCTCAATGGCCTTGGGAGAGTTTTGTTTCTTTTTCAAAACAAAGGTGAGGCTGCTTGTTGGGGGTGGGGACACTGCCTGGCATCGCCCTGCTGGGGGGCTTGGGGTTCACTGTCCCCCCACTTCCACCCTGTCCCCCCCAGCCTCACTGTCACCCCAGGCAGGAGGGAGGGGAAGGGGGGGAGCAGCACCCATGGGTAGGGGGAACCGGCTGCCCCCCGTGCAGCCCCCTCCAAACAGGCAGGGCTGCCTGATGCCAAATGTATTCCAGCCACATCTACAGGCTAATTTCAATTTCCTGGTAATTATGCAAATGAATGTGGATTTAATTAAGGGCAGATTTCATTAAAACCTTCTTGGGGAAATGAGAACAGGGCGGGGAGAGGCAGGAGGAGGAGGAGGAGGAAGAAGAAGCAGGAAAGGAGAGATGAAGGCAGCACCTGCCCCGGAAGATAAATGACTGCAGGAAATGGGATCCCTTGGGAATGGGGGTTCTGCCTGCTCCCTGTCATGGGACCCCCATCATGGGGGGGGGGGGGGGCTTAGTGTCCCCGGCCCAGAGGTGGAGGCTGCAGGGGGCACATCCAGGGGGGCAGCACCTGGGATGGAGCCCAGGAAGATGCAGCAGGACCTGGGCAGCAGGCAGGGAACCCTGCAGCTCGGCTGGGTACAGCAGCCAAGGCTTCCATCTCCCTGCCCTTCCCAGCAGGCAGGGAAAGCATTTCATTCAGACATGACTTTTTTTTTTTTTTTCCTCTTCCCCAGCTAAAAATACAGATTTGGCCCCACCAAAAGGTCTAGGAAATCAATGTCATTGTCACCAGGCTCTGGCTGGCAGGACCCTCCCCAGCTGCAGACAAAAAAGGAAACGCTGCCATTTGACGTCTTTGAAATGAACCACTCGGGCTGATTTCAGCTCCACTGTCTTTAATTCCAAGTGAAAGGGCTAATTTTATCCCAGCAAGGTCAGGGATGCTGAGAGCCCGTCAGCACCAGGGGCTGCTTGGCTCCAGGTGACACCTTCAGACCCGAAAATGTGGCAGAAGCGGCAGCCGGGCGAAGTGACCTCCTGCCTGGCAAAGCCAGATCCCACCTGGCAAAGCCATCTTCTGCCTGGCAAAGCCAGATCCCACCTGGAAAAGCCACCTCCTGCCTGGCAAAGCCAGATCCCACCTGGAAAAGCCACCTCCTGCCTGGCAAAGCAAGATCCCACCTGGCAAAGTCATCATCACCTGCCTGGCAAAGCCAGATCCCACCTGGCAAAGCCAGATCCCACTTGGAAAAGCCACCTCCTGCCTGGCAAAGCCAGATCCCACCTGGAAAAGCCACCTCCTGCCTGGCAAAGCCAGATCCCACCTGGCAAAGTCATCATCACCTGCCTGGCAAAGCCAGATCCCACCTGGAAAACCAGATCCCACCTGGCAAAGTCATCTCCTGCCTGGCAAAGCCAGATCCCACCTGGAAAAGCCATCCCCTGCCCATGTCCCCCCTGCTGCTCTGGTGCCCTGGCCACTGACCCCGGGCAGTGCCCAAGGGCTGGGTGAGCAGCACAGGTGCTGCTCCCAAAGCAAATAACTCCTAGATTTGTCCAAATCCTCAAGCTGGAGAGAGGAGCAGCACAGGCTGCCAGGCATGAAGGCAGCACTGGTGCTGGATGTGGGAGGGGGGCAGCAGATCCAGCCCCACCAGTGTCCTATCAAACCAGACCCTTCCTGAGCTGGGAAGGCTGGGAGGCCCTGGCTGTGACAGCCAGCAGAGCTTGACCACCTCTAATTCCATCCAGCCTTTCTGGAGCTGATTTTTGCCCATTTTTGCTTAAAGATGCTAAGGGAGCCACTGCAGCCCCAGCTAAAATCTGGAGAGTAAAAATAACAGTGAGTGATCCACTTGTTTGGAACACAACTGATCAGTGCTGAGGCAGCACTGCCAAAAAAACACCCCAACCCCAAGGAAGGCCTTTCAAAGAAAATATTTGGCCACCAAGATGCTGCTCCAGCTCCTTCAGGATCCAAGGAGGTGCTGCAGGATGAGGCCCTCAGCAGGTGATCCTGGGTGGGAGAGCAGGGCCTGGGGTGGCTTCCCTGGGCAGGGACATCAAGGGGACACAGCGTGGCAGGACTGTGAGATGTGATTCCCAGGGCTGATCCACTTGGAAGAGTTTCCCGACCCAGCAGAGGTGGGTGCTGGAAGGAAATGGGGGTCCTGCCCAGCACCCCAGCAACATCGGGTGAGCTCGAGGCCAGCACAGAAAATGAGGCTCTGGAGTGGGAACATGAGCTGCTGCTCAGGGATGCTGCTGGGAACGGGATCTGTGGGAAGAGGCACCAGGGCATCCTGCTGCCAGTCCCAGCAGCTGCAGAGCTGCCCACGGAGGGGAGGCAGCTCAGGCTGGTCCCCTGCCTGTCCTTCCCACAGGGCCCCTCCAGTGCCTGCCTTCCCAGCTGCTGGGAAGCTGATGGACAGACATCAGTCACAGCCTGGCAGCTGCCAAGGGCTCCTGCAGGGATCAGCTGCCAGAGCCAGGCAGCAAAAGCCACCCTGAGGCAGGGAAAAATCCAGCCCTGCTCCAGCTGAGGGGGTTCAGCAGGGCTGTGGCTGGAGGTGGGTGGGGAGAGGTGACCTTGTGTGGCATCTTTGGACTAAGGGAGAGCAGACCTGGTTGCAGCCCATCCCAAATCCATCCCTGTCCCCAGACCATCCCCATCCCTGCACAACCCATCTCCCAGGCAGGCCCTTGCTCCATGGAAACATCCCCCCCCCCCCCCAAGCATTCCACAAGGGATGGCTTTGGCCAGGCTCTGCCAGGTGCTGGGTGGCTTTTCTCCAGCCTCACAGCCAGCCAGGAGGACCTGGGCACGGGGCAGAGCAGAGCAGGAAGCTGCTGGTGTCCCCAGCTGAGCTGCGTGCTCCCTGCAACGGGCTTGGACCCATTTATGTTTCACCCCAAGGTGTTTAAAACCCAGCGGTTTTCACCAGGGGGTTTCTGGGGGCAAAGGGTGGGTTTGTCCTCGTCGGGAGGAGGGGGGGGGGGGGTTCAGCACCGAGTTGGGGTGCAGGGAGGTGCCAGGGGAGGTGATGGGGAGCACACCCAGCCCCCCCCCTCCCAGCCTGGGTTACAGCTCCGGCTCCTCAGCCTCCCGCGTTGCCATGGCAACCGCAGCATCCCAGCCTCGCCAAGGACGGCGGGTTTCCACCATTCCCACCCCCGCCCCGCCGGGACACGGCTCAGGATCCCGGCACGGGGGGGGGTCACAGCCCTGCCCTGAGCCTGGGGTGCCCCAGGGCCCCGCTGAGCTGCCAGGGGCAGGTCCCTGCTCCTCCCGCCCCTCGGGAGCCGCCGGGCTGGCAGCGCTGGAGCAGGAGATGCTCTGGATCTGCCCTGGATCTGCCCCGTTCCGACCCCCCCGCAGCACCTCCTGGCACCCAGCACACCCATCGCTGCGGGCAGGTCCCTCCCGACCCCCTGGCAGAACATCCCCCTGCCGCACAAAGTGTCCCCAAACCCCTCTGGGTCCTCCCGGGGAGGAGGGGGTGGGGAAGGACAAGGTGGGTGGTGGGTTCTCTGCTGCCTCTGGGGTCACTGGGTCCAGTGTCACCCCCACGCTGGTTAGAGCATCAGCACGGGCAGCTCTTGCTCTCAGCAGCCCCACAAGGTCTCGGATGAGATCCTGAGCTAAAACCTTCACTGCCACGGGTGGCACCAGGCTGGGGAGAAGTTCAGCCCCTCATCCTGGGGAGCCTGCTACGCCTCCAGAGAGGCCTCAAGTGAAAAGCACTAACACAGGATGGACCCAGGCTTTAATAAACAGTGAATCACCTGCTAATGGAGCCCAACTCGAGCCATCTGGCAACACCTCAGGGGCTTAAAGGCACCCTGACCATGTCTGGAACATGAAAGGGAGCATCCCCTTGGAGCCCTGAAGACACCACGCTGGGAAGAAACTTTCAGCTAAGAGGCTGCAGGTGAGACAGGGAACCTGCTGCTTTCAAGAGGGGTTTGTTTACAAGGATTGTTCCCCCCTGCCTAGGCTGGGGTGAAGGCAGGCAGAGGAATTTGGGTCACTGTTCTGCCCCAGGGCTGGAGCTGGGTCAGGGCTCCCCAACAAAGCATGGCCAGTTTATAGTGAACAGGCTCATCCCACCCCTGTGGAAGGGCACCCATCCTGCTTGGGAGCAGGGGGGTAACAGGACACTGCTCTGAGGGCCAAACACTGATGCTGGGCTTGGGTCACTCTCCCAGGGCTACACCACCCTCCTTCTGAACAGCTTCTCCTTGTGCCCATCAGCACTTCCCTCCTTGAAGCTTCACCACTTCCTTCCTCTGCTTTGCACCTCCCCAGAGAAGATCCTGCTCCCAGCATTGGATCATTCCAGGCTGGGATTTCAGTCCCTCATCCTCCTCTCCTCCAGGCTGAGGAAGGTCCAGCAACCTCAGCCTCTGCTGGACTCACTCAGCTTGTGACAAATCTGCAGTCACTTGAGGAACTTACCCCTTCCAGCCTGGTTTGAGGAGCACTGCAAGGACCCTTGCCCAGGGGCCAAGGTCTAGTTTCAAAGTCCTGCTTGCTCTGGCCAGAGGACCATGGTGGTTTGCTCTGCAGAGCCCCATGGTCCCCTCTGCTGCCCTCACAGGTGTTGCTCACCAAGGCTGGCCAGGATAACTTGCACAAGGCAGGACAGGCTGGCTGACCCACAGGATTCCTGGGACACTCACTTGGCTCCAGGTCCAAGCTGACTTCAATGTTTGGAGGCTGCCAGATGCTGGCTGAGAGTGCTGAGCACCAGAATCCAGCCTGTGTTTGGTTGAGAAGTTTGAGATCCAGAAGAGAGTGGTAATTCAGTGGCCTGGAGCTTCTCAGTGGTCTTCTCATGTGCTTCATGGCCCCACTGTGCAGTTTGTTCAGGTCCAGGTGCCTGGAGGAGCAGCTCTGCAGGACTCAGGGCCACTTGAGTTGGCATCAGCTCCAGCTGGTTGAAGCAGACCAGGATCCTGTGCTTGCAGGGTCAGGATTTGAACAGCATCCTGGCTGGATTCCAGGCTTCCCAAGGGAGCCTGGATCTTGTGGAAGAACAGGCACAGGGGCAGAGGCTGGAACCAGCACAACAGTCCCATCAATCTTACAGCCAACACCCTGCAGCATCAGGCACCAGCTCCGAGTCATTACCCAGCCCTCCACTGGAGACAACCCAGGGCCACTCCTGGGGGCCACTTGTCCATGGCAAAGCCTCCTCTGGAGTGAAGCCAACCACTGCAGACCCGATCTGAAGGTCTCACCAGCTGCTGCGTGGCTCTCAGGTGGACATTCACTGGCCTGTCTGCTTGGAGAGGGTGTTGGCATCTCAGTGCACAGCCACAAACAGCTCAGGATCTTCTGCCAGAGCTCCAGAAAGGCTGAGGCCCACACCTAAAGTACTGCTCAGGGTTGGAACAGCTGTCTTGCAGAAAGGTCTTGTTAAAGGTGAGGACCTGCAGCTGCTTGGCACGACATAAATGCCTTCACCTGGCCTGAAGCAGGGGCTGCCAGCTGGGACCTGATGTGCAGCTGATCCTTATTTGCTGTAGAAGGTTGGTGACCTTGCTGGAGACAAGAGTCTGTCGTCTCCTAAAGGTCATGGAAGGTTCAGGAGGCTCCTGATGGCTAGAAAATGGTAAACATCACACAGATCTTGAAGTAGAAGGGCTCTAGGGGGTCAGTGTAAGAGGGAGCCCCCAGACCCACCTCTTCACCTGGCAGGGCAGCCAGGCACAGCCCCGAGGAAGGGAGGAAGGGACAGAGGCCTGGAGCCCAGCAGAGCTCCACCAGCATGAGCCTCCAAGCCCTCCCTCAGGATTTATATACCCAATTGGCCAGGGCAGGAGCAAGGAAATGTGGGACTGGCAGAGACAGCAGGAGTTGGGCAGGAGACCCTGCATCCCAGATCAATCCCAGCCTGTGATGGTCTTACAGCCATGGGGAGGAAGAACCCAGTTGGTCTTCTCCTGCAGGACCTCAGTGTGTGATGGTTTTGCATGTTGGGAGTGGGGATGGATGGATGGATGGATGGATGGATGGATGGATGGATGGATGGATGGATGGATGGAGAAAGACAGACAGATGGACAGAAAGACCCTACAGCCTCTCAGCTGAGCTCCTCAGCAGCACTTGCAGTACCAGCAGCCCCCAGCTGGACCTGTCCCACCTGGAACTGTCCAGCCAGATCTTCTGCCCTGCTGTAGTGGAGCAAACTGGTTACTCCATGAGGCAGGCAGTGGTGTTGCCCTTGGCTGGTGGCTGCACCAGGGCCAGGTCTGGCAGCAGGAGGTGCTGCCAGTGCTGCATGACCCAGTTAGAGCAGTTCAAAGAGCTCCTGGTCACCAGGCTGGTGTCTGTTCCAACCAGTTTAATCACCCAGCTCTGAGTCCTCCCAGCCCAGCTCCACCAGCCTTGCAGACAAACCACCCTTTGTGCTCCTCCAGCCCCTGGCAGGGGGAATTGCCAAGTGCCAATTAATCAGCAGCTCCTGCTGGGACAGGCCTAGCAGATGGTGCCCTGGGAAGATGGAGATCAAGGAATGGAGAAGGGCCACTGCCTGTCCAGAGCTGGGACAAGAGCCCAGATCCTGATCCCAGCCCAGGAAGATGATGGGCAGGCACATGCTTCCCCTGGTAGGGACCAGCCACCACATCTTCATCCTCACTAATGCCTGAAGCATTTCAGCTCTCCAGCATGGCCAGGTGTCTTGTGTAGGTGCTCCAGAAAGCCCTCTAGATGCAGAGACACCTGGAACCCCAGCAGCAGCAGCTCCCATCCAAGAGAGGTGCTCATGGCTACACCAGCTAGAGCCAGGCAAATACTTGTGGGCAGGGGATCTCTGTAGACCAAGGTCATCCAGCTTGGTGAGAATGGCTGATCCAGGGGCAGCTCCAGCAGGTCCATCAGCTCCTCCTGCTTCCTGAGCCATCTGTGGGGCTCTGGAGATGAAAACCAGCACCCAGTTTCTAGCCCATGCCTGTGCAGCTCACCAGGAGGGCAGTAAATCCTGCTTGTGGTGGAGTGATTTTCGGGCTGGCAGGACAGAGCAGGGATGTGACACATCCCTGGTCCTCAGGGAAGCCTCATGTGCACGGGGTTGCAGCAGGAACAATTTTTCAGGGTGAAGGTCAAGAAAAAAATAAATTAAAAAAAAAGAATTCTAATCAAATGCACATGTTGGAGTTGGGGGGTGTTTCCATTCCAGGTGTCACCTGTTTTCAGCTCTGCTTCAGAGAGGAGGAAGGGGCTTGGGGGACACCAAAGTGAAACATCTGCAAGGTTTGTTCTGAGGTGATTAGTTTGATATGGGTTTGTTTTGTTTTGTTTTTTTTTCTTGTCATTTTAATTCAGGGTGGGGTTTTGCAGTTTGGCCAGACTGCAAAACCTGTGAGTTGGCTCTGGTGGCTGACAGAGGGATGTCACCAGGATGCTGACCCTGGCCAGGGCAGAGCTGGTGGGTGCTCAATGGGTTGAGCTGCCCTTGTGGGGCAGGAGAGCAGATCAGCTGCCAGTTCAGCTCCTCCACCTGCCAACTGCATGGCCATGTGTGTGACCCTGCTCAGCCCTGCTAAGGGAGCCCTTGTGGTTTTCCTCCACTCACCCAGCTTGAAAAGAAGGCTCCAGGGAGACCTTAGAGCACCTTCCAGGGCCTGAAGGGGCTCCAGGAAAGCTGGGGAGGGGCTTGGGACAAGGGCAGGGAGGGAGAGGACAAGGGGGATGGATTAAAACTGGCAGAGGGGAGATTGAGGTTGGACATGAGGAGGAAATTCTTGGCTGTGAGGGTGGTGAGAGCCTGGCCCAGGTTGCCCAGGGAAGCTGTGGCTGCCCCATCCCTGGCAGTGTTGAAGGGCAGGTTGGATGGGGCTTGGAGCAGCCTGGGCTGGTGGGAGGTGTCCCTGCCCATGCAGGGGGTTGGGAATAGATGATCTTGAAAGTCCCTTCCAACCCAAACCATTCTATGATTCCATGATCCCATGGTCTCAATGTCCCTGCTGCCACGGGGTGATTTCTAGACCTAACTGATCATTAGCAAGTTCTGCCCTTGTCACCCAGGAGGACACAGTGAGCTGGACAGCTGTGACACGAGTGTGGCTCCCCAGTGCCTGTGCCTGCAGGAGGGAAGAGCACCCAGCACCCCTGCATCCCCCCAGGACACCCATGTGTCCTAAAGCAACGGGCTCATGGAAGAGCTACTGACCCCTCCACGCTGGGAATCAACCCAACACAACACCCAAGGGTGCTGGAGCTGCTCAGCACCCCCAGGCACTTGCCCATGGAAGGGAGGTGATGATCAGGAAAATGGGAGATGGGCTCTCCCACCTTTCCTATCTCAGCACCCTAAGGAGTTAACACCAAATGCCACCTCCTGTGCTTTCCCTCTCCAGCACCCAGGCAGCACTGCCACTGGCAGCAGAACAAAGCTCCTTTCTGATCAGCTCTGGTTTTTCCAGCAAGAGGGGAGGCACCAGAGGGTGGGGAATTCAGACTATTCTGCATCATTTGGAACCCAAATTCCATTCCTTTTCTTTCCCTAGGAAGCAAAACAATCTAGGGGGGGGTTGGACTCCCATTTCTTGCTTTCATAATCGAAGGGAATTGTTTCCAAGCAGGAGCCAGCTGCAAAGCTGGCAACCTGGGATCCAATCTGCCTTCTCTGCCTGGTTGTAGCAACCGTGGATTTGTTCCTCAGCTCCGATGAGCTAATCCTGGCTGCCCTGGGGCAGTTTGCAGGGAACAAGAGGGTGTGAGCTGCTGCTCCCTGTGCCAGAGCCAGCGGCAGGGAGAGAGGATGGATTTTTTTTTTTGCAGGGTCCCTGGTGCTCCTGGTTGTCATCTCTCCAGGGGAGGAGTTGGGGGGGCTCTGGGAGGAAAGGCTGGTCAGGTTATTTATGGAATGCTGGCATTTTGGAAATATCAGAGGATGATTCTCTCTCTCCCCTGCTCCGTGCAGGGGGTGCTGGTTTGTGACGCCGAGACTAATTCACTGGGCTTTAAGGTGGGATTGGAAGGCACAGCAGCAACCTTGTCCCTGCACCATGTCTGGGTGCTGCCCCATCTCCTGCTGTTGCTGGAGCACCTGGGGACCATGGCAGGGCTGTCACCTCTGCTTCACACGTGGGAAACTGAGGCAGGGGGCTTAGCGTGGTGGGGCTCACACAGCACAGGCCTCAGCAGCGTCTGGGAGGGGGTGTGGAGCAGGATGTCTTTTGTGCCAGGCCCTGGGGGTTTCTAGGAGTGTCCAGTTCTGGAGCCCCCAGCATAAGAAGGACATGGAGCTCCTGGAGAGAGTCCAGAGGAGGCCACAGAGATGATCCAAGGGCTGGAGCAGCTCTGCTCTGGAGCCAGGCTGGGAGAGTTGGGGGGTTCAGCCTGGAGAAGAGAAGGCTCCAGGGAGACCTTAGAGCAGCTTCCAGTGCCTGAAGGGGCTCCAGGAAAGCTGGGGAGGGACTTGGGACAAGGGCAGGGAGGGAGAGGACAAGGGGGAAGGGATGAAAACTGGCAGAGGGGAGATTGAGGTTGGACATGAGGAGGAAATTCTTGGCTGTGAGGGTGGTGAGAGCCTGGCCCAGGTTGCCCAGGGAAGCTGTGGCTGCCCCATCCTTGGCAGTGTTGAAGGGCAGGTTGGATGGGGCTTGGAGCAGCCTGGGCTGGTGGGAGGTGTCCCTGCCCATGCAGGGGGGTTGGAACTGAATGATCTTTAAGGCTCTTTCCAACCCAAACCTTTCCACAATTCCCTGATATTTACATGGATAACTGAGCCATGGTCTCAACTCCTGCTCCCAAGCTTGGAGAACTCCTGCTTGGACTGGGCCAGGATTGTCTGGACGGGGTGTCACCACCCCAGGCTGACTGCTGCCAGCCACCACAGCATCACCTCCCAACGTCCAGCTCCTCATGATCCCATTTTTCACAGGTCCAAGGGCCCAGGTGAGTGGGACATGGTGCTGGTGGCTCAGGTGCCACTCAGCTGGCTGGTGGCAGAGCTGCTGCCCTCCCCTGCCCTCTCCTGCACCTGGCTCTGAGGTCTTGTCCTTCAGCTGCCTTGTATCCCAACATTCTCCTTTTTCAGATCAAATTCCCCAAGTGCTGGGGGTGGATCCTTTAAATTTTCATTAGTTTCAGAGCTGGACGTGGCTTCCAAGCATGAGAGAAATGTGCCTGGAGTGCAGGAAATGGCCCACTTAGCTGCAGGAGCAGAGCAGGCTCTTCTGTCAGGCTGACTCCTGGGACCTTGTCCTCCCAGGGGAGCAGGGCAGCTGGAGCTTTTCTTCAGGAGATGTTCAGTCCCACTGCAGAGGTCAAAGAGCCTATGCAGGCTCACCAAGGGAGCAGAGGTTTGGAGGGTGCTTCCAAGTTCTGACACCAAACTGCTGCACAAGGCTGGAGCAGGTCCCCTCTCCATGTCACCCAGCTGACCACGAGAACCTGTGGTTGCTGTTTCAAGGGAGCTTAGAGAAGGGGAGAGACTGAGGCAAGACAATATCCAGCTGAGGCAGCAGAACTTGCAGGGCCAGAGCTCTAACACCTTTGGGACTTTGGTGGGTCGTTTCAGCTTGGTTTGCAAGGGGACAGAGCTCTGAGAGGAGGTGGATTCTCGCAGCTAATGGCTGGGGAGGAGAAGGACTCAACCAGGCTCTCCTGGAGGGAGCAGCTGTGCACAGAAGGGGCTCACCTTGCCAGCAGCACCCAGAGGTGGGCTGGCCAGGCAGCTGCACCCAGCTCTGCCTTCATATCACCTAAAGAATGAGCAGGGAATGTTCTTGCTGTGCCCGTGATGTCCAGAACATGCACAACTAGGTCTTTGCCTCAGCAGGGCAGAGAGGAACATGAAGCCTCCTGAGATGGGAAGAGTCTTCCTTAAAGGAGATGAATTTGCCCAGTGGGTCCCAGGAAGACTGAGGACCTTGGTATGATCACCTCCTTCCTGGCTGGAGAGCTGACAGAAAGGACTCTCTGAGGAGGAATGGTGCCAGGATCAGCAGCTGCTGAAGGAGGAGGAGGAAGAGGCAGGTTGTGTGCCCAGGGCAGGGAGCTGGACACAGGCAGCTGGTGGCAGGGCTGCTGGAGCAGAAGCAAGTGAACACTAAGCTGTCCAGCTTTAAGCTTGCTCAGTAGCTCTACCTGATGTACTGAACTCTCCAGGGATCCAACCTGCCCTCCCACTACTTCCATCTGTTGTTCTGTCTTTGGTTCAACAAACACACACCAAGTCTCTCCACGATGTCTTTGGGGCCTGGGGAAGATGAAGCCTCCAGGCCCCTGAGAAGATGACAGCAGCTAACCCCTGGCTCTGTATTTACTTCCTGAGCTTGTCCCAGCCAGAGGAATTCTCCAACCCTTGCTCCACCAACTCAAGCAGACTGTCTCTGAACACATCCCACTGGAAACCATAGCTAGAGTTCAGAAAGTTTTGTTCCTGGGGACTGATCCTTCCTCCCACCACTCATCTTACTGATGTTAATACCATCCTTTAGACTTTATGTTTTAATGACAAACAAATATTAGTGCTCTCAGAGGCTGGGACTCCATGTGTGTCCATCTGCACAGACACCCACCACAGCAGCATCACCCATGGGGGCTGTGACCATCTTGGCTAGCAAGGCTGGGCTTCAATTTGGTGGATGCTCTCAGAGGTCAGGGAGTCAAAAAGGCAACAGAGCAGCTCTTCAGCCTGGGGAGAAGAGAAGAGAAGGGTGAGGGGAGGGCTCTGATTGCTGGGCATGGCAAAGAAACCTCTTTTCAGAGCTGGGTTCCTTGTATGTGCTGCAGGCAGCAGCATCCTGAGGGTGTTGGCAAGGTTGAACTAATCCCAGCACAGAAGTGGTTGGTCCCACAGCAGGGAAAGATCTGCTGGTTGTAGCCACTCTTTGGGCTGTTCTCAAGATTCACATTTTCAAGGAACTGAGGAAAACCAACAAGATGCAAAGTGCCAAGGGGTCAATCTACCTCCCTCCCAAGCCTCCCTCCTGTGCAGCTCTTTTGGCCTGGCTGCTCCAGAGACAGGGCTGCCTGCTCAGCACCAAGGGCCTAAGGACCAGGCTGTAATTCTGCCTGTGCTACTGAACCCCATGTTTCCCTGAAGCTGTGCTGAGAGCCCACCCCACACAGCTCTTGGGGCCCTCCTCCTGCCAGCACTTTGCCTCTCCTCCTAAGTTTTAGATTTCTTGTGTAGGACTCCAGCCCTTCTGCCTGCTGCTGAGGGGCTGAGAATCCTGCCAAGAGGGGCTGGGATGTGTTCTCCCTGTGTTGCTTTGCTCCAGCCCAAGGTTTCCACTGTCTCTGCAGGGAGGGAGATGCTGGAGCAGCCACTGTGGCTGCTGGCAACAGCTTCAGGGCTGGAGGCAATGGAGGGATTGGTGCTGCCTGCCAGTGGAGGATGGACTGCACATCCATGGGTTCTTCCTGAGGAACAGCTCTGCAGAGACCCTGCAGTCTCTCTGCTCTGGCCCACTGCTGGTGGCAGGTCAGTGACACTGCACTGGCACTGAGGGACAGCCACCCCAGCCTCACCACCTCATCCCAGCCCTCCTGCAGAGCTCCATGTGAGGAGCAGCTGTCCAACCAGAGGACATCCCAGTCCTGAGGCTGAGCACAGCACTCCCTGACAGCTCTCTGAGCACTGAGAAGGTTCCAGCTCGGGTATGGACTGGCTGCAGGGACACCCAGGACTGCCTCAGAGAGGTTCAGCAAAAGGTGGCTCTGTCACTTCCAGAGGTGAGCTGCTCTGTGTGTGCCCAAGATAAGCCTGCAGGAGGATCAGGCACCTGCAGGGTCACTGCCTGAGAATAAGGAACTTCCAAAGCATGAATTAAAGTAGGTCTTTGAAACAGGGCAGCTGAAACGTGCTGGAGAAACACTTGCTTCTCTCAGTGACTGCAGGAGGAGGCAAGACAACTAGCCCAGACACAGAGGACAGCATGGAAATAGTCCACACTTGGAAAGCTGATTTCTCATCCTATTGCCTAGTCCCAAATGACACAGGGAATGAGTATGAAAGTCCTTTTCCCTTCCATGGCTCAAACCTACCAGTAAACACTGCTGCTCTGCTCAAACCACAAGGATTTGAAATCCATGTTCTTTTAACTCCCCTGAACTTTGCCTGATATCATGTTGTTCTCATTAACTTTGACCTGGAAAACCTGGCTGGCACTTCATAAACTCATTAGCAGGAGATCAGAGGATCAAACACCATTTTTAGGGCCATCCTCTGAGGTACAGTCATTCCCTGGTGAGCCTGCTCCTCAGATCTCTCACTGTGATTTCTAAATTCCAAGCTAAAGGCCCGTTTGAAAACAAACATCACTTGCTGCTGTGCTTCTTGGAAGCCTCAATGAGAATCATAGAATGGTTTGGGTTGGAAGGGACCTTCAAGATCATCCATTCCCAACCCCCCTGCATGGGCAGGGACACCTCCCACCAGCCCAGGTTGCTCCAAGCCCCATCCAACCTGCCCTTCAACACTGCCAGGGCTGGGGCAGCCACAGCTTCCCTGGGCAACCTGGGCCAGGCTCTCACCACCCTCACAGCCAAGAATTTCCTCCTCATGTCCAACCTCAATCTCCCCTCTGCCACTTTTGATCCATTCCCCCTTGTCCCCTCGTTACAAGCCCTGCTCAAAATCCTGTAAAAAGAAGCTCTGCACCCACTGCTGGCCCAGATGAGCTGCTGTGAGTAGCCCCTGCTTCCCCCAGCACCAGAGGGATTTGGTTGAGTGGCCCAGGCTGCCAGGAGCAGGGAGAAGGGCTCAACATATTTCCTTTCTCCCTCATCTCTCACAAAAAGCACCAGCAACCTTCTCCCCACAGCCCGGCTCCCCGCAGCCGGGAAGCAGGAGGGATGTTTCTATCAGCCAGAGATACAGAATGTCCTTTTCAAAACAAAGCAGAAAGCAGCCTGGACTTGCTGCCCTGTCACATTGCTTGGCAGCAGCCTGGCACCCTGGTAGCAGCAAGAGCTGTGCTGTGACAGCCCCTGCCAGAGCTGCACAGGCAGCACCTCCTCGGGCACTGCAGCACCCACCAGCCCTGCTACACCCGGGGGGGATTCCACCCAGCCTTTGGGAAAGCTGCTGAAAACAGCAATTGTCCACTTTGGGGGAAGGTTTGGGGGGGTTTTGGCTGGTTTAAAAGCAAGAACCCAGGCTTGAAAGAAGGCTCTTTTAAGGCTCAGTCCTTTAAGCACTGGTACTGAAGGCACCAGCCCTGAGATGTTTCGTGACGTTACAAACATATCTCACTCTCCTGCTGGGTTTTCTTGGGGAGCAAAAGGGATCTTGTTTGTTTTGTACTCAACTTTTATGATTATAGCCAGAGTTTTTATAGGTATTTATGCAGTTTATTCCCATTAGCTGTCCCCATGTGTTGCAAAACCTGGAGCATAATGTGTCCTTTCTTGAGATGAGCCACTGAGAAAATACTCATCCAGCCCATCCCTAGGATGGCTAAGGGCTTCATTCCTCCTCTTCCATTTGGATTTGGGCTCCTTCTACCTGCACACAGGACACGTGCCAGCTTGGCAGTGGGGCTGAATGAACATTGGAAGCTCCATCCCTGGAAGTTTTGAAGGGCAGGTTGGATGGAGCCCTGAGCAACCTGGGCTGGTGGGAGGACTTTTAAGCAGGGCTTGTAATGAGGGGACAAGGGGGAATGGATCAAAAGGAGAAGAGGGGAGATTGAGGTTGGATGTGAGGAGGAAATTCTTGGCTGTGAGGGTGGTGAGAGCCTGGCCCAGGTTGCCCAGGGAAGCTGTGGCTGCCCCAGCCCTGGCAGTGTTGAAGGGCAGGTTGGATGGGGCTTGGAGCAACCTGGGCTGGTGGGAGGTGTCCCTGCCCATGCAGGGGGTTGGGATTAGATGATCTTGAAGGTCCCTTCCAATCCAAACCATTCTATGATTATACAATTTTGGACAAGTATCAGATTGTTAGTGACACTTACATACTTAGTAAGTGTAACACCAAGTGTTGATTCTTCATAAAAAGTAACCAACATCTGAATCTTTATCAAAGTCTCCAGATCCCTTGGTTCAAAGTGTAAGGTGGAAGACACTTTGACAGGGTTTTGGTCCCACCTTGCACCACGTGGTGGGCTCTGTCTCATAGACATTGACATTTTCTTCCAAACTCCAAGGTATTTGGACACGTTTCACTCACCACAGGGGCACAGAGGGTGTGTATCTGTGCCATAAACTTCTCTACTTGCCTGTTTCTCATTTTGGGGATAAAGGAGGTGCTGTGCAGTATCCAGGAGTGACTGCTTCTGCCAACAGACCCTGGGGGAAAGAAAAAGGGAAGGCAGGGTTACTTTGCCATCTCAGTTGTCTGAGCAGATGACCTAGCTCTGAGGAGGACTATGCTCTGTGCCAGCAGCTCTGGCCATGTGCATCTGCTGCTGAACTTCTTTACACAGATAAATCCTGGGGTTTACATAGCTTTGTATAAATGGATTTGGATTCTTAAAATATAAGCCTTCAAACAAACAGTAACGACCTCTTGCATAATGGGGTCTCTGGGGCAGTGGGAAATACACAGAAATGAAGGCAGGTAGGTCTGTGCAAGGCTCTGTTTCTCAATAAAGACCATCTGTGTGTTTCCCCCAAAGCCCAGGACTCCCTAAAGCTGCCTCAGCAGCAGGGGCTGCTCCACTGGTCCTTGCTCTGCTCTTCTCCCCCTCAAGCCACACGAGAGCTGACCACACGACTTACCGAAGAAAAACTCAAAGTCAAGATATCAACTTCAAAATTGCCTTTTAGACTAAGCCCAGGCTCAGAGTCTTAGGCTTGAAAACTCTCCAGAGGCTTTGGAAACCACTCCCTGCTCCCTGCCCCCATAGCCAGGTACTGTGCTTGGCAACAGTTTTTTTTCCTGCAGTTGTTTTCAACAGCTCCAAGGCTTTACCTCTCATGTGTTCAGTTCTTGGTTTCTACACCTCCTTTCCCTCCAAAGCTCCCAGAGATGAGCTTCCTATAGGGATAACATCCCTCCGTGCCAACACCAATTAACACTTGGTAAGAATGTTTCAACAGGGAGGAAAAACATCCAGCTAAGTTCCTCAACACTTGGCTCTTGTCCTGATTGCACGACAGTGTCCAAAGCCAGGAAGGCAGAAGGCACAGTCCAGTTGTCTTCTGATGCAGCTCACTTCTTGTGTGCTTTGGTCCAACTCTCCTCACCAAGTTCAGTACAACCTCAACTAGGTGAGGACCCGTGCACAACAGGTCCTAACAATCTTATGGGCATCTGAAAGTACTTTTTAGAAGCTCAGACAACCACAGAGGAGCCAACACTATTCAATCAGTATCACCTACTAAGGTATCTAAATCTAGGGGGTGGTGCACAAAAAGCAGAGTGTGCTTTTCTTCCAGGAGCTGCTTTGAATCTCCTTGTGAATTCTTCCCTCTGCCACCCTGCAGCTAGGAAATCTGGCTGGAGAAACAAGTTCTGACAGGGAACATTCTGATGCTTCAGAGATTGGAGAGCCAGGCAGAAGGATGCTGGCAGAACAAGAAAGGTAAGTCCCGCATCATTTTTCCTTGTCTGTGGCTAGGATTGTGTCAGTTCCTCCACTGGAATCTCCCTCTGGTGCCCACCACTCTGAAGCTGTGCTGCAGCTGCCCCTCACCTCTTCCACACACTCACTTCACTCTGCCCTGTGAGTTGCCCTTGGCACCCTCCCAGATTCTCCCAGATTCCTGCTCTGGCTCCGCTCTTGGCAGTTACTCAAGCTCCCAGGCTGCTTTTGTGCCCTCACCTCCATGCATTTTATCCCCTTCTCTTGTTCTTCCTGCCCTTTGGTGCAGAACTAATCCCTTCAGAGATACCCAGAGACTGGACAGAGCGGGCACTGCTGCTGGACAACCAGCACTGCCCAGTTCTGAGGGTCTGTTTCTGTCTGTAAGGGCAACTGCTCTGCACAGCTCATCCTGCAGGGACTGGAGGTCTCTCCTTGCTGTGCCACTGCTAGAGCTGGCTTGGGAAAGCTTTACCAGGCTCTGAACCACCAGCAGTTACACTAGCAAAGCCCACATTGGTCCCTTCAACACCTGATTCCTCTTCCCTATCACAGCCCACCTCTCACCTCATACCCCAGCCTTCCACACAGATGGCAAGGCTTCTCCCTGCAGCACAAAGCCCAGGTAAGGTGGCCCAGCTGTGAATCAACTCCCAGGGCTGTAAAATCATCTCTTAAAAACCGTGGTGCTTCAGCAATGCAGCTGAAATGCAGGCCAGAGCCTGGGCAGGTTTTGGAATCCAGGACTGTGGCAGCAAGAGGGAAATAAACACACAGAGATTCACTCAGTACAAGACACATCCCGTGGCTCCTGCTGATGGAGTCATGAGTATAATTAACCTCAGACATTATTTTGAAATGTTTATGAACTAAGCAATGAAGACCTTTTAGCATGAAGTGTCCTGATGAGACACCAGCTCAAGCCAGGCTGGGTTGTCAAAGATATTTGCAAAGTTGATTTTAAACAGCACGATGGCTCCTGATACAGTAAGGGTGGGAGTTTCCTGCTGGCTAAAATTGATCTACCCAAGGATTGCTGGCTCCTTTCTTCCCCATCCTTGGGCACACCTTGTTCCCTCCCTTCCACAGGCCTCACTGGTTATGAAGGCAAGCATGTTTTTGTAGAGGTGGTTTTAAATGGCTCCAGAACTTATGCATGTGTAGTTTGCAGCTTGGCAAGGAAGTTTATCCATTGTCCAGTGAGCCACAGTGGCACCAAGCAGGATGAGCAGTGCAAGATGCAGCTGAGACTGGCATCTGTTCCTCCTCTTCCTCCTTCTCAGCCCCTTGGCTCTCTGTGAGTGGCCATGACTGCAAGGTTTGCTCTGGGGGTGCTGCCTTCAGACTGGCAACCATGAGACATCTCCCCAGTGAGGCCTACAGGAGAGGGAAGGATTGAGTTGCTGCTGCTCTTCAGAGAATCACAGAGAGGTGAAGGTTGGAGGGGACCTTCAAGATCATCTAGATCCAACCCCCTGCATGGGCAGGGACACCTCCCACCAGCCCAGGTTGCTCCAAGCCCCATCCAACCTGCCCTTCAGCACTGCCAGGGCTGGGGCAGCCACAGCTTCCCTGGGCAACCTGTTTGAGCACCTCTTGTTGTGCATGACTCATGACTCTGATGAGAAAAAGCCCAGGGAAAATAAAAAGATGGAGGATCTGGTCTCAGCTGCCAGCTCTGCTGCCAGCCACTCTCTTCAGCAGGGATCTCTGGGGTTCCCAACAGCTCACCTTTTTCCTCTAAACCAGGGAAAGAGTGGGAGAAAACTCAATGGAAAGGACTTCAGCAACTTGCTCTTTGCTTCCCTTCGGTGCTGTACCTTGCAAGGTGAGAGGCTCAGGATGGGGGTCCCAAGGGTGTGATTTTAAATGAATGGGAGGAATAGATCCACATTTCATCAGGAGCTTCAAAAACATTTTTGAAAAGTTACTGGTGACATTTGTTCCAACTTCCCAGGTGTGGCCTTGTGACTGAGCACCATAACATTTCAAAGGATGAGAACTCCAAGGTGTCTACCAACTTGGATGTTCAGATTTGATCCCCCTGATCCTTGTGAACTTGAATTCCTTATTCATGTCCCACGGACAAGTGTTACCTGGAAGTCCTCTAGATGGTACAGCCAATGTCACCACAGCCTCATCAGTGTGGGTGCTGGAGTGCTCTTTACTGGAATTGTCAGAAAACCAGGCTCTCTTGACTTCCTATCCCAGAGGAAACCACGTGCAGGAACTACCCATCACGTTGCCAAATCCCAGCCCCTGTGCAAGGGAACTTTCCCTTTGGGAGACAGTGGGTTAATTAGCCTGATAATCATTCTATTTCACTAATCAGTCCCTGTAGAGGGGTTCTGTTTGTTTTATCAGGCTTAAAAATCCTCAACTCCCATTTCTGGTGATTTATTTTAGAGGCTGATGTTTTATTTTACTCTCTGGCATTTATTTTAAGTTCTTGGGTTTGGGGTTCTTCCTTAGCAAACACAGAACCTACTAAGACATTTCTCTTCAGAATTTGATCCATTCCAGAGGTCTATGCCCAATCTGAGCCCTTATTTCAGAAAATTCCTTGTATTTGTGGACTCCAAGCCTCACAGACACTCCAAGCCCTTAACAAACAACACAACTCAGTATTTAAGGTCCAGGATTTTGAAAGTGGGGGATGCTCTGAGATGCTGACCCCGTGGTAACAACGTAACTTCAGAAGAAGGGGTTGCCTTTGAGGGCCACCTAACACCTGAGGAGAGTCTGAACTGGCAGTGAATTGTGGAGAAGAAAGTCAGCTGCTCTCCTTCAGATCACAAACTCCCTAGCAGGGGGTTAGGACAGCCCTGACAAAGCCACATTGTCCCCACTCACCTGTCCAGCAGGGAGTCGAAGCAAAGGACCGCGTTGTCTCGCTGTGCTGCCAGCACCAGGCACAAGCCATCCAGCAAGAGGGAACACTGCAGGAGAGGGAAGAACAGAGCTTTGGTGTTGGTATCCACAGAAATGAGTCGGTGAGGCTCACTGGTGGAGGGCTGAGAGCACAGGTAACTGCTCGTGTGCTGTGTGAGGGGATGGAAGCCACGAAGCAACAGAGTGTTTCAAATGGGAAGAGTGTCACCTCTGACCTGTTAGTTCCCCTGCTCCTGTGGCACACCAGTATTCCTGTCCCCTTCCCTCAGAGTGAAAATAAGCAGGTTATTAGGTGTGTTACTCAGTCACTAAGTCTGCTGGAAGCAGGAATACGGAGAGAACTCCAGATTATAGCAGAAGATATTATAGCAGAAAGGCTTATTACTTGAAGGAGCCCATTTCCCTTCTGGCAAGGGAAAGCAGAGGCTGTAGTGGTCACCTCTGGCTCAGCCCTGCTGGAAACACACCAGCTCTGCCCAGAGTAATTCATCTCTGACAGGAGGAAGGGTTTCCATTGCCAGGAGAGCAGTGTCACTGCCACAGCTCTCCTTCCCATCCACTGATTTGTCCTTCCTAGAGAGCTGTGCACATTCCTGTGTGCAGAGGAATGACATCCTCAGGAGAACTGGGGGAGAAGAAACTAGTGCTTAGACTAATTGGATGTTGGATGTAATTGCTAGTTCTATACAGATGTACTTCAAAGGGATGCTGTCAGTTTAAAAAAAACACAACATAACCTGAATAGATCCTACCTGTTCTCATTACAGATAACACCCAAGACTCTTCTAACTGAAAGGCTGGAAGCAGAAGTGTTTGTACTTTTTCAGAGGGACTGCTGAGTGTGTCTGACAGCCCTTTGTTGATTGCTACCTCCAGTACCAGGAGTTCCCCCTTTGTTTTACTCTCTGCTCCTGACAGCACTTTCTCGCATATTCTGCCTTACAGCTGTGCCCCAATAAGGTTCCCAACATGGTGGCTTCTCCTACACCAGGAGCAGAGAGAAAAGCAGTTTGGGCCAGGAACTCCAGTGACAGAAAGCAGTGTTATCTGCTCCCCCCAGAAGCACAACTCGTGCTGAGGACCTGGGAGCACTTGCTCAGGCCCCATGCTGGGCTGCAGCTCGAGCTGTCAGCACCAGCTACCTGAGAGGTGAAACAAAATCTCTGCCCAGAGCTCCAGGGCACAGTCCAAAATGTGGAGGGGTTTCTTTAGCACTGTGGAAGAGGATTAACAGGGAGAAATTAGAGCAAGAACCTGCATTTGCCTGGAAAACGAGACAGGCCACGGCAGCAGAATATACTTAACAGCAACAACTGCCCACTGGAAGGTGAATGGGACAAAATGTTGAACAGGGACGTGTCATCCACACTAAGGACCTGCTCAGAGGTGCTGGTGTCAAGGCGAGGTGTCAGTGAGCTAGCAGAGACACAGGGACACAAGGCAGGGCCAAGCTGTCCCGGCACGCTGCCCACACTGCTCACCAGAGCTAGCAGAGCTCAGTGCTGGGCTAAGACTGCTACCAAAGCAAGTTTACTGGGCACCTCAGCACAGGAGGGCAGTAAAAAGCTCCTCTTTTGTGCTAAGGAAGCAGAGCACAAGCTCCAGCTGGTTCCTACCTTTGCTGCAACACTGCACTTGGCCCTGCTGAGTGTCTCAGAGATGCAGTGAGCTTGTGGGGCGTCCAGGACGGTGAGACGAGCTCCAGTGACACTGAAACCTTGGCCAAGAAGCTGCTCAAGCAGTTCCACATATGGGGGGTGCTCTGAACCCCGAAGGATTATCCCAGGCAGGAGGAGGCAAGTGGTTTGGCAGAGGTTACCAAGCAATGGCTGATCTGCTGGGAAAAGATCGAAACACAGCACAGGCTTATTTTGTATCTCCCCCTCCCCATCAACTGCCAATCCTGTAAGTAATTGCTCCCTGCCACAGCCAAGTAACTGGAAGATGAGAGGCACTCAGGCATTGCTCTATGGCTGGGGACGTTCACAGATGCAATTGCTCATCCTCAGCTGTCAGAGGGCTGTGTGCCTACGTGGGGATCACAAGCCAGCAGTAGTGACCCCATTTCAGGAGTCAGACAAGGACAGCTGCTGCTCTGCTGCAGGAGATACCACTCCATTTCGTTTCTTCCAAGCCAAGAAATCTGTTAATCCACCTGCTTGCATAATCCAAACTGGAATTCTGATCAGCATACATGAGACTTAACGTATTTCCTATTTTCCTCATGGTAAATCCGTCTGCCCAGCAGGCAGCAGCTCTGAGGTGATGATTTGCTGATGGCAGAGGTTTCCTTGTGAGCAAGAGCTACCTCTAGTGTTCACGGGAGACCCTGGAGTGCCTGATGTGCCTGCCTTGCTGGAGGCACTTCCTATATTGTGCCTGACAGCTCAGAAATCACGTGTGCTTGCTTTTCCAGGACAGTAACTCGTTGAAATATATTTTCGGAGACACAAACGCTGCTTTCCTTTTGACTCTGCTTAGGCATCTTCAAAGCAAATAGATCCTCACACACCAGGAAAGCAGAGGCACGTCTTTTGAGATCTGCTCCCAACACTTGGCTGCCCAAAGCTCACCAAATACTTGTGCTTTTTGCCACAACAAGTACTTATTTTTAATTTTAGTTTAGTTTAACTTCTGCAGTCTCCTCTGACAATCAGGAAGTACTTCAGTCACAGCAGGCCTGTGCTGCAGGGCTGGGCCTTTCCCATCTTGCAGTCAATTAATGGGGGAAAAACCTCCTGTCAGCAATAGAGACACAGGATATTTTGGACTGGAGAGACCTGCACATCTCCTCTCACTGCAGTGTTGTGCTCTGAACACAGCCTGAGCTTACACACCCCACAGGAAACACAACAGAGCTGTGACCACATCTCTGCAGCTTACCCAGCTGAAAAGGTCAGAGAGCTACACGCGGAGCAGACTGGTCACCTCAAAAAGCTGCTCTTCCTGACACACAGTTGCCAACCTCTTGCTTCAGGAGCCACACAGCTCCTCAGGAACATCCGTGAGCTTATGAGATAAGCCTCACCCTTCCCTGCAGGCAGCAGTGAAGCCTTTGTGCAGCCAGGCTCTGATGTATCAGTGTGCAGTGTGAGAAAAGAAGCTTGCCTGAGGATGTGTGACTTCTGTCATGAGCATAAAGCATGTGCAGAGCTCAGCCCAAAGCCAACACGAGACAGAATTCTTTGAAAGGAAATTGAACTGAAAGGAAATCATTAATTCATCATTACCTTGGGAAAATCCTCCTTCAGAGACACCCTGAACAACAGTGATTTGATGCCTACCAAGCAGCTCTGCTGTCATGGAGGCAAAGGCCTTGACTCACCACCATCCTCCTTGCACTTCTATGTGTGCTCTCATGCTCTGCCACCCTCACAGGAGAGAAGTTTTTCTTTATGTTTAAGCTAAACCTCCTGTGCTCCAGCTTGTGCCCATTGCCCCTTGTCCTGTCACTGGACACCCCTGGGAAGAGTCTGGTCCCCCCTCCTGCCACCCCCTGTAGATACTGCCCAGCACTGAGGAGATCCCCCCTCAGCCTCCTCCTCTCCAGCTGAGCAGCCCCAGCTCTCCCAGCCTTTCCTCATGTGGTAGGTGGTAGTTTTCCTGCTGGGATTAACAATGGCAGCAACTGGGTGTAGCACAGGAACATTCTTGCAGCTGCTTGCCAGTCACATCAACTCAAGCTGCAGGACTGAGAATGACCTGGGCGCAAACAAGTCTGATCCCCAGTGAACACCACATGGATGCTCACCTGGTCATTGCTTGTTAAGAAAGGCTTGGGATCAATCCCCAACATCCCAACATGGAAGCATCCCCGTGTGTTCGTTAACATCTCCTGATACCCATGGGGCTGCATCACAGCCTGGGTTGTATTCATGCCTATCAAGTCAAATCAACAGAAAAAGGTCCAGAGAAAGTCTTGGCATCTGAGGGAAATGGACAAGCTGAAGCTTCAACTTCTAATCAAAGTCAGACCAGCAATAACTGGAATTCATTTTGAGCTGGCAGCTGTTCAGCAGCTAGTGGGAACTCAGTGAGAACAGTTCCTGAGAGTCAGATGTCCACACTGCCAAAAGCATTCCCTGCATACATTGTTATTTATCTACCCAAGAACAGAATGTCCCCAAACCACCCATCCCCACGGGGTCTTGGCCTCTCGTGGCAGACTTTGAATGGACACGCAAAGTTGGTGCTGAAACACATTGTAAAAGCTCAGCAGAGAAACGTGAGCTGGTGTTACACTCGCTGTGGTGACAGTGCTTGTTCTCCTGCTGGTGACAGGTCAGCCCTTCTGAACCAACCACCCTGTGTTTAAAGCCCTTGGCAGTGGAAGAGCCTGGCAGGCAAACTGTTAAATGCTCGGACAAGCCCGGAGCTGCTCCTCGCAGCTCAGGCTTGTCTCTCCTTTCTGAAAGGACATCAATACCAAATCTTGCTGCCACCAGATGGTTTGGCCTGCTGTCCAATTAATCGATAACCATCTCAATCTTCAGCATTTCCTTACCAAGCCTGCACGTTTGCTCAGAGCCCACCACACGGAGTGACCCTCCTGCTCCACGGCGGGTGATCTTGCGCTGCCTGGTGCCTTCCAGGCTGGCCACGGGGTCACGTTGCAGGTTAGAGATCTGCAGGAGGGAAAGCAGGGAGCGGGTGACAAGCCCTGTGAACACCATGAATTACTTCATCAGAAAGGGTAACACTTCTCCGAGGCTGATTGAGGCAAGCTGTGAAGCTTTTGGTGGTGTGTGGGTCTGTAATTGTCAGCCTAGAAAACACCCGCTTGCCTAGAGAGACCAGAACAGTCTTTGTTTTAATTGGGGGTTTATTCAGTACAGCATCTTGTCACCCTTTTAAAGGTCCCCTTTCTAAGGTCTCTGCTGCCAGCTTTCCAAGACCAGACACTCAAGGACTGGAAGGGTCTGTCAGCTTTATCTCGTGCCACACTGGTGTGTAGCAGCTCCCTTCCTTCCATCTCTGACTGAACTGGCACATCTGAGTGTCCCAGCACAGCCCAGTCATGATGCTCTGGACTTTGGAGGAGCAGCTGAAGGAACTGGGGGTGTTCAGGCTGGAGGAGGCTGAAGGGAGACCTTCTTGCTCTCTGCAACTGCCTGAAAGGAGGTTGGAGCAAGTGGGGGTGTTGGTCTTCCAAGTAACTAGTGATAGGACAAGAGGAAAGGGCCTCAAGTTGCATCAGGGGAGGTCTAGATTGGAACTAAGGAAAAAATTATTTACTGAAAGAGTGGTCAGGCACTGGAACAGGCTGTCCAGGGCAGTGGTGAAGTCACCATCCCTGGAGGTGTTCAAAAAACATGTAGCCATGGCACTTGGGGACATAGTTTAGTTGGATGGTGGTGTTGGGTTGATGTTTGGACTTAATGACCTTAGAGATCTTTTCCAACCTTAATGATTCAATAATGCTGAGTTGCAGAGGGGCAGCATCCACAGTAGTGAAGCATATTACAGATGTGGCTGCTTCCACTTCCAGGGTTAGTCTCCATGGACTAACCCACCTGGGTTGCCTCTGTGCCCCACGGAAACAGCAAGGCTCAAAAATTTCCATCCCTTAGTTGGGCATAACCCAAACCATTTCACACTCTGGTTTGGAGAAGATAAGAGTGGAAATGACACACAAAACTAGCTGAACAGGAAAGATGAGAGTTTGATTTTAGCCACTGGCAAAGGGCAATGGTTTGAATCACAGCCCAGTGTGGTGTGAAGGGCCAGGTGAGCAGGAGCAGCCCACGCCAGTACTGGTGGGCTTCTGGGCACTGCCTACAACACAAGCCAAGAGTCTGAGACTCTATGTCTCTACCTGTGAGCAGGGAGGGATGCAGGCACCCAGCAGCTGCCTGAACTTCACAGCATGAGATGTCTTACAGGAGATGGCACCACCCTTTCCATTGTTGTGGAGGGGTAGCTCTTCTGGCAGGGCACAAGGGACAACAGCCTTGCCACACAAATAGGGCAGAGCTCCACGCTGTGAGCATGTGGGTGTTCACAGACTGTGGGGGACACGTGGCAGCCAGGGAGTTACATTGTCAGTGCTCCCACTTCACCTCCATTCCTGAATGCCACGTGAGAAAAGCTGGTGTTGGATTAAAACTGGCAGAGGGGAGATTGAGGTTGGACATGAGGAGGAAATTCTTGGCTGTGAGGGTGGTGAGAGCCTGGCCCAGGTTGCCCAGGGAAGCTGTGGCTGCCCCATCCCTGGCAGTGTTGAAGGGCAGGTTGGATGGGGCTTGGAGCAACCTGGGCTGGTGGGAGGTGTCCCTGCCCATGCAGGGGGTTGGATCTAGATGATCTTGAAGGTCCCTTCCAACCCAGTCTGGGGTTCTCTAGCAAAAACCCAGTTTTTGGGCCAACTGTGTCTTAGCAATCAGCGATGCTGCTGCTGTCCCTCTCTGTGACCTGCTTCCAAAGCAATGTTGACTCCATCTGGGAACTTTGCTTCTGAAGAATGAGCCCCTCAGCCCTCCTGAATTTACAGCCCAGGTTATTGAACAAACATATCTGAACAAGCCCTTTTCCACTGAGACTGTCTGGGTCAACCCAAAGTTAGCACGTGGTGGTAGAAACACCCACAGGAGAGGGAAGAAAATTGGCAGCTGGTGACAGACAGACAGCAAATGGGAAAAAAAAAAAGGGTAAGAAGAAGTCCTGGGATAGCAAGGCCAAAGCCACTGCTCTGGCACAGCAGGACACTTCTCAGGAAAGGGCAGAATCCTACCTCTTCCTCCTCTAATGTCTGCCAGTCGGAGCAGCACAGCCCTTCTGGGAAAAACAGCTTCACATCCCGGACAGCTATTGGATAGGATTTGGAGCCTGAGAGATAAATACAATGAGAAGATTCTCTCAGGCCATGAATTAAACATTCTCTAGACTCACACTCATCTTTCTGAGATTGATGATGTGCAACTTATTGAAGTAATTGCTTTCAAGGCCAGCTGTTCTGTACAGTAATAGCAAACATTTAAAGCCATTATATTTAGAATAGTTTCACTGCCTTCTTATTATTTTGATTCTGTCCTATTATTGCTCAGCTTGTTCTCCATGTAAACAAGACTCCTTCTATTTCCTAACAGTGCACTCAAGGGAACAGTGTTAAGGAGCCTGTGAAACTCTTCAATACCAGCTCCAGTTCCCCTTTGTTGCTCCCCTGCTTCTGGATCACATCAGGCTCATCTTCCTGAATGGGAATGAAGGAAACAAATGTGTGTGGCAACAATAATGCAAGTCCCAAATATGCTGGGGGTTCTGATTTACAACAGAAATCAGAATTAGACATTGCTGATGGCAGTACATTTTCTGTTCACCTGGGGTCAAGAAGGGTAAACAGGGACTGGAACAGGTACAGGGAAATAACATGAGGATCATGGAAGGAACAGAGAATGATCTGAAGAGTTAACACTAAAAGACCTTGGCTTGCTTGACCCAACATGACACAGAGCTGAGAAGGAAGCTGATTTCTGATAAACACATCAGGGTGCAAAAGGTCAGGGAAGAAAAGAGGACTACTTAGAATTGAAGTACAGGTATTGGCAGAAGAACAAATGGATACACACTATGGATGACTGTACTGAAGTTTGAAAATGTCACATTTTTAGCTATCAGAGCAGTGAGGTTCTGTACCAACCATCCAGCTGGGGTGGATGCTTATGAAAGGGAATCCAGGATGCAGTTGGCTGTGAGAGAATTAACTGAGCTCAGTGACTTGAGAGGTCCCTCCAGGCTCAGCATCTGAATATCTCCCTATAAAGCAACAGTGTTATAAAGCATTAACTCAGCCTGTTTTCAGATTTGTGGGTGGAAAATGTTAGAGAAGGAAAAGCTATTTCTGTGTAACTGGAGTTCAGATAGATTGTCAATGTGCTGGCACAGATCCATACTCCTGGGATACAAATACACAAAACACAAATACCCTTTGAAATATTTCCACTTTTGCAGGCTACCCATTCAAAGCATGGTGGTTTACTGTTCTTAGAGCACCCAGCCCTGTTTGAACTTCATAATTCTAGGTACTGTGCAGCCAGAGTCCTTAGCACAGTAGTTTACAACCCTAGGATGGCATAAGTCCCCCGTGCATAAATTGTGCTGGATCCTTTATGCACTTCTATGTCAAATCTTCCTTGTTTAAATCACTGATCCCATTAGAGAAGACACAGATGCTGCCAAAACTAGCAACATTTTACTCTCACTTTGCTCCAGGTATAAGGCTGTACAAGATGCACGTGGAAGGGCTCTCTGAGTTCAAGAAAAAGCACCAGACAATGAGTCCACGAGCCCCAGAAGAGAGGAGAGGAGGGCAGGCTGAGCTCTGCAGCTGAGCCTCTGAGGATTGAATCTGCATGCCTTGGTTCAACAGCACCACTGGAACCTGGTCTTAACCTCACTGGAATTTCCCCAGGCACTCTGGGAGGAAACACACAGTTAGTTTGTTCTACTTCAGCAAGATGGCATCAACTAGAGATCTTCCTCAGCTGGGGCAAAACTGAGAAGGCTTCATTCTCCTGCCCAGGAAAGGGAGATGTTCTTCCACAGTCCCCCAAATTACTGCTCATGCCATGATCGTGCCCTTCCTGCTTAACTTGTAGGTAAATGTTTCACCCTTCTTGGAGGACAAGCTCCTGGAGGTTCAATGGGTTATGGACACTCCTTTCCTTAGGGACAGACTCCTCCCTGGCACAGCAGCTGGATCAGATTCTTGAGGCAGAGCTAAGGAGCACATCAGATGTGGCTGCACCCATGTCTTGAGGGCGTGCAAGGATGGCTCTGCAATGCACAAGCTGCTCTCAGAGGTGGTGGTCAGCTAGTTCAGCTCTGGGCTCAGCCCAGTCTTAGAAGGAAGCAGGGATCTGAAGGGAATCCCTAGGCAGGCATCAGAGGGTTTCCCCACACAGGGAACTGTGACTCCCAGTGAAAGCTGGGATGAGACTCAGTCACTCTTGCTGCTATAAACTAATCCTTAACTGGGTGATGGTTGGGATGCTCTAGCTGTAGAGCATGCCTGTCTGAGGTTTTGGGTATAAATTACCCATTCTTAGCTATGACTGACCATGAGTTCCCATTCTCAATGCACAGAATCACAGAATCTTAGGGGTTGGAAGGGACCTCGAAAGTCCAAGCCCCCTGACAGAGCAGGATCACCTAGAGCACATCACACAGGAACACGTGGAACACAGTCCATTAATCTTGATAGCAAAGAGAAGCAAGGGCTGATGGTGGGAAAGCAGTTAGTGAAGAGCCCTGACCATTTATTTTGTGTAGGTAGATCCTGCTCTTCAGTCACTCCTACGAATGAGATCCTGTGAGTAATCACAGTGGGAAAGCTCTCTCAGTTCACTCTTGGTCCTGAGGATTATGATTATGTCTAACAACAAAAGGTTCTACATCAAGAGATTGGTTCTCTTCCCCAGAGGGTACGTGGTGGAACTTCTTCCCTACCAGTTCTCCTCAAAAGACCACTTGATATGGAAAAAAAGAGGGAGGGATTTGACAGCAAAGAATATAATAGAAAGAGGCAAATAATCTGATGGGTCTTGACAGTAAAGGTCTTCTGGCACCTGAAGGCACACAGTGCCTGCTGGCTCAGGATCTGTTGCTGTTACTGGGTTTATATTCCTTTAAGTCCATGCAGCACAATCAGCCACACTGAGGAAAAACACTGTCCATGGGCAATGAACTAATGCTGCTGAATTCCTTCTGATTTCTTTAATTACATCCTTCCTTCCCGGTGGCAGCAGCCCAGGCCCCCTCCAGCAACACCCTTGGCTCTCTACATCCTGCTTTCTCCAGCAATACTTCCCATTTTCCCACCCTGCACCCACCCTCTCAGCTGTCTCCCATCCCACCCACCCAGCAGCCCCAGTGCAACCTCCCAGTTCCCTCCCTGCAGGCAGATGGGCCGTGGCTGGTTCAGCACCCTGAGGATGCCTCTGCTGAGGTGCCAGCTGGCAAGAGCCTCTCCAGACACCAAACAGCTGAGGTTACCTGCTTCCCTCAGCCAGAGCCATTTTTGATCCCTTCTCTCTAGCCAGTCATTAATATTTAGAGATGTTATCTCTTGGAGGCTTTCATCCCTGTGTGAAACCTCCTTGCAGTTGGCCAATGGGTTATAAAGTTACCAGGAGGGGACTCACAAGGACACAGAAGACAGATGGTTCTTGGGGATAATTACAAAATAACCAAGGTAAAAGTACAAAATGACCAAGTGGGGAAGGGATCAAAGGAAATCTGTTCTGCTGGAAGACAGAACAGGGGCTGTTCTGGGAAGAAACTGAAAATGTATCTTCTAGGAGAGCATTTCACAGCTTGAGACACACTCAGCTCAGCCACCAGGAGAAGCATGAAAGCTTTCTAGGGAATAACAGCCTCTGCTGCCTGCCAAGGCTCCATCTGTACTGACAATGCAGGAGATAACAGAACATCTTTTTTTTAATTATGATTATTTCCACTGGCATATCTGAGCCCTTGGACTTTTCTTCTACCACAAAACCTACCATAAAAGCCATTTTGGACTGTGCTGACTCCATACTGAGCCCTCCAGAGGAAGGGATCTAGTGCCTGGGCTACTTTAGGGTCCTCTGGTCCCAGCAAATCTATCAGCTTCTTCACAGCATTTGGCCTTTGAAGACACAGCACGAGAGCAGTGCCTGAGGTAAGGTAGGTACAATGAGCTTCTAAAGCAGCAGGATCCTGAAAAAAAAAAACACAAACCCAGAGATGACAAAGGTTATAACCACAGTGCTGAGCACTGGGTACATCCCAGCTTTCCTCTGGCTAAACCCACCCCTGCCTGGAGCCAGCAGCTCTGCCTTTACTCCTCCTTTCCCTCCTCTTTGTCCAGTAGTCTCTTCAGGAAGAGCTTCCAGAGCATTTATTGTGGCCAGCAAGCCAGTACTTGTTGTGACACCTCCACCAGGGGACAGATCTGGTTCCCACCCTCAACCCACACAAGAAGTTAAGCACTGAGCTCCAGCAGCTCGTGGTGTTAGTCCCTGTGGTCATAGATCAACTCACAGTAGTTTTGACACCCACAAACAGCTTCAGCAGTGATTCCCTAACACATTTTAGGGGGGAAAAAAGACCCCAGCCCTATTTCTAAAAGACAGGAAGCCTTGTGTTGTGACTTGTTCTCCATCTGTACACGCTGGGTGGTGGAGGTGGAGCTCAGTTTCAGGGGGAAAGGACAAAAACCTGTGGCAGTTTAGTTGCCTAGTGCTGAACCTTTGATTTGTATAGCTTTTGATTTAGATGGCCTTTGATTTATACAGCCTTTGATTTATATAGCCTTGATTTTAATAGCCTTTGATTTATATAGCCTTGGTTTTAATAGCCTTTTCATGGTACCTTCAGAGGCACGTGTGGATGGGGTGGAAGCAACAGCCACCAGCACTATCAACAGACTCATCAATGCTCTGGGATGAGGAGCCACAGGGAATTTTTTGGCTGATATAACAATGGGTTATAAAGACAAGAACTTTTTGAATTCACCCAAGGAAGGAGCCCCAGACCCACCTGCTGCAGAGGGGAGTAGAATTTCCTACACTAGAATTTCCTACAGGAGCAGGGAGTTTAAAACCAAAAGGCTCAGCACAGGGCACTGATGGGAGCTGAAAGAAAACACTTTGTCCTCCTGCACTTGCTGCTGCTGATTTGTGCTCCACGACAGATTTCTCTGCCTGTGCTTCTTTTCCGAGCGTGGTCAGTTCAGCTGATGATCACTCTTGAGATGTTCCTCTTGTAGCTGTACAGGTCATCATTTTCCCTAAGGATGAGTGGTGAGGAAAACTAGCAACCACTGCACCAGTGAGAAGAGCCCAGTTTGAAGGCTGGAGACAGAGAGAAAGCTCAAGAAGCACAAGGAAAGGAAACAAGTGCCTGGGGCGGGTGGTTACCAAGAGGCAGCAGCACTCACAGCCTTGGTGGCTGTTTTAATTCAACACAGCCTTGGAAAGCCAGGCTTGTTGTGGATGTCTCCATGGAAGGAGAGGTCATGGTGCCCACAGCAGCTTCAGGCTGCCTCCACCTGCCCCCTTCACCTACTAAAGTGGCAGGAGCAGCCAGCTCTGCCTGCCTGCACCAAGACCTCTGGTGCAGAGGAGCTCCATGCCAGCCCTCTGTGATCTCCACAGCTGACAACCAGCAGCATTTGCAGCTCCCTGCCTCAACTCAGCCATGGGTTGCTACTTTTGGGTTTCAGTTTTGGAGGAAACAAAAACAAGGGAGGAAAAAACTCCATTTCGTTCAGCTGAATCACAACATTCAGCCCCCTAAAGGTTTTAATTCCCCCATTGTTTAATCTCCTAAAAGCACCAGAATATGGCAATTCTCTAGATATAACATTTTGAAAAGAAAATCCCATCTTTTACTATAAAAATATGGAGATAAAACACTTCAAGGCTTCTTTTGCTTTTCTATCATATGAAACCATTCACTGACTTTGACCTAAATCTTCTCTCACTTCATTCCTCCTGAACAGCATTTCTAAGAAGTAGGATATAGATTGAAAACCACAGGCTCAATCCTGAGATTTTCCCCTGAATTTGAAAAATGCAAAATGATCCATGAGAAAGTCTCTCTGTTCTTAAAATGGTTGGTTACATAAGGGATTTGAGCCAAGTTATGATGGTTGTCAGTCCTCCCCCTGCATGGAAACCCAGGGATGTCAGTCACCTCCAGTGTGAACTGTGTCCAGTTCTGGAACCCCCAACATAAAGACATGGAACTCTTGGAGTGAATCCAGAGGAGGCCACAAAGATGATTAGAGGCTGGAGCAGCTCTGCTCTGGAGCCAGGCTGGGAGAGTTGGGGTGTTCAGCCTGGAGAAGAGAAGGCTCCAGGGAGACCTTAGAGCACCTGCCAGTGCCTGAAGGGGCTCCAGGAAAGCTGGGGAGGGACTTGGGACAAGGGCAGGGAGGGAGAGGACAAGGGGGAAGGGATGAAAACTGGCAGAGGGGAGATTGAGGTTGGACATGAGGAGGAAATTCTTTGCTATGAGGGCGATGAGACCCTGGCCCAGGTTGCCCAGGGAAGCTGTGGCTGCCCCATCCCTGGCAGTGTTGAAGGGCAGGTTGGATGGGGCTTGGAGCAACCTGGGCTGGTGGGAGGTGTCCCTGCCCATGCAGGGGGTTGGATCTAGATGATCTTGAAGGTCCCTTCAACCCAAACCAGTCTGGGATTCTATGATTCTTGTGATCTCATGACTGCACATGCAAAACATACAGTCCAGTCCCTCCTGGGATACCAGAGCACTGTTTAGATGAGGATGAAGAGCTTCAGCATGTCACAGTGTGCTGTGAAACTCTGGCATTCAGTCAGTGCAGCATAATACAAAACAAACACTTCTTGCTTATTTTTGTTTAGTTTTAAAAAAAAAATATGTATATAATCCACTTTTCTAAGGGTCTCCTCTTTGGGAGGTGAAAAACAATGAGGATGATTGGAGAAAACTTTGCAAAAGGCTGGATATAACATCTCAACATTGACCCATGTCAGAACACCTGCAAAAGAAAGCTGTTCAGAGAGACAGTTTCTGTTCAACAGACCATAATAAATGAAATGACTTTGTTCCAGAGCTTCTGAACAGTGCTTGTAGGTCTACATGACAAAACCTTTTTGGCAGCATCTCCTGCCTTTCAGTTGCTGCCCAGGGAAAGGGGGTTTGGGTTAAGATGATGTTGTTTCTAATTGCTACTGATGGGGTCAGGGAGTCAAGGTGATTTCTTTCTTTCTGGTAGATCCTCCCAGCCACTCTGGATTCTACCTCCAAATGATGCCTTTGTTTACAGCAGTTTTTCTGTACCATCTTCAAACTGTGTCCCTCTGATACCCAAGCAGCTGTGGTGAGATTGCACATGTGCAGCTGCCTGGAATCCAGTGAGCAATTTAGTTGATGCACATGGTGAGGAAATTCCAGCTGTGTGCTGGCTCTGGAGAACTAACAGGATTAAAAAGCAGCAAAATCCTCCTCGTGCTTCTACTGTTAGAATGGCAAGACAGGACTGGAGGGAATCTGTCCAATTATTGAGTCTAGTGACCTGCTACTGCAGGCAAACGTCTTGGGTAATCCCCAACAGAATGATCAGGTCTCAGGGTAAAATCAAGCTTTCCAGCTAGCAGCCAAACCCAGGAATCTCTGCCAGGCTGGCTCTGCTGGATAAGCACAGCAAGGAGATACCAGCTCCACAGGCAGAATTCCCCCTGGGAACAGTTGCTTCCCACAGCCTGAGCACAATCAGGTCACACTCAGAGCTGAGAAGGCAACGTCAGCTCTACCCGCCCTTGATTGTTTGTTGTGTTGTTTGTTTGTTTTAAACTTCAGATGAAAAGTATTCTCCTGGCTCCTGTGATTAGATAACCTCAGCAAACAGCAGGGCAATCCATTATTTATTGGATGCCAAAGGCCAGGAGCTACTTTAGGAGCTGGATGTTAGTATTTAAGTTGAAAGAGCAATCGTGTTTCTGAAATCATGTTGCTGAGGTTGTTTGTCAATGTGCAGGTAAATAATACATCAGAAAGAGGAAGGAGATGCCAGGTAGTGTTGTTACCAGTGGATAAAACCCAAATCTGCTCTCAAGGACTATGTACACAAACCAAACTGGCACATGACAGAGCACATGGGAGTTTTCTAGAGATTTTCTGAGATGGATTTTGGATCAGGCTCCAGGTGAGATGGACAGAACTTTCTGAAGGGCCAGACATGTTGCCTCCATGTTCTTCAACAGGAGAGGCTTCATGTCAGCAACTTGCCCCCCTGTTAAGAGCCTCATTTTAAAACCAGCACCTTGTCCTGTTGCCCCCTGCACTGCAGAACAGCTCGACAATCAACACTGTGCAATTCAAATGCTCTCCCTGAAAGTCAGCTGTGAAAAAGAGTCCTGCCCCCACCAGCTGTCACTGTCACACTTACAAGCCAGATTGTCAAAATAGCCCAGTCCCTGAAACATGCTGAGGCCTTTTGAAAATCTACCTATTTTGGGAGCTCAGCCTTTTTCAGCCCTCCTGGGTGAAAGACTCTCAGAGGTGCTCTAAGAAGAAGGAGCCCCAGGGCAGCAAAAAGCATTTCCTACTGCCCATTCCCCCCTGCCAAAGGCAGTTTATTATCTCTGCTTTCTCACTTGCAAAACCTGCTCCTTCTTTCCCCCCCCCCCCCCATGAACAAAACCCCATTAGTCTGTAATTCTTAAACTCATTAATCACCAGCTCTTCAAGGAAATAAAAATCAATGCTCAGCAGCTGCTCGAGTGTTGTTAGAGAACTCCAAAACCAAGAACATGTTAATGAAACAAACCTCTCTTCAAATTCCCCCTGGTTGTATCTGTGGTACATCCTGAGGTAGCTATTTTCTGTTTCAGATGGATCACCTGAGCATTTTTGTGCTCAGTTATGATTAAATATTGTAGAAGAAGGCACTTCCCCATCAGCTCTCGTGGCCACTGTGCTCCTCATACCAGTAAATAATAGATAATACTAGTAAATATTTAAAAATCAGATGCTCGTGCTCTGTTGCTTTGTTATGATGCAGAAGGGATTCACTGTTCCTGCTTGATGGTTATTTTTGAGCACTGTCCTGGCTCTGGGAGGGGTGGCTGACACTCCAGAAGGCTGTGCTGCTACCCAATGAGATCTAGGTAGGCTGGAGAGCTGGGCAAAGGGGAACCTCATGAAGTTCAGGAAGGACAAGTGCAGAGTTCTGCATCTGGGGAGGAATGACACCAGGCACCAGTACAGATTAGGGGTGGTCCTGCTGGAAAGCAGCTCCATGGAGAAAGACCTTGGAATCCTAGTGGACAGGTTATCCATGGGACAGCAATGTGCCCTTGTGGCCAAGAGGGCCACTGCCATGCTGGGGTGCAAGAAGAAGAGTGTGTCCAGCAGGTCAAAGGAGGTTCTCCTGCCCCTCTAATCTGCTCTGGTGAGACCCCACCTGAATTATCGTGTCCAGTTCTGGGCTCCCCAGTTCAAGAGGGACAGGGACTTAATAGAGAGAGCCCAAGGGAGGCTACAAGGATGATGAAGGGACTGGAACATCTATGAAGAAAGGCTGAGAGACCTGGGATTGTTTAGTCTTGAGAAGGCTGAGAGGGGACCTTAAATCATATCTATAAAGACCTGAGGGGTGGGTGTCAAGAGGAAGGGGCAAGTCTCTTTTGGTGGTGCTGAGTAAGAAGACAAGGAACAATGGGTATAAACTAGAACATAGGAATTTCCACCTCAACATGAGAAGAAACTTCTTTCCTTTGAGGGTGGCAGAGCCCTGGGACAGGCTGCCCAGAGAGGCTGTGGAGGCTCCTTCTCTGGAGACATTCCAAACCCAGCTGGAGTGTTCCTGTGGGATCTGCTGTAGGTGACCCTGCTCTGGCAGGGGGTTGGGCTGGGTGATCTCCAGAGGTCCCTTTCAACCCCCACCATTCTATGATTCTATGTTCCTGTCTTCTTCTGGAAGCCTCTATCCAGAATTTGTATCAGAGGGTTTTAGAAACTCTCCCAAACGAACCCAAGAGCATTATTGATTACAAAGGTTTGCTTTCTGTAAAGGTTAATTGGTTAAATGTCTTCATGAAAGCAATCAAATAACAAGGATTTATGTTTGCCCCAACAAAAACCACAACAGAGACTTCTAACTCCTTTCCAGTGCTCAGCTTTCAGTTTCCTGGTGTTCACAGTATCTTTACACTCATTTCCTATCATCTCAGGATACTTGAGGTTGGGAAAAAACCCCAACTTTTAATGCTATAAAAGAGCAGAAACACAAATCTAATTTTAGTTAACAAGACCCCAGAACACCCCAAGATTTATAACCCCTCTTCATTGTCTGTTAGACATTAGAAATGACATTTTCCCTCTTTGCAGGTCATTTTTACAGACTCTGGAACACATGCTCCTGGAGACTCAGCAGGTAACAGGGCTCAAGAAGTACAGATTCCCTGACAGAGGAATGAATGTTTCCCAGCTCCCAGGTTGAAAAACAAGGGAGGAGAACCAGGCCCACTGCAGAGGTTGTGGTATGTTCCTCAGATGTGCCCTACCTGGAATGACCTTGGGGAAGAAAAAGGGGGCAGCTGCTTTGCAGCTCAAGAGTCAGCACTGTGCATGAGCAACTGAACAGGTTCCTGGGAGGTCTGCATTGCCCTTGTCCTCCAGAGTTTTGTCTCAGAGAAACCAGCTCTGCTGCTTCATGGCACGTGGTAAAAGAAACCCTCAGCACCTCAGCTTTCTTGGTGCCTGACGGGAGGACAGGTCAGATTGTTCTCTGCAGGTCACTTCTGTCAACAACTCCCAACTCCCAGACGGGGTGTGGTGTGTTTTTCCGGGCTGGATTATTCCCTAGCTGATCTATTTCCCCACTCTGAACCCAAGGATCTGCCAGTTGCTTAGCAAACCTGTTTCACTTCAGAAGAAAGGAGTCCTAAGGCAACGTCTGGTTCCAGGTTCGTGTGTTTCATTCCAACCACACTGAATTTTTCTAGGTGTAGTTTTCGGAGGATCCTGGCGAGATTATGGCTCCAGGCACCAGGCTTGATCAGCAGCACTGTGCAAAGAACCTGGGCTCCTGTAACAAAACACACTGGTGAAACCCAAAGCAGCTCCTAAAAAGAGAGGTACAACACCCAGCAGTGTTTGTTTCCCAGCCTGGACACACATCTGTAGAAAAGGGTTACCCAAAAGCTGGCATGAAGATCCTAACAATTCAAACAAAACCAGCCCATAAAAGCCCCTGTGTGCACACAGGATTTTCTGAGGGGTTTGTTCTGGTTGATCTTTAGTTTTAAATGACATCTAGAATAGTCCGGGCTTGTATATTTATTCATTTGCAGGAAATCTGCTCTTAGTCCAAAAAGTTTATGTGGCAGGTTCGTAGGACAAGACTCAATCCTTGATATTATATATGAATTTTTAAAGAGAGATAAAATATTCCCTTTTACATTTTTCATGTGAACTGCAGTGATTATGTGATATAATCCTCAAGGCAGCTATTAAATTCTTATTCCTCATAGTTTCTCTCAGTGTGTATCTCTTCTGTTAGAGCCACAAAAGGTACTAAGAAGTTTGACAGGTCCCAATTAATGCTATAAACCTATTATGAATAGAATCATGTTTACTAAAATGGAAATTTCAGCAAAAACCTTCTGCTTTTGACACAGTTTTCCCAGCAGAGCTGCCAGGCAGGTGCAACACTCTGTGTGCTGTGAGAAGCAGAAAATAAAACAGACCAAGGGAGTTTTGCTGCCTAATGCTACACAATTAATTAAAAGGCAGAAAACCCATTCATTTCATTTTTAGATGACAGCATTTTCAGGTTATTAGTTTTCCTAACCTGAAAGACCTCATCACTAGGGATATAGTTAAGATTTTTATCCTAAAAACATACTTTGAGGATTTATTGGCAACTGTAGTGATGGAACCAGGCAGCCAGGACCCATTAACTGCTGGTGCCTGACCCCAAAGCAGGAGGTAACAATACTGCAGGCTGCTAAAACTGATCCATGATTATCTGTTTGTGCACATAAAATGCCATTTTATGTTTCCTGTACACCCCACTACTAATTTTACAGCTGTCAATGCAACGAGGCCTCAGCAATGGTACATAAAAGTCAAGGCAGCCTGTTGTTTTGAAATGGCAAGAAGCACGTTGCTGATTTACGACAGAGAAATATGGAATCAAAAATTAAAATCAAGATTCCTGCCCCTCCAGTTGATACAGAAACTTAAGCCTCATTGTGCAGGGTGCCCTCTTCTTCAAGATCTGCTGGTTCCTTCACATCAGTCTTGAGCAGAAAGGTTGAAGTGCCATAGCAACAGCCTGGCAGTGCAGAAGGGAAGGGCTGGGATCTGCTCAGAGCAGCAACCCTGACTGCACAGGTTTACCTCAGCCTGCAGTGCCCTCAAGATGTTGTACTCACCAGCTGCTGTTTCTGGGCAAACATCCTCATTCCTGGGCTCTGTGGATCACTATGTGCTGCATGTTGATGGATTTTAGACCCTTCAGAAAGGCTTTGCCTTCTGTCACTTTGCCACCCTGCTCTGGTCCAAGCCAAGTGTTGCTCACAGGTAGGACACCTTCCCACCTAGGGTGCTCTCCTTGGTGATTGGAAGTGACAACAGTCACAGAAAATACCACTCTCCATCCATGAAACAGTCTCCATGGATCATGAATTACCAGAGGCACCTGTCTGGGAACCCTCAAACATGCCTGGTTTCCATCTCCAGCTCTGGTTGCTTAGTGACCTTTCCAGTTTTGCTCAAGTTGTCTGGTCTTTGTTAAGTTCTTCTGTTTTGTTAGATTTTTAGATCCCTCCCTTGTGGCCAATGATTTTATGTTTTTCCCCCCAATTATTACACAGGTTTTGATTTCATAATGCAACTGTGAAAAACACTATGTGACATATTGTATTTTAGATATCTGTGTGGCTTAAAATAAGGGGAAACTCAAGAGAAGCCAATACCTGGTTCTCTGGCATGTTTAGAAAAGAGTGTATCAAAGCCTAAGGAAAAAGTTGTTCTAATCCTTTTGCTGATTTTTAGCTGGTACATCTAGAGGAGTTAGTTCCACAAAGTCTTTATCTAACCAGGTTTTACCATTTGTTCTTCTCTCACCTGTTTGCAAGAAGGTCAAGAGGGATTCTGCACGACACCTCTGGCTCTCCCCCACTGAACAAGAAAAGCAGAGCAGGGTGAGTGGGATGCACGGTCTGGGACAAGAATTTGAGAATCCTACCATCATTGCTATGCCACACAATTTGAAAGTGTGATACAGGGACATCCGTGGCTTGATCTGAGATGTTCAGATTGCATTGGGACACCCTGGGAGTTGTCATACTCACCACTTCTCCACTAAGCTGACAAGGACTGCAAGGACTAAATCGTGTTGATTCTTGGTCACCTTTATCTGGGCCAGGGGTTTTAAGCTACCTTTGTGCTCCCAACATTTCCCAGTCACATCAGGAGCTGCCTTGTTTCCAGTATAAGTCCCAGAAATGTTCTCTCTTTGCCCTTGGAAGCAAAGAAGGGCTGGGTGCTCTGACCACACACCCACTCAGCCCACATCTGTTGCTCAGTCCTCTCCTGAGCTCTGCTGATAAAACCTCACTGACATTCCCCACATTCCCAAGAATGGTCCCTTCAGTGGTTCTTCAGAAGAGCAGAGCAGTAGAAAAGGAGTCTTGGGGAGTCAGAACTTAGGACAAAAGCCTACATAAAAATGTTCCCTACAGACTAAACCTGTAGTGACCTGGAGAGGTGAGGAAAACTTGAGGCACTTCAAGGCACATATGAACTGAGAAGTCTCCTAGGACTGTGGCATGATGAGGAGAAACTTGCACCAGGTTGATAGAGAACTGCAGTGTGACAAGCAAGGAAGATAATAGAAAACTAAAATCTCTTCACCAAAACAAAATCATGACCATTTTTTCCCTAACTATTTCTGTCTGCAAACCCAGGCATTTCTATTCCCCAGAGCAATGTATCTGGAAGCCAAAGTCTTCCTTCAGTGAGACCTTCTTCTTTTTCCACCTGTGTTTTATTTTGCTGGAGTATTAAGAGTACACACAGAAGGTGGAAGGAGCTCTGAGGCCCTTGCCTCATAACTTTTTTGCTCATATTGTCACAGTGCCACTATTTTGCTTTAGTATTGGGGTTACTTGAAAGGACTTGCAGGATCTGGGAATTCCATGGCACTCTAATGCAAGTGACAGAGCTCCTGTCTGACAGTCAGGACAGGTGCATTCTACTCTAAGCTCTTGTTGATCACTTGCAGGGCAATCCTGAGCAACACATTTCACCTCTCCAGGCTTCAACTACCCCTCTGCAAAACACACAGACTCTTCTTCTTTGAGATCTGAAAAGGGCTTCCCAAGAGCTGGGATTAATGACTCTTCCATGACATTCCACACCAGCCCTAGACAGGTCACCCAGGCATGCCCAGGAGGTGACCTGGCAATGCCACTACCTTCCCCAGGACCAAGTGGACTCATCTGGCCTTTCCTTCCTAATTGCCTGACAAAGGTTTGCTAACCCCAGTTTGATGACTCTGGAAGAGGACAGAGAGTGATAGTTTTCTTCAATCTATTTTAAGAGTATAGGATGATTTGATTTTATCCAAGAGGCAACTGGTGGATACTTCTGGTCTTACCTTCAGCCCTGGACCTCTTGCCAGGTGGTGGCAGGTACTTCATAGCAGGGCTGTGTTCCACATCTGGAAAAGATAGGAGATGTGTTTTTTATGGATTCACAGATGGGAAACCTTCATTTTTCCAGAGGATGGTGGGTGGTCAAGGTCATGTTATTTATCAGGGAAAGTGGCAGATGTTTGGCCAGCTGCAAAATACTGAAGAGCTGTTCCCTGCCATCAAGGACCCTCCATTCCTCCCCCAACAACAACTGGAGGAAGAAAAGCTAATGAGATAGGGCAGGATGCTGAGGTCATGGTTCAGCCATGCTCCTTTGCTCTTGACCATGGCTTTGGTGGGAAAGGCTGGGCTGTGATGACAAACTCCCTCAATAAAGTGAGCTCACAGTTGTGCTCTCCTCCTGCCTCTAGGTCTTCTCAAGACAACTTGATGAAGGGCAGCAATGCATCAATTCTTACAGCTGCATACACTAATCTGGGATGTCTGCTGCCTTCTTTCTTGAAGGCTTCCTCTTCCTGCTCTCCAGTCTCACATTAAACACCCACGGAGTTCACTGTCAAGTCTAACTTTTGTGAGACTAGAACAAGTAGCTTTTTCCTGACATCATCTCATTTCTTTCTATTCAGCACAGCCAATCTGTTAGTCCAGGCTACATAAGCACCTTGTGTTTGACACAAGCATTTAAGTTTGTGTTGACAATAAAGGACCTTGCTTCCCCATGAAAAGACAGGAGAAGAGCTATAAATTACTGAGCACGAGGAGCTCCTCCTCAGATGATAAGTGGTGTTAGCACAATCTTGATTTATCTCTGTTTCTGAACAACCAGAAATCCTCAGGCTCACAACTCTTTAGGTGTGAGGAGTCAGGCTTCCTCGAGGACAGAGGTGATCTCTCAATGTGTTTCACATCAGAAGAAAACAGTGGGAGCTCCTACTCTGCTGCTCCAAAGCATCCAGCATCAGTAACACCACAGTCTGCCCAGGGATGTAGCCTCAAGAGGTGTGGCTACACATCTCCTGCTGCAGGAGGAAACTACCAGGTTGACTCTGCTGAAAGATCAGTGCTAACACAGACCACTGAAATCTGAGAGGCTTTTGACAACACAGGGCTCTGTTCCTCATGCACTGGCCCTTCTCTTCTAGGATAAAAAACAATTGTCAAGAAATCTGCTTTCTTCAGCTCTTGCAGATGGGTAGTGCCTTTGGCTGCTCTGTCCTCAACAAGTTAGACACTGCAATTAGGTGCCCATGACTAGGTGGGATAGATCTTAGACTCTGTTTCCCAGTTTCTCTCCTATACAGAGGCAAACTACAATTTAGAGTTCCTGCCAAGTGCTGCAATATCTATTTAGTACTTAGGGAGCACCTTAAGATCTTCAGAAAGGGCACCAGGCCATGCAGGGCCACATCAAATTGACAGGCCAATTTGTAGATGACCTCAACTGACCCCTGCTGATTTAATACCCCTTGTCATTATTCATCCAAGCACACAATCCCAAATGATGTTTTTCTGTGCCTATGAAAACCCCATATCTAAGAATTCCTTTGTTCAATAAATTCCCAAACACCTTATACCTGAGGACATGATAAGCAGTAATAACATGTCTTACCAGTTACAAAATCAGTCTCAGTGAAGAAGAGGATGGCTTGTCTGAATGTCACCTCTGGGGTCAGGGCCATGACTGTCTGTAGAAGACTGCCACTTCTGCTCAGCTTCTCCCTGCATTGTGTTAACCTCTTCAGGACATCTGCAAGCACTCTGAAGGCATCAACCCTCCGTAGGGCACAGACAAGGACTGGGTTTGACATGAGGGTATCAAGGCTTCTCTGCCAGGAAGCATCTCCAGCCTCAAAAGGGGTTATTTCTCTGGCCTGATGTTGAGTGAGATGGGGCAACCACTTCAGAGCCAAGAGCTCAAATCCTGAACTGGCTTCTTCTGCAAGTCAAGAGAAATCTGTTTAGCACCAGTTGGCAGCACGTGGTTCACAGAAGCTGTGTCTGCTTTTGGAGACAAGTGTTCTACACTCAGATTGATTTCTTTACAAGTTCCAAAGCTGCTTTGGCTTCACCCCCTGTTGCATCCCAAATGGGCTGCAAGGCAGAGCTAGAAGTAGACTGGGAAAACCCTCAAGACACTGTAATGTAATTGCCTAGCATTTGTGAAAATAAAAAATGGGGCCATCTGGGCAATCAAGAGGGAGGATAAGTGCCATGACTGAGTTTGAGAACACAGCTAATGGAGAAGAGGTGAAAGGGAAATACTGAGAACACCCTGATGATGTGGTTTGACACAGCATAATCCATGATAGTGGACCCTTTACCACCTCTCCTAACATCCCATTCTAAGCTATATTCATTAGATTAATAAGCTACAATTTAACGCTGACTTGTCCCTAAAGTAGCTTAATTGTTGTGTTTGAAATATGGTCTTACTTCCAAAGCAACAAGATGTCCAGGGGCTCAATCCATGAGTGCACATAGCTGGAAGTTCCTGTCAGCTAGAACCTTCTCCTTGCCTACCATGACATAATCTTGTTTCAAGAGAGCAGGAAACACCACCTCATAAAGTATCCTATGAAGACAGGCTGGGAGAGTTGGAGTGTTCAGCCTGGAGGAGAGAAGGCTCCAGGGAGACCTTAGAGCACCTTCCAGTGCCTGAAGGGGCTCCAGGAAAGCTGGGGAGGGACTTGGGACAAGGGCAGGGAGGGAGAGGACAAGGGGAATGGATTAGAACTGGCAGAGGGGAGATTGAGGTTGGACATGAGGAGGAAATTCTTGACCAGGTGAGACCCTGGCCCAGGTTGCCCAGGGAAGCTGTGGCTGCCCCATCCCTGGCAGTGTTGAAGGGCAGGTTGGATGGGGCTTGGAGCAACCTGGGCTGGTGGGAGGTGTCTCTTCCATCCCAAACCAGTCTGTGATTCTATAGTAAAAAGCCAGTTTCTAGGCCAACTGTGTCTCAGCAACCAGTGATGCTGCTGCTGTCATCTCATGACCTTTCAGTTCCCTTCCAACCCAAACCATTCCATGATTCTATGACTAGACAGGGTGCCAGGCTGCTGCCCTTTGCTAGAACAGCTCCTGCATTATATTACACTGTGATACAAAGTGTATCATGAAATGATATAAAGTCTTCACCCTGCTTAGCACTTGACAGCACTCTTGTAAGCATCTACTGAGGGGGACAGAGTAATTATTCCTCCTCTGTACGTGAGGAAATGAAGCATGAAGTGGTGAAGTCTCTTGCTTCCAATCACTAAGGGTCTTGGTGGCCAGAATAGTTTGTGAATCCTAAATTTCTGTTGCTGTGCCCCAACTACACAGCTGCTTTATCCCCCAGTTCTGAGGGAGACACACAATGCTCTGGGCTACATAAAAGACTCAGGAAGCCCAAGCACATCTCTGAACTAACTTGAAACTCTGATTAAAACAATGCCCACCTGAGCTGTTTGCAATATGAAAAGCAGCCTTGCACATGACTGACTAACCCTGATAGACTCTTCAGTCCTTCAGGGAGGTAAGAAACCAACGTGTCCTCCTTCCTGAGGCCCCTTTCACCACAGTTTTCATGATGTTTTAAAATTAGCCAGACAGGGTCAGCTTTCCTGACCAACTTCTGCTGTCCTCCCCCCAAGAGCTGGGATCACCTGCACTCTGAGCCTGGTTATTGTCCCCAGGAAGAAGGATCTGGTGAAGGAGCTCTCCAGCACTCTTCATAGTGTCCATTCCCACCAGTGTCAGCATGACCACCTGCACCATTTCAGGATCAGAAGCAGATATTCCCTTGCAGAACAGATCCAGAGGAATGCTGCAGGGCTCTGGCACTGCACTGAGGTTTCCTCCTACCCAAGGAGATGATCAGAAGAAAATGAGTTACCCCACAAACCCAAATCTCAAGCCTTTTTTAGTCTGAAGGCATTGACTAATCCTCAACTGAGCAGACAAAGGCCACAGCTTCATGGTGCTGCTGCTCCTCTCACTGCAGCTCAGCAGGGCCAGAACCAGAACCATGCAGGAGGAGCAGGATCCCAGCAAACTCTTCCTAACTAATCACACTCCTGGACTGGAATGACTTTTTGCAAAACAAATATATCCATTCCTAATTGTGACCTCCTTACTCACACCATTGAGCAGAGCTGGTAGATCTGTAGCAAAATTATTTAAGGCATCCATTTCAGATTGATAATGAAGGACTAAACTGAGACTTCATTCTTTCTTTTCCAGGAGATTGATTGCACAGATTGAGGGCTAAAGAGGGGACTGATATAACACCCTGCACAAATCCACAGCCCAGTAAAGCCCATCACAAACCTAGGTGTGATTCCATGTTGTTGCACTACATGATTATTACAGAATTATTGAGGCTGGAAAAGACCTCTGAGATCATCAAGTCCAGCCTTTCCTTTCTATTTCCATTCCATTCCAGCAATTACATAGATCAACAATTATTTACTCAGTCATTCCTACATCTTGACATTTCATGATGCTAAAAAATGCTGAGTGACATGCCCCTGATGATTCTTTTTCCTTATCATTTAGGGTGAATCTGGTTTTGGAGAGCAATATGCTTAAATTAAAACATCCTGATAAACAGCACTTAATTAATTAACACAATATTAATCTGCTGAATGCAGAAAAAACACTACCTGCAATTCACAAAATAAATACTGGGTTACCATGACCTCCTAATGTACAGAACTAGTAGGTTTAAGACCTTCTTATCACAGATTTGTAGCAGAAAACACATTTATTTGCTTGTTCAAGCCCTATCAATCTCCCAGCTTTGAACGAATGAGTTACTGAGGTGAATTCAACTGTAGGAACCAAAATTAAAAACATCTGAGTAAAATGAAATGGAAAAGTGCCTTCTCTGCACCTACAAAAGCAAGCACAGCTGCCAACATTCATCACTTCAGCAAGTTCTAGTTTTACATGCTTAACCAGCCATTTCTCTCTCTAATATTTTGACTTCTCTTGAAACGATGGCAATAAATAGGTATTGATTGCAGATTAATCTCTTAATTATGGTGGGGTTTGGGCTTAATTGGCTGCTGTCATGTCACATTTAAAGAATTTATTTTTCCACATATTTTACATCTTACTTGAAAGAAAGGTATTTCCATTTTGCCTTTTCTATTGATTCATCCATTAATTACCCAGCAACAAAAGACATGGATTGAGAGTTGCTGTGACAGACAGCAGAGCCCTAAAGGAGTTCTGGTAGACAATAAACATGTTCCTAATGTTCTTTACTCAGGAATATCCCCTAAAAGGAGCCATTTCCCATAGTTTTGACCTACCCAGTGTCTGCAGCAAGGTCTCAGTGTAAGGAACCACATGGAAACACACGGAGGGGTTGGGCCCAGGGGCAGGCAGGTCGCTCTGCCCCTTGCCAAGGAGGCCTTTCCAAACCAGCTCCTTCATCAGTCCTGGGCACAGAACAAAAGACAGCTGAGAAATGCAGAGCTCTGAGATGCAGGTTGACAGGAAAACACCCTTAGCAAGTGTTGTGTGATTAATCTGAGCACAGTCCTTTTACAGAGACATTAATGTGAGCCACGCTGAGCTTACCTAAGAGACATCACATGCAGCTCAGCCATCTCCTCTCCCCAGCATCATCTTCACTTGCAGTGGGGCAAGTGGCTGTTGAAAGCTGAGGCCTGGCCACAGATTTCTCTGGAGATGCCTCTGCTTTGAGACCAGCACCCTGGTTGTTTCTATTATTCTCTAACTCCTGCTGGGGAGTCAGATGTGGAACATGTGCACAGAAGATGCTCAGCAGCTCTTATCATAAGTGTGATAAGTTGGTGTCTACTAGGAAGAGAAGTCCCAAATCTTGAGCCCAGTGCTGGAGTGCAGCCCCTCAAGGTCAAGCAGCAAGGCCAGTGTCCTGCATCCTCCACAGCAGCACAGAGCCACAGAGGCATTGCTGGATTACAGACCTCAACAGAAACACAATGTTCTGCTCCTGTAACTCACAGCCTGGAAAATATCCAATTCCAAGCCACTTGTACAAACCCTGGATGCCTGGAACCTGCAGTTCCCATTCTTCTTCCAAAAGGCTGGACTCTGCACAGGCAGAGCACAGAGGTGCCCTCCCCCAACAACTGCTTCAGCCTCCTGCCACCCTATTTCAGACCATGGTTTTAAAGGCTTGTTATTTTTTAAATTACTTTGCATGCGTTTGGTTGCTTCCTACCACATGAGGCTGTCAAATTTACTGCTGGGTGGCAAGGGAAATGGTTTGTTAGTGCTAGAGGCTGAGGGACAACCTCAAACATGGCATTGATGAGAGATATGAGCTTGTAGTGCTGACAACCCCCTTTCTGCTTTCCAAAATTCAGGTGGCACAAGTCACCAAAAGTTGTGTCATCACTGTCACAGCAGCATGACCTGCTGCTGCTTATTCAAACTCAATACAAGGCAAAAAAAGTCAAGCTTGGACAAAAGTTTCTGGAGCTTCATCCTCAAGAAAGACATCTGTTACCCAAAAACTATCTGCTCTATTTCAGGAATGACTGTTGATCTTTTCCTTGCTTGAAAAAGTGGTTGAGACCACGAAGGGGTAACTGCTTTTCAGGGGTATCGATCACAAATGCAACACTTTGTGTGGCATTCCCACTAAATCCTTGTGCTATTCTACACTTCCCAGAGGCCAAACCAAAGTTTATGAGGCAAGAATATCAGCTTTCCCTCTCCAGGGCTCCAGACCATGGAACAAGGTAACTCTCTGGATCAGTTCTGAAGCAACCACAGAATACATGGAAAGGGGCATTCCTGGGGAAAGTCCAGAGGAGGCCACAGAGATGATCAGAGGCTGGAGCAGCTCTGCTCTGGAGCCAGGCTGGGAGAGTTGGGGTGTTCAGCCTGGAGAAGAGAAGGCTCCAGGGAGACCTTAGAGCACCTGCCAGTGCCTGAAGGGGCTCCAGGAAAGCTGGGGAGGGACTTGGGACAAGGGCAGGGAGGGAGAGGACAAGGGGGATGGATTAAAACTGGCAGAGGGGAGATTGAGGTTGGACATGAGGAGGAAATTCTTGGGTGTGAGGGTGGTGAGAGCCTGGCCCAGGTTGCCCAGGGAAGCTGTGGCTGCCCCATCCCTGGCAGTGTTGAAGGGCAGGTTGGATGGGGCTTGGAGCAGCCTGGGCTGGTGGGAGGTGTCCCTGCCCATGCAGGGGGTTGAGATTAGATGATCTTTAAGGTCCCTTCCATCCCAAAGCATCCCACAATTCTATGGAAACCTGCCTACAAAGGGGAAAGGAAAAAACCAAACAAACAAACCCAAGCAAAAAAGAGTCCTCTAGAAGGAGGGAAAACATTTTACCTTTCTAGAACATCCTTTGTTCCACTGCCCACCTATACATTTCTAGCTGCAATGTCTCTGTGCAAAACATGAGCAGTGTAAACATTATCTGTGAGAAAAGCAGCAGCAACTGTACTTCTTTAATGAGCAACTTTCCTTGGGTCTGCAGGCAGCAGGTGACACAGAGCAGTAATTAGTCTGCCCTGATTAATCCACTGTGTCTGTACATGTTTTCAGAACATTCTGTGATAGTCTCAGGAGAAAAAGCAGAGGAGTTTTTTTTTGAATAGTCGGGGCTTTTTTTCTTTCCCCAAACCTTTCCCTGTTCTTTCCTTATTGAGGGTGGCTGAAGGGAAGCAGGCAGGGGAGGAATTTCTCCACCCTGAGCTATTTGTGGTGGTGCTATTGGAGGGGTCAGCAACAGAGATTCCCCTCTTCACTCAGCAGTGGTGACTGAGGAGGAGGCTGCAGGGAAGCAGATGCTTGGATGAAGTCTCCTGCTGCAGGAACATGCCCACTGCCAGGGCAGGGAGAGGCAGGCAGGGTAGGTTCCTTGCTCCCTGTGATCTTCCCCACTTGAGACCAAAGTCAGCTCATCCTTAAGGAATCCAAAGGATGCTTTTTCTGAACCAGAGCCTCAGAACAGAGTCTAAGTCAAGTAAGAAGACTCTGGGCAGCAATTTGTCTGGCTTTTGGCAGTTCCTACATATAAAATGAGTTACAGTTCAGCTGCTTGGAAGCCAAAAGTGTGCAGAACCCAGGGCTGAGGCTGACAGGATCAGATGTTATCCTCAGGCTCAGTGCCACAGACATATTTTTGCCACCCTGTCTCTCTGTGCAATAAGAATACCTACAAGGAGGTCATTGAGATGGTGAAGCCAGGCCTGCAGGTTTGTTTGGAGTCAGAAATTACTTCACATGGAGTAAGCAGCAGAAAGTATTCCTTCTGTTCTCATGAGGCTCTGAGCAACCTGGGCTGGTGGGAGGTGTCCCTGCCCATACAGGGGGTTGGATCTAGATGATCTTTAAGGTCTCTTCCAACCCAAACCAGTCTGGGATTCTCCATGATTCTGTTGTGGAGGTGGACAGGGGGAAGCCAAGAGCTCACAAATTCAAACAGAGGAGGTTCCAAACTGACATAAAGGAGAAACAGTTCCCAACCTGGTCTAGTGGGAGGTGTCTCTGCCCATGCAGGGGGGATGGAACTAGATGATCTTTAAAGTCCCTTCCAACCCAAACCATTCCATGAGGCCATGATAAGGGTGATTATCATATTCCCCCCAAGAGAGATGAGGGAATCTCCATCCTTGCAGCTTTTCAAGACCTGACTGAAAAAAGCCCTGAGCATCCTGATCTGAACCCATTGAGCAGGATACTGGATGAGAGACCTAATGAGGTTCCTTCCAACATTAATTACCCTGGGATTCCAAGTTCAAGAGGACTCCAGTGCTAAAGTTCAAACAACTGATAAAGATCAACTTGCTCTTTTGCAGATGTAGTGCTGATTTATATCTTGGTCTGGAGATACATACAGCAAAACTACCACACCCTGATATTCCCAACAAATATTCCCTGCAAGGTAAAAGCTGTAGTTGGGCTGCTGGTGCTCACACACACTGAAATGCAGCTGCTCTTCTCCAAGGTTGTTTGTTGAGCAGTGAAAGCATTACCTGTTACCAAGGCAGGAGTGTGATGACCAGCATTCTCCTTTCTCAGCAACAACACGAGACTCTGCACGTGTGGCTCAGCAGGGAGGTCTCCTCTGGCAGAGCCATCAGGTGAGCTTGAAATCTTGCTAGGGCAAAACACAGCAATCTGAAACAAAGAGAGCCAGATTCCTCTGCTAAATCCAGTAATCAGTACATAACAAGCTCAGCTGCTGAGCCAAAAGCACTTTCATGAACTGGGTGCTCGTGCTTCATCTATTCATGAGACAGAGGAACTTAATTGAAAGCTCAGGGAAAAGGCTGAACATAAAAACCTTCTGCCCTGCAACTGGACTACAAGCACAATAGCTGGAACTCAGCTGATGTGTGGTACCATCCCAAGTCACTCCTGCAAAAATGATTTTGAGTTCCAAAGGGATGGGCAATGGATGCAAGCTAGAGCACAGGCAGTTCCACCTCAACATGAGGAAAAACTTCTGTGAGGGTGACAGAGCCCTGGGACAGGCTGCCCAGGGAGGCTGGGGAGTCTTCTACTCTGGAGACTTTCAAGACCTGTCTGGATGCCTTTCTGAGTGACCTGCCCTAGATTCTCTGCTCTGTTGGCAGGGGGGTTGGACTTGATGACCTTGAGAGGTCCCTTCCAACCCTCAACAGTCTGTGATTCTGCAGAAACACTTAGCTCCAAACAGCACATTGAAGCAATAGCTGCTGCTTCTTAAATGGCCATTTAGGAGCACACTCCAAAAACAAGGCTCTTTGGGCTGGAGCATTCCATAAGGAAATGATGTTTATTCTACAAAATAATATGGGCAGGGAAAGTGTCATTCCTCAGGCTTGGACACAGAAAAAGCAGGAAAGAGGAGCTTCATGCACATTTTCATTTGCAAAATGATGCATTTCCTGATTGATACTGCAAACAACTCTAAGCATGATTATTTAAAACATCTACTTCTTTGTAAAAGAAAGTGTCATATGGTTCTTGGGTGATTTATCACTTAAAAAGTGCAGAGCTGGACTTCTTGCCTATGTTAAGTTTGAGTGAAATCTTGCAGTTATGATTATTGCTGTTTCCTCAGGGTGACTTGTTAGAACTCCAACTGCACTGTAGCTCAACTCTAACATTATGTCAGACAGAGCTTCAGAGAAAACGTTTATTTAGTTGTTGTCTTTGAAAACTGACAAACTCTTTTTGCAGCCCTTCTGGAATGTGCTAAACTAGGGGACTTGATGCTGAAAGGCCATAAGCAGCCCCAGGGGGACTGCAAACTACAGCATCAGACAACACTTTGGTAGGTGAAAACCTGTTCTGAACACAGGTTTGCAGAGCAGAAATTGCTCTTTTGGTTTGTGGGGCTACTACTGCCTGCTCTTGCTTCTTTTGAGATCAATGGTAAAATTCATGTTTGCTTTAGTAGGAGGTGGCCCAACTATGAATTTACACTTCCAGTGAGAGGTTGAGACCTGGTAGCATTTCCCTACTAAGGAAAAAAAACAGCACTGGAAGCAACCAGAGTGTCACTCCCAGGAATACAGAGAGCAGAGAATGAGTGTCCTTGAGAACACTTTTTAGAGGAGTGTTGGCTGACACATCCATGAGCTCTCAGCATAATTAGCTTCAAAACAACTTGCAGCCCAAGGTGTACAACTGAGCTGTGTGTTCTGTCCAGTACCTGACTTGTTGTCATGCTCAGCAGAAGAGCTTGCATAGGTGAAAGCTGCAGCTGCCTGACTCCTTGCAGAACAAACCCCCGCCGGGCACAGACCGAAATCACCTCACCATATGCATGAGGAGGTATCACAGGTGACACCAGCAAGATTATGTCCCCTAGATCAAAAAAGAGGGTAAGAAAAGCAGCATATTCTTCCCACAGAAGCTGTGGTATCAATGCAAGGCAACTTTTCCAGTGGCTAGCTCCAACCTGACGCACACCCTAAAGGGTGACACAGTATTTTATGGTTTCTTTGCTCTCTCCAGCTCACCACGACTGCTATCAGAGGCCAGCCCAGAATGGAAAAGCTTATGGCATCAGCAGCAGTGTCTTTCTGAATCATCTACCCCAGCTAGCCTGTCTCATCAGGTCTGTCTAGCCATCTATGAGCTGTTCCTCTCTCTCAGAGGTACCTGTGCTCAGCTCCCGTGCTGCGTGAGCTGCTTCCCAGGCACGTGGGAAGCCAAGGGCAGCCCATTCCCTCCAGGGCTCAGGACCTGATCAGCCTGGCCATTCTGATGAGTGAGTCAACAAGGTCCCCAAGGCAATCTGGCCACTAGAAAGTGCATGAAGCAACCCAAGCCATTCCTCACTGCTCTTACTAGCAAGTCCTAGCCTGCAGCCAGCTCCTACGGCCTTGTTCAGCACTGCCTTCTGCTCCCCCTTGTTCCTTCTTTAGTCCTTTCACCTTCATCCTGGAGCTTGCCTTGTGGCATGGGCTCCTGAGTCTTTGGACCAGCCTGTGATCATGACCTCACCTCACTCTTTGGCTTGGTACCATCTGTGGCTTCCCAGGTTCCTGCCCTTGGTCACCATGCCCATGGTACCAGCCTGCTCTCCCCTACCTGATTCTCATCCACCAGGCCTGGCTGCTCATGCTCTCCTTGTATCCCTCAGCCCAGTGGATATGGCTGTGGAAGCAACTGGAATTGATGTTGGCTTAGAACCTTGGGTTTTTAGACTCCTGCTTTCTAAGCTGAACCCCAAGGTCACTGCCAACAGAGTGGCAACACATTCTTTGAGCAAGCTGAGGAGAAAGAGCCTGTGAGACCTCCTGAGCAGTGTCTGAGCCCCATTTTAGGTACTAAAGGATGAGCTCAAGACTTTTCCCTGAAGCCTCTCATCTACCTGAGATCTTTGCTTCATTCTCATCTCATCTGAGGTCTCTGCTTTTTCTTCTGTACACAATGTACATTCAGATCTCCATAACCCACCAAGGGTGAGCTCTGAAGACAGAGCTTCAGTATCATTCCCAGATGGGTTTCCCCTGCTCTGCCCTGTTAACTCCTCTTGGCTTTAACCAAATGATAACAAGAGGTTGGAGTATTTTAGCTTCTGTGTCCCAATTACCCTTGGCTTTGGGGACAGGACTAGCAGCAGGGAATGTTTTTTTTGGTTCCAGCCTTTGTGACATGGATATCTGTCACCCCAAGAGTCTGACCAAGGCTCAGTCTGGTAGTTCAAAGCAAGGGCAACAAAACAAGGGAAAACTTGTGTTTATGGCAAAGGATGGGACAGGCAGAGTGTTTCTTTGCCCTACATTTCTGTTTGGCTTTATGGCTTGAATTTTGCAGGCTCTGAGCCAGCCTGAAACTAGTGCCACATTCACTGTAAGTGAGCTTTCAAAATTTAGGGTTGCAAGTGATTGAGATTTCCTCTCCAGTTGATAACACTTTTCAAAAAACATTCTTTACATACACACATCCCAAATCAACAAGGATACATGCCAAGGTCAGTAAAACTTTGATTCCTGAACAGGAGCAGATATACCTGGTGGGAGCTGCAGTGTATTTGGTCTGCATGCTCCACATGGGTGTATCTTCCTGTCTCCAAGAGAAGCTGCTGGAGACACCTGATGGAAGGAGTCAGTGAATGTTTCCTTTCCTTAAAGCCTCAGAAGGTGCCTGCTCCCAGACCAGCTTTTCAGCTTCTCTTCTGAGAGTCATGATACAGTTATCTGAGGAGCAAAGCTTGAAAGTGACTTCCTGAGCCCAAATACAGATGGAACATGGTGTGGTGTAACTCAGCAGCCCACATCAAATGTGAATCATTAATGGCCATAAAAGGAAGGGGAGGCAGAGAATGTGACTCATTCCATCAGCAGCAACCAGCTGCCATCAGTATCAACCCCAAATAACTCAGAGCCAAGGGCTGCCTGCCAAGCTACCTGAGGTAACATGCCCAGTTATACAAAAGTGTTTCTTCTTTCTCCATTTTCTTTGTCACCTTCCACCCATTTCATCTCCTTGGCTTACACTTTCATTCTTTTCCCATACATTCTTTCCTTCAGCAAAATAATCTCCCTTGCCTTCTTTCTGGGTCAGCACAACCCTGCTTTCCTTCTGCCACCTTCTCCCCAACAGCTGCTGAGCTTCCACTCCCCTCCATTCTTCTCCCCTCCTTGTAAACTATCTTCAGTTGTGGGAGTAGAAACCAGACAACCATCCTCTAATAGCTTTGTCTAAAAATCCCTTGCACCCAAGATCTGCTGTGTCAGGTTCAGCTGCAGCAGCACATTGGCCTTCTACAGCAGAGATCCCCGTGCCACACAGGTCCTCCTTAGCCACTCAGGAGGCCTGCAAGGTTTCCCTTGGCCACAGCCAGCTTCCTGCCAGCTAGGTAGGAAATTCAGAAGCTGGGAAACTACTGCTCCAGAGGGACAAGTGGGATCTGGCTGGAGGGAGGTGACATCCCCATGAGGTGCTTTCCTTTCTGATGGTGTGGGCAGTGCTGCCCTGAAGTCTTAGCTATTCCATACCCATGATAATTAGAGTCAAGACTTCACCAGTAGGAGCAGATTAATCAGATAAACATGCAATTTAAGGACACTGTTAGGTTTTCACATGGCTGTTCTTTGATGAACAGGCCCCTATGTGCAAAAATTTTCTCTGGAGTGATTTTTGGGGTTGGTTTGTCTGTCTGCTTTTGTGTTTGGTTTCTGTGGCTTGTTTTTTTTTTCCCCTCCAGTGAAATCTGAGCAGCCTTCAGGACTCTAGCAGCTACTCCCACGAGGAGGATGAGGTGATCACACTCCTCTGTCACTTCATTTTAGGCAACAGTGCTTCACTGGAAGCTCATTCCTGGCTCTAGAGCTGACCTGGTCACAGCACTAAGCAATCCAGGGAGGAAGAATTTCCTGGAACAGGTAGGCTGGAGTAAGGCAATATTATTAGTGAAGGAGAACCATGAAATCTCAAGATTCATTCCCTAACACTGACCTTTGGTAGTTGAGACAAGCATCGCTGGAGGTCGAGACAGCACCAAGCCCTGGAGATCAACCTTTTCTTCAGCTGCTTCTGCCCTACTTGATGTAGGACTCTGAGAGCTAAAGAAAAACAGAAAACATTAAAAGCTGTTATGCCAAGTTCTGACTCAAACATATTTTCTGCAACAAACCCAGGGCCACAAAAGCTTTTCTGCTAAAACCGCTTTACTGGAAAAGCCATTTCAATCCCTTGTCCATGACATGAGCTCCATCAAGGTCTCTCTGACTGAACATCTTTTGATATTACTCTCCACAAGGGTCTCTGTGTTCAAGTACAAGTAGCTAAAGCAAAGCAGCCAGCTGGGCAAGGAAATCTGGGAATCAAGAAATATGTGAGGCTGCATTATCAGAGCTTTTCCTACCTACAGACACATCATAGTTGCTACTCACTTTTAGTTCATGTAACCAGATTTAAAGGTTCATGGTGGGCAACAAGCACAATCAAGTCTGGTAGAGACATTCCTGCATTCCCAAAAGGATCAAATCATGCCATGGGGAACAGAAGGAGTGGTTCTGAAAGCCAGGGACTAACAGGAAGGCAAAGCCCAGCCTGTGAAACAGCCTGGCTGGGACTGTGAAGTGCAGGCTGCTCAGGAAAACCTGCCTGCTTCATCTCTTGCCACCACTGAGCTGGCTGGAATAGCTCCTGCTTCTTCACTCCCAGGAGACCATGGCATTTGCAAGTATAACCTGACAACTGCAATCTTGAGATGCAGTTTGTATTCTTGTCTCCCAACGGACCAAATTACCAGCATTAGGAGAAAGACAAGTGCATTATTTAGACTGTAGTGCTGCTCTGGGTGAAGTTGTACCAGAGGAGCAGAATTCATCAGCTTTGTAAGAGGAAAATAAAGAAACAGAGAATGAAACTTCACCAACTGTATTTCTTTTTTAAATGGTAACATTAAAAATTAGGAAAGTGACTGTCCATGGCCAAGCAGAACTGAACTCTGACACACAACCCCACCACTGGCATCAGATGAATTTGACATGGGTGCACTTTGCCACCGTGCAGAAAGCACTGACAGGACTGGGGGTGACCTCCCCTCTAGCCTGTTGCCACTGCACAGTGTGTCACACTGCAACCAGGATGACAAGGGATCTTTAAAACTTGTCCAGAACTTGCAGGTGCAGGGTCTTGTCTGAGCTTTCTGCAGGGCACTGTCACCACACCATCATTAATTCAGTTCAGCAATATTAAAAGGAGATGCCTGGGGTCTAAAAACCCCCCTGCAGAGCCTGGCACCTCAGGTGATCACAGGGGTGTGTGACAAACATGACAGGCAGGAAGAGGAGATCTGTAGTTTGCTATTCTCCTGGTTGGAGAGAAGCTTCCTTGAAGCCCTTGGCCAAATCTTTTTATAAAGCACTGTAAAACAAATTAGACTTAAACTAGAAGAGGGGAGATTTAGGTGAGAGATTAGGAAGAAATTCTTCTCTGTGTGAGGATGGTGAGAGCCTGGCCCAGGTTGCCCAGGGAAGCTGTGGCTGCCCCATCCCTGGCAGTGTTGAAGGGCAGGTTGGATGGGGCTTGGAGCAGCCTGGGCTGGTGGGAGGTGTCCCTGCCCATGCAGGGGGTTGTAACTAGATGAGCTTTAACGTCCCTTCCTACCCAAACCAGTCTGGGATTCTATGAAATCCTTCAAGCCACAGATCCACCTATGCTTGGAACAACCAGTGTTGTCTTTCAGAAGCCAAAATGAGAGTGTCTCCTCCCTGCAGGCCAGCCTGCCCTGAATCTGCAGATGAACAGGACCTCTAAACACAGCAGAGCCCTTCATCTACACACACAGGATTAAATGTCCTCCCTCTGTTAAGCCTCAATCCAGGAAGTTGTAAGACTGTCAGGAAGGGAAGTGATTGTTTTGTGCTGTACAAAGTTCAGCAAGGATTGGGAAAAGAGTGCTGGGAAGGAGTACAAGAGGGTCTAGGTCCCCTTGGGCAGCCTTCCCTCTGTCCTCCTGCAAGTGAGCTGGTGTGCAAGGGCTGCTCAGTGCTGACTTCCAGAGGGCTGCTGAAGTTTTCCTCCCTGCCTCCCAGCCCTCTCCCCTCACACTCTGCAGAGCCAGGCCAACAGGAGGCCTTCTGCCAGCCTAACATCAGGGTTAGAAACCAAGCAACTTCAAGACTAAAAAACATTGGGTAAAGAAAGGTTTCTGTACAACACAGTCCAAGCGAGTCTTTGAGGACTGTAGTCCCCTCCCTGCAGCACCACCCAGCAGGGCACAGATCCTCTAGGTTGCATGATGCATTAATAGATGCTTAAAAGCCCAGTTCTCTCAGCAGCCAAACCCAGACTCACCCGAGAGCAAATCCACACTCCTGAACCTCACTGGTTCCCAGCACTTTTTGGCATCCTACTGCTATGCCATCCATTCCTAAGCTGTACTTCTCACTCTTATTGCTAGAGTTAAAAGTTGACAAGCCACCCTTCATTTCCACACACTTCTGTCCTAATCCTCCAAAGAATCTTTTCCACCTGAAGCCCCTTCTCTCTGATCAGTTGCTATGGAAGGGACACAGGGCAAAGCTAGACCAGGTTTCCTAGCAAAACCTTGCAGTGATTCCCCAGCACCAAACTCAGCCAGAGGAGGTCTCAGATCAGACTGATCAGCTGTATCTGGCACAGAGAGCCCAAGAGCAGGCACTGAAGTGTGTGAATGACAGCCCCAGCTACCAGGGACCAAGGGATGGGAAGCAACTGCAAGAGTCTCACACCTGACACATCTATTATGTGCTGCAGAGGAGACAGTCCTGAGAGAGAAGGACTTTGGCAGGTTGTAGTAATGGTTTGGAAATACAAAAGCAGACAGATTGCTCCTAATCTGCTCTCTTGTTCCCTGAGACCTTCAGCAGAAGACTGATATGTTGAGACCAAGCACTCCAGCTGCCTGACCTCCACATCACACTTGGCCTGTGGGAGCAACCCCCGTTCAAAAACCAGCCAGGGCCACACCACCTTGCTGTGTCTCCTGGGGAAGCTGGATCCAGGCCAGCAGCTCTGCCCCCAAACCAGAGGCACAGCTCCCTGTGCACACGGCTGCCCAGGTGGGGCAGGTAGGCAAGGGGCTCCTCCTGGCTCCTGCAGTAGATGGCATTGATGGAGCTGCTGTCTGTCACGCTGGCCAGCCGTGGGTCAGATGGTCCCAGGATGTTCTGCAAGGTGCTCCCTGCTCCAGGTCCTCTCACACCCACTGCCAGCACTGGTGGCACCTGGCCTGTCCTTGATGTATAAGAAGGAGGCAGCTTTTCTGTGAAAGACAAACGTAAGTGTGACTAAAACATGGGATAATCCATGGAATAAATGAAGGGCTCTTCTCAGATCTGTCATAGCCAGACTTTGACAAAGTAACCTACAGGTTACCTGTCCTGTGGGGGGTAGGAGCACACTGGCTGGAGCAGCTCTGCTCTGGAGACAGGCTGAGAGAGTTGGGGTGTTCAGCCTGGAGAAGAGAAGGCTCCAGGGAGACCTTAGAGCACCTTCCAGTGCCTGAAGGGGCTCCAGGAAAGGTGGGGAGGGGCTTGGGACAAGGGCAGGGAGGGAGAGGACAAGGGGGAAGGGATTAAAACTGGAAGAGGGGAGACTGAGATTGGACATGAGGAGGAAATTCTTGGCTGTGAGGGTGGTGAGAGCCTGGCCCAGGCTGCCCAGGGAAGCTGTGGCTGCCCCATCCCTGGCAGTGTTGAAGGGCAGGTTGGATGGGGCTTGGAGCAACCTGGGCTGGTGGGAGGTGTCCCTGCCCATGCAGGGAGGTTGGAACTGGATGATCTTGAAGGTCCCTTCCAACCCAAACTATTCCATGACTCTATGATGTACTGGAAACTACCTGCACATTTTGACTGACAGTAAATCTGAGGTTATTCAAGGTAGCCTGTTAAATAAAGAGAAGCTGGTTGCCTCATATTTGCTGTGGAGAGTTCCCAGGGTTAGTTGCTACAGAGCAGCTGACAGATTGGAAGGCCAGGACTTGTATGGTGGCTTCCCATTTTTCCTGCAACAGCTCTACCCTGTGTCTCCAGCAACCTCTTCTCCATGCCTCCTGCCAGGGTAGCTGGGGTCCAGTAAGGAACCCCAGAAAAAGAGTAAATTTGGCTCCTCTAAAGTTCTTTCTGCAGATGTTAGAGGGGAAAAAAAGCAAAGTGTGTCATTTCCTTCCCTGAGGTTTAAAAACATTCAATGACATCATTTGTTGCTTGAGAATCAGGAGCCAGAACTGTCTCCAGAGCAGGGGGATAATGCAGAAACTGCCTGTAAATGTTTAAAATAATCACTTTAAAGTTGTCAAGCTAAGGGTAAAAATCTAATTTACAAACTGGCATAGCAGTTCTCAGCTGAAATGAATTGTCTCTTCATACAAAATGTTCCTAAATAATGGTGCATGGTCCAGAGCACTGAAGCAGATCTGCTGCCTGTCATCTCCTAATGACTGGTGATTTTATGGTTTTCTTATTCATTTCTGGAGTCCTCCTTCATTTCTCCAGCTATCAGGATGAATGTATAACGTGCACAGCACTGACACAATTGCAGCTGCAACCTCATTTTCTGCTCCTATTGTTTCCCAATGTAAAAAGGGGCAGGGAGACTGGAGAAATTTTCTCCAATTAAACTGATCTTCACTCACCTTCTGCCTGAGGAACAGGAAACCCATTCATCTCACCCTCAGCCTGTCTATACCTTTCCCCAAGAGAAATGGATTGCCTGTGTCCATGATGATGTCACACACAAACCTTGGAGGAGAACTTCTTGGCTTAAAATACACACTGCAGAGGCAAGCTCTACCCTTTGCAGGCAATGCAATGCCTGTTGCTCCAGGGTTATATTGCATTAGCAACTAATCATGTTCCATAAACACTTTCAGTCAGACTTCATTACCTCTCTTTCACAAATGGAAAAACAAACAATAAAGACCTGGGTGGGACACACCAAAATTGGTGTCTAAGGATGAAGACTTAGTGATTTGAATTCAGAGACCCATATCATATTTTTTATCCTTGTCTTCTTGGTCTCCCAGCTCAGATCATCTTCTATTGAAAAATGTGGCATTTTGGTGATGGTTTATCAGCCAGTGCAATTACAGGATGGCTAGATCAGTACTTCAGTCCATACATCTGAAGGCCCATAGATAATGGGATGGGGGAAAGTGTGGAAAGGGGAGGCTGGATTTTCTGCAGCTTCAGAAAAATCAGAGGGAACTTAGTATATTTAACTCAGGTGGGTCTAACCCTGGAGCTTAGGGCACTGCAATCTGGCAAAGATCACTGCAATCTGGGAAAGATCACTGCAATCTGGGAAAGATCACTGCAAAGAAACAACTGAGAGACAAAAATGTACCAAGGGTTAAAAATTCAATTCATGGATCTTCAACACTGGAAACAGAAGAAACAGCCCAAGATCTTTTAATCATTGCTTTTGGGAAAGGTGTAAGAACTGACAAAGCAACACTGTGTAAAACTGATGCCCTCTCCCTTACACCCACAGCACCACAACACCCTTCACCTGAGGACACGTACAGCTCTTTGCCTTCATCTTGGAACCATGGTGTGATGGAATCTCTGAAGGAACACCAGAGCTCACCTGAGCTAGAGAGCAGCATGTCCTGCTGAGGGTAGAGCAGGCGAAGTCCACAGATATCCAGCCCAGAACTGAGCACCAGCTGCAACATGTGGTGGGTAGCTGGGGGACTTTGGAAGAGAGTTTCAAACAGCAGCACCATGGCAACCTGAACAGCAAGAGCACATTAGAGAAATGAGTCAAACATTTCCAAGCCCTCAACCACCTCACAGTTGTATCTCTTCTGCTCACCTTCAGTTCCCAGGCTTCAGTTACACTGTAAGAGCTTCCTTTTATTTTATGTTTACATGCACTGCAGCACAGTAGGCTCTTGGCTTCTGATTGAATCATAATTATCTATGATGATTGTGATTGTATCTGTTTCTGCTGGTATCTTAGAATCCCAGACTGGTTTGGGTGGGAAAGGACCTTAAAGACCATCTAGATCCACCCCCCTGCATGGGCAGGGACACCTCCCACCAGCCCAGGTTGCTCCAAGCCCCATCCAACCTGCCCTTCAACACTGCCAGGGATGGGGCAGCCACAGCTTCCCTGGGCAACCTGGGCCAGGGTCTCACCACCCTCACAGCCAAGAATTCCCTCCTCATGTCCAACCTCCATCTCTCCTCTGCCAGTTTTAATCCATCCCCCCTTGTCCTCTCCCTCCCTGCCCTTGTCCCAAGTCCCTCCCCAGCTTTCCTGAAGGCCAGTTGAGCCCATCCTGCCACGCAGCCAGACCCTCAGCAACACATACTGACTGTGGATCCCAAAAGGAAGCAAATCATTAGTGCTTTCCCATTAGAAGAAACAGATTGCTTCAAAAAGCAAGTGTTTCATGACAGGAAGTCGGGTGGTGCTGTGGGCAATCAATTGTGTAGCTGGAGATCAGACAAGCAGGATTGTTCTGGCCTCAGATTTGTGCCTGGTTCTCCTGGATGTAAAGCAACATGATGCTGTCCCCAGCAGGAGGCTTTATGGCTTCAGTGAATGCCAGCTGAATTCATCACCACTGGCCACTTGAAATGAAATGCTGTTCCCCCGTAAACACATGATGAGGCTTCCATCATCATGAGAAATGAAGATATAAATTTACTTGAACCACAAAAAAGTGGTCTAATTAGGAATAAAAGCTCTATTTCTTTATGTTTGTCTTGCTCAAGCTCTCCTGGTGTTCACCCAATATTCAGATCAGGGAGGGTTTTTCTGTATCACTATGAGAGTCCCTAGGGCTCAGGGCACCCAGCACTGTGAAACCTCTGGAAATCATGGAATGGTGGGAATGGAAGGAACCTCTGGAGATCATCGAGTTCAACCCTCCTGCCAGAGCAGGGTCATCTGGGGCAGGTCACACAGAAATGGGTTTGGAATGTCTCCAGAGTAGAAGACTCCACAACCTCCCTGGGCAGCTTGTCCCAGGGTTCTGCCACCCTCACAGGAAAGAAATTGTTCCTCATCTTGAGGTGGAACTTCCTGTGTTTCAGTTTGTGTCCATTGTCCCTCATCCTATCACAGAGCACCTGCAAAAAGAGACTGGCCCCCACTTCTTGACACCCACCCTTCAGATATTTATAGACACGAATAAAATCCCCTCTCAGTTTTCTCTTCTCCAGACTAAACAGCTCCAGGTGCCTCAGCCTTTCCTCATCAGACAGATGTTCCAGTCCCTTAGTCATCCTCCTAGCCCTCCCTTGGACTCTCTCCAGTGGATCCCTGTCCCTCTTGGTCTGGGGAGCCCAGAACTAGACACAGTCCTCCAGATGTGGTCTCTCTAGGGCAGTCTCCCCTTCCTTAGAGCCAGGACTGGGCTTTGGTCTCCATCTCAGCTTTACTGCAGGTGTGCCTTGGCATAGTCTCACATGTCACTGCTTCTGGTCCTTGTTCTATCCTGCTGACCTTCTGGCCTGTCACTATGGGCTCCTGGCTGACCCTGGTTCCTGCTGCTGGACCTGCTCTGCTCTTCTTGCTTGGGTAACATGGGACTGCACCCTGCCCATCAGGTCACCACCCTGCCTTGCTGCCATTCCCAGCTCCTGCCTACCCTCACAGACCCCCTGCTGCCAGAGCTTGGGATGGACCCACCACCAGCACTCCCGAGGGAAGCCAAGGAACTGCAACAAAGACATGAGGCATTTCCCACCTGTGCCAAGTATCTTCCACTCCTAATTATGGACTTCAAGCATCTTCCAGGAGCAAGCCTGGCACAACAACTGGTCGGGCTTGCTGCATGCTCAGCAAGGGCTTAGTACCTCTGCATCTCCCTGAACCAATGCTAACCAGGAACTAAACTCTGTTGGATCAAATGTGATGTTTTGTGTTGCACAAGAGCTAGGAGAGGTGAGTTACCAGGGCCAACAAGTCACAGTGCCTGGTTGGAAGCCCAGTACATTTTGCTATGCACTCCCAACCAAATATGAGCTAATTTAAGTTACCTTAACCTTCTCTTCTCCTGGGGTAAACCAAGTAGAACAACTTCCTGCTTGTTGATGCAACACCCACACAGTTCCTGCAGGTGAGACAGGTAATACCAGAAGCTTCCTACATTTTTTAATGCTTCTAAGCACAAGTTTTTTTAAAAAAGAGTTGGTTTGTATATTGCCTTGCAGTGAAGTGAGTTTGGGTTATATCACCCTGTTGTCTCCCTGGTATTGATTTGCACCTGGTTGGCAGCAATTTCTTCAAGCTGCACATTTCATAGCTCAGTCTTCTGTGGCTCAGGGCAGCACCTCAACCCAGCTGACACAAAACACCCAGCTGACACATTTAGGTCTGCATGAGAAATGCTTCAAGATCAGTATTTGTACCAAACGTCAAGCCGGAAATATTCCAGGTCATTGAATTGTCTCTCAACTACCCCCATCCTCCCACCAGGCAGAAAGGAGTGGTTTGGTTTTTGTACCTCAGTGTCTGTATCTCTGCAAGCCTCGAGGTCGCTGCTCTCAGGGAAGAACTGCTCCTCAGTTTCAACTGTTTGCCAGTAAAATCCACTTGGCACTGCAAACACCTTCTCCACTGCCTGAAATGCACAAGGGACACCTCTTACCTGCAGGTTACCTTGATCCCTCAGAATAAGGGGCTAGGAAAATAATGGTATTTCGTGGCTAGAGAGCACATCAGGATGCACGTTGATGGATTAAACTCATTAGTCCAGTGTTGTTCATCTGTCATTTGCTTTCTTACAACTGCACCACTAGCTCCAGGTAAGTGGTGTCCCAAGAGTATGAATCTGCAACTGACTCCTGAGACACTGAACATAATTTATCATATCATGGAATGGTTTGGGTTGGAAGGGACCTTCAAGATCATCTAGATCCAACCCCCCTGCATGGGCAGGGACACCTCCCACCAGCCCAGGCTGCTCCAAGCCCCATCCAACCTGCCCTTCAACACTGCCAGGGATGGGGCAGCCACAGCTTCCCTGGGCAACCTGGGCCAGGCTCTCACCACCCTCACAGCCAAGAATTTCCTCCTCATGTCCAACCTTAATCTCCCTCTGCCAGTTTTCATCCCTTCCCCCTTGTCCTCTCCCTCCCTGCCCTTGTCCCAAGTCCCTCCCCAGCTTTCCTGGAGCCCCTTCAGGCACTGGAAGGTGCTCTAAGGTCTCCCTGGAGCCTTCTCTTCTCCAGGCTGAACACCCCAACTCTCCCAGCCTGGCTCCAGAGCAGAGCTGCTCCAGGCCTTGGATCATCTCTGTGGCCTCCTCTGGACTCACTGCAGGAGCTCCACATCCTTCTTATGCTGGGGGCTCCCAAATTAACATTCCCAGGTCCAATTTAGTAACCCTCCAAGATACGGAGTACCCACCAACAAGTTGAGTGGAAATAGCTCTGCAGGATCAGGCCAAGCAGCTCAGACCTCTCCACAATTGTGCTGGGCATCCAGGAGGAAAGGGCTTTGTTAAAGGAGTGCTCTAATTAACTAATCAAATGGAAGGGTAGGGAAAGAATTGCATCAACTTCTCCATGCCCATAACTGAAACATGACATTTCTCCTGTGCTCACATCACCACAAGTGACATGTGTCTACAAGTCTTATTCTGCCACATCCTCACGGGCAGGCAAGAAGACACTGGCATTTAGGTCACAGCTTTACAGAAGTGCAGCATTTCCCAATCTCAGCACCTTATTTTGTTTCTCAGACATTTCCTGGGCAGCCAAGCAAGCAACTTTAGTACAAGAGCAAGTTGAAGGATGTGTCACTCATGAGAACTTGCTGTGACTGCCTGCTCAGTAAGCAAGACCACGGGTCAGGAACAAATGCAGCTTCTGAAAGTCACGTTTGACAAGTTCTGCTTTGGGAAGAAGTGATGTTCACAGCTCCATTATTGAGCATTCAGGAACACGGATGCATTTAGGCAGAGCTCACAGCAGGCAGGATTCATTCAAAGCTTGGAAAAAGAGGTGTTGTCACTTTTGAGGCTCAGGTGGTGTTTCTGTCTCAGAGTAGCTTCACTGCCTTAAAAGACTACGTTGATTTACAGCATCTCCTGTGGACAGATGCTTCCAACAGGAAAAAAGAGGAATTAAATTTCAACATGGTCCCATCAGGGCTTTTATTAGAGATAAAAAATGGACCAACACTGTGTGAAGAACATCCAGTCTGGTTTATGAGGTACATATGATGCTGTTTAATGGTGTCATCACCTGAGAGATGATTTGCATTGCTTGGCAAACGATGGGCACCTCATCCTGTTCTCCAAATGTTTGAAGACAACAACCAGAGAATGAAATTCATTTGGATAATATTAAAACCCCTCTGACCTCTGCCTTTCTGCTTCAGTAACCCCTTGTGTTTTCTCCTCCCTGTTTCCTGTGCTTCACGAGATACTTGCCTAAAAGCAGAACTAGGCATTTTCACTTTTCACCTGATTTCAGTCAACACAACTGCCCCAAACCAAGAAGCCTTGACATCTCTAAGTGATTTCATCCATATTGTCCTGCAAGTCATCATTCACCAGCTTCCACTGGTGATATTATACTTGGTTGCTGTGGAAAACATCAAAGGAAAAGCAAGAAAGAATTGATTTAAGGAAACAGAAGATCTGTTTCCAGTGCTTGGTGCCAGCTCCCACATGCAGCACTGGCACAAGGCAGTGAGCACAGACAAGCCCCACAGAATGGGAATGCAGCAAGACCTCAGCCTTCTATTGATTCAAGCTGTTCCTTGAACAAATGTCAAGACTATGAACTTCCAAGAAGAAGGAAAAAAGAAGGGACAAGTGTGGCTAAACCAACTCCAGCCTACATTTCCATAGAAACTCTCTTTATAATCATCCAGCCCCAGTGAGGACATGGAGGAGGCACACTGGGAAAACTTCTCCCCTCTTCCAACAGCCATCTTGCCTTAACTCCAAGGCTAGGACCTCTGCTATGAAGATAGGTTGAGAGACTTGGGGGTGTTCAGCCTGGAGAAGAGGAGGCTCCAGGGAGACCTTAGAGCACCTGCCAGTGCCTGAAGGGGCTCCAGGAAAGCTGGGGAGGGACTTGGGACAAGGGCAGGGAGGGATGGGATGAGGGAAATGGATTAAAACTGGAAGAGGGGAGATTGAGGTTGGACATTGGAAAGAAATTCTTCACTATGAAGGTGGTGAGAGCCTGGCCCAGGTTGCCCAGGGAAGCTGTGGCTGCCCCATCCCTGGCAGTGTTGAAGGACAGGTTGGATGGGGCTTGGAGCAACCTGGTCTAGAAGAAATCCTCTCTTTGCTTACAAGGGATGTTGCAGTGAACTTCCCCAGGGATTATACAATCATAAAATCATCCTGGTTGGAAGGGACCTTAAAGATCATCAAGTCCAATCATAACCTAAATCCCCCCACCACAACCTAATTTACCCATTCAGTGCTTAAATCATGTCACTAATGTCACCCTCAACCTCAACTGGGCTTTCAATGGCTGCACTGTGGGTTTGTTCCTCATACCAGCAGTGAATCCCCACAGGTTATCAGGCTGTAGGCACAGAACTCATGAGAAAGCCTCCAAGAAAAACAGCCAGAGAAAAGCAACCTGGTTGGGGTTCAGAAGGGGCTGCAAAACCACCAGGCCCAATTGACTGAAAAACCAGACATTGGCTCATGCACTGACAAACAATGTGCTTAAAGGTTATTACAATTACTGCTAACAATTGCTCATAAAATCATACACAGAGCTGGTTGGTACACAAGCAGGCAGCAATTTCACCTGATGTTCCTTCTCCCTTCACTCCTACCCATTTGTTTCATCAGCCTGTCAGGATTATTGTCTCAGACTTGAAGTTAGCAAGAGCAAAAATAGGTACTCACTGCATGCTTTTCCAACACATAATAGCAGGTTCTTTGGTCGATTTAGTTTTGTATACACCACCTCAAAATAAATGCAAATATATAAAAAGCAAGCATGGATCACTAGCCTTGGGAAAAAAATAAAAGTCTTCAAACCAATGAAGTTAAAAGAACATGATATTGAATTTCCTAGGCAGCTCTTTTTGGTTGTATTTTAATGACACTTGGGAACATTCTCAGTTGGTACCACTGAGTAAAGCTTCAGGGCAAGACTACAGGGTTGGCTGCTGCCTGCTGAGAGTCTGGTTTCTTCAGGCAAGGCTCAAGGAGCCAGCCTTTCTGTTTAACTGCAAGACACATCTATCAAAAAAACCAGGATCCAGAGTGGTCTCAGTGTAATTCAGGCCTGGCAACTTGGGTAGCATAGAGCATTAGAAATGAAGAAGAGAACATGGTCTTTAAATTGACTGCAGGATTTTTCTGGCATCAAGACCCACCACCAGGAAGTGCCTGCTGTCTTGCTGCTCAATTTCTAATGATTTGTAATTCCCCTAATAAAGGATTTGCATAAAAGCCCTGCCTGTTTCAAATGCTGCCTTATTTTATGCCTTAAAAGCATACAGCAGATTTCTCTTTTACAAGAATGTCAGGCTGCTTTACAGCACTTGTTTCTGCTTGAAAGCTGCAGTGACTGCAAATCAACAACATTAAACCTCTTTTTCCTCCACTGAAGTGGGATAAACCTTTAGGCAAATTGCTAAGTGCACTGCTAAGCCCCTAAGCTTTCATGGCATTGATTCTCACAGAGTAACAATAATCCCCAAATCTGGGTGAAATTGCAGAAAACTTCTCCTGCTACATTATTTTCACAACTCGACTTCCTTTGTCAACCAGAATTGCAGTCTTCACCACTCCCTGGAATTGTGTTCTCCAAGGTTTTTTTGCTGATTCAGAAAGGTTTTGGGTAAAGACCCTGGCTGTCCAAAGGCTGGTGATGTCATGGGAAAGAAATAAGCAGAACATTCCCTCAGAAGGTATGGAAAACAGGTCATATTCACAGCTTCTTTGAAAAAACTGGCCTAAATATTTGCACAAAGGTAGGAAAGCTGTTTAAGGCCTGGAAACAGGGCTGGATGCCCTCAAGGAATCAACTGCCCCAACAAGTATAATCATAGAATGGGTTTGGGTTGGGAGGGATGTTAAAGATCATCTAGATCCAACCCCCTGCATGGGCAGGGACACCTCCCACCAGCCCAGGCTGCTCCAAGCCCCATCCAACGTGCCCTTCAACACTGCCAGGGATGGGGCAGCCACAGCTTCCCTGGGCAACCTGGGCCAGGCTCTCACCACCCTCACAGCCAAGAATTTCCTCCTCATGTCTTGGAACAAAACTGGATTCTTTTAACATTTCATTCCCTTGAATAATTGTTTTGGAGCACTTGCTAAGCTGACAGAAGTGGCAAAAGTTAATTATAATTCTACTTAGAGGCAGCATGAAGTGAATGCTCTTGCAGATGTCTCTATGCAGACAAGTGATTTAAACACTTGATTTTAAGAGGTGCTGTGTCCTTGTCACCTCATACACTTCAGTGGAAACCTACACTCCTTACAAGGATTTGTTTTCAGACTCTGTTTAAATCCTTAGCAAAGGAGAATACCTGTTAGCACAGGAGGAACAATAACCTTTACTGGACCTAATGAGAAAAAATAATAATTAGCAGAAGTTCAAGGATTTCTGTACAGTACCTGAGGATCAGGGTTAACAGCAGTGATGTGACTGAGCAGCACGGAAGGAATTTCAGGAAGCAGTGGATACAGCTGGGTTTGGAAGTGATTAACCAGTTGTGCCCTCCACCAGATAACATCTGGAAGCCAGGTACAGGCTAGAAATGCAGCAGTCTTCTGGTAAAAATCTGATGTTCCTTGTAGATCTTCTTTAGTCTGCCAAGAGTCAATGGTTAGAAAGCACTGCTGAGCTTTCTGTTCTGTCCCCTGAGCCTGTGGCAGCTCTGCCTGCAGCCATCCCAGCCTCCTGCTTCACACCTCTGCTATCAGCTGCACTTCAGATCCTCCAAACCCCTCATGTCACACCCCTCAGCCTCCCAAACCATCACATCCTGCATCTGGAGCTCTACACTTGTGCCCTCACCCACACAAAGCACCCTCCTCCCATGATCCTGGTGACACCTGCCAAGTCTCTACTCCCAGGTGCAAAGGCAGAATGAAAGGGCCTGGTACTGTTGGGGTTCCTGACCCAGGAGATGGGACTCAAGAGCAGGTGCTGTCTGCAACAGTGGGTTACACCATCAGTTGTGTGGAAGGGCTCAGCCCATGACTTGGGGACATGTCTCCACGTGGACTTCACTCCAAGTACTATCTGTGAAGGCACTGGGGAGATCAGCAGCATTGTCCTTCCACCAGAGCTCTGAACACAGATTGCTCAGCTGTAAAACTCCACCTCAGATGATGACTGGTGAGTTAATAGCAACTGTCAGCTGGTTGCAAGACACTGGTATAAAATAACTGACTCATGGCATCCATCAACCCACAAATAGTCCTCTGAAGATGATAGATATTACTCTGATAGATACTACTCTGAAGCAGATTACATACCACAACAAGGAGAAAATGCCATAAATAAGATCATAAAGCAGCCCAATATAATGAAACATTAATTTGCAAAGGGTTGCACTGGGGTGTAAATGAAAAGATTTATTAATTTCCAGATTTTCTTAAAGATTGGTAATAATATTGACAACATTCCCACCAAATACTGCACTGCTAAATGATCCTTTTCCATCCTCTAACATCCCCTCTCAGCCCCTTTGTTCTTCTATCTTGGTTCTTAATTAGCAGGACTTTCAGAGAACAGAACTGGTGACCTCAGTAAGACCCAATTAGAAATTAACAGCATCAACAATTATGCAAAGCATCTTCTCTTCCACCAGCTATTACTGGACCCAGAAATGAGAGCTCAAGCAGCAAAGGTCTGCAAAAAAGAACCCCAGATCTCATGGCAGAGATGGTGAGCTCTTCTGAGCCACCAGGGAACTGGGAAGTGATTGAAGTGTAGAGACAGGACCAAGTTGCTCTGCAGGGCTGGAGCAACCTGGGCTGGTGGGAGGTGTCCCTGCCCATGCAGGGGGTTGGATCTAGATGACCTTTAAGGTCCCTTCCAACCCAAACCAGTCTGGGATTCTATGATCCACTAAGAACAGGAGCTTCTGCCTTGAGAAACCACTATTATATTTGCACCCACAACCATGAGACCTTGGGATGGAGAAATAGAATGTGACAAACATTAAAAGACTCACGGATGACAGTGAAGTGGCCAGTAAATAAAAAGCTGATGACTTAGAGGTCTGGGATGTAGCTCAGCTCCAGTGACTACATCCAGTTAGGGTTGGATGGGGCTCTGAGCAACCTGCTCTAGTGGGAGGTGTCCCTGCCCATGCACAGGAGTGGAAACTTTATGATCCTTAAGATCCCCTTCCAACTCCAACCATTCTATGATTCCATGATTCTATGAGTAACTGGAGGGAAAAAACCAACAAACTAACAAAAAAAACCCCCAACAACAACCTGGAGCAGCATGAAACCAGCAGGCTCCCTGGGTCCTGGTGGTGATTAAATGTTCTGGTTAGAGCTGTGACCCTAGAGCAGGGAGCCAACCCCAGGATCAATTTACATCAAAGCCAACAAGACAAAGGCACTCAGGGAAACCACAGCTTGTGGGTACCAATAGACCCTTAGGCTCTTAGACCAGCAGTGTCAGCTGTAAATACAATATTCATATAACAATGGGAAGAAAATCCATGGATAATAGTCATTTTGCTGTTACTAAGAGAGATGAGTTGCAGATACACAAAGATGGACAAAGAATCAGCACCAGTGAGTGTCAGCAGAATTTTGCTACCTGGTTTGACCACTCCCACACTGCACATCAACACCACAGCAAGAGACTGGAGATCTAAGTGGGCAGAGTAAAATCTACCACGTTTCCCTGCAACAGGAGCTGAAGCTGCTCAAGGGGAGGGATGGGGAGACAGGACTTGTGGCTGTTGTTTTCCCTGTCTCTGCTGTGCCTCATATTTCTGAACGAGTTGCTGTTTCTGTCAGCTTAGACCTGGGGAAAGCAGGAGCTTTGCAAATGCCTGAGGAAAGCAAAACTGGCAGAGGTAGAGCCTCTAAGGAGGGGAAATCCCAGTCACACACCTAGTCTTGCTCTGAGGAGCACTGTCCAAATGCCCCCACACAGCCACTGCTGTGCAAGCTGCCCAATTCAGCTGCAGTGTCAGGAGCTGTAAATGGGGAACAAGGACAGCATCTACAATGTATGGGCAGACTGGGAACTGCATGGCTCATCCCACCAACCTGGGATACAGCCCTGCCCAGCTCCAGCCCAACGTCCAGACCAGCCTGAGCCCTCAGCTCCATAAGCTCATTCAACTCCAGAACACTGGGTGCACATTTGGAGCACACTCAGTGCTCCATGATTTGGATGCTTTGGCCAACCCCTCTGCAGAAGCAACCAGGCAGGAGGCAGGGCAGTCTCTGTCCCTCTATTTTCTTTGCTCCATAGTGCAAACATCTTGAATTCAGTTGCCTTACCCAGAAATCAACATTAAGCCCTTGCCCAGCAGGCTGCTCAACCTCACTGCCCTGCTGCTCCTGCCAACAGGTGCTCAGACACGAAGGGAAGGGATGTTTATTCTTCTGGGGGTGGGTTATTTTGGTAGTGATTTGATCATGACATTTTTTGTCAGCATCAATCATGTACTTGCAGGAGCACTGGAGCCACAGCTGTCATACTCCAGGCTTTGTGATGCATCAGGGGAAATGGAATCTTTGCTGCTCACAGCCAGGCAGCTGCAAGTGAAGAATGTTGTAGCTGAGCAGGGGAAGCTCAAGCATCATTTTAAAACATGTTTACACCTCCTCCTCTATTTCAACTCCACCTGTGCCCAGCAGGTGTAACACAGATCATAGAATCAGACTGGTTTGGGTGGGAAGGGACCTTAAAGACCATCCAGTTCCAACCCCCTGCATGTGCAGGGACACCTCCCACCAGCCCAGGCTGCTCCAAGCCCCATCCAACCTGCCCTTCAACACTGCCAGGGATGGGGCAGCCACAGCTTCCCTGGGCAACCTGGGCCAGGCTCTCACCACCCTCACACCAAAGAATTTCCTCCTCATGTCCAACCTCAATCTCCCCTCTGCCAGTTTTCATCCATCCTCCTTGTCCTTTCCCTCCCTGCTCTTGTCCAAAGCTCCTCCCCAGCTTTCCTGGAGCCCCTTCAGGCACTGGAAGGTGCTCTAAGGTCTCCCTGGAGCCTTCTCCATGCTGAACACCCTTAACTCTCTCAGCCTGGTGCCCCCCTAAGACCAACTGCTATGGGGCCTTTTCAGCACAGACAAAGTGTCAAGAATGAACACATCAATCATGGCATTTCTGTCAACATTACCAGGGGTGATGTAGGAAAAAAGAGAGCAGAAAAATCCCTACCAGCTCACTAAAGCCACAAGTACTGCTTTGAGCCACCCAAGAGGAACTTTCCAGCCTCAACAGGACCAGCATCTCAAAGGTTATTCACTAGCAGGAGACCTATTTAAGCCAGTGGCCCACAGGAGATGTGGGGTACAGAAGGATCACTGCTCTCCAGGTACACCTGGGTACATTTTCCTGCAGGAGTCAGCTATGCTGCATAGGTGGAATAAGGATTCATACCAGGCAAGAGTAACAATATCATCTAACAAGCTGCCTTCAGAGAGAAAAATGCCCAGAGTACCAATCTGTATCAGATGAGCTCTGTGAAAAGACAGAATCAACAAGCTAGAGCCCTCAGAGTTGCTTTTGATAGCTCTGCTGCTTTCAGGACACAAGCTCATATCATGCCCTGCATTACACTGTGCCCACCTACACGTGCTTTTGTGCTAGACCTTCCAAGCTTGGCAGTTTCTTGCCCAGCACAGTCTCCACAGCTTACTGGAGTTGAGGTAATGGGGTCTCAGATCCTGCCTCTGGCCCCAGCTCCTAGGAGCCAAACAGCAAGACAATATTCCCTTTCATGAACCACACTCTTCACGTGGTTCAACTAGAAGAACAAAAACCTTCATACATGCCAAAGAATTGTCTCCTCTGACTCCAGTCACATTTCTGCACTGTGGGGTTACAGCCACAAAAAAACTTATTAACAGTTAATGAGCAGCAGAGACAATAGACTCCACCACAGAGAGCTGGTTTCTCATCTGCACATCATCTAAACTCAGCAGAACTGAGGACAGTTTGAGCTGGCAATTAGCTGTAAGCAATCTCTTGGTTCCCACAGTACTGGGCTGTTCCCCCATCCTCATTTAGAGCAGCACTTAAGCTGCTTCCTGATATCTGACCTTGAATTGGCATAGCCAAGCCTGGTCCTGAGTCAAAACCAGTGGTAACTGCCTATGGCTGCTGTGCAGAACTAGCAAAGTGTAAATGCTGCTACTCACTTTTATCTTCTGGATCTCAGTGCTGTTCTGGGCTGAAGATTCATCTGCTGGCATCAGACAAGCATGTAGGGCCAAACCACCCTCTTGCCAGACCTGCTGCAGCCCTGCCACTTGGAATGGAGCTTTAGATCCACCTTTCATTTTCACAGGAGGCACCTGTAAAGCCATAGGAACATCATTTCCTTTTTAGACAGCTGTGTTTAGAGACTGAAAAATCACCCTTGATCTTGCTCTGTTGCTTTAGAGCAGATCCCCATGTCACACAATAATCCAGGGAGGGCCCTCACTTGATGAGTGGATTAGATGTGGTTTAGCCAGTAGAAACCAATAAAGACCAAATGAAACATGAAGAACATACAGGTTTTGAGAAGTCACAGGATTTATTTTCTCAATGAGGACCTACAAGCTCTGACTTCCACCAGTTTCACTATGTGAAGAGCTTCCATCCATACCCTAGCCTGGCAAGAAATGAGGAGTGTCCCTGGCCATGCTGCACTGCCTGTTCCTCTCACAGCAGCACCAGGTGCTGCCTTTATTCATGATAATGAGATCAACCCAAGCTCAGCTCAAAACCCAATGCTAAGTGACTATGCCATGCCTAGGAGCTGGTGAAGGCTTCCTTCATAAGCCTTTGCCTTCCCTGTTAGTGATCACTAATACCTAAAGCCCAGCAGTCCCTATCCTGGGAATGGACCTTTTAGCCAGACTGAGGTGGTTGCTTTTTGATGGATTTTTTTGTGAGTGCACATGTGTGGGAGAGAAATGTTCTATTTCCATCTAAAACTAGGAGGGTAAAAAGTGACTTCTGCCAACCCCAAGATGGACACTGGATGTGTCCAATCATAAACTGCTTTGAGTGGGAAGGGACCTTCAAGATCATCCAGTCCCACCCCCCTGCAGGGGCAGAGACACCTCCCACCAGCCCAGGCTGCTCCAAGCCCCATCCAACCTGCCCTTCAACACTGCCAGGGATGGGGCAGCCACAGCTTCCCTGGGCAACCTGGGCCAGGGTCTCACCACCCTCACAGCCAAGAATTTCCTCCTCATGTCCAACCTCAATCTCCCCTCTGCCAGTTTTCATCCCTTCCCCCTTGTCCTCTCCCTCCCTGCCCTTGTCCCTGGAGCCCCTTCAGGCACTGGCAGGTGCTCTAAGGTCTCCCTGGAGCCTTCTCTTCTCCAGGCTGAACACCCCAACTCTCTCAGCCTGTCTCCAGAGCAGAGCTGCTCCAGCCTCTGGTCTCCTCTGGACTCTCTCCAGTATCTCCATGTCCTTCATATGTTGGGAGCTCCAGAACTAGAATTCACCATGAGTATCAGTTTAGTTCCAGATATTGGGCTCCAGTAGGATAGACCACTCATCACCTCATAAGACTGCTCAAAATATGCTGAAACATGGTGCATTGTAGCATCCAGAACACATGAGAAACCTTATTACAAGGTAGAAAAAAAAAGACAGGAAACATACCCAAACAAACTTGGAAGCCTTTTACTGCTGCAAAGCATCCTGAAAGTGGGGCAGCAGGTGAAAGAGGGCAAAAGGCTGTGGGAAAGTCAGACACAGGCAACCAGCAATGAGAAAGAGCAGCAGCCATGTGAGCAGAGAGGCCTGACCCAGATCCCACACCATGAAGTGACAGGCAGGTTTGCATTACAGGACTATAATTCCTTCCTGAGATTCTGGTGAATACAAAAATTACTGAGTCTTGTTCTCATGGTTTACACCATCAGCACAAGGTCTAGATGGATTAACAGCTCTGCTATTTACTGCATATATAAACTAAAACCATTGACAGGGAGATAAATGCCTTTAGAAATATAGTTTCAAGACAGGGGCTGAGTGAATTTTCAAATAAATGTTCAGAAAAAAATAGGTCAGCTGTATCACTTAAAATAGCACCAGAGTCCTGGGCTGCTTTGAGCACTGGCTTCACATGGGAAATGTTGTGGGAGCTTTGTCACTGGGGAATGCTCCCATCTGGAGGGTCATGTTCTCAACTGGTAGAAATCACCATCTCTCCAATGGAATCAATAAAGATATGCTGATTTACACAAGCCAGGGAATCAGCACATGGAGCAGGAGCAGATGACAAGTTGGTCTAAAAATGCCTTCACTTCCCACTTTTTTTAATTAAAGAAATGTAGAAGTTTTCGTTGTTATCCAGCAGCAGGTTGAGAACCTGTGTGAAATAAACTGGTGGGGTTTACCCCAGGTTGTCTTGGGCACAAAGTCCATCACTGCATTTGACCTCAGAGTCTGACACTGGGATATCCTGTCAGAGCTGCTACAAGTCAGATCCCAGGTTGTTTTAAATGGGAATAACACAAGGGAAGAAAGCTCACCCTGCAGCTGACTGGTTTCTGAAGAGAAGATTCAGACTCTGCAGCTGTTCAAGTGGCAGTTTTCATTAGCACTGAACTAACACTAAAGAATGTTAGCAATGTTTGAATGCAAGTGTGAACATCATTAACAATTAATAGTGTGTAAGTGGGGCTGAAGTGATTTAAAAGCCCTGGGCAGGCTGTCCACTCAGGGTGAAACAGCAACCTTGAGTGCACAGATTGGGGTTGGGATGCCAGTGCATTTAAACCAGGGGAAAAAAGGAGGCAAACATGTGGGGTGAGGAGGAAAATGCACATTGCCTGATTTCCCTAAAGGAAAAGGTCAATATGGGATAAATGGGAAGAGTGAGGAAAAGGTGGTTTCTTTAGTGGAGAACAATCTGATCCAAAGGGTAATGAGGAGCAAACAAAGCACCACTTGTTTACAGCCCTCTTGGCTGTCAGAAAGGATCTAATTCTTAATTAGAACAAGTGGTAAGAAACAGGCACCTGTGCCTGTTTGCTGCTTTAGCCAAGGACAAATTATAATCCTAGGACAGCTCTCTTCTTCCACTTGTTACTTTTTGAGTCTGGCTCAATTATTATTAAGCTTTCTGTGCCACGTTCCTCATAAACTACAGGCACAATCCAGCTCTCACTGGCTTCAGTCAGACTTTTATTTATGGACTTCAAGGTGAGTTAGAACAATTTCCCCTTTGTTCAGCTTTGTAACTGTTGGGAGAAGATGATTTCAAGGGTTATATATTCACTGGAGGGCATAACAGCCCTGATCATGGAATGGTTTGGAAGGGACCTTCAAGATCATCAAGTCCTAACCCCCTGCATGAGCAGGGACACCTCCCACCAGCCCAGGTTGCTCCAAGCCCCATCCAACCTGCCCTTCAACACTGCCAGGGATGGGGCAGCCACAGCTTCTCCCTGGGCAACCTGGGCCAGGCTCTCACCACCCACACACAGGGTCTTAATTTCTGTTGGGTCTTAATTGCATGTACTCACCAGAGAGAGAAGCCAAGTCACAAGGGCCTGGTAGATGTTGGCTGCTCTGAGCACCATGGTAGGTACCTGCTCACTACACTGATCTGTAGCTACTTGGCCACAGCTTGCCAGCCAAATGGTCATTAGCAGAACCTCATTTTTCATCCTGTGTGGTCTTGGCAACGTGTCAATATCTGGCAAATAAGAGGCTTCCTGTCAGAAAAAAAAAAAAAAAGGTATGAAAATGGAAGTCATTTAGGTTACTGGAACTGTATTCATCATCCTGAATTAATTACATTCATTATCATCACAGGAGGGGCAATTAATATCTAGCAAGCATTTAGCATTAGAGGAAGCCTGAGCCATAAAAGCTGGGTCATTATATCAGGGACACCTTCTGGAGAGCTTCAGTCTTTCCTGGAGAGCTGTCACCTGGGCCTCCAGTTAGCCAGCCCCTGCTGGGTGAAAGGAAGGTTGTGTGGTCACAACTGGAAATAATAGCATGAGCAGATTGATTCTGTATTCTTTAAGATTCAATGTTTTGGCTGCTGTTTGCTTGGTGGTTTGTTGGGGTTTTCTTATCACTCAAATGCCTGAAACAGCCACCCTGATAGAGGTGTCATGTCATGATTTTCTGCTTTCATTATTTTCTGCTTTGTCTAACAAATGTCATGAGTAACTCATTTCATAGATGTTATGTTTAAGTAAACTCATCTCCTTTCTTTGCTTTAGTGTTGATATTTCATTATTTAGGACACAAATTCCCTCTCCTTTAACCACAGTCTGTTCTTTCAGAAACAACCCAGAGCTTGAACCAAGGGGTTACAGCTTATGAGATCTCTTTCTGCTTTTCCCAACACCCAGCAGCTGTAGCTGTCCTGATTAGCTGGCTTGCCAGCCCTGTCTGGATTTAATTTGCTTCCCCTGAGATTTCTTTAGTAAATTAGGAGGTTAGTCCCTAAAAATCACACAGACTCTCCAGTGTATCTAAGAGCTGCTCCTCAGCAGTTAACATCCTTTAACAAGGACCCTCAGGGCTCCCCTCCAGGCATCCTTGAGTGCACATATTCTACAGGCATGGACAATCAATCATTTTGCCAGTTGCTGGAGCTGTTTATGGGGTTCACTTTTCCAAGCTGCTTGTTCCAGCACCAGCTGGAGGGCTCTGCTCCCCCCCCTGCAATCAACCAAGTGCACCACTGCATCTCCTCTCCATGTCAACCCAATCATCCAACAGTCTAAAGTGCTCATCAAGGTGAGCAAAATTCAGCTGAAATAACCTCCTGCAGCATGAGACTAGTGAGCACCTTTCTGGGAGCTGTGGGACACCAGAGGAGCACAGTGGGAGCAGAAAGGTGCTGAGGAGCAGCTAAGCAGTAATGTTCCCAGTTGCTCCATAAGGAGCACATCTGCCTGTGCTTTTACACTGAATTAACCTTCATTGGATTTACCTGAATTTCCTTTGGAAGCAAAGGAAGCTAAATCCAATTAAAGCCACTTTAATTCTGAATTAAAATGTTCACAAAGGTGTTTAATGACTAATCCACTTGACAAGTTAATGTAGCTTGACTTTTGTGCCTGCCCTCAAAACAGGCAACTCCTTAAAGCAGGTTTTAAAAATATATCCTACTAAAAAGCCCCAAGCAGACCTATCATGTCATCCAGTGGTTTTGGTGCCAAAATATCTGCCACAGCACTGCCTAGAAGTATCAAAGAAGAATTGCACTTGCTAATAAAGGAAAAAAGAGCCATGCCAAAGTCTCTGATGCTGGATGTCTGCATTGCTAATGTTCCTGTAGTCCTGGGGAGCTAAAAGAATTCATCAGGGCTGAGCCTACTGTTGTAACTCTCCAAGGAAGAGGCCTTAGAAGAAACTTGGGAGTCTTTCAGGACAAGATGAGCACACCTCCTGTATCCTACATTGGAGACACTAGTCTACCTCTCTCAGCAAGGGTTTGGGGATCAATGGTAGGAGGTAACTCAAGAGCTAAAGATTGAACCAGTATCTCCTAATGCTTCAGCAGGAAATTCCCAGCTCTTCCAGATTTGCTTGGGCCAGCAGCAGGAGAGGCCTCGATAGGTTTGTTGACCAAGGTCAGCCAAGAATTTGAGTTATTAAAGTTCTTTCTGAGAATGAGTCAGGTTTTGGTTCATCTTGGTCCTTCCCTCCCCCCTCCCTGTCAGCCTCCTTATCCTGACAAGAATCCAAGCATAAAACTTAACTACTTTCAGAAACATTAAGGCTAATGAACAAAAAAAGGAGCTTGTTTATTTAATTCTGGGCTAAAAATACTTAAGAAAGACACATTCAGGCCTTTCTTAGCACACTGTCCCACAGCACTGCACAGTTTACACCTGTCTACCCATGAAGAGAATTCCATTTACCTACATGTTAACACTGGCCATTATTTATGACATCATTACATTCTAAAAAAGCCTCAAATCACTCAAATTCGGGGCTATTTTTGGTTGCTCTGGCTAGAATTGTGCTGTCAAGTCACAGAGAGGGGGCATCTGATGGCAGTCAAGTGCCAGCAATTAGCATAGAGTAAATAAGATCCAATTTCCTATTTCCAAAGTGTTTGCTATTTCATCTTGCAATTCTAGTTGACAATTTTGCAACTTCCAACCTTTCAGCTTCATGTTCCAACCAGGCCCAGTTCTGGGGCCACCTTTCTCCACTCCAACATAACAACAGGGCAAGCAGAAGCACCAACCACACTAAGCAGCCAAGGAATAACCTTCCCCCCCCAGAATCCACACCCAAAAAAGAAATGAGGAAAAAGGAATTGCAAGACAATTTCAGGATAACCAAATGTTCTACCTTTCAGCTACAGTGAGGTTGGAGTTGAAGACACAGAACCACAGCCACAAAGGAAACTGCTACTCACAAAAAACACCTGCAATGCAAAGGCATCCACAGAATCATTTCAAAAGTGGCATTTTGCCTCCATGTTATTCTTATTTTCTTCTTAAAGAGCTGTATATGACCCCAGTAAGCTGCAGCTTAGTGGATGCAAGTTGGTCATCCAAGATTAACAGACTTTTGTTTCTAATAAAATAGCTCCAACTGGTGAAAGGATGCTGTTGTTAATGGTTTTTTAAAAGCCTGGTTGGCATTGCTGCTCCTGTGTCTGCACACTAGATTGGCCAAACAGCTCTCTTGCCCTAAAACCAGGAAAAAAACCCAGAAAAATAGGGAGGCTGGAATGACTGAGTAGCAGTTCAGGAGCCAAGAGGACCAGGTGACAACTGCACTGCTGGTTTCCAGCTGGGTACAAGGCTGAAAGCAAGTGAGAGCAGTTGCCATCAACTGCTGTTTGGGAACCACACTCCATTACACATTTGGAAAGTTCATGTCACTGCACACACCCAAGAAAGCAGAGAGTATTTCCCAGCAGGATCAGCTCACCAGGTTCTCCCAGTGGAAGGACTTCTTAAGGAGAAGGCAGTTTATTTTAAAGATCTGGTCTCTCCTTTACAGGCAAACAAAGCTTTGATATTTCTCTTCTAAGCAGCTTTTCCCAGACTAAACAAACTGATGCTAACCCTGAAGCAGAGGAAAATATTCAACCCAAATCCACTCTTTACTACCTTGAGCTGCCTCTACAACAGTGAGCACCAAATCAAAAAAGAAGGTGAGCTCTACTCACACAGTCACCTCCTTCTTCACTGTGAGGGGGGAAAGGGAGGATCAGGGAGATTCTTCCCCTGATTGGCTGGAGGCTTCATCAAAATAATTGTTTTCAGCCAGGTCTAAATTTATCCTCCTATGTCATCTGCACCCTAGCTTGGATCACAGGTTTGAGAGGCAATCCCTGATGAATGGCAAATTACCCACTGCAGCAATCTTCTGCCAAATGATGCATCTGCTGGTGGTTTGTAAATGTGTGCTGATTTCTAGGTACTTGAGCAGCTCTAGCTAATTTCTCTAATGAAAATTCTCTCCCCTTGCCCTGAAATAGCTCTGCCATTGCACGTTCATGCTTCCTTATAGACAGAGCTCATGGTCCAAAACACAAGCATATTGATGATGGGGTTATTTTCCACCCAGTCATGTTGCTAATATGGGAGAGGATCTAGTTAGGACACATTTACCAACTCTGTCCATCTAAGGCAAAGCAGATAATGCTCTTTCCTGGCTTCTAAAAATTCTTGCATTAGACAAAGACATATTGGAAATGTCAAGTGTTTGTTCATTTTCATCCTGTGGGGATGGAAAAGTGATGGCAATGCCATCTGTTAGATTACTTGAGATTCCACATTAAATTGTGGAATAAACCCTGAAACCATTCAAAGAACTGCTTGATCATTGCAAAGGGAGAAGGAGGAAATAGCTGCATTTCCTGCCTGTGACTGGCAAAACAGGCTGTCATTAGGAAGGCAACATTTAGTGACAAAAGGGAGAGTAGAACTGGTGTTAATGGTCTGCCTGTTAATGGATTTTTGTGCCAGGTTCACTCCCTGTAGCACCAATGGCTTCCTGAGTGTCACACATGCTGAGGCTATGGATCTGAAAAGGATGATGGTGGCAAGATGTTATTGAAATGGTCTGATTCAAACTGAGCTTCAGATGGCTAAAATGGGGGAGTTATGGTCCTTCCAAAGTGAGATTGCAGGAATTCCAAGAGCTGCATAACAGAAGGATGATTTGCCATGGACTCTGTAGTTCTCCAATTCAGCGAGGGCACTTGCTCATCATGTGAGTTTAAGGTTTGTTTTTTCTTTAAAACATTGCTGAAAGTGATCTTCTGGTTCTGGACAGTCTTGGGAATGAAGACTATAACATGGCCTGACTCAGAAGAAACCACTTTTCCATCCCTGGCAGCACTAGCTGGACAGTGAGAGCCAGCTCAGACATCCCTGAGCTAGACAGGGTCTCTGCTGGAGCAGAAAGAGGGCAAGTGTCAGAGAGAAACACCAGCTCCTCAGCAGGAATTCCTGAGCACAGGAGGGCAGTTCAGACTGGGGCACAGAAAGGAGCTGAGCTGTGCTTGGCACAGAACAAAAGGCAGCAAAATTCACTTTGTATCCCTTTTATGTTGCTGCTAGCTGAGCATGGTCAAGCCAGGTGCAATTTCAAGTAGCTTTATGGCCACCACGACACAGGCAGGCAGTTAGTGATCAAATCAGTTACATTTCTGGCTCAGGACACATCAGTTGTCTACAAAAATCCCTCTTCATCCTGTCCATAATCCCTCTCCAAGCGAATGAAGCCAACAAAGAGATGTGATGCAGTGTGAATTACACTGTTCTCTGCCACTTCTGCATTAACCTACATTAAGGGAATTCTTAACTGCTGCTCTAGAGTTAATGGCTCATCTGTGCTATCAAGGATATGCATAAAGGCCCTGGCAGGAGTCAAAGATCCAGCCCATGAAATATGTTAGCACAGAGACACTGTGTGATCACTCAGGATCACACAGGCAGAAAGTATTTTTTGGCCCCAAATCCAAACCACACTTATTATTCTGTTATCTGCAGTGAACTCCACAGCGTGAAACATTTCTCCTGAATGAGAATCTTGGAAGCTGGAGTGTGTTCCCTGTCCTAACCTGCTCCCTTCTGCCTGTCCTGCAAGTGTTCCTCATGTGAGCACACAGCACCCCTCCTGCCACCCTCTCACCTCTTGCTTTGGCCTGTCCTGGAACATTATTATTATTAAAGAGTCTTCCACAACCAGATGAATGTTCCTTTTTTGACAATCCATCTCTAGTCAGTCTGACTAGAGAGAGTCCTGACTAGTCAGGAGACAGAACACAGAATATCCCTCAGTCAGCACTGATAAGCCAGCACAGTTAAAGCATCCTTCATAGAACTGCTCTTCAATTACTTCATTAGGACACTGAACATCCTAATTAGTATTTAAAGCCAGCCAGGAGCATGGATCAAATACCAGCCCAGCTTTCAGTTGACTGAGGACCAGTTCCAACACAATCCCAATGTTCTCATGGTTGTGAAGTATGTTAACAAACCAAACCTAGTAGAAAATGGGTATTTGCATGCAAAGATGTTGAAGAAAAATGGTGTGAATTGAGGCCATTTAGCAACAAGTCTGAGTGCAGCTAAAAAAAACATTCAAATAACTGGCACAAATACCTGACAACAAGCAGCTGCTTTTTTTGCTACAAGTGGAAAAATTTCCTGACACAGGCTCAGCTCCTCAAGTAAACAAAGAACTGCTCTGAAACTGGCACTAAAAGTTAAACCCAAGTCACATTGGATCATTGATTGTTTGCTTTCTGTGATACAGTCATTAAAAATGAAAGTGGCCTTTCCATGATGGGTGTTTACAGTAACACTTGGAGAGGCTGAGAGGGATTCATCCCCTCCATGTGCTGGTGTTGTGAGCATATGTAACAAAAAGCTCCTCCTCTGATGAGTTTATACTCCTGCTTAACAAGAAGCAGCTGAAATAAGTTCAAGAAGTTTAATTAATTGCACGTTTCATGTGAGCACAAGACTGGGAACAATGAACTTGTGCCTTGGGCCTGGCTCTTGAATGGAGCATTTCTCTTTGAAATTGAGGATAATATTTCCTTATCCTAGTCCCTTTTTAGCTGGATTAATTATCAAATGCCTGTAAAACACTCTGAAGAGGAACAGTGTAAGACTATATATATAAAAAAAATCTCTGATCTTTTTCTTAACATTCCTGCAACAGTGTCATGTCCTCCAAAACCCAAAGAGTAGTACATCTGGGAGAGCTATGTCCAGCTCTGGTGCCCTCAGCACAGGGAAGACATGGAGCTATTGGTCCAGAGAAGGGCCATGAAGATGCTGAGAGGCTGGAGCAGCTCTGCTCTGGAGCCAGGCTGGGAGAGTTGGGGTGTTCAGCCTGGAGAAGAGAAGGCTCCAGGGAGACCTTAGAGCACCTGCCAGTGCCTGAAGGGACTACATGATCATGCACCCAGCTGCAAAATACCATGCAGATCATCCTTCAGGCCTGTGAACTCTCCAAGGCATTAAATATGGAGGTTTTGTGGTTCTGAGAACTGCTAAGTGCTTTGCAAAGTCCACTGCAGCCTGTGGGAACTCCAGGTGCCCAGCACATAGCTGGACAGAACTCTACGTTTTTAATAAAAATAACTGCATGATACTCCCACTCCATAATCTCAGATAACCTTGAATTCCATTCCCTGCCACTAAGAATAATGCTTCCATAATTATTATTTGTGCAATTACGTGTGTACAGGTTGTGATCCAGCTATTCCCCCCCATGCTAAGATTTGGAATTGCAGTCCAACCTCAGTCCTAATGCTGAACAGGAAGGCAGGAGAAAAAAAACCACAAGGAATAGTTGAATCTACACAGCTTTTTGAACAGTAGTGTGGCTGTCAGACAAGCCTGTACATCCTCTTCAGAAAAACAAAGAAACAGCTTCAGCCTCCTTTCATCTACAAATAGCATCACTGATCACAGCCCTGAGGTAAGGCCAGGAGCTGAGAATTCGATTCCAATTCCAAGAGAGATGAGTGGCAGAAAGTATTTCTGTTTAATTCAATGTGACTGGAGCTTGTTCATCCCCACTGCAAACTTACAGCTGCTGTTCCTCTGCCAACAAACACGGGCCCTGTCAGAGAGCAAGACCTGGGGGGGACAAAAAGGCACAGGAATGGCTTTCTGTCCTCCTGGCCTCTTCTAAATAAGAAATAGAATTTACCCTGCAGATATTTTTACATTGTTATCTTCTTTTCAAGTTTGATCTGAACCATCCTGCTAATGTGAATGGAGGAGAATTTAGGACCTCTACTGGCAGCAAGTTCATGCATGTAGTTCTGGAAACTATATTCTTTTCACTCACATTAACCTTTCCCTTAAGCAACAGCAACCAATGTTCCCATCTGTCAAGATCCTGCATAAGTATATTCAAGAATAAGCCTAAACTCATTTTAATCACTTCCAAGATATGCCAAAGAATATAAAGGATTAAATATTTCACATTTTCCTCGGGCCATTTCTAACTCCAATCAGAGCAACAACACTGAAAGCAGCAGTTTCTTGTGAAAGACCTCACTGCTCAGTTCTTTCCACAGCTGGAAAGTGGGCAAAGGTGGGGGCCCCTGTGAAACCTTCAGAGTGGGTCTCCATCTGGCAGTTTAAAGGCAAGGCTCCCATGCCTTGTGGTAATCCTGTTGCATCCAGCACAGCAGGTGAGTTTCCTGGTGCTGAGAACATACCTGCACCAGTTTGGCTGAGAAACCTACTGAAGCAGACAACAGGTCACCACAGCAGGATCACTAGGTGGCATTTTTTTGTCTGCTCTGGCTGTGTGAGCAGAACTGCTGAGAAGAATCACAGGTCTGGAAAGCTCAGCCTTGCTTTCATCTGTGCCCTCTGAGCACAGAAGCTCATGCTTCCAGAACATCTCTTGGTCAGAGGGCACAGAGCAAGAGTCTGCCTGTGGAAAGGAAGTTGTTTATAAGAGAGACACTCAAGGCCCAGATTCTCTGCTTTCCCTATTAAGGTGAATCCTTTGGTTAGATCCAGGCCATCCTGAGCCATGGCAGAGGCAGCAGCAGCCTCAGCTCCTCTGCTTTGCTGATGACAGCCAAGGAGACCCTCAACCAGCTGAAATCAACCTAGGCATGACATCCTGTGCCAGCAAATCCCCCTTCGTTTGCTTCCACTGGTACCAAGTGGGAAGATGCAGAGGAGACCAGAAACCCAGGCTCTGTGCCAGCTCACACTTCCCCACGACAGGAAAACACTTTTTCTTGGGAACTTCCAGTGCTATCCTGAATCCTGTGTGCTGGCCTGGTGGTACAAACAGGAATCTTGGCCTTCTGTCTTTGCATGCTAAATTCATCTACATCTCTAATTGCCTTGGTTGATTTTTAAGGCTTTCTTGAGTCGAGGCAGCAGGTTCATTAAGCACAAGAGATTTTTATCTTGTTTCAGGAACTCCTTAAATGCCTCCACTGGAGAAGAAAGGGAGGAATTCAGGGGCCATCTGCTGGCTGTTTAGCACATCACTGCTGGCCACAACCCCTCAGAGACCAGCCAAGAGAGTGAGAAGACCTAGAGTGGAGCACAAGCCAAATTCAGCTCCGGTGCCAGAACAAGATTTCGTGTAGGAAACATTTGGTAATTTTTTACAATTCATTTTTTTTAACCAGAGTAAAATAGTTGAGCTAAACGCTGAGCTCAGTGACATGCACATGGGTGCAAATGCAGCACTTGTTTTGGTTGTATAAATGAACACAATTAGTCACAGGGTGATTTATACTTCCAAGGTCAGTTTTAGAGTAACACAGACACAGAAAAATTCAGTTACAGGCCTATTATAACTGAAAGAAGATTGCACAGCTTTCCCTGACTTATCTAAAAATGTGGACTGCACCACTTTGTTGAAGATAAACTGGCATTTCCACACCAAAGTGGCACAAAACCTGTTCACTTCACAACTGGTAGGTCAGGCCTTTGTACATTCTTTCTCCTGAAAGATGAATTTCACTCTTGCAGTTCTTTCCCTTCGTGCATTTTCAACCCAATAAAAGTGGAGAAGTTTTAAATACTGTTTGGATCATCACCCAAGTGCATTAAGGCAAGCATCTCTACACTGGAGATGGTGAGATGCCCAAGTAGGAGAGAGGAGCTGGTAAAGTGGTTGGTTGCAATCCTGCAAGCCACAGTCCATGTCCTCAAACCACCCTGTGAGCTCAGGTAAGATGTAAGAAGCAATTTCCAACCTTGATGCCACCACTACTGCCTTCAAAAGATCAAGACACCCTTATAATAGTCACGGAAATCACAGACACCTGCTTCAGCAAGACAGGTAAAGAATCAAAAGCATTTCACTGACAGCTGTGCAGATCAAGGCCTAAAAAAAACCAAGCCCATATGGGACCAGAAATTGAACTAAAAATATTTCTACAAGCTCTGGAAATTAATCTCTGCTTTCAGTCACACTGTGCTCATCCAGGGTCACAGAAACTGAGCACAGCTCCAGCTCTGCTCTTGATGGTTAAGCATGAGGCAGGAATTTCGTCAGGGATTTTTCTTCCATATCATTTCTATCAGATCAAAGTGAGAATAAGGCAGTAAAAGGGCAAGGACAATTTTTACCACAGTAAAATTGTTAATTTTAGCTCTGGGGGAACGAAAGCAGAAAATCATTTGGCTGAGAATTTCACCTGCCATCAGTAGGCTGAGTCAACAGTATAATAATCTGAAAAACCTACCAGTTTGGACAGAAAGGTTATAGAGACTATACTTACAAGATAGAGAAGTATCCACATCATACATTAGCTAAGCTGGAATGACTGGGTGGCAGGCCTGAAGGCAGCTGGAAGGCCAAGCTGCTGTAAGTTGCTGATGAGGGTAATATCATTACTAAAACAAGGTTAGCCAAAGGGATGGCATAGCCAAGAAAGATGAGATGCCTCAGGATGAGTCAACACATTCATTTCCCAAACAGTTTGGCTGTACAGGGTAGATAAAAGAGTGTTTATAAGGTACTGGTAACAAGGTGGGTCCTAATAGCTTTCAGACTGTATTATCTTGTTCTGCCATATCACCATAAAGCAATAAAGGTTAAGAGAGAAGCAAAGAGAAGCCCTGTTGAAAACACTTATTTTGTCTCAATAATAAAAGAGCTTAATACAACCTAAGGCTGTTTGCTGTGTTAGATTCATTCCAGAGCTGGATGTAAAAGATCAGGGCCATGAGCACCATCCTCTGCAATCGTTTGGCTGCCTGTCACAGACTGGTCTGGGTTGGGACTTAAAGATCATCTAGATCCAACCCCCCCTGCATGGGCAGGGACACCTCCCACCAGCCCAGGTTGCTCCAAGCCCCATCCAACCTGCCCTTCAACACTGCCAGGGATGGGGCAGCCACAGCTTCCCTGGGCAACCTGGGCCAGGCTCTCACCACCCTCACACCAAAGAATTTCCTCCTCATGTCCAACCTCAATCTCCCCTCTGCCAGTTTTAATCCATTCCCCTTGTCCTCTCCCTCCCTGCCCTTGTCCCAAGCCCCTCCCCAGCTTTCCTGGAGCCTCTCAGCATCTTTGTGGCCTCCTCTGGACTTCCTCCAGGAGCTCCATAAGTTCTTATATTGGAGGGTCCAGAACTGGACACTGTACTGCAGCTCTTCAAGCCCAGTTCTGACACAAGCTCAGGTGTGTAACCTGAAGGAAACTGCTGTGAGAAGAGCTGATGAAGCCTCAGTTGGGCCCTTCCCTTTTGCTGGGGAGCTGCAGTTAAGCTGAGACACTTGCCCTTGATCCTCAGCTGAGCTCCCCTGCAGCTAAACCTCTGCTTGACCTCATCTCACTCATCTGAACCCTGCCCTTAACTATCTGATTTGATTCTGGGGCTTGACCTCAGAGCTGCTCCATCAGTACAGATGGATGGGGTTGCTGGCTGACCCTGTGCACTGTCACTGACCCCAGTCCTGCTCCTGGTGTGACTTTCTGGCCTTGATCTTGGACCTGCCTCATTACTACAGACCTGCCAACTGGTTACCCTCAACCAACCTGCTCTGCTTTCCTTCTGCATTCTTTGCTGCCTTGTGTCCCCTGCAGCTTCTGGCTTGTCTTCCCTGACAGGGATACCTGCTCATGCAGCATAAAACTCAGATATGAGCCTGGCAAGTGATAAATATCTGGATCCCATCTAATGGGAATGTAATACAGAAATCAACTTTAGGACCATGTTACTCTATCAACACACACAAGATGAATGAAATGACAGACCAAGCCCATTGCATTCTCCACCCTCCACAGCATTCCTTCTGTCTCCCTTGGCAATAACACTTCCTCTGCTCAAATACTGAAACAAACCCCAAATGTGCATGTTACTCTAAACTATTAATCCAGCCTGACCTTACAGCATGGATCACATCACTACTCTGCTGGCTTTCAGCAGAACTGTCACTGCTGGAATCAGCTCTGAATGAAATCAAAGATATCAAGGTGGTTAAGGGACCCTTTTCAGAAGAGCTCAGCTCATGCCAGTCTTGAGTTTCACTGAGAGCCTGAGAAGTGGAAAGGAGCAGGAAAAAAACCACATTAAAAACAGATGTTCTTCCATGCATTTCTAAAAATAAGAGGTGGCCAGATTACAGAAATACACAGACACCTAAAGACATGGCCAGGATAGGCAGTAATTCTTGGAATGAACCCACTGACTTCCAGGGGAACTTGGTACTTGTATGTCTTGATAATACCACTGGGCATCAGCCCCTTCTTTAGCTGCTGAAGCACCTCTGGAAGCCAGTTCTTAGTCTCTTAACTTACCTACACTCTTCTCAAAGTGTCCTTCCCAAACCTGATTCTCTTCCCTTAGTGCTTCCCACAGAGTGAAGCTGAGTACAGAGTTTGACTGAACTAGGTTAAGAAAAAAACCACTCCCAGCAGCATTAAACCTGAATGTCACTGCTTTAAAATTTTACACAAGAACTCTAATGTCACCAAAATGCAGCTTTTTACATGTCCTTGGCATCTCTTGCCCAGCACCTCAGTTCCACTTCAGAGTTTCTAAACTTTCCCTCTAATTATTATTCAACTCAATGATGAATGTACATTACAAATGGTCAGAGAAATTCTTGAAACTATGACAAGTGTTCCAAGACCTGAATATCTATCATTGCCAAACAAGGGACTTAAAAAAAAAATCCCCACCAATTTGAAAGTGTGCTGCTCTATAAAACACTGGGGCTTGTTTTTTGAATCTACACGTGTCTAGATAGATATTAGATATTTGCACTGGGAGACACAGCTGCCAAATTACAGCTTCTTTAGTTTGAAATGTCAAAACATTCAAGTTTTTCTGCCTTACGTGCAAAGGAAAAAAAAAATAAAGGGGGAAAAAAAAAAAACAACCCTGCTCTAATTCAAAGAAAAAAAGCTGCTGTCAGGATGTATTTCAAGTAATCTCTTCAATGACTGCTCTGTTTGATAGATGATGCTGGTACATTTTTCATGCTTCATTTTAATAATGAATATTTCTGCAGAAGAACTAAGAGCAAAGCTGCCCACAGAACACAGTTATTATGGGGTGTGCTGGTTTTGTTTCTAGCAACAGTGCCTGCTGAGTTCAGGCAGGTTTCCCTCAAGCAGGTTGTCAGTTCAGGCTTCAGTGTGTTAGTTCAGGCTTCAGTTAGTTCAGGCTTCAGTTAGTTAGTTCAGGCTTCAGTTAGTTAGTTCAGGCTTCAGTTAGTTAGTTCAGGCTTCAGTTTGTTAGTTCAGGCTTCAGTTTGTTAGTTCAGGCTTCAGTTAGTTAGTTCAGGCTTCAGTTAGTTCAGGCTTCAGTTAGTTAGTTCAGGCTTCAGTTAGTTAGTTCAGGCTTCAGTTAGTTAGTTCAGGCTTCAGTTAGTTAGTTCAGGCTTCAGTTTGTTAGTTCAGGCTTCAGTTTGTTAGTTCAGGCTTCAGTTTGTTAGTTCAGGCTTCAGTTTGTTAGTTCAGGCTTCAGTTAGTTCAGGCTTCAGTTTGTTAGTTCAGGCTTCAGTTAGTTAGTTCAGGCTTCAGTTAATTAGTTCAGGCTTCAGTCAGTTAGTTCAGGCTTCAGTCAGTTAGTTCAGGCTTCAGTTAGTTAGTTCAGGCTTCAGTTAGTTAGTTCAGGCTTCAGTTAGTTAGTTCAGGCTTCAGTGTTAGTTAGTTCAGGCTTCAGTTAGTTAGTTCAGGCTTCAGTTAGTTAGTTCAGGCTTCAGTTAGTTAGTTCAGGCTTCAGTTAGCTGCTCCTGTGGGCATCAGAAGCTGAGCACATTCCAGGCTGGTTGCCTTATCCTGCCATCCATGCTGCCACTCCTAGCTGGCAGTGACACCACTAAAGCTGTTATGGGCATATTTACACTGTGGTTCAGCTACAGCAAGACTATAGTATAGATCCCCCATCCCTGGCAGTGTTGAAGGGCAGGTTGGATGGGGCTTGGAGCAGCCTGGGCTGGTGGGAGGTGTCCCTGCCCATGCAGGGGGTTGGATCTAAATGGTCTTTAAGGTCCCTTCCAACCCAAACCAGTCTGGGGTTCTATGACCTACACTGAGCCCTGCTTGAGAGAAACCACACTCCCAAGCTTATCTTCATTTTCTTGCCTTCAGCACAGCAAATATGGGACATGCCCAACACAGCCCACTGGGTGCACTGGCAGGAATGGGTTAGGGAGGCTCTAGTGTATTTTTTGAGGAGCAAGTGCCTGTATCTTCATCAGGGCTAAGTGGAATTTGGTGGCACCTCCCAGCAGACTGAGAAAGGAGCAAGTCTGCAGAGAAGAATCACAAGCTCTGTCACCTTCAGACCACTGCTCTGTGCAGGGCACTGTCCTTGCCAAAGCAGGCTGGCAGGGGGAAAGTCAGCTGCCAGTTTGTTAGCCCAGTACTTCCCACCACTGATGAATCCAGTGTCAACAAAAATATGGTTTCAATCTGCAGAAACACAGTGGTCTGACAAAACACACCAACCTGAAAGGCCCATGCCCCAGGTTAGGGCTCTAAGGTCTTTCAGCTTTGGTGCAGCCAGAGGGGCTTTGTTATTGCTGTTTGCACAAATAAACCATGATGGACTCAGGGACAAATCCTGGAGTTCCTCATTGCCTCTTACCTTCCCAGCTGGCCTCGTGTTCAGTGGAATCAGTGCAAGGATGAATTACACCTACACACACAGATTTGCTCAGGAGGAACAACAGTCCTATCCTCTGAGCCATATTTTAGGCCCTGAGAAGAATCAGGATTTCAGTTTATCAGACAAAAAAAAAACAAAACCTAATCCTAAAGCCCCAGTCCTCAACACCTACCCACAGAACTGAAATATCCAGCTGCTGGGGGCAGATAACCAGCCAGGACTCAGCACAGGCTTTACTTTTGAAGTATGACAGTAAAAATATTCCATTCTTTAAAGAAAAATGTATGAAAAGTCATGTGTGAAAGGCTGGCTCCTGTGAAGCAGGTGACACTGAGCACACTGACTTCAGCAAGGCAGACCCCAAGAGCTCAAGCCTGGTGGGCAGCTGAAAGGGGAGCACTCCCCACCCAGAAAGGGTGAGAAAATACTGTTTGCAGAAGACAAGTACTGCAGGACTGCTCATCTCATCAGGTGATGATTCCATGGCAAGCAGATTTTAAATAATGCCATGAAAATTCCTTTTTGGTTCTAGGTTCACAGTGGAACTGGCTAGGAAGCCATTCTGAAAGGGACAGCTCTACACTGAGCTACTAACCATGTGGAACAAAACAGGGGTTCCCTCTGCCATGGGCTGCTTTCCAGTCACTGAGTGCTGAGGCTGCAGTCTCTCCAGCTGCTCCTGGAATCTCTGCCTCCTGTGTCTCTCTTTCATCTGTTGTTCCTTTTGGGATTCTTCCCTTTTATTTTCTTCTGTCCTGAAAAAGATACAGATTCAGCTTCACTGAAGCTTTTCACTTGGGAGAAAAAAAAAAACACCACAACACTTGTTCATCTGTTTGCATTTCTTTGTGTCTTATATTTATATCACACACTTGAGGATGAATCATGAAAGGTTAAAATGGATTTTTAGAAAGCACTTATGGTGTTTGTGGGGGGACACAAGAACCTGTCATTGGATTAAACCATATATGTAAAAACAAACCAACACCAACAAAGAAAAGAAGCAGACCTCAAAAGCCTCTGATGAGTGGTGACAATCTCTGTGGAGAATGGAACTCCACTAAGCAAAGGTGTGTGTGTGGTGGTTCATTCCTCAGCTCCACACCAAAACTCTCAGTCTAACGTCATCTCCTTTTGTATCTGCTAGAAGAGAGTGACAAGTTTTCCCTGAACCAGAGCCTTCCATCTCTCTATATTTTGACATCTGCAGAAAGGTTTCACCTGCCAGTTCCACTGCAAAGATGAAGCTTCATTTTCTCCAGAATTCATCAAGCCCCAGGTGCCCCAACAACAATTAGTTTAGCTAGAAATCAACCTAATTTGTTAAAATAATTGTGAGCTGTGATTCAGCAACAATAAATAACCCAGATTCTTGCCAAGCCATGCTCTCCCATCTAACAGGTAGACAAAATGGAGTGTTATAGAACTGATGGAAGCAATGAGCTTTCATGTCAGGAATTCCATGAAGGGGAAAAAAACCTGCAACCAACCACCTGCCACTTAAAACCAAGCACATGGAGGCTGAAGTGTCCAAGGGGCAGGGCAGGCAACTGTTTAACACTGAAAAAGTAACAGTTTCTAGAGCAAGGAGACTCTAATTCTGCCAAGGGCTCATGAGTCAAAGTCAAAATGTTGCATTTCATTCTGGAAACAGCAGGCAGAACATGACCTTTGAAATGGTTCCAGAAGGAATCTCTCCCAAATAGCTGGGCAGGTGAACACAGCAACCACCTGAGTGCACTTTTAAATTAGACCTTGTGCAGAAAACACCACATTAAACTAAGCCCAGGGAGGCCCAGGGCCACAAATAACTTGGCTGTTTCCTCAATCCACAGTATCCTTATTTTGTTTGTGTGATACCTTGGAAGTGTAGTGGTAGGTAGAGGTGACTCTGGAGCATTTCCTGAAGGTTGAACCTTCTCAACTTCCTTTCTGTTTTCTCTTTCTGTACCAGCTCCATTGCCCCCACTGCTGGACAAGAGGGCGTCTCCTTTCTCTTGTTTCAGTCCCATCGTTTTCCTGGGAATCACCTTTTTTGCCTCTTGCCTCACTTTAAAATGCTGGGTTTGACTTATTTGAGAGGAACCTGTCTCTTCCAAACTTCCTGGAGCCTGTTTGATGCCTTCAAGTGTTTCAACAGGGGGAGATGTTTTATGAAGAAGCTCTGAGGCTTCTTTCCGAGCCGTACGGAGCTGCTGCAGCAGGAGGGTTTTCCCTGAGCAATTCCTCCTGCAAGGAGAATTAAAACCTGATTTAATCAAGATAAAGCACTATATTAATTAATTCAAGCTCTGAGGAGCTTGTCAGATGAGTGAAAGCTCAAAACAAGGACTGGGCATCTATATAAATAAGAGTTATTGGTGATAGCAGCCCCAGCACGCAGGCAGCACAGAGACCAGTTCAGTGATAGGACATGAAACTGGTTTTACTGGCAATTCACTCAGCTCTTCTGCAGTTCAGGCACAACACACACCTACTGAAAGGGCCCTGAGTGAATGTCATCACAGCATCACAGAATCTTAGGGGTTAGAAGGGACCTCAAAAGATCATCCAGTGCAATCCCCCTGCCAGAGAAGGGAATGTTGGCAGGGAAACCAGTTTTCTTCCCTTTGGATACAGGGTTTGGGCTTCAAATACAGAAGAAAAGTCTTCAGAGTTTTTAGAGGGTTTTGGCTTCATTTCCCCCATGTCTCCTGCAGGGTAATGAGACTGTCAGCAACCACAATATCATGACAGTGTTCTGTTGTCAGGTGTCCTATCAAGACATAATGGGCAGATATGTATTTGGTCTTGCAATCCTCTTCAGGCATGAGTCTCCCAGGTCACCTGCTGCAGGCAGACAGCCCCCAAGTTGTAGCTCAGCTGAAGATTCCAAGCAAGCAATATGCCTTATTGTAGTGGGAGCTGAAAAGTTACTCATGGATTGAGTAAAAGAGTGTTTGAGTTGGACATGGAGCTGTTGGAGAGAGTCCAGAGGAGGCCATGAAGATGGTCAGAGGGCTGGAGCAGCTCTGCTCTAGAGACAGGCTGGGAGAGTTGGGGGGTTCAGCCTGGAGAAGAGAAGGCTCCAGGGAGACCTTAGAGCACCTGCCAGTGCCTGAAGGGGCTCCAGGAAAGCTGGGGAGGGGCTTGGGACAAGGGCAGGGAGGGAGAGGACAAGGGGGAATGGATTAAAACTGGAAGAGGGAGATTGAGGTTGGACACGAGGAGGGAATTCTTTGCTGTGAGGGTGGTGAGAGCCTGGCCCAGGTTGCCCAGGGAAGCTGTGGCTGCCCAATCCCTGGCAGTGTTGAAGGGCAGGTTGGATGGGGCCTGGAGCAGCCTGGGCTGGTGGGAGGTGTCCCTGCCCATGCAGGGGGTGGGATCTAGATGATCTTTAAGTCCCTTCCAATCCAAACCATTCCATGATATTACTGAGGTGGTTAGGGGAGGGTGTGAGTACACAGCATCCTCCTGCTGTACTTAGAAACCTAAAGCAGCTTCAGAGATTTCTCCTTCAGGGTTCCACATCTCCTGCCATCATATCCAGAACCATCAAATCAACATCTCACACTGATGGCTGGACGACCTAAGTAGCAGTAACTTTAGGAGAGCACCATTTACTGGATGGTGCAGAGCTAGGGATGGCACTATCTGAGCACTCCAGGCATGAACCAACTGCTTATCTAGGTTGCCTGGAGATGAAGTACCAGCCCAAGGCCCTCATTTGTAGGTATATTACACCACAGAATCTGCAGCCCTGTTTAATAATTCCACCCAGATAAGAGTGAAGCTGGCACTGAGCCCTTGTGAATGAGATCACAATCTTGTCCTGCTGAGACCAGGAGGCTTTCTTATTTAGAAACAGAACTGAAGAACATTTACCAGGCATTTCTTTTGTGTATGCTCTTGAGCAACATTAAAATTAATCAAAATCCAATCAGCAAAGCTCTGCTCTCCATCACTCCAGGTTTATATACAGTGATGCAACTGCTGCATCTATATCAGCAACACTGAGAGCTCCCCAGGCATCATCTTGCCCCTGCTTTATGCTGGTTTTGGATTGGATGTTCTAAGTCATATTGAGTGTTTGGGCTCTGCTCCTTGTCAAACCCTTTATTATGTCAAAATATTTTCATAGAATCCCAGACCCATTTGAGTGGGAAGGGACCTTCAAGATCATCTAGATCCAACCCCCTGCATGGGCAGGGACACCTCCCACCAGCCCAGGCTGCTCCAAGCCCCATCCAACCTGCCCTTCAACACTGCCAGGGATGGGGCAGCCACAGCTTCCCTGGGCAACCTGGGCCAGGCTCTCACCACCCTCACAGCAAAGACTTTTCCTCCTCATGTCCAACCTCAATCTTCTCTCTGCCAGTTTTAATCCATCCCCCTTGTCCTCTCCCTCCCTGCCCTTGTCCCAAGCCCCTCCCCAGCTTTCCTGGAGCCCCTTCAGGCACTGGAAGGTGCTCTAAGGTCTCCCTGGAGCCTTCTCTTCTCCAGGCTGAACCCCCCAACTCTCCCAGCCTGGCTCCAGAGCAGAGCTGCTCCAGCCCTCCCATCATCTCTGTGGCCTCCTCTGGGCTTTCTCCAGGTGCTTCATGTCCTTCTTATGCTGGGGGCTCCAGACCTGGACACAGTTCCAGGTGGGGTCTCATGAGAGCTGAGTAAAGGGAAGAATCCCCTCCCGATATGAAAGCAGAGTAATCATCTGCCACAACACCACAAATGTTCTGCTTGTTCTCTGCACTGCTGGAATGTGAACTTCTGTGCATCAGGCTTCTAAATGTAACCCAGAGCACAAATGCAGCAAGATGGCTCAAGCCTGCCATATCTGCTTCACATTTAACAAGTGTCTCACAACCTGTGGGTATGAATCAAGCCCCCAGTTTGCCAGCAGGAAAAGACTGGCATCTGTGCACACTGAGGAATTTCCAGTTTAGGATTCCAACCATCACATTCTCTCCCCTTTCCCCCCCTCCCTCCTTCAATTAAGAATTGAGAGCTGCCCTGCCCACACTATGTATGCAATATTCTCTTTAAATCAACATCCATTCTAGCCTATTTTATTCTTTCTAAAAATAAAGGTTTCTCTGACTCAACTCCCTACACCATTTAAGTGACTCAGAAACAAACTCTGAAAAACACTTCTCATGTCACTCAAACATGTCTGGAGAAAGAGTCAGGCTTCCCAGCCACCCAGTGATCTTCTGAGGGCAGATTGAAGCACCTTCTCTATTGGGCTTTGCTGCTGTGAAGACCAGGAATGGAGATATTTCTAATCACTCTTGGGGCAATTATTTTTGTTTCAGAAAAAAATGAACACCTTATCACTTCAGCTAGGGCCCTGGTAAAGAATCTTACAGTTTTCTTTCAGCTGGGTCATTAATTTCCATTGTCTCCTCCTCTTCACTGGAGCTGTCACTTGCACTAGGAAACAAATTACAGCATATTAATTGTGTTCCAGCTGGACATTGACTTTTAATCATTTCTAGGATGCAAATTTAGAACAGTTATTAAAAAAAAGGGAGAGATGCTTCTAGGGAAAATGTCCAGGTATTACAGATAATTCACACTATTAGTCTAGCAAAAAAAAAATATTTAAAATACCATAAACTACATGAAGTCTGTTTATTAACTTCAAGGTTTCTTCTGGTGACTGTTTTCGTCAAGCTGCAGCAAGGATCATCCTGAGAAGGGAGCAAGAGTTACCTCAGACACCAGTAGCTCTCAGGGAAGGGATGTTTGCCAGAATCTGCTGCAGATTGAGAAGAATTTGGCCTCCCAGAACTGATGAGATAAGGGTCTCTTATCACACAGGAGACAGAAATCAGCACCTACAGTTGCACCTGCAGCCAGGAAGGGAGCCCAGGATGGCCACTTTGTGCACAGTGCTGTCAGGATGAAGTCCTCCTCAGCTGCAAGCATTGCTTTGCAGTCACTGCCCACTCCTCCACAGATGGAAGCTTTCAAAATGTTATTTCTCTGGATGATTTGCATGTCCTTTCTTTTCTGTGCCTCTATCCCTACACATCTGCTTCCTGAGACAAGTTATCCTCTCCTGAGGATATCTGTGCTCTGACAGGGGCTATGCCCCACCAGAGGTGTGGAAGAAGAGACCACTTTCAACATTACATTTCTCAAGTATGAGATGTAGAGAGAAGGTTTCAGTTTCCTGCTTTTTGTTACTTACTTCTCACTACCAATAAAGCCAGAATTTACCTTTGTTTCTCCTCAGGGGATGTCACCAGCTGCCATGGTTGAGCATCTCTTAAATCTATGTACACAGTTTCAGGCTCTGGCAGGCTCTGGAATTTCATCATGTCCATCCATGGAGAACTTTGTGAGGATGATGGGAAAGCAACATCCCTAAGTAGAGAAAAGAGTGTTTCAGCATCTTCTCTGCCTTATCCAGACAAGATGTCCTGCAGGGTATGGATTACAATCAAAACTAGCTTGTGAAAGGAGCTTTGTGCTTGGCTACTGTACAGATTCAGACTCTGCTTCTGCCTCTTATCCATCACCTTACAAAGCTGAACCTCTGGGTTCAGCTTCCCCCAAGGAATATAGATCACAGGCAGCAGGATGAGGGATATTGAGTTCATAAAAACTGACAATGTCAAATCATTCTGTACAACAAAGGTTGGCACTTATGGTACTGTAAGAGCTTCCAAGGTTTAAGAGTCAAGTGCCAGTCAGTAAAAGCAGTTTCCTTTTTCTTCTCTGCCTCATTTGGCAATTCATTTTATCATTCAGAGCACACAAAGTGCAAATCATCTTCATGGCTGTCCCTGCTCTGGAAAAGCATCCTTGTTGCACCTTTCCCTTTACAGGTTTGTTTCACTGTTTCCTCTGTGGTGCCACCATTGATGTTCCCTCTGAAAATCCACTTCCTTCACACAGAACCCTCCAACACATCTATGAATACCTACAAAATCATCCTGTCTACTTTAGCTAAAAAGAAGTGCTAGTAACTGGTACCTTAGGTGACAAAAAAATGTGGCCATAATGATTTGCTTCACCTTGTTTTCCTGCTTTTCCCATTTGTCCCAACTGTCTGGTAGATAAAGGTGGTGGCTGATGGAGCATAAGGTGGCAGGACACTGCTCATCATCAGATGTACATGGATGACTGAGTCTTAGTTTCTCCCTCAAACATCCCTGTCACATATTCCAACTCCACTATCAGCTTTCTGCAGAGCCTACAGAGAAAAGCACCTATAGAACACCAGGAGTTTGAGGTATCTCTACTGGCAGTCAGGATTCCCTAAAGTATGAGAGAAAAGGACCTACTTCTTATTCTCTTGCTGTTCTTGAAAGGAGGAGAGCTTAGCTGATGGCCACCTGCAGTGTGGAGCCACTGGCCTGGGCTGCCTGACACTCAGTTCTTCTAGTTTTTCCATGAGCTCATGTTCAGACCTATCCCTGAAGGTCTCTATGAAAAAGCAACACAAAGAATCAGCAGTTGTGGTTTTCTGCCATGGGATCACCCAATATATCCTCTCCCCATTTGCCTATTGCCCCTTTCTCTACAGATAGTCAGGAGGGGGAAGACAAAGTTGCTGTTGTCATCTGGTTCTAACTCACTTCAGACCTTCACCCATCTGGTCTGATTCACTCTTAGGTAATGACAGGCCACAAAGCACTGGTTTCAAGCTAAAAAAGCAAGATGAAATCTTGAAAGAAGCTAGATATTTAAAAATAGGTTTTGGAGAGGCATTAAAATCCCACTATGCTTTCAACATTCAAGATGCTGCTGCAGGGAATGACAAACACAGGAACCTGAGTTTTATTTATATTTATACACTTTCAGCAAAGTTGGTATTAGTCATGGAATGGTTTGGGTTGGAAGGGACCTTCAAGATCATCCAGTCCCAACCCCCTGCATGGGCAGGGACACCTCCCACCAGCCCAGGTTGCTCCAAGCCCCATCCAACCTGCCCTTCAACACTGCCAGGGTTGGGGCAGCCACAGCTTCCCTGGGAAACCTGGGCCAGGCTCTCACCACCCTCACAGCCAAGAATTTCCTCCTCATGTCCAACCTCAGTCTCCCCTCTACCAGTTTTAATCCCTTCCCCCTTGTCCTCTCCCTCCCTGCCCTTGTCCCAAGTCCCTATCCAGCTTTCCTGGAGCCCCTTCAGGCAAATGTTTAACCTAAACTTCCCTTTTTCCACTTAATTCAGCAGTGTTACCATGATCTGCTGAGGAGAAGGCAACTTCTGCATGCATGTTGTCTTTCTGCTGCTCCACCTCCTCAAGAGTCTTGTCTAGATCCCATTTCTCAACACCCTGAAAGAAGAGACAGCCAAAGTGTGATGACAAATCCACTCCCAAAGGACTGCCAGAACATAAAAGTTTGACTCACATTCTTTGTAGTAACTCCAGCAGATTTTTCCACCACTTGTAAATACCCAAATGGCATGGAAGTTCACTTATCACCAGTACTAAGCCACTGTCACTTGCCAGTAGATAAACCAGAGTGTCACACACAAGCCCCAACAATTGGCATGACTAACACAAGGATATTTACTGCTTGAAAGTGGCTTCCCCACCTCATTGCCAAGGCTCTGCACATCAAGCACAGGCAAGTGCAGTATAATAATGAAGAGAAATCAATGAAGGATTAACCAATATTCATTAAATATAACAAAGGTACCTTCCCCTTCTGCACTTCAAACTGCAAAGTACACACAAAGATGTGTCTAGAATGGACTGAACTGACAGCTCTTTGAAAGGAGAAACACAAGCCCATCCTAAATATCCACCTGACTCTTCTTGCAGGGGCTGGGACAACTCATTTTACATCCTCCACATGGCTCAGTCTTCCCCATGCCAAAGTTTCTTTCCAACAGCAATTACTTCCTTTCACCCCTCAACCCCAGTACCAGGTCCCCACATCTTTTCTTTCCCTCTGCCCACCTACCTATCCTCACCCTTTCACTGCCTCCAAAAGATGATGCCTCTGACTACAGTGCCAGGCTGCTCTGGGCAGCTCCATGAGGAAGTGCTGGAATGCAAGGAAGGCATTTCCTATATCCCTGTGGACACTGCATTTATCCACCTGCCCCATCCACTTCTGCTGAGCCTTTTTCTCTGAGAACCACAAACCTTTTTGATCACCTGAACACTTCCAGAGAGGGGGCTTATTAGTTTACATTAGTTTTGTATTACATTAGTTTTAATGTGTTTACTTGGCAAAAACTGAGCTACATTGCTGAGCTGGGAAGCCCAAAGCAGCTTTCAAACCCAGACACACCCAGCAAGCAAACAGGGGGGGTAGTTTTGCCCTCCCTTCAGGCAGTGAGAACACCCTGAGCCTGGTCTCAGTGCTCACCCCAAAGCACCACACTTCAGTTCCCTGGAATCAGTGACATCAAACAAGTTCTGAAAGGACAAACATGCCTCCTGAATCAGAGCAACAGAGTCATTCCTGTCTCACCTCATATAAAACTTAGAACACCTGAAAAAGATCTCCTCTAATAATGGCATGATTAAATGATGCAGCACAATTAACAAACAAAACAAACAGGCAAACACCTGCTTCCTTTGCCTACACTAGAACCAACCAAGAACTCACAACAAAAAGTGTAGTTTGGTGAGGCCAGATGAAAGAGCAAAGGAAACATCTTTACTCCCCTTCTATAGAAGGTTTTGAACAGAAATACCAGGTTCATGTTCTGTGCTGATTAAGACCTAATGGCCTTAAAAATCAACAGTGGAAATGGGGGTTTGTAATTCCAGGGCTGAAGGGAACAGCCTCTCCATGCTGGACACACAGCAGCTGAGCACACATGAGCTGCTCATCCCACAGCCCCACACACCTGAATCTCTTCCACCTGAGGCAAAGTCACAGGAACAACCCTCACCACCTTCCCTCCCTTCCAGCACGACCACAGTGCTACAGAGAAGACAAGCTGCTGGAAGGTCACTGTTTTGATGGGAAGTCAGCCTGGGAACAGAAGAGATCCCTGTTTCCTGAGTAAGATCAGGAACCATGCTGCTGACCCCTGGCTTCTGAGGCCTTTTAATAACAGCTCCATGAGACTAAGATAGTTTGTTGGTAGCTTGTATAGCACAGGACCCTACAAAACTCAAATTCAGGACAACAAGGAAAGCAACAAAAACCCCAGTGGTGTGTGCAGAAGGTGGCATCTCAGCTCCTGATTCTAGCAGGACTCTGCAAGCAGTGCATGGTGCCCTCTGCCCCACCAGCAGCTCTCCTCAAAGCCTGCTGTGTGGGCCACTCACCTGCCATGACAAATGGGTCAGTTCTTGGAGATGATCATCTGAGGAGGCTTCTTGCTTAACAGTGCTTTCTAAACTGTTGCTAACACCATGTGAAGAAGGCTTGACATCTGGCTCTGGGTGGCCTGATGGTGGCTCCAGAAATATTTTTGAGAGGATCTTTGTCTCTATCAGTTTTCTTCTCTCTTTTCGACTGCCCAGCTCTTCCACAGACCATGTTGTGTTAAACCAAGAGCTCCCTCTTTCCCTGGCCTGTCTCCTGCCCAGTTCTTTCTCTTCAAGGTGATCTGTAGAATTTGCAAGAGACTCTTCAAGAACAGCTCCCTTTTGGCTTAGAATTTCTTCAGGGTGGCTAGCAGGATTGGAAGCCTCATCTTTAATAATTTGTACATCTTTGTTTGCAAGGACTTGGGCACCATCTTTTTTTTCCTGAAAGTCAAAACTTTCCACACCTCCATTCCAGGTCTCCCATGGGTGTCTTTCTGTTTCCTGGGTTTCCTACAGGTAGAGGAAATACACACATGTGGAAAGTCACATCTCCCTAAGCTTTAGAAGCTGAGAGTAAACCAAAACAAAGGGACTGGCAGACAGCAGCTCCAAGGTAGACACCATATCCATCAAGGAAAACAGTAAGATTGTTTACTTTCCAGAGACTATAACTTCAGGAAGTGCTAAACATCCTTGAAATTAATTCTCCTCACGTGTGCTCATCATATGACATGTCTTAGACCAAGATAAACAACTGAGAAAAAGCAGCACAATGTTAGTCTTCCCATGAGGGAGCAAGTAGGGGCAGCTGGCTTCTCTTCCAGCTTCCTGTGCTGGCTGACCTTCATCACTACAGAAACAATGTCATCATTTTACCTCAAAAAAGCTGTTCAAGGGATAAACTTAACACTCATCCTCAGCTGGGACCTGTTGTCCCAACTCAGTCTACATTTTCTAGATACATAAAACGGTGGCTTAAACTATTTCAAACCCTGAAAGATGTAGGAGTCACTGCACGGTGCCACTGTTAGTACACAGGAAAGAAAAGCTGTAAAAGGACAATAATAAAAGCTCCAGAAAGATGGGACAAAGATGGTCTAAAGTCTCAAGAGCAGAAAAACCTTACAAGGCCCATTATGTAAACAGAAAGAAAGATATAGTCTCCAGTGGGAGAAAGAACTGGGGACTTATGCTCTTCTGTCAGACAATTCTGCCAAACAACAGCAGCTGGAGACAAGCAGGAGATGGGGTTACAGCAGTACAGCCTGTAGACAGCAGTCAACAACCTGCAGGCTGGAGTCTTCCAGGGAAAACTCCATCAGTTCTTCTGATGGGTCAGGAAGCAAGTTGGGATGTTCCCGGTGGAAGATGAAAAGCTCCTCATCGCTCCCACTGTCAGACTGCAAACAAAGCAGAGAGAAATTCAGTGAGAGATTGTAACAGTCCCTTCATTACCAGCTTTTCAGAGACAAGTCCTGTGTTGTCACCACTTGACTGAGGTTCAGAGACAAGAATTGTCCCTGCAGTCCCACCTTCAGTGACAGCCTAACCCTCAGCAAGCTGGGCTGTCCTCCATCAGCCTCACACGTGAGCAAGTTGGGGTTGTAAAAAACACCTACAATTCTGAATTACCACAGAGGCTGATGAGGAACAGCCAAGAGTGGGAATCACTAATTCCCAAGGGATTCCTTGTGCTACCTCATTCACCAACACAGAGCAGCAAGAGCAGGGCTGCTCCCTAAGGGAAGGGGAGCTGGGAAAGGCCTCACCAGGCAAGGTCCAAAGCAGGACAGACCTGAGGTAGTGAGCAGGTTGAGCCAAGAACCCAGACTGTGAGGCAATACTGTGGGGTCAGAGAACAAACCTGGAGATCAGTTCTTAAGTAAAAGCCTAGATGAAGCAGGAATGTAGCTGGAAACCAGAACTGCTCCAGCAGAGATCAAAGAAAGAATAAGGAGCCCCAGAGCTGAGCTTAAATAGAGCTGCTGGGTGTGTGGGTGGGAGCCCCAGGTGAGGCTGGGTAGGGCCTGAAGGCTTCTTATTGCAATCAGGACCCTGACAGCCACTGCTCAGAATGCAAAGCAGTACCAGTGTTTGGTTGGAGAGAGTTTAAATAGCTTTGAAAAAATTTCCTGCTGAAGGAACTGAGGAGGCAATGGCTTTGGCACTTCCATGGTTGCCTTTGTTTGCAGTCAAAAGGTCTGCTTGGATAATCCCTCTCCTGCTTCATGTGAAGCAGAAACCTGCTGAGCCCACAGAGTCAGTGCTGCACCCTTGTCCAAGCTGTTTCCACTTGTGTGAAGATCCATTTGTGCACCTGAGATCTGTGGCCTCAACGTGCTGTGCTCCTGCCTTCCAGCCCAGCACCCACTGCTGTGGTTTGGGCCCTGAAGTGCTTCCCTTACTCTGATGTGTGTTTCTGAAGAGGGAAGCTCTGCTGCAGTTTGTTGCTGTTAAGAGGAGTTAATGACAGCAGGCAGGAAAATTCTCTGCAGTGTGAGTTTCTGAAAATCATGGAATGGTTTGAGTTGGGAAGGTCCTTCAAGATCATCTAGATCCAACCCCCTGCATGGGCAGGGACACCTCCCACCAGCCCAGGCTGCTCCAAGCCCCATCCAACCTGCCCTTCAACACTGCCAGGGATGGGGCAGCCACAGCTTCCTTGGGCAACCTGGGCCAGGCTCTCACCACCCTCACAGCAAATAATTTCCTCCTCATGTCCAACTTCAATCTCCCCTCTGCCAGTTTTCATCCATCCCCCTTGTCCTCTCCCTCCCTGCCCTTGTCCCAAGCCCCTCCCCAGCTTTCCTGGAGCCCCTTCAGGCACTGGAAGCTGCTCTAAGGTCTCCCTGGAGCCTTCTCTTCTCCAGGCTGAACATCCCAACTCTCCCAGCCTTGATTTATATTTATTTATATTTATATTATTTACTTTTTTATTTATCTTCTTTTAGTGTTCACAACTATTTTTTCAAGTTTATACTTGTTGGGAAATTAAGAAAATATTCTGATTTGGACAAAAGGTCACTAATGATCAAGTCTAGAGACACATTATCACCTTGGAAAAGTCAATGCTAGAGGTAGTATCTTGGACTAAAGAGGCAGGCACTTTTATTATTTCCACTAGATTGCTGCTGTCCTGTGAAAAGAGATCTTCAGCAGCCAAGAGGCAGCCTGTCCCAGACCCTAAGACCCAGCAAATAAACAAAAAAACCCTGTAATGGTGAAGAAAATACTGGAAATCATCTACCTTCCACTTTATATGAAGAGGTTAGTGGCATTGTGCTGCTTTGCAGGTGGAATTGAAGCACAAAAAGGCAGCATGGCTGGCAGAGAATTACAGGCAGGGAAAAAAGCAGAATCCAGGATTGGAATATCTGCCAAATGCTTTTTGCAGTGGGCCACAAAGTCTTCCTGAATATCCTTTTCCTGTCATCATACCTAGAGAAACATACTAATAGGCCTACTGTCTGGCAAGTGCTTTATTGGAATGAATAGCATAATAATCTTAAGTAGAAAACCTTATTTCCTTTTAAATCAGGGGTATGTTGCTTTCATAGTAGTTTTTGACTGAACAAACTAAGCAGAAATGCAGGCTCATTCTGCAAAATGTGCAGTTCCCTCCTCTTCCAAACCAAGAAATATCTATTGTCTGCAGAAATCAGTCCCATTTTCAGGTTTCAAAGAATACAGAGAGAGGAGATGGCAACTACACCTGGACAATGTGAGAACACAGAGGCTGTGGATGAATGATGCATAGTGTTACAATAGTCAGAGCAGGCAGCCCATCAAGAATACCACAGGAGCTACTCAGAAATGCCTGGCTGAGGTGACCTCTTGCTTCTGAGAGAGTTTTCTAACAGAAAGGCAGGTCCCACTGCTTACTGTGGAGGTGTCAGAGTCGAGAGATGGGAGCTGATCTTTCACTGCAGCAAGTATGGCTCCCCACTGGAATGTCCTGTCACTCTGAACAGGAGCAGCAGGAGGCTCAGGTGGCTGCTCTGTATCCATGCTTTGTCCTCCTGAGGCCATTCCAACAGCTTCCCTTCAATCAAAGGAAAGATGAGCTTCAGTACACCTCACAAAAGAACACAAGGGGTAACATCACTACAAAGCAAGAACAAAGCATCTGCATTCAGGGTCAGCATGAGTCTCAGCACTCCCAGGGTTTTCATTGTCAGCAGTGACTGGTAAGATCTTCATTTCTGGACTCATTCCTTCCCACCTGGGTTCAGAGGGCTGAAAGCTTGCTGCCCTGCTCACCATATCCACTCCTAATTGGGGCCACATGAGGGGCAGCTTAGCTCCAGAGGGATACAGCATTTTGGGGGGGATTCTTAGCCAGACTGACTTGGAACAGTGTTCTCCCAAAAGCAGGTTCACACTGACAGCAGAGAGAGAGAAAGCAACACAGCAGAGGCAGGGCTGACACCTCTGAGCTCAGTTGGTTTTGACTCCTCTTCCCTATTTCTCTCACGTTCCCCTCCTCACTGCTCAAATGATAGACAAAAATCACTTATGTTGGCTTTGTTTTCCCTGGATTTGTATAAAAATAGTTGAGAGTAGGCAGGCTCTTGGCTTCTGACTTCTTAAAGTGTTTATAAAGCAGAGTCTTTCCTCATCAATTCGTTGAGGTACATGAGGAGTCAAGACAACACAGTATGAACTATCACTGCACTACCAAGTTAGAGAATTAATCCTCATGGAAAACCTTTGCTTTTTAAATTTTATGCTATGATTTTATGGTTTCCTGGGGAATCAAACATGAGAGAAAAAAAATAATTTCTGTTTGGCAAGAAGGGTCAAGAGGCCTGTGTGTTGTTCAGTCCTGAAACAAGTGTTCATACAATGACACTGTCACCAGTATTTGCATTGGCCTGGACCTACAACACTCTTATGGACCTAAGGTGAAACTCATCTCATGCCCTGGGAAGTTCACAGCTCGAAAAGTGGCTTTGCAAATCCTTCATATGTCATATCCATACAGTGGTGGCTTTGTTCACGTGAGACAACCCCTTGGTCTGATTTAGAAGTGGAGGGAAATCCCTAAGGCTGCAGAACCACCCTCTGACAGCAAGCACGGGTTGCTACAGGTCAGACAAGTCCCGCGGGGATAAAATCCAGCTCCTGTGGCTCCCTATGCCAACTTGGGAGGTCAGTCCTCCAAGGTTAAGGATGTTTTATACCGGATCTGACTCATCAGCCATCCAACCCAGCATCTCTGGCGGTGCTCCTTTTTTTTTTGAAGGAAAATGCAGACTTGTCAGGGCGCTGTAACACACCGGGCACTTGCTGGAGACCAAGGGAGACGGGAAACCCTGAGCTCCTCCCTGTGGCTACGACTGACATTTCCCGTCACGTCCACCTCGGGATCCCCGCTGCCCACGGGGGAGACGCGGAGGGAAAGCGCAGGGGGGGGGGCGGGAAACACCCCTCGGCGTGGGGGCGGTGTTGGGGGGCAGGCAGGAGGGGGTCACCCTGCTGGCAGCACAGCCAGGGGGCTGGGGACCCTCGGGGCGGCCCTGGCGGGCCCGGCCCGGCCCGGCCGGCACCAAAATGGCGGCGGCACCCCCGTCACCATGGCAACGGGGCCTCCCGCGCTCCCGGCGCCGGTCCCGCCGCGGGGAACCCCCCCCTTTTCCTCCCTCTTCCCTTCCCTCACAGCACCCGCCCGGGCGCCTCACGGCTTCTCCCTGCCCGCCTCAGCCCCGGCCGGGGTGGGGGTGGGGAAAGAGAACCGGCGTGACTTAGAACGTGGAGCACAACCAGAAAGGGGGGGGGGGTTTAGCCAAGCAACGAGGCAGCTCCGAGAGCTCAGCGACGGTCGCTCCGCCCGCCCGTACCGCTGCCGGCGCTCTCGGTTTGCCCCCGTACCTCAGACCAACGGCCCGGGCCCCGCCACAACCGCCGGGCCCCGCCACAACCGCCCGCCCTCCCGCCGGGCCCGCCTCCCGCAGAGCCCGCCTCCCATTGGCTGCTCCTCGCCCCGCCTCCTCCCGCAGACGCTTCCTATTGGCTCAAACGCCTCGGGGGGTGGGCGGAGTCTCCCTGCCGCGGAGGCTTTCGGGCTTTGTAGTCCGGGGGTGTGGCGGGGAGGCTGGTTCCCGGCGTCCCTGGCGCGGGCGGAGCGGCCTCCGGCGGCGGGGCTCACCGGGCGGGCAGGTGAGACGGGCCGCGCTCGGTCACCGCGCTCGGTCACCGCGGGGAGGCTCGGCAGGGACCCAGCCGTCTCCGAGGCCGTTGCAGTCCGCTGGTCGCGGTCCCAGGCCAGGGCACCCGCGGGGTGAAACCGGCCCGGGGAAGGCCTGGAGGCGGCTGCGGCCCGGTAAGGCGCAGGGATAACGCGCCTGGAAACCGTTTTTTTGCTGCCAGGCGGCCGGTAACGGCTGCGTGGCCGCCGGTGTGGCAGCTCCAACGGCTCCTTGCTCACTCTTCGGGCGCGCCCGGTGAGCGGCTGGAGCCTGTTCCCTCCCCGGCTCTGGGGGCTGCGGTGTCCTGGGGGCTGCGGTGTCCTGGGGGCTGCGGTGTCCTGGGGGCTCTGCCTCTCCTGGGGGCTCTGCCTCTCCTGGGGGCTCTGCCTCTCCTGGCACAGCCTCTCTCCTGGAGAACGTGCTGCCTAAAGTGGCTCTTGAGCTGCTTCTGGTGCCTCTTGCCTTGTATTTTTTGAGGGCACGGTGTGTGCTTTAACGTGCTTGTACCAAAGCAGGGTTTGGTGTCTTGAAGAGTCGTGGGTAGGATTGAATCCAGGTGTTCTGGGTCCTCAGCTGGAGCTGGTGCTGTGGAAATACCTTCTTACACGCACCACTCTCCTGTGGAACCTGCTGTGGTCTCTGGAGCTGTAACACGTGTGCCCATCTCTGGTCAGTCAGCACACACCAGCGGGGTGAAAATGAGATGTTCTGCCTCTGGGAGCCCTTGTTGCCGTGGCTGAGCTGGTAGCAACCGTTGGTGCCTACACCAGGGTGTAACAAGGCTGCTTATTTCCTCCAGCAGGTTGTTGCTGAGTTTAGTGGAGATAGAAGTAAGTCAGGAGCAGAAGTGAAGGGTGTTACTGGCTTGATGGCTCAGTTGGAAGTGCCAGCAGCTTGGTGTCTTGGGGGTATTGTGTCTTTTTGGGACAGAAAGACCCATGTGGCTATTACCTGTGCTTGTGTGAGAGAGAATTCAGCAGAATTAATGATGCCTGATGAGTGGTGATTAAGGAGCACTTTTGGATTTGTTCTGTGTTGGGAACAGGTTCCCTCAGTTGCCTCTCAAGTTGCCTCCCTTTTACTGTGGCTTTTCTGCCCTTTTTCATCTACTGTCACTTGTTCTTTAAGTTTCTTCTCCAAGAAGGTATTTCATAGGATAGAATTTCATGGAATAGGGTGGTTTGGGTTGGAAGGGACCTTAAAGACCATCTAGTTCCAACCCCCTGCATGGGCAGGGACACCTCCCACCAGCCCAGGTTGCTCCAAGCCCCATCCAACCTGCCCTTCAACACTGCCAGGGATGGGGCAGCCACAGCTTTCCTGGGCAACCTGTTCCAGAGCCTGTTTGAAGGTGCTTTTTGCTGCAGTTTTCTTATTAAGTTTTTATGCTATCTCTTTTTTTAATGCCTTCTGTTCATTTCCTCTGCTCAGGCAGCAAACTCTCTGAATTCAGGCCTGGGTGGGGCTTGCTACCTGCTCTGATTGCTACCTCAGTGTTGATGTAGCAAGTGCAATTAATAACAGCCTCATGGGGCTGGGGAAGGTCTCTGACCACTGTTAACTTAATTGCTCTGCCCCAAAGCAAGAGAACAGACTGGGAATGTTTCAAAAGTCTCTGTCTAGCTTTTTCTTAGCAACCAAACCTCTGCTGGTAATCCACTGCAGAACCCTTGGGTGTATTTTTACAAGGATTTTTGTGTTCTTTAACTAAAGTCTTCCACAGTACAACTTAAGCCTGTTACATCTGTCATATCCACCGTGGCCACAAGGAACAGATGATTTCTGTCCTGCTCTCTGCAGCAACCACTGATTGAAGGTGGTTTTCCATGTCCCCTCCAGGCATCTCCTGCTTCAGCCTTGATTTCATTTCATCCAGTCTTTTTATTTTAGTCCTTAGGGTTCTGTTATTGTTCTCCTGTAGGTTCTCTTCAGCTGTCTGCTCTGTTTTCTCTGGTGCTTGTACAGCTGTTCCTGCTCCAGTTCAGGCAGGGGGGAAATCTCAGAGTTAAAAAACCACAACAAGACAAAGACTTAAATAGTCAGAGCACAGTGCAGGTGGTAGGAATGAGACTGGGAGCTGTGAGTGTTCTGGAGTCAAGGATAAGCTTTGTTGGGTCAGTATTGTCCTGTTGACTGTGGATTAACTTGATGAAGTTTTGTTGGTCATTAGTACCTGATGGGGGGCTGATTCTGACAAAGGCCAAACATTTGGTCTTTGACAGAAACAGTTAAAAATTAGTCAGAATGAGTGAAACTAGTTACTGAAGGAAGAAATTCTTTGTGGTGAGAGCCTGGCCCAGGTTGCCCAGGGAAGCTGTGGCTGCCCCATCCCTGGCAGTGTTGAAGGGCAGGTTGGATGGGGCTTGGAGCAGCCTGGGCTGGTGGGAGGTGTCCCTGCCCATGCAGGGGGTTGGAGCTGGATGGTCTTGAAGGTCCCTTCCAAGCCCTTCCATGACTGTTGTGTTTATAGCTCGTGCATCCAGTTAACAAGGAGCTCTGCAGAGAAAATTATGAGCTTTACTTACATCTGCATGTGCTCCTACAAACTGTCCTGGATTTTACCCACTTTAACTAACTGTGAAGGAGCCTTTTTGCCTTTTGGGCAGCTTGAATCTGCTGTGGTGAGAAACACTCCTCCTTTCTCCCCTTCTGACCCACTTAAATCCACTTACATCTCCTTGTGTTCTGACTGGGAGGTGTGCAGGTCTTTCATTTGTGTTCTGCAGGAGCCTGAGCCCTCTGGGCTGCCAGAGCCATACAAATTGCTGCTATTAGGTAAAATAGGTGCTTTTGCAGATATCTTAAGAATAATTTGTGCCTGGCACATGATGAATAGGCAGGATGGATGGTGCTTTTGTGGTCTTAACAAACTGAAGAAGGGTGTGGGGGGAAAAGGTGTGGGAGAAAGGATCCAGGTGGCAGTGAAGAGGGAGGAATTAAGGGCTTTATGCTTATAAGAAAAGGGGTGCTTGGTACTTGTGAGACAAAGACTCCTAATTCTTTAGAAATTATAAGTATGGGTTGGCAATATTACAGCTGGGGCAATCTCAAGAGCAGCTGCTGCTGAAGAACATGATCTTGCTCTCTCTTATTCTTCACTCATGTCACATTTAGCATTTGCAGGACCCTGGAATGAATCAGTCTGAGGAATTAAAGTGGCAAGAAATTATCAGGAATGATGTTGGCTTAGCTGCCAAGTAGAATCATGGAATGGTTTGGGTTGGAAGGGACCTTAAAGAACGTCTGGATTCAACCCCCTGCATGGGCAGGGACATATATTATGTAGAGAGATGAGGCAAGCACCACAAGTGCTGTGTGGTGGGAGATGAGTCTCCAGGGAGGGGAAAGTGCTTCCCTCATAGCACCTTCCAGTGCCTGAAGGGGCTCCAGGAAAGCTGGGGAGGCACTTGGGACAAGGGCAGGGAGGGAGAGGACAAGGGGGATGGATTAAAACTGGTAGAGGGAAGACTGAGGTTGGACATGAGGAGGAAAGTCTTTGCTGTGAGGGTGGTGAGAGCCTGGCCCAGGTTGCCCAGGGAAGCTGTGGCTGCCCCATCCCTGGCAGTGTTGAAGGGCAGGTTGGATGGGGCTTGGAGCAGCCTGGGCTGGTGGGAGGTGTCCCTGCCCATGCAGGGGGTTGGAAATAGATGATCTTGAAGGTCCCTCCCAACCCAAACCAGTCTGGGATTCTATCATGACTTGGATGTAGCCTGGAACTGCAGCTGAATCCCCCAGGTGATGGATGCAGCTGTGTGGATCAGGTTTTTAGGAGGTGCCAAACAAGAGCACGCTCATCTGAGTGGTTAAAATGATGAGTATGCAATTGTTCCCTGATGCTGGGATGGGAAACAAACCTTTCAGCCAGCCAGGGGACTGTCCCAGCTTTGTAATGAGGTTGCTGACTGCAGGGTGGTGGGCATGCTCAGCTGATGGATGGGCAGCTGCTCTGCTGCTCAGGGTTGTCTCAGCAGTTCCCAAGGTTCAGGACTGAAGGGCTGAAACCATTTCCTGACAGCCTGATGCCAAGTGTGCGCCCTCTGCAGGGGATGTTGGAGACTTTGGAGAGCAGTGGGCAGTTGTCATTATTAATGATTATTTCTTCATTTAAGCAGGGCCATCCTATAAGGTGAGACAAATGGAGCAAGACCAGGAACATCTGACTTTCATTCTTAATTCCCTCTCTGAGTCATCAACCAAGGATGCCAGTCTTTTGTGTGACCCTAAGCACACCAGCAGCCCTTCTGGAGGTGAAGGGGATCCAAAGCTGCCTTAGGCAAACTTTGATTAGAAGGGGAAGAAATCAAGTCTTTGCTTTGGGGGTCTTAAAATAAGATTGGAAGGGGGGTTGCTAGGCTTTCTTGGCTTTTATTTTTCCAGTGTGTTCAAATCCCAGAGGCCACTGCAGCAGGAAAGAACTGCCAGCAGCTCCTCAGCGAGTCTTGCTGCCTCAGGCTGAAGAGGATCAAAGCAGAGGTAGGAATTGCCTCTGAGGTGACTTCACCTTCCAAGCCCACGGCATCTTGGAGCTAGAAGATGCCATCTTCTGTAGAAGAGAGGAGCTCAGGAGCTGAGAGCTGTGGTTTGGTTCCTCAGGGCGGGATGTCGGAGCTGAGCGATGAAGCCAGCGAGTCGGAGCTGCTGAGCCGCAGCCTCTCCATGTGGCACGGGGTGGGACAGATGATCTGTCGGGAAGAGCTGGATGTTCCCCTGGATTTACACACAGCCTCCTCTGTCGGGCAGTATGAGGTGGTGCAGGAGTGTATCCAGCGGTAAGGAGGGGCTGGGAGGGCACTGGGACCTGCTGCCCGACTGCCAGTTGGGTGTTCACTGGCTGCTCTGCAGGTCACTGTGTGGGGCACATCACTGCAAGTCCTGAGATGGCCTCAGGAAAGGCTGAGAGACCTGGGGCTCTTCAGTCTAGAGAGGAGAAGACTTGGGGGGGATCTAATGAATGCCTATAAATACATGAGGGCATCAAGGAGGCAGGGATGGTCTCTTTTCACTTGTGCCCTGTGATAGGATGAGGGGCAATGGACTCAAACTCAAGCATAGGAAGTTCTGCCTTGACATGAGGAAGAACTTCTTTCCTGTGAGGGTGACAGAGCCCTGGGACAGGCTCTGTAGAGAGCCTCCCTCTCTGGAGACTTTCCAGACCTGTCTGGATGCCTTTCTGAGTGACCTGCCCTAGTTGTGTGTGGTTTGTTGGTCCTGCTCTGGCAGGGGGGTTGGACTCGATGATCTTTGGAGGTCCCTTCCAACCCCTAATATTCTGTGATGCTGTGAATAAAGTATCAAGGGGAGGGTCTGCTAATAATAATTACCTCTTTAGTGGTTGGGTGAAACTTGTTTTCCAGTCAGTAGGAATTCCCACAGAGGTTTTGGTGGTAGAATTTTCTTCTGCCTTCTTTCAATCCAGTGATGGCAGCAAGAGACTGCAGGAACCTCCTGTGATCTATAGGTCTGGAACAGTAGTTCAGCTGAACTCTTTTCTCTGTTCTTTAGTGGAGATCTGGATTTAAATAAGAGGAATTGTGGTGGCTGGACTCCACTGATGTATGCCTCCTACATTGGCCATGACACCATTGTACACCTGCTGCTGGAAGCAGGAGTGAATGTGAACATCCCAACACCAGAGGGGCAGACACCACTCATGCTGGCCTCCAGCTGTGGAAATGAAAGTGTTGCTTACTTCCTTCTACAGGTGTGTCCCATAACAAGCAGGTAAAGCCATATGCCATGGTTTCAATTCTCCACCAGTTGCAATTCATGTTATGTTGGGAGTTCAGTGTCCTGACAGGGATTTAAACTCTTGGTATCACAGCACAGAGGGGCAGGGGCTAAGAGAGCCCCAGCAGGGGGGATACAGTAAAGAACATTTTCTGTTCTCTTGAAGCAAGGTGCAGAGCTGGAGATGAAGGACATTCATGGCTGGACTGCTTTGTTCCACTGCACCAGTGCTGGACATCAGCAGATGGTCAAGTTCTTACTGGACAATGGGGCAAATGCCAACTGCAAGTAAGGAGGAATCTGTCATTTGATATCTTGAAGGATCTCTTTGATTGTAAATGGTCCACGAGCCAGGAATGTGCCCTTGTGGCCAAGAAGGCCAATGGCATCCTGGGGTGCATTAGGAAGAGTGTGGCCAGTTTATCAAGGAGGTCATCCTGCCCCTCTGCTCTGCCCTGGTGAGGCCACAGCTGGAGAACTGAGTCCAGTTCTGGGCTCCCCAGTTCCAGAGACAGGGAACTGCTGGGGAGAGTCCAAGGGAGGGCAACAAGGATGACTGGGGAGTTGGAGCATCTCTCTGAGGAAATGCTGAGAGAGCTGGGACTGTTCAGCCTGGAGAGGAGAAGGCTGAGGGGAGACCTTATCAATGGCTGGCAGTATCTCAGGGTGGGTGCAGGAGGATGGAGCCAGACTCTGCTCAGCAGTGCCCAGGGACAGGACCAGGGGCCACGGGCACAGGCTGGAACATGGGAAGTGCCACTGGAATATGAGGAGAAACTTCTTTCCAGTGAGGGTGACAGAGCCCTGGGACAGGCTGCCCAAGGGGGCTGTGGAGTCCCCTTCTCTGGAGATATTCAAGACCCCCCTGGATGCAGCCCTGTGGGATGTGCTCCAGGGAATCCTGCTTTGCTGGGGGCTGGACGAGATGATCTCTAGAGGCCCCTTCCAACCCTGGCAGTTGTGTGAGGCAGCAGGTGGTTTATGCACTCATCAAACACTGGCAGGAGAAGCTGCCTACTGTTGTCTCCTGCCCCTTCAGAAGACTGGCAGGCTGTTACAGTTAGCTGACACAGGGACAGGTGACCTGCAAACTGAACAGTCAAGCCTGCCCACGTTGTCATGGTTTATTTATCCAAGATCAAGAGAAATTCAATTAAGCATGTTTAATTATGGGCTTAACTCTGAAAGGAAGCAGGTGCACCTCAAGTGCATGTTGCAAGTCTTTCTATTGAATTTTCTGTGTACTTGTAGTTCAGGGTGGTTTTTTGGAGCATGCAGTGCATTCCTGGGTCTTGGGAGCTGCCTGTGCATTTATGCATCTGGAATTGCCTGGGGCCTACAAGAAGTTTTTGCCTCGTTAGCTCCTGCAGAACTGATTTTGCTCCTGGAAGGCAGGTCTGCAACTGGAAGAGTGATCTGCTGCTGTGCAGCCAGGAGGGGAGAACAAACTCCCCTGGGAGCTTTACTGAGAGAGAGCAGAGTGCTGTAGAACAGCCAACACATGGCACAGGCTGTGATCAGCTGGGCATAGAGGCTAGAAATGGGCTATTATGGTATGGCAAAGACTGCAGTGTATTTCATCTTTGGTTATTCTTGTTCATGTGTGTTTCTTTTCTCTCCAGGGAGCCAGTGTATGGATACACTCCTCTGATGGAAGCAGCTGCTTCTGGCCATGAGATAATTGTTCAGTACCTTCTCAATCATGTAAGTGTCTAGACAGTTCTCTGTAAGGCAGAAAATCTGTGGTTCTAGCCTTCAGAGGAAGAACCACGAGCTTGACACTAGACTTTCTACAGTGTTATGTTTGATCCTTGATGACAGTCACCTCTGAAGTCCTGGACTGCCAGGACTGTGATGGAAGTGCTTTCTAAAGGCCAGTGTTTTGATTGTCCACTGGCCTTGCACGAGTAGGAGTGAGGCCTGATTGCCCAGATTTAACTGAATAAGGACTGAAGTAGAAAACACACAATGCAGGAATCTCTGTGTTGTGTTCACAGGCTTGTGTGCTTGGGCTGGAGGCATCTTCTACCTCCAAAAGCTCACGAGTGTGTTATGGCTCTTGATGTTGAACAATCTGGTTTGAATATCCCATGTAACTGATCCAGCTTCCAGAAGGAGGCAGCAATGCCAAACATTTTTCAGCTAAAACAGACTAGTTCCCTGTGGCAATGCACAGGAGCCACGGGCCTGGGCTGCCTGGCATTCTGGGACTGGGGACACTAAGGATAATTAGAAAGGAAAAAGGTGTCAGAGGAGCTTGAACTGTCTACAAAAGATGAGCCTGTACTTCTCATAGGCTTGAAGGAACAAAGACAATCCGTTGGCTCCCTTGAATTATGTTGTCTTGTGTCCTCTGCTGTGTCCATGTTAGATGTTTTTTCCCCCAGGGAGTGAAGGCAGATGTCAGAGATAACACTGGAGCCACAGCAAGGACCTTGGCCATGAAATATGGACACACAAAGATTGTGGGGCTGATAGATCTGCATGCAGCCCCAGTGCCCAAGGTCTTCTGCAGGGGTCCAGGTAACATGTTTTGACTTGTTCATTTTAAAGTAGAACCTGGAGAATGGTGTTCTATGTCTTGGAAGGATGATACTGTGTGTCTGGGATAGTACTAGCTGGTCTGGCCTGGAAATTCAGGCATTTCTGAGGATAGAGGTTTGGATTCAACACTTGTTTGCTTGCTGGTGCTTTTCTGACCTGGTTAAACTGTTCCACCCTCCTTTTAACAGTTTATTTTCCACCCTATTTGTAGGATCAGTAGCAAATAAAGTGGGTAAATCAGCTACTGTGCTGCTAACAATCTTTGTTTGAAATACAGGGAAATATGAAGAGCTGAGTTCCTCAGATGAATCATGTTCTGCTCCCCAGAGACAGAGACCTGTTCGTAGGACCAAAGGTCCCAGCATCCACGAGGGGCCCCAGGCCTTGGCTAAGATAACAGCAGTTGGAATTGGGGGGAAGAAGCAGTCTTGCTATGGTGAGAATAGTTAAACCCTCATCGAGAGTCCTTTGAGCTCTCAAATGCTTTTCAGCTATTTCTGTGCCTTTTTTTCCCCCCTTTTTTATTTGGGATTCGTGTGTGGCTTGTACAGAAGCCAAGATGGTGGACACTACAGGGCAATCCAATCTCTGGCTTAGAAAGGAAACCCCTTGAACTCTCTTGTCAGGGCTGGATGTTGATGAGTGCAGCATTTCTGTGGAACAAACACTGCTCTTAGCTGCTTAACTGCTCCCTTGACTCTTGAGAGCAGTCCAGCTTCCCTCTTTGAGCTGAAAAGTTTGAGAAGGCCTCTCAGGCTGATGACGGGGGAAGTGGTCACGTAGGCCAGGAGATCAGATCAGGAACATGAACTCACTGCTCCTAGACCTCTCAGTTCTGTCTTCCCTTATGCCTCAAATACTATGAGATGATAAATGAGACGATAAACCCTTTGCAGGAGGCCAAAGTAAATAATCCCAGTTCAGAGATCAACCCCTGGCTGCAGTGGGTTTTGGTTTTGTGTGTCAGGCACAAGTGATTCTCAGGCTGATTGCCTCCTTGTCTGGAATAGCCAGGAACATGTTCCAAGTTCAGTTCATTCTCTTAACACAGACACTTGGCATCCCACAGGCAGTGGCTGTGCTGAAATGGTACTGTCAGCCCCTGAAATGATAGTGGGATGCTGATGGTGTTTTAGGGCAGGACGTGGCTGGCACCTTGCTCTCTTTAGCAGATGTCTTTGATAACTTTTAATATCAAAGATCCCTTTAATTTGAGTATGAAGAAGAGAGGAAATGCTGAAAGCTGCTCTTTAAGGTGCATCTCTGCCATGAGGCTGTTTCCTCTGACTTTTTACAGTGCAGCCATCTAAAGCAAGTACAGCTGATGTGTCTGGGGAAGGCTGTAGGCATGTGCATTTACAAGGGCTTGTAGCAAGAAGACAAGGGGGAATGGATTAAAACTGGAAGAAAAGAGATTGAGGTTGGACATGAGGAGGAAATTCTTTGCTGTGAGGGTGGTGAGAGCCTGGCCCAGGTTGCCCAGGGAAGCTGTGGCTGCCCCATCCCTGGCAGTGTTGAAGGGCAGGTTGGATGGGGCTTGGAGCAGCCTGGGCTGGTGGGAGATGTCCCTGCCCATGCAGGGGGTTGGGATTAGATGATCTTGAAGGACCCTTCCAACCCAGACCTTCTAAGATTCCTGCTTTGTGTGCTTTTTAGAATGGAATCTACCAGTTCAGGCTTCTCTTCTGATTATTTTCAAATTCCTGAGTGGTTGCTTTTCCTGCTGGAGCCTCCGTGGTAACTTGCATCCTTATCTGGATTGCTTCTCCCTTCCTGTTGCCCACAGAGCAGGTCCCTCCTCAGGGCTACGTGACCTTCAAGGACGATGGCAGCTGTGAGGCAGGTGACATCCGGAACCGGGACGTCACCTCTCCAATTAATGAGCAGGATGTGGAGAGCAGCAGCAGCAGGGGTAAGCTGGGACTCAAAACAGTCTGGTCTGCAGTGCAAACCTGGATGTGAGATCAACCCCTTGGTTTGCATGTTCCTTTTCCACTAATGTTGAGGATTGGAGTGTCTTTCATGAGGAAAAGCTGAGAGAGCTGGGCTGGTTTAGCCTCCAGAAGAGAGAGCTCTGTGGGAATCTTGTCATATTGTACACATCTGAAGGGAGGGTACAGAGATGATGGAGCAAGGCTGTTCTCAGTGGTGTCCAGTGGTAGGACAAGAAGCTCTGGGCTTCTCCTTCCTTCACACCTCCAGCACAGTTTGCTGGTAATTATGTAGCAAAACCAGTACTGAAGCTGGACCTCCAACTCTTTTTTTTTCCATATTCCTTTCCAGAGGATAACGTTTCCTTCACCAACAACTTCACAACTGTCAGGAGCAGCAGCAGCAGCAGTGAGTGTCTGACTAAGGCCCTGGGGGTCAGCAGTGAAGGCTCCTTGGAAAGCAACGAGGTGGGTTTCTCAATTTTCCTTTCCCTGTCTTCAGCCTGGTAGGTGCTGTCAGCCTTCCTCAGTCTGCCAGGACCTCCCTCCATGGGAGGCTGCAGTACCAGGCTGCCTGGGAGAGCCAGTGTCACAGGGACAGGAAAACCAGTTTCCCTATTGGAAGATTATGGATTGTTTGATCTCTGACTAGTAGCCATCTCTCAGAGCCACATTCATTCTAGACTCATTCCAAATTGTTGATGGCTAGTCAGTAATTTTTGAGCTCTCTCCAGCTTCTGGACTCTTTGCAGACTTCTGTCTAGAAGGTGGGCAAGAAAGGCTGTGACTTGGTAGAGCTGGGTCCAGCCTTGAGCCTGGTGAGGCAGCAGGCAAGAGTTAGAAGTACAGCAGGGCTGTGGTGACATTTCTGAAGCAAAAAGGGGGAAGAGTTTGGAGGCTACTCAGTGGTTCAAGTCACAGCTTGCATGGCTCAAGTTCTGGGGCTGATGTACAGAAGGGTGGCAGCTGAACATGAGCAGAAGTCCTTTATCCTGAGGAGCTTCTTACAGGTGAAACCTCAGGACGTTGTATTGATTCATGGAGGGTTCAGTGTTCTGGTTTGCTCATCCATGTGGAACTAGATAGTCTCTAAGGTCTCTTCCAACCCAAACCATTCTGGGGTTTTCCTAAGCTGGGACTGCAAGAGCCTGAAAACCATCCTGTGGTACCAAGCTGCCATCTTGGGAGTGCCTGGACTCATCCCTCCCTGCTGAGAGCTTCGTTAGGCTTGGAACTTGCAGTCTGCACTCGTGCTGATCCTGGCATCTTGGCATGTTCATCATGGACTCTTTTGTGGATTTTTTTTCTTTCTCTGTCAGGATTCTGACCATGCAAACAGCCCCCCTAGTCGGAAGCAGGCCAAGAGCTTTAAGCTGAAGACCCGCTCCATCAGCAGTGATGGCCAGTGGACCCACTGCCCAGCAAAAGCTGGGGGCTCCACTCAGCCCCTCATCCTTCCTGAGCCCCCTGCCTATACAGGGCCCCAGGTAACTATGCACAGAAAGTTGTCTCTGAAGTAACACAGACCATGTCACCATATCAAGCTTGGGAGGCATTTCCAAGTTGGCCTACACTGCTTTCTTGGCCTGCTCAGGTAGAAGGGAAGTTGACCCCAAAACACCTTTTGTTCCAGACCTCTGCCCAAACTTGAATGTGTGTGAAACAGCCTTTTCTTTTTCAAAGAACTGTCTGCTTAGGTGTTGCCATTGCTTGGAGGAGTATTCTAGACCTTCAGGCCTGTGGGTGTGCTACCAAACATGGCTGGGGTAGATGTTAGTGTGTCCTTGCTTTTGTTACAAAGAGGCAGTGGCTGCAGCAGACAGGCTAGTCCTGGTGTGTGGCCACAAGAAGTCACAGCTGCTTCTAGAACCCAGGAAGGTGTCACAGCAGATGTGAAGAGGCATGGCAGTGCTTTTGTTCCTGAGGGTATAAATAAGTTTGTTTTGGATGGGCTGCAGGACCTGGCAACATTCCTGGAGCAGATTGGGTGCCTGAAGTATCTGCAAGTGTTTGAGGAGCAAGATGTTGACCTGCGGATCTTCCTGACCCTCACTGAGAGTGATCTGAAAGAAATAGGCATCACGTGAGTGTCTGTAATGTAGCTCTCCTCTTTCCCCTTCCAAGCTATGGTCACAACCTGGTCAGGAAAGTTGACCTAGTGAGTCTTGCAGTTCTGGCTGCCTCCCACACAGCTTTGCTGTCCCATGGTTCGCAGCCGCAACACGCTCCTGCTTTTGAAGTCGCCTTGGAGGAGCCAGGAGAGGTTCTCAGAGGTCCTCCTGGTAGCATCCCGTGTTCCTAGGAACAGGTGGTGCTGTGCTTGGTCCCCCCCTGACAGGTTTCCCTTCTCCCCCAGCCTCTTTGGCCCCAAGAGGAAGATGACCTCTGCCATCGCCCGGTGGCACAGCAACGCGCGCCCGCCCAGCGACGCCCTGGAACTGGCCTATGCCGACCGCCTGGAGGCTGAGATGCAGGAGCTGGCCATCCAGCTGCACAAGGTAAGGCTGCTCTGAGCTCTCAGTGCCTGGTCACACTGCCAGCAGTGATGGTAGCATGTTTTTGTTGCACCTCTAATAGCCTGGGGTGGAGGAGAAGATGTAACTTTGGGTGGTGGCATTTGGTGTCAAATAGATGAGGTAGAACAGTGCGGCTTATCTGCTCCTTGTCCTCTGTGCTTGTGAAGCCTTGATGTCTGTTTCCCATCCACCTGAGAGCGTCTGAGGAGCTGTTGGAGTGAGTCCATGGGAGGCCATGAAGGTGATCAGAGGCTGGAGCAGCTCTGCTCTGGAGCCAGGCTGGGAGAGTTGGGGTGTTCAGCCTGGAGAAGAGAAGGCTCCAGGGAGACCTTAGAGCACCTTCCAGTGCCTGAAGGGGCTCCAGGAAAGCTGGGGAGGGACTTGGGACAAGGGCAGGGAGGGAGAGGACAAGGGGGGAGGGATGAAAACTGGCAGAGGGGAGACTGAGGTTGGACATGAGGAGGGAATTCTGTGCTGTGAGAGTGGTGAGAGCCTGGCCCAGGTTGCCCAGGGAAGCTGTGGCTGCCCCATCCCTGGGGGTGTTGAAGGGCAGGTTGGATGGGGCTTGGAGCAACCTGGGCTGGTGGGAGGTGTCCCTGCCCATGCAAGGGGTTGGGACTGGATGATCTCTAAGGTCCCTTCCAACACAGACCATTCCATGATTCTGTGAAAAGGGTAAACAGGAGGAATTGGATATCTGCTCTTTTTCACTTGTGTCATTTTCATGGCCAAGTTGTGCAGCCATTGGTGAACAGACTTCTGTTAATTTGAGAAATTGGACCTACAGAGTGTGTCTCCAAATGGAGAGGAAGGAGGAATTGTAACTGTGGGGCTTGTCTTGGTGTGGAGAGGAACTGCACTTGGTGTACAAGCCTTATCCTTCCCCACTGAGTTGGCTGGACTGCAGGAGCTTGAGCTGCCTTGGCCATTAAAGTAGCAGGGGCTCCAGGGATGTCAGAGCAGGCACAGGACTCCCACCCTAATGCCCTGTCCTGCTCTGCTCTAGAGGTGTGAGGAGGTGGAGGTGATGAAGGGCCAGGTGTGCCAGGAGCAGAAGCTGCGTGCAGTGGCCGAGACCTGTTTGATGGAGAGGGATGAGACCTGGAATGCTATCCAGTGCCAGCTCAGAGAGGCACAGGCCATCACCAAGGATGCTGGAGTCCTGCTGGATCAGATCAAGTAAGTTGTTGCCAGGACATGGCACTGAGGCTACTGGGAAATGGGATTTGGGCCTTACAGAGATCAGAGGTCATACTGGCATTCCCCCAGGTGATGCTTAGGGTGAGGCAGGAGAGCTCACCAGGCATCAGAACCCATTTTGGATCCTTCCTGACTCTCTCTAGTGAAAATCCACAGCCATGTGAGCAGCTGCTCACCTTAATCAGATGGATGAGCTAAAAATGTCTTGACTTCAAAGATGCTGAGTGCTCCTCTTTCAACTTGATGTCTCTCAGGCCCTTTGGGACCAAAGACTAAGAGTTTTGTGCTTACAGGCCACAGTACCCAGGGTATAATTTGCTGATAAGTTGAATGCAGGAAAGAGTTTCTAACTTGCAGACCACCTCAAAGGGCTTGCAAGGTCTTGGCCTGACTAGAAGGCTTTTCTTGCAACTCTGACACCCAACAGACATTCATTCCCACCCCACTGCCTTTGAGTTCTCTCTTCCCCACCTTCTAATACATCTTTTGATGCCCTTGGTGGTGCTTTTCTCCCTGCCCCAGTTGGACTCCTGTCATGGGCCCTGTTCTCTCCACTGATAAAACAGCCAAACCCTTAAAGGTGGCATGAATCCTACTGCTGTTGCTCTGGCCCAGCAGGGAGTGGGACCTGCTCACTAGCAGGCCAGGGAGAACTGGGTTTGCCTTCCAGAAGGAGAACAGAACAACCCCCCAGTTGCAAGGTGCAGGAGAATTGTCTTTGCTCCCTGACTGAGGAGCTGAGGCTGCTTGCAGGGCCCTGCCAAGCTGTGGGGACACATTGTTGGAACTGAAGGTGTGATGATGTGAGCCAGAGAGCCTTGTGTACCTCTTTCACCTGGTGCCTGTCCTGAATTAACTTCCTTTGCCCTTTAGAAGCCTCAGATCAGGCTCAATACTCGTATAAACCAGGCGCAGCCCCTGGCTTGGGCTTTCTGCTGCTCACCCAGCCCCCTCCTTCTCTTCTCCCCCCGCAGCTCCTCTGTGGCCAGGGGCAGATTGCTGTGGAGATGGGGCACAGTGGAGAGAGCCCTGAGCTTTGCTGGGGCACGGCTTCCTCTTCCTGGGAAGGAGCAAGGAGCAGTTTGTAACCCAGGGCCTTAGATGTGGTCCCTCGGCACCCCAAGCAGGTACTTGCAGGTTGTAGGAGTGCACAGACTGCCACGTTGTTCTGCCAAGTGGCCTGGTGCACTTCTGATGGGCTTTTTTTTGTTTGGCAGGTCCTGTCAAGCAGAGCTGTCCTCCAGGCTGACCCAGGAGCAGGCAGGGGGCAGAGCCCTGGACGCAGAGGTGCAGTTGGGATCTGGTGAGGGCAGGCGACCTGCCGAGCGTCCAGGTGAGCTGCCCAGACTGCCCAGAGGGGTGGGCAAAGAGCAGGAAAGCCTGGAACAAACCACAGGCTTGTCTGCCAGTGCTGAAGGGATTTGGAAACAGGTGAGCAGCCAAACTTGGACGTTTAATGTACAAATTTTTGCTTGAGGGACAGCATTTTTAAAGCCCCCAGGGTGTTTGGACTTTGAAGCAGTTTCTCAGCGAGTGGGGGATTTTGGGGCCTGGCAGGTGTTTGTGGCTGAAAAGGCAAAGCTGCAGCACAGGCACCCAGTGGCAGGCCAGCTTCTTGGGGCTGTGCCCTCCCCTCCCAGTGCTGCAGTGGGTGGGCACCTCGGGGGCAGTAGAGCAAGGTCTGATCAGGAGCTGTGGGTGGTTCCCTGAGCCAGTCTGGGGGATTGTGCTGCCTGGGGCAAACTGCTGGATGTGGCTGGGCAGGCTTGGCCCACCAGCTTCTTGGCACAAGGAGCTGGCAAGTGATCCTGCTGCCTGTGACACTCTTCCAGAGGTGGGCTCTTTGCTGCTTGTGTTTTCAAAGTGAGACAAGTAGAGATTCTGTTGAATTCTGTCCCCTGCACTTAATCTCTTTTAGAGTCTTTAATATATGACCTAGCCAATATAAAAAAAAAAACAGCAAACATCTTAAGTGATAAAATTGCCAGAAACCACCTCAGTTTGTCACAGGCAGTTCCAGCTCTTTCCCTATATCACTCACTGGAGCCAGTTTGGGTGTGGGTACTTCACAGCAGCACCAAACCCTTAGTTTTCTTCTGTGACGGAGCATCCTGATTAACTGTGGTTCCTCTTTCTTGCAGTGCTGGAAGGGTGGCCACCTTCCTTGAAGGCTCTGAGCTTGCCTGAGCTGTCAGCTGTCCTAGAGGAGTGTGTGGGAGAAATGGGTAAGCTGGGGGAGGACTCTGGCCACCTGAAGTGGCATGTGCTGGAGGGAAGGCATGGCTGGGCAGGGTTTTGATGATTTGGCAGTGGTAGGTTGGAGGGACCCAACAATCTCCCCCTCGTTCAGGGAAATCTCCAGGCCCTGAAGTTGGTGCTGATACTTTCTTGTGCTTAATCACACTGCAAATCTTGGGCTCTGCCTCATGGTCTGACAGGTCCAGGTTGAGGGGAGAGGGTACATGTTCTTGCTGCTTCTCTGGTGGCCAGAGCTGCTTGTGGAGTGGTTCCCAAGCCTGTGTCCTGGTCTTCTGGTGATGGGAATTTATCCCAGCAGCAGGCAGAGTAGAGACATTCCTGTTTTCAGGACACTGGAAGCTACAAAGGAGAAGCAACACAGAGACAGGGGAACAGTGGCTGAATGCAGCCTGATCATAGACTGGCTTGGGTTGGAAGGGACCTTAAAGATCATCTCATTCCACCCCCCTGCATGGGCAGGGACACCTCCCACCAGCCCAGGCTGCTCCAAGCCCCATCCAACCTGCCCTTCAACACTGCCAGGGCTGGGGCAGCCACAGCTTCCCTGGGCAACCTGGGCCAGGGTCTCACCACCCTCACAGCCAAGAATTTCCTCCTCATGTCCAACCTCCATCTCTCCTCTTCCAGTTTTCATCCCTTCCCCCTTGTCCTCTCCCTCCCTGCCCTTGTCCCAAGCCCCTCCCCAGCTTTCCTGGAGCCCCTTCAGGCACTTGATCTTTACACCTTGCTGGCCTGTTCCTCACACTGATTTTTATTTATTTTTTTTCCCTTTTGCTTTATCTTCAGGAAAAGCTCTGCAGACTGTGACTCAAAACCTCCAGAGGCTCCAAGCCCCAGGGCAGAGCTGGCTAGAGCCATAACAAAGCAGGAGGGTGAGTGACAAGGAATGGCAGCCAGGAGGGCTGTGACATTGAGGGGGGACATCATTCCTCACAGCAGTGACAGCCACCTGCTGCTTGGGCTCACAGCCTGCACACTTGAGGCTCTGCTCTAACTAGTTCTATGTGTCTTCTGGCTGGTTTTCCCTTTGGGAAGTCCTTGTCCTGCCCCACTGAGAGGGTGACTGTCCTGTTTTCCTTCCTGGTGGCTGCAGGAACATTGACGTCGGGTGACTGTTCCACCCGGAAGCTGAGTGTGCCTGGGAGAGTGAGCACCAGGGCTGTGCTGGCAGCACCACAGCTCTGCTGGGAGTGCCACAGCAGCTGGTGGATGCATGGAAGAAGGTCTCAGCCATCAGAGAATGTGTCTGAGGGAACGAGGGACAGCAGAAGATGACAACCCAACAGCTCTTTGGGCCTGGCCGTTGTCTGGGTTCCCAGGATCATTGTTGTTCATTCCAAAAGATTAAGTTAAGAGGAGAAGCACTGAGCCCAAAAGGTTTACTTGCCTTAAGCTTCCTGCAGCCCTTGGCATTCAGGCCTCTGTGGTGTTAGAAAGCTGACAGTTGCCCACAGCAATCATCCTTTTCCACATCCTGTCTCCCCAAGGCCTCTAACTCTTGCCCTGGCCTCTCCTATGCCACGTGGATTGCTCAGGAGCTGACCCAGAAGATGTATCTGAGGCAATAAAGGAAGGCAGGTTTGTTGTGGATGGGTAAAGTGAGTAAAGCTTGTCATGTTTGGCTCGTTGAGCTGCAGCAAAACTCGTGCAGCCCTCAGGAGTGTCTGCCTTACTGCCATCCCAAATCTGTGCTTTGAAGCCTCTCCCTCCAACCAGCCCACCCTGGTTTGGTTCAGATTCTTGCCCCCCTCACGAGTTGTTCGTGATCACGTTGTTCAGTCCCAAAGAACTCATTTTTGTGGTCAATTCTTTATGGCAGAGGCTCTGTCTGGTTTGTCAGTGCCAAGATCCCAACACTGGCAGTGGTTACCAGGCAGATTTTTCCCTGGAAGGACATGAGGGAGAAGGAAGAGCTCAAGACTGAGTCTCCTGTTCCTCAAGTGCCAAAGTCAGAGCAAGAGCTGAGGGACAGATCTGTCCCACATGAAAGGGGGACAAAAGCAACCCCATCCCAGATGTAGCTGCAGTGCAAAGCTTTGGTCCTCAGCCACTTTGGCTTTCCAGGCTTCAGTGTGTGGCCATGGTTCTGAGGGATTCTTGTGCTGGTGGAGTGGGTGTTTTAAAGGGCAGATGAGTGATGTGGGAAGAGGCTGCCTCCCCAGAGGGATGTCTTCATCTCTTGGAGCTGGGTGAGCAGCTACAAGGGCTCTGGTGAATGTTCCATGAATGGAAAATGGTTTCCAGTGGCTGTTCCTGTGTGTTGCTGAGTCCTGGTGGGGAGGGGGGGGAAAAAAAACAATAGAAAACAAGACCTGAAGTCTGTGAGGGGCCTTGATTGGAAAAGTGTTCTTCTCTTTGCTAGGGAGGGGAAGAAACTTCTGACATTTCTTTTAGCTTTTGATCACAGACCCCAAAATGCCAAAACCCATCCTGGCTCCATCTGAGCTAATCACCCTTTCTGATCAGCTGCCTGGGGCTGGTGAGGCTTGAAAGCTGCATGTGGTTGGGGTGACATCTGCTATGACTGTCCCTTTGAACTGCTGTCTGTGCTGCCAGGGGACAGCCTGGGGACACCCAGGCAGGTATGATGTGTCACCCTGCCCTGCTGGCAGCTCATGTGCTTGGCTCTGTGCTCAGCTGTGGGTGCTGCCTTCTGCTCACATGGACCTCTTGGTCTGGCCATGGCACGCTGGTTTCCACCTCCAGCAATGACATGGCCATGTGGCATCTGGGGCTACCAGTGCAGGCAGTGGGACAAGGCTGCAGATTTCACCCTGGAGAATGAGTTTTGGTGAGGTGGAGCCAAATCTCTGAGGGCAACATCCCTGAAAGCTGCTCAGAGTATTGGGAAGAGTGTTGTGGGTTTGGTCCTTCCTTCCCTCTTGCTGGAGGAATGGTGGGAGTGCCCAGGCAGTTGGCACTGCCCTGTCCCCAGCTTCAGTGTCTGGCTGCACTGGCACAGAATTGTCAGTGCTGTGTCCCTTGGAATCATAGAATGATAGACTGGCTTGGGTTGGAAGGGACCTTAAAGACCATCCAGTTCCACCCCCCTGCATGGGCAGGGACACCTCCCACCAGCCCAGGCTGCTCCAAGCCCCATCCAACCTGCCCTTCAACACTGCCAGGGATGGGGCAGCCACAGCTTCCCTGGGCAACCTGGGCCAGGCTCTCACCACCCTCACACCCAAGAATTTCCTCCTCATGTCCAACCTCAATCTCCCTCTTCCAGTTTTAATCCATCCCCCTTGTCCTCTCCCTCCCTGCCCTTGTCCCAAGCCCCTCCCCAGCTTTCCTGGAGCCCCTTCAGGCACTGGAAGGTGCTCTAAGGTCTCCCTGGAGCCTTCTCTTCTCCAGGCTGAACCCCCCAACTCTCCCAGCCTGGCTCCAGAGCAGAGTTCCTAGCCTCAGAGTTAAGGCAAGATGGCTGTTGGAAAAGGGGAGAAGTTTTCATAGAAGCAAAAAAAGTCACCCCAAAACCCCAGTTGAAAGGGCCTGGGAGCAGCTGGAGAGAAGGAAAACCCTGGCTCAGCAAAACTCTTGGAAGTGGGCAGGTTGGTGGCTGGAAGGAGAGATTGCTCAGGCTTGGGGCTGGATCTTAGGGTGGAAGAACATGGGTTTTGGGGATAAGATGGTACATCCAGTGGATTGTGTCCTTGGGAGCCTGGGAAAAGGGTGGGGAAGAGGTGCAGCAGTGTAGGTGTGAAGGAACAGGAGAGCCCCCCAGGAATGGGGCTGCAGGAGCCCGGGTGTAAAGGCTTCAAGCAAGGCTGGGGTAGCCCAAGGGGGCCACCAGGAGCAGGATCTTAGAAGCCAGTGTTTCCCTGAGGAGCCAATCCCTTAAATGGAGGATGTGAAGCAGCCTTTGCTGCTGAGAAGGTGGCTGTGCAGGCAGCAGGGAGGCTGGTGCTACCCTGAGTGAAGCTGTCTGAATAAAACTGTGTTTGACTTGGAGGAAATAATAAAAACTGCCAACCTGCTGCTGGTGTGTGTGTCTCTGGAGGGAACTGGGGCTGTAGCATCAGGAGTAACCTCAGGGATTTATTTTGGGACAATGGGGAAGAGACCCAGTGCTTCCCAGCTTCCTTTCCCAGGGATCTGGGGCTGCTTTATCCACAGCTTCCCAGCCCTGCCTGGCTCCTGGGGGAGGTGACAGCTCTGCCACAGCCTGGGTAGTTGATGTGGGAGTTCCTGGGGTCAAGCACTGCCAGAGCTGCAGGTGAAGAACAGGCAGAGGTCCTAAAGTGTGTGCTCCTCTCTGGGCTCAGCTCCTTCCTTCCTGGGCATTGCTGCTTCTGCTCCCACAAGGTCCCAGGTGCATGAAGAAGGTTCTCTGCATGAATTCAGAAATGAGTTTGGGCCTTGTTGTGTGTTGGCATTTTGCTCCCTCTGAAGTACTGATCTTGTGCCCAGCTCTGGGCTGAGACTCCTGGCAGCTGTTGGAGTGACCAAGCAGAGCCAGGCAGGAGGACACCATTCAGCAGCCACCACAAGGCAACATCAAACTCTTTCTGGTCAAAACTAAAGTTTCTGTTATATCCCAACACCAGTGAAGTTGGGACTGGTGGGAGTGGGACAGAGTCACTCATTCCTGTGTCCTACAGGGGCCCAGGGCTTTCTGTCTTCATTCCCAGTTCTGAAGCTGCCATGAGAGGACTGGAACTGGCTCCCCTTGTGCTGTGATTCAGGGTCCTTGGTGCTGAGACCTGCTCCTTGTCCTTCTCAGCTCCATCTTGCCCACAGCAGCACTTTGGGGGGGTACCTGGAAGCATCAGGGAGACTAGCTTGGTTGGTCTTGAGCCCATCTCCTCCTGAGGCACTGTAGCCTCTTCCAGCTTTGCCAGCAGCTCCTGCAGCAGGGTCTGAAGCCCACCCACACCCTCCAAAGAGCAGAGGAGAACCTGGACAAGCAGTCCAGGAGAAACTGCCTGCTCCTTGGCCCTGTGTGAGGGCCATGGCTACCTCTTTGTTCTCCCCTCAGTGGCTCTGGGGTGCCCAGGTGCCAGTTTGTACCCTCCTGTGCAGCCCTGGAGCTGTTTCCCTCCCTTGGAGCGGACAGAGCAGCTGCTGAAAAATAAACCTTTATTTACATCTGAAAAGAGAGTTAATGTGTAAAATGGTCTCCCCGGGGTGACATGGGTCCAGGAGAACTCCCCTGTGACTCTCCAGTCTCCAACCCAGCTGTGGCTGAGCCTGGTGCAGCCTCTTTCCTTGCTGTGCTCCAGGTGACCCTCCTTGAGATGCTGCGTCTGCGAGAGGCTCTGGGGGCAGTGAGGGGGCCAAGGGGCTGGAGGTGGAGACCCTCCTGTGGCCACCTGCTTGAGGTGGAGACCCTCCTGTGGCCACCTGCTTGAGGTGGAGAGCAAAAGCTGCTTTCTCCTTCCTGGAGTGGCATTTTTTTGGAAGTCAAAGGATTGTGTGGTGGGAAGAACAGCCTGGGCTGTCTGTCCTACTGAGGGTAAGACTGGGGAAGCCAGGGGGGTGGTGGTGGTGGCACCTGCTGCTGCTCCTGCAGGAGAACACCAGGAGCAGTCCCAGGGCAGGAGCCCTGAGCCAGGTGGGTGCAGCCACGAGCCAACAGGGCTGCTCAAACCACAGAGCCACGGGGACTTCCCAGGCAAAGGCAGAGCTGTGGGTGCTCCTGGGCTTCCAGGGCTCTCCAGGCTGCTTGGCTGGGGTGGGCAGCTGGTGCTTTGGCAGTTTGGAAAGCAAACATCTGGGCTTCCAGGTGTTGCACAGCTGGGTCCAAAACCAGCTGGCCTTTCCCCAGCAAAACAATTCCTAAGCCAAGTATGGTTCCTGGCCTGGACTTCATGGCTCTCCCTCAAAGCAGGAGGTGGTTGAGCTGGGCCTGGGATGGGGGAGGTTGGGCTCAGCTCCTGGTGGTGCTCTCATGTCCTCCACCCTCCAGTGTGATGTTCCTTGGTCACCAAAGGAGATGCAGAGCTGCCCTGAATGTATAAATGCAACAAAGTGCTCCAGCACTGCAGGGAAACCCCCCCCCCTGTGCTGCTGCCTTGGGCCTCCTGCTGCCCAGGGGGCCTGGGGGGACCTGCTGCAGGAGGAGCTCCCAGAGGAGGAAACCTGGAGAGCAGCCAGGAGGGAGGCAGGTGCTGATGCCACCTTCTGCAGCAGTGATGAGAGTGGTGACGAGGTGCAGCACCTCCCTCTGGAGGAGCTTTGCAGGAGCTCTCTGGGATGGATGTCTGAGCCCTCAGAGTGGTGGTGAGATGGTCCCTGCCCAGGGCAAGGAGAGCAGGAAGGTGATGCCCAGGATGGGGGGCAGAGCTGGCAGGGCCCTGGGTGCACCAGGAGGTGTTTGCTCCCCTGGGCAGTGGGGTGGCAGAACTGGGCAGTGTCTCCCATTCCCTGCTGCTTGTCTTCTGCTGATGGGTTTGGCCAGGCTCCCTCTGCAGCCACACGTGTCCCCTCCTGCAGCTGCCCAGGTCGGTGCCCAAGACCATGGCTGGAGGGTGCCAGCAGAGGTGCCCAGCCAGCTCAGGCTGTGACCTCCAGCAGCTCCAGTGCCCTCAGGCACAACTGAGACAGCAGTCCCAGCCTGGCCACCTCGGGTGGTGCTGCCAGGGCACAGCCCCCCACGGCCCCCTGCTCTCCAGCAGCTCCTCTGGCTCTGCGGGCCCCATCACTGGGCACAGCAGAGCGCCGGGTGGTCAAGCTTCCAGAGCTGCCACTTCTTCTTCATCTCTGACTTCACCTGCCACGTTGAGGGAGAGAGCTGGGGCTTTTCCTTGGCCCTGTCCACGCGAGGTGGGGGGTGGGATGGCAAAGCTGCTGGGCAGGAGAAGCTGCAGCAGGTACGTACCTCCTTGTTGGCAAAGCAGTAGAGCACGGCCACCAAGAAGCCCTGGAGGGAGAGCAGGGGGTGAGCCCCCCCACCAGCACCCCCTCTCCTGGGGCTGCCATCGGTTTGGTCTCCCCAGGCCCCTTCTGGGTGCTTTTGAGGCTGAGGTTCCCCTGCCACCCCAGCCTCCGAGAGCACAGGAGGCCCCATCACACGCTCAGCACCAGGGCTGGGAGAGGTGATGTCTCCTGAAGTCCTGAGCCTGACCTCAGGCTTGGACACCATTAGGAGAGCATGGTGGGAGAGGGACCCCCTGACTCTTGCTCTATGGGGTGCCCAGAGCAGAGCAAGGACACGTCAGCTCCCCCCTCACCTGGAAGGAGTTGAGGAAGAGGGTGAAGAACACCTTGACGTAGCGCAGGATGCCCGTGGTTTGCTCGTCGGTGGCGAAGATGAAGACAACCTCGTGGATCCCAAAGAGGGGGATGAGGGTGAGGGTGGCTTTGGCCAGCCTGAAAGAGTGGAAGGGGACCCCTCTGGCAGCCAGTACTGAAGGGCTGGAGGACATGGGCGGGCAAGGACGAGCTCTTGGTTCATCTCAGGGAGGTCATTTAATGATGTGCAGGATGGAGAAGTGAGGTGGAGGTGGACATGGAGGTGGACATGGAGGTGGTGGAGCCCCTCAGGACCAGGGAGGACCCAGGCCCAGCTGCCCCCTCCCTCCCAGCTCACCGCAGCTTGTAGTCTGCGTAGCCCTTCTGGTTGGCACGGAGCTTGGCCAGGATCACCTTGAGAATCCTCATGAAGATCAGCAGGTTGATCTGGGGAGGGGAGGACACAGCTGAGGACACACATAGCCCAGCACCCCCACCCCTCACAGCCCAGGACAGGTGTCCTTCAGGACCACAGGAGACAAGGCCCACGGTGCCAGATCCCCAGGGTTTGCTCTTCAGCTCCTCCCACCATCCCAAATTCCTGGCTAGGAAGCAGCAAGGACCACCCTTCTCTGGGGCTCAGCAGAGTCCATCTCACCCCAGATCCTCAGAGCCTGGGGGCCTCCTCCCCACCTCACTGTGGGGCTTTCAAGCTGCTGCAGAAAAAAAACCAACAACCCTGTGTGCACCATGACAAAGACAACCCCACCACGAACGAAACAACCTGCACCATGAAAAAAACCAACCCCAAGCACCATGACTTGGAGGCCAAGCCCTCCCTCTGGGCTCTGCTGGGAGCTGCCCCCCCCCACCCAGGGCTGGAGCCAGGGGCTGAGCTGTGTTCTCCAAAAAAGGACTTGGGGCTGGTGGGTGCCCCCCTACCAGGGAGGCGAGCAGGATGGGGATGCGGATGATCCACCAATAAGCCATGTTCTCGTTCAGCGCCCAGCACCTGGCCCAGGGAGACAGGAGGAGCAGCACCATCACGCTGTGCCAGAGGGTGCAGGATGAGGCCAAAGGGGTGGGTCAGGGACCTACGGCAGCCTCCATCCTGCTCCCCAGCTGAGCATCCTGATGGGGACACTCCCTTCTCCCCCATCCCTCCCCACTCACTCCGCGTTCTCCTTCAGGTACTTGGCGGCCACCCAGGGCACCACGAACACCACGGGGGTCCCTGCAAGTCACACAGCAAACCCTGTAAAACCAAGCACCTGCCTCAGCTGGGAGACCAGCCCTGGGTTGGGTTGGGGGACGCTGTGGGCACCCTCAGGGTCAGCAGATCCCACATCCTCCCTGGGCTGACACCCATCCAATCCCCACCCCCGGGTGGCTCCTACCCCATCCCAAGTAGAGGTAGAGCCTGTAGTAATTCTTCTCAGAGAAGACAGCCCCGATCAGCAGCTTGTAGAGGTAGACAGCTTCCACCAGGAACCAGTAGTGGTTGGCCAGGATGCAGTACTGCATCAGCACCTGCGCTGCCCGGCAGCCCAGCGCCGCCTGCCAGGGGGGACCAACGTGGGGCTGGGGGCACGGGCACCCCCAGAGCTCACCCCTGGGGGCACAGGCAGCATAGGCACCCCCAAGAGCTTGTCCATCAGGTATAGGGTGCTGCACAGGCACCCCAAAGGCTTGCCCATGGGGGCATGGCCATCCCAAGAGCTTGCCCAGAGGGTGCACAGACACCCTGAGACCTCCTCCATCAGGTGCATGGGCACCCCAAGAGCTCAGCCCTGAGGTGCACGGTGCTGCACAGGCACAGAGCTCACCCACCAGCTACCCCAAAAGGTTGCCCACTGGGTGCAAGGGCAGCACAGGCTCCCCAAAAGTTTACCCACTGGCTGTATGGGCACCCCGAGAACTTGTGTACCCGGTGTGCAGCTCTCCCAAGAACTCACCCATGGAGGCACAGGCACCCCAAGGGCTCACCCACCGGGTGCACGGGCAGCACAAGCACCCCAAGACCTCGCCCAGGGGCATTGGGGCAACCCAAGAGCTCACCCACTGGGTGCCTGGGGCTGCCTGGGCACCAGCACCCAGCTGCAGACCCTTCCCCAGGGCGAGGGGTCAGCGCTTGCCTGGTGGCTCAGCAGGGCCTCCCAGTCTGCCACCTGCAGCACCTCCACGCCCCAGTGCTTCTCCAGCAGCGCGTCCTTCACCATCACCGAGGTCGCCCGCAGCCCGAAGGAGGCAAAGAGGTTGGCATGGATGTAATTCCTGGTGCAGCGAAGCTTCCTGCCGAGAGCAAGGGTGCCAAGGGGGCTGGGTGGGTGGCAGGGACCACCATCACCAGCCAGGGAGGACTAGGGGCAGGACGGTGTGTCCCCTCCATCTCTCCTACCTGAAGACAGTGAGGACGAGCAGGGCAGAGATGAGGGTGAGGAGCGACAGCGAGTACCCCACGGTGTAGAGCACCCTGAAGCTCACCATCAGCCGGCGGGCACCCTCCTGCCAGGGAGCACCACGCCAGTGAGCCCCGGGCCAGGGTGTCCCTGCCCGTCCCTGCCCAGCCACCACGGCCAGGTCGGGGTGTCCCACCTCCTCCATGCTGGACTCCACCTCCTCCTCACACTGTGAGTAGTCTCTCCAGGGCTGGCTGCTGCCGTTCACCGTCACCCACTGCCCGTCGGGGCCGCACCGCCTGCTCACCAGCCCGTGCTTCACTGTGGACACCAAGCACCAACGTGTTCCCCCTTGGGCTCCCCCAACCCCCTCTTCCTGGGATGATGGGTGACAGACCCTGCTCAGCCACAAAGACCCTCTTCCAGGGCAGGGGTGAGGGGCCACGAGTTGGCTTACACCCATGTGTCCGCTCACTCCTGGGTCTGCTCGTGGGTCCTCTCCCCCTGGCAGTGGGCAGGAGGGGAAACCCTGAGAGCCTCCTCCCCCCAGTATGGCTCAGCCCCAGCTCCAGGGTGGCAGAGGGTCACTGTCACCTTTCTCAAACCAGGGCAGGTAGAAGGGGCAGGAGACGTTGACAGCAGTGCCAGGGCTCCCATCAGGCCAACAGGCGTACATGTCAAACGTCCGGTTGCAGAAGAGCCCTTCCAATGACAGCAAGGGGGGGGGGGGGGAAGCAGATGGTCAGATGCTGGTGGCGCAGCCACATCCAGCCCTGCTGTCCCAGCCCCCTGCCAGCACCTCTGAGGGGTCACCCCAAATGGGGCCCTGGTGCCCCATGCCAGCCTTGGCCTCAGAGCATCCCAGCCCTGGACATCCCATCTGAGATGTGGAGACACCCGCCAGCCCCGAGCTCATCCCTCCGTAGATGACCAGCACAGAGGATGCCAGGGGATGGATGAAACCTGTCCCCAGCCCTGGCTGTCACCCAGCTCCCTGTGTCCCCAGCTCTGACCCCGAGCCAGGGGTACCTGCCGGGTAGGGCTCACTCGCCATCCTCCTCAGGCACTCGTCCCGGTACCGCATCCACTCCTCGAAGGTCTTCTCCAGCACCTTGGCCTCGCTGTGCTGCAAGCCCGGAGCCGGGTCAGAGCCTGTGCCCGCCTGCCCCCCCCAGCCTGCCCGCCCCACCGCTGCCCCCGGAGACCCCCGAGCTGCACCCCCCGGGCTGCTGCGTGTCCCCTCCCTCGGGGGGGGCAGGACCGGCCGCAATTTCCCCTCACCGGCACCCAGGAGAACAGGCACATCCAGGCTAGATGGACGAGGCTGCGCCGGTACCCAGAGCCAGGCACGTCCCTCATGGCTGTGCCTGCCACCCGCGGCCAGCGTTCCCAGTGCTCCCAGCGCTCCCAGTGCCCCGAGCGGCAGACCCGGATCCTGGGTGAGAGGCGAAGGGCTGAGGAGGGCAGAGCTGCGCGGCCACCCGGAGCGCTGCAGACGAGGGCAGGGGCTCCCCGAGACAGCAGAGGAGCAGCGGGGGTGGCAGCGCTGGCCTCGGGCACGTCCCGGGCTGCCGGCACCCTGGGTCACCTCCTTGTCGGAGCCTAAAACCTCGGGGAGCATCAGCCGGGGGTGATCCGATCCCACCCCTCCGCCCACCCCCGCCAGCCTCCAGGCCAGCTCTGCCCCGCAAAGCCCTCCCGGTGCCCGAGGTGACAGCCCCGCCGCCACCACTGCCCTCCCCGGCCGGTGGGGCAGTTGCCACCAAGCCAGGGAAGGGGCCAGGGCTGCAGGAACAAAAGCAAGGAGACCTCTCCGGGGGTCCCCTGGGACTGCCCCCGTGCCTTCCCCCCACCCCCGCTGTCCGCCAGCCACGATGGGACCCCCCGACGAGCTGCACCGCATCACCCCCCCCCGCCCGCATCCCCGCATCCCCGCAGTGCCCACCCGCAGCCCCGCGCAGCCCAGCCGGGGGTCTCCGCAGGGAGAAGCAGCCCCGGACCCCGCCCGGGGCTCCCCGGTCAGCAAGGACATCCCCAGGCCGGCCCCTCGCAGCCCCCGGCATCGCTCCAGGAGGAACGGACGGAGCCCGAGACCCCCGGGTTGTGCCCCCCGGCCAGCGCGGATGCTGCCCGGTCCCTGCCCCACGGGGGTCCCCGCTTACCGTGCTCGGAGGCGACTCGGCAGCCCCGGCCTTACCGGTACCCCCGGCAGCCCCGGCAGCCCCGGTGTTACCGGCAGCCCCGGTGTTACCGGCAGCCCCGGCTCCGCGAGGCGAGCGAGGCGCCGAGCCCGCGGTGTCTGCAGCGGGGCCGCCCCCCGCCAGCGCCGAGCCCCGACGGGGGGTGGGCTGGGGGCGGCACCCCCTGCTGGGGCTCGGGCCGCCCCGACGGGCCCCCAGTGGTCCCGCTGCTCCCGCCCCCGCCCGACTCCCGGAGCGGCCCCCACGGAGACACCCCCCCCCTGGGAGGATGGAGGAGGGTCCAGCCCCACCGAGGGTCCCCGGGTGGGTCACACGGGGACAGGGATGAGGGTCCAGACCCCCGGGGGTCCCTGATTGGGTCACATGGGGACAGGGGAGCGGGTCCAGCCCCGTCGGGGGGTCCCCGGGTGAGTCACACAGGGACAGGGATGGGGGTGCAGCCCTACCAGGGGTCCCCAGTCGGATCACGTGTGGATGGGGATGGGGTTCAGCTCCCCAGGGGTACCTGGTTGGGTCACACAGGTGCAGGGTTGAGGGTGCAGCCCTCAAACTGGGGGTCACAGGGATGGGAATGTGGGTCCAGACCCTCTTGGTCCTCCCAGAGCCCTCCCACACAGCCCCAGGGAGAGTCTCAGGGGGCTTTCACCCCCCAGGTTTGGCATCCCAGTGCTGTCCCCTGGGATGGGTGCTGGGGGGGCTGGCATGGTGCCCATTCAGGCCCTGTGGGGTCAGTGGGAACCACGTTGAGGTGGAAGGTCCATCTCCTTCTGGTTGGAAAGACCTTCGAGTCCAACCACAACCCAGCTCTACCCAGTCCCAACCACATCCCTCAGCACCACACCTACAGGCCTTCGTAACCCCTCCAGGGATGGGGATTGAACCCCCTCCCTGGGCAGCCTGGGCCAGGGGTTCATGACCCTTCAGGGAAGAAGTTCCTCCCAAGATCCAACCTCAACCTCCCCTGGTGGAACTTGAGGCTGGTTCCTCTTGTCCTATCACTTGTTCCTGGGGAGCAGAGACCAACCCCCCTGGCTCCAACCTCCTCTCAGGCAGCTGCAGAGCCAGCAGGTCTCCCCTCACCTCCTGGGCTCCAGGCTGGACACCCCCAGCTCCCTCAGCTGCTCCTGCTCAGGCTTGTGCTCCAGCCCCTTCCCCAGCTCCTTTGCCCTTCTCTGGAGAAACTCCAGCCCCTCCTTGTCCTTCTTGTCCTGAGGGGCCCAGACCTGACCCCAGGATTCCAGGTGTGTCCTCACCAGTGCCCAGCCCAGGAGACAATCCCTGGCCAGTAACAGGCAAGACCCTGTGAAACCACCACCAACCCACTCTCCAACAGCTCCTGCCTTGCTAGGGTGGCTTTTGGGCTGCTGGCTGTGCTCTGTGACTGTCACCAAGGAGATGTGGTTGATAAGTTGATATGTTGAAGGCAGGGTTTGCTGCTAGAGATGGAAAAATTGCCCTGCTCTGGTCTCATGCATCAAGAGTGTTGGTGCCTCTTGGGCAACCTGAGAGCTGCAGGGCTGCTCAGGAAAGGGAGAACACCCTCCAGCATCCTCCACCAGTGTCACCACGGGCTAGATACCAAACCAGACCACCAAAGTCCCTTTCTCCACAGCCTGTTACCAGGCTTAGCAGCAGATTTCACTTTATTAAGCCGTTATTGACAGGGAAATCCATAGAATCCCGGGATCACACTCATCGCAGCCTTCACTAATCCAGCTGCTTTGTCTCCCATACGGAATTAATTTCCTGAACAGAAATGCTAATCGACACGTCCTGCCTTGCAATTATTCAGTGAACTTCTCAGAAAAGCCTGTCGGGCAGTTCCCAGGTAGAGAAATTCATCAGCATGTGAATGGTCACAAAGCAGGAGGCAGCAGAAGTCGGGGGGAGGGGAGGAGGGGGGTGGACACTGCTCACTGCAGCTGAGCAGTTCTGCACCCTGGGATCTGCTGGAAGCTCAGGAGCTCCAAAGGCGTTTGTACAAGCTGGAAAGGAAAAGGATTTGTTTCATATCAGCAGATGCTGCAGCAAAAGCAGCACGGCCAGAAGGTCAAGGGAGGGGATTCTCCTCCTTTACTAGGCTCTCCTGAGACCCCCACCTGGAACTGTGTCCAGTTCTGGAGCCCCCAACATAAGAAGGTTCTGCAATGAGTCCAGAGGAGGCCACAGAGATGTTCAGAGGCTGGAGCTCTGCTCTGGAGCCAGGCTGGTGAGTTGGGGTGTTCAGCCTGGAGAAGAGAAGGCTCCAGGGAGACCTTAGAGCACCTTCCAGGGCCTGAAGGGGCTCCAGGAAAGCTGGGGAGGGGCTTGGGACAAGGGCAGGGAGGGAGAGGACAAGGGGGATGGATGAAAACTGGCAGAGGGGAGATTGAGGTTGGACATGAGGAGGAAATTCTTGGCTGTGAGGGTGGTGAGAGCCTGGCCCAGGTTGCCCAGGGAAGCTGTGGCTGCCCCATCCCTGGCAGTGTTGAAGGGCAGGTTGGATGGGGCTTGGAGCAGCCTGGGCTGGTGGGAGGTGTCCCTGCCCATGCAGGGGGGTGGGAATAGATGATCTTGAAGGACCCTCCCGACCCAAACCATCCCATGACTCTCTGGTGCTGTTACAGACAGCTGTGAAAGCACAGCCCAACAAGAGGCCCAGGCAGAGCCCCCAGCCCCTGTTGTTGCCTCCATCCCAGCAAAAACTGTTTCTTGCTTCAACCTCCCTGATGCAGAAGAGAAGCACCCCTGAGCTTTGCCCAGCCTCAAAGGGCTTCCTCTTTCTGCTGGGCAGTGGTTTGGGGTGGGTCTGGTCTCTGAGATGGAGCAACAGCTTCCTTGGGAGACATCAGGTCAGTGAGGGCAACACGACAAGGCTGGACCACCACACCTCACCTCGGGGCATTTGCTGTTTGGGGCTTATTCCTGCAAACACCACAAGAAATGTAACATTTCCTACTGTCTTACACCCTGTAGCATTTGCCTGATGGCTACAGCCTGGGTCACAGTGTGATCATAAAGACATTGTGTGTCAACATCTCCTTAGCCAGAAATCAGCCACGGCCACCTCACCCATTTATGGCCAGTTCTGCCACCCCACCCATTTATGGCCAGTTAGGGGATTTTGTAGAGAATCACCTGCTTGGATATTTATTCCTGATAAATGCAGGTTTCAAGAGAAACTGGGGGACAAAGGGCTCTGGAGGTAGAGCTGTTCCTTGAGAGTGGAGAAGGAAGAAACACGCAAGTCCCCTCTGAACTGCTGCCTCTGGGGATGCCCCACACCAGCACCTTGCAGGGCTCACCTGGAAGCTGGAGCTGGGGGGCTTTGCACAGCATTCCCACCCTGTTCCCACCCCCTGGGATCCCACTCCAGCCACAGGGTTTCACAGCAAAGGTCACTTCCCAGCTGGTGCTTCAGAGCCACCTTGCCACATGCTGGTGAGCAAGGACTGTCCCCAGCTCATGAAGGCACTACTGAACTTGGCACTGAGTCAGAGGAACCCCCAGCAGATGCTGTCCCTCTGGAGACCCCCCCCCTCCCCGGGGCTGCATTCAAAGCTGACCAAGTCCCTCTAGTTTCCCTTGTGCTTCTCACTTGATTCCAGCAGGGAGGCCGAAGTGATAAGATCAAGAACTTCTCTGAAAACCATCTATATTCACGTCCCACCCCAGAGCTGGCCTCTTTGTCCCTGTCCCCTGCTGAAGGGCACACCTTGCCCTGCTCCATATGGACAGCCCTGGCAGCACAGCATCCATATTCCACATCAGGCTGGTTGTAGCCCAGCAGCAGGAATCCCAGGAGCAGCTAAGAGGCTGGATCTTCTCTTTCCTTCCTGCCTGTTAGCAGCCTGGATGTGACTTCTATTTACCACCTCCTGATGCAGAATTGTCCCTGATCTGTCACTTCTCTTCTTCTCCTTCTGGCCAGACTGGTGGTGAAGCCACATCGTCCCCTTTTCACCCCACTGGGGTGGAAATAAGGGGGGTTGGCACCTTCCTGGGTGGGTGGTGGGGATGGAGCTGGGCTCTGCTGCACCCTCAGCCCCAGGGGGACAAATGCAGGTGACCCTCCCCTGGCAAAACACCTTCAGCACTGAAGGGGAAGCCCTGAAGGTGACTTTGGAAAAAAATCCCAAAAAATCAAGAACCCCTGCCTTGAGCAAGGGGCAACGACCTGTGTCTCCAACCTCCACCCCTGCTGCCTCCACTCCAGGTGAAACCACTGCTGAGTGTCATTAAGCTTAATTGTCATCAAGCTGGGTAAGGGCTGGGCTCACTCCAGGTGTCACCTCTTAAGGGCACCTGCAGCAGAGCTCCCACCATTGCTAATGTTCTCCCCTGGGGGAGGACAAGGTTGTGCTGGACCAGGGCAGCAGGTAGGTTGTTCTCCAAAAACGTTTGAGGGGAAGCTGGGCAGCCTGGAATACCTTCCTTACCTGCCAAAATGCTTATTTGCTGCTGCTCTGAGGAACAGGACCTTGGTCCTGCCCGTGAAGACACGTGGGCTCCTGCCACTTGGTTTCCCACAGGCTGGGGACATCTCTGGATCCCTGCATGTGAGCAGAGGAGCAAAGGTGGGACCTGTGTGAGCAGTTGTGGCTGGGGAACCTGTTTGTGCCCAAAGAGGTGCTGCCTTGCAGCTGTTCTGAGGGCAGAGATGTTTTCTACAGCTTAGACATCCCAGTTTGCAAAACTGAGGCAAATAACAGGGGTTTATGAAGCTGCCTCATCTTGCAATGTGTCCTGGGTCCTTCTTGGCTGTCCCTGGAGCTGGGTCCTTGTCATCTTATGGTGGGGGGTGATGGAAGAAAAGGTGTGTTTACCCAGGACTGTCACCTGCATGACTCTGTCATGCTCAGCACAGCATCCAAGTCACCAGGAGCTGCAGGGCCAGAGGTGTGTCCTGCAGCTCCTTCTTACCAGCAGGTCTGAAAGGGCTTTAAAAATATAAGGCCAGGCTGCCAATTCCCCTGTGATACCTGACACAGCTTCCAGCTGGGGAAACAAAAATGCTCAGAGGCTGGAGCAGCTCTGCTCTGGAGCCAGGCTGGGAGAGTTGGGGGGTTCAGCCTGGAGAAGAGAAGGCTCCAGGGAGACCTTAGAGCACCTTCCAGTGCCTGAAGGGGCTCCAGGAAAGCTGGGGAGGGGCTTGGGACAAGGGCAGGGAGGGAGAGGACAAGGGGGATGGATTAAAACTGGTAGAGGGGAGATTGAGGTTGGACATGAGGAGGAAATTCTTTGGTGTGAGGGTGGGGAGAGCCTGGCCCAGGTTGCCCAGGGAAGCTGTGGCTGCCCCAGCCCTGGCAGTGTTGAAGGGCAGGTTGGATGGGGCTTGGAGCAACCTGGTCTACTGGGAGGTGTCCCTGCCCATGCAGGGAGTTGGACCTAGATGATCTTTAAGGTCCCTTCCAACCCAAACCAGTCTGGGATTCTATGAACAGATGCTATGAGCTGCTGTGTGACTTCCCCTCTGAGGTCAGAAGGGCCCATGAATGGGTACCAAAAGTGGAGGCTCTGCATTCCCCCCCAGCCACTGCCCCCTCCCCACTTGGTCCCACTCCTGCTGTTGTGAGGAAGTTCTCTGGGAGCTGCACTATGGACTCCACTCCTTCTGTTTGGCAATTTCCTTCCTCAAGGAGCTCATGTTTCCCCCATAGAAGACCAGCGAAGGTTTTTAGCTGTCAGATACCATCCGGGCTCCTTTCTGCTGGATTGTCTTCTCCCAGCTTTGACTCTTTCTCCTTGTCACATTGGCTGGTTGTTCTCTGTCCTGTCCCTTCCAGGTAGGTCCAGAGCTAAAATGGTGTTGCAGGAAAACACACCAAAGGTGCTCATGAGAAAAAAAATGGGTTTTTTCATCCTAGAATCATGGAATGGTTTGGGTTGGGAGGGACCTTCAAGATCCTCCAGATCCAACCCCCTGCATGGGCAGGGACACCTCCCACCAGCCCAGGCTGCTCCAAGCCCCATCCAACCTGCCCTTCAACACTGCCAGGGATGGGGCAGCCACAGCTTCCCTGGGCAACCTGGGCCAGGCTCTCACCACCCTCACAGCAAAGAATTTCCTCCTCATGTCCAACCTAAATTTCTCCTCTTCCAGTTTTAATCCATCCCCCCCTTGTCTTCTTGCTACAAGCCCTTATAATGAGAGGACTTCTATTTTGGGTCCCTTCCCCTCATGGTGCAGAGATGGTCCAGGCTTTCAGCTCCCAGGGACAGGGGAAGTGTCATGTTGGGTGTAAACCAAGCTCTGCGGTGCCACCCGAAATGGAACACCCAGAAATGAGGCAGATTCTGGGAAATCAGCACTCAGTGCTGCCTTCAGGTGGGCCAAATGGTCCTGGGCTTTGGAAGGAGCTGGTGGAGGGTGGAAATCTTGTCTTGTTTTTCCCTGTGTGTAAATGAGAACACAGCCTCTCCTGTCCTGCCAGATACAGTCTGAGGTAGCTCTGGAGATCTCCTTGCTTGGGGCTGATCCTTCATCCCAAGTAGCTTCTCTGGCTGATCTGCTGAGTGATCAGAGGCCCTTGATTTATTGCCCCTTCTGCTTGATGCATGGGCTGCTGCTCAGCCTGGGTACCTCTCTCCACCCCCAGAGCTCCCCTGCAGCAGCAGGGAGGGAGCTGCCCTGGAGTGTAGTTACAGGGAACAAGACATTCCTGGATCTCTTCCTCTCCCAGACACAAAAGCTCCAGATTTCCCCAGGTTTCTTCACACCAGTTAGTGCTCCACCTTCTAACAGTGCCCCATTTCTCCTCCTGGTAGTGGTTATCTTCCCTTCTGTGCTTCTGGAGTGTTGAGGTTAATGCACAACCAAGTGGGAAGGAAGGATTTTGCTCAGGAAACTCTTCCAGGCCAACACTGAGGAGCCTGCCAGCTGAGCCAGCAGCAACCAGAAACCTCTGGTTGTGTGGCTGAGGGCAGCAAATCTTGCAGCCCAGGCTTCAACACCAGCCTGGAGGTGCAAATTCATCTGGCCCAGCTGGGGGAGGCTCCGGTTAGAAGGGCAAAAATTGATGCCCAGCTTGCAAGTAAAAGCAGAAAGTGGGTGTAAAAGCTGAACCAGGAAGGGTCTCTGTGCCTCTGCCCCCCAGCAGCCAAGGGAGAACTCTGCTTCCTACCCTGCCTGTTGTCCTGCTTTTCCACAGCTCCTCTCTGAGGGAATTCCTCTGGCAGATCCCCCTTCCCAGTCCCTCAAGCTACAAAGGGGTTATTCTGGGAAGCTGACACCCTCCTGCAGCATTTATCTAATGAGCAGCCTGGGAACCCCCCCAGAAGGAACAGGTTTTCTCCTCCTCCACTCTCCAGTCCCCCACTTTCTCATTGTTTGACCAAGGTGACCTAGAATATATCGAAGCCTCCAGCAACTTCACACCAGGGTCTCCTGGGATGCAAAAGGAGCTTGAGGCTTTTTTTTACCTCTTCCTCCCAACAGGCAGGGCACAGAGGGGTGTTTTGTTGGTTTTGTGCTGGAGGAGTGTGAAGAGTGCCTGGTCACCTCAACTTTTTAATTCCTGGTTTTTAAAAAATGAAATGGAGAAATCAGAGTAAAAAGGGCTTGTTTTCTCACTTGATGGTGTCTTCAGCAGCAGGTTGTGTCCTGCCAAGAGCTACAGTCCTGCCACCAGTGAGATTAACCAGGTAAGACGTGAGCAGGGAAATCCTGAAGCCCTTTTTCTTTGCTTTTCCAGTCATTTTACAGCAGGGCACTGGGAAATGAGGGGACTTGGGTGCTGCTGGAGGGAGGCTGGTTGATGCCAGGAGCTCTGCTCCAACATCCTCACTCCAGCAGCACTTCCCCAGGCAGTTTTTTTGATCAATACCCCCGAGCCAAAGAGTGACTTGACTTCAGTGGTGTGTCTGGGGCAGGGTGGGAGGTGCTGGAAGGGGTTGGAAGAGTCCTGACACCAGAAGGGAGGCAGTAAGTTGGCTGAGACAAGGCTAACAGCTCGGGGTGGGGAAGGCTTTGCCTGGCCCCGCTTGTGCATCAGCCCTAAAGTGATTTGAGGAGCCCCAAAATTCACAGCGCAGGAAGCAGGCAGAGGAGGACGTTTACACCCCCTCAGAGGGGGTTTGCCAGCCCTGGCTGGGTTCCTCCTACACCTCCCCCAGGCCCCCAGCAGCAGTTGTGGCTCCCTCCAGCTCTAAAGGCATGACATCTCCTCTACACCAGCTGAGAGGCTTGGATGGAGACCAGGCACTGCAGAGGTGGAGCTGTGACCACCTGCACCCAGAAGCCTGCAACGTCCCCTGCTTTCCTCTCCTCTCCAACAGAATCTCCTCCTCTGGTGGTGATGAAGAGGGGAGGTAGAAAACACCCCTCAAAAGCACGAGCTGGGCTGGAGAGCGAGGAGCTGCTTCCCTGGAGGCCAGTTGAGGTGTCTGGGAAGTGAGAGGAGCTCTGTGGCCTTTTGTCCTTGGGATGTGGGTTTCTGGAGGTGGGAAGGCAGCACCACAAAGGGTTTAGCCCCTGTGGATGTGGTGCAAGCTCCTGCCATGGCTTTAGGGCTGCACTTTGCTCCTCTTTGGGCCCCTCTTGAGCTCAAAGCCAGGTCCCCTCCCTCTCCAGCAGCCTCCTTGTGCTGCCCAATATGAATCCATCAATATTAATGATGTTTCTACAAAGGGAAGAGCTGAGGTGACCAGTGCTCTGGCAATTAATTTTCGTGGGTTTTATGTATTTATGGATTTCATCCCACCTGCTTTTTTCCCTGCAAGCCCAGGGGAACATTTCCTTCCTTCTTTGGTCCCTCTGCCCGAGTTACTGGGTGGCTGATCCACACGTGAACTAGGGAATTGTTCCAGTCCTGCTGTCTTGTGGCTTTCTGGGATAAGAAAAGCAGTCTCTAATCATGTCTCCTATTTTCTGATATCACTGCTTTGTGTCAATATTTATCCTGCCTAGGATTTATTGCTGTTTCCTTGCTTTTGCCCACTTTGTCAATCACGTGGGTAGGGCACTGCTCAGCACAGAGCCCGTGTCTGAGAGGTGCTTGGGCAATTAGAACTGGAAGTGTGCAGATGGCTCCACAAAATGTCCTGAGATGGCCATAGATCAGCCTGACATCTAGATGATTTTCAGCTCGTTCCAGCCTGCAATATCGATGACCCTGTCAGGAGGAGCTGGGGTTGCTCTGTCTGGTGCTTCTGCAGAGTTTTGTGGTCAGAGCTCTTGTTCCTGTAGGAGACCTGGCACTGCCAGGTGTTGGTGGAGAAGCTGTCATGCTCTTACTTGATGCATCAACATGAAAACTGCTGAGAGTTGGGGTGTTCAGCCTGGAGAAGGCTCCAGGGAGACCTTAGAGCACCTTCCAGTGCCTGAAGGGGCTCCAGGAAAGCTGGGGAGGGGCTTGGGACAAGGGCAGGGAGGGAGAGGACAAGGGGGATGGATGAAAACTGGCAGAGGGAGATTGAGGTTGGAGATGAGGAGGAAATTCTTTGCTGTGAGGATGGTGAGAGCCTGGCCCAGGTTGCCCTTTCCCCCCTTCCCTTCGCGCTCCGCAGCGCTTTGTCCCGCCCGCCGCCCCGTAGCCCGGTTGCCATGGCGACGCGCGGCGCGGCCTAGCGCGGCGGCGGGGAGGCGGCGAGGCCTGCGGGCAGCCCCGGGGATGTCGTTCCGCGACCTCCGGAGTGAGAAGCCTGGCAGAGGGGAGCGGGGGTGGGACGGGACGGGGCAGCCCCCTGCTCTGCTCCTCCGCCGGGTGCCTGCCCTCGGCAGTTTTACCCCGTGGTTTCGTGTAGAGATGCGGGGCGGGGGGGGGGGCCGTGTCTCCATGGGCTGCTGGGCTTAAGGAAGGCAGAGGAGTGGGGCAGCGCAGCCCCGAGTTAACTGCGTTCCAGTGGCGTGTTTTGTGGGGCGAAGCTGCTTTAACCTTGTTCCTGCCCAGCGAAACGCTTGGTTTTAAAAAAACTCGCCTTTTTTCCTCTGGTGAATGAGCAGTGATCGGGGTTCTGGGTAGTGTAGGAGGAAACCCTGCTCCTGTTTTTCAGATTTCACGGAGATGATGAGGGCACTGGGGTACCCCCGACTCATATCCATGGAGAATTTCCATACCCCAAACTTCATGCTCGTTTCAGAAGTGCTTCTGTGGCTGGTGAAAAGGTGGGTGACCAGGCTAAGGCATGAAGGGGGTGCTGGGATGTGCTGGGTGTGCTTGGAGCTGATCCTTTTGGTGTGGAACTGTCTTTAAAGAGGAACATCATGTTTCCTGACCTTGTACCCCGAGCAGAGTGATACTGTAGTGAAAACTTCTCAAGATACAGTTAGTTCTTCCCTTGTTGCTACAGTTACTGGTTCAACCTGGTATGGTCCATGTTTAAAAACAAAAATAATTAAAAGGTACTAATCTGCTACTACCCAGTTGTAGTTTTATACCCACTTAACCCACTGACAGACTTTGGTTGAATATTTATGAAACTTGAGGTGCTAATCAAATGATACATCATTTCCTTTCTCCCATGAGAGTGAAGAAATAAATTGAAGTTTTTAAGGTAGAATATTAGAATGGAAAAGATGACAGTGACCCATTTGCCTGATGGCTGGTTTTTTGGCTTGGAATCATCATCAGTGTCCATGAAGTTTAATGACCCAACTGTTAGAAATTTGCTGAGTCCTGTTGTAATTGTTATAAAATAGAGAAATACTTCCAGCCATTCCAAATGACTTGGATTAAGTGACCTAAATGTTCTTTAAAATGCTGCAGTAACACTGAGGGTCTCAGTTACTGGCTGTTCTCAGGGGATGTGGAACAACATACATCATAATTCCCTCTAGTACAGGACAGTAAACTAACAAAGCAGTTGAAAGAAGCCAAAAATACTGCTTTAAAAATGGCTTTCCCTTCTAAAAGCTTCAACTCCTGTGTTCTAAAATCACTGGGAACCCTGTGTTTAGTACTGAAGTGCTTCATTTTCAGACCAAATAGCTGGCACCCTTCTCTGTCTCAGCTGGGAATTGCACTTGATACAGACAGGCAGCTTTTCCAGCTTCTAGAAGCTTTTTTAATTACACTCTCAAGCAGAGAAGCCACTTTGCACCTGCCTTGCTCATCATTTCAAATGTGATTTGAAAGCAAAGGTGCTTTTTTTTCTTTCCCCTTGCCTTTCAGTGCTGAAAATCTCAGAGCCTTTTGGTGAGGCTGGGAATTGTCTTTTAATTCCCTGGCTCCTGTGGGCTGGTGACTTCTAGAAGTCTCTGCATTTCACTGGGGTGTTTCTGAAGCATTTCCCAGTCTTTCAGTTTGCTTCTGAAGAAGTTTGGTTTGCTTGTGAAAGCAGTTTGATCAGAGTGATGCCTGGGTGTGAATTTTTTTTCTCCTGCATTTTGGGAAGTGTGGAAAAGCATCACGACATTTTTAAAGGACAAGGTGGTTGGGTTTGTTATTCCCAACAACAGTGACAGAGTATGAGTTGTTCCAACATATCCCTGGAAAGACTGGGAGTATGAGCTCAGTCCTGTGCCTGGGAAGCCACAAATGATGAGTTGAGTTTGATTTGATAAGCATTTTGTGATTTTGAAGTAGTAAATGACTTCTGGAAAGAAGTGATTGCAGAGATTTGATTGAGCCAGTTAATTTTGCTCCTCTGCAAAACTGACTGAAAAGGTGCAAGGTCCTTTCCAACCCAAACCATTCTGGGATTCAGGACCCCACAATGATGATTCCTTCCAGAAAAGTGTCTCAGGTTTTACAGCTTTTTACACAAACCCTCTGTGTGCATTCCAGGGTCTGGATACCCCAGTTGTAGCAGGAGCTGAAGATTTCTTTTCCAGTCTTATTTTGTTTGATTTTTTTTGCCTCAGAAATGAGCCAGTCTCTTGAATATTGCACATGTATTTCTGGTCAGAAGCTACTTGTGCTTCTTTCCCCAGGTATGAACCTCAGACTGATATTCCTCCTGATGTGGAGACAGAACAGGATCGGGTCTTCTTCATCAAGGCAGTGGCTCAGTTCATGGTGAGTCTGCCCAAGGAGCTGTGTGTGCAGGAGCACAGAGCTGCCTCACACAACTGTCAAGGTTGGAAGGGGCCTCTAGAGATCATCTAGTCCAACTCCCCAGCAAAGCAGGATCCCCTGGAGCACATCCCACAGGGCTGCATCCAGGGGGGTCTTGAATATCTCCAGAGAAGGGGACTCCACAGCCCCCCTGGGCAGCCTGTCCCAGGGCTCTGTCACCCTCACTGGAAAGAAGTTTCTCCTCATATTCCAGTGGCACTTCCCATGTTCCAGCCTGTGCCCGTGGCCCCTGGTCCTGTCCCTGGGCACTGCTGAGCAGAGTCTGGCTCCATCCTCCTGCACCCACCCTGAGATACTGCCAGCCACTGATAAGGTCTCCCCTCAGCCTTCTCCTCTCCAGGCTGAACAGTCCCAGCTCTCTCAGCATTTCCTCAGGGAGATGCTCCAACTCCCCAGTCATCCTTGTTGCCCTCCCCTGGACTCTCCCCAGCAGTTCCCTGAACTGGGGAGCCCAGAACTGGACCCAGTTCTCCAGCTGTGGCCTCACCAGGGCAGAGCAGAGGGGCAGGATGACCTCCTTGACCTACTGGCCACACTCTTCCTAATGCACCCCAGGGTTCCATTGGCTTCTTGGCCATCAGGGCACATTCCTGGCTCGTGGACCATTTACTGTCTACCAGAACTCCCAGATCCTTCTCCTCAGAACTGCTTTCCAGCAAATCCCCTCCTAATTTACTGATTCCATGTTAGCTTCATCACTTTCTCTCTTAACCCCTTGCAGTTTCTTTGCCATGGTGGATGAGCAGGTGCTGTTCTTGTGCTTCATGGACTGTCTTGTGTTCTTATAGACACCACCAGGCCAGGACATGGTGTCAGTGAAATCACACTGAGTGCTGCACCATGGCTTTCTGCATCCAGAGCCAGATGTGGGATCTGATGGAGACAGATTTGTCTCGGGGATAGAATATCAGGATAGATTAATCATTGTGAAGTGTAACTAGTGTTCTTCTCCTTTCCTCAACAAGGAGTAAAGATGTGTTAATTTTGCAGACAAATTACTCTGTGTTACTGGTAGTTTGGGAACTTACCAAATGTCTCCTTTTCAGACCCAAAAGCTCCTGAAGTGTTTCCAGGGTTGTCTTATGTGTTTGTTGTTTGGTTTTTTTTTTTTAAATCATATGCCCACCTAGAACTGCTCTTGTCTGTATGGTTCAAAAAGCAGGGAGATGAGGGAAATCCTCATTCTTAGAATCATGGAATGATTTGAGTTGGAAGAGACCTTAAAGATCATCAGGTTCCAACCCCCTGCATGGGCAGGGACACCTCCCACCAGCCCAGGTTGCTCCCAGCCCCATCCAACCTGCCCTTCAACACTGCCAGGGATGAGGCAGCCACAGCTTCCCTGGGCAACCTGGGCCAGGCTCTCACCACCCTCACAGCCAAAAATTTCCTCCTCATGTCCAACCTCAATCTCCCCTCTGCCAGTTTTAATTCCCCCTACAAGGGTAATGAAGGGACTGGAACATCTGTCATAAGAGGAAAGGCTGGGAGACCTGAGGCTGTTCAGTCTGGAGGAGAGAAGGCTGGGAGGGGATCTTATTAATGTCTATAACTGTCTGCAGGGTGGGTGTCAGGAATGGGCCAGTCTCTGCTCAGTGCTGCCTGTGACAGGATGAGGGGAAACGGCACCAAGTGACAACACAAGTTCCACCTCAATGTGAGGAGAAACTTCTTTCCTTTAGGGGTGACAGAGCCCTGGGACAGGCTGCCCAGAGGGGCTGTGGAGTCTCCTTCTCTGGAGACTTTCCAGACCCATCTGGACATGTTCTTGTGTGACCTGCCCTGGGTGTTCCTGCTGCAGCAGGAGGGTTGGACTCAGTGATCTTCAGAGGTCCCTTCCAACCCTATGATTCTATGATTCTGGTTTTTTCCCCTTTATTATTTTTGAGGTATAAAGACAGTATTGTAATTTTTCATGGTTTTTACCTTACTGATTTATCTGTACTTCTCAGAGATGACAAGCAAGGGAATAAAACCACTAATACAGCAGGGGAAAAATATTGAGAGAAACAATAAAATATTCTGAAGGTATTGCTGGAAGAGAAGACAGTTAAATTAGGATAATTCATCATATTCTTGTAACTCATTAAGAGTGAAATTTTACCTCTCTGCAGCATCATCTTAAGACCTGGGCACCACTTAAATTCAAATTAAGTTTAAGTGGAATCTAAGTGGTGTCCAGGGTTTTTTCTGATCTTCATGCAGGGAAGAATTAATGGTTAGCTTGAAGTTTTTTTTTCATTCTGGCATTTACCTGCCAACTTTCTGACATGCAGAAAGAGCACATGTTTCAGAGAAACTTCTTCTAGAAGCATCATTAATATGATGAAGCAAACTTGTGTTTCCAAACTGGAAGATTTATCTCTGTCAAGCAGAGCCTGGTGCCTCCACAAAGAGCTTTTGGGTGAAATGTGGAATGAGGAATTTTGTTCTTTGTGACTTGATGTATTCCTTCCTTCTTCCCAAAGGCCACCAAAGCTCACATAAAGCTCAACACCAAGAAGCTGTACCAGGCAGATGGTTATGCAGTGAAGGAGCTGCTGAAGGTCACCTCTGTGCTCTATGGTGCTATGAATACCAAGGAAGAGGAATATGCAGATGTGAGTGAGGAAGACAGCAGCAAGTTCAAGTTTTATCTTGGCTCAAAGGTAAGGAAAACTTGTCCTCTTGTTTTGGGCAGGGTTTTTGTGTTCATTTATAAGAACAAATCCATTTTCTAGCTGAAACTTAAGAAAAGTATGTTCTTGCAAAGGTGTGGGGATGGTAGCTGAGGAAGAAATTCTTGGCTGTGAGGGTGGTGAGAGCCTGGCCCAGGTTGCCCAGGGAAGCTGTGGCTGCCCCATCCCTGGCAGTGTTGAAGGGCAGGTTGGATGGGGCTTGGAGCAGCCTGGGCTGGTGGGAGGTGTCCCTGCCCATGCAGGGGGTTGGATCTAGATGATCTTGAAGGTCCCTCCCAACCCAAACCAGTCTGGGATTCTATGATTTCTATGATACATTTTTTTTAACCTCTCTTAATTCTCAACTAAAAGCACAATACAAGGCAGCAGTGGCAGAAAATTGGGTCTCTTTAGTTTGGACTGTTGTTGAAAATGTAGAAATATTAGAATATTCCAGAATAAAGACCTTGATTCTGTCTGCTAACTTGGTTGCAATGGGAAGAGTTTGCAAAATACTGAAGGTTAATTTTCAGCCTGTTAGAATTGAAGGGAAATCTTCATCTTACCCTGACACTGTTCAAGCCCCTGACATAAACATCATGTGTGGCTATTAAAAAAAACAAATGACCCAACACTTTGTTAAATAAGAGGAGCTCCTGATACTGTGTTTTGTTAGTTTTAGCTCCTCTTTTATTTTCTAATATTTCTAGGCTGATTCTTTATAGCTGTGCTATGTCACGCCTGCTGGTTAGGCAGTCACACTGCCATCCTGGGGGAAACAGCAGAGCCAGAGTTGATTTTTCCTCTCCCTGAGTCTGGTGGGTCTCTCTGAAGAAAGCACCTGAAGAAAGGATGAAAAGCCACTCTTAGATGATCAGTATTCATTGACTGTGCAAGGTGCTACTCCCATACCTTTTGGTAGATATAATTTCTGCTTATGGGAAAGGTGAAGTTTCCCTTTTGCCCTGGGCAGTGTGTGAAGTAACAACTGTCTTGAGTCACAGTTTTGAGGAGGTTGAGGCTGTTTTGATTGGTTTTTGCATCAAGTGGCTGGAGATTCACCTGTGGCTAATTGGTTCTTTATCTAAACCATTCTAAAGCCAAGAGACAGGCTTACTCTGAGCTCAGTCAACAGCTTCTTCAATACTAGAGTTCTAGCCACTGGACTGCCCTCCTGTGCCATTTTAACATCAAAATGGGAAAAAAAATCTGCTGTGGATTTTCTTTGTGCTGCTGGGGAGTCTGTGCTGCTGGGGAGTCTCTGCTGCTGTTCAGTGCTCTTGCTGTGTTTCCAGATTGCTGACCTGAAGGCAGCTCGCCAGCTTGCTTCTGAAATCACCCACCAAGGAGCAAGTCTGTATGACTTACTTGGCAAAGAAGTTGAACTAAGGGTAAGTGCACGTTGGGGAGGGAATAAAAACTTGTGTTCACTGCCTGCTGCTGCAAAGGAGCCTCCAAATAAGAACATGGAACTCCTGGGGAAAGTCCAGAGGAGGCCACAGAGATGCTGGAGCAGCTCTGCTCTGGAGCCAGGCTGGGAGAGTTGGGGTGTTCAGCCTGGAGAAGAGAAGGCTCCAGGGAGACCTTAGAGCACCTTCCAGTGCCTGAAGGGGCTCCAGGAAAGCTGGGGAGGGACTTGGGACAAGGGCAGGGAGGAAGAGGACAAGGGGGAATGGATTAAAACTGGCAGAGGGGAGACTGAGGTTGGACATGAGGAGGAAATTCTTGGCTGTGAGGGTGGTGAGAGCCTGGCCCAGGTTGCCCAGGGAAGCTGTGGCTGCCCCATCCCTGGCAGTGTTGAAGGGCAGGTTGGATGGGGCTTGGAGCAGCCTGGGCTAGTGGGAGGTGTCCCTGCCCATGCAGGGGGGTTGGGACTGGATGGTCTTTAGGATTCCTTCCAACTCAAACCATTCCATGATTCCATGACAAGGATGAAATAAGTGTCAGTTGTTCATCTGAACAGTTGCATCTAGAATGAGTATCCTCTGAGTTGAAGGAATGAGTCTGAACATTTTTTCTTTCCCATTCATATTAATACTTGAATTGCAGTTAATCTGAGAGAAAAGTTTGACATTTTCCTTTCAGCAGGAAAGTGAAGTAACTCTGTTTGGAAACATTAACTTTATATGTAGGTTTTAGTGATGGAGCTTTGTCTTTCAGAACAGATCCATGATGGATGCCCTTAGATTTCCAAGTGCAAGGCTGATTATTTCTGTTACAGCAGCTGAAGGCCTCTCAAGCCTGCAGGGTGCATGTTCTTCAGCTGAGTTGTAAAATCACAAGGTGTTGCATGAGGCCAGGGAAGTGTCCTGAAACACTGCCAATCAAGTCTGTCAGTTGTTTTCTTAAATGCATTTATCTGCAGTGCTGGAAGTTATTCATTTTCTGCCAATAGACATTTAAAGAAGGCAAACCCTGAATGCTCTGGTTTTGGTCATGTAACTTGGCAGTGTGTGAGCAGGAGGGAGTGCACCCTGTGAGAGCAGCAGGCTGAGTGCCTTGGTAAATGCTTCCAGATCCTTGTTTGATGGAGTACAAGTGTTTCAGAGGGAGGTGATGGACAGGGAAGATTATCTGTGGAACACTTTTCTGCCTTATACAGAAGTCAAACGTGTTGTGCAGCAATGTGAAAGGCTTTGGTATCTTAAAAGTGAGAGAAGAGCAATAAGCCAATATAATTGAACATATATCACAGTCACACAACCACTAATCAGTCACTGCACTTGCATTTGTTGCTTAATTTCTGGGCTCTGAAATAACTTTCATGCAGATGTTACCTAAGGTGTTAATATCTGGAGAATTAAGCCCTTTTTTCTGTGTACAGAATTCCTGAGAGCTCCACTAAATGGGCAAGTGGAGGTCAGCACAAGGCAGCCTTGTCAGAGAGTTCTCAAGTGTTGCTTGGAAGTTGGGCATGGTTTGATCAGTTTAAATCAAGGCTTTTAGGAGTCCAGCTCACTTTAGAACTGGGCCCTAGGAAAGCCAGCTTGCACAAGTGCAGAGTGCTGAAAGCATGAAATGAAAAATCAGGAGGGAAGTGCTTCGATGGAGCCACTTCTTGGGGGGTGCCTTCAGAAATCTGCAGTTGAAGGCAATTTAAAGGTGCTGAAAGGGTGATTTTTCTGCTCTACAGAATTGAGTGCTTGTTTCTAGTGGTGTAAGGCCTGAGTGCACAAGGTGGGGCTGATTGATCCTGTCTAGGTACAAGGCTTCTATTTGCCAAAAAGACTTGATGGATTGAACTTCTTGTCTTTGAGGAATCCTGTCTTAGGAAAGATGACCTTTGTTTCTGTCTCATTAGCTCTGAGCTGATAGGCCATGACACAGCACAGTGAGAACCTTCAGAGACTTTCATGCTCTGTTCCTTATGGCTAGTGACTTGTTTCTAGGCTTCTTCAGGGATTTGTTAAAGCTGTGAAGAGCCCATTTTTGGCTTGTGTGTTAAATGCCAAGTTTGGTACGAAGCGTGGGACGAGTTTGAGACCTGAGCCTGTGGCAAAGCAAGTAGGTTTGGGATAAAAGCCATGAGGCTGCAGTGACCAGTTGTTTGGTGGAATTTGTCAAGGCTTCCTTTGTTTAATTTTAAGGACCCAGCTTTGCCTTTCATGGAGTCAGAGTCATCAGGGTTGGAAGGGACACCTCTGGAGATCATCCAGTCCAACCCCCTCACTGCTCTAGAGCAGGGTCACCTCCAGCAGATCCCACAGGAACACCTCCAGCTGGGTTTGGAATGTCTCCAGAGAAGGAGCCTCCACAGCCTCTCTGGGCAGCCTGTCCCAGGGCTCTGCCACCCTCACAGGAAAGAAGTTGTTCCTCATGTTCAGCTTGACCCTCCTGTGCTCCAGCTTGTGCCCATTGCCCCTTGTCCTGTCACTGGACACCCTGGGAAGAGTCTGGTCCCCCCTCCTGCCACCCCCTGTAGATACTGCCCAGCACTGAGGAGATCCCCCCTCAGCCTCCTCCTCTCCAGCTGAGCAGCCCCACCTCTCCCAGCCTTTCCTCCCAGGCAGATGCTCCAGCCCCTCAGCATCTCTGTGGCCCTGGGCTGGACTCTCTCTAGTAGCTCCTTGTCCTTCTGGAACTGGGAGCCCAGAACTGCACACAGTTCTCCACTTGTCTTGAAGTATGAAATTTGCTCATCAAATAAAAGCTTAGAGCCAAAAGCTGCTGTTCTCTGCCATCTGATAATGCCCACAGCAGCCAGTGGAGCTGCAGAACTTGCTCAGGAGCCTGCACTGAGGGCAGTAAGGAGTTGCCCCTCTTCATTTCACACACCTCCCTGGATCCCTCAACTGAGCTGCTCAGACCACAGGAGTGACATCCTCTGCCTGCCCCTTCCTGCCCCCCAGTTCCAGCTGGGCAGGAGTGCAGCTCCTTCTGGCTTTGTGTGGGGAATTAGAGCTTTGTCTGCAGATACCAAACCAGTCACAATTCATCTAAGGTTACTTTTCTTATTTTATAATGTGCAGATAATTGATCATTGCCTGTTTTCTTCTGACTTGGCCAAGTCATGCACACAATGAATTGCACTGTTAAAGGCTGGCACAGGAGGAGCATGGTTTATTTTTTCATTACATTTAATGCCTGAAACCTGTTGCATTTCCTAAAATGCATCCACACCAGTGACACTGTTTTAATGAAGTTGAAAACATGGTAGTTTTATGTTCCTTGAACCTCTTTTTTTTTTTTACCTTCTCCAATCTATTTCCAGATATTTAAATGAAGGATCTTCCTACCTAGGCTTAGACTGATGATATGTCTTGTTTCTATTCTGTATGAAAACTGCTTCACTTTTCCAGCAGCTGTAAAAGAATTGCCAGCACTTGGCAGTAATGGCTTGACTAGAACTGTTCTCACAGTCTGAGCATCTTTTGGGGAAAGATCATTAGGAAAAAGGGAAGTAAAAGTCATTATTTCTTCTAGAAATGTTAACTAATTTGTGTTGCAAGCTTTACTTTCTTTACTGGAGTTGTTTTTGCCTATAATTTGTACAGAAACTGTTTACAAAAGCCTGGTAAGTTAGATGAATATTATTGCTCCAATCGTGCAACACTTATTTTAAAATAGATTCCTGAATGAACTCAAATTTCAGCTAGAGAAGAGTTAATTAAGGGCAGGGTTCTACTAGGTGTACTGTAGATCCATAGTGCTTTCAATGGATGTGTGTGTTTATTGGGAAGAGGTGAATTCTGTATTTGTTGGAAGTGTGGTGCTGTGCCTTTCTGGTGCCTCTGCAAATCAGATTCTTTCCAGATTGAATATATGGTTCTTCTGTCTATGTCCACTGCTTTCCTGGTTAGTCTAGAATGTAAAAAGCCCTTTAAGAACAGAGGAAGAAACAAAACCTACAAGTGTTCATTTGTTGGATTCAGACTCGTAGGATCTCAGAATTGTTTGTGTTGGAAGGGACCTTCAAGATCATCTAGATCCAACCCCCTGCAGGGCAGGGACACCTCCCACCAGCCCAGGCTGCTCCAAGCCCCATCCAACCTGCCCTTCAACACTGCCAGGGATGGGGCAGCCACAGCTTCCCTGGGCAACCTGGGCCAGGCTCTCACCACCCTCACAGCCAAGAATTTCCTCCTCATGTCCAACCTCAATCTCCCCTCTTCCAATTTTAATCCATTCCTCCTCATCCCATCACTCCCTGTCCTTATCTCAAGTCCCTCCCCAGCTTTTCTGGAGCCTCTTCAGGTAGTGGATGATGTTGATTAAGGTTTTGGAAAAAAAAATCCAAAGCTGTATTTATCTTTTATTTTTATCTAATGAGATGTCTTTATGGTTTAAGAAATAAATCAGATTTTATAATTGAATAAGAAGAGGAAAGGGTTTCCTGGTTAACAGTCCAAAAGCAGCAGCAAGCTTCCATGTGAGGAGAAGCTCTTTGGTTCAAGCCCTGCAGATGGTTGAAGAGGTTTCCTTTCCCACTGTCAGCAGATCCCAACTTGTGGAGCTCCAGGTGTGGAGCAGATGTTCAAGTGCTGCTTGGGTGTCACCTGTGCTGTCAGGTAACTGATAAACAGGTAACTTTGAGGAGCAACTCAGCCCTAAGGGGAAAGGGTGGAGAAAACCTGGATCAGAGGGTCTTTGGAGTTCAAGGTTGTATTCCAGTGGGGCTGTGTTGTGTCCAGCCTGACTGAGGATGAGCACAGTGTAGGTTATGGGTGTCCTGATACAATACAGTGGTGGAGACACAGACTTTTTATTTTAAAAGGCATTTAAGCTTCACATTTGGAAGATAGTTGGTAGTTTCCAGCCTTCCTGGTCTGAGTCTTAGAGTATGAAAATTGCATAGCTGAAATTTGTGGAGTTGATGGATGAATTTTGGCACAACAAAACATCTTGAGGTGAAAATCAAGTTCTGTGCAGAGAGGTGTATGTCATAATCTTCACTGTTTCCTTTACTGTCAAGGGACCTTCTCTGTGTGGCAGAGTTACTTGGAAGAGTAACCAGACACTGAGTTCTGGTTTTTTTTAATCTGTTTTCTAGGTGTTTTTTGGATGGGAAGGTGAGGGTTGAGTTGGGTCTGAGGTGGGAATGGGAGATTTGGTTTGGATTTCTTTCCCTTTCTTCACACTAAATGCTTTAGGATGAGGAAAAGAAGTAGAGGTTGGAAATACAGCAGTAAGAGCTTTCAAGGTCAGCTGTGATCAGTTGAGGAAGGATGCCCCTGACTTATCATGCATTGAACATCCAAAAGGAAAAATTTGGTAACATCTCAGCAAAGCTTGACTGACTCTGGTCCCTGCCACTTGGCATCTGCCAGAGGTCCTGTGGGCACATGAGCAGGAGCCCTTCAAGAAGCTGCCTTAGACTTGCTGAGTTGATGCAGTAAGGAAACAAAAGTGCATCTGTGCTGGTGGCAGGCAGAAAGATTTCTGACCTTCTCAAGGTTGTTTTCATTTTGTTTACCTCTTAATTAGCTCTAAGCCACGTGAAACTGATCAAAGATTAAAACAATCCTTTTTTTAATGTACTTAGCTTGTGCTGTAGATGGGCAACACAGCAGGTCTGTTTCCTAATGCTCCTCTTGGCACTTACTCCATCTGTGCCCCTGAGCAAACTGTTTATTCCCTGTGTATCCTCTTGTATAAATGAAGTAATTCCTGTCATTTTGTTGATTAAAGCTTTTAACAGCCAGATAAAAGTGTTTTCTAATCTGCAGAGGATAAATTTGAGTGCAGGGGGCACTGCCAGGAGTGGTGCTGTTCTGTGTGCACCCAGATCAGCCTGTTCCAAACCTGATGGCACTCATTGAGAATCTCTTCACTGCCTCCAGTTTGTGAAACACTTGATTTAAACTCTTAGGAGAGCCTGAGGCATTTAGATCCAGCTGTGGAACTGGGATGGTTATTAGTTACAAGGAAAGAAGTTGCCACTGAGGACACTGAACTTGGATTTCTTTGGTCACAGCTTTTTCATCCCTCCCTCCTTCCTCCCCTGCTCACGCTGCTGCAGTTTGTGCCTCCTCCTCTTCCTCCTCCTGGAGGGAGGCAGATCTGATTTGAGTGGCAGCTGCATTAGTCAGTACAATTTGCAAGGTAACAGCAGAAAAATTCTTTTAGTTGGAACGTTGGAAACATTTTCCATCTGCCAAATATTGGTTCCTGGTCTGAGGTTGTTGCCTGGGGGAGGCTGATAAACTGATTTCCCTCCTTTCCTGTGCTCTGGTGACAAAGCTGCCACACAAAAGGTTTCTAGTGGCAATTTGTAACTTGAAATTGCCAGAACTCTGGAGAATGACCTAGTTTGCTTTGTTTTGTTCAGCAGGGTGTTTGGCTGTGAAGCTGCAAGAGGGTTTGCTAAGGCTGCTGTCTATGGGCACCCCAGAGGATGCTTTTGTGCTGAGGGAGGTAGAACTCCTGGCCAGGTGAACCAGTTGCTTTGTTATCTTCTGGCAGAAAGAAGCTGTACTGGGAGACTAAACCCAGTGTAGTGAGAAGAATGGTAACTGGTGGTCCTGTGTCAGGCTGACTTCTCCACCAAAAGGTGGTTGCTGCAGCCAAGGGTTGTTGCCTCCTCTAGAATGCTGGCTGCTGATCCCATTCCTGTGGTCAGAACCTTGGGTTTCTGCTCTGACCAGCTGCTGTGACCATCTCCCTTGCTGGTGTTTGACCCAGGGGACCAAATCTCAGCAGGGATGTAGATATGAGACCAATCAATTCTTTAGACAGGTGGAGTTTTGAAGTAGTTTCTCAGACCAGTGTTGTTTTCTGAAGTGACTACAGTACCAGTTTGCTCTAAGGAAATTAATCTTCACTTATAATGTCCAAAACTGGGGCAAATTGGGCAGAGCTGGTTTCACTGTGAACTTCCCATGTCCTGTGGGGAAGGTCTTGTCAGGCTGTGCTGTGTTCTGCTTGATTGGATTAGAAATCTTTGTAATGAAATTCTCACTTCCAAAGAGAACAAAGTTTTGGAGTTTAAACCAGGCAATTAATTAACCAGTAATTTCAATTGGTTTTGTCCAAAGTGAGATGCAGAACTTGAAGAATTAAGTCTTGCCCCTTCCATACCAGCATCAAAGTCCAGCCAGGGAGGATAATTTTGCCAGCAGATGGTGTCTCTTATGTGCCTTTGTGTGTTTTCTTTAATAATTGTCAGCTTTAGCTCATCAAAAATAACTTTCCATTTGGCTTCCCCTGATTTTAATGAGTATTTATCATGTAAAACTATAGCCAGGGAGCTCTTGGGCACTTGGAACAGGAAGCTCTGGTGAGTGGTGCACAAGCAGCTTGTTCATGAATATCTCTCTGCTTTTGCATGTTTGTTTGCTCAAGGTGTAATTACCAGGCATAGTCCTAAATTGTTCTGCTTCTTACCTTGATAATCTCTCCTGAGAACTCTATTTTAATAGTTACTTTAAAGGAAACCTCTTGTGTATTCTGATTAGTACACCTAATTGTAAAGGGTACATTACTTTAAAAGAAGATGAATGAGCCTGTATTTTTCAGCTCAGTTTCATTTGCCTGCTTATTTTTTTTTTCTTTAGCACAAGGAATTGTGAGTACAGCCAGTGGAATACCTGGTATTGGGACAAATTTAGAAAACAGGCTGTGTACTTGGAGACAAAATCTATTTGTATCCACAAGCTTAAGCACAAACAGAAGAGCCTTTTTGTAAAGCCAGGCTTTAAAAATCTCAGTTGTGTTGCTGCTTGTTTCACACCTACCAGTGAGTTTGAGTTGGGCTGGAGGAAAAATGTGCTTTATTTGCTCCTGTGGAGAGTCAGAGATAGTCAAAGGGGTTGTGTTCAATTTTCTTGCATTTGTTTAGCAATGTTTCTCTTTGAGGGTTTTCACAGGATAGCAGGAGATGTCCCACTGCTGGATGCCCAGGGAAGGTGTTACAAACATCCACTGAAGATTTGTCAACAGCTTTGATGCCCTCAACATTGATTTATTCAAATATAATTCCATTATAAATTAATATAATGGTCCACTGTACTGGAAGCTGCAATGATCCACTGGGATTCTCCTCTTTCTGTTGGGGTGTGAGGCAGTTAATTGCTCTGACCTTTTCCTTTTCCAACTCAGTCCTGGTTCTTCAGTCTGAAAACACAAAATCTCTGCTTTTATTTTCCTTTTCATTGGCCTGACATTTTTCCAAGCAGATGTGACTGTAGGACTGAACCTTGTCCTAGAAAATGGTGTGGCTTGCTGCACAAAGACTCTGCCCTGTGCCTGAAGCTTCCATGGATAGGGAGCACAGAAGAAGAAAAGACACTAACATTGTGTAAATGATTCCCAATTTAAGAGGTGGATCCTCAGAAATGTGTCTAAAACCCATCACTGCAGTGACCTGTGCATGGTTTGTGGGTGTTTTACCAGGCTGCTGAAAGGAGATAGGTGAGGGAGTTGTTCATAATTAAAACCTGAGGTTCTTGCTGTTGCTTTTATCTTGGTTGAAAGTGGGAAGGAAAATAATTTCCTCCCCCCTGCTGAGTGATAAACTATTTCCTTTGAAATATGTTTGCTGTGTAGCAGACACCTGCTTGTTGCTGGCAGAAGAGCAGGGGGCAGTGGGCAGGGCAGTGTCTTCACCAGCCTGATCCCAGCTGCCTTTGCAGTTCAGGCAAAGTCCTCACAAACAGGTGAGCATTTTGTAGAGCTTCTTGAGTATATAATGTTCTCAGAATAGAATCATAGACTGGTTTGGGTTGGGAGGGACCTTCAAGATCATCTAGATCCAACCCCCTGCATGGGCAGGGACACCTCCCACCAGCCCAGGCTGCTCCAAGCCCCATCCAACCTGCCCTTCAACACTGCCAGGGATGGGGCAGCCACAGCTTCCCTGGGCAACCTGGGCCAGGCTCTCACCACCCTCACAGCCAAGAATTTCCTCCTCATGTCCAATCTCAGTCTCCCCTCTTCCAGTTTTAATCCCTTCCCCCTTGTCCTCTCCCTCCCTGCCCTTGTTCCAAGTCCCTCCCCAGCTTTCCTGGAGCCCCTTCAGGCACTGGAAGGTGCTCTAAGGTCTCCCTGGAGCCTTCTCTTCTCCAGGCTGAACACCCCAACTCTCCCAGCCTGTCTCCACAGCAGAGCTGCTCCAGCCCTTGGATCATCTTTGTGGCCTCCTCTGGACTCTCTCCAACAGCTCCATGTCCCCCATATGTTGGGGGCTCCAGAACTGGACACAGTTCCAGGTGGGGTCTCCCCAGAGCAGAGCTGAGGGGACAATCTCCTCCCTGGCCCTGCTGCCCACGCTGCTGGTGACACAGCCCAGGACAGGGTTGGTTTCTGGGCTCCAGCTCATGTTGAGCTTCTCATCCACCAGCACCCCCAGGTCCTTCTCCTCTGGGCTGTTTTCGATCTGTTCCCCATCCAACCTGTATTTCTGCTTGGGGTTGCCCCAACCCAGGTGCAGGACCCTGCACTTGGCCTTGTTGAACTTCATGAGGTTGGCATGAGCCCATCTCTCTAGCCTGTCAAGGTCCCTCTGAATGGGTCCCTTCCCTCCAGCATGTCAGCCACACCACACAGCTTGATGTCATCAACAAACTTGCTGAGGCTACACTCAATCCCACTGTCCATGTCACTGACAAAGATCTTTAACAGCACTGGTCCCAGTTATTGACCCATGAGGAACACCACTCATCCCTGGTCTCCATTTGGACAACAGCTACTGAGCTGCATTATTCTTGTCCAGTCTTCCTCCAGGACTGTCTGCCTCTGGCATTCTCCAGGAATCTTCATGGTGCAGACTCTGTATCTTATTTTGATCCAAATTAACTTTCTGCTGCTTGGAGCTTGTATTTCTGTACAAACAGGGCAACATTCACAAGCACTTCAGGCAGCAGAAGCTGTCACTGCCACCAACAGATGTAGCTCCTGTCACTATTCCCAACATATTATTTCTCCTACTTCTTGTGCCAGAAAAAAAAAAGCCTTCCTGCAGCATCTGGCAGGCTTGGCCAGGGAGCTGATCCAGCAGGCAAATAAGTTCAGCACAAAAAGCTGATTTTTTTTTTTTAATTATTTATTTTTTTTGGCTGGATGAATTCCCTGATTGGCTTCAACTCCCTGAACTTGAGTTGGTGGGGAGGGAGCTGAGCTGCTCTGCTGGTTCTTACCTGTGCAACCTGGAGTGACTGGCATGGTAAGAACAAAGCATCTGCTTCCAGAATTCATCTTGTAGTAGGTTGGGAACAGCCTGTTGCAATGAGTAGGAAGCAGTTTGAGATTCTTAGTCACTTGCTCTCTAGAGAGATGCCATTTCCATCTTTACCCACCTGTTACTGAATGGTTTGTCAACATAAGATGATTTTTAAAGACACTTAGGTGGAAAAATCTCCTTCCTCTCTTCCCAGGAGCAAAAAAGTAATCCAATGTTTCCATATAATGCCCAGGTCAGTGTTGTGAGACATGACACAGACAAGTGTCCACTGAACACCCCAAAGCTGCAAAACATTGAGAGGGTTCTTTTGTCCTTTGGGATCTAAGCAAGGATTGCTGTTTTGGTGAGGATGCTGAACTACTTGGCTCTCAGAACTGGAGAGGCCCATACATCTGTCACCAAGTGGAGCTGCTCTGAAGCAGACACGATCCACAGGAGGACAGCTGGTGTTGGCTAAGAGGGGTTCCCAGCTTGGGCTGCAGCAAAAGCAGCAGGGCCAGGGAGAGGATTCTGCCCCTCTGCTCTCATGAGACCCCATATGGAGCACTGTGTCCAGCCCCCAACATAAGAAGGACGTGGAGCTCCTGGAGAGACTCCAGAGGAGACCATGAAGATGCTCAGAGAGTTGGAGCAGCTCTGCTCTGGAGCCAGGCTGGGAGAGTTGGGGTGTTCAGCCTGGAGAAGAGAAGGCTCCAGGGAGACCTTAGAGCACCTTCCAGGGCCTGAAGGGGCTCCAGGAAAGCTGGGGAGGGGCTTGGGACAAGGGCAGGGAGGGAGAGGACAAGGGGGGATGGATCAAAACTGGCAGAGGGGAGATTGAGGTTGGACATGAGGAGGAAATTCTTTGGTGTGAGGGTGGTGAGAGCCTGGCCCAGGTTGCCCAGGGAAGCTGTGGCTGCCCCATCCCTGGCAGTGTTGAAGGGCAGGTTGGATGGGGCTTGGAGCAGCCTGGGCTGGTGGGAGGTGTCCCTGCCCATGCAGGGGGTTGGAACTAGATGATCCATAAGGTTCTTTCCAACCCAAACCAGTCTGTGATTCTGTGATCTGCATTGTCTGGCTCTCATATGGGTGCAGCAGACACCTGCTGCCTGGCCCAGCTGCCTGCCTGGCTTAGATGGGTTCATGATGCTCATTGCTGCATCATTTGTGAGACACTGCTCATCTACCTGCACTATTTTTTCCATGGCCTTTGTTGTAAAAATGATTAAATCCTCTTCATACTTTGCTCAGCAAGTAATAATCAGTGCAGTTTCCAAAAATTGGCATTCAAGAGTACTTGCAGCTCAGACAGTAGCACTTACCTTGCTTTGAAATGTTACCTTATCTTCTCAGTGTTATTCCTGACCTCACTTAACTGGCCTTTTCATCATCATTTGTTCTTTAAATCCTCTGAGCCTTGTTGGATAAATACTAAATCCTGCTCTGTTTATTATGCAGATGATGATATTGTTGTTGCTTGACCACCCTCAGTTCTGCATGTACTAGTTCCTTTGTGGCTTGTTTAAATAAACTGGTGTATTATTATTTCATAGGAAGCAAGAAGAGAATCTATTGCCCGACCTTTGGAGATAAATGAAGCTGAGAAGGGGATGAAAATTGCCATTGACTGTGTTCTGGTGAGCAAAATGATACTTATTTACTTGCAAAATGACTGTTCCTCTCCTGGAAGAAGACCATAGCTCTTGATCAACAGGGTTAGGAGTTCCAGAGCACACATCCCCTTCAGCTGGGCCACAGAGTATTACCCCTGGTTAGTTAACAGCTCCTGTTGAACTTCAGTTAATGGCCAATGCAGACTCTGGTCTTCAGGTAACATCAGATGTGTCACCAGCTCATCAAGGCAGAGCTCAATCTGTGAGGACTCCTGGTGTCGTAATGAACAGGGTCACTGATGATCCTTGGGGTTCATTTGGGAAATGTGTTGTGTTCATTGACATGAACAAGGCTGTTAATGGGAACTGGGAGCTCTCCTGGCAGTGTGCAGGAGGTGTCAGCATGGTGCTGGTTGGGAGCTGGTAGGCAGACATCTCAGCCTGCAGCAGAAAGGGTGAAGGACACTAGCAGCAGCACCTGGAAGAACATGGTAGGACCTGCTCTGCTCTGTGTAACTGTGTAGGTTCAGTGCACAGAAACATTCCTTCAGTTCATACAATCACCAAGTTGTTTTGGTTGGAAAAGATCTTTGAGATTATCAAGTCCAACCATTAACCCAGCACAGCCTAGGCCACCACTAAGCCATGTCTCCCAGCACCACATCTACATGCCTTTTGAAAACCTCCAGGGATGGGGATTCAACCACTTCCCTGGGCAGCCTGGGCCAGAGCCTGACAGCCCCTTTCCATTAATAATACTTCCCTAATATCCAATCTGCACTACTTGGAAGCAGGAAGGCTGAGCTGACCAAGGGGTGAGAAGAACTGGCCCTGTGCTAATTAGTGCCCAGCCAGTGCATCCAGGTGATTCTCATTTCAGAGGACCTTTTGTCTGGCCCAGTCTTGGCCACACTGTCCTTGCTCCAGTGCTTGGATTCCTGTATTTCTGAACCATTAGCTGCACTCACACTGTGGCAGTTAATTAAATCCTGGTGATTACTGTGAGTGACTTAACTGCAAACTGTACCCAGCCCAGTTGTGTGATGACAAGGAGTGAAGCTTCAGGTCAGTAGATACTCCAAGTCAATAGATACTTCAGGTCAGTAGATCCTCCAGGCCATCTCTCCTTATGTCCCTGCAGTCCATATGAGTTGTAAATGTTGTTAATATGCATTGCTGTTCTAGTCAGGAGTTCTAATAAACTGGAAGCAGCAGATAAATTGGCTTCTTGGGAAATGCCAGTAACTCCAACCTCAGCTGGGTTAGTTCTGGACCAGTTAATGAAATGATTTATTACAGCTGGAATTTCAGCAAGTGTGAGTCCACTCTGTCTCTCTCTGTAGAGATGCTCATGGTTTCCCACAGATGAACACACTGAATGTCCTCAACTCAGCTCAATAATCTGGAATATTCCCTCTTTCCTCCTCTGATTCCTGTAACATGTGTTGCAATGTTCAGGATGCTTCCCAGATTTGGAAAGGATGGATAAAGAAAGACTTAGAAAAGGATTATGGTACTCAGAGTAGGTTCTTTATAAGAGTGAGTTTTATCTTTAAGATAATTTTCCTTGCCTGGCCAGTTTGATGTTCTAACCCATTGTTATAAAGTTATTTGATAACCTGAGATGTGAGATTACATGGAAGAACAATCAACAGCTGAGAGATGATTCTAATTATTCCATTGCAAGCCATGGTTCACCATCCTTCTCTTCTAGGAACAAGTCCAAAAGACTAAAGACATGTTGAATAATGTGGCTTTGGATGAAGCCAATTTGGAAGCCAGGATTGAAAAACGAAAATTGGAACTGGAAAGAAGCCAGAAGAGGCTCCAGACTCTGCAAAGTGTTCGGTAAAGATTCTGAGCTGGTTTTCTACTGCATTAAGGAGTGTAAGAAGAACTGATGGAGCTGTGCACTGGTACTGCTTAGAGCAGCCAGGAGGGAGGTCTGTCAAGACACTGAGGTGAAGGCCTGTGGAAGAGACATGAATTTCTTTAGAAATGTCCAGTTGAGGTTGCAGTCCTTCAGTGTTCCACTCCTGTGTATTTGAAATCAAAAATTCAGGGCTGTTAAAAGCAGCCAGAATCTGATTTGGTGGGGTTGCTTAATTGCTGCTTGAGCTGTATAAAATGGTCAGGTAGTTGTGTCTTTGCCTTTGTCATTAAACATTGATGGTGTGAGGTAAGTTCTCCTGAAAATGGCAAATGGTGCAAACATTCCCTCTGTTCCCCAGAGGCTTCTAGCATTCTTAGCCACCAATACAAAAAAGTTCTTGATGCATCTCTTGATAGGATCCATTCCTCTAGGCAGTTTTACAGCCTGCCATAAAATCAAGACATATGATGCACAGTTTGGGGTGATTTATTGCCCTTAATTAAGCTGCAGATTCATGCAATCTGCAAGATCATGCTCTATTTTTGACCTCATATGGAAAAAAACCCCACAATGATAATGAAATATTAGATAAATGAGTGGAAGAAGTGACACTGATTCACAGCCATGTTTTGATCAGTAGCACTTTGGAGGAAGTGCAGTGGGTAGATGTGAAGCATCAAAGAGCAGGAGTGTTCCTTGGGGTGCAGCAGCTGGGTCTGCAGGGCAAGGTCATCATCACTTATTGGTGACAGGTCTAGTTATGCTGGTGACAACACAGCACACTTTGGTAGGGAGTGATTCTCCAGCAAAGTAGGTGATTTACCAGCCATGCTACAAGTTAGCTCTTTGGAGTCGTGGAACAACAGGATCATAAACTTAGATTTGCCTGCTAAAAAGGTTAAAAGGCTGCCTTTCTGCCCAACAGACCATCCTGAGGGCATGAAGAAGAGTGTGGCCAGCAGGTCAGGGAGGTTCTTCTGCCCCTCTGCCCTGCTGAGGCCCCATCTGGAGAACTGTGTGTGGTTCTGGGCTCCTAGTTCAGGAGGGACAAGGAGCTACTAGAGAGAGTCCAGCCCAGGGCCACAGAGATGCTGAGGGGCTGGAGCATCTGCCTGGGAGGAAAGGCTGGGAGAGCTGGGGCTGCTCAGCTGGAGAGGAGGAGGCTGAGGGGGGATCTCCTCAGTGCTGGGCAGTATCTACAGGGGGTGGCAGGAGGGGGGACCAGACTCTTCCCAGGGTGTCCAGTGACAGGACAAGGGGCAATGGGCACAAGCTGGAGCCCAGGAGGGTCAAGCTGAACATGAGGAACAAATTCTTTCCTGTGAGGTTGGCAGAGCCCTGGGACAGGCTGCCCAGAGAGGCTGTGGAGGCTCCTTCTCTGGAGACATTCCAAACCCAGCTGGAGTGTTCCTGTGGGATCTGCTGCAGGTGACTCTGCTCTAGAGCAGTGAGGGGGTTGGACTGGGTGATCTCCAGAGGTCCCTTCCAGCCCCCAGCACTCTGTGACTCTGGAAAGGAATGGTAGTGGATACACAGAAACCTTTCCTTTACTATATGGAGTTTTGCAGGAGAATTTAAGGAGGGTTTTTTTATGTGACACTTGTAGTCTCTGAAGTGTGGAACCTGAAAAACAAAAGGTCCTTTTGGATGAGCAGACATGGAAAGGCAACTGCAAAGCCCAACGTGCTGCTTTCAGAATGCTGTGTATATAGGTCAATATTTCTGAGTAGTTTTGTGCTTCTTCTCTCCAGTCCTGCTTTTATGGATGAGTATGAGAAGATTGAGGAGCAGCTGCAGAAACAATACAGCACTTACCTGGAAAAATTCCGGAATCTGACCTACATGGAGCAGCTCCTGGATGAGCAGCGACAGACGGAGCAGGAGATGTTTGAGGTAAAAGAGCTTCGAAATGCTCAGCAAGGCTGCACATCCTGTGGTTCTTGGCTTCAGAACAGAAAATGCTGTCATGCCCCTTTGCCCAGGCAGCACATTTTGTAGAGGCAGCTCTGAGGGACTGACAGTTTGCTGACAACCCAGGAAATGTGGCTGCCCTTGGACAAGCACAACACAAACCAGCTTTCTTTTTTGAGCTAGTGAAGTTAAAGCAGTTTAATCATGCCTCTTTCTAGTCCCTGACTCTCCCTGACTCCTTTTCAGTCGATGGGTTTTGTTCATGAGGGATGTTTTCAGCACTTCTAATCTTCCTTTTGCTACATGTGATGGTATTTTTCTCACCTGCCAACAACTGACGTATGAAAGTTTCTCAGCACAAGGCTCTTTGGTTTCCTCAGTGTGGTCCTCTCCAATGAAAAGAGCAAAGAGCATCAGTGGGAAGATCAGACATGCTGGAATCCCTGCTCACACAGGCTTCAGTTTTGTTTGGCAAAAATTTGATTTTCTGTTTAGCTGTTGAATTGTATCTACTCAGTGCCATGCTCCACTTTGTATCCTGCTGGATAACCTGCACCTGTGTCTTGTCTTGCTCCAGCTTTCCTCTGGGTGTTTATCAGGCTGCAGTGCTTTCAGCTGACCTTTCATTCTGCTTCCTCTAGCTTCCCATTTTATTTGTTGTTTATTTCATCCTTCTCACAGTTGTTACCCAGTACATCTTCTGTTGTTCACTGAAAACATCTTTCAGTGAACTGTGTCCCCTTGGACCTCAGCACTGGTGGGTGTTCTACACCTCCAGTTAGCCAGTGTTTCCTCTTGCTGATTCATCCTCTCCTTCTTATGCAGATCATGTTTTATTTTGTCAACACAAGTTACTCCTGTTCCTGGCAGAAATATGGGAGAGCTGTGCATAATGTTCCTTCTCTCTGGCCACGACTGCACGTTTCCTGGCTGTGTGTTTCCTGATGTGAAAACCAACTAGTTTGACCTCAGTTTTTTTTTAGTCTTCTCCTTTAAAGTACTCATACCTGTGTGTATTTATAGTAAAAATGTGTGACCTGTGCTTAGGCTGCAGATAAGACTCAGTAACCTTATAGTCCCTCTTCTATGAGTTACCTGTGCTGCATCTGTGAGAGGTTTTTAGAAAGCCTTGTTGTTCTGCAAGATTTATTGTGCTGAGAAGCCTCCCCTCCTCCTGCTCTCTGTTCCTGTATGTCTAAACCACACAGGACAACATTCATACCCAGGCTGCAGGCATATCCTCTTGAGAAGGCTCAAATATTTTGCTTCACTCTTTGCTGGAGGGATAAAAGAACATGCCTTTTAAAAGATAACACGGGCATTTGACAACTTGTTAATCATTGTGAACCAATTTCCCATTAACCTCCCTTTTCATAAGCACTCTCTCTAGATGTTATTTCACATATTTCTAATTTGCACTCAGCTTGGTGTTTTCATGTGGCTTGTTTGGTGATGTTCTAGTTCTTCCCCATGTCTTTGGTAAATAAATTTTTTAGAAGTCCTCAATTAAATCATAATCTTGAAGCCTAAAATCTGCTTTTCCCCTTCAGTTCCAATGCCAGTGAGACTTAATACCAAAAGTAAAAGTGTTTTGAACAAAGCTACCTGAAACTGTTTATGAATTCATGCAGAGAAGTTAGTAATGAGTTGGTGTCCAGCTCTTCAGGGTATTTTTTTAAAGCCTTTGTCTTGTTATCTTAGTCAGTCAGGGCTGTGCTCATTCTTAGATTATGGAGAGCACTTCTTTTTCTTTTCCTCCTTCTTTTTCTGAGATACCTAGAAATCTACCCATAAAGGCTTGGCTTTTCATTTGCTATGATAAGCAGGGAACAATGCTTCAGCATTGTGCAGAATGAAAGAATTGTGACAGAATTCAAGCTTGTGACAAAAAAGATGGTGTTTTTCTCTTTGCACTCTTCTGTCACTTGCTCTGTGCAGCCTGCATCAGCAGGCAGAAGAACTAGAGCATCTTTAAGATGTGTTTTATGCTAAAAGCAAAATGCCACCAGGTCTTCTGCAGCTGGAATGTGTTCTTGCCAGGTTGGGCTGTAATTGGGTGTCTTTAACCATCACCTCAAGTTCAAGCTACTTGTGTTGAACTCTGGTGAAGGCATTGTGGTAGTTTTAACCAGCATGAAGTTTGCCTGCTGAGTCTAGTTCTACAGCTTGAGCTTAACCCTGAAAGTACCCTCAGATCCTTGCATTTCACTGCCTGGATATCAGTCTGTTAAAGCTTTTCCCTGAGGACTGTTTGGAAAGATCCAAAATGAAGAAGAAAAATAGGTACATTGGACAGTAATGCTTCAGAACTGAAGAGAGGAGCATGAGGATCCAGAACAGAAAATTGGTGTATCTAAAAATACTCAGAATATTTAAAGGATGAGACTGTGCCCATCTCATTGTGGGCAGCAATCCAGGGACTTGAGGAGCCATGACTGCTCTGTTGTAGGAGCTGTTGCTTTGGTAGAAGTGGAGTCTGTGCTGTTTTCTTCAGGAATGCTGGAGTCCAGGCTACTATTTGAAACCATTATGAGATACCAGTGCTCCAAGTCAAGCTCCAGGCCTGGGTAAATGAAAGAGGATGAAGAATCTGGTTCCCAACCAGATTCCCAAGCTTCCCAATATCTCCAGGTCTCCCAAGGGACTTGCTGGTGCACTCCTCTTTTTTTTCCAAACCAGTGGGAGGACCTTATATTCTTTTAGAAAGATGACACATTGTTGAACCCATTTCAGATGAGTCTCTTGCCAACCTGGAACACCAGGGCATTTCCCTCACTTCTCAGTCTTGATCTTCTTTGCAGGTGGTGCTTCAGGGCTTTGTGGAGCAGAACTGTGGGTCATTGATTAAGTGCCTGAAGAAAAAACCACTTTGTTCCAAAACATTGCTGCATGTTTCCCTAAAGTTTATCATCTTGTGTCATTTTCAGAATCAACAGACAGAGAAGTGGTGAAGATAATTACATTTAATCCATTTTAATAGATGCTCTTTGCAACTGTCAAAAAACACTGAACAATAGGTCCATTATTTTTTTTTTCCAACCTTGAGTTGTCTTTTGTTCCATCAAACAATTCTTAATTATCTTCTGCAGTAGAAGTGAGAGTCAATTCTTTTATCATCACTGTGTATTTTGTTAAATAGCTTGCCAGGAAAAAGCAGCAGCAGTGTAATCAGGTTAATCCAGCACTCCCAAGTGCTGCTCAGTCCTGATTCTTGGATCCCTTTCCTTGACTAGGTGCAGGTTTTGAGGAGGAATCTTGGTTCTGATTGAGAAACCTGCTGAATAATGAGACTGATTAATCCCTGGTGCACAGAGACTCAAAGCTGGTTTGGTGCCCTGCTGATGTTGTATAGCTAATGACCTGGGCCAGAGTGCATTTCCTAATTAGAACAGTGATTTAAAGATTGTACCCAAGCACACCATTTTAATTAAGTGACATTCAAGCACTCCAGCCTGCAGTGCTGATTGCTTGAGTGGGTTTTTTGGGTTGGTTCTTCCATCTGGTGGGTGTACAGCATGGAGAGGAGAGCTTTGGAATTCCTGGAGCTTCTTCTGCCATTTGCCTCCTGGTGCCAAAATAACATGGAGCAATTGGGAAGAGTCTCCTGCCAGGTACTGGATTGAGAAATCTCTGTGTTGAAAGGAACTTAAAGGCTTGGTGTTCAGTCTGAACTGAATGAATTGCCAGAACTGAGCAGTGACATGCAGGTGAAATTGCCACCTGCAGAGCACCTGCCCGAGTGATGTGGATGCCCTTGGAAATGTATGGAAAATCTGGAATTCTGTTATCAACTCTCACTTGTGGAGACATCAGAAGTCCTCACATGACCCTTTGAGTTCCTCACACTTCCTGACAAACTGTCACCTGCTGCTTCTTATTCTTCAAATCCAACAATAATCTTTTCAGTTTTCATAGTCTTTTTTTTTTTTAAATTTCAGCCACCTCTTTTATTCTTTTCCTGTTCTCTTGTGCTGCCTGTGGAATGAATCCATCCCCTTGCATTTCTCTGCAGAAGCATGAATTTATGTGCCCTGTCTCCTCGAAGATTTGTTCTTATTTTTCTACTTTGTAAACAAGATTCACCACACTTCATAAATTTTGATCCCGTTTGGAAGTTGAAATTGTTTCTGATGTTTAAACCTGAAAGCTATTACAGCTTTGGCTGCTCTGAAAATCAAAGCTTCAGACTTGTCAGATTTGGGGATTGGAATTTTCTGGGGATTATAAATGGATACCTCTCTCTTAAAGGACAACACAGACTAATACAGTTTAAAAAAGCAGAATAACAGGGCAATATCCTTTAAATTTTGCCTTTTCTTTAGTCAGAATATGCTTATTCTTTCTTGTGCTTTTCATCCCTGAAATACTTTCTCCTTCAGCTGCTTTTTTTCTTTGTAAGGTATTTTAAGGCTGCTTGGATGCTGGTGCTGTGAAATCTAAAGAAAGCCATGAAGTGGTGGGCACAGGGAATGGGATGTTCTTAGCCACCTGATCTTTGGTTTGGGGTTGCTCAAGTCCTTTTTCTACCCATCATTAGGACATCACTATCAGTAAGCAGTCTTGTCATGATTAAGCAAGGAAAAACAGACACTGTTGTGACTTTCCCTCTGCAATTCTCCCTCCCCATGTAAACTCCCTCTTCATTAAACTAATTCTTTTCTTTTAATCAGAGCCCCATACCTGAAGCTGGTGCTTTATTCTGAACATGCACATCATGGGGATCCCAGAGTTCTGCTGCACTCTGAGGTGCTCCTTGGCTCTGCTGCTTTTCCTGTCTCTTTGCACTCAGCTGTCCCATTTGAAATATGAAATCTAGATGTTTCCACTGAAATGTCTCCTTCCTGAAATAGCCAGACAGAAAAGCCAACCTTGTCCTGGGCTGCATCAAAAGCAGCAGGGCCAAGGAAGGGATTCTCCCCCTTTACTCGGCTCGTGTGAGATCCCACCTGGAACTGTGTCCAGTTCTGGAGCCCCCAACATGAGAAGGACATGGAGCTCATGGAGAAAGTCCAGAGAAGGGTCATGAAGGTGTTCAGAGGGCTGGAGCAGCTCTGCTCTGGAGACAAGCTGGGAGAGTTGGGGTGTTCAACCTGGAGAAGAGAAGGCTCCAGGGAGACCTTAGAGCACCTTCCACCTTTCTTAATCTGTAGAGTAAACTGGAATCCTGTGTCCCTGCTGGTTAAGCTGAGTGATTGTGGAGAACACAGAAATATTGAAACTAGGGAACAAGCATGTGAAGATAAACCCTGATGTTGTTGGAGATCATTGGTAGCCCAGCATTACCTGCTCATTTTGTATTAAAGAATCATAGTCTGATGCATGTGAACAGTCCTAGAAACAGTGCTTCCCATTCCCTTTCCAAAGAGAGCTTTGTCTGCATCATTCATCAGCTTTACTTTCTTCTTCTTCACCCCACCACAATGAGGTATTTAAAAATAGCTTTATCCTGGTCTGAGCCAGTAGCTAAAGCTCTGTCCTGCAAGGAGGATCTAGGAGTGCAACTGTTTTCAAGAAATGATAAACAACAGGTCCCTGCTTCCTGTGCTAGGGCTCTAACAAGACTGTTTGAGAGAGACTCGCTGGTGCTGCCTCTTAATTTGAAACTTGCCTTAATTTGAGACTTGCCTGGTGGGAAATAAGAAATAAACTGAAGTGTGTGTCAGCCACCTGTGGAAGAGATTCTTTGATATAAGAAACATCAGAGCTAATTGATCTGAAGGTGGAAGGTTCTGTTATCAATTCCTAGAACAATCAAGTTCACCAAGAATCAACCACTCTGTAATATAATAAACACTTTCCCTGAAAAGAGAGAATAATCTTGACTCCCCTTGGGACACTTCAGGGTTTGTGCTTCCTGGGACACAGGGAGAGTGTTCATAGTAATAATAATAATAATTCTGACATTGGATTCTAGCAGGGATGTGTCAGTGACTCCTTCATGGTGGTGAACAAGACCCAGCTGTGACTACTAACTCCCAATCAGTTTTAATTCAGATGATAATTACTTCAGACACTGCAGGCTGACCTCAGGTTTACACAACAGAATTGTACTTAAATTCAAATAAATCATACATCCAACCAATATCACTTGAAAACTTAGGGCAATCAAAATGTGCTACATGAAGGGAATGCTCAATGAGCTGTTACTGAGCCATGATCATTCATCTCTTCCACAAAAGTGGTGCCCCTTGTTTTGGTGAAACGTGACAGCTCAGAACTCCAGGTGAAGCTGGGGAGGGAATTTTGAGAAGGGCAGGGAGTGAGAGGATGAGGGGAAATGGATTAAAACTGGAAGAGGGGAGAAGTAGGTGAGGCATGAGGAGGAAATTCTGTGCTGTGAGGGTGGTGAGACACTGGGAAGGGGTTGCCCAAGGGACCTTGTGGCTGCCTACTAAGCTGCAGTTGGTGTTTCACTTGGATAAGTATTCTTCTGTCAGCTTGAATTACTGATCTGCTTCTGCCCCTTTTATTGGAGCACTTCTGTATCTATCACAGTGCTGTCAGTGAACATTTCTCCAGCAAGAAGCAGCAAAAGGCAGGAAAAGAATAACTTAGAAGGACCAAGCCATGTTGTAAAATAGCTTCAGATCTGCTGGTTTTCAATAGAATTTGATTCTAGGTAGGTTCATCAATGACAGGTAATGGCTGCCTGGGACAGGGGAGTTTTGGGATTGAAAAGGAAAATGGAGTGAATTAATGGTGTAAAATAATGGCCCTACAGCAGAAATGAATCCCCATCCCTTCCACTGACCCTAGGATGATGATAACAATTGATGAATTTCTGGTGAGTGTCAGTTAAGTGTGTTCTCAAGCATGCTCTAGGTGTGTTTCAGTAGAAATGATTACTGTAAAATGGCTGTTAATGAGGAGAGACAATGACTGTTTCAGCACCTGAAAGGGAGAAGATGGGAATAATGAGAATAAGGGGGAGACAGATGGTCTTATAATAGAGGCTGATAATTTTCAATTCATTCCTCCTGTGCTCATCCACTGCAAGGATGACCTCTGCAAAGGTTTAAATGGCCAGTGATGGTGGCTTTCAGGTGGTGAAGATGTGGAAATGTCTGTAAAAGGGAAATATTTATTAGTAAGAACCTTGATAAAGGATGCTGAGAATCTGCTAGAACAACTTCATGTTTGGCTTCCATGTGGGTCAACAGCAGCTGCAGCAGCTCCTGGCAGGCATCAGGGGGCTGCTCTGCTGCTGCCACCTCTGAGCTCTCTCCAGGATGGGAGCAGCAAGTCCAGCAGGCACAGCAGGACTGCCTGGATTGGTGTGAAAGGGGAAATGTGGGCAGTCCTGCTGGTGTTCTCTCCAAAACACCAGTGACTTCCAACCCCACTGACTGCCTATGGATGCAGTTCCCCTGACAGACCCAACTGCTGCTTCTACCCAGCCCCCCAGCAAGGCTGCCACCTCCAAGGGGATGGGAGACAAGAGATCTTCCCTCCACTTTGAGGTTTGCCTGAAATCTACTGAGTTAGTTGGTCTCTTGGCTATAAGGTTGGGCTGTTAGTGTCCTCCCAGTGCCTGAAGGGGCTCCAGGAAAGCTGGGGAGGGGCTTGAGACAAGGGCAGGGAGGGAGAAGACAAGGGGGGATGGATTAAAAGTGGAAGAGGGGAGACTGAGGTTGGACATGAGGAGGAAATTCTTGGCTGTGAGGGTGGTGAGAGCCTGGCCCAGGTTGCCCAGGGAAGCTGTGGCTGCCCCATCCCTGGCAGTGTTGAAGGGCAGGTTGGATGGGGCTTGGAGCAGCCTGGGCTGGTGGGAGGTGTCCCTGCCCATGCAGGGGGCTTGGGAATAGATGAGCTTTCAGTTCCCTCCCAAGCCAAACCAGACTGGATTCTATGAGTTCAGCAAAACACCTACTCCCCTTGTTTTGTGGTGTTCAACAATCAAACTTAGTCACTTTGTTCTCCCAGGTCTGTGATGCTCTGTATGTGCATCCTAGAAGATTAAAACTCCTCTCACCAGTTTCTGTCTGCAGAGCCAGCCATGTTGTCTGACTGATCTGTTCTGCTGGAATGGGAATGTCTGTCCCTGCCACTACCCCTTCCCTTCTGGGCTGTCACATTCCTTCCTTGGTTGGCTGTGTAAGGCTTAGATTTTATAAGAATTTAGGGCCTTTTGGTAACATATCCTGATAGTGTTTGCCTTCTTTGAACGGGTGGAGGCTTCTCATCTGCTTCTCCTCCTCAGTGCAATAACCACTGTTCTGTCTTTTCCCATTTGCCCTGAACTGCATTTCTCATCACTTCATCAACACCTGACATGACATTGGTGTTTCTCAGCAGATGTTGACAAAAACCACAACCTGCTGTATTCAAAAAAAGGAAACCAACACACCACCTTGTGCAGCTTCACCATCATGGTTACTCCCTAATACTATGTTATGTGGCTGTACTTCCCCAGTGTATTTCTAGAACTTTTTGCTCCCACTTGCTTGGAAATGTATGAGTTTATCCTGGTTTGCTTGGTGCTTTAGGCAGCTGCAGTCATTCCACAAACCACTTCCATTTCATGGAGCATTGGTTGAAAACCAAAGCCTGCTTTCCAAACAGGCTTTTCCTTTTGTTCTGTAACAGCAGGAATTTGATGTGGGTTGAAGACAAGTGAACTCATTTTCAAAATGAGGTTCCAGCTGTGGATGTGTGGTTGATTTCCAGGGCACTGTTTGACCTGGGTATGTGCTTTCTAGTCCTGCCCCTCATGGGCACATGAAGTAGCAGCTCCAATGTTTCAATTAAGAACTTGTTTTCACAAACTACTTGAAACGCTGACATTTTCTCTCCTCATGCTGCCCAGGAGTGTCCTCACCTGGTGGTGTAGGACCATCCCTTTAGCTACTTGCCTGGGGGATGTGGCAGCTTTCCTAATTCAGTTGTGTTCACCCCTTGCAGGAATCAGCAAACATGCTGCGTCTTATGCAGAACAGGCTGAGGGAAGAGGAACAACAGCACCTGCTGAAGAGTGGAAGTAAGTGGGATTTCTACACCCTTTATATTAGCAGAAGAATTGTCAAGGACTGGCTACCTTATGTGATAGGTATCCATTTAAAAGCCTGAAGTGGAGGGGACATGGGGTAGGTGACAGAGTCAAGAGGGTATGTAGAATGATAGAATGGTGGGGGTTGGAAGGGACCTCTCCAGGTTGTGTCCATTGCCCCTCATCCTGTCACAGGGCATGACTGAAATGAGACTGTCCCCCTCAGCCTTTCCTCATGTGACAGATGTTCCAGTCCTTTCATCATCCTTGCAGCCTCCCTTGGACTCTCTCCAGTATATCCCTGTCCCTCTTGGCCTGGGGAGCCCAGAACTGGACACCATTCTCCACATGTGGTCAGAGTAGGGGGGGAGGAGAACCTCCCTTGACCTGCTGGACATGCTCTTCCTAATGCACCCCAGGATGGCATTGGCCTTCTTGGCCATGAGGGCACATTGCTGTCCCATGGATAACTTGTCCACCAGGCCTTCAGGTTCTTTCTCCATGAAGCTGCTTTCTAGCAGGTCAACCCCTAATCTGTACTGGTGCCTGGTGTCATTCCTCCCCAGATGCAGGACTCTGCACTTGTCCTTCCTGAACTTCATGAGGTTCCCCTTTGCCCAGCTCTCCAGCCTGTCCAGGTCTCACTGAATGACCACACAGCTTTCAGGTGTATCAACCACATATTAAAATGATAATAACTTTAAAAAGACAACAGTGAAACAAGGAGCATAACCTCTGTCATGTGCAAATTTGACCTGCAGTACTGAGGGATGGAAACCATCATCCACTGAACACTCAGTGCAATTGCAGGGAGCAAATTTTAGGCTCAATTTTACCATTCTCAAAGCCTGGACAAGCTGATTGTGGCCATAGCACTTGTCCCAGCACCATGGGATTGCTGATGAAAGGTCAGTTTGCCAGCAAACTTGGGTCAGAGGATTCTACCCAGGAAAACAGTTGTGTGGAGGGGAGTAGTCTCCATGTTTTGAGCTTGGCTGCCTCATATGACACATGTGCTGGTGTCCCGTGCAGAACTGGAATGTCATTTCTCTCCCCAGCAGTCAGCCTGGCACACTGCATGGCATGGGGTTCAGTTGTGTGTTTGGAATCATCCTTTAGGATGTGTCTTAACCTTCACAGATGAAAATCTCCCAGCTTGAAATGCTCTTTGATATCCCTCATCTTCAGAGTGGGGTCCAGGTTTGCCTGCTTGCACTGCCTTGATTTTAGTGTACCTGCAAAATGGGATTGCAATTAAATGTGGGGGTTTATTTTCTAAACTGACTCTTAATTAGCATTTTAGCTGAGGATCAGAAGGGAGTAATAAGCTCTTGAGATCTTGCAGCTAAGAAACCAGACTTGGCTCCTTTGGAGCCAAACATCAGTAAGATGAATTGCCCCTGTGAATTTAATATGGCAATATGTGCATTTTGATACAGTGGTGGGGAAAAACAGAAGGGGAGTTAATTCTCAGGATCAGAGGGGAGAGTTCATGGAAGCTGAAACTGAGGAAGGACACAACAGTTGTGCTTCCCAGTTGGTTTGCTGGCAGGGATTTTCAGAGCAAGCTCATGAAAGGGGAAATTCACTCATTTCTGCTCATCTTTGATTTGATTGGGTATCAAGACAGTAAGAAGTGAAGAAGTTTTAGCTGAAACATAGGATTTGTCATCTAAATTGAAAGAATGTGGAATTGTTTTGAGGATTTACTTGAGTCAAGTCCTGCTATCTGACCTTTTCCAGATAGCTTGGAAAACTGGTGGTCTTTTTGCACAACTGAAATAATAAGAACCTTGCCTTTCAGTGAGTGATTTAACTGCCACCTAAGGACATGAGATTATGACTTTTAGTGACCTAAAAACATGGCTGTGATACATTTCTATTCAAGCACTTAATTGCCATAATTACTAATTATTCTAGTGATAAGAGCACCAGGATCCTTTTTTTCAGTGCTGGCTCATTTATTGAGTGTGCCACAACCCTGGAAAATGAAGTCCTCTCCCTCAGCTCCAACCTGCCTTTATCTGCACAGGGTGTGGGAGACAGCAGAGGTGGAACTGGGAGAAGAAATGTGAGTCTGAGAGGTTGTTTCCCAGTCACAAGTGTGGCTCCACAACTGGGTGCTGGGAGGTTAATTTAGTGCAGGTTGTAAAGCTGAGACCTCTCTGTGGTGAGCAGGTACCAGGCTGTGCTTTCCCCTTCTCTCTTCTCCTCTCATTGATGCTTAAATGATGCCCTGTAGACAATTCAAACGCAAGATATTTGCTTTGGTAGGAGAATACAGAGCTTGGTGCCTTAAATGGTGTAGTTGGTGCCTTGAAGGGCTGTGCTTGCAGAGCCATTCCACACAGAATCACAGAGTGGTGGGGTTTGGAAGGGACCTCTGGAGATCATCTAGTCCAGCTCCCTGCTAGAGCAGGGTCCCCTAGAGCAGATCCCACAGGAATATGTCCAGGTGGGGTTGGAATGTCTCCAGAGAAGGAGCCTCCACAGCCTCCCTGGGCAGCCTGTCCCAGGGCTCTGTCACCCTCACAGGAAAGAATGATTTTCTTATATTTAGGTTAAACCTCCTGTGCTCCAGCTTGTGATCATCTCAGTGATGATGTTACGATAATCCCAGGATTCTAGTCACTAGAAAATACACAGTTTTTAGCACAAAAGGAAATGAAGAATCACAGCAGAATTGGTGCAGCATCACTGACCAGCTTTGCTGCCCAAGTCCTTCCAAAGGTTCCCAGTGACATTCACACTAGGAATGAGAAGCACTATTTGGGATGGAGTTCCTGTTGCAGAGGATTCCCCAGAGCCCTTGATCAGGCAGTTTGGGATGTTCTTCCCATGTACTGTGAGCACTGTGTGTATGGTGGGGAGATGTGTTGAGAGTTGGGGTGTTCAGCCTGGAGAAGAGAAGGCTCCGGGGAGACCTTAGAGCACCTGCCAGTGCCTGAAGGGGCTCCAGGAAAGCTGGGGAGGGGCTTGGGACAAGGGCAGGGAGGGAGAGGACAAGGGGGAAGGGATGAAAACTGGCAGAGGGGAGATTGAGGTTGGACATGAGGAGGAAATTCTTGGCTGTGAGGGTGGTGAGAGCCTGGCCCAGGTTGCCCAGGGAAGCTGTGGCTGCCCCATCCCTGGCAGTGTTGAAGGGCAGGTTGGATGGGGCTTGGAGCAGCCTGGGCTGGTGGGAGATGTCCCTGCCCATGCAGGGGGTGGGACTGGATGATCTTGAAGGTCCCTTCCCACCCAAACCATTCCATGTTGATATAGAATTAAGTATTTCCAGTAGTACAGAAATGAGGGTTTGTTGGGGTTTTTTGTGATGAGAGGTAAGTAAATAGCTGTTAGTTTTGTCATCTGTGGTCCACATCAGATGCTCTTAGAGAAACCAGTGTCCAGTGAGGTGTTTCTCACCACCTTGTGCCCTGGTGGCACATCCAAGGTTGCTGCCAAGTGACAAATGCCAATTGTTTGAAACTCAGGGCTTGGTTTCCTTGTGCTTAATGGAGCAGGGACTCTAAAAACATGGTATTAGACACTATTTGGTGAGCAGTGGGAGGGCTGTTGGTAGAGCTGTTGTTAGGTGAGGACACGTGAAGAACTGCTCTGATAATGGTTTGTTGTGAGAGGAGAGGGCTGGGGGTTCACTGGCCACAGCAGCAATTCAAGGTGGTTTTTCAGGTTCATTCAAGGTTAAAAAAAGGAGGTGCTTGAACAAAAAGTAACAAGTGGAAATGTTTCTAGACTGAAAACCATTTCTTTCAGCCTAGTCTGCTTATATCTTTTCTAGACCTTTCTATTTTACACATTTTTCCACTGGGTTTTCTCACACTCTGTCTTCTAAAGATGATTTTTTTCCACTTAAAATCAGACTATTTAAAACTATAATGAAAAGGAAAATATTTTGGTTTCAAATGATAAAAAACGATCCCTTTGAGTTTTCCCCAATATTTTCTGTGTTTCTTTTGGGTTAACACTCTGCCCAGAATGTTATTTCATTTTGCAAAGGTGTTGGCTGTAAAATTATGGGTTGTTTTGTTTTTAATGGAAATGTGCCACTTTTCTCATGTGCTGCTTGGCCTGTAAGGCTGAATAAATACCCACGTGCCACAGCATTTTGGAACTTGCACCACTTCAGTGTTCTTCAGCAACAGCAACAGGGTTTAACTGATGCTCTTGGAGAGCAAATAAATGCTGTGTTAACATGAAAGAAATGTTAGAGCAAACAGGTGATGTGCTTTGGAGAGCAAATCACAGGAGGCTGTTGCAGTTTGGTGCTGCACTGGATCTTTTGTGCCCTTTCCACTCCAGAGCTGGTGTTTCTGAACCTGACAGCACTTCAAGAAAAAGCCCCATTGCAGCAGTTGTGGCATTGGAGGCTGCAGCAGGGAGTTGCTGGATAATTCCCACAAAGACAAGATGCCTGGATGATTTTGCTCATGCTCAGCACTCTCTCCAGCAGGATGCTCAGGCCATCCATCTTCTTGTACCAGACACTTGGAACTTGTCCACAATAGTCTTGTGTTCTGCTCGTTAAATAATTGCAAATTCATGTGCTAATTGAATTGCACTTGGATGGATTCTTGGCTTTTAAGATCATTCAAAGTAGTTATGGTCACTGGCTATGACCTCTCTATAAAATGGGCCAAAAAATATCTTGGCTGCTTATTCCTGTGCCAAGATTCCAAATCCCACTTGAAATGGAGCTTGTCACCAAGAGTTATTTTTAATAATTCCAAGCTACAGAGACCTGTATCTTCCCTGGGCAGGGATTGATCTTCCTGAACAAAAAGAAAAGACCATTTCAGAATGACCAAGGAAGGTAAGAAGTGCACTTAAAGCAACTGGTCCCACCAGCTCAGGTTGCTCCAAGCCCCATCCAACCTGCCTTTGAACACTTCCAGGGATGAGGCAAAATCCAAATGCTCACCATAAATCCCTACCAAGATTTGTTTCCAAGGTAGAACTCAGTAGAAGTGATCCACTGGGTTTCTGGGCTTAATCGTTCACCTGATTCATCTTTTCTTCATTTGCATGGAAAGGTAATGCAGGATTTTTAAAGTAGCTGAAACCCAAGAGTGCTTTGGAAGACCAGAGGTAGAGCTGGGGCACAAGGCACAGCTTTTGGGAGCTTCTTAGAGGTGCTCTGTGACATCCACGTGTGGGCTGAACCCCAGAAAACTGCAGCTCCCATCACTGACAGGCAGGACTTGTAACATCTGAGTGAGTGGGGGAGAAGGGTAAAAGAACTGGTGTGAGAAAGGGAGGCTTGAGAATAGCAGAGAACCTGGGGAAAGAACAAAGGGGTTAGGTGAGAGGAGGGAGGGGAAAAAGCTGTTGAAACATTTCCTTTCATAAAGCAGCAGCTTGGGGTCCTTCAGCCACTGATTCTCCCTCCACAGCAGGTATCACTGCTATTGCAAGGCACTTACTCACCCTGAGATCTTCCTGCAAGTCTCACTTTCCAAAAGAAAGAGACTGGAGGTATTTGTGTGATGAAATGAGCTTCCTTTGAGGTGAGCTGAAAAGGGTTCACATGGTCCAGGAGAGCATTCAGCCCTCAGTGTGGGGGTTAGGAAAGAGCACTTTTATGCACAGCAGGAGGTGGCAGATTCATTCCGGTTTATTCCTCTTACCATGGCTTTGTCCCAAGGGAAATAGATTTTACATGTTAGATCTGAGAGCCTGGTACACACAAAAAAACCCAACACATTTCCAGAAAAGTGTAAAATTGTTGTTTGAGTTGTTAGAGACATGTTCCCAACCAGAGCAGAGCTGGGTCCCTTTGCCTCTCTGCTCTAAGTCCTGTCCCCAGAGGGGGTCTTACTGGGTTTGACACTTTGGGTTGTCATTGCAGAGCACTGGTTCCATTCATCACCATCTCAGCTGGCAGGTCGTGCTCAGGAGGTCCCAGCGTGAGAAGCAGAAGGTGCTAATGGGGGTGGAAGAGAAGTAGTTTGGCAAAGAAATCCTAAGGGCTCTGCAGCATCCTCAGCTCTGGCTGGTGGATGCACAACAGGAGGAGCACAAAGGACAATCTCTGAAAGGGAGAAGTGGCTGCTCAGAGAAAATTAAAAAGAAGGGGGGGAAAAAACCAACCCACAAAGTAAGAGTGAGGATGTTTTATTAGCAGCAGTGAGAACCGTTGCAGGCGAGAGTCTCATTCTTCCAACACAGAGAGCACAAACCTGAATCCTTTCTTTAGGTTCCATGTGGCTCTTCCCGAGGAGTTTGCCTGGGCAAGAGCTGAACAAAACCCAAAACCTCCCTTTCCTGAACACCAGGTAAACAGAAACAGTCTCAGGGTCACACAGCAGTGAGTGATGTCTTCACTTGCCCAAGAACAAAAGTGCAACACAAATAGAAATTGTAGCTAACGTTGCTGGAGCCTCATAATCTTACCAAGGCATCAAATATATCTCAGATTTTGTCATTAACTTGATATTGTCGTGAAAAACATTATGAGAAAATGTCTAATATTTGTATATTGTCCAGTAATTAAATATTGCAAAGATGTGTCAGCTCATTACTAATCGTAATTAAAGTAGTTCTTTCCATTTTCAGCTCAGACATGTGTGTAATTAAATGTACCTGAGAAAAAAATTGCCTAATTTCTCTAAATAATCAACAGCTATTGTTGCTGTGCTGGGTGCTGGCCTCACATGGAGTCCTTGGAGGGGTTTGTTATAGCAGGGCTGGTTCCTTAAGCTTCTGGAGAGAGGCCACCACATGGCATCAGCTGCAAGCTGTGGGATCAGCTGGGGTAGAGGGGCTCATCTCTCCAGGAGGAAGAAGAGATCATAGGGTGGAAGGAGCTGAGGCTCAGGAGTTGAATGTTTGAGGAAGGGAGTCAATAATCCTAAGTGGGCAGAAGCTGAAAGTGGAGCTTGGTTTTGGTGAGCCCAGGAGCTTGCACAAGCAGGTTGGCCTGAAGAAGGAGACAGGGGGAGAAGGAGATTGAAACGGAGCAGAGTCTGCTCTGAACTTCCCACCCACTGTTTTACTCCAGAACAGGTTCAGAGGGGAATCACCTTGGTTGACCATGCCTGTGAGCCTCAAGGTGACCTGGAGAACAGTCCTCCCTTTTCTTTGCAGGCACTTTGAAGTGTCTGAAGACTCTTTTCATAGTTTCAAACACCTGAAGAACAATTTAATCTGAGTCCGTTAGGTTTGTTCCAATTTGCTGGCTGGGGAGCTGGGAGGAAGGGACTAATCAGGCTTTAGTTTGGCTAGAAAGAGAAAAACAGATCATGAAAATACTTGCAATTCCTGCATCTTGGGAATCTTTCTTGTCTTCCAGGCATCTTTGAGCTTGGCTGTAACTGCTTTCATTTCTCTGAGGACACCTCATTGTGTTTTTCTAACCTACAATGAGATGACAGGCAGACTTGAACAGACTGCTAGCATCTCTTGCAGCCCAGTGCTCCTGTGGGTTGGCTTGGGTGGTGTTTATCAACTGTTTGGGTTTTTTTTCCACCAGATAGTGATGATTCTGACATAGAGATTCAAGAGGATGAAGGATCCAACAGTGAAGTAGAAGACAAGCACAACACAAAGCAGCACGTGGCCATGGAAACACTGCTGCAAGGTAATTTCCTTAATTGCTTTTATTCAGAAGGATGTACTGGACTTCTCTGAGTAATCCTAAATGTAAAGAGATCCTGTTTATTGTTTGCTGCTCAGTTCTTGTGAGCTGTAAGGGGACAGTGTCAGTGGGGGGGGAAAGAAAATGTGTTTTCAGGGGAACAAATCGAGGATTATACATTGAAAAAAAGGACCACGTGAGGAAAATCCTTCCTGGGTTATTATTGCCTTGCAGATTCTGAAGTAGCTTCATACAAAGCCTTAGAAAAATAATAGTACATCTCATTGCATTTCTGTCCCTGTAGCTGTTGACACTCATTCTGGTAGAGTCTTCTTCAAAATACCTATAATGAGTCCATCAGTGTGTCCTGCTGCTGTCATGGGTGCAACACACCTGAGTTATTTTCCTACAGGGAAGGACATCTGGTTTCTGGTGCTGTTCATGTGAGGTGGAACCTGCAGCCTCAAGCTGCTGATTCCACTAGGGCCCTGGGCAGGAACAACTCAGAAATGACTGTCTGAGGGTCTTTGTTTCACTTAGGTGGAAAAAGAAACCTTCTGCTTAGTCTGTAGTCAAGCAAAATGAAACCAGACAATCAGATTCGTTTTCCTTGGTGTTCTTTTGAGTGGTCAGTGATTCTGACCATCAGCAAATGCCTCTCTGGGTCCTGAATGAAATGCCTGTGTGGATAATTTAAGGTGCTATTACTTCTTCCTGAACTTGTTCCTTAGATAAACTGCTAATGTGTGTTTTTTTCTGAGTTGCATTCTGTTCTCCCCTCTCTGACCAGAGCAAGAAGCTGAAGTTCTCAAGTCAGTATCATTCAAGCATTTTTATCCTCACTTCTTCTGGTTTTTTTTTTGTAAAACTTGAACATCCTTGAAAAATGCTGGAAACATCACTTATTCAGGAAGGATATTTCCATGGCAGTTTCTCATGGGAAGGTTTTTATGCTGGTTTTGGAGCTTTGGAGGCTCTCAGACTGTGGTGCCTCACCTCAGAGGACACCATAACCTAGTGCTGTGGGTACAGGCTGCAGCCAGACCCAGCTCTTCAGTTTTAGGAGCAAAAAACTTCATTAGAAAAATGGTAGATTTTGTTCCAAGTAGCATTTTTTCTAGGAAGAGCTTTGTTATCATTAATTACACTTACCAGAGACACAGCCTTAGCTTGTCAGGCTTAAAGCAAACAGTTAAAATCCCTGAGTTGTTTTGTCTGCTGTGCTGTTGGGATTGTTTTCCATGCTTTTGTAGGTCCCTTCCTAGTGTCTAGTAAACTGCTCCTGGCAGATAATGATCCTCTGACTTGTGCATGCTCTGAACATGCTCTTTGCTGACTGATCACCATCTTGGGCAAGTTATCCAGTAGCTGGAGCTGGAGCTACACTGTGAGGTTGACAGTGGGCTCTCTGTCTGTACCACCGGCTTTGGGTTAAAGTGTCTCCACTTTTTGTGTATGGAAACTCAGCCTTGGGGTATCTTTGCTGGTGTTGAGTGCACTCACTCAGTCCTGCCCATTTTTACCTGTCCAGAGCATAGGAACCAAAGCTTGGACTCTTGTCAAGACACAGCAGTCGGGTCAAAGCTTCCCATGGGGAGCCCCATCCTGATCCAGAGTTATGTGGTCACATGTATGTGACCAGCAGCTCTAGCCCTGAGAACAGGCTCAAATCTGCCCCTTTCCATCTGTGTGAACAGGTCCCTCATCAATAGTGAGGCCCTACATTTGGCTGTGTGACCCTCACCAGCTTCAGTGCTGGAGACATGTCAAGACTTGACAGGACACCCACCCCCTTTGTTCAGCCTCAGAGCTGAGGAGAAGGTAGAAGAGGATCAGGCTGCCAGCAATTCCAACCAGGATGGTACTTGCAGAGCTGCCTTATGCCAGTGTGACAGTTCTGACAGGACAAGAGGCAGTGGACATGCTGACAGGGTGAACTTTGGGATCTCAGCCTCTCACTGCTGCTTGATGAGTCCTCTCCAATGGAAACTCTGAACCTGCTCTTTCATTTTCCCCCAGTGTCAACCACGAGCCAGGCTTCATGCTGATTCTCTTTGTTCTTGCAGGAAAAGCTGGCACACGGGTCGTGGGGACAATGCAAGGTGGAGACACTGAGGAAGATGTAAGTGACCATCCCATCTGCCTGTAGAGCTTCTCCAACTTTAGACCCCAGGCCTGCTTTTCCCCACCTCTCCTGCAGCTGACTGCTCTGCCATCTGCATAGACACATTTCCCTATTTTTCTGTTGCTCCTGGAGTCTCTGTGCACTGCCCAGTGCTTCAGCCTCAGCATGCAGACCAGAGCTGGTGGCACACAGCTGCAGGAAAGCTGCTTCCTTGAGCTGCTGGGAAGAGGGGATCAGTGCAGTGTAGCAGGAGTTGGATGAGTGGGTCTAAATCACCTGCATTGCCCACAAACCACATTCCTTGGAGCCCTCCTGTACTAACACACAGCATCAGTCTCCAGCTGATGGGGCAGGGATGAGAGCTGAGCTGTGAGCCCCTTGGCATCCCTGCCTTGTGCATAAAGCTGTCCCAGAGCTTTGTGTCTGCTTAGGGTTGACCTGCTGAGCCAGACAGTGGCTACTCAGGTTGTCAGAGCAGGCCCTTCTTCTGACTGCTGTGCTCAACCTGGGACAGGTGTGGGCAACCTTCCTGTGCTTCCCTCTCCTGGGGCTCTATCTGTAGCAGGAAGCTGAAGCCAGCTGCTGAGATGTGGTTTGCACCCATACAGTGAGCTCTCCTCACCATCCCAAAAAGGTGCTGGCATCCAAGCTACCACCTAGGAGCAGTGTGGGGCTGCCCTGTTACCCAGGGGATGCTTTAATATTCTTTTGGAGAGTGCTTGTTGGCACAGGCCAACAGTGTCCTTCCAGGGATGGGGCAGCCACAGCTGCTCTGAGCAACCTGTTCCCAGAACCATAGAATCATTTGGGTTGGAAGGGACCTTAAAGACCATCCAGTTCCACCCCCCTGCATGGGCAGGGACACCTCCCACCAGCCCAGGCTGCTCCAAGCCCCATCCAACCTGCCCTTCAACACTGCCAGGGATGGGGCAGCCACAGCTTCCCTGGGCAGCCTGGGCCAGGCTCTCCCCACCCTCACAGCCAAGAATTTCCTCCTCATGTCCAACCTCAATCTCTCCTCTTCCAGTTTTCATCCATTTTCCATTGTCCTGTCCCTCCCTGCCCTTGTCCCAAGTCCCTCCCCAGCTTTCCTGGAGCCCCTTCAGGCACTGGAAGGTGCTCTGAAGTCCCCCTAGAAAATCCCTTCACAAAAGCCTATTACAGACCCCAGACCCTAAGGGAGGAGCAAAGCACTGGCTTGGATGAGAAAGCAGGGGTTAAGGGTGGACAAGCTGTGACCTTGCACAACTCCAGGGTCCCAAGGAGAGGGGACATAAGAGTAGTAGGAAGCTCCCAGTGTTCACCACCAGATGCAATATCCATTTGCCACGGCTGCTGGGCTGAACACTGGCAGGTGAAGCTCTGGGCAGACTATTGCTCCTGCAGGCAGGCCCAGAACAGAGAAGATACCCCTGCCCATCCTCTCCTTTACTCTGGAAAGGGACTTGCAGACCATGCTCTGCTCTTCACTGCAGCCAGCCTGGATGTGGTTAAGGCTGTTTGCTGCCTTCTGGGAAATGATTTGTGCCCTTGGCATTCAGAACCATTTCTGGAGAAGGTCAGGAGTGCCAGTGCTGTAGGTGAAGGTGTAGTGACCTTAGTCTGATTGTCCTTGACCATGTTCTTGCCAGATTTGGATAGTCATCCTCTGCAATGTCTCCTTCCTCTGGGCTTCCCTGTTCCCAGGTTTTCCCCATGTCTCCCTGTTGGCACAGCCCAAACATACCCAGGTGTGGAGTCCAAGGCCTTCAGCCTCTCATTGCCCTCAGCTGCAGCCACTTTGATTATCTCCTGGCTCTGCCCTCCTCATCTCAGCACAGCTGAGGGGCTTGCTCAGGGACTCTTGCAGGCAGCCAGGTGTCTGGAATCAGGGAAGAAAAGGAGTGAGGCTGGTTTGAACCCTCAAAGAGTTAATCAGGTTATGGAGTTGAGAGCAGACTTCAGCCTGCCCGGGAGCCAGCAGTGCTGTACCTGGCTTTTCTGCCTTCTCCCCTGCTCCCATTTTGGTTACTTGCTGTGTTCTTTTATGTTCTTGTGCTTTTTTTTTTTTTCCCCTGCTCTGCCTCTCCTGTTCCTTCCACTCTGGTTCTCCAAGGGGAGATCTGTCCCAGCACGGCCAAGCATGCACAGGATCAAGGCACAGGTGGGTTTCTCTGCTGCAGTCAGTTCTCTTTCTCTATACCTCGATTTTTTTTGCTCTCTCCATAGGTATCACTTGAAAGTTAAACACCTGCAAGGTTTTTAATACCACAGATTCAGCAGAAGTCAGGGAGGTCGTTCTTCTCAGCCCCCTGAAGCAGGGAAAGAAGTTTGCAAGAAATGGAATGAAGCAGCTGCTGTCTAGCAGAGCAGGGAGCTGCTGGTGGAAGCCATGGGGTAGCTCTTAGCTTCCAGAGGCAGCTGAGCTCTGGGTTTTTGTTCTTTTGGAAGGCCAGCAGCACAGCAGCCCAAGCTGGAACAAAAGCTCTTGCAGAATCTGCTGCTGCTCCCCAGAGCAAGTCTAAACCTTTCCCACAGCCCCCAGGGTGGGTGACTGCTCAGAGGGCAGGGGAGAAAGCAACATAACATCAGCCAGCAGTGCTGTCCTTTCCTTCTGAGCTGGCAAGGATGCCTTGCCACCTGAGGACTGAACTGGCCATGAATTCTGTTTGCTTTCCTGTTTGCAGGAGGACTCGGGGGATAGTGAAATTGACCTGGATGAAGACGAGGAGGAGGATGATGTGGAAGATGACAGCATGGAAATCTCCCTGAGCAAATCCAGTCACCGAGCAAGGAAGCCAGAGCCACTAGAGGAAAGTGATAATGACTTCTGACCCTTCAGTAGCAGGACCTGGAGGCATCTGGAAGTACAAACTTTGCAGGCTGGGAGCTGATATCCTGCTATTTGTAAAGCATTTGTCAGCATGAATTCAAGAGTTGGGAAATAATGTTCATTAAACTTGAAAATTAAGCTTGGATTCCCAATCTTCTGACTCCCAAAGCATGAGCAGTTGATCCATAATGAGAATCACAGAAATGGGGAGTGCAGTTATTTCCATAATTGCATTAGAACTGGCCCTCCTGCACTGCAGTGCCAAGGAATCACACTCCAGTGAGCATCATGTCCTTCATTTCCCTGCATTTTATTATGTCCAAACAGATTAATTTTTGTTTTGGCTTAATAAAACTGGATTAAAAGCTGCTCTGGGAACACACTGAAATGGATTGTAAATCTGGCTTAAATCTATTTATCCTAAATGTATCCTGTACTTCACCGTGGACTTGCCTCCACAAAAAGAGGATCAGTTGTACTGAGAGAGTGGGGAATCCAGTGGAAGGGTCCCCAAATCCCAGCCTCAGTGCAGCACCTCTTAGGATTTCCCTGTCAGTGGGAATTCTCAGGCTTCAGGGGGGTGTGCTGGAGTGTTCTGAGAGCACCTGTGTGAGACTCTGCTGTGCCCTGAAAATCAGTCCTAATGAAATGAAATTAGCCCTTTAATTCTGCTTCTGTTTTCAGGGTGGACTGAGATTTAGGCCCTCAAATGGGCCAGAAGTTGGGCTTTTGCTCACCAAGTTATTCTGGTTGTTCTGTCCTGAAGAGCTGGAGTTTGTTGTGTCTTTTAGCTCCACTTTAGCGTCGCGATTTGTCTTCGTGGGAGCAGAAGCCAGTGCTGGATGAGAAGAGTTCTTTTTGGTGTGTCTTCATCAGGGCCCAGGCTGTTCTCCTGCCCTTCCCTTTTTTTCCATCACCCCAGTATTTTGCTTTCCCTCCTTTTGAAGTCCAGAGTCAGGTCCAGCCCCTCCATTACTGTGCTGAAGGATGGGAATACGTGAGTCACTTGGAAAAACAAGAGCTTCTTTCATCTCTCCATGTTTCAGGCCCCAAGGGTGGAGCCTTCACACCCAGAGAGTTCTCCAGCAGCAGAGTTCAGACCTTGAAATGTCATGTCAAGGTGGGACAGAAGTTTTCAGGTAAATACAGTGCAGTTTTGGTGCAGTAGCAGGACATGTGGGTGCAGCCACGGGCTGATGTGCACAGAGCTCTGCAGGCTGGAGCTGAGCTGCCTGATGATGAGGACACTTCTTGCCCCCTCCAAAGTGAACTGGCATTTTGCACCTGACTTGAAAGAAAAGCAGCCACAGAAGATGTTCTTGGTGCTAGACCCCTGCTGCAAAGCCATCAGGGTGGGCCTGTGACAGCCAAGTGCCTGTGCCTGCCACATCCCTCTCCCAAGGGCTGAGAGTATCCTGGTTTTAGGACCAGGATTTTTTCCATGTTATGCAGGGAATCTTCTGGTCCTCCATGTGTGCTGAGATATCCCTGATCCATGAGAGGCATTTCCCATGAGTTTAGGCCCAGTCTTCAAGCCTGGGCTGCAGATTGAGTTTCCATCTTTCCTGTATTGTAAACTGGGATGTAAAACTGACTGAAAACCTGGTGTGCCCAGAACCAGAGCCTCTCCAGGCTGTGGGGCAGCCACACTTGGCTTTGCAGTGCCTTGTGCCCAGCAGGACCAGCAGCACCATTAGGAGCCTGTGCCTGTGGAAACACTCCCTCTGAGCACTTGCTGCTTTCAGCTCAGCAGTGTTTCTGTGTAGCTGGGTCTGTGCATATGCAGACAGATCTCTGGAGGCGTTGCAGGGCAGGTTGGATGGGGCTTGGAGCAACCTGGGCTGGTGGGAGGTGTCCCTGCCCATGCAGGGGGGATCTACATGATCTTTAAGGTCCCTTCCAACCCAAACCATCCCACGATTCTGTGGGTTTTGCTGGGGAGGGACTTTTCGCAAGGGTATAGAGGGATAGGACAAGGAGGAATGAATTAAAATTGGAAGAGGAGGGATTTAGGTTAGAAATTCTTCCCTGTGAGGGTGGTGAGACCCTGGCCCAGGTTGCCCAGTGAAGCTGTGGCTGCCCCATCCCTGGCAGTGTTGAAGGGCAGGTTGGATGGGGCTTGGAGCAGCCTGGGCTGGTGGGAGGTGTCCCTGCCCATGCAGGGGGTTGGAACTGGATGATCTTGAAGGTCCTTTCCAACCCAAACCATGCCATGATTCTGTGGTATTTCAAATTGTTGTTAAGTCCCCGTTCCCTGAAGCTCTAGAGCACAGGAGCTGGCTCAGGGCTGTTGATCCCTCTCTCTCCATTGGTGTTGCAGGTAAAGTTTCATCACAGGCTTTGGGCAGAGCTGGACCTGAACCTCAGCCTGCCCAGAAATAGTGATGAAAGAAATAGGACTTGAATCCCTCAGTGCCAGAGTATCCTGGTGAAGATATTACATGTGATGATCCACAACCACCAGAGGAAGGCAGCACAAGGCAGCCAGGAACCCATTTATTTCCAAGTATGTTTGTGTTGCTCAGCCCAGCCTTTCTGCAGGGCCCCTGAACTGGTCTCTCACTGTCCTGCCAGTGGCTCAGGGTGGGGCAGGGGGCAGTGGCTGGAGTGGGCTCTAGGGGTTGCAGAGTTTGGCCATTGATCCCCCTGCAAACCTGGCAGCTTCTGGAGAACTGCTGGGTCTCTGCTGCACACGAGGGCATCACCTGGCACCTCTGCTGCCAGCAGCTGCCTGCCCCAGAGGTGACCTGCTGGAGAGCACCCTGCCTGCAGCTGGGATGTCAGGAACACACATCCCAAGGTGACACAGCTTGTCACTGATGACAACAGCAGGAGACCCAAGAAGTCCAGCCTAGGGAGGCAGAACTTGGTGATAAGGCAGTCTGGGTGCAGCAGGCCCATCCTTGGGCAGTGCTTTTCCTCTTACAAACACCCTTCCCCTCCTCCAGTTATCCTGAGGGTTCTTTATTTCTCAGAGCCCTTCCAGATGGTTCCAGTCCTAAGCCTTGGGCTGCCTGACTCTTCCAAGAGGCTTTGACAGACGCTTCAGTCACCCTTGGCCAGCACCAGCCTGTTCTCAAGGGCAGGGCAAAGGCACAGGTCACACTCACTGCTTAGGACCCTGCTCTCCCTTTGGCATTTCACCCATTCCTTGAAGGTCCCACAGGGTCTGGATGAACAGGGACATGGTTGCACATCCTCCATTGAGTCTGGACCCTCCTGCACTGCTGATCCAGGGGCCCCAAGTCCTCCTGGCCTGTGCTGGGGAGCTCAGGAGCTCTCCTTGCCCCAGCTTTTCTCCCTCAGATGGGTGAGCAAAGGGCCAAGCAGCTCCCTGCAGAGGGACACTGGCCACAGGGACCCACTGGGCCACCTCACTGTGACCAGGCACCCTCACACGTCCACGACACAGTTGGGTGAGTTTGTCCGGATGGCATCTGAGATCATCTTGGCTCCTGACTGGCCGATGCGGTTCCCCTGCAGGCTGGGAGCAAAGAGAAGAGGAGTTCAGGCTTGGACACAAGGCTGAGCAGGATCCTTGGTGGGTACCAGAGGTGTTCCCCAGCTTTGCACCACCATCATCTGCATCCTCTCCACACCATCCAGGAGCTCTGGCTGGGATGCAGGTCACAAGGGAGCCCAGAAGCAGCCAGGTGAGACACTGGAGAAAGGCCCTGGGGAGCTGGAGGGACTAAGCCAGCCTCTCCCTCTGATGTTTTGGAGAGTAATTGGGTTTTGGGGTGGTTTTTCACCCCAGAAGCATCCCCACAGAGGAGCTGAGGGGTCTGGAGCTGTGCAGGGATGGTGGCTGTCACACCAGGAGGAGCCACAGGGTGCCCTTACCCCCTGCCCATTGGGGAGGTCCCCGTAGGGCAGCTGGGAATGGACAGTGCCAGTGGTGGGGAAGGTCACTTGGTGGTTCCCATGGTCTCCCCTGTCCCTGCCTTACTGTCCAGCTCAGGTGCCACTTACTTCACGTAGGTGAGGCCGTGGTTGCCCTTCAGCGCGGTGGCGATGCAGATGGCTCCATCCATGCCCAGGGAGTTCTCCTGCAGGCTGCAGGAGACAGGATGGTCAGAAAGCACCAGCCCAGGGAGATGTGACCACCAGGAGGGAATGTATAGCAGGAACTTTGAGAAAAACCACCAGCTCTGGGGTTTACCCCACTGAGAGCTGCTGGCCTGGCCATGTCCTTGCTGCTTCCTCCCAGGGAAGGTCTGGAAAGTCTGGTTCCCACCCCAGGGAGCTGGGTACTCACTTGAGCCAGCGGAGGCTGCAGTTCACCTTCAGTGCATTGGCCATTGCCTGGGCCCCTGTCACACCAATGGAGTTTCCTCTCAAGCTGCAGAAGAAGGCAGGTGGTGGGGAAGGACGGCCCAGGACAACAGCCCTGTGCTGTCCATGGGTGAGAGGAGGAGGTGGAAGAAGTGGCCCCACACCAGTGAGTCAAGGGGCAGGCAAGCCCAGCTTGATAGGCCATGATGCAAGGGTGGAAGCAGGTGCTGAGCTAAGGACCAGGGCCTTGGACACTCTCAGGAGGTGGTGTTGCAGCCATGGGGACTTGGTGGCTCCACTGTTCACTTACTCCAGGATCTGCAGGCTCTTGTTGACCATCAAGGCTTCTGCCAGGGCTTGGGCACCAGCTGCACCAACTGAAGCTGCCTGCAGGCTGCAAGAGAACAAGGACGTCGTGAGTTGGCCATGGTGTCCTAATTAGAGAAGCTAATTAGACTGTGATTCCCGGGCCCCACCACAGCCTGGATACTCACTGGAGATCTGCCAGAGTTGTGTTGACCTTCAGCGCAGCAGAGAGGGCAGCCATTCCCTCATCTCCAATGGCATTCTCCTGCAAGCTAAGACACATGGTGGGGACACAGGATGGACTGGAGCACATGGAGGAGGCAGCATGTCAAGCCACCTCCCCTGGAGCAGCGTGGGGGCAGAGCCCTTGGGCAGGTCCTAGGAGGAAGAAGTTGCCCAGGACCTCCCTGCCCATGTCCCCACTTACTCAAGGCTGGCCAGGCTGCGGTTGGACTGTAGTGCCTGTGCTAGGGCTGTGGCAGCTTTTGCCTGGATGAAGTTCCACTGCAAGCTGCCAACAGGAGAGAACAGGAGGGTGAAGCCCAGGGCTGTGAGGATGCCCCAGTCCCTCCAGGCTCAGCACCCATCTCCTTCCATCCTGCTGGAGGCTGGGACGTGACCCAATTGCAAGACCGCTGGGTCCATCCGGGATGGCACCACACACATCCCATGGAAGGGTGACCTGTTGTCACAGCCTGGGGGGGCTGAGGTCCAGGAGCAGTGTCCCTGCCCCGTGTCCACACAAGGAGCTGCAAAACCAGCCAAGTTCAAAGGGAAACTCACTGCAGGGAGGTGAGTGCCCGGTTGTCCTTCACAGCTAAAGCGATGGCCTTGCCGCCCTCATCGCACAGCAGGTTTGCTGCCAAGCTGGAGAGGGGGGACAGAGGTCACAAGTCACACGCACAGAGTTTGGGACAACTCCAGCAACACTGCCCAGCACCGTGGGTGCCCTCCTGGGGCCCATGGGACTTACTCCAGCTTCCTGAGGGTGCTGTTGGTCCGCAGGGCGTGGGCGATGGCGGGGCCCCCCTCCTTGCTGATGGAGTTCTCCCGCAGGCTGGGGAAAGACACAGGGCTGGGGAGGAGCAGCCAAGGCCTCCATCTCATCTCCCTCTCCCACTGGAGAGGGTCTCTGTTCCCTCCCTCTCCGTTCCCTCCCTCTCCGTTCCCTCCCTCTCCGCTCCCTCCCTCTCTGTTCCCTCTCTCTCTGTTCCCTCCATCACTATCTGTCTCCATTCCCTGCATCTCCCTCAGGATCTGCATCTCCCTTCCCTGTGCATCCTCCAGCCATGAGCACTGATGCCATCAGAGCTTTTTCCCAGCCTCCCATCCCAGCTCCCATCACTTCATTCCCAGACACAGCTGACCTGATGCCACCCCGAGGAGAAGAACCTAACGATGGAGAGAAGCCACTTGCACCCAGAAGAGGAGCAGATGCTGCTCTCAGCATCCCAGAGCACTTGTGGAAACAACCAGGCACAAGGAAAAGTTCTCCCATCCCACATCCCAGCAGCAGCTTCTGGCAGGGTGGCCGAAGGGATGTCACTTACTTGAGGCTGAGAAGTCCCTTGTTGGAGCAGAGAGCCACTGTCAGCGCCGTCACCCCAGCACTGCTGATGGAGTTGCTCTGGAGACTGGGGCAAACAGGGAAAGGTCTGAGGCCAGTCCTGGCATCATGGGTGGGTTGAAGGGTCGTGTATTTTGGGGGGAAGGGCCCTTTTGCCGATTTCATTGAGCAACAGGCACCTCCCAGCCATGGGAGACAGAGGGAGCTGAGGCTGAAGGACCAACTTTGGGAGCAGCCAGGCCAGGAGCAGCATCTCCTGCTCACCACAGCAGCCCCCTGAGGTGGCAGGGTCTGCCAGCACTTCAGGTCATCCATGTCCCCAGCCATGGCTGCTGGTTCTGCAGTTTTGGGTCCTTGTCACACCCCAGCAAGCTGGTGATGGACCCAGGGCAGGGCAGGTTGTCCCCAGGAGCCATCAACCCTCTCTTGAGTGGGGTGGGAGGAATGTTCCTTTCTGGCTGCTGTTCCCAAGGGGCAGGAAGGTTGCACCATCCCACCCTGACTCTGCGAGGCCCCAGCCTGTCACCTTCCCTGTTGGCCAATCCCCATCACATCTGAGAGGGAGAGAAGGCCCAAAGCTGCCAGTACCCTCCAAAAGCAGAAAAATTCCACATCTGGGTTGAGGATTAACTCCAGTGCTCCCATGGTGGAGGCAGGGCCAGCCCAGCTGCCTGGAGCTTCTGCATGGTCCTCCAGCCTTCAGAGAGCACGTGTGGTCCCACACCAGGGGATGTGGGGGTGGGAGAGACATGAGGAGGATCTGGGGCAGGAGAGGGAGTCTGGAGAGGGTGGGAGGTGCTGCTGGAGATGAGGAGGTTGGACTGGGCTCTGTTGGCCAAGCAGGGGAGCAGGTGTGGAGGAGGGACTTACTCCAGGCTTTGCAGACTGTGGTTCACCTTCAGAGCTTCAGCCAAGGCGACCGAGCCGCTGTCTCCGACTGAGTTGCTGGAGAGTCTGAGACACAAGAGGAAGAGCAGGTGCTACTGGGCAACCCCACTGCAACCAGCTTAGATCTGCTGGCAAAGAACTCATTGTAGCACTTCAGGACCATGGTTTAGGTAGGCATGATGGTGTTGGGTTGACAGTTGGACTTGAAGATCATAGAGGTCTTTTCCAAACTTAATGATTCTATGATCTCCTGCTCTTCTGCTCCAGCAAGAATCATGAATCTCAGCCTACATACACCTCTGCTATCCTAGGTTGGTTTTGAGCTGAAATAGCTTTCAATTGTATCCCCAGGGCCTGGAGACCTGCTGCTGTCCTCTGCTGGAGAGAAGATGTGGCCTCTCGTTTTGTTACATGGCTCCCTGCATCCCTGGAGGTATGGAGAGGATCTCCACGGGGTCGCTACGGTCCTTCCCTCCCACACCAACCCCCATGGGCAAAGCCAGCAGAGGTCCATCCTGCCCGTGTGGTGTAGCCCAACTCCCTGCCCGTCCCTCCTGCCCACAGATCCTGGGGGATGTGGTGCTGGTGTCACCATCCCTCCACCTCCTGCTGCTCTCACATCAGCTCCTTCAGGCTGCAGTTCTGCCTCAGCGCCTCCGCTATCTTCCTGGCACCCTGGGCTCCGATGGTGTTTTTCTGCAGGCTGCAAAGGTGAGGAGGGCACCCGTGAATCTCAGGGACCATCTCCCCCTTGGTGGCACCTCGGTCTGCTGGGAGGGGGAGGTTGGACAGCAGGGTCACTCACTGCAGGGTTGTGAGCCTGCGGTTGGTCAGCAGGGCCTCGGCCAGGAAGGTGGCACCGTTCTCCTTGATGGTGTTGTGCTGCAGGCTGCAGGGAGACAGGAGCAGAGCCACCACAGTGGGGCAAGGGGACATGCAGGGTGGTGGTCACCTGCCCTGGTGTTTGCTTGCCCCCATCCTTGGTGTGAGAAGGGCATCTGGACCCAAGCATCCCTGCCTGGGAAGGTCTTCTTCCCTCCTCTACCATGGGAGATGCCTCCTCCCATAGACTAGCGCTTTGTGAGCTTCTGTGTGAGGAATGGACATGGACACATCGAAGCTGAGAGGCAGGAGGATCCCAACATGAGGGAAGAGGGTCACCATGAAGGTAGTAAGGCAGTGGAATAGGTTGCCCAGAGAAGCTGTGGCTGCCCCATCCCTGGCAGTGTTGAAGGGCAGGTTGGATGGGGCTTGGAGCAACCTGGGCTGGTGGGAGGTGTCCCTGCCCATGCAGGGGGTTGGATCCTGATGACCTTTAAGGTCCTTTCCAGCCTCAACCATTCTATAATTCTATGAACATCTCTGGTCCAGGGCTGCCCTGGTTACCAGATCTCTACTCGTGCTCAGTGCCCAGCACAACCAAACTAGGTTGTGTCCAAGATCTTCTCATCTACTGCCCCTTGAGATGCGGAAAACTTTTATGGGCTTAGAGGGTGCTTGTCCTGTGGATCTGCTCCCAGAGGTGCTGTGGAAGTTGAGACTTACTTCAAGCAGAGCAGGACTTGATTTTTCTTCAGTGCATCAGCCAGTGCTTTTGCTCCAGAGGGGCCGATGGAGTTGCTCCTCAGGCTGGGCCAAGATGGGCAAAAGAGCCAAGGTTAGCAAAGGCAGAGTGGTATGTGCCCAGTTTAATCCAGTTCCCTCCATGTGGTACAATCTCAGGGACTGCTGAGGTGGGACATCAGGCCAGCTGTGTCCAGTTCTGAAGCCCCAGTGTAAGAAGGACAAGGGGCTCCTGGAGCGAGTCCAGAGGAGTCCACAAAGATGATTAGAGGCTGGAGCAGCTCTGCTCTGGAGCCAGGCTGGGAGAGTTGGGGTGTTCAGCCTGGAGAAGAGAAGGCTCCAGGGAGACCTGAGAGCACCTTCCAGGGCCTGCAGGGGCTCCAGGAAAGCTGGGGAGGGACTTGGGACAAGGGCAGGGAGGGAGAGGACAAGGGGGATGGATTAAAACTGGCAGAGGGGAGACTGAGGTTGGACATGAGGAGGAAATTCTTGGCTGTGAGGGTGGTGAGAGCCTGGCCCAGGTTGCCCAGGGAAGCTGTGGCTGCCCCATCCCTGGCAGTGTTGAAGGGCAGGTTGGATGGGGCTTGGAGCAGCCTGGGCTGGTGGGAGGTGTCCCTGCCCATGCAGGGGGTTGGACTGGATGGTCTTTAAGGTCCCTTCCAACCCAAACCATTCCATGGTTCTGTGATATCTCTGCTATGATAAGAATTACGTTTGCTTCTTGAGCAGTGGTGGCTTTGGGGGCTGGAAACCCTCCCCAGCTCTGTCAGGCCAGGTGGGATCCAGCCCCGCTGCAGCCATGGGAATGGTTCATGGTGGGAAATACATGCTTGGTAGGAGCTGGTCAAGGGGGGACACTTACTCCAGCACCATCAGGCTCCTGTTCACCATCAGTGACCTGGCCAGGGCTTTGGCTCCCTTGTTGCTGATCTCATTTTCTGCTAAGCTGCCCAGAAAAAGGAAAATTGGGTGTTTTTCAGGAGGAGAAAGAGGCCCTCCCAGCCCCTGGCGTGTCCCAGGATGCAGAGGAAAGCCACAGGGAGTGTTAGGTTTGTGGTACAAGCACACAAAGCGGTGGATGCTCCCGAGGTCTGCTCTCCTTGCATGGACACCAGGCAGGGGATTGTAAGGACAAGGGGGAAGGGGAGTTTTTAGACTTAACGTTCATTTGTGTTGTGAAGAAGGACCCCAGACCCCAGCGTGGGGAACTGCACAGCCCCAGAGAAGGGTAGGGAAGGGGCAACGTGAAGACCCATCTGTCTGGGGCCAGGCATCTCCCCACGTGGGGGTCAGGAGCCCGTCCCCACCATATGTCAGATGCTCCATGTGGAGCCTCCTCGGGTGTCCAGCCGTGACCTTGGGAAGCGGTTTGTTGGGATAACCCATGGATTTCTACCCAGGTTTCGAGGAACAGTGAGGAGGCAGCAGTTCCAGGAAGGCTGGGTGGGACAGCCTGCCCAACCACCATGAGAACACAGGGCTATGGTCACCGTAGCTGGGTGCAGGATATCATATGGGGCTGTCCTTGGCACCAGGAACCCTCTGGAGCCAGTGGGACAGACATTCCTGGAGGACCTTCACCCAGAGATGCCCATGTGCCTGGGGCTAGGTCCTACCTGAGCTTCTGGATCTGGCAGTCCTTCACACTCAGCATGCTGCCCAGCAGCTCCATCACGTTGTCCTTAAATTGGTTATTGTCCAGCCTGGAGAAGATACAAAGAAAGAGCAAAAGCAAGAATTTGGAGAGCAAAATGGAGAAGGGACTACTGCCCTTCACAGGTGGAAAAACTCAAGCACAGAAGCAGAGCTGACCTAGTGCCATCTCCAGGGCCTCTCTCTGCTGATGGACAGTATGGTGGGCCCATGTCATCTGGGGTTTTGTATCACAGTCCAGTGTCCCTGCTTGCTTCTCCCATCCAACTAGGACTCACCTGAGGTTGTGGCAGAAAAGGAGGTGGGAGAGCAGGCTCTTACAGACATTGTAGGTGAGGCAGTTGGAGAGGTTGGTCTCCTCCATGCAGACATCAGAGACCTGCAGGAGGTAAGCCAGGGCAGAGCAGTTCACAGGGGTGAGCATCCCAGCCAAGCTCTCGTTCTTCATCGCTTCTTCCACAGTCTTGGTGATCTCCGTGTGCTGGATCTCGTGCAGGCAGTGCATGATGTTCACTGTCCTCGAGGAGATCAGGTAGTCAGTGTTCAGGCAGCCCTGCAGGAAGCTGATGGCTTGGCTCCTGAAGCTGTTGTGCTCGTCCTTCGCCAGCAGCCACCCAGAGAGCAGCTTGTTCACCTGGGGGGAGAGGAGCCCGGAGAGAAAGCGCACAAAGATGTCCAGCTGCCTGTCCTCTGCCTGCAGCGACCTCTGAACGGCGCTCTTGAAGTGGTTGAGGAAACCCAACTTGGGCCAGGACATCCCGCTCTCCGTGAAGAGGTCGAATATCGCGCGCTTCGCCGCCGTGTAGTAATAAATGGCTGCCAGGAACTCCTGCATGGTCAGGTGGGAGAAGTAGTAGGCCGTGAAGGATTGTGTCTCCTCCTTGAGTAGGAGTCGACTGCACAAGCTGCTCTGCAGCAAGGAGAGGTCAATGCCATAGGCCTTCATGTCCTGCTCGTAAAACACGTGCTTCCTTTTGAGCAGCCCATAGAAGGCCAGCCTGCCCAGGCTGCCCACCATCTTCTTGCTGTTGCTCACAGCCTGCTCAATCCTGAGTGGTTCTCTTGGCTTTTCTGGCCAATCGCTGCTCAGAGCCATTTTAAAATAACAGGAGTAGATTTCTGAGAGGGTCCTGGGGACGGTCGCAGTGTCTCGGGATTGGTCGGTGCTGGTTTTCAGGTAATATCCAATTGAGGAGCCAGAAATCCAGCAAAAGCCAGGAATGGTGCACATGACACGTAAGGACCTGTTAGCCCTGATGTGATGGAGGACTTGGCCGGATAAGTCTTTGTTGTCAAGGAACATCTGGTCCAAGAAGTCCTTCATCTCCGCAGCTCCAAACCCTCGTATTTCCGTCATCCGGTCCACGAGCCCACTGGGAATTTGACTGGCTGCCATTGGCCGTGACGTGACCCAGACAGAAGCTTCCTGCAGCAGGTTGCCACGTATGATGTTGGTGATCAGGTTGTCCACTTGGATCTCCTTTTTGGGATCGGTGCAGACTCCGGTGTTGGAAAAATCCAGAGGAGTCTTGAACTCATCCAAGCCGTCGAGGATCAGGAGGGTCCTGGCGGCTCCTGCCGAGATGCAGGTTGGCTCGGTGATGTGGGGGAAGGCTGAGCAGATGAGCCTCTCAGCAGAGAGCTTCTCGTAGGTGTTGAGCTCCCGGAAGGTGAGGGGCAGCACGAAGATGATGTCCCTGTTGATCTCCCCCTTCGCCCAGGTGTAGACAAACAGCTTCACCAAGGTGCTTTTGCCAATCCCGGCCACTCCGATGGTGACCGAGATCCGAGGTGGGATGTTGACCTTGGAGAGAGGCAGGAAGAGCTTCTCCAGAGGGATGCTCTTGGATACGTTTCGTAGGCCTTTGGTGGTTTCAATCTGCAGGATGTCGTGCTCCTTCTGCTGGAGGTCGGTCAAACCTTCCACCAGCAGCAGGTTGGTGAGTCGCTGGAGGCGACCTGTCTCCAAGCCGTTCCCATAGTAGGTCTGTAGGCTCTCCAGGTGCTTCTGCACCATGGGTTCTGCACAGAGAGAAATGAAGCAGGAGGGTGAGGAGCAGGAGGAGGATGGTAACCACAAATGCTGCTTCACTTCTCTGCTACGCCCACAGAGGGGAAACCACACGGAGCCCATGTGTCCAGGCAGAAAGGCCCTGAGGGCACTAAGGCCCTGACCAGCCTCACCCATGGGCCCAGGAGTCCATTTAAGCTCAGCTCTGGGCCTTCAGCCCCTACCTAAGCTTCACTGTAGGAGCACTCATCTACAGCACCATCACACATGTGCCTGCTATGGACCTAGCTGATCTGGATCTTGATCTTTAACATCTGCACTTGCCTGGTGACCACTGGGACTGTGCCTGACCCTGGTTGCCCTTGCTGGACATGATCCTCAGCCCTGCCTCATTGCCATGGACTTGTCTGATGAGTTGGACTCTTGGCTGAACTTGGTGACCATCTCTGGACCTGTCCTACTCACCTGGCTCAGGTACCATGGCCCCTGATAAAGTGTATTTAAGCCTTCCAGAGAAGGCTGGAAAAGCAGATGGACAGAGCAGACACCAGCCAAGGTTGGAGCCTTCCAACCAGGAGGAAAACCAGGGAAACCTCTCCTGGCAAGGAGAGCCTGAAGATGGGGCAGCCACCAATGGATGGGGTCAGGGATGCCCTGCTGTCCTCCTCCTGCCACCCCGTGATCCCAGCCCAGCTGTTGGGAGTGACTGGTGTGATCTGGACTTAGAAGGCATTAAAGATTTCTCAAGCTGCCTGTAGAGGTGTGCTGAGAGCAGTGAGGGGCCTGGGAGGAAGGTCCCTCAGATCTGTCAGAGAGCTCTTGTCATCCCCTGGGTGTCTCCTCCCCCACCGAAGACCCTGAGATGGCACCATCACTGGTGTGGACAATCCCATTGAAGCTGCCAACGCTGCCCAGTCTGGTGCACATCTTGGGGTGCTCCAGCAAGCACCCACAGCCAGGACCTGTGCACAGACACCTCGTGTTGGGTCCAGAGTGGGCTGCCTACCATAGACAGTGATGTGGAGGTAGAGCTGGGAATTGGTGGTCTCAATGAAGGTCTGCAGGGACTCGGAAGCGTAGCTGCCCTTGCCAGCCAGGATGTCCACCACTGCCCTGACCTGCTCGGGCAGGGAGCTTGCCTCCTGTGCCTGGCCAGCCTCCTCTGCTGTGAGGAGGTCCAGCCTCCGCAGGTGGCTGATGATCTCCTCCAGGAACTGTGGTGAGATGGACCTCACCAGCTGCTTGCGGTAGCGGTTGATCCAAGCCTCTGTGGGAGAGGAGAGCAGGAGAGTTGGGTCTGGAATAAGGCCTGGAAAATGTTGCTCAGGGGTGGGAGGGGGAAGGCAGCAGTGGAGCACCCATCTGACTCTGAAGGCAGCAGGTGGTAAGCTAGAGGGACCTGCCAGAGTTCTCCTGGAGATGATGCTGCCCCACAGCTGTTTTGTGAGGAGCTGCTTGGCCAAGGCAGCAGGTATCAAAACTGGAGTCAAAGCAAGGGAAGAACACAATCAGGAAATGTCATTTCCTCCTGGAAACCAAGGCCATGAGGAGATCAGAGTCTGAGCAAGATAAGTTATCTTCAGAGACAGCCGTTCCCCCTGTGCCAGCACAGCAGTCCCCAAGCCCTTGTCAGTCCTCAGACCTTGGTGCCCCACGTTTGAATCCAAATCTCCACCAAGAGGATGGATGTTTCCAGCTGCCCAGCCACCACTCACCTTCCATCAGAGGCCTCCCGTGACATGGGCGATGCCTGGGTGAGGAGCACTGTGTGGGCAGCAGCACAGCCGTCCCATGGACCACCCCGTGTCCCCTCAGCTGGCTCACAGCATCTGTTGAGGCTCCTCAGCCTTTATCCATGTGCCTGGTGGAAGAAGAGAAGTATCAGGAGCAGCATGGGAGGGAGCCCACCTTGAGCTACTGTGGTGCTGATGATGGTTGAGCCAAAGGACCATTCATCAGGTTCTGGCTAAGACCAGAGTCCCTGGTGCTGTGACCATGGCAGAGCTGGGACCATCACATCACAGCATCTTCACCCAGACCTTCTGTGTCACAAACTTGGTGGCTTCACCACCACTTGTGCTGGAGCCTTTCTTAGGCAGACAGTGACTGCACTAATTGCCCTGACGACGCCCCTGTGCCATCTGGAGGTCACCTGGCGTGCACCCAAGTGCCACCTCTGCCACCGGAGGGACAGCAGGGCAGAGAACCACCCGTGTCTGCCTCCTCCATGCCATGGAGGAAGCTGTGGGAGCACAGGCAGAGCCACCAAGGGCCTGTTTTACTTTCAAACCCATCTTGCCGCCGTCCGGAGCTTCCGCCGGGGCTTGTGGAGCGTGGCCAAGACCACATCCTGTTGCAGAGCTCTGTGGATGCCCCACTTCTGGCAACACTGGTGGGTCACCACCCACAGAAGGAGCATCTACCTCCTCCCTCCCGGTGCTGCTGCCAGACCACGCCAAGGGCTTCATGTTTAGCTTCCAGGTGTTCCTGCCCACCAAGCCAAATTGTTTTTAGAGCAGAGGTGGAGAGTGAGATACTTCTGCTCTGGAGCCAGGCTGGGAGAGTTGGGGGGTTCAGCCTGGAGAAGAGAAGGCTCCAGGGAGACCTTAGAGCAGCTTCCAGTGCCTGAAGGGGCTCCAGGAAAGCTGGGGAGGGACTTCACCAGAGAAGACAATGACAGGACAATGGGCAATGATTTTAAACTGAAAGAGGGGAGATTTAGGTGAGATATTAGGAAGAAATTCTTCACCATGAGGGTAGGAAGGCACTGGAACTGGTTGCCCCAGGGAAGCTGTGGCTGCCCCATCCCTGGCAGTGTTGAAGGGCAGGTTGGATGGGGCTTGGAGCAGCCTGGGCTGGTGGGAGGTGTCCCTGCCCGTGCAGGGGGGTTGGATCCTAATGATCTTGAAGGTCCCTTCCAACCTTAACCATTCTATGATACCTCCATGCCTGATAGCACTCCCAGCTTCTCCTGTGTTAGCAGGGGGCACAGTGCTGCTCCACCAGCCCCAAAGTCACCTCCAGGAGTTGGCTGTGTCCAGAGGTGAACTTCTCAGCCTCAGGAGCTGTCTGATCACAGCAGTGATGCAAACACAGTGTCCCAGTGCCCTGGCCCGTGTCCTGGTCCAGCATCCTTTCCTCACCTCCACTTGGCCCACAGGAAGGTCTAGATCCACACAACTTCATCCCTTCACATACCAGCCAGAGGTACTGCAGGGAGGACCCTGCCAAGGTGGCCTTTGTCCACACCCACTCCTGAGTGGGACGTGGGTACCGTGGGGATTCGGTGCAGCCTCCCCAAGAGGTAACACTCACTTCCTTTGGTCAAATCCAGCCTCTTCCAGGGAGAAAGCACAAAGGTAGCTTGGCCAGGGAAGCTTGATGGGGTCTCTGGTCCATAGTTAGGTCCATCATGGTGCTAAGTGAAGGTGCTTGGCACATCCCCCTTGCAGACTCTTCCCCTCATCCTACCAGGAGGTCTGTGCTGAGGGTTGTTTCTCACACCAGGAATCTCAAGGGCTCAGCCACCAGCAGCAGCCCAGCCCTGGGGATGGTGGCCCGACCACAAGAGGGAGGACCAGGCACAGCATCTCCCAGAGCCGAGTCCTTCACGGACCTCACTGGCCAGATGCCTCATCAAGACCCCTTCACAGCATGTCCTACAGAGCAGGGTAAGTGTCCAAGAGGTGCTGGGTGACAAAACACCAGCCTGTCCCCAGGTTGTTTCACAGGGGTTTGAAGAAGCCCTCATGGGCTGGGAGGTGCTGTTGTAGCTGGGTCTGAAACCACAGCCTTTCCATCCAGGAGGGAAACCTGGGTCCTTCTGCTCTTCCCCAGCTCTGACCTCCTGGTTTCAGAGGTCTCAGAGCTCCCCCCAGCAGTGGTGGTGATCCCACAGCAAAGCCCTTTCTCCATACAAGGAGCAGCAGGAGCAGCTCAGCTTGCTCTTCACCCCCCAGGCAGTGCCTTGGTCAATTAAGATACTATAAATGAAGAGCTGGGTGAGCAATTCCCAGTGACATTTTCACCCTTTGATGTTTTCTTGTCTCTAACTGGCCTGGAAACTTCAATTAGATCTTTGCACGCAGCAGGTCTTCTCATCTTTCTCCCCAGGTCTCTCATCTTTGTTGTGCAACCAAGAGCATGGCCAAAAAGCAAGAGGGTTTGGCTGCTTGCAGTGCTGCTTCCCCACAGCCCTTCCTCTGCAGCCCAGCTGGTGAGAAGAAGCCCTTTGGTGGGGGAAGCCTGCTGGTGGAGATGATTTGATTGCTACTTCCTAATGTGATCCCACTGCTGGCAACCACCACCTGCAGGTCAGCTCGTGCAAAGGTATCTGACTGGGATAAAAAAGCAGCAGAAGACATAGAAGACATAACACAGAGGCTGCAGTTTTTTTCTGCTACTCCTAGAAAAGTTTCAAATGGAGCTCTGGGACCACCCAGTGATCATAGAATCATGGAATGGTTTGGGTTGGAAGGGACCTTAAAGATCATCTAGATCCAATCCCCCTGCATGGGCAGGGACACCTCCCACCAGCCCAGGCTGCTCCAAGCCCCATCCAACCTGCCCTTCAACACTGCCAGGGATGGGGCAGCCACAGCTTCCCTGGGCAACCTGGGCCAGGCTCTCACCACCCTCACAGCCAAGAATTTCCTCCTCATCTCCAACCTTAATCTCCCTCTCCACTTTTAATCCCTCCCCCCTTGTCCTCTCCCTCCCTGCCCTTGTCCCAAGCCCCTCCCCAGCTTTCCTGGAGCCCCTTCAGGCAATGGCAGGTGCTCTAAGGTCTCCCTGGAGCCTTCTCTTCTCCAGGCTGAAGATCCCCAACACTCTCAGCCTCTCACCCCAACTTCTGGAATGCTGCATTCCCTGTTCCCAAGGCTGGAAAGTGGTGGTTGCAGAGATCCTGCATGCATGGAGCTCAACCCCACGCTGGAGCTGTCACTTAGCTAGGATCAAGCAGAGGTGTGTGCCTGGAGAAGCAGTGTCTGCCCTGACTTGCTGCTTTCCTCCAGGATAAGAAGCTGGAGGGTGTGAGAACTGATGGACAGTGTCTGCCAGCCCCAAGGAGGGCTTTTTATGGGATTTTATTGGCAAGAACTTGGCATTAACCCTGGATTGTTGCCTGCTGGCATCCAAGAACCCAGCCCAAGGGAAAATCTTCCCATCAGAGGGTGTCCAGTCAACAATGATACCTTCTTCTAGAAGCTTCAATCCCGTGTCCTATCATCCTGATGTCCCTCCATGCATGTTAGTAGAGGGTCCATGCCTAAAACTCAGTGACTGGGAGCCACAGCCACCATGCTGGAATGTCCATGACCACCTGCACATACAACCCTCTACCAAGGAGCTGCTGTGTTCTTCCCCTGTGTGTCCTGTCCCAGGATTCACGGTGGCATCAGAACTGGAAAACATGGACCTTGACATAGCTGCTTCTGCTCTTCTCTGGCTCTAATTGTGTACGTGCACTGTATCTCCTGGAAGTCCAACACAGACCAAAAGCAGCTTGTCACAGGGTCTGAGAGGAGGGGACAGTCCCAGGATGGTGACAGCAGGAAGGTGGCTGGAGACAACAGATGTTGACTGCCTCTCTGCTCTACCCAGCCTCTCAGATCTTCCTCCTGCCAGGAGGTGTCTTTGGTCTTCCCACCACAGCCATCCCTTCCCAGGCAGATCCACTGCCCAGTGCTTTGAGAACGTGCTTGAGGACTTGGGACCAAGGTGACTGCAGTGCTGGGCACTTGGAAATCTGTGATCATCACCTCCTGGGAGCTCACGGGTAGGTTGACTGGTGGCATCAGGAGATGCTGGTTGGCACCTTGGGCAGAGCTCTCCAGCCAGCAGAGCCTCAGGGGCCTGACCTGCTGTGGCTGGGGACAGGACTGAGGGGTGCCTGGCCTAGAGAGCACCAAAGTGCTGGGCAGGAGCTCCTGGACCAACTGCAGGACCCACAGAGTGAAAAATGCCAGCAAATGGGCTGATCTGCAGCATTTAGGTGGGTTTAAACCTTTTTATCCTAATTATTGCCTTATTAACAAATTCTTGCCTGATGGAGCAGGGCAGCTTCATGCCCCAGACACCCAGAAGCCCTCAGCACCAGCTGTCACCTTCTCCCCATCCCCAAGGGAGATTTAGAATGAATATTGGGGAAAAATTCTTCACTGCAAAGGTTGTCAGGCCCTGGCCCAGGCTGCCCAGGGCAGGGGTGGAGTCCCCACCCCTGGAGGGATTTCAAAGCCCTGGAGATGGTGCTGAGGGACATGGGTTAGTGGTGGCCTTGGCAGGGCTGGGTTAAGTTAGACTCAGTGATCTTAAAGGTCTTTTCCAACTTCAGTTATTCCATGACTCTGTGATCAGGGCAGGGTTTGCAGTGCAGCTGGTCCCTCACAGGTCTCCAGCTGGGGGTGACATGTCTGGCTGCAGCTGGAAGCCCAGCAGCACAGCACCCAGCACAGCACCCAGCACACCACACCTCTCCCTCCCCCAGCCAGGGGAACGGAGAGAAACCAGCCCTGTGAGACCTTCTCACCACTTCCTGGCACGCTGGGTTTCCTCCAGCGAATCTCAGGCCCCTTCACCTCCAAGACTTCGGAGCTCTGAGTGGTTTCTCCTGCCACATTTCCACCCTGAGCTGCTCCCGTTCTGGATCTGCACACAGGAACATTTGCCAAAGCAAGGGCTCCAACCATTCCCCCTCAGCCGAGCAGATCCTGAAGCCAGGACAGAGGCTGCCACCTCTTGGCAGAACCGAAAACATTTCACAGCAGTAATTTCTGTTAATTAAGCCATGAAGTATCCTCTGCATGATTACAAAGCTTGTAGATTTGCAGGTAACTCACTGAGAGAAGTTTATACACGACTTTCAGGTGCAGCCTGATTTTTTGGGGGGTCTGGATTTAATGCTGCCACCATTTATTGCAGTTACAGAGTGACCCCCTGGGACAAAACTAACCCTTCCCAGGCTTTTTTTTTCCCCAAAATTCCAACCAGAATAACAGGGCCCAGACACAGTGGGAGTTAAAGATATGGAGCCATGAAGGAACCCCCGGGCTGAATGCCAGGAGTCCCAACACCAGATCCCACCAGGAGAAAGTAAAGATCCATCCCTGGGTAATTCCAAACAGCTGAAAACAAAGCTAAGCTCAGAGACAAGGTCCCTCACAAGGTGCTGCCACACCTGGCAAGCTGCAAAACGAAGAAGGATGCATTTACTGAGCTGATTGTGCCCTCAGAGCACTTCACCACAGATGTGCACGTGGCTCATTTGAAAAGCAGATCTGCTCCCCACCAACAGCTTCTGGCCTCCAGGATCTCAAGACATCAGCATGAGGATGGGGAAGGAGCTTCTTCCTACCAGCCTCTGCCAGCACCAGCCCCATCTGCCATCCTCAGCAGGGGTGCTGGTGGCCCCACTGCCCACCCCACACCCCACCAGGGTTTGATGCTCAGGGGCAGCCCCGCTTTTGAAGGTTGCAGAGTGTCATGAAAAGCATCCACGACCTCTCAAGAAAGAAACATGCTGTGGAGGTGCCTTCCTGCCAAGCTCTGCCCCAGCTGCCCTGCTCAACACGCCTGGCACGGGATAACCCTTCCACACAGTGAGGTGCTGGTGGCATCTCAGGGGGTGACAGCACCCTGCCAGGGCTCCAGCTGGGCCTGTCCCCAGCAGTCCCATTCCTACAGGATGGGCAGGGCCCCTAATGGCCTTAGAGGACTTAAATACAGCAGGATGAAGCACAATGCACTGACACAGTCCAGCACAGTGCCAGCTCCCTGCTCAGCCACGTGCCCCCTGCAGAGCTCCATCACCTTCACCTGGGCCCCACACAGTGCTGGGGGATCCCCTGCAGTGAAGAAGGCACCTGCAGCTTTGGAGACCTCAGTGTTGCTTTTCCCTCCAGGAAGATGTGCTGAGCACATTCCCCAAACAGGGAATGCAGCTCTGGGCTTCAAGATCTTGGACTGGACAGACCCAGGATCCTGTCTCCCTCTCTGGTGCAATTTTGCACCATGTCACAGGCAAGTGTGTTGCTAATTTCATCCTTTTCTACTGAAGGTACATACTGGGGTTTTTTTTTAAGTGGTTATGAAGTGGGATTAAGTCAGTAAATGACATGAACCTGGGGGAAAAAGCTGAGGCTGCACAGGGTGGAGAGGTTTTGCGTGGGAAGGGCAGCCTGGATGCAGCTGCCTGGGCAGGCAGTATCAGGCAAGGGGACAGAACCTGTGACAAGTGCCAGGTCCCCCAGGAGGCCCCACACTTCTCTGCACCAGGGCTCAGTGCCATGCACCACCACACCCACTCCTGCCAGCACCAGTGGCCACACCACTCCAGGCTGTGCTGCCTGGTGCTGCTGGCACTCGGGGATGTCTTCGTAGAATCATGGAACGGTTTGGGTTGGGAGGGACCTTCAAGATCATCTAGATCCAACCCCCTGCATGGGCAGGGACACCTCCCACCAGCTCCAAACCCCATCCAACCTGCCCTTCAACACTGCCAGGGATGGGGCAGCCACAGCTTCCCTGGGCAACCTGGGCCAGGCTCTCACCACCCTCACAGCAAAGAATTTCCTTCTCATGTCTTGTCCATCTTTGGGACCTCTGTCCAACAGCTTCTGGTCCTGCCATGTGTTAGCCCAGCAACTCCAGCTCATCCCCACGCAGGAAGGCTGGGTGATGCCTCCCCTTCCCCCCAAGCCCCACCAAAGCCTTACCTGGGCCTCATGCCTCCTTCCCCAGGTCTGGGTAGGAGCAGGTAAGCAGAGAGGACATCCTTGTGGTGGTGGGAGGATGCAGCCCCTCCGTGCCCCCACTCAACCCTTTCTCCCCAGAGCTTTGCTTCCTCCTAGCCTGGATTCTCAAGTTCAAGGTAGAAAATTGAAGCCCCTCCAGTTGGTGGCCCCTATACCTGGGGGATGAAGGAGATGATGGGATCCAGTGGCTGGGATGATGCTTCCCCAGCTGCTGCTGTTCCAGCCCGGTGGCTTTTTCTGTCTTTCAGCTTCTCACCCCTTCCTGTGCCTTGGGTCTTGCTTTCTCTTCCTTCCTGTCAGCTCAGAGCTGCTGCCTATGCAAATTGGTGAGTGATCTGCTGAACAACAGCAGAGCATGGTAACCACCCTGTGTGACCTCCAGCAGCAGGAGCTGTCCTGCTGGCGTGCTCAGTGCACGGCCAGTTCCTCAGACAGGGCTACTTTCTGCTGGGAGAACCAGAAAACCAGGCTGACCAACATCCAAATGACACCAGATTCTCTCAAAGGAGAGCCATGAGCTCACCCCAGCCTGGGTGCTTTTTTACTGCTTATCCCCCTCACTATCCAGGAACACTGAGGACATCCCATGGAAGAGGCTGGTGAGCAGCTCTGCCCTTGGCTGAGTCATGCATGGCAACATTTCCATGTGTAAATTCAAGTTGTACCTGGAAAGAGCAGAACAAAAGGGCAGGAAAAAGCTCCCCTTCCTCCAAAGCTGTGGTTCTGCCAGGGCTGAATGTCTTCTCAAATTATGAGTTTATCTCTGAAGGGCTGGATCTCCTGGCACCAAAGAGCCCTGCGTCCACACCTGAGGAGCCAGAGCCACCAGCAGCCACGGGACCAGCAGGATCTCCCCTCCCCAGCTCCACTCAGGCAAGTGGCATTGATGCTATTTTGCATTTTTTGTTCTACAGAATCCTTCATTTGTAAATCCTCTACCAGGTTTCTCTGGCATTTAGGTAAATCCTTTTAATTCTGAGATGCTGAGCAGAGAGGTCAGAGTGAGCAGAAGTCAGGGATGAGCAGGGAAATAGCATGTCCTGTTAGGAGACCTGGCCTGGTGGGGTCTGTTTCTATCTATCAAGTAGCTCTAATGAAGCTGCATCTTTTTCTATAATTACACATCTTGCCTTCCACCAAGTCTGGCTGAGAGGTGATCAGTGGATGAGGGACATGGTTTAGTGGTGGACTTGGGACTCTTAATGGTTGGACCTGATGATCTTAAAGGTCTTTTCTATGCTTCTAAGATGACTGATGGTGAAGAAGATGGTGGAGATGATGGTGGCTGATGGAGCTCTCACAGTGGAGAGCTCTTGAGAGATGGTGTGGGTTCACAGCCAGATCATCTGCATGTGTGGAGCTGTGTTTGGGGAGAAGAGGTGGGGCAAAACTGAAGCTGGGACCTCCAGCCAGCTCTGGGCAGTGCTTCTCCCAGGGACTGCTCTCTGCCAGCCCCAGGGCTGCACGTGGGAGCGGGTCAGAAACTTTCCCAAGCTTTAGGGCTGCTGGTAATTCCCTGCCCTGGCAGGAGGCTGGTTTCTAGAGGTGATGGTATCTGGGAAGTCCCATCAGCTGTCACCTTCCTGATAAGCTGCAGCTAAAGATCCCCCACATCAGAAATGACTGTGCAGAAGCCCAGGTTGGGGCGGTACCTCCTGCTTTCACAATTATTCCTTCGTGTTAATGAATGCAGCCGTATATATCATGTATTTTTCCAGGCTGCTTACTTGATTCGACCCCAAAGTTCCCGATAGGTTTCCTGAGTTCAGCCCCTGGGGCTCCCAGCGGGATGTTTGGCCTGTCCCTCAGCGAGCACAGCCCTGCTGCCTGTCCCCAGCCAGCCCTCCTGAGGCGCCCCAGAGCTCACCCAGGTGGTTTGAAAAGCCCTGGAGATGCCTCTGGGTGTCTTCGAGTCGGCGGGTTGTGTGGGAAGGGCCATCAGGGCCCGTTCCCCCAGCTCAGCCCGACGCAGGAGCCACTCACCTGGGAACACCCAACCGCTCCATCTCCGCGAGGAGCGGGGGATGCTCTTTGGGAACAGCCCGAGTTTCCGAACCCGGGGTACCCGGAAAACCGGTGACCGGAGCCTCTCAACCCCTCCTGCTTTCGCAGCCCGGGCTCCGGCAGCTCCCGGGGGAGGGAGGCACCTCCCGGGGTTACCGGCTGCTGGGGAAGCCGGGACGCACCGCCCGGGGCAGGGGGGCCCGCCCAGGCGGGCGGAGCCGGGTCGAACCGAGCAGAACCCGAGGAAGCCGAGTCGGACCAAACGCCCTCGGGTCCCGCTGAGCCTTCTCGAACCGACCCCAGGTGAGCAGCCGCGGTTCCGCCCCGCTCCTCCCTGCCCGGGTCCGGGGAAGCGCTGCCGGGCCGGGGGCGGTGACAGCCCCTGCTTCTCGCCCTGCCAGAGCCCCCGGGACCCCCCGCGCTGCCTCATGGCTGGGAAGAAACTGATCGTGGTGTTCGGGGCGACCGGTGAGTGCTCGGGGAAGGGCCTGACCCCGGCCCCGCTGGGACCGGCCGCGCTGCTGGTGCTGCTGCTGGTGCTGCTTGTGCTGGTGCTGCTTGTGCTGGTGCTGCTTGTGCTGGTGCTGCTTGTGCTGGTGCTGCTTGTGCTGGTGCTGCTTGTGCTGGTGCTGCTTGTGCTGGTGCTGCTTGTGCTGGTGCTGGTGCTGCTGCTGCTGCTGCTGCTGCTGCTGCTGCTGCTGCTGCTGCTGCTGCTGCTGCTGCTGCTGCTGCTGCTGCTGCGGGGAGAGGCTTGGGAACCCCGCAGCAAAAGGTGCCCAGAGCTTCCAAAACGCCTGGGCTCTGAGGTCCCGTGGAGGTTCAGGGGGTCTGGAAGGCACCTGCCTGGCTGGAGCAGCAGCACAGGGCGGTGGGACTGGCAGGAGGAGGGTTTGCTCCTTGTGTCACAGGGAGAGTGCAAGGTCTGACAGCTCCAGCTCCCGGCTCGTCCCAGCAAAGCCCTGTGGGAAGTGGGGGCTCTCACCAGTTCTGCACCTGCAGGGGCCCAGGGGGGCTCCGTGGCCCGGGCTCTGCTAGAAGATGGGACCTTCGAGGTCCGCGCGGTGACGCGGAGCCCCACGAAGAAGGAGGCTGAGGAGCTGAAGCAGAGGGGAGCTGAGGTCGTGAAGGCAGATCAGGACGATGAGCCATCCCTGGAGCTGGCCCTAGCAGGTGCTTATGGAGCCTTTGTGGTGACCAACTTCTGGGAGCACGGCAGCAAGGAGAAGGAAATCACACAGGTACTCACACTTGCTCTAACTGGGACCTCGTGCAGCATGGACTGGGTGATCGAGGGACAGCTGCATGGCACTGGGGTGAGGGTCATGGGACAGATCTTAGTGCAGCCTTTCCCAGCCCTGACAGCTCAAGTGTCCAGTCCAGAAAAGTCCCAAGGCCTCACAAACTAGGTCCCAGTCCTTGCAAAGCCACAAGTTGTTCCCTGTTCCCTCACAGTCGTGTTGGCTCCAGGATCTGGTGCCTTCAGGGAGTCATTGAATGCCACAAGACGTGGTGTGGCAGAGAGTGGCAGGAGTGGGAAGACAGTTCTGTGGAGTCCTCCCAGAGCTGAGCCAGGACTGTTGCTTCCTGCAGTCCTGTAGTTCTCTGCACTCACAGCTCTGTGGCCAAGGTGTGCTGTGGTGTCAGAAATTCCAGGGCCGTCCCCAAGGGCGGTGTCAGCTCCTGGGTGGCACAATTGCCACACCTGGATGGTAGTGGACAAAAGATTCATTAGGGCAGGTACGTTGTCCCTGGCAGATCTTTCAGGCTGGTGCTTATGTTCTTGGTGGGGGAGCTGGCTGCAAAGCTGGAAGGTGTGGGGACATTCTGAGGGAGGGTGATGTGAGCAGAGGACTCGGCTCCATCTGGGAAACTCACAGTCCCTGCTGGGTCTGCTCAGCCCTGGTTGCAGCTGAAGGCTCACGGTGACAGGTGCTGAGGAGCTTCCTCAGCTGGTGTGGAGGGGACCCTGCTCTCCAGTGCAGCAAAGGAGACGGGGGTTGGGGGGGTGGGGATGGTGAGAGCTCCCAAGGGAGCCACTCCCCTCCTGCTGACCAGCTTTGCCCTGACGCAGGGAAGGCGGGTTGCGGACCTGGCGAAGCGCCTGGGCCTGCGCCACGTTGTGTACAGCGGCCTGGAGAACGTGAAGCAGCTGACGGGGGGCAGGCTGGAGGTGCTGCACTTCGATGGCAAAGGGGAGGTGGAGGAGTACTTCCAGAAAGTTGGTGTGCCCGTCACCAGCGTCCGACTGCCGTTCTACTTCGAGAACTTCCTCTCCATCTTCAAGCCGCAGAAGGTCCCGCGGGGAGATGCTTATGTCCTGGGTAAGATGGGACCTCTCGGCTCTCCGTGCCCCTCTCCTGTAGTTTGCATCTGATCCCATCATGCAGAGGCTCACGGAGGGGTGCTGGAACCTCCAGAGCTGCAGACTGATAGGGAAAGGAATCATTGAATGGTAGGGGTTGGAAGGGGGGGTCTTTAGAGATCAGGGGTCCAGCCCCTGTGCCAGAGCAGGATCACCCTGGGCAGGTGCCAGCTTGTCCATGGCAAGTTGCAGCTGCAGACCTGTTTGGTGGCCTGCAAGAATTGAGATCCTGGTCCTATTTCTGGTGCTGGGGGGGCTGCTTTGCAGATCCCAGAATGTCTCTGGGCACCCCAGCTCCCCACAGTTGGGGTGTTGGAGGTCAGGAGAGGGGCTGCTCTGGCCAGTCAGAGTCTCTTAGTCCTGCAGGTGCTCTCCTGGCTTGTCACGTGGTGGGTGCTCTTGGCTCTTCCTCACCTCGTGTTCACAGGCTGGGGTGCCGAAAACTCAAGCTGGGCTGCACTCTGAGCAGGCTCAATCTCTCCCATACAGAACTGCCCATCGGGGACACCCCCATGGATGGGATGGCAGTGGAGGACATGGGACCTGTTGTGCTTTCCCTGCTGAAGTCCCCAGGGGAGTACATGGGGCGGGTGGTGGGGCTCAGCGCCGGCGGGCTCAGCGAGGCAGGATACGCCGCCGTCCTCTCCCAGCAGACGGGCAAGACTGTGGTAGCCAGCAAGGTAGGAAGTGTCCCTGGGTCTATGTGATGCTCCTCAGGTGGGGGAGAAGCTGGCTCAGGGCCCTGCAACCCACCTTGATGTGGTGAGGAGACTGTTCTTGTGCCTTCCCAACAGCTGGGTGCTCTGCAGCTCCCTGCCCAAGCCAGGTTGGTGGTCGCCAGCCTCTCCTGTTGGTCTGGAATTGAAGGGCTGTACAGGGGCTGAGCAGGGACAGCAGTGGCAGAATGAGTGTTGTCCTGCCCTCCTAGCTCAGCATATGGTTTGGTACAACCTAGTGCTGGTGTCCAGGAGTCCTGCCACCCCTGCGTGTGGCTGGAGCACTGGTTGGCACCAACACTGCCCTGTGGGCATTGCCACTGAGATGACTCGCACCCGTGGTGCCCTGGTGTGCCCAGGCAGGCCCGTGCCTGGTGCTGAGGGGTAACTGAAGTGGGAGGTCTCTGAAGAGCCTGGGGCTGGGCACCTACAGAACAGGTCTGTGTCACCTGCCCCTCCCTCCTCAGGTTGTCCCCGCGGGCCTTGCTGTGTCACCCTTACTGTGCTCCTCACCTCTTGCTGTGTCACCCTTACTGAGCTCCTCACCTCTTGCTGTGTCACCCTTACTGTGCTCCTCACCTCTCCCTGCCTCGTGACTTCTTTTTGTTGCTCTGGCCGTGCTGCCCTGGGGCAGCAGGTACAATGGACCCTGGCGTGTGGTGACTCTTGTTCTGAGAGCACAGCACGTTTTGGCAGAACCAAAGCAGCTCTGCTGCTCTCTGCAGGTTCTGCTCTCGGGGACAAATCAGCAGCTCTTTTCCTCCCAGTGGTTCACCCCTTGATTCAGGCAGGGAGGGCAGGTGCTGGGGTGCCAGCCTGGGTGGTTTGGGCTCTCCAGAGTTCTTCTGGACCACCCCAGACCTGCTTCTAGACCCCCCATGGCTCGTGCTCCAGCACAGGGAAGGGCTCCCTTGCAGTGCTGGGCAGAGGGGGTTGTGTGCCCAAGCCCAGGCCAGCTGAGTGCCAGGCTGGGCTGTTCCCTCAGCCCAGTGCTCAGGTGGCACTGCCCTTCCCGTTGCTGTGGCTTCCGGGGTCAGATCCAGACCAAGCTCCTCAGCATCTCCACAGTGTGATTTCACCACCATTCTCATTCTGCATCTGGAAGTGGGGATCTGGGGGAGCTCCTGGGCCAGCCCTGCCCGTCAGAGGGTGCTTCACCTCATCCGCCCAGCAGGCCCTGCTGAAGGCTCTCTGCAGGGCTGCTGCTTCCTTTGCACATCCTCCACCCAAAGGACTCCTCACCCCTGGCAGTGACCTTCCCCTGTTCCCTTTGCAGCTCTCACCAGAGGAGTATGAGGCCCGTGGCTCCCCAGGGGCCAGGGAGATGGCTGCCATGTTCCGCTTCTACGCCCTGCGGCCCGACCGCAGCCTGGACCTGACCATGAAGCTCAACCCCAAGGCCCGCACCTTCCCTCAGTGGGTGGCAGACAACAAAGCTGCCTTCTGACCCCTCCCTCGTCCTCTCCCACCAAGTGTCTGCAGCAGGAATGAGCCTTTCCAGCAGCCCTGGGGACAGGAGGACCCTGCCAGAGCTGGAAGAGCTTTGGTCCGTGCGTGTGCCCCAGGATTCTCCTGTGACCAAGTTGAGGGTGTTAGACCAGTCCAGCTGCAGGCAGACAAGGGGGAGCAGCACTACCTTTGCATACTATCTTTGGGGAGGTGTTGGTTTAGTGGCTTCACTGCTGGAGGGGTGGTGGTGGCTTGTTTTCCCAGGATCACCTTCTTTCCACGCAGCTCTGAGCTTTGGGTTCCTTGAGCTAAATCCAGTTGTAGCCTTGAGAGTTGAATAAAACCCTTTGCAAGACTGTCCAACCCTAGGATTTAAGACTCACTGATTTGGTAGCCACCACAGAGATGTTCCAGCCATCCAGCCTTGTCCTTGTTCCTATTACTGGGGGGGGGAAGGAGGAGGGACAGACAAGACTGGAAGAGTAGACAAGGCAGCAAATGGTGTTAAATATCTTTATGAAGTCAATCTTATTTACATGGATACAGAATCACTTTACAGACAGTTCAATCAGGAGGCAACGAGTGCTTTTATTTCAGCAAATTAAGGAGGGCAAGACTAGGACATGTCCTTGTTCAGCTGGTCAGTCAGTCTGTGGGCTGGCAGAGCCTGCAGGGTGGAACTACCACCAGCAGCAACAGGAACCATGGAACACTCACTGCAAGAGCTCAACTCCAGCTGGCAGGAGAGCCACTGCACTTGTGTTCTCACAGGTGTAGAGCAAAGACACTCTGACCATTCCTTTATGCTACAGGTGTTGCACTAATGTAATAAAAGACTTTGTCCCCCAACTGAGAAAGAGCTGGGTGGTTACCTTGTACCCCTTCAGAAGCACAGCATTTGTGTTGTAACTGTAGTTAATGTGGGGAGGGAAACCTGAGGCAAAGTGCAGACTCCATCACTGCTCTTGGTGCAGGAAATCAGCAGGACTAAGAAACCCCAGGGCAGCTGGGCTCTGAGCAGTCCCAGCCACAGGGAGACTTCCCACTTGGAGATGTGTGGGACAGCCAGGAGGGCTGCCATGAAGGCAGGGTTAAAACTCACTGCCCCACCAAGTCTCTGGGAGAAGCTGGGGGTGACACACTCACCAAGCAGATCTAGCATTCAGGAGGGCACCTGAGTGAGCAGCAGCCATCTTGGGCTCCACCAGCTGCACCACTCTGTGCTGGAAGGTCAAGTTTGATTTCACATTCCCACTGTTTTGGATTCTAAAATGAGATTTCAACTTGACATTTTTACCAAATGAGCTTCCAGCAGCAGGAGGGACTGTGGAACAACCTCAAGCCACAGCAGCATTTCCACAAAGCTGGCGTTTCCCTTCATTACCCTCTCCCAGGATGGCAGGTGCTGACTGCTGGTGCCTCAGTGGGTTGTAGCCTCTCCAGCTGGGATTCTCACTGTGCTGCTGGCTGACCTCGGTCACTCTCCAGAGCCTGCTGCCAGGAGGATTCATCCCTGATGAGTTGCTGGCTCTTAGCTTCCAGTCGAACGCTTCCCTGTGGAATGAAGAGGGAAGCTGAAGGTTTCCTGAGGGATGGGGTCAAGGCACACAGCCCCCACAGCCTGCTTTGATGGCATGAGAGCACCTCATTGCCTGACCTGCCACCACCCTCTGTCAGCCATGCAGAGCAGGTGAGTGTGAAGCCTGTGGTGGCAGGAAGCTGAGCCCCTGGAACCCCAGACCCCTGCAGCTCTGCCCCACAGCAGGTCAGCACCAGCTCCACAGCACCCAGACACGGGGCAACGGGCACAAACTGGAGCACAGGAGAGTTAAGTTGAACATGAGGAACAACTTCTTTCCTGTGAGGGTGGCAGAGCCCTGGGACAGGCTGCCCAGAGAGGCTGTGGAGTCTCCTCCTCTGGAGACATTCCAAACCCACCTGGACATGTTCCTGTGGGATCTGCTGTAGGTGACCCTGCTCTGGCAGGGGGCTGGACTGGGTGATCTCCAGAGGTCCCTTCCAACCCCACCACTCTGTGTCTCTCTGAGTCAAAACACTGTGCTCACTGGTGTGGCAGGGGCTCTGCCGTGCTTTTATGTCAGGGACCAATTCCTCCCTGCTGCTGTGGGCCCATGGCAGGGGCGAGTCCAGCCTGAGTGACCAGCACCAGAGGCCCAGCAGCCCAGCCCCTGCCTCCCAGCAAGCCCAAGCTTTGCCAGGGCAGAACTGCCCAGCCCCAGCTCTACCAGCCAAGGGGAACACCCTCGGTGCTTTGGATCAGGTTCAGCCACTGAGCAGCCAAGGAAGAAGAGCTGCAGAAGAGGCCAGTGACCTCCCTCAAGACATACCCAGCACTTGTGCTGCTCTTTGCTGCAGTAAGAATGTGATTTAGTCCCTAGCACTTTGCTGCAGGTCCCAGGGGACAGCTAGGGCTCTTCACACCAGTGGCTGGAAGGCCTGAGGCTCAGTGAGAAGCAATGCTGTGCTTTTGCTGCTTCTACTTCCCAAGGACTGCTTGGTGTGGGGGGGGAAGACAACAATAAAACACAAGAGGCCTCCTACCTCAGATGGGGTGTCAGGAGCTAAACATTTTCTTAAGTTTGGAAAGGAATCCCTCCTTGTTCTCCTCAGCCTCAGGCCTATCCCCTGCGTCAGGCCTAGCCTTGGCCCTGCCACCTGGACACAAACAGCAAAGGGCTGCAGTCAGACACATCTCCCACCAGTAGCCAGCCCCCCTGGCAAAGTGAGAGGGTTATTTTTAGCCTTGGAATGGTCAAGGCAGCTGGTTTTGCCAGGATGATCTATCTCCTAGAGGGCTGCACCTGGCAGTGAGCCATGGTACTGGACCACTTGCAATGGAAGCACTGGTGAGCTTGGAGGCCAGATGAGACCAGGTTCCTGTCCCCTCTCCTCAGCCCTCCAACTGGGAGTTCTTGTGCCTCACAATTGAGACAAGGGACACCACAGGTTTGGAAACAAGCACCTGGAACTGAGAGTCTGCCACTAAAACCAAGTAGTCAGCTTGATTTTTACAGAAGAAAAAAAAAAAAAAAAAGCTGCATTGTTGGTCCCTGGAACAATCTGCCTTCCTGCTTCATGTTGTGACCCTTTAGAGCAAAGCAGTGTGAAACCAATCAGGCATCCCTTGAGGGACTGAGGAACAAATGAATTAGAATAAAAAAGGCAACAAATATTTCAGAACAAGTGTCCAGGTAAAGGATCTGACTGGCAACGAGCACAATTTTCCTGTATCAACAGGTCCTGAGAAGCTGTCTGTCCCTCCAGAGTGGCTACAGCAAGAACAAATGAGGCCTCTTTGCTTTTTTCTGCAGTAAAACCTTCAATAACAAGACCCCTGGATCCTCCTCGAGCTCTCCCTGCACACAGAGACACCACGTCCAGCCCTGCCCCCCTGACTCCTGAGCTCAGCCTGATGCAACAGCCTGAAACACCGAGGCTGAACCCGCCTCCATCCACCCAGGGGATTCCTGCTTCCCAGAGCTTTCAGCAACAGCCTGGCTCTGCACTGCCAGCTACTGGTGTCATTTCTTAACCCTCCCTGCTGCTTTAACTGTGGTAAAAACTGCAGGTTTACTTTTTAGAAAACACATTTGAAGAGGGTTGTTTTGGTCGTTGTTTTTTTCTTTCACACACAAACGTCTGGAAAAAGCTGGAATGAAAGTTTTGTGCTGAGAGATCAGTCCCCTTCCCCTTAAGGCTGACCTTAAATGCTCACCCTCAGCAGAAAGGACATCACTTCTGTGCTGAGGGACTGTAAAACATAACCTTGGCCAGTCTTTGGCAGATGTTGCCTTCCAAATATCCTCAACTTCACCTCATATTCCTCAGGCTTTGGCATGTGTAGTAGAGAGAGCCCAAGTTCCTGGGATCACTTAGCAGCTTTGGAACACCCTCCCCCCTGCCTGGCAGTCAGAAATGCCCTTTTTGGGTTCAAACATAAGAAGAAATTCAACCAGCTTTAAGAAAAGTTCATTGTCTCAATATAAGCAAAGGAAAAATGTTTTCCAGCAGCACAAGACAAAGCTCCTACTGCTCAACCTTACATTTTTTTTCTTTAGCTGATGCCAGGTTCCTCAGCCCTGAAGTTTACCACACATAATGGCTGGATCCAAATTCCTGATCTGGAGCTGCAAGAGCAGCTTTACAAAGCTCCCAGCTCACTTGACTCCCTCCATCATGCTCTATCTCTGACTAGGGCCACCAGTGGGCATTTTTATCCCAGATTCCTCCCCCATGCCCAGAGCAGGGCTTAGAGTAGCCCTGACTGCAGGATTCCACTTCAGCTTTCCAGGAGAAACCTCCTCACTGAGGGCAGAAGCCCAACAGATGAGCTCACACAAAACTGGCCTGAAACACATTTGCTCTTCCTGCCTCTGCTGCTCCAACAAGTCACTGCTGGCAGCAGGGCAGAAGCAGGAAGCAGAAGGCACCCATCACCACCACGAGATTCATGACTTGTCAGGCCTCCAGAGTATCTCAAAACCTGCTCTCTGTTCCCCCAGAGATCTGCTCAGAAGCTTTCTGGGAAGAGGCCACCTCCTTGCTTAGTGCTACAGCCCATTATCCCCACACTGAAACTGCTTCTGACAGAACACGCTTTGCAGGCTGTGCTGACACGCTGTCTTCAAGGTGACCTCAGCTCACCTTCCTCCCCAGGAGCCCTCCAGAACTTCCCCAGGAGGAAAGAGCTCTAATCCATGAGGAAGGAGCAGCAATTCCCAGGGCTCACCTGATGCTGTGCTTGTGACCCCGTTCACCGTCCCGTCCACGTCGGCCTCGTCCTCGGCGTAGCTCATCATCAGGGCTCTCTGGCGATCCGTCAGCCTCCTGCAGGGCATGACACAGCTGGGGACACAGGGATCTACAGCCCTCCTTCACCTTCTCCAGCAACACACGTGGGAAGCAACTACTGGAAGGACAAGACTAACACACCAGGCACAGGCTGCAAAGCCCAGTGGGTGCTCCCTGTCCATAACCTCCGCGGAAGAGAAGAGGTCCCACCCGCCGCGTCTCACCCAAGTGCCAAGGGCTGTGTGGAGCTGCAACAGAGCTCAGGTCTGGTGGGCAGACCTCAGGAAATGAACTCCCTTGCCAAGGGCAGCAGTACCAGTTAAAAAAGTTTCCTTCACCACAGGAGCAGAGGGTGGCCAAGCAGCCTGAAAAGCACCTGCCAAGGACTTCAGCAGGTGTGAGAGCTCAGATGTGTTGTTGAACACTGGGATCCAGCCAGGACCACAGCCAGGCAAATCTCCAGGTGAAGACCTACTTCTCTACTTCCAGGGGTTAGGATTTTTAGAGCTGGGTTCCCAAACTGTATGATTTTTAAAAAGTCTACATCCCATTAGGATTAAAAGAAGTCTAGATCACATTAGAATTAAAAGCAGAAGAGAGCAATGAATGAGCGTGACAGAGCAGTAAGGAATTTTTTACCAAGTCTTTCTGAACAAGTTTTGCAAAAAAGGTCACAATTTCACAACTTACTGAGGAACTTTGATCTTTATGTGAATGTAGTGGTCTCCATAGCCATAGCTGTTAACTTTGGGAATGCCTTTCCCACTCATTCGGATCTTCTGGTCTGGCTGAATACCAGGAGGTATCTGGGAACACAAGAGGGGTCACATTTATTACTCTCTAAATGGTTCAACTGGAGTAATTACATGTCTACAATAATTAACAACTTCTCCAGCCAGTTTCAAAGTAGGATGGGAGAGATCTGGTAGGTTCATGCATCTGGGCACATTCAGAAGCAAAGTCAGTGATGTTGGAAAGGTTTTTAAAGGAGGAGTGAAGAACCTGGCACAGTCTGTAGCCCTTGGATGGGATTTCTCCTGGAATCCACCCAGCCCTTCCCTGTCAGCAACAGGAAAGGAGGTGTGACTGAGCAGGTGACAAACTACCTGATGCTCAATCCTGAAGAAGTCTGAAACTCTCTACTGGCAGACTCAGGAGATCTGCACCCCCTTTGCAGCAAAGGAGAAGCCTCTGCTGTCCCCATCAATTTATGCCCCAGCTCTTCCACACAAGGGTACTCACCGTGATGTTGATTGTCTCATACAAGCCTTGACATCTGGCTGTGCCTCCCAGAACAGCCTGTGCTATGGAAATGAGGAGGTCTGAGTGGATATCTGCTCCATTTCTTCTGAACACAGAACTCTTCTGAACCTGGAAGGCAGGCAGTTCCAAAGAGGAGTGAGCAAACCACCACCAGGTTCTCATGGTGTGCTGCTTTGAAGGGCCTCAGAAGAAGACTCTCCAGAATGCTGCAGTCAGACCCTCTGCCCTCCCCAAACTGCAAGTTCATGTTCAGTGATTTAGAAAAACACAGATCTTGACATAACCATAACTGGCCAGAAGCTCAGGAAACTGCTTCCCACTTCAGCAACTCCCTCCCTAATCCTCTTATCTGTCAGTACAACTCTGTGGAGACAGAGAAGATGCTGCCTCATCCAGCACCCCGAACAGGGGGATGCCAGAAGGAGACAAGCTCCTTTGCAGTGGCCCCACAAGCTGGAAGGGAATTTAAATCATCCTCCTGCACCACAAAAAAGGTGCTGAAACAAGGTGTCTCCTGGACAGAGATGTGTGTGACAGAGCAGGACCCCAGCTACAGGGCCACGTGCACAGCAGCACTTCAGGTGTTCAGCAAGAGGGGAGCTGAGCAGTGGGCACCCCCACAGTCCCCCTGGGCACTCCCACCCTGCAAGCAGGGAGCTCCTTCACATTCCCAAGTCAAAAGCTTGAGGCATCCAGAACCTACTCCACATTTTGGTTCAAGACCTTGTCCTGGAACCAGCAGTGCCATTCTTGATGAGCAGACACGACCTTACACCCTCAGTTATAGAGCAGCACCTCCCAAAGTTCAGGTGGATCATGTTACCTCAGCTGTTCCAAGGGATCACTGGCTCTTCCTCCTCCAGCCCCCATTCAGTCAGACTTCCCAGGCAGTTGTGAAGGGAACAACTGACCAACTTCAATAAAGAAATCAGCCAAACCATGCAATGATACCTACCCTGAATGTAATGAAAATCTCTTTCTTCCCCACAGGCATCCGAACTGTCTGCCCGTCCTCAACACCTGCAGCCAGAAAAAAAGAGGGAATGTTGCTTTGCCCTCCTTGAATACCTGCAGCTTTTCTCTCCAGATCCTTCACCATCCCCAGAGGTGGTCACCACAGCAGCACCTGCACGTTCAGGAGCAGGAGGCACAAGAGCTACCAGTGGGCAGCAGTGACACTCCCACAGGAGCTGTGGCCAGAGGAGGTGGCACCACACGTTCATACCTCCCAGGTGACCCCTACACCCCAAGCAGGCTCGTTACTTCAATCCCTTAAGGATTATTTAGGGAAGTGCATCAGAACACTGGGAACTCTTCACCAGCTGCAGGAAAGTTACAGGCTGCTCACCCACCTAGGGTGATCTCCAAGAAGCAAGACTTCAGCCCCACCACTCATTTAGTCCTCTCTGGAGGACAGCAGCACACTTTTCTGGGCCAAGCTATCAAGATTCCCAAGCTTCCTCAAGGACAAACAAAACGACCCAACGTAACAAAACCTTCTGAGTTCCATTCTTCAAAAGCCGCCTAGAATGACCCACACAAGAACCACAACCTGAGCTCAGGAAGGGCAATGCAGATGTTTATATCCATAGCCAGCCAGTTCAGCTCATTCCTAACCCTTCCAACTGCCAAGAGATCAACCTGCTTTGCTCTCAGGGTAACTCCTCTGCAGCAAAACTTGTCACGTTGCCCTCACAGCCGTACCCAGCAGGGACCAGCCACGCTTCGGGGGCAAGTGCCAGGTGGCAGCACAGAACTATACTTATTGAGAAGACAGGAGCACACGAGGACACCACTAACCAGCTGGCACGGGAACCATCACTGTCTTCTTCTGCTTGGTCTGCCCCGTTCCTCGGCACAGGACGCAGGGAGTGGTGATGATGGAGCCGCGCCCGCCGCAGCGCCGGCACGTGGAGCGCATGACGAACGGGCCCGTGTTTATCGTCTCCTGGGGAGGGAAACACAGATCCTGCTCCTAATTTTGGTACCAAAAATGGTGCTTTTCACTTCTGGAAAACACTGCCCGAGCCTGCCCCAGCAGATCTGAGTCCCTCTGACATGCAACGTGACAGGACAGTGATGTCCTGCAGCAAGGGGTGGAGCAGAAAACCGGCTCAGGAATCTGAAGGACGCTGTTGGTGAGAAGCTGCTTCAGGTTCAATCACCATCATGATCTGATTCCCACTGAAAACCATCACTGGGAGCACATGGAGAGGGAAACACAACACCCTCCACCTCTAGGCTTTAATGCAGAAGCAGGAACAAAGCTCCTTACAGTGCTACTGCACAACCAGCTACAAACATCTGCATTTTGAGGAATCCAAGGTCAATCCACTTGCATGAATTATTGCCAGTGTCCAGAAAAACATTATGGAGACTAAGCTATGGACTGAGCTGTGAAAGCCAACCCCACCAGATGGAAGCACAAGAGGAAATGATGGGAAGAACTGGCAGTCTCTAACCAGCTACACCTGTTGTGCACAGAGAGGTCCTCTGGTCACAGACTGACTGCCCATACCCATTTTGATGTGTGGAAACTGAAATCCTGAAGCTCAATCATGGAATGCTTTGGGTTGGAAGAGACCTTTAGCAGAGCAGCAGGCCCTACTAAAATGTCTGTCCCCATCTTTCTTACAAGGATCCTCAAATACTGGAAGGTTCTCTAAGGTCTCCCCAGAGCTTTCTCTTCTCCAGGCTGAACAACCCCAACTCCCTCAGCCTTTCCTCACAACAGGGGTGTTCATTTTTTTCCTTACTGTAAGTAGCATCCACCTTCTTACTTCATTAGTACCTTCAGGCTATCACCTTCCTTCACCCCTCAATTCCAAGTATCCCATTTAATGCCCAAGTAATTCCAGAACTCTTCCATTATATAAATATGGTTTGCTGGCTGTAGGACACCAGACAGTGTCACCCTGAAGGGCAGTGCTTTCAGCTGAGCAGAGCACTTTAATACAAAGAAAATAATCAAGTCCAAATTAACTTGGCTTCACCCAAGGTGACCTGACTTGTGCTGGTTTGGTGGGGTTTTTGGTAGTGGAAGAAGAGCCCCATGGGTGGCTCTGGTAAGAAGCTGAAGAGCTCCCCCAGCTCCAAAACCAGCCAAGGAGCCATTAGAGAGACAACAGATGCACCTCTGTGAGTAACATATGAAAGAACTGAGGTAAGAGCTGAGCAGAAAGAGCAGTTGGAGAAGAGCTGTGCTGAAGGGGGAGAGCAGTGCCTGTACTAGGTGAGGAAGAAAGGGAAGAAGGTGCCCAAGCAGAATTTTGTTGGCTGTTCCCCAAGCAGCCCATGACTCTGTGGGAAGCCCAGGCTGGAGCAGCTCCTGACCTCATGGGAAGGACTCATGAAGGAGAGGTTTGTGGAGGACTCTCTCCCATTGGAGGGAAGCAGGGAAGGACTGTGAGGAATCCTTCTTCCTGAGGAGGAAGGAGCAGCAGGAACCACCAGCCTGTGAAGTGACTCTAAACCCCATCCCCCTGTGGGGGGAAGGAGGGAGAGAAACAGGGAACAAAGTGATTTGGGCCCAGGAAGAAGGGAGGGGTGGGGTAATGTGTGTAAGCCCTGCTCTGTGTGTGTCTGTGTCCTGTGGGCATCTGATTAGTGTGAAATTAAATTATTATTTTTCCCCAAGTTGAGTCTGTTTTGCCTGTGACCTTAATCCATGAAGAACCCTCCTTGTCCTTGCCTCAACCCACAAGCTTCTCGTTGGGTTTGTCCTCCCCATCCCACAGCGTGTGTGGGGGGAGTCGAGTGAGCAACCACAGGGCTGGCTCTTTGTTGTCCTGCTGGGCCCAAAGCACAACATGACTGTAGGGAGAGTTTTTTTCCCTGTGGAAGGGACTGAGTTGTCCCAAGAAGGAAAAGCAGAGCAGAACCTGTGGCTTCAGAAGCCCCTACCATGCCGGTGCCGTTGCAGTAGTGGCAGCGCTGCGCTTTGGTCCCAGGCTCGTGTCCCTTGCCGTGGCATCGCTCACAGGAGTCACTGATGTTCACCACAATCTCCTTGTTGACACCTTTGGCAGCCTGGGTGAAGGTCAGCTCCATGATGTACTGCAGGGGAAACATGGACATCCATCTACAGTTGATTGGAGCTTAAAATACATCCAGGGAGTGGGGGGGGGGGGGGTTAGAAAGGGATGGATGCACATTCCAAAGGGTCTGCTTCATCCAAGGAAGCAATCCTAGGAAGCATACATGGGAAGTGCTCCCATATAAATGCAAAAAGGGGATAGCACATTAAAAGAAAGAAGTAAACCCAGAAGTCAAGCATGTTTCTCCTCTGAGGAAAATCCTTCCCATTCCTAAAGGTTGAGCTAAGGGGAATGCAGGAAGGGTGAGGGTGCCAGTCTCCAGTCCCACTGAGAGTCTCTGCTCTCCCTCAGTCAACTCTTTACTGACCAAGGGAAGTCACCACCAAAGATGATTGCACAAAACAGGGAATTCTGTTTATAATTCAAGGGTCATTTTGAGTAGAGGCAGAAGCAGAGACCAGCAGGCACTTCTGAAGGCAGCACCTGAACCAACACTCTCACTATGTAAAAGAGCACTTAGCTACAGTACAAAGAACAAGACATAGGTTTTGCTTTATTATGGGCCCCACTGCAGAGTGGAGCCAATTAAGCAGCAAAATTAAGCCAATTAAGCAAACCTGACGCCGGGAGGCCTGTTTTATAGTGAAAAGGTATTTTGTGGTTTTTAGCATTACATATGAAAGCAGACACATGTAAATCAGGGTAGAGCAGAAAAAATGGCTCTGCAATCCTGTCAGTGAGATAGCTGAAGTCCAGAGAAAACATTCTGCCTGGAGAACACATCCAAAAGCCATACAAGGGGACACTGAAATTCCCAGAAGGAAATTCCTTGCTTAAGCTCAGTCCAAGAACAACCCATGACAGGATCACCTCCCTCTGCAGCTTTTCATTTCTCGTTTTTCTTTAATTACCCGAGTAATCGCGTTTCGTACCTCCTGGGGCTGGTCAAAGACGTTCTGAAAGTCACCGAAAGGGGATCCCGAAAATTCCCCGAAGATTTTCCGGAACAGCTCCTCGGGATCAATGGAAGGGCCAGTGCTCCAGTACTGCCGCCCCGCGCCCGCGCCGCCCGCGCCCGCCTCGAAGCTGGCGGTGCCGTAGGCGTCGTACTGCTTGCGCTTCACCTCGTCACTGAGCACCTGCGGGGCAGCCAGCACTCGTGGGAGGGGTTGGGTTGGAGGGACCTTCAAGATCATCCAGTCCCACCCCCCTTGCATGGGCAGGGACACCTCCCACCAGCCCAGGTTGCTCCAAGCCCCATCCAACCTGCCCTTCAACACTGCCAGGGATGGGGCAGCCACAGCTTCCCTGGGCAACCTGGGCCAGGCTCTCACCACCCTCATACTAAAGAATTCCCTCCTCATGTCCAACCTCAGTCTCCCCTCTGCCAGTTTTCATCCCTTCCCCCTTGTCCTCTCCCTCCCTGCCCTTGTCCCAAGCCCCTCCCCAGCTTTCCTGGAGCCCCTTCAGGCACTGGAAGGTGCTCTAAGGTCTCCCTGGAGCCTTCTCTGCTCCAGGCTGAACACCCCAACTCTCCCAGCCTGTCTCCACAGCAGAGCTGCTCCAGCCCTTGGATCATCTTTGTGGCCTCCTCTGGACTCTCTCCAGCAGCTCCATGTCCTTCCTGTGCTGGGGGTTCCAGACCTGGACACAGTTCCAGGTGGGGTCTCCCCAGAGCAGAGCAGAGGGGACAATCCCCTCCCTGGTCCTGCTGCCCACGCTGCTGGTGACACAGCCCAGGACAGGGTTGGTTTCTGGGCTCCAGCTCATGTTGAGCTTCTCCTCCACCAGCACCCCCAGGTCTTTCTCCTCAGGGCTGTTCTCAAACCATTCTCCCCCCAGCCTGTGCCTGTGCTTGGGACTGCCCAATCCAGGTGCAGAACCCTGCACTTGGCATCAGGACCTTGTAAGGATCCCCAGCAACTGGGCAGCATCCAAGAGCAGCATCTCAGGAGATCAGGTCACAGCTCAAGGTATTGTCCCCAAGCCCTCCCTCCTCAAACCTCCTTGTCACCAGGAGCTTTCAGCAGTTACTGACAAGCTGCTGCTTCCCTGGGATCCCTCAGCTTGTCATCAGGCAACAAAATCTTACTAAGCAGGAATAACTTCTGATACCTGAGCTCAGGTAAATCTGAAAACCCACAAGGAGGAAAAACCAGAACAAAAATAAATTCTTGAAGAGCAGGAAGAATTGGGGCTGGGGAGCAGCAGAGTGGAAGGTCCCCCTGTCTCAAAACAGCTAATGACCAGTGCTTTTTTGTGTTGTTTTAAGCTTTTTGGTCTTTTGTTTGTTTCAGCTGACCAGGAACTCCACTGCAGTGACCACAGCATCTGAATCAGTCACCTACTACTAAGAAAAAGCCCCAACAACCCAAAACACATCCAGCTAAATCAGGTATTTGGACTAAGTAATATCCTAGGGACACTGCTGGGACAGAGACACAAAATATTTAAAAACAGCCACGTTTTTACAGGAAATGCATGTTTCACCCCATTTACCCTCCAGTCTTTCCTCCTCCTGACAATAAAATCCTGCATGTTACCTCATAGGCTTCTGCCAGCTGAGAGAACTTCTCCTTAGCTTTAGGGTCATCCTTATTTGTGTCAGGGTGGTACTTCTTTGCCAGCTAAACAACCAAAATTCAAGTATTAGAGACAAATAATTTACTTTAGCCTATCTCACATGCCAGGAAAAACACATTAGGCAAGGCTTGGCCCTCTCTGTCTGTATTTTAGGGAACTAAAAGCCTTTTTTTTCCCCCCATTATCATCCCAATACAAGGACTGAACCGGACCTGCTGGGAAGAGACCCAAGAGGGCAGTGCAGGCTGGCCCTGCTTTGGAAGGGATCCCCACGTGTTGAGCTGTCCCAGCGCCACCTCCCCCCGTCTCCTGCGGATCCAAACACCAGGATCTCAAAAGCATTTTGTTCTTTCCCTTACAAGAGAGGCCGTGGGCAGGTACCCCTGCTCTGCCTGGCTACGGGGCCTCGGCCACGGCCTGGGGGCTACCCCGGAGGGTCACCCCCGGCCCGGATCTCCCCGGGAGGATCCCCCCCCGGCCTCCCCACGAATCCCCCCCGGCCGGACATGCCTGGTAATAGGCCTTCTTGATCTCCTTCTGGCTGGCGGTGCGGGGCACCCCCAGCACCTGGTAATAATCCTCCTTGGCGCGGGCCGCGGAGCTGCTGTGGAAGGAGGCGGCGGCAACGCGCTTCGTCCCTGCGGGAGAGGAGGGCAGAGAGGCCGGGGTGAGGGCAGGGAGCGGGAGGCACGGCCGGGGAAAGGGACCCCCCCACACACACCCGACGGCCCGGCCCGGCCCGCGCTCACCCACGACGCAGAGCCCGGCGCACAGCGGCAGGAGGCGGCGGGCGGCGGAGGCGGCGGGCCGAGGCGGCGGGAGGCTGAGCCCCCGCAGCAGCCAGAGCAGCGGCAGCCGCCGCTCCCCGGGCCCGCGGCTCCCGGCGGCGGCCGCAGCCCCGAGCCAGCGCGACCAGCCCCCGCCCGCCATCTTGGCCCGCGCTGCGCCTGCGCGGCGGAGAGGAGGGAGAGGGGCAGTGCGCATGCGCGGGAGCGCCGGGGCTGCGCGCCTGGTGGTGCGCATGCGCGGGGCCGCTATAATCCGCGCCCGGGGGGGGGGGGACACGACCCCAGGGAGGGGAGCGGGACCCCGACCCCGACGTGACACCCTCCTGGCCCTGGGGGGGTTCCTGCAGCCCGGGCAGCGGGACGGAGAGCTGGGGGGTAGCGCCGGCGGTGGGTGGCACCGCGGCCGCGCTGGGGTCCGCTCCCCGGCTGCTCCCGGGGGTCCCGTTCCCCGGGGGCTCCGCTCCCCGCCTGCTCCCCGGGGGTTCCCGCCGGCTCTCAGCCCCTCCGCCAGCCCCGTCCTCCCTGCCCTAAGGAGCGGTTGCCCCTCGTGTGGGGCGGGACGCGCGGGGGCCCAGGAGCGGGGCAGCCCCGGGGGCGGGCAGCGGGGAGCCGAGGGAGGTTCGCACCCCCCGGGATTGCTGCCCCCGGGAGGGCTCCGGGGCCGGGCTCAGCCCCGGCGGCTGCAGGCTCTGAGAGCGGGGGTCTGTGCCCGAGGGGCGTGGCTCCGGTACCGGGCGTGGCTCCGGTGCCGGGCGGGGCCGGTGTCCCCGGGGCGGAGCGGCGGGGCTGGGATCGGCTCGGCTCGGCGCGGCCCGAGCACCATGAACCGCTTCAAGGCGTCCAAGTTCCGGCACACGGAGGCCCGGTTGCCCCGCAGGGAGGTGAGCGCCGCGGGACGCTCCCGCTGGCCGGTCCCGGGGCGGGGGGGGGGGGATGCGGGGGCGGCAGGGTCGGGGTTCCCGGCGGACACGGGCAGGACCAGCCCCCCGCAGCAGCGGCGGGGTGAACCCGGGGCGTGCGGCTCCGGGTACCGGTGCTGCGGCACCGCCGGGATGGCCGGGGCTGTGCCCGGTCCCGGCGAGGCAGCATCACCCGGGCGGCCCCTCCTTAGCACCCGCCGCCTCCCGCCCCGGGGTCCACGGAGCAACCCCCCCGGTCGGAGGAGCTGCAGCCGGTGCTTCTGGGTCGGGGTGCCCGTCCCCGGGGTGGCTGTGCCCCCTCCTGCCCGCAGGAGGGCTGGGCACGGCTGGTGCAGGCGGTTGGCCCCCGGTTTGTGCTGCCCGCCCTCCTGGCTCGGCTCGGTAGCTCCCCGGGGCAGCGCTGGCTCCCCGGTGCCAGCTGGGGACACGTGTACCCTGGGGGTGAAGGGCTGGGCCCTGCTCCCGGTACCCCCTGCTGCGGGCACAGAGGCAGCGCTGGAGCAGTGCTGAGCTCCATCCCCCTGCCCAGGGCTGGTGGGTCTCACGGAGCCAGGTTGTGCCCAGCTCTGGCCTCTCCCCACTAATCCACGTCCCCAGCCGTGCTGAGCATCAAGATCCAGCTTGGCATGTGAAGAGGTGCTGGATCAGGGGCGGGTCATGCAGGGTGAGCCACATCAGGGGGTGTTATCAGGGCATGGAACCCTTTCAGGGGGGCTCCCTGGGCCAGACACTGTGGGAACACCCAGACAAGTTGTGTGGCACAGGCTGCTCTTGTTCCTGGTGGTGCCCAGGGTGGCACCCAGGTGCAGGGAGCTGGTACCCTTTGGCATAGGCCTTGTGGCCAGAAGTCGAGGGCTCAGGCTGGATGGGTGATGCTGCTTAAAGTCATTGCTCCTTGCTGCCTTGGAAGAGAATTGGGGGTCCACCAAAATGTTGGGCTCCCAGCCTTTGGAGATCAGGGGTCTCCTTGCCTGTAACTTCCCAGTCCTGCCCTCCCCATGCCTCTACAGACCTGGTGAGTATCCAAAACATCCCCCTGAGCTTCAGCTGTAGGAGTGGGGGGGGTTTATGGCATCCTCTAGGCAGGGCTGTTCCAGGCACCCTTAATCCTGGTGTTGGTTCCCAGAATGGGGAGCTCTGTGGGACACTGAGGGGTGGCTTGCTCTCACCCTGGTGTGCAAGGAGGCCTCTGCCTCCTACAGCCCACGCCAGGCTTGGCACACAGATGGCCTTTCTGAAAAGCATTTCCCCTCCAGGCATGAAATGTGCCCAGGAAACGCAGCCACATCGGCCAGCTCTGTGGGGCAGGAGGTGGCAGATGGATGCCTTGTCTCCAAACCCCCCTGGGGTGTCACAGCAGGAGCTGCTGTTGGTGTCCCCAGCCAAGCAGAGCAGCTTGTTTACGGAGGCAGACACTTGACCTGGCCGGATCAGGAAGCAGCATGTAAACATGGAGGACCTCATCTGAGTTGCTGCTCCCCTTCAGGCTGTGTCTGGAGGGCTCTGCAGGCAGAGGGAGGCACCCTGGGAGCTGGTGGCTTGTTTTAGGGATGTAGCCAGGATGGTACCATGTGCTTTTCTTGCTGTCCTGGCACTCCCTGGGAGGGATCGTTTCCCTGAGGGCTCCCACCTGTGTGCAAGGACATTGCAGGGCTGGGATGGACCAGCTCAGCAGCACCTCTGCAAAACCCTGCTGCAGGGGTGCTGTGTGGTGGTACCCCTGACTGCAGATGTGGCTAGTGACCACCCTCACCGAGGAACCAGTGCAGGGTGACAGGGCACAGGCCGTGGGACTCTTCCTCCTACATCTTGGTCCGCTCCCCCCATGCAGCCCCTGGCCTGCCTGCTGGGCATGGGGAGAGGAACCTCCCTTTGGCAGGAGAAGGGTTAACGGGTCTGCCACCGAGCAGGCTGCTGTGACAAGGACCAGAGGAAGTGCTGCAGGAACTGCTGCTCTCTGTCAGGCCTCAAGAGGAAGCCGTGCAAGAAGAGGAAACCTGGGGGTGCAAGAAGAGGAAACACGGGGCTCGGTCCTTTTGGGGCTGCTCCCTTCCCTGCAAGGGGCTCTGCTTGGAGAGCACCCACTGCTCCAGCCACCCACTGTGATGCCAGTGGCCACTGGTGGCCATATGGGCATAAATGGCAGCTGTAAAACATCCAGCTTTGCTGGAGGGTTGGACTTGGCCCTGGGTGTGCCAGGCAGCTCCTGGTGGCCACTTGAGGCCAGGTGTCTGTCAGCAGGAGTGGGTCCAGCTCATGCAGGGTGTCCTGGTGCCCCAAGGATGCAGTGCTTGGCAGTGGAGGAAGAGTGGGAAACACTGCAAAGTGGGGGTTTGGTTTTGGTGTCATGATGAAGTTCCTTGTCCACAGGGGAAGCACACTGCCAGAGGCACTTATCTGCCTTGGTCAGCCCCGGCCTGATCTCGTGATGCTTCACAGCCCAAGAGCCTTTGTCCCATCCCAGATCCCCTGATACCAGTTTTATGACTAAGTCCTCTGGGCTCTTCCCACCATGGGAGAGCCCAGGACTGGGACAGTTTTGGGAAGAGGCAGTGCTGGGAGCTGGGATGCTCCTGCCTCCTGTTCCTGGCAAAGCTGGTGCCAAAGCCCCCAGGGCTGCGCTGTTCTGTGGGGACCATGAGCAGCCACGTGTCCCTGGCCCTTCCTAGAGGACAGGATCCTATAAAATGCCTCCAGCATGATCCCACTGCCAGCCTCCAGGTAGTGCCAGGTCCATTGGTACGGGAGCTCTGTTGGGGCTGAGGGTCTCCAGCGATGCTGTGCTGATGCTCCATGTCTCCCCTCCAGCTGTGCTCTGGCCCCCCTCTTGGACTCCTCCAAAACAGAGACATCTCTTGACATGGGTTTTCTCTCTCCCTCCCAGGCCTGGATTGGGGGTATCCGGGCTGGCTCTGTCACACCCTGTGGGAACCAGGTGCAGGCCAGTTGCCACTGGATCGCCTTCAGTGCCGAGGCAGCAGGTGAGGCACGAGGGAAGAGGTGCTGGGGGTGGGATGGATTGGTCCTTGGGGGGCTTGTTGCTGGGTCAGTCCCACAGACCCCAGGAGGGAGGAGGCTTTTTCCCTGCGTTCCCCCAAGGGCACGGACAGGCCTGCACCTTGTGGCTTGCGTTGCAAAGCTGGGTGGGACCCCCATGTCCCAGGCTGGGGGCATTCCTGGGAATATGGTGTGGGCCATGGGCAGGCTGGTGACCTGCTCCTGTGTCCTCTTCTGCAGGTGTGCTGGGCATCGTGCCGCTGGAGTGCGAGGATGGAGGCAAGAGGACTGTGTCTCAGCTCTGCTGCCACTCAGGTGAGCTGGGTCTGTGCCAGCCCCAGTCTGGCTTGTTTTGTGTCTCCACCATGCTCTGCACTGGAGCACCAAGGAGTTGGGTACCACCTCCCACCCTCACAGGAGGAGGCTGGCCTTGCATGGGCTGGGTGAAGGGGCTCCAGTGCTGAATCCCAGCCTGGGATGCTACGTCAGGCTGTGTGTTTCCCAGCTGGGGGAGCTGCTGGAGTCCCCAGGGACCATCAACCATGGGCAGGGGGACCCTGACACGTCTCACTTGTGTGTGAGACACAAGCCGAGTGCAGCCACGTGGGGCTCTGCCAGGCTGGGCTTTTGCTGAGGAGTCAGATTGATCCACATCCCTTCATCTCCGGAGCTGCAGCAGCAGGGTCTGGACACGGAGCTCTTGCCCACGCTCTTGCTCTAGCACACCCTGTCCCTGTTAGTCACTGCGCTCCCTTGCATTCCCAGTACACCCAGTGCCAGGCTGGCAGAGGAGCTGGGACACCATGGCCATGGGTGTTCCCAGAGACGGGAGGAACAGGCCAGGCTGGTGGCTGCGAGGCCCTGAGCAGCTCTGCTGCGGGCACAGCGAGTGCTGGCAGCGCTGCTGCGGGCAGAGGAGGCTCTGCCTGGCCAGGGAGCCCAGGGAACCCTCTCCTGGTGTCAGAGGAGCAATGCCAGCCTGGGGGGGGGGTGGGCACCAACCATCCCTTTCCCAAAGAAAATGCACCAGAGCTGTTCCCAGTGCTGCCTTCCTGCGCGCGGTGCCCTGGCACGGGGCCGAGCCAGCGGGCTCCCCTGCTCCTGGGGAGGGCACCAGGGGTGCCCGGGGAGCCAGCCCAACACGAACAGCTTCTTAATGAGATTTAGCACCAGCCCTTGTCAGAGCAACGCCTCCAAAGCGGGGAAGAGGCTTTTTATTTTTTTTTTTCCTCTCCTCCCAAGGCAAACGTGGCCGGGTGAGCTGCTCGGTTTTCATGCCTCCTGGGCCTGTTTCTCCGCAGCCGCCTGGAAGCGGAAAAGTACACGCTGACCTACTTTCCCCGGGCGTGCCAAATGCATCCGAGGGGCTGCTGCCGACCGTGCCAGCCTTCCTCTCCCACCAGGCCCTGCCTGGGGAGCAGCCCTGCCGTGGGGAGCAGCCGAGCCGGGCGTTACAAAGGGGGCCTTGTTACCAGCACAGCCCCGGCTGCCCACGCCAGCGCTCACCAGCGCCCGGGGCCAGCACGCACACCCTTGTGCTTCTCCCTGTGCCTCCTGGTGATGCCTGTCCTGAAACCAGCCAGAGCTGGGTGGTGGAGAGTTAGGTGGGGAGATGTGATTGTCCCCCTGCTTCCCTTCCATGCTGTGGTCCCCAGCTTTGGGGGAGGTGAAAGCCCGACGGACAGCATGGAGGGGCTCAGGTTCTCACAGCAAAGCTGAGCTGCTCCAAAATGCCTCCGTGGGGCTGGGGCTGGTCCCGCTGCCTGCACCTGGGTGTGTGTGAAAGGAGCCTGAGGCCAGGGAAGAGCCCAGGTGGGAAGAGCCCAGGTGGGCAGCGAAGGTGAGGACAAACCTCCGCCCTTCTTCTCCCAGATGTGGTGACGGATTTTGACTTCTCCCCCTTCGATCAGCTCCTGCTGGCTACGGGCTCTGCTGATGAGACGGTGAGTGCTCGGTGCTGGGGGTCCCGCGGGGGCACCTGGTGTCTCTGGGATTCGCTGTGGGGCCCGGGGAAGATGGATCCAGAGTGACAGGAATAAGAGGAGCCTGGGGAGGAGGGTGCCAGCCTTGGGGAGCGGTGTGGGATGTCCCCAGGTTATGGGGGACAGGGCAGATGGTGTCAGCCAGGGATCAGCCCTCTCCCACCCAGGAGAGCCCACAGCTCTGATCCCACCAAAGCTGCCATGATCAGGGTCACCTGGTGTCCTCGGGGACCAAAGCCTGGAAAGGCAGCAAGGCCAGCTGGAGGACTGACCCAGCTCTCCCGGGGCTGCAGGTGAAGCTGTGGCGCCTGCCCGGGAGCAGCCAGGACATGCCCAGCAGCGCGGGGCTGACACTGGGGCCCGGTGGGGGGCCGGTGGACGTGCTGAAGTTCCACCCCACGGCAGATGGTGTCCTGGCCAGCGGCGCAGGGAAGCAAGTCACCCTCTGGGACCTGGGGCAGCAGCAGCCGCTGACAGGTAGGCATGGCCGTGTCTGCAGCTCCTGCCCGTGCTGGGGGCTGGGCTCAAGTCCAGACCTCAGGGTCACTGAACGGGCAGCACAGGTGGCTTTTTGGACAGGGAGCTGCAGCCCCCCCCTTGTGTGTCTGCACGGGCTGTCCCTCACTCTGATGCCACGGTGTAATATGCTCCTGTAGCGCCCAGGGTGCCCATAGCAGCTTTGGAGGGGGCCTCCTAGGGTGGCAGGTCCCTCTCCACTCGTGTCTCTGTGGGTGGGTAAATATGAGTGCTGTGGGTGACCCACCTTGCCCAGACCTTGGCTAACCCCACGGGTAAAGAAGACTGGGTAACAGCATCGGGGGGGGGGGAAGCTCCTGGTGGCTTTCCCAGGACTCCTGCCCTTCAGACCAAGGTGCCAGCCCCGTGGGGATGCTCCCTGCACCAACACGGCAGCTGGGACCTGCTCCGACTGCAGCCAGCCCTTCAGAAAGGCCAGACCGTGTCCCCTGGGAAGTGCTGGTGGGTGGGAGAACCACAGCTCCTGCTCCATACGACCCTGGCCCTGAGCCTGCTTTCCTCCCACAGCCCTGAGCCCCCACGGGGACCAGCTGCAGAGCCTGGCCTGGAAGCGAGACGGCTGCCTCCTCGGCACCTCCTGCAAGGTGAGCGGCTCGCTCGGGCAAGCCCGCCGTGGCACGACGCAGCCCTGCTCCGGAGGGGCAGGCGCACGGCGCTCCTGTTTTAGGGAGAGAAGGGCAGGAAAGGGGGTCGGCGAGCGGAGCGGAGGGTGGCGGGAGCACTAGATGGCGCCGGCTGCCCGCGCTGCCCCACGGCGCGGCGAGCCTGCCGGGCAGCGGAGCCCGCGGGCCGAGCGAGCGGGCGGCCTCCCTGCCGCGTGTGCGGGCACGGGGTGTGTGTGTGTGTGTCCTGAGCCAGCAGCCTCCCCGCCGTGCTGAGCGCGCAGGCCCGGCCTGGAGGCCGAGCGTGCTGGCCAAGGAGGCTGCCAGGCGCTGCAGGGGGGCTGGGTGGGCAGGAGCCAGCGTGCAAGCCCGGCTGAGCACACAGGGTGAGCATGCAAGCCCGGCTGAGCACACAGGCTGAGCATGCAGAGTGAGCATGCAAGCCCAGCTGAGCACATAGGGCGAGCGTGCAAGCCCAGCTGGGCACGCAGGAGGTGTGTGCAAGCCCAGCTGCACACACAGTGAGCGTGCAAGCCCAGCTGAGCATGCAGGAGGTGTGTGCAAGCCCAGCTGAGCATGCAGGGTGACTGTGCAAGCCCAGCTGCACACACAGTGAGCGTGCAAGGCCAGCTGAGCACGCAGGAGGTGTGTGCAAGCCCAGCTGAGCATGCAGGGTGACTGTGCAAGCCCAGCTGCACACACAGTGAGCGTGCAAGCCCAGCTGAGCACGCAGGGTGACTGTGCAAGCCCAGCTGCACACACAGGGAGCGTGCAAGCCCAGCTGAGCACGCAGGGGGTGTGTGCAGGCCCAGCTGAGCACGCATGAGGAGCCGCAGGCTGAGCGAGCGGCCAGTCCCCGTGCCGGGGCGGGGGCTGAGTAGGCAGGCGGGCCCAAGCTGGAGCAGGGGGCCTGGCCGGGCGGGCAGCTGGAGCTCCGTATCAGGAGCAGGCTGAGCATGGAGGCTGAGACCCCAAGCCATGCCGTGGGGTGCAGGTCAGACCCCGGCTGTGCAGCGCAGCCCCCAGGGCCCTCAGCACCCTGTGCTATGCCACGTGGCTCTGGCTGGCACAGCGGGTGCTCCCCAAATGTGCCCTGGCAGCAAGACTGGCACTGTGGCACCTCCCCGTTGCCCCTGTGCCCCTTTCCAAGCCCAAGGTCCATCGGGCTGGGGGGATGCTGGGGTGCACCGGCAGGGTGGCGTGCAAGGGTCAGGCTCCAGCCCTGGTGCTGCTTTGGAGGCTTCCCCCTCTCTCTGGCAGCAGTTTTGAGGGTGTTTGGGTCTGGGTGAGACTGTGGAGGATCTGAGGGTGCACCTCTGCCTGTGAAGGGGGGGCAGGACCTGGAAGACACTCTGCAAACCACCCATAGGGGCAGGCAGGAGAGTGATGGGCAGGAAGGAGAAGGGCTGCTCCCTCCAGCCGGACATCCCACTGGCCTCAGGGTCCTTAACCCTCCTCTGCTTTTGTTTTCTATCAACAGGACAAGAAACTGCGGATCTTTGACCCTCGAGCCAGCCCAGCTGCCTCCCAGGTACTGTCCCTCCTGGGTACACTGGGCAACAGGGTGCCCACTGCCTGCTGTGGGGTGGCCTTGATGCCCCCAAACCATGCCAGCCCTGGCACGGCTGGGGAGAGGTGATGTGAGGGCATGGGCTGAGGGCAGGGGGAATGGGCAGCCTCCTGCTTGGCCCTGGTGGGATTGGGCACAGGGGACAGCAATCCTGAGCCCCACGGGCAGTGATCCCTGTGGGCACCAGGGCTGCAGGCTCCTTGGCTCTCTGCTGCCGTGCCAGAGCTGAAGGAAAGGCTCTTGGGGACGAGGACCTGCCAAGGGTGAGGGCTGGGCAGCTGGATCTGCACAGCTCAGCAAATAACAGCGATTAGGACATAAGTAGAGGACTTAAGCCTTGACGTCGAGTTTAAACAGCCTCTTATTAGAGGTTTCCTGTGGCTCGGGGGCTCTGGCAGACGCTGGCTCTGGCCACAGGAGGGGCTGGAAGGCTCCGGGAGGGGAGGGATGCAGTGGAGAGCAGGGTGGGATGGGTGCAGCCAGCTCTGCTGCTCCTTGTGCCTCTCCTGCCTGCATACCTGGGGCTCGGGGAGTCGCTCCGGTGCCTGTGCTGGGGCAGGGCGGTAACCCCGGTCACCAACCAGGGGGGAGCTACACCGGGACTGTCCTGCACAGCACCCATCTGCTCAGCCTCCCTGAGAGGCACCTGGGTGCTTTCTGTGGGCACCAGCGGTGCCCTGACCCTTCAGGCAGCCTGATTCATACACCACCACAATACATATAAACATAAACCCAGCGGTTCCACGTGCGAGCGGCCTGGGGCAAAGTGCTCCCAGCTCTCAAGTGGTCCCGTGACACTCCCCCGCGTGGCTGGAAGGTAGCAATCCCGGCTCCCAAATCCATCCTGCTCTTCTCCACCCACAGCCCCAGGTTTTCCCCCCCTGCTTCTCCCCCCTGCCAGACCTGTTGGCTTGTCTAAGGGCCTTTCGGCGGAGCTGCGAGCGCCAGGGGCTCCAGCCAAGCCTCCTGGGGAGGGTGGGCTCTGTCTCGCTGAGCTATTAAAAATAACGTGTGACTGATGGTGGCTGTTCAAAGCAGGCAGCTCACTTCCCTCCACTGCTGTCTGATCCAGCCCGGGGCCTGCACTCGGGGTTTTGCCAAGAGAAATATGCACCTTTGCTGCCTCAGCCCCGGCCAGCTGAGAATTGATGAAGATGTTTAGTCTTGGAGAGAAGTACTGTGCCGAAGGGGAAAACTTTAAAATGCCATAAATCCTCTGAAAGTTTGCGCAGGGCTTGCTTAGCCAAAAAGGAGTAACACTCCTGTGCTTTGTTATTTTCCTTTTTTTTTTTTTTCCCCCGGTTGCTGGAGGGCCGGGTTATTTGGAAAAGCTCTTTTCCCTCCCCCCCCCCCCCCCCCCTCCCCGGGGCCAGCGCGGTTACGAAAGCGGGTGATGCCGGGGCCGGCGGGCGGTGCCAGCACCTCGCGAGCTCCCGGCTTTGAAGTCACCCGGTTTTTCGGAGCGGTGAGCCAGGTGAGCAGTGTGATGGGTTTCCCAGCCGGGCTGGCCCCCGCGGCGCCGCGGGCTGGGTTTCCTCTGCAGCAGGCGAAGGGCTCCGGTTCAGCACCACCACCCGCTCACCCTGCTGCCTTCGCAGGGGCCAGAGCCTCGGCAGCTCCTCGGGCTGGTTTTCTTCATTTGCTAAGCCTGCCTGCCTCCTTAAACCGTTCCTTGTTTTAGAGCAGGGGAGAAAGATGAGAAGGAGCCAAATGAAGAGGCTAGGGAGGAGGGAGGGGTCGCTGCTGCCGTGCTGTGATGCCTGAGGGTGCTCTGGGGCCTTATGGATGCAGAAGGTGTGGGGCTGGGGAGGAGGGCACACACCTCCCAGCTCCAGGGCCAGGCTGGCAGGCTGCCCACACCCCCGGCCATGCCCTCCATGGGGTCCTGACCCCCCATTCCTGGCTACATCCATGGCAGCTATTTTGAGCACATCCCAGCAGCAGGCAGGAGCGTGTGACGCACCGAGAGCAGCGTGGCTGGGATCTGGCTGACCCCAGAGGGTGCCTGGTAGACACACTCGAGGCCACCATGTCCCTTGGGAGAGCAGTGGCCTCACCCTGCTGGCCTCGCACCCCCTCCTTGCTGTGTCTGGGCTGGAGCAGGGAGGTGCAACCACAGCAGCCCTGCTGCAAGCGTTAGGGCTGGGCTTGCACCCTGTGGCTGCCCAGTGTGCCTTCCTGGGCCACCTACACTCACCATGGAGCCGCCGTCCTTCTGGAGTGGTCCTGTGAGTCCTGTTCTCCACCTCATCCCCTCCCAAGGCCACACTGCCCGGCTGCAGCTCTCCCTCCCCTCCCACGGGTGCTGCTGGTCGCCCTCCTTGCCTTGACCCTCTCACTGGAAGCAACTCACATCCTCTCCCTCCTGGCTTTGGCTCAGCTCTCCGCACTTCTCCGCTCCCCCCTCGCCCACCAAATGTCCCTCCCGCATCTCCATGGGCTGCATCCTGCACCAGCCATGGCCCTTCAGGTGTGGGGGGACAGGGCTGGGGGTCAGGGCGCTGAGAGGGGGGTCGGGGCAGCAGGAGGGTGCCCATACCTCGGCTGATGCCCTGGGTGGCTCACCGGGACCAGCGTGTGGTGCTAGAGAGACATCCCCGCCTGCCTGCTCCCCCAGCCGCCCTCTCCTTCCCCATCCAAACAAGCCACACTTCTTGGGGAGGTAACCTCAGAAATATTTCCTGAGAGGGGGAGTGCGATCACAAGCGCTTTCTGGGAAGAAAGGAGCTGGTTTGTGGGGACAGAAAGCTGCCACCCGCGGCGGGGGGGGGGACACACACACTGTCCCACGGGCAGTGTGGCCACACTCAAAGCTGCGTGCCCCGGTGCGGTGCGGCAAAGCTGGGTCCTGGCACCGCCCCGGGGTTCAGCCGGGGGTGGCATCTTCCCCCCCGTGAGGGGCTCCGAGCATCTGGCCGGCACCTGGTTCCCAGGGCGGGTGCTGCCGGTGCCGGGCTGCGGGGCCAGCGCCGATCGCGGCCCGAGTGGGACGGCGGGGAGGAGGAACCGGCTCCGTTCTCACGAGAAACTTCCCCCCCACCCCCACCCCCGTCGGCGTTTCGGCAGTTCCGGGGGCCAGGGTGCTGCTCATGTTTTAATGAGCTCGGCTTTCATGAGCCGGAGCGGGGCTGAGGGTGGCTGGGGACAGCGGGGAGGGTGTCCCCGTGGTTTTGTCCCCGTGTGGGTTTGTGTGTCGTTGTCCCCTCGCCCAGCGTTGTGGGCCACGTCGGGGCCAGAGCTTGGTGCCTGGGAACAGCTGATGTGGGGCAGCCCCCCCAAGCCCACCTGGTGTGGGGCAGGACTGTGATGATGTCCCACCAAGGCCAGAGGTGGGAGGGCTTCAGCCCCTCTCCCAGACTGTGGCCACCATCCCATGGGTCACCTCAGCCCCTGCCGTGGGGGGGACAGCATGGCAAGGAGAGGGTCTCTGTGGGCAGCACGGCTGTGGTGGCAGGGTGATGCCACGGCGAGGTGGACACCCAGGCTGGGGTGACCCAGCCATGCCCACAGGCAGGACCTTGCAGACCCTAATGTGTCTCCTCTGCCCAGGATCTGCTGTCAGCCCTGGGCTGGCTGGGGACTGCGCACGGGGGGAAAGAGCATCAGGACACAGAGAGACTTTTCGCCTTCCTCCCACCCACCCCATCCCACGCTGGGGTCACCCCGGGGGTACCTGACTCCCAGCCTCAGCAGTGGCTTCCTCCGGGCTGGGGGAAGGTCCACAGCATCCCACATTCCCAAGGAGACCGTGGGAAGCTTTGAAAAAGTTGGCCTGGCTCTGGGCTGCCTATTTATAGCAGCGCACGCTCGGCGCTCTCATGCTTCTGTTCCCCAGCGTAGCTGCACGGGACTGTTTATATTTCCTCTGCTCTGCTTCCCCCTCGGCCGTCCTTCCCTGGAATGCTGCTTGGTATGGCAGACATGGGGAAGTTGAGGAGGATTTGGGATGAGCCAGTGGCATCGTGAGGGATGCAAGGGGACTGGCTCACCTCACTGGGTTGCCCTTCCCTCCCACAGGGGACAGCCTCCTAGCTTGGCAGGGTACAGGCATAAGGGTGCTGGTTGGCACCTCACTTACCTGGGTCTGGGACTCTGGCACAACATTTCAGAAGCCCCCCCCAGATTGCTGCCCGTGCTGGGGCTCCCAGCAGCCTTGTAGTCAAGCCAGCAAAGGTGGTTTTTTGGGATTTCAGAGCAGCCTTGTAGCAGGAGCTGGCAGCTGCGGGAGGAGATGCAACGTGGGAGATGGGTGCTGCAGTCTGCCCAGCCCACCTGGCCCTGCTCCCATCCCTCACCCCATGCCCAAGCATCTGTGCCAAGGTGGGAGCTTCCATGGCTGTGGGGGCTGCCCCACTGGAGGCCCCTCACCTCCCTGTCCTTACAGGGCCCTCAGCCTCCTCCGGGATGTCACTTCAACCTCACTGAGGTGAGGAGGAGGGGGAGAGGCAGAGCCTGCCTGGCTCCCTGGCCATGCTGCCCTGGCTGCTGAGATCAAGGAGGTGACGTGGGCAGGAGGGGGCTCACCCTGACCCCCTTCCCACCACAACACCAACACCCCACAGTGAGCAGGGACCAGTGCCAGCAGCGTGATGGCTACCAGAGCATCACTGCTGCCCTATGTGGTGGCTGGGCTCCCTGCACTCCCCTGGGGGCAAGGTGCAGCTCAGGGTCTCCCCAAGTTTCAGGCAGAGACCAGCAGTGGGGCTGGCCTGGGTGAGGTTGCTCTGCTTTCCTGGCCACCTCTGGAGTAATTCAGATTTGGCAAAGGAGTGAGATCACTCACATTCTTGTGCCGGGAGGAGGATGCAGTGCCATGGTTAACCACTTCAGCTCCCTGGGAAGCCATCCCTCCTATCCCCAACACCCTCCTGGGGTTCAGAGGGAGCAATGGCTTCCCCCACCTGCAGACCCATCCTTTTGGTATGGGGAGGAGGTGTCTGTCCACGCAGCCTGGGGGGACCCCTCCTGCCCTACCGTCTGCTGGCAAAGGGATGGCTCAGCCTGGCTCTGGGGCCTCCTGCACCCCCGCAGCTCCCTCTGCTGGGATTGCTTCCCACGGGGGTCAGATGCCCATGGTCTGCCAGCCTCAAGCTGGCCCCTGCCAGCCACGGGGCCTCTGCCAAGGGCAGAGCTGTGACCCCCCCCCCCGCTGTTGCCTCTCACTCATCCAGCCCTGGGCTTCCCATGCCCTGCTCTCCCTGCCCTGCATCCTGTTTGAAGGTAACTCTCCCCATGGAGGCATGGACCCCCCCCCCGCCAGGGATCTCCCCAGCACCAGAGCAGTGTTGGCTTTGTGTCGGGGTCTCCCAGGCAGCTGAGGAGCTGAGAGCAGTCATTCCCTGTGGGCAGCTGTTACCAGCTCACCCGGCCCCACCACAGCATCGCTGCCAACAGCTGCATCCGACACGCCAGCCCCGCTCCCTGCCGGCCCTGCTCCCCGCCGCTGGCCCCCCAGAGCCCCTGCCACAGAGTGTTGCATGGGGAGCAGGGCTGGGGACCCCCCTGGGTGCCAGCACCCTACCCCAGTCTGAGCTGGGAGGGATGGGTTGAGATGGGGAGAGGGACAGGGCCCCAAAACCCTCCCCCGGTGCAGCTGATCTGGCTCTGAGGAGGGAGCACAAGCTTCCCCCAGCCTGGGCTGCCTCAAACCAGCTGGGCTGCACCCACACAATGGGCTGGAGGAGGCTGGGCTGCCTCTGTGCTGGCGTGCCTGGGGAGCTGGGAGGCCTCCTCAGCTCCCTGTATGCCACCTGGAGCTGGTGGGCTCCTCACAGCCTGCTGTGGGGACAAACAGCCCAGGAGGGGTGCCTGTCCCCTGGGCTGCTGCTAGTCCCCTGCTCCACAGACACAGTGGGGGTCCCAGCATTGCCCCAGCTGGGTGCCATGGTCCCTGTCCAGCTCTGCTGGCCTTGGAGACCCACAGCAGCCTCATGGTGACCCCAAGGCTCTCCAGTAACCAAACCACACCAGTGTCCATCATCAGAGCCAGGTCACACCGTCCTGTCCCCACCAAAACCCTCAGCACCGGGGAGAGGACACGGGGTGGGGGATCCCCAGGCCCCCCCGGGACTGGCTGCCATCCTACCCCATGTGCTCACCTCTGGCACCATCCACACAGCTCCAGCCAAAAGCGAGCGCCCCGGCCCCGGCCTCGCCACATCCTCGCTGCCCTACCTGCTGCTCAGCTGGGATGGAACTAATGCAGAAAACATGGCCCCACGCCACGGCCGGCACAGCCAGGGAGCAGCAGCGGCACTGCCCTGCCCTCTGCCAGGGGGCTGCCCCCCACTGCCAGCTCCCAGGGCTTGTGTGGGATGGTCCTGGGCACCAGCGGGGCACGGGAGCCAGCAGAGCCGGTTCTGTCAGCTATTGAATCTCCAGCTGTTGAGTTTTGGCTGCTGCAGCTGCACGGCTCAGGTGCAGAAGTGCTTTCCCTGCCGACAAGCGGGTTTCCATCCCTCTCGGCACGGATCCTGGGATGCATTCCCTTCTCCAGGCTCTTCTGGGAGCCAAGCCTTGGTGCCAGCGTGTTGGAGGAGGGGGCCAGGCCCTTCCTGCCCCACATCCTGCTGCTGTGGCTGGGAGCGTCGGGCTCAGCTCGGCCAGGGCTGCCTCTTCCAAGTGAGCCGGGCTGGCTGGCGAGCACCGTGTTTGTGCTGGCGAGGAGGCCCGTGTGCTGGAGCCAGCGGGAGGAGCAGCTTGGCACCGTCTGCCTTCTCTGGCCCTGGCTCTGGGTCTCTCTGGAGTGCAGGGATCCCGCTGGGCTGGCGACTGGGACTGGAGGTGGCTGCTCCTGGGTGGGAGATGTGGCACCTCTGTGCCTCCTCGCTGGGCTGCCGTGGTGGCAGAGCCACGCTGGTTGTCACAGTGCTGTCGTGGCCAGCGATGGTCACACCAAGGGGATGGAGCTCACGGGACATGTCTCCTCCAGCTCTGAGGTCACCATGTGCCAGCCCAGGGCTGCGGACACACAGGCACCTTCCTGTGCTTCCCCCATCCCTCCTGCCCTGCACAGAAGTGCCGGAAGCACCACACTGGAAGCTCTGGCAGAGCCCTCTGCTTTGCCGTGCCAGCTCTGGAATCATGAGCAGCCTTTAATTGGGAGAGTGAGGGGGCTGCGAGTGCTGCCTGCCCCATGGGGTGAGCACTGGCTGCCGGCTCCCGCTGGGGTGCTGGGAACTGCAGGACCCATCTGGGGGCCACATGGGAGCTGGCAGGCAGCTGCCAGCAGCCTCGTGGTAACTTGTCCCCTCCCGTCCTCGGCAGAGTGGCACCAGGGCCTGGGGAGGGGACTGGGCTGGGGTCAGTGGGCAGGACACAGCCCATATCGTGCGGTCCTGGCCCGCAAGGATCCCAGGGGAAGTGTGGAGTGGGTCTGTAGGGGGTTAGGACAGTGTGGGGACAGCCGGGCTCAGTTCACCCTGTGTTTCGGTAGCATCTGGACTCATGCCAGGCACCCAGCAGCCGGGATTCTGCAAGGATCAAGAGCCCAGAGATGCAGCCAGGGAAGTAAGTCCCTGTGACCACAGCCACGGCTGTGGTTGAGCTTCTTCTCATACCTGCTGGCATGGAGCAGCTTCCTCACAGCACACTGGCCCCCAAGCCCCTTGGCAGGTGTGGGACGAGCCCCGGGGGTCTGGGTAGCTGTCCCACGTCCCTCACGCTCACATTACCTGCTGCCACCCTCCGCTCCTTGCCGGGAGCCAGGCCAGCCATTCCACAAAGCAACCACGCTGGCACCTGTGGGGGCTCAGGACTGTCACTGCTTGCAGGCTGTCCCCACCACACTGTCACCACGGGCACCTCTCAGCTGGGCTGAGAGCCAGCGCTCAGCTCCGGGGCAGTCCCAGACACTGCTGGTGAAGCAGGCATCCCACGCAGCGTTCCCAGCGTGGCCGGTGGCCGTCCTGACAGCCGTGTCTCCTGTGCCTTGCAGAGTGTCCCAGGACATGAGCACAACAAGGACTCCCGGCTCCTCTGGATGGGTTCCAGCGATTGCCTCATCTCCGTCGGGTTCAGCCAGGTACTGTCCATGCCGGGATTAGCCCTGGTGCTACTGGGATGTCCCAGCCACGCTCCCTGTGCGTCTGTGCCAGGGCCCCAGCTGCTTTTTTTGGGTGGCCTGTCCCCCGTGAAAGCAGGAGGTCCCCTCCCTGTCTGACCTGACCCTCACTGGGGATGGAAGGAGGTGGTGCCACGGGGCCAGCCGGGCAGCCCCGGTGCCCACTGATGCCATGTCTGTGCCCCTGCAGATGCGGGAGCGGGAGGTGAAGCTGTGGGACACGCGGCGGTTCAGCGGGGCGACGCTCACCGTGACACTGGACACCTCACCTGGGTAGGGATGGGGACTCGCCAGAGGGCAGGAGGGCAGGTGGTGGAGATGCCATGGTTGGAGACTGACGGGGAGCGTGGTAGTGGAGCAGGAGTCAGCAGGAAGCCTGGCCATGAAGCTGCGGACAAGGCTGGGCATCCCCGGCACCGTTTGGGTGGGATGGGAGGGCGGCGGCAGTGACGGAGGATAGCATAGAGGTGCCCCCAGCAGCACTGGGAGCTGTGCTTTGTGGTGGCACTGGGAAGAGCAGCAGCAGTGTCTGAGGTGGCAGCTAGCTGGGCGGGCTCGTGTGCTGGGGCAGCACAAGATGCTGGGGGTGAACAGACCTTTGGTGCTGCCCGTGCACCGGGCGGCTCAGCCCCGGCTGCTGCTCCCGGCGGGGCCGCGGGGCTTCGTGCCCCAGCAGCTGCACAGCCAGCTGGGGCCAGGCCAGCAGCAGAGCCATGCTTGCTGGGCATCCCCTGGGGAAGTGACAGAGGAGCTTTGGTGGCCAGAAAGGGTCGGCGCCCCTCGTCAAGGCACCATGGAGATGTCTCCTGTCTGTGGGGCACTGCCCAAGTGAGGAAAGCTCCAGTTAGGCCTGGCCTGGCCTCTCCCACACTGCCTGGTGTCATGGTGCTGGTGAGGAAATGGGAGGAGGAGGCAGCAGCAACGTCATCCTGTTGAGGCCACGGGGGTTTGGGGCAAGATCCTTGCCGGGGTGTACTGGAAGCCACCAGCTCTCCCCAGAGCTGCTGGCAAAGCACAGGGGTGCCAGGACCCTCGCCACATGCCAGGCTGGCTCTGTGGATGGCTGGGATGCTGGAGAAGGCTGGGAGCTGATACGGGGCCTCTGGTGAGGACCTGAGGGGAGGCCCTTGGCCACCCTGCTGGTGTCCCCCGCACTGAGGTGTCAGCTCTAGGCTGGTGCTGGTGGCAGCTGGGACTGACAGGAGGGGACAGGATCAGCTATGGGCACAGTGGGATGGTGCTGGCATGGTGGCCAGGGGAGCAGCCCAGGGTGGGAGCAGGCAGGGAGGCTGAAGGAGCGTCCCTCATCCTCCTGTGTGCTCGCAGCTCTCCTGCCCCCCAGCTCTGCCCCAGCAGCCCGGGGGTTGCCACATCCAGCCTGGGTGACCAGCCATCATGAGTGAACCCTCCCAGGTGAGGCCAGGGCACGCTGCGAGGGGACACTTTGGAGTCCCTTATTGCTACCCAGTGGGAATTACACCAAACCCCGCTGCTTTTTTGGCACCCCGTGGGCCGGGACGAGCCAGCCCGGCTAAGCTGGCTGCAGCCGCGCTCAGCCCCTCCGCGCGGGCTGCGGCTCCCTTGGCTGCCGGGTTTCCCGGCTCCAGGAATGCGGCTGGCGGGCTCTGCCGGCTTGTGGCTGCGTGAGGGGCCGTACGGAGAGGGGCTGGGGGGGAGAGAGAGAGAGCTGGGACCGCCCCCCCCCCCCCAGCCCCCTCCAGCGCCGAGGAGCCGCTGAGGTGCTTTTTTTAGGCAGCCTGTAAATCTGGCGGAGATGACAAATGGCGGAGGGGGATTTGGTCTGGCTCCCGGCAGAGGTGCCGAGCGGGGGCTGCGCTCTCCCTCCGGCACAGCCCTTCCCGTCGGAGGCCGCGGGGGGGGAGTGGGGTTTGTGCTCAGGAGACCCAGAGGGTTTTGGGGGGGGAGGGGGGGGGTCACTGGGAGCCCCCCGAGGAGGCAGCACCCAGCCAGGGGAGCTGCAGGTTCTGTGGGGCTCGGTGCAACACGGCCGCCGTGGGGCTGGGGTGCCCTTTGGGGGGGGGGTCTCCAAGCGTGGCTGTGGGTACCCGGTGTGGGACAGGGTGGGCTGCGGTGGTGCCGGCCACGCCGAGAGCTGAGCACGGGGAGCAGCGGCTCATTGAGGAAGCAATCAGTGGGCGGGCAGGAAACTCATACCAGTCATTACTGACGCCGGGCCGGCAGGAAGGGGAGACCGCATCTCCACCGCGTTCCCCCCCCCTCCCCGCCGCGTCCCCACCGTGCCCCACCACAGGGGCCCGTGCCCGCCAAGCCGGCACCGCTCGTGCCAAGCAGCCTGTGGCACTCCTGAGTGGGGCCGTGGCGTTCCCCACAGCAGGGGACACCCCCAGCTTGCCTACCCCAGTGCCCACCGCTGCTGCAAACCCCACGGAGTGGCTGCGACCCTGCCCAGCATCACAGGGAAGAAGGCAGAGAACAGGGGTGGGGAGCCCAGCCCCATTTACCCCCACATCAGCAGGTGCGTTTTGGGGTGTCCCCCATCCCAAATCCTCAGCAGGCGAGATCTTTGCCGTAACGTAAACCTCATTTTTAATCTCCCTGGCTGCGTTGGTGCCGGGCTGAGGAGCTGACCCTCCCCACCAATGCCCATGCCCCCAGGGGAAGCTGGGGATGGGTAGTGGGGGTGGCCCCAGCCCCTCTCTGTGCCATGATCTGCAACATGTCCCCTTCGAGTACCCGCTGCTCCCCTCGCCTCGGGTTTTGCCTTCCCCCTGCCCCGTCCCCCTCTAATTAGATCAAGGAGCAGCAGGGCAGGAGCCAGGAAGGGGCCTCAATAGGTTATTGTTGCCCTAAATTATAACCAGCACCAGTGGGGTTGGGTTACCAGCTCCGACTGGGGTCAGCGACCAGACCCCGCTGCCGCGCGCCCGGCGGCTGCGGCACTGCCAGGGGACGGTGCTGTCACTGTCACCACACCAGGCCAGCTAGAACAGCAGCTCCTTTGTGTCGCTGCATCTTTCAGTGCCCCAAAAGTGTCCCCAGGGAGGTGCCCACTGTGGCTGGCTCAGAGTTGTGGCTGGCTGGGTCGATCAGGCTGAGGTGACCGGGTTGGCAAAGGTTCCCATGAGCCATGTCCCCGTGGCATGTGCCAGTGCTGGGCAGATCCCCACGGGGCAGGATGGTGGTGAGGGCTGGGAGATGGGGGTGGCCAGATCCCCACCACCCTTCGTGGTGCAAAGTCCACCAGAGGTGGGAGGTGCTGGAGCTGGGATCTGCCTGCAGCAGGGAGCCGGCACAGCATGATGTTTGCAGAGGGATTTGGGGCTGTTTGGATGGAGCAGGATATGGAGGGGCCTGGGCAGTTCCCAGGGGACGCTGCCCAGGGATGCTGAGTCCCCACCCATTGCCTCTGCCCCAGCCAAAGCCCAGGGCTGAGCCAGCTCCAGCCCCTGAGTGCACCAAAGCACGTGTCCCCACTGAGACACAGGTCCTACCATCACCTTGCCACCTGTCCCCAGTAACTGGCTCTAAGGAGAACTTGATGGCCTGTCCTGCTCCCAGCCTGCCTGGCTCCAATGTCCTGTGCCCTTTTTTTCCCCAGGAATTTCACAGCCCTTTTGGGTCATGCTGGATGTTTTGGGGGTGTCTCTGACAACACCCACTGCAGTGGGCAGGTCTCAGTGGCAGAGCCCTGACCAGGAGAGGTCCATCCCTGTCCCCACCCTGTCTCCATCCCTGTCTCTCCTGCAGACCCCTTGCCAGCAGTGGGGAAGGGGCTTTTCCTGCTGCTCCTGCTTGGCCGCCAACCTCAAGCCACAAGGCTGGCAGGAGAGGCCACCCCATCAGGTACCAACTCAGTGAGACCCATCCTCTGGAGAGGGGGCGAGATCCTCAGGGGTTAATGATGAGGTGGCTGCCTGGCCACGTAATTACACCGTGTAAAAATAACCCTGTGCCGGGCACGAGGCTGCTCAGGCGGGAAGGCAGAGGGTGGTGGCAGCGCCCAAATCACTCCCAGATGGGCCATGGCCTCGGCCCACCCGCCACCTCTCTGGCCCACCAGCCTCCCTGGCTTTCCAGGAAGCCAGCAGGATTCCTGCCTCTCCACAAGGCTCTTCCCAGCAGCCCAGGTTTTGAGGGATTTCCGCCTCTTCACAAGGCTCTTCTTGGCAGCCCAGTGTGTGGGGCTGCAGGACGGGCACACACGTGCCCTCGTGTCCCAAGGGAGCAGGGATGGGGACCCGTGGCACTGAGGCAGCACATCCCCCCGGGGCTCTGCTCCAGCCGTGGGGACCTGGGGGACCTGAAGGACCAGGATTTAGTTTCCACAGGCCATGCCCGGAGCCAGGAGTGTTTCTCTGGAGGCCAGAGACCTCCAGGCCTGCAGCCATTGGGGTGTGGGCAGGACGGGGCCAGCGCTGGGGCAGCAGGACTTGCCCGTTGTGGCTCCCCAGGGCTCTCAGTTCCTGGCCCCGCTGGATCACATAGCCAGAGGGATTTTTTTTCTTTGGGTTAATTTCAGGGGGTTTTGCAATCCTTCCCTGGGGCTGATTCAGCTCGGAGGAATTAGCAGAACCGCACGATGTGCCGCTCGGAGCCGCTCCTGGTGCGCGCCGGGACTGGCAGTGGCTGGGGGGGATTTTTTGCTTGGCTTCAGGAAACTGCAGGGGCCCAGGGGCTGGAAAGGCACATTTTGGGCACTGCTGAGCTCCAGTGGAGCCACCTGGGTGCAGACATGGGTGCTGGAGGTGGGTGTCTGAGCCCCATGGGGTGCTGAGCCCTGCCCTGGTGGCAGCACCCCCCACACCTCCTGTGCTGCGGGTGGGCCTCCTCTTACCCCTCCCTGTGCTGCTCCAGCCCCATCCCCACTCTCCACAGCTGGTTCCCAGCTCCTCTGAACAGCCTCAAAAACCTCAGCTTGGGGTTCCCCGGCTGCACTGCACCTGCCAAAACCAGGCCCCTGCCACGCTGGAGCAGCCAGTATGGCATCTCCAGTGCAGACCTGGTCACTTTGAAGCTGCTCTTAAGTCCCCCCGGAGTGATGCGACCTGCCAAGGGGCTGTGAGGGTCCACAGGACCCACCTGGCATGTGGGGGGTGGGGGTCCCCTGCAAGCTACCAGCTAATTGCAAGTGGGGAAAATGTCTTTGTTAGGGGAAGGGCATGTTATGGAGCCAAGCAGCAAGAGGGAAAACAGGCAGCTGGGAGGGAAGGGGCTGGAGGGACCCTGTGAGGTCCCTGCTGCTGGTGAGGGGACACTCAGGGGCCGACCCTGCACCCGGCCGGGCTCGGGGGTCTGTGGTGGCGGCCGGTCGGAGGCACCCGGCACGAGGCTGTGGCTCCACCAGGGACTTTATTTCTCTCCTCCTCGCGGGGCTGGAAAATATACAAAGCTCGCAGTGAAAATATTTACACAGCAGCAATTTTCAGAGGAATTTGGGATGTTAATTTGAAAAATCTGTGGGGAGAGGACCACAATGGGCCCTTTGAGCGGGCGAACGTGGCCATCGCACCGAGCCGCCCGCGCCGGCGAGGGGCCCCTCCTGCCGGCCCTAATGGGAGCCAGCCCTGCCGGAAGCCCACCTGGGAGCCGGGGGGGCCACGCCAGACAGCCCCCACCACCCCTAATTGCATCCAGAGCTGCTGGGGTGAGCAGGACCAGGGCACCAGCAGGGTCAGGGCCACGTCCTGCGGCACAGCCGTGCCTCCCAAAGAGCCGCCGGCCCCGGTGCGGCACGGCGGTGACCCTCGGCTCTGCTTGGCGGCTTCAGCCCCACTTTTTGCTCATTCTCTCCAAATCAAACATACCTCGGCGGGCAGGGCCCCAACCTGGAAAATTCCAGCCCCGAAAGATAAAGGATTGGAAAACGATTAAAACCAGAGGGTTGGAGCAGAAACCACTTGGCAGCGGGAACCTGCCGAGCGCCGGCTCCCAGCCCAGGCCGGCGCACGAAACCGGCTGTTCCCAGGGCCAAGGCGGGGGGGGCTCACCGTGGGGGCCCCAAGCCTCAGCTCCAGCTGCAGCCCCTGGTTTGGGTTGTGGGGGGGGGGCACTGAGCAGGCTGACACTTGTCATGGGCACTTTGGGGCCTCAAGGGGTGCTGGTGGTGGGGGAAAGCCGCTGCAGCCCCTCAGTTGCAGAGGTTGGGCTGGGCTGTTTGTCCCACAGCGGCCCCCCGAGTCATCTGGCAGGCAGGGAGGGATGAAGTCAGGCTGGATGATGCACAGGGCAGGGGCTGATTTGAAACCTGTGGCCGCTGTTTCGGGAACACCCCCTCAGCGCCCACAGTGGGGGGCAGTGCCGAGAAAACTCCCCCCCTCCACCCCCCTGACTCATCCCAGCATTTGCCAACAACAATGGGAGGACCCAGCTGACCTTCCCACTCCTCTGCAGGGGACATGCCATGCTGCCCATATCCCTGCCCACACACCAGGGCAAGATGGGCAGGGCCTACAAAAGCAGTTCTCTTCGTTGTTATTTTAATTATTTTTTGTTTGTTTTTTTTTTTTACAAAAAGATGCCCTTCTGGTCTGCCTTACAAAAGAGATGTACACAAACCTGTACTAGGAAAAAAAAAAAAAAAAAAAATTAGTTTTCCCAGAAGAAATGGGAAATAACCGTGTATAAATATTCTCTCTGAGTTCTTAAAGCTTCAATTCCCGGTTCACCTGCTCGGCGCTTCCTTCAGCCCGGGGTTCCCGAGGGTCCCAGCACCTCGGCCAGGCCTTATTGCTCACATCAGCTTCCAGGGAGTTGAGAGTCACGGGTCGTGCTCTGCTAAAGGACCCTTGTTACCAGCACGTGGACGTCCCTTAGCCGAGTCAACGGCAGCTTTTTTTTTTTTAGCAGTGGCTAAAAAAAGCCCACCCAACCCCCAAATTAAAAACCAAACCTTCCCCCCCTCCCCCCCTTTCGCTACCCATGTTCTATGTCGAGTCTCAGAAATCAAGGCACTGAGTGGTAAAATTAGTGTCTCCTTCCGAAGCGCCGCAGCCTCTCAGAAATTGCACGTTAGGGGTTTGAGGTTTTTCTGCCTTACTTCAGTTAACTCCTCGCCGTTCCTCGCCCCAGAGGGACCCGGCTGGGTGCCCCTGGTCTGTGCAGGGCTCCCCTTGCCAGCAGCTCCATCCCAACCTGGCTCAGAAATAGGAGGGTTTGAGCCCCGGGGTGTTGTTGTTGCTGGGGTAGTGTGACTGCATGAGCGGGACCTCGCACTCGGAGCCGCCGGAAAGCATCGCTGCCTCCGGCACCTTGCGGCCGTGGCTGCTCAAATCCCCGTTTTCCAGGCAGGCTTTCACCCCTTCCAGCTCCAACGGGCCTGCATCCCCCCCGGTGCCGGCGTGCGCCTTGGGCTGGCGGTGCCGGCAGTAGTACGTGCTGGCGGTGATCACCACCACCAGCAGCAGCATGGCAGCCAGCGCGGGGACGATCATCAGGGTGAGGTTGCTGTCCTTGCTCTGGGTGACAGGGGAGTGCTGCTGGTGACTCGCTGGCAAGGTCTGCGCCTCAGCACAGTGCTCCTCCTTGGAGACCTTCTCCCCCAGGGGCCCGATGCAGACGCGGTAGGTGCAGTTGGGCTTCAGCGCCCGCACTGTGTATTCAGAGAGTGAAGCCGGTAAACGCAGCATCACTGCCCGCTTGTCCGGCCCGGAGAGGTTGCGGTAGCTCAGGCGGATCCCCTTCAGCTGCGCTCTGGACTGGATGTAGTTCTGCAGGTCCACTTTGAGGGAGGTGCTGCCAACCTGAGCAATGCTGACCCGCCTGCCGGGCGGTGGGGCCTGCGTGGCCAGGCTCGGCGTCGTCCCCCTCGCCTCCACCTCACAGTACATTCCCGTGAAACCTGCCAGGCACAAGCACTCCAGGTGGTTTTGGGGACCCAGGTGGCAGGTGCCACCGTTCAGACATGTGCGAGGGGGACAGATGGGTGGGGGGGGGCTGGTGGGGGCTGGGGGGCCGCTGAAGGGCACCAGTGTGGAACTGCTCTGGGGGGACTCGTCCCCCAGGGTGGGCACGGCGGTGCTGGGCTGCGGCGCAGGGCGGCTGCTGGTGGGGAGCGGGGCGGGCGGTGGCAGCGTGGTGGTGCGGCGGGTGGTGGGGGTGGTGGTGGTGGTGGGGCAGCCAAAGTCAGCATACTGCAGGTGGTGGAGAAGCTTGCCTGAGTTTTTAGGGGGGAAGTGGCAGCGTGTCTCTTCAGGCCGTCGGAGGAGCACGCTGCTGGCGTTCACCCACTGCACCAGCCAGCTCATCTGGCAGATGCAGTTGAAGGGGTTGCCAGCGGCCGTCATGGCCCGCAGCCTGGGGAAGAAGCTGGAAAAATCCCGAGGGATGGTGTTGATGTTGAGGTTGCTGATGTCCAGCTCCTGGAGGTTGTGAAGGTTGTGGAAGTCCTCAGCTGGCAGCTGGGAGATGCGGGCATTGCCAGCCAGGCTGAGCTTGGTGAGGCTCCCCAGCCGCCGCAGCACCGCCGGAACGCACTCCAGCAGGTTGTCAGAGACATCCAGCTCGTGGAGGTTGTTCTGGACCTGGAAGAGCTCCTCGTTTAAGCTTGTCAGGCCCAGCCCCGCAATCTTCAGGGACTCGATGTTGACGGCATGGAAGGCCCCTGGTGCGATGGTGGGGATCTTGTTCCAGCTGATGTCCAGCAGCAGGAGGTTGGGCAGGTTGAGGGGGGGGACAGCCCAGAGCTGGTTGTTCTGCAGCTTCAGCTCCAGGAGGTTCTCCAGCGTGTCAAAGGCAGTGGCATGGATGTGCTGGATCCTGTTCTTCTGCAGGTAGAGCCGCTCCAGCAGCCGCAGCCCATGGAAGGTCTCGTTGGTGATCTCCTGCAGCTGGTTGGAGGACAGGTCCAAGTTGACGAGCTCCGTCAGGGGCTGGAAGATGTTTTTCTGGATGCTGGTGATCTTGTTTTGTGAGAGATCCAGGAGCTGGAGGGCGGGAAGGCCCGTAAAGCTGTCCTCACTGAGCATTGAGATGCCATTCTCAAAGACGTAGAGCGAGAGGGTGTTGGGGGGCAGCCCCCGGGGCACAGTCTGGCCCCGTCTGGCCGCGCACAGGATGGTTTTGGGGTCTTGGCACTGGCAGCCCGCGGGACACGCCCCAACCAGCTCCCGGGGGGCCAAGAGAAGCAGCGTGCAAAGGATCAGCTGGTTCATGGTGTCAGCTCTGTGGGAGAGAGAAAAGCAGCCAAGGTTAGGGGCAAGACCCTGCCAGGGGGTACCTCAGAATCCCCCTGCTATCCCTGCTGGGGAGGGAGAGCTGTCTCCCTGTGCCCTGCCCAGGACCCTCTGGCCCGAAAGGGACCATGGAGTGGGAAGGTCCCCACCACACTCCTGCCTGGGACACAGCCAGTGAGAGCGAAGCAGCACAGGGAGCCTGGCCCCAGCTCTCCCCCTCCCTGGACCCCCAGGATTTAGGGACGTTGGTACCTTTGTATGCCCCAGGCTCTACCAGGAGACATGTCCCACCAGGTTTGGCCTGGCTTGTCAGGACCATCTGCAGGGGGGCACTGTGCCCCAATGGGCCCCCACCTCCCCGGCTGCTCTCGGCAGGGTGCAAATCAAACGGGGGCTTTGGAGCAGAGCCGGGGTGGGGGGAGCTGGTGGCCTTCCCAGTACACCCAGCTTGGTTTAACCCTTCACTTCTGCCACTGTCCCACAGCTGCACCCAGGGAGGGTCTGCTCCTGCCTGCATCACTGGCAGCAGCAACACCCCTCGGAATGGAGCACCCAAGGGTGGTCCCTGCCATGGGGTGGTCTGGGCACAGGCTGTGGAGCTGAAGGAGCGGGTTGCTCCCCTGCCCCACAGGTTCCCCCTGTGCCCGTTGGAGTCAGCTGTGTCCCCTACAGAGTCCTGGGGCTCATCATCACCCCTGAGCTGACTCCTGTCCCCTACGGCTGTGCGTCACCTTGCTGTTCCCTGTCCTGCTGATACCCAGGGGACCTGGCACAGCACCTGGGGCTGCACCCTTGTCCCTCTGGGATGAGGAGAGGGATGGGGGGGGGAGGATGCTCTTGGGGTGACTGAGGCTGTCCCCAAACCTGGCCCAGCCCCCCATGGATGCCTTGGCTGATGTCCTTGCTTTGGAGGTGATTGGCTTGTCTCTCAACGCTGTTTTTCAGCCCTTTTAATGACTCTCCTAATTAGCACGGGTGGGGGGGGGAGGGTAGTGGGACCTGGGCCAGGGACCTGCTGTCTCCTACCACCACATCACAGGGACACACAGGGAGGTGGCAGTGGGGTCCCTGGGCAGGGAAGAAGCAAACCCCACCAGGCTGCCAGAGGTGGGGTTGCTGCTGGCCCCCTGCCCTGCCAGCCCCTTCCCCAGCCCTGCTCAGAGCTGTCTGCAGCTTCGGCAGCCCCTGCTGGGCCTGGCGAGGGGCCCACCGTGTGCGGGGGCCCGCCGGGTCGCACAGCCGCACGTGCCGGCTGCCCCCGCCACCCCTCCGCCGTGTGGGGCCCTGCTGGGGGACACATTCCCCCCCCCCCAGCACACAGAGCCCCCCCAGGCTGCAGAGGCAGCCGTGCTTGCCTGCAGTCAGTGCAGGGGGTTAACGCCTCTGCAGGGTGGGGTGCACCCCAGGGTGGGGTGCGCCTGCCGCTGGGCAGGGTCACCGCAGCTGCCTGAGTCACTTGGCCCAACCGGCCCAGCCCCGCCACGGCCTGTGCCGTCAGCCCCCTGACACTGGGGAGGAGCTGGGTGACATCCAGGGTGTCACCATCACCCTGTCCCCTCCCTGGCAACCCCAGCTCACCCCTCAGCCCCCTCAACACTTCCAGGTCCCACCGCACCCCCACATCACAGCCAAGCCATCGGTGCCCGGCAAAAGGACCGAACAGAGCTGGTAAAGCACCGTGAAGCTCTCGTGAAGCATTTATGGGGCTAAGGGGGGCAGGCCCAGCACCCCTCACTGCCATGCCAGCCTGGAGGTGGCTCCAGCAGCCGAGCAAAGCCCTGGGCACAGGGTGCTGGGCATGGCTGTGGTGCCACCGCAGTGCCAGACTGCCCGGGTGGGCAGCGCCAGAGCAGGGCCAGGCCCGGGGAGGCTGGTGAGGCCGGGGCTGGTTTTGCAATGCCAGGGTCGGGTTTCGCTGACGTGTCCCGTGCTGCAACCAGCTGCTGACTCTTAAGCCTCTTTTTCTTGTCCCTTTAATTACACTGGCATTTCCTCCTCGCCTGCCAGGCTCCCCGCTCCAGGCAGGTTCAGCCGGCCCGGCCACGGTCGCGCATCCCCGCCTGGCCACGAGCAGCAGGGCTGCTCCACCCGCACGCCTCTCCCGCGGCATCACCCCGCTCCGCCGGCACACGCCGGCATCCCGCCCAGACACCCCGGCGCTGTTTGAGGGCAGAGAAGGGCTGAGCCAGCCCAGCTCCACAGGGTGTTCACCCTTCCAAAAACAGGGAGGCAGGGGAAACAACCTCCCCACATCCCGGGGGTCTACCAGGCATGGAGAAGGGGGCCCCGGTTCTGCTGGAGGTGTTAGGACCGCCCTGCCAGCGGCCTGCTGCTGCCTTGGCTGGGCTCCCCACGCCTGCACCGCAGATATTTGCCGAATTATTCATATTTTCCGGCTGCGGGGAGGATCCGGGCTCGGATTCCCCCAGTCCCAGCTCAGCCTTTCCTTGCCAGCCTATTGGGGTGGGAGTGCCGTGTCCCCATTCCCTGCCTGCAGCCCCCCAGACCAGGCTGTCCCACTGCCTGCCCAGGGCCAGGGACACAGCAGGGCACACTCCGCTTCACACCCACCGCGTGACTTAAGGACAAAGGTGACACCTGCACAGGAGGGGCTGGGGGAGCCCTCCTGGGGGTCCCTGCCCTTCCCCACTGTGCAGGGGAACTGTGCACAGTTCTCCCTGGACAACCCAGCACAGCCAGGATGTCCCTTCCCACACCGGCAAGCAAGGCCCTGCAGCCAAACAAAGCCCCCGTTGTTGCCAGCAGGCCGGTGGGCTGCCTTCACGGTCTGCAGGCACCAGCACAGGCAGGACAGGGCCCCGCATGAAGCCAGGCCCTGGGCTCTGTCCCTGTCACCACAGGGAGCGGACACGGTGCCTTTGCCGGGTGGGACGCAGGCGCTGCTTCCCTCCCAAAACAAGCCCACATCGGCACGTGCCCCCTCCCGAGACGCAGCCGGGGGGATGCAGGATTAAGCCCTTAATCCTCCTCCCCTTCAACCCACCCCCGTGCTGCGCAGCTCCCACCTCCTCCCGGGCTCCCCTCCCTATTTAATTAAAGTTTCCGCAGCAGCCCCGGAGGAATGCAAGCCTGGTTATTGCATTCCCCAGGGCGCTTGCCGGCCCCTCGGTCCCACTCCTGCCCCTTTGACCCGGCCGCGCTCCCCAGCTCAGGTGCCGGCAAGGAGAAAAACCAGCAGAGCCGCTCTACCGGCAGCCAAACCGCCTCCGGAGGAGCGGGAACGCCGGCGGCGGGTGGGAGGAGGCCGGCGATGCTGCCACGCGCGGCCCCGGCAGCACGGGCAGATTCCTACGGCGTGACTGGGGTGACCGCGGGTGTCCCCAAGCGCTTCCTCCTGCCGCGTCCCTCCTGCAGAGCCAGCCGGGCAGGCAGCGCTTGCGTCAGGGCCACCCGGCGAGGCCACCCGGCCTTGGTGCGGCGCGGGGAAAAACAGTAATTAGTGTGATCCTTGATGGAGGCACTGCCCAGCGCTGTGTGGGCAGCAGCACGGCCCCGGCTGGGTCAGGCCTGTCTGGCCACCTCGCTCCCAGCAGGATGAGACCTGCCGGTGTGGGGCACGTCGGCAGGAGTGGGTGTGTTGGGGGGAACGTGAGTGAGGAATTCTGGCTGGGAAGAAGGGTCTTGGAACTGGAGCATCTCTGTTGGGATGCGCTGGCTGTGGTGGCAGCTGCTGGCCTGGGAGAGAGGCAGGCACGGGAAGGGACACGCTTACCCCAAAGTGGCCCAAAGTCATACCCACAGATGGTGCTGGGGCCGGCGTCCCCACAGCGCACACCGGGTGACAAGGCGCACGGGGAGCTGGTGGCAGGAGGGACACTGGGGCATCCCTGCCGGCCGGCAGCCAGGCTGGCTGCTGGCCCTGCTGGCATCTGTCACCCTGCTGGGGGGGGAAACCCTCGCCGGTACTGCCTGGGGACCCCGCTCAGCCCCACGGCAGGTCAGCAACCCAGGACACCAGCCCCCGAGGACAGGCAGGGCCAGGGCAGCCAAACCCCACCCCATCTGAGCCCTCTGCTGAGGACGGTGGTGGTGGTGGACATGGCTGCCAGCAGCTCCCAGCTCTGCCTGACCCCAAAGGGTGAGTCCTGCTGCCACGTCTGCTGGGACAGGGCGAGCACAGCACTGGCCCAGGACCGCACTGGTCCCCTGTGGGCCCTGGAGCCAAGCTCCATGTTAGCCCACCTCTGCCCATCCCCGTGCTGGGAGCAGCAGCGCCAGGCTGACATCCCCGAGGCGGACCCCAGCGCATCCTGTGGCGGGGCAGGCACAGGCAGGGACAGGGGACATGGGGCCCTGCCTGTACCCGTGTCCCTGCCCACCGCAGCGCTGTCACCGATCCAGGCCTCACCCGCAGCCCAGGCAGAGGATGGCTGGGCATCCCTGGCTCAGCCAAGGCCTGACGGGAGCAGGGCAGGCCGACCCCCAGGCGAGGCCCGGAGCTGGGATCTGACCCCGGTGCCTGGCTGAGCCGTTGTCACCGGGGCGGGCCCCCGGCTCTGAAGCCCCCGTGGCCTAGCCCAGGCCCCCACCACCCCCCTGAGCCCCCGGAGGCCCCGCAGAGCCCCCTCCCGCCCACGGGCCGCCGCCCCACGAGCTCCTGTCTGGGCGGCGAGGGAAGGCGCGGGGCAGCAGCGGCCGAGGAGGCGGGACTCACCGGGCGGGCGGCCGGGCAGGGCCGGGGCTGGCGGTCACTCCATGGCGGCGGACGCTCCCCTTTCTGCTGGCGCCGGGAGCGGGAGGCGCCTTTAAAACCGCGGGGGGCGGAGCCTGCCCTCCCGCCGCCTCCCCATTGGCTGCGGAGCACAGGGGTGGGGCAGGCCTGGCCCGAGGCTCCGCCCCCCGCGCACCTGGGGCCCGACGGGGGCCGGGACTCCCGGGACCGCCGGGACCCCCCGGAACCCCCCCCCGGACCCACACAGTCACAAGGACCCCCAGGACCACCGGGACCCCCAGAGCCACAGGGATCCCCGGGGCCGCCAGGACACCCCCAAGATTCACAAGGACCCTCGGGACCCCCCAGAATGTCCCAGGACCCCCAGATTCACAGAGACCCCCTGGACACCCCACGACCACAGGCAGCTCCAGGAGCTCCCAGGGCCCTCCAGAGTCACAGGGAGCCCCAGCACCTCCAGGACCCCCAGGCCTCTGACACCCTTGGCACTCCTGCTAACAGCAGGGTCTAGGTGTCCTTGGCACCCCCAGGGACCCCCATATCCAGAATACCCAGGGTGACTGGTGACCCTGGAACCCTCAGAACTGGGACAGGGGGGCAGTGGGTGGCACTGCAAGGGCCAGTGATGGCCATGCTGTGCTGAGTGCCACAGGAAAACGCTCCCACTCAGCACCACGAGGACAGCACGGGTAGGGCTGGGACAACCAGGCACCCAGGGGTGCCCTTGTCACAGCCCTGGTGGTGGCAGCGCTGGTGACAGTGACCGCAGCCGGGCAGGGGACCCCGGTGGGTGCCACAGCCACCCTGGCAGTGTTTGCCTACATTGTGCCAGCAGTCCTGGGGCACATCCCTTGTGCCACCCAGCAACCCTGTGACAACCCACAGCAGCGCCGGGGTGTCCCTGCCATGGCATGTCCCTCCATGAGGTGTCCCTGCCGTGGGGAGCTGCCAGGGCACAGAGCAGCCTCTGTTTTGCCCTGTTTCCTCCAGGTTGTTTGGTGTAAGGGCATGGCACAGCTCCCTGCCCTGGCACAGCCACAGAAAGGTCACCCCGAAAGTCATCGATTGTCCCTTTGTTCTCAGCCTGCCAAACTCCCTTCTCTGCCCCGCCCAGGGAAGGCAGAGAGCTGGCTCAGTGCTCCTTGTCACCACCATCCCCTCCAGCCACTGAGCACTGCCCTGGTCACCGTTCCCTCCAGCCACTCAGAACACCCCCAGTCAGAAGCATGGCTTGACCACTGTCCTCTGCTGCAGCCACAGGGTGTCTGCTTGGTCATTGTCACCTCCAGCCACCAAACATCCCCCCAGCCACGGTCCACCTTGCCATTATGTCCTGAGCTCTGTCCCCTGGAGCCACCAAGTGTCCCCCCAGTCACTGTCCCCTCTAGCCACCATCCCCTCAGTCACTGTCTCCTCCAGCCACCCCTCCAGCCACCCAGCAGCTCTGGCTACAGGACAGGGAGCAGGGCCACGCTCCGGCTGGCACAGCAGGTGCTGGCTGAGGCAGGCAGTGTGCCGGGGTGTGCCACACACCCACCCCAAACTGGCCAAGCTGGCTGGGCCAGCCCCGGGGCTCCCCAGTGGGTGCTGGTGGCTTCCCCCAGGGCTGGGTGTCACAGCTGGGCACGGGGCTGGCAGCAGGACGCCCGGGGCTGAGCACAGATGGAGCACCAGCCGTGTCAGACCTGATTCCTGCCCCAGGGCTCAGGGCACACAGAGTGGGGGAAGTTGCAGGATTGGGCCCTCGGGGTGCTGCACCCATGGGTACCCCTGGCTCAGCACCCACCTCCTGTCCATTGCAGGGCGGCCATCCCGCTGTACGACCCTGACACTGGGCTGCTGGTGCTGGCAGGGAAGGTGGGTCCCATGGTGGGGGCAGGGGGGCACAGTGGGGTGCAGGGGGCTGGAGTGGGGAGCAGAAGGGTGCAGGGGGGTATGGGAGGCAGCAGAACAGAGCGTCGGGGTGCAGGGGGGTGTAGAAGGGCGCAGGGGGGTGTGGCAGGGTCCTTCCACTCATGCCCTGTCCCCTCCACCTCTCTTCCAGGGAGAAAACCTCCTCTACTGCTTCGAGGCAGCACCTGCACAGCCAGCACTCACCCAGGGTAAGCAGGACCCCTCCCACACCAGGCTACTGGCAGCCCCAGGGGCCCGGCCCCTGCTTGCCCCATGGCCACCCTGCCCCACGGCCACCCTGCCTGTCCCCCAGTCACCCAGTGCCGGACAGAGGGCAGCACAAGGGGCCTGGCCACCGTGCCACGCCTGGCCCTGGATGTCATGGCCTGTGAGGTGCTGCGTGTCCTGCAGCTCACCGACACCGCCATCGTCCCCGTCAGCTACCTGGTGCCACGCAAGGTGAGGGGGTGGCACTGCCTCAGGGGTGCCTGGGGCCATCGCATGGGTGCCACCTCAGTGGGCAGCAAAGGACACCCGGGTGTGGGGAGACCCTGGTCGCCAACCTGGGGGGAGGAGGAGAGGAAGGAAATCAAGGTGCCAGAGGGGGAAACCTGGGTGCTGGGTGGTGATGGTGGGTAGTGGAGACTGGAAAGTGTGTGGTGGGTTCTGGGTGCTGATGGTGGGCTTGCTGGTGCTGGGTTTGGGAAGCTGGGTGCTGCATGCAAGATGCTGGGTGCTGGACAGTGGATCCTGCAGGCTGGGTGCTGATGTGCAGTGGGTGCTGGATCCTGAAGGCCAGGTGCTTAAAGCCTTTGGAATGTGGGTGCTGGGCAGCAGAGTCTGGGTGCTGAAGGCAGGATCCTGGGTGCCAAATCCTGAGCGCTGGGTTCAGAAAGCTGGGTGCTGGGTGCTGCAAGGGGTGCTGGTGGGAGCTGGGTGCTGATATAGAGGCTGTGTACAGGGTGTGTAAGGGAGCCCGGCGCAGGCAGTGTCTGACATCTACAGGCAGCTCACAGGGACAGGGCTTCATGGCTGGAGGGGTCAGGGGTGCTGAGGAGTGGCTGGGAGTGTCCTGTAGCTAGGCAATGCCAGCTGGCAGCAAGACAGGGACTGCTAGGTTTTGGGGACACCCACCTTGCCCTGTCCCATCTCCAACAGTCCATCCAGGACTTCCATGAGGATCTGTTCCCTGACTGCGCTGGGACACTGCCAGCCACCAGTGCCCAGGCCTGGTGGGCAGGGGACAACCAGCAGGTCAGTGTCACCTGAGGGGGTGTCCCAACAAGTGGCATCACCTGAGGCTGCCACCACCCCCTGCACAGCACTCTACCCGCTCTCAGGTGGGACGGGTGAGCCTGCACCCTGCACAGAAGCCCACCGAGACCTTCACCTCCCCTGTCATTGCTTGTGCCCGGCAGCAAGAATCCAGCACTGGCCCCGCCGACACCGACACCGACCGGAGCGTGAGCACAGGGCACTGGGGAGCACACCGGGGTGCCAAGAGGCCCCCACCACCCTCATCCCACAGGGCAGGGGACGGCTGGGATACCAGCCCCCCTGCCCACCTTCTCTCTCTGCCATAGGAGGGCAGTGGCTACTCCTCACCGTCCTCACTGGCCTCGCCGGGCAGCGCCACCACCTCCCTCTCAGCCAGCACCGGCCCCTCCAGCGGCTTCGCCAGCAGCCCCAGCCAGAAATCCCTGCAGAGCATTTTGGGTGAGCAGACAGCAGGGCAGGCTGGGGCATCCCCCGTGCCGGGGCGGCGGGGTGACAACGCGCAGGGCGCTCACTCGTTCCCCCCCCCCCGCACCCCACGGCAGGGCCCAGCTCCCGCTTCCGGCACGCGCAGGGCCGGGTGCTGCACCGCGACAGCCACCTCAGCAACCTGCGGGGGCTCAGCCTCACCACGCCGGGCGAGAGCGACGGCTTCTGCGCCAACCCCCGCCGCGTCGCCCTGCCCCTGCTCTCCGCCGGGGGACAGATCGCCGTCCTCGAGGTACCCGTGGCGCCGTGGCCATCCCGAGAGATACCCCCCCCCTCCAGCAGCACCCACGGGCGCAGTGGAACGGTGTCCCCCAGGCCCTGCTGTGCAGGTGACCCCCGGCTCTCTCCCACAGCTCTCCAAGCCCGGCCGTCTCCCCGACGCGGCCCTGCCCACCATCCAGAACGGCGCGGCGGTTGCCGACCTCTGCTGGGACCCTTTCGACCCGCGGCGCCTTGCTGTCGGTACTGCCACCCCCGTGGGGAGGGCACTGGGGTCGTCCCCAGGCACACCAGAGCACCGTATTAACCACCGCCCACCCGTTTTGGTACCACAGCTGGTGAAGATGCCAAGATCCAGCTGTGGCGGGTCCCTGAGGAAGGGCTGAGGGAGACGCTGCGGGAGCCTGAAGCCATCCTCCGAGGTGAGGGCTGCGTGGGGAGGCACAGGGAGCACCCCGTGGTGGGGACAAGCCAGCCCAGTGGTGTCCCCGTCCCGGTGCAGCTGAGGATGGCCACAGATCACTCACCCTTGCCAGGTCACACGGAGAAGATCTACTCCATCCGTTTCCATCCCGTGGCGTCCGACCTCCTGGTTTCCTCCTCCTATGACATGACGGTGCGGATCTGGGAGCTGAGCACCGGGCGGGAAGCCTTGCGCCTGCAGGGACACACAGATCAGGTACAATATGACACCTGGCGACATCCTGAGGGTGCATCTGGCCAGGCAAGGGGACATGGAGGATCCTTCTCCTCAGATCTTCAGCCTGGCCTGGAGTCCTGATGGGAAGAAGCTGGCGACAGTGAGCAAAGACGGTCGGTTACGACTTTATGAGCCCCGGAGCAGCCCCCAGCCTCAACAGGTACCATCACGATGGTGGGGACAAGGTGGAGAGCTGGGGGGACAGGCAGTTGCCTGCAGGGGGGGATTCTCCATCCCCCCAGCTCTCTCAGAGCAGACAGAGTGACCTTGACCCCACACAGGAGGGTCCAGGTCCCGAGGGGGGCCGTGGAGCACGCCTGGTTTGGGTTTGTGGTGGCGACTACCTGCTGGTGTCTGGCTTTGACAGGTACAAAGGGGGACACATGCCAGGGCAGGGGTCTCCAAGGGGCACTGCACTTCCTCACATTGTCACCTCCCCACAGTCGCAGCGAAAGGAAGATCCTCCTGTACCGGGCACAGGCTCTGCCCGAGGGACCCTTGTCTGTGCTCAGCCTTGACGTGGCCCCATCCACCCTCCTGCCCTTCTACGATGAGGACACCAGTGTTGTCTTCCTCACTGGCAAGGTGAGGGCTTGCCCCTCCCACCAAAAAAAAATTGAGGGCTACATGCCTGCAGCACCCCAAGAGTGCAGAGGGATCCTCTGTCACACCCCTGCCACTCCCCATCTCGCTCCATCCCCAGGGTGACACCAGAGTCTCCCTCTACGAGGTGACACCCAAGCCCCCCTATTTCCTCGAGTGCAACAGCTTCACCTCCAACGAACCCCACAAGGTAAAGGGGGGGCCTGCCTGGGCCGTGCTGCCCATCCCTGAACACTTTGCCCATCCCTGACTCCCCTGCCTGCACTGCCAGACCCTGCTCACACCTTCCCCCCCCATCAGGGCTTTGTCTTCCTGCCCAAAACCATGTGTGAGGTGCGGGAGGTGGAGTTTGCCCGGGCGCTGCGCCTGGGGCAGAGTACCCTGGAGCCGGTGGCTTTCTGTGTGCCACGTGTCAAGGTAGGCAGTGGGGTCTGGCTGTGTTGGGGGGGGGGGGTGTAGGAGGCAGGGGACCCCCCCCTCAAGACCCCTCGCCCCTGCAGAAGGAGTATTTCCAGGATGATATCTACCCCCCAACCCGTGTGTGGTGGGAACCAGCCCTGGGTGGGAGTGCCTGGCTGGCAGGGCAGGATGGGCAGCAGCTCCGGGCCAGCCTGCAGCCAGCTGACATGACACCAGGTGGGTGCAGAGGGGCAGAAGGGCAAGGGCCCCGGGCCCCACGGGGATGGGGGTGTGTGTCAGCCCCGGGGCAAAGCCCTCCTGCCCCACCCCTGTGCTGCTCCCCCAGTGAGTGAAGCCCCCAAAGAAGCTCCAGCGCGGAAGTTCGTCCCTGCAGCCGTGTACCTGGAGGAGAAGTCTGACGAGCAGAAGAAGGAGGAGGTGGGTGCTGGGGCAAGCCGGGACCACTCTGCTGAGGGTGGGGGGGGGCCGTGCCCTGGGCCCCACGGCTCTGCTCTGCCTCCCTGCAGCTCCTCAGCGCCATGGTGGCCCGGCTGGGCAACCGCGACGACCCACTGCCCCAGGACTCCTTCGAGGGTGTGGACGAGGACGAGTGGGTAAGGGGGTGGGAAGGGAGGGGACACTCGCCGGGCCGGGGCTCCCCCGCCAACCCTCACGCCCACCGGGCCCCTCGCAGGACTAGGCCGGACCCCGGCACCTCGGCGAGGACCACGCCGGGGACCCTCAGGCCTGGCAGGGAGGAGGAGGCCATGGATGTGGAGGAGGAGGAGGACACGGCAGCGGGCCCGGAGGCCGCAGGGAGGCGCGGCGGGGCCGAGGCCCGGGCTGTGCAGCGCCGCTAGGCCCCACGCCCGCCGCGGGCAGGCCCCGCTATTAAAGCCGCTGCACCAGCACCCGTCTCCTGCCGTGATTCCAGGCCGGGAAGGGCGGGGGGGGCAGGGGGTGTGTGGGGGTGTGTGCGACCGGGGAACCGGGGAAGCGCGGGGAGGGCACAAAGGGCCCGGGCAGCGGGACAGGCCGCGGCCTGGGCCTGCACCGCCCCGTGCGCATGCGCGGCCCCGCCGCGGGACCTCCGGGCCGCCAGGGGGCGCTGTGCCCGGTACTGCGAGCCACGGGCACGCTCCGCCCCGCGCCGCCGCCGCCTCGGTGGCCGGTACGACCTTCGCTCCTTGACCCCGTGACCGCCGGGGGCGGAAGCGGCGGCGGGAAGATGGTGAGAGGGGCTTGGGGGGGGGGGGGGCGAGTGGACAGGGCCTGGGGAGGTGGCAGGGCCGGGGGACGTAAAGGGCCGGGTGGAGCCTGGGGGAGGAAGGACGGGGCCCCGGGAGGCGGGGGATGATGCTGGGCAAGGCCCGGGCTGGGGACGGGGCCGTGGGGAGGTGGAGGATCAGCCTGGGCAGGGCCCGGGGAGGCGGAGGGTGACGGTAGGCTGGGCCCGGGGCGGGAACGGAGCCCAGGGAGGGGCGAGAAAGCTGTTTCTTGGGGGGACAGCGAAGGGGCATGGCGTGACAGGAGACACCGGGGGGCGACAGGGCCCGGGGAGAGGGGAGAGGAGGGGACGTGGCACGGCACAGCTGTGAACGGCAAGGTGTCCCCGCAGGCCAAGTACCTGGCGCAGATCATCCTGGTGGGGGCCCAGGTGGTGGGACGGGCCTTCGTGCGGGCGCTGCGCCAGGAGTTCGCAGGTAGGAGCTGAGCTGCCACCCCCGGGGGGGGCACCTCACAGCGTCCCCACCCCGCTCCATCCCCTTCCCCTGGGCCCCCCCTGCACCCTGCCCCCCCCGGCACCGTGCCCAGCGGGGACGCTTGCCAGGCCTGGCACAGGGAGGCAGCCAGTCCCCGTGTCCTGGCGCCGACCTGATGGTGTTTCAGCTCAGGCCTGGCTCCCAGCACCCATCCCAGGCACCAGCCTGTGCCCGGCACCACTGCCAGGCTCCGAGATATCCCAGCAGCTCCCAAGAGCAGGGTGGAATTGTCCCATGGGACACAGCAGCCCCTGCCCTGCTCTGCCCCCCTATTCCTACCTCTCGCTGGGGCCGGGGTGACCCCAGTGAGCTGGAGGAGGGGGGTGGGACTGGGATGCATGCACCTCGGAGGTGCAGACTTGGCCCCTTCCTGAGGCCTAGGGGTGGCTGGGGAGGGGGCAGCCCCGGGGGGCACTCAAGGCCTGGGTGTCCCCGGGCAGCGAGCCGGGCAGCGGCGGATGCTCGAGGGCGCTCGGAGAGGCCCCAGTCGGCTGCAGCCTCCAGGATCATTGGCATCAGCCTGCAGGAAGCTCAGCAGATCCTCAACGTCTCCAGCCTCAACCCAGAGGAGATCCAGAAGGTAGAGGCTCCCTCAGGGCCCAGGAGACCCCTGTGCAGGGTGGCATGGGGAGGGGAGGTCATCCCTAGAGGGAGTGGGGGTGCTGCCCCGGGCCTGGTTAATCCCAGTTGGAGGTTTCCCAGCAGCCTGCCATGCTCAGACTTTGCTCCTTGGGGAAGGGGGTGGCAGCTGTCCAGGAGTGTGGGGACCTGCTGAGGGGTCAGGCAGGGCAGCCACATCCCTGCGATGGCACCTGGAGACAACAGGAGGCTCAGGGCTGGGGAGGGTGGAGGAGAAGAACCTGAGGGGGAATTTCTCTCGGGCAGAACTACGACCACTTGTTCAAGGTGAACGACAAGTCGGTGGGAGGCTCCTTCTACCTGCAGTCCAAGGTGAGCCAAGGGCCCAGCCCTGCCCTCGCCACCTTCCCCTGCCTCCAGTGTCACCATGGAGGAGGCAGGGTCGTCCCCCCCCGTCACCTCCTCCCTGTGTCCCACAGGTGGTGAGAGCCAAGGAGCGGCTGGATGAGGAGCTCCGCATCCAGGCCAAGGACCAGAAGGAGAAGAGCCAGAAAGCTGAGACGTGACTCCTGCTGCCCCCACCTCCCTTCTCCCTCACCCTTAACTTATAGGTAGCCAATAAATGCCATGTCCTCTTCCAGCACCTGGCCTGGCTGCTCCGTGCCCTGGGAAGGGAGCAGGGACCTGCCTGCCCGTAGCCCTGCGTGCAGACTGACCCCAGCAAAGGGCTGGCAGGGCTGGGATTTCCCCTGGGGAGAAGGAGGGAGGCAGCTGGGGAAAAAGAGTGTCCCTAGGGCGCTGAAAGCTGCGCAGGCTCAAATGGCACCTGGGAGCTGTTTTCATGGCAGGCTGGGATGCTGTTGGGCTGAGCACACAGGTACCTCTGGCTCTGCACCACGGGAAGCACCCAGAGCTCTGTGCCTCTACCCAGGGGACATGCCAAGCCGTCCCCACCCACAGCTCAGCCCACAGGTCCCGCTGAGTGGGAAGTGTGAGGAGCCAGCCGTGCCCCTGAGGTCGTGCCCCTCTGTCCCCCAGCTCTGCCCCCACCTCAGACTGAAACGGGAACTTACTTCAACTTCACTTTTATTGTTTTGTTTTCTTAATAAACTTCCTCTCCCCTGGAGGAATATAGTGTTATAGTCGTTAGCTTATCTCTTACTTCTGCAGTCCTTAACGCTACGCTAACAGCGATGGAGCCCAACGGGAGGAAAATAAAAACAACCCAGAAACTACGATAGAAAAGGCACTTTCGAGACCGTTAAAATACTGATGTCCTGGAATGTGCAACAACAAACCGACGAAGGAGCGAGGGGACGTACAGCGAACACCGGCCGGGGCGGCCTGGTCGATGGCCCGTGGCCACACGGGGCTGTGGCAGCACCACCCCAGCCCCCCAGGTGAGGGCAGGGAGACCGGCTCCCTGCGGGCAGGGGCAGGGAGACCCTCCCCTCCCCCCCCCCAAGTTCAGAGAAAGCCGTGGGTGGGGGTCCTGGCTGGCAGCGGGAGGTCTGTGGGACCCCTGGTGTGTGCTGGGGGAGGCTCCGCGCTCTGCCAGGCAGGCTGAGGGCTCTGGGCGCTGCCCCGTGGCCCGGGGTGAGGTGGGGGGCAGGGTGCCCCCCAGGAGCGGGTGCCCCCCAGGAGCGGGTGCCCCCCAGGAGCGGGTGCCCGCCGCCCTGCCCGCGCTGCCCGCAGGCTGGCGGTACATGGTTAGGTATGAACGTAGCTACAGTTGGGGGCTCTGGCCCGGCGTGGTGAGCGGCACAACGTGGCCGTGTGCCTTGTCACGGGGGGGGTGGAGGGGGAGCCGGGAGGTGGCAGGGGGCAAGGGTGGCTGCCGAGCGGGAGGGACGCAGGGGAGCACCGGGCAGGTGTGTGTGCCCAGCCAGCTGGGCCTGGCACAGCAGGGACCGTGATGCTGCCCACAGCCATGCCAGCCAGGTGGGGTGGGACAACACAGCTTGGGGCTGTGACCTCCCCCCAACCCTGAGCTGTCACCCTGCTGTCCCCACAGTGAGGGGGGGGGGGGGGGGCTGCAGCCCCCCTCCATGCCAGCACCAAGGCCCTGGGCAGGCAGATGCCGAGTCAGTGGCAGCAGATGAGCCCAACTGGGGCCCTGTCTAAGCAGGTGGCTGGTCAAGAAATAAATAGCGGCGTCTCCAGCTGCCCAGGGCAGAGGGAATGGTTGGGGGGACACCCCCGTGTGCCCCCAGGGCTGCCCCCAGCACGGGGCTGCAGCCGCCTCCCGCCACTGAGGGATTATTGCTTTTCTCAGAAGAGTCCATTCTTCTTTCGTGAGGGTTAAAAGCACGAGCGAGGCCCTGCCAGGGCTGGGGGGGAGGGAAGGGGGGGGTGGGTGGCAGAGGGGGTGATTCCCACCCCCCTCTCAACCCCCGGGAGTGGGATCTGCCCGCCGGGCCGGTACCTGGCCCGGGGCATCGTCGTGGCCCTCAGTTGACGGCGGCAGGTTTGAGCAGCAGGGAGCCAGGGGGGATGAGCACCCAGCCTGGCGGCAGCGCCTCCGGGCTGCCCGCGGAGCCCACACCGGCCGAGAGGTCGAGCACGGCCCCCGGCAGCAGCGCCAGGCTCTCGGGGGGGCCCCGCGGCCGCCCCGGCTCCGTCCGTTCACCCCTTTCCTTCCGGCACTCGGGCCCCTTGCCCGCCTTGGGCGGCCGCCCCTCGACCCCACCACCCTTCTCCCCCTCGGCCTTGGCCCCGCCGGCCAGCAGCGACATGACGGGCAGCCCCAGCCCCGCCGCGAAGGGTGAGTGCAGCAGGGGGCTCTTGGTCAAGTTCAAGGGGCCGCCATTGAGGGGCAGGACGGGGCCGGGCAGGGCGGGCAGGGCCCCCGCGGCCCCACAACCCAAGGTGCTGAGGTCGAGCGGTGCCGGAGCCAAAGGGATGGGCAAAGCGGGCAACCCCGGGGGAGCAAAGAGAGCGGCGGGGTTGGGGATGACGAGCTGGCCCCCGTTAACGTAGGGCAGCTCTGCTGGCCCCAGGGGTGTCTTGGGGGGCGGGTGGACCTTGAGCATCTCGGAGTGCTCGGGGGAGACGAAATGGCCGTGGGCCTTGATGTGCTTGCGGAGGGAGCTGGGGTCGGTGTAGCGCTTGTGGCAGCCCGGCATCTTGCAGGAGTAGGGCTTCTCCACGTAGTGCGTGCGGGTGTGCTTGAAGCGGTCGCTGGAGTTGGAGTAGCGCTTGTTGCAGCCTTCGTAGGGGCAGATGTAGGGCTTCTCGCCTGCGGGGTGGGACAGCACAGCACCGTGTTTGCCAGGGACACGGCCAGCCCAACCCCCCGGTGTCCTCCCCACCCCCTCCACGAGGGTCTGGGACTGACCTGTGTGCGAGCGGTTGTGGATTTTCAGGTTCTCCAGGCGGGAGAAGCTCTTGTTGCAGGTGGGGCAGCGATGCGGCTTCTCGTTGGTGTGTGTCCGGATGTGGATCAGCATCTTGTACCTGCCAGGGGTGGGAGGGACATCACGGGGGGTCAGCTCTGGACCCCAGCACATCTCCTTGCCCCCGTGCCCTGGCTATGGTGGGAGAGGGGACAGGTACACCCATGCCAATGCCATCAGCCAGCCTTGTAGGACCCCACACCAGAAAGCTGGATGGATGGAGACCTACCCTGAGGAGGGCAGGAACTCAGAGCAGCCCCCCCCATGGTCCCCAGAGCCGTCCCCAGAGCCCCCACCTGGCATTGAAGCCCCTGCCGTGGCGGGCGCAGCCCTCCCAGTGGCAGCAGTACCCCGCGTCCTTCTCGGGTTTGACGTGGAAGTCATTGACGTGGTCCACCAGGTCTTGCAGGAGGTCAAAGAACTGGTTGCACTGTGGGCAGGTGACAGGGGTTTGAGGGGGTGCCAGGGGGAGGCTGGGACCCTCAGCAGGGCCAGACTCTGCCCCTCACCCCCCTCCCCAGCCCAGCTCCCCCCAGTACCCTGTAAGCAGCAGCACCAGCATCTGGGGAGATGGAAACAGCCCTTCACAAACCCCCTAATCACGACCCCCCCAGCATCTCCCAGCATGGCTCCCAGCTCCCCATCACCCCCCCACACACACAAGCCCCACAGAGCTCTGCCGTGGCTTTCCAGCCCCACATCCCCTCCCCAGCCTCAAAATGCCATTGCATGCCCACCCCCTGCTGCCCCCCCACCCCTCAATGGTCTCCCAGCCCTTTATCACCACTCCAGACCCATAAAGATCCTGCCTACCCACCCCCCCCCAGCCCCATAACGCCCCCCCCAGCCCTCCCTGCTGACCTTGGACCAGCGGCAGACGAGCTGCTTGGGCAGGGGCAGCTCGGGGGGGAGACGCTTCTCCTTGTTTGGGGGCAGGAAGGCAGCAGGGGGCAGGTGCAGGGCCCCCCCAGCCCCCAGAGGCAGGAAGAACTGGAAGGAGCTGGGGAGGCCGTCAATATAGCGCAGGGACTGGAAATCCTGGAACAGATCCCAGGGAGGTGGTGAGGGAGGTGGCTAAGTTGGATGGGGCCTCCCAGAACCCCACCAGAGCCACCCAGAGACCCTTCAGCCCACCCTAGAATCACCAGAACCCCTCCAGAAACGCCCAGGACCCCCCCCCAGAACCACTCAGAATCCCCTATAGACCACCCAGTGCTCCCCAAAGACCCAAAAATCCCTCTTAGCCCCCATATAGCCCCCAGTAGCCACCCAGAACCCCCCATACATAGTCCACTCAGACCCACCAAGAGCCTCTCTGGAGACCCCAGAACCCACCATAGCCCACCCAGAGCCACCCCAAGATGCCAGAACCCTCCACAGCCCACCCATCATCACCCAGAGACCCCCCAGAATCCCCCATAGCCCCCCTCAGAGTTACTCAGAGCCCTGCAAAAGTTTTCAGAACCCTCTAAAAGCCCACCCAGGGCCACCTCAGAGCCCCCCCTGGCATCGGAGTCATGGGGGGGCCGGGCAGCCGGGGGGGGGGGGCATTGACCCAAGGGTGTGTGTACACACCGGTGGGGGGCGGGGGGGCTGTGTCACCAACTATGGCAGCGCCGGGCACTCTGCCGAGGTCAAGAGCAACCATCCCAGGCACAGTCCCAACCGCTGGGGACACCTCAGGGAGCAAAGGGGACACGTCCATACTTACATGGGGGGTGAGGGGTCCGGGCAGGTCCCCGCTGCCCTGGCGCTCGGGGGACAAGGAGGCGCTGCCGGCCGGAGACTCCTCACCGGAGCGGGGCGAGAGGCTGAGATCCACCACGGGCACGGCTGAGAACCGTCCATCCCGCGGCTCCACCAGCCTGGAGTGTGCCAGGAGGCCTGGGGATGGTGAGGCTGGCATAGCCCGGCGACCCCCACGGCCCCCTCCACGGCCATCCCCGGCCGGCGGGGCATCTGGGCGCTGGGGAGCGCGGGGCCGGGGACCGGGGACACCGCGCTTCTCCCGGGCGGTTCGCAGCTTCGAGATGCTCAGCTTGAGGTCCAGCGGCTCCTCCAGCGAGTGCATGGTGACAGGGAGGGCGCTGCGGGGGGACAGCCGGGGGTCACTGCGGGGATGGGGAACAATTAAGGGTCACCAGGGGGATGAGGGACAAACGGGGGGGGGGGGGGGGGGTCACTCAAAGCATCACCCCAACCCGGCCCTGTAGCAATGCCCGGCTCTGCTCCGGGGCTTGGTGGCCCCGGTGCTGGCACAGGGACAGTGCCGTCCCTTCGGGCCACCCTGCCGCGGCCCCCTCCGGCAGCGGGCAAAGGGCAGGGCATGGCACCAAGGCCCCCCCCCCCCCCCTCCCGGCCCCTCGGTGTCCCCAGCGTGTCCTCTGCGTGTCGCCAACCCCTGGAGCCAGCACAGCCCCTTGGCCGATAACCAAACCCCGCCGGGATTGCCAAATCCCCCGGGTACCCGCAGGCTTGGAACCTGTGGTGTCCGTCCCCCGCCTCCCCCCCCCTCCCCGTTCGGTCCCCCTCCCGCTCCGTCCCTCCGTCCGTCTGTCCCCACGGGCCTGCCCCGGCCAGGCCTTTCCCAGCGGCAGAGGAGGGCGGTGGCGGCCACCAGCCCGGCGGTGACCCGACGGCCGAGCCCGCTGGCCCCGGCCCCGGAGGCGGCCGAGCTTCCTCCCCCGCCGGGGCCCCTTCGCCGCCGGCCAACGGGGCCGGGCAGGGGCTGCGGGGCCACACGGTGTGACAAGCCGTGGCACAGCGTGGCACGGCATGATGGCACAGAGTGGCACAGCAGGGCTGCTGCCCACAAGCACCCCTCACACACACATTTCCCAGGGCATGGTGGGGGACCCCGCCCCCCCCCCACGTCCCCGTCCCCCCCGCTACTGTCCCCAGGGGGACAGCTCCACACTGCCAAGTCCTCCCCGCCCACCCCCCAAAACTGCCACCCCCACGCCTCAGCTGCCAACACATCCGGCCCGTGGCTGAGAACGGGCAGCTCAGTGCAGGAGTGAGTACCCCAGTTCCCCGCTGTGTTTCCACCCCCGCCCCGGCCCCCCGCATGGCCCGGGGGCCGTGTCGGGGGGCCCGACGCACCCAGCACACGTGGCAGCGCACCCCCCTCCCCCCCCCCAAGCCCCCCATCGCCACCCCACCCCGCCCCGGGGGGCCAGGCCCCCGCCCTGCCCCGCCGGCGGGGCCCCCCTGCGCTGGCGGGGGTCCAGCCCGGCTCAGACGCTGAGGAATGCGGAGGAGCCGCGGGGGGCGCGGGGCCCGGCCGGGGGGCGGGAGACCCCCCGCCTGCACCCCCGCCACGGCAGCGCTGCCCCCGGCCTGGCCGTGGGGCTCCATGGGGGGTCCCTGGTCCAAGCTCCCATGGAGGGAGGAGCTGCCCCATAGCGGGAGGAGCTGTCCTAAGGGAAGGGGGGGCGGACCCCTCCTTCAGTCCCCCCTAGCCCTGGAGCCTGCTCCATAGCAGGGTCCTTCCTCTCCAATAGGGAGGCTCCCTGGCCCAGTTCCCCCTGACCCCACACAGCTGCGGGGCTTGCATCATAGCCAGGTCCCATCCCTTGTGGCAGAGCCACCCTCTGAGCCCCCACGGCCATGGGGCCTGCCCCCCGGGGGGGGGTCCCTGCCCTCTGGGGAGTCTTCATCCTGAGCTCCACAGCAGTGCCTGCCCCGTAGGGGGTCCCTGGCCCAAGCCCCGCCGTGGTTCTCAGGCTCCAGTCACCCTCCACGTGTCCCACAGCCTGGTGGCACAGCTCGAGGACAGACAGAGGGACAGGGGGCAGGACCCCACGGCTGGGATGTCAGAGAGGGACCCCCAGCTGGGGCCCCAGCAGCCCCCTGGGCCCCCCAGAGACGGGGGGTCCTGCAGAGGGGCCAAGGCGAGGCGTCAGGGCTGGTCCCACGGTGGTGGCTGTGTCCCCGCGTCCCCCGGGGATGGAGTCAGGGGGGGTTCCAGGCGGGCGGTGCCGGGGGGGGAGCGGGGCCTCGGTCCATCGGCTGACGCCAGGGCTGGCAGCGCGGCCACGGACGGGCGGGCGGGCGGCTGCCAAACCACGAGGCCTCCTCGCCGCCGGCGCCCCTGGGAACCGGGGGGGCCCCGACGGGACGGGGACGGGGAGCAGCCCCGCGGCAGCTTGGCCGGACGCCTCGACCGCCCCAGCACCTGCGGCCCCCGTGCGAGGCCCCTGCCTGCTTCTGCCTGCTCCCCCCCACCCCCCCAGGCCTCCCTGCCCGCGCCAGGCGCTGCCAGCTTCCCCTCCGGCCGCCCGTCGAGCCCCCCCCCCCCCTCCCCGCCACACCAGTTCAAACCAGTCTGGCGCGGCGCGAGGCCCGGGGGCATCCCAGTCCGGGCGGGGGCTGCTGTGATGGAGCCCGGACATGACGGGGGGAGGCCCCCCCCCACCCCAGCCCCAGCTCTGCCTGCCGGGCTGGGGAGCTCCAGGGGACACTGGCCCCCCCCATGCTGCTCACCCAGCCGGCAGGGCGTGGGGGACCCGGGGTGACCCCGGCACAGCTGGCAGGGTGTCAGGTCTCTGGGCCACCCTGCTGCTGACATGGCCAGGGTGTCCCCCCCCCCGCCTCGGCCCCAGCTGCGGCACAAAACCCGCCAGGAACAGGGCGGGCGCGGGGCGGGGGGCGGGGGGGGTGGGTGGGTGGGACAGAGACTTCCCGGCGGTGCAGGGGGCTCAAGGGATGCCAAGGTCAGGGCCACCACCCCGGGAGGGGACGGTGACCCTGGGGCTTGGCGGTGCGGGAGCGGTGCCAGCGCTGCGGGCACGGCTCGGCCCCCCCGGTGGCACTTGGCAGGACTGGTGGCGGCAGGCTGGCACCGCCACCAAGGTCGGGCAGCCCGGGAGCCCCCCGTGGGGGGGCGGGAGGGGGGTTACAGGATCCGGTGCTGCTGCCGGGTCTGCACTGCCACCGCTGCCCAGGTCACCGTCCCCATGGCTGCCGGTAGGACATGAGCCACCGAGGAACCCACTGTTCCTTCTTAACCTACTGCTGATGGCGCTGGCACTGCCATTCCTCACCGGAGCCCACCGGGTTGGGGGCCACATCCTGCTGGTGGCTCCCGCTTGTCCCTGTCCCCCCAGTACCCGCTGCCCCACGCTGCCCGGGCTGATGGCAGCCCCCCCAGGCGTCGCCAGGCACAGCCATGGCTCTGTCTCCTTGTCCCCGAGCTGAGATCAGTGCCATGATCCCCTATTTCCCGAGCTTGTGGTGGCCACGGGGACCCTGGTGGGGGGCTGAGACCAGCCTTCTCCCGGGGGAACAGCCCTGCGGCGGTGCCACCAGCAGCACGCACCCTTCCACCACCCCGCGGGGACACGCACGGGGACAGGACGGGGGCTGGTCCCCAGTCACCCAGCGGATCAGACCTCGGACAAGGCAGCAGCGTTGGCCATGGGGGGCGGGGGGGGCGACATGTGAAGCCCGAGCTGGGGGGACACGGTCACAGCAGGGTGACACAAAGGCACAAGGAAGGGGAGGTGGCCACCGCTCCATGCAGGGCAGGGGACGAGCCCCTGCAGCAGTGCTCGGGGACATTGGGGACAACTGCTGGCAGCCTTCGGCCCATGCTGCTGCCGTCTCGGGGAGGGGGTCACTGTAGCCAGCCCCCAAAGCCCCCCCCGTGCTGGCGTAGCCAGGGCTCGGCGATCCCATGCCTCGGCTCCACGACCGGCAGCCCCCGGTGATGGGAACCGGGGGTGACGGTGGGTGACGGGTGGTGGCCCCCAGCCACAAACCCCCCTTCGCTCTCCTCACACGGTGGGGACACCGATGGGTCCCCGGGGGGCGGCCACGGCCGGGGACAGCCACCGAGCACGTCTCCGCCGCAGCCCCCTCCCGCTGCCAAGGTCAGGACACCCGCCCCGGCTGCGGGGGGGGGGGGACAGCGGGTGACGGCCACCCCCCGGCACCCTGTGGGCAGCGGGGGAGGTGCCCTCTCTGCACCCCCTCGTGACCCCCCCCCCCCGGGAGCCCCGCGCTCCCCCCTCACTCCCCGTGCCCGGGGGTGCAGCGGGGCCACGAACCGTCGTGCCCCCCCCAAAACCAGCTCCCCAAGGCGGGGAGCGGTGCAGGTGCCAAGGGACCCCCCCGCACCCCCCGGGGCAGGCTCCCGGAGCTCCCCGCCGGGCGGGGAAGGGGCTTCCCGGGTGTTCCCCCCACCGGTGGCGGCGGCAGCATCCTCCTCCTTCCCTCCCCCCCCCCCCTCTCCGCCACCTTCCCCGCGGTGGCGGCGGCGCGACAAAGCGCCGGTCCCCGGTGCGCGATCGTTACCTGCGGCGGGGGCTCAGCGCCGGCGGCGGGCGGGGAGCGGGGCGGGGAGCGGGGCTTGGCGGAGCGGGCCCCCCCGCTGCCGGGCCGCCGGGCCGCTCCGCCACATCTGCAGGGGCTGGGGGCGGGGGCGGCGGAGGGCGGCGGGGCTCTGCCCCCCCCTCCCCGGTCCCCCGGGCGGCGGCGGCGGAGGGCGGCGGCAGGGCGGGGGCTCTGCCCGCCGTGATTTATGGCCGCCCCGCACCGACCGGCCCGGCCCCGGCTGCGGGCGGGAGCTGGGCGGGGGCCGGAGCCGGCCCCTCCCCGCCGCGGGGGGCACCGGGGGGCACGGGGAGGGGGACACACACACACACACAGGACCGGAGACGGAGGGGAGACCCGCCCCGTGTGGGGACACGCGGGGACATGCGGGGACACCCCCCCCCCCCCCCCCTTCCCGCGCAAGGTCACCCCGGAGCTGCGGCAGAGCTGACCCCCCACCCCGGGTGTGTCCCTGCCCACCCCCCCCGGGGACGTGGCGGGGCGGGCGGGGGGGACCCCGGTGGCGGCGGAGCAGGAAGCGGGGGCGGCGCCCACAGGACCCCCCCTTTTCCAACCCGCACCGGGGACGGCGGAGCGGGGGGGGGGGGGGGTGTCCCCCTCCCCGCAGGAGCGGCGGTGCCCGCCCGCCGCGTGACGTCACCGAGCGCTGCTGGCGTCACGCCTGGCGGGGGCCTCCGCATGACGTCACCCCCGGGGGGGTTGTCCCGGGGCGCCGGGGCCGCGGCTCCTTCCGGCGGCAGGATGTGGCGGGGCCGGCCCGGATGCTGCAGCCCTCACCGGGGGGGGGGGGGGGGGCGGGGGCGGGAGGGGGGAACTCCCTCCCCGGGGCCCGCGGGGGGGGACACAGCTGGCCCACCCGGGTGGCTGGGGTCACGCCCCGGGATGGGGGGGGGGAACCCGGGATGGGGGGGGGGGAGGAGGGGAGCAGCTGCCTTGTCCCCACCAACCCCACCAGAAAACGTGGGACACGGGTGGGGAAGGGGGGGGGGTGGGCACAGACACGCGAATGGCTGAAATCACACCCTACTCGTGGGGTTTGTTGGGTTTTTTTTGGGGGGGGCACTGTCCCAGGCGGGTGGCCAGGGCATACCCCACCCGTGGGTGGGGTTTTTTTTGGGGGGGATGGAGTGAGGTGTCCCCAACAGCCCTTCCACAAAACTGGGGGGACACGTGGGGCAGCGCCGTCCCACGCGGGTGGCTTCTGTCACCCCCACACACACCCCCGTGTTGTTTTTTCGGGGGGTAGCTGCTACCCCCCCACAGCTCTGACCTCCTCCGATGGCTGCGGAGCTGCTGCCACCCCCGTGTCACCCTTCAGTCCCTTTTTTTGAGGCTTTTCTCCCCTCTAAATATCCCAGCGTGAACTCCGGTGTTTTCACCCCCTTCCCTCCAAAAAAATAAGATGGAAATGGGCTGAGCTGCACCTTGGGGGAGCGTGAGCAGGGGGTGCTTCGATGCCACCCCCCTGTGGAGGTGGCCCTGGTGACACGGGGGCCACGCGGTGGTGACAGAGTGTCTGGGTGTCCCCAGCCTGGCTCCCCTTCTCCCCTTCTCCGGGTGCCAATTCCACCCCACCTCCCCGTCCTGAAGTCCTCCCAAATAGGGGGGCACATGTCCCCCAACCCGTGGACACCCCTGTCCCCTGCTGCAGACAGGGACAGCCACCAGCTGGTTTTGGGGACCCCTCCTGCTTCTCGGCAGCAGGGTAGGGTGCTCTGGGGGTGGTGGGGGGCTATGGCAGAGGGTGGGGGGTCCCTGGTCTGACTGCCAGCAGAGCAGCCAAGTGATGCCTCAGCCTGGCTGGGTCCAGCTCCTGACCAGCCTGGGGGACACACAGGGAGACACACGGGTGGCCAGGGGTGTCCCCACGCGAGGGGGGGACCCCACAGCCCCAGGGGCTAGGCCTCCCATGCAGGGCTGGGCAGGGGCCCACGGGGACAGGGACGGGCAGGGTGCTGGTAGAACCTGTCCTGCCAGCTCCCCAGGGGACTGGGCGGGGGGCTGGGGGGTGGATATGCACCCCCCCCTGCTCTGCAGGGCCCTGTCCTACCCACCCGGCGTGCCAGGCCACCCCCAGGACTCCCCTCTGCCCTCAGTGGCTGGCCCTGTTCCCACTCTGATGGCACTGGCTGCTCCTGGCCCCGTGCAGGCAGTGCTGGGGGGACTTTGGGGGGAATTGCGCAGTCTCCTGCAAGGTCTGGGGGTTCCCTGAGGTCCTGCATGGCTTTTGCCAGCCCCCAGACCCCCCTGCCAGCCCTGTGCCCCCCTGCCAGTCCCCACAGCTCCTCACAGCCCCCACCCAGCCCCTAAATTTCTCTCCCAACCCCTGGAGCCCTTGCCAGCCATGTCACCCCTGTCACCCACAAACCCCTGAGCCCCAAGGCTGCTGTGAGCTCCATGGCCCCTGGCAGTCCCCCCGAGCTACCCCCAGCCCCCATGGCCCCTGCCAGCCATGTCCTCATGCCTGTCACCCCCACATCCTTGAGCCCCATGGCTACCGTGAGCCCCCCGACCCCTGGCAGCCCCCTGAGCCTCTTGTGACCCCACCCCTTGGCCCCTGGTGCCCCCCAGAACTTCTTGTTACTGCCCCTCCCTCTCCCCATGCTGGCCCTTGGCAGCCCCCTGAGCTCCCTGGCAGCTGGGATGGGCTGGGGAAAGGGTGGGATGGGCTGGGGATGGGATCAGATAGGGTGGAACAGATGGGACAGGGATAGGATAGGATCATATAACCCTACAATCATGGAAAGGTTTGGTTTGCAAGGGACCTTCAAGATCATCTCGTTCCAACCCCCCTGCACGGGCAAGGACACCTCCCACCAGCCCAGGCTGCTCATCTGCCAGATGGGGCAGGATGGGATGGAACAGGATCAGATGAGGTTGGACAGGATGGAACAAATTGGTATGGGGATAGGATAGGATGGGATAGGGACAAGATAGGGGATAGGATAGGATAGGATGGGATAGGATGGGATAGGATAGGATAGGATAGGATGGGATGGGATGGGATGGGATGGGATGGGATGGGATGGGATGGGATGGGGGTAAGTCAGGATAGGATGGAAACAGGACAGGATGGGAAGGGACAGGATCAGATGAGGTTGGACAGGATGGATGCGATGGGGACAGGACAGGATGGGTTCAGGGCCAGATGCAATGGGGTGAGGACAGGGTGGGATAGGATGGGATGGGATAGGATTAGGATAGGATAGGATAGGGCTAGGGCAGGATGGGATGCGGTGGGATGGAGACGGGTCAGGATAAGATAGGTTAGTAGGATAGGATGGGATGGCATGGGAACAGGACAGGATGGAATGGGGCCAGGATAGGACGGGATGGAGACAGGGGAGGATGGGATAGGATAGGGTAGGATCGGGCGGGATAGGATGGAGCTAGAGCAGGACGGGACGGAGCGAGGTGTGCTGGGGACAGGACGGGATGCGGCGGGGACAAGGGCCAAGTCGAGCCGGGCCGAACCGAGCCGGCTCAGCAGAGCCTGCAATGCCCCGCGGGGTGGTGCGGGGGTCCCCGGCGGGTCCCTGGCGGGTCCCTCCCCCTCCCCGCGCCCTCCTTTGTTTACACGGGCCGGTGGCGGCGGAGGGAGGCGGCGCCGGCGGGGGCGGGCGGGGGCGCGGGGCGGCGGGCGGGAGCCGCGCTCGCACCAGCTGTTTCCCGCCTTGAGCCGCGGGCAGAGAGGCCGCCGGAGCCGGAGCTGGAGCCGGAGGAGCCCAGCGGGGCCCGGCCGCTCCCCCCGGCATGGAGTACTTCATGGTGCCGGCCCAGAAGGTGCCCTCGCTGCAGCACTTCAGGAAATCCGAGAAGGAGGTCATCGGCGGGCTCTGCAGGTGGGGGAGCGGGGCGAGAGGGGGGTGTGCGTGGGGTGGGGGGGGGAGGAACCACCCGCCTGGGGAAGGTGGGAAGCCCCCCCACCCCCCGGGATGGTATTTTGAGGGTTTTGCTGTGCTGTTTTTGTTGAGGGGAGGTGAAGGGCGGCGGGGGGGAGCGCGGCCGCCGCAGCCCCGCCGCCCGCACGTGGTCCCGGCCGCGCACATGGGGCCGGGCGGCGGGGCCGGGCCGCGGAGCGCGGGGGGCAGCCCGGGGCCCCCTCCCCGCGGGGCTCCGGGGGGGGGGCTCGAGGGGGGGGTGTTTGAAGTGGTGGGGGGGGGGGGGAAGGGGTCGGCGGGGTGTGTGTGCGGGGGGGTGTGTGTGTGTGTGTGTGTGTGTGTTTACTGCCGGGCCTGGCCGTGACTCTGCAGCCCTCCCGGAGGAGGCGGGTCGTGGCCGGGGCTGCCGGGACATGTAGTGCGGGGAGGCGGCGGCACAAAGCCCGGGGAGACGCGAGGTGGAGGGAAAGGGGGGGTTTGGGGAACCCACCTCCCCCCATCCCATGGCTGGCCGGGGGGCTCGGGGCTGCAGGCGGCGGGGCCCCCCGGGGGGGGGGGGGGACCGTGCGGGGCGGCCCGCGGGGCCTGGGGGCGGCACCGGGGCCCCCTCCCGCCGGAGGGAGCGAAGCCCGGGGTGGCCCGGGCTTGGGGGTGGGGGGGGGACCCGTGGGACAGCCCGCGGGAGCCCAGGGCCCCCCGCTCCACGTGTGGGGCTGTCCGGGCCCCTCCGGGCGCTATGGGGCGGCCCCGGCCTCTCCGGCCCGACCCCCGCCGTGGGGCAGCCCCGGCCCCAGCCCGCATGCTTCCCCCTCCTGCCCCGTCGGGGCCCTGAGGCTCAGCTGGAGTTGGGGGGGCTGCGTCTGGGGGTGCTCAGGGCTGTGGGGCCAGGGCTCGGAGCAGTGGGGTGTCTGCACCCGTGTCCCCCACGGTAGTTGCTGTGGCCCCGGGGCGGGGGAGGGCAGGGAAACGCGGCTCCCCTGCCCAGGGCTGGGGGGCTGTGTGTCCCCACATCTGCAGCAGGCATGGGACAGAGCTCTGGGGGGACCTTGCAGCCATTCCACCACCCTGAGATCCAGGACACCCTGCCTGCGAGCTCCAGGAGCTGGGGATGTCCTGCCTGAAAGCTCAGGATACCCTGCCTTGGAGCTAAGGGGTGACCTACCCGAGAGCTTGGGGTGCTGGGGGACATTCTGCCCGCATGCTAAGGGGCACCCTGCCCGTGTACTTGGGTATGGCCTGCCTGTGAGCTCAGGGACAGCCTGCCTGCAAGCTTAGGGAGCTTGGGGATGCCCTGCCCGCAAGCCTGGGGACACCCTGCTTTCAAGCTTGGGGACACCCTGCCTGTGACCTGAAGGAGCTCGGGGATGCCCTGCCTGCAAGCCTGGGGACACCCTGCTTTCAAGCTTGGGGACACCCTGCCTGTGACCTGAAGGAGCTCGGGGATGCCCTGCCTGCTGGCCTGGGGACACTCTGCCTGCATGGCCGTGCCTGCCCTGCCCACCAGCACATGCCACAGCTCTGGCTACGGGCAGAGGAGGTGGTAGCCGTGGGCCCACTGAGCCTCCAGCCCCCTCTCCAGGCAGTGGTGGTGGCTTCAGCACCCCCATGGTTCGTTTCCCTCAAGGTCTGGGTGTGCGTGATGTCCCTGCTGAGCTGTGCTGGGGGCTGCTGGGTGGGATGGAGGTAATTCTACTCACCTGACCCAAACCCCATGGCACCAGCACTGGTTTCTTTCCTGGGCCAGGGCTTTGGTGGGTGCCACCCACTTCCTCTGCCTCTGTCCTGCCCCATCCCTGGCAGTGCTGGGTGCCAGGCCAGCTCCTGAATCCATAGTTTTTTTTCTCCTTTCCCGTGTTCCGTGGCCACTTCTCAGGTCTCTTCCCAGGAAGAGCAGCTGGGGCAGGTTGCAGGAGGTCTGCTGGTGAGGAAGCAGGCTCTTCCTCCTTCCCCGGTATTTAAGAAACTGCTTCCGTGCTGCCCGGTCCTGGGCCTCTCTGTCCCGTTCCCCTTGGGTGGCTGGTGGTCCAACATCCCAGAGCGGTGCCCTGGCCACCTTCCCAGCCCCAGCAGGCATTGCTGTGCTGGGGGACAGGCCCTGCTTGTAGGAAGGGACAGTGTCCCTGAGACCTGCTGAGGTTTGGCGTGTCTGGGGCTGGTGTTCGGCAGGAGCGGGGAGGCGGGTGATGGCCACCGCTGGGTGGGAGCCCTGTGCTGCCATCCCACTGCAGGCAGCTCTTGGTCCACGCAGGAGACAGCTGCTCCCCACATGTGGGGCAGACCCCCAGGCACCCATCCCAGCTCCACATGCCCCAGGACACCCTTTGGGAGCTGCACAGGAGGGGTCCAGTGCAGTGGGCAGTTTGGTGCCTGGAGTCTGTCTGCACAGGGATGCTGCCTCAGCCACTGAGACAAACATCTTCCCCGTCCCCTTGGGCTGAGCTGGGATCCTTCTGAATCCCTCCAGGATGAGCTAGGATCCTTCCCAATCTCTTTGGGATGAGCCAGGATCTTTCCTTGTCTCCTTGTATCTCAGAGGAGTCATGATGCGTTCCCTAGTCACAACAGGCGGTGGGTGACCAGGGAGCCTGTGGGCTTTGCTGCTTACACCCCCCAGCTCCCAGACCTCCATGATTTCTCCATGGCCTTTCTGGGGAGCAGGGGGTGCAGAATGCCAGCCTGGTGTGGGCAAGGCACTGGGTGGGATGCTCCCATGTCCCCATCCTGGAGCTGCTGGGCACCTGGGCAGGAGGCCGAAGCTGCCTTATCTCTCCTCGTGCCGGCTGCCCGGCTGTGGTGTTTAGTCTTGGGTGCCTCGTGGCATCCCTGGTGCCCTGCCTGGCAGCAGCAAGTGCTGTGGGGTGAAATGGCACAGCAGGGGCTGCTGCTCACCTGGGTATGGTGGAACAGCCAGCTGTTGCCTCAGCGTTTGGCTGGTTAATTGTCTGTGCTGGCCACTGCCTGGCGGCGGATCCCTGCAATCCAAAGTCCTCTCTGGGATCTGGTCGCCCTGCTCCCTGGGAAGCCGGGTGTGGGTGAAGAAGCCCTACAGCAATGGGCTTTGCTCTGGGGGTGCCTTGGACTCGTGGGAGTTGGCCTTGGCCAGCTGGAGCCCTCCCTGCTGCTGCCCTGCTCGCTGCCGGCGGCATCCCGGCTCTGGGAGGCATTTCCCGGCCCATCTGCGGGGCGAGGGCGCAGGGGGCCAGGAGGCGGCGGCAGGAAGCAAGGCAGGAGCTGCGGCTTGGGGTGGGACGGGGGCTTCTCTGCTGGGAGCTGTCATCTGGAAGCCATCAGCGGGGTGGGAGGGAAGGAGGGAGAGAGCCGCCTTCCCGGGGCCACACACGCCGGCCGGCCCCGCAGGGACACGGCCGGCCCGCAGCCTCCCTCGCCCACCCGGGGGTCCCTGCTGTGTCCTGCCTTCCCCAGGGGTCCCCGCAGTGCCCTGCCTTCCCTCTGGCTCCCCTCACCCAGGTGTTGGGACACCCGTGTCCAAGCCTGGCAGAGCCAGGGGCTGCAGGGGGCCACCGTTCAGTTGATGCTTCCCCCCGAGCTTTGGACACAGGGCTGGAGAAACCCACCCACCCACTTTTGTGCTCACCAGGGCCTCAGATCATTGTCCCCTCCGTGTTCCCTGTCCCTTCGGTGGCTTGGCATCATCATTGCAAAGTAAGGGGGGACACAGCAGGGGGCCAGCCCTCTCCCCCCTCACCCCATACCTCTCTTGCAGCTTGGCTAACATCCCCTTGACTCCGGAGACCCAGCGGGACCAGGAGCGACGGATACGCAGGGAAATCGCCAACAGCAACGAGAGACGGCGGATGCAGAGCATCAATGCTGGCTTCCAGTCTCTGAAAACCCTCATCCCACACACGGACGGGGAGAAGCTCAGCAAGGTGAGTGGGATGTCGCCAGGGCCGTGGCAAGGCAGGATGCAGACACTGGTCCTGTTGGTGGGGGTTTTCAGCATCACTTGTCGGGTGGGACAGGGCTGTAACTGGGAGGATTTGAGTGTTAATTCAGCCATGGAGGCCTCTCCCAGGGAGGTTTCCTCAGTGGCAGTGGGTGTGCATCACAAACCTGGTGGCCAGGAGCAGGCTGTGTGTGTGACAGCAGCCCGTGCATGACCTGAGAGCAGGGTGGCCTGTGCCTGGGTGACAAAGTGGCCCCACTGTGGAAGGGAGGAGGGTGAGGAGGTGGTGCTTGGCAGCTGGTTGGATTCCCAAGATGAGTGAACTGAAGGTCCACCATGGTGGAAATCCCAGGGGTGACCCAGAGGGGAAGCAGACCTGGGATGGAGACACTGGGGCTGGGCAAGGAGCAGTGCTGCTGCTGGCTGGGCAGGGAGGGAGCTCAGCAGGAGGGGGAGGTTGGGGACACCCCCGAGTCCCTCCTGGCTCAGCGTGTCCCTCCCACTCTCCCACAGGCAGCCATCCTCCAGCAGACAGCTGAGTACATCTTCTCCCTGGAGCAGGAGAAGACTCGGCTACTGCAGCAGAACACCCAGCTCAAGCGGTTCATCCAGGTAGGGCAGGAGAGCCCTGTTCATCCCAGCATCCCTGAGCTGGCACAGGGAGAAGGGCTGGGCTCCCATTTTCCACTTGGGGTGTCGGGGTACGGCCCAGTGGCACCGCCCTCGGTGTCACCCTGTGAGGAGCGAGTTTGCACAAGGCTGGGGGGGTGAGGACCAGGAGGGTGGGCACACAAAGGGGCCCACCTGTCCTCAGGTGCCAACTCCACGGGCTGCCCATGTCTCTGTCTGGGGAGCCTCTTCCCTGCAGGGAGCCGTGTTGGGGGGATGGCACCATCCAGATGTGGTCCAGATGGTGGGGAGAGCGTGAGGGCTGGACCCTGTCCCCTGACACCCCATCCCTGCTGCAGGAGTTCAGTGGCTCCTCCCCGAAGCGGCGACGGGCAGAGGACAAAGACGAGGGGATTGGCTCACCAGACATCTGGGAGGACGAGAAGGCCGAGGATCTGCGGCGGGAGATGATCGAGCTCCGGCAGCAGCTGGACAAGGAGCGCTCGGTCCGGATGATGCTGGAGGAGCAGGTGAGGCCCTGTCAACCTGATCTGGATCTGGCTGTGCAGCAGTTGGGGGGGCTCGCCCTCTAGTGGGCTGTGCCTGTGCCGGGCCCCCCCTGGGGACGCTGGTGGTGCCACCTTGTCACCAGCTCAGGCCGTGGGCTCCCCAGCTCTGCTGTGTCCTCCCTTGGGGGTTGGAGTGTGGGGGTGCTGTGCTGGGGGCAGGCTGGGCTCCTCACCAACATCAGGGCTCTCTTGGCTGGCAGGTTCGCTCCTTGGAGGCCCACATGTACCCTGAGAAGCTGAAGGTGATCGCTCAGCAAGTGCAGCTCCAGCAGCAGCAGGAACAGGTGAGGTTGCTGCACCAAGAGAAGCTCGAGCGTGAGCAGCAGATCCGAACCCAGGTGAGTGTGCAGATGCTGGCACAGCCCACCCTGGCCATAGCCCACCTGTGGGGACACCCTGGTGGCCTCCTGCCTCCCGAGCAGGGTGTCGGGGTGGTTCAGTGATGTGTTTGGCACCTCCTGTCCCTTGGGGCTGGCTGGGATGGGCAGTGGTGTCCCAGCAAAGCTCTCAGGGAATGGGAAATGGGGGGGCACGTGGCCTCCCCAGCATTTGGGGGCTGCACTCGTGGGCATCTGGTGTTTCAGGGGGGATTGGCTTTGGCTGGGCACAGGTGGAGAGCAGGTCCCCCTCTGGTAAGCTGGGATCCAGCTCTCACTGGGCATGTTTCCTTGCCCTGGGGTGGTGAATCCAGCCCTGGGCAGGTGATGTCAGCAGTCACTGTGGCTCCGCTGCCACGGTCGGTGCTGGTCGTGCTCCCCATGCTGGAGCAGAGCCCAGCCCCATCTCATGGGGTTCACCTCTCCCTGGGTGACTCCCACTGATTTTTTGGGACTCTCAAACCACTCCCTGCCACCCACCAGGCTGGAGAAGGGCAGGATAGGAGCCTCCAGCCTTTCCTCCCCCCGGCACAGTTGGATTTGCCAACAGTGGGGGGAGCCTCACAGCAGGCTGGTGCTCTAAGGAGGCACAGTGCAGGCACTGCAGCCCTCAAGCTCAGCCCAGGGTGACACTGGCCTGGAGAGCTTCAAAGGGAGGGAGAAAAAACAAGTTTCCTCCCTCCTTTGGCTTCCGCGGAGCTCCAGGGTCCCTGCCGGCCGCCTCCTGGGGAAGTTCAGCCTATTTTTAGGTGAACTCTCCTTAGCCTCCTGCTGGGGCGGATCTTCCCATCCGCTCTCAACAACCAGGAGCTCCGAGGGGTGTGGCAGGTTCCCAGCTGCCCAGGCCGGGGCGGTGGCAGGGCTGGCACTTGGCTCTGCTGGTTTATGAGCCCAAATCTTTCCGCCTTCGGCATACGAGGAGGAATCCCTCGTGTTCTGCTCTGCCAAAGCTCAGGTGACGGCAGCTTTAACTGATGTCTTCTCGTGTCCATCTGGGATGGGTGAACCGGAGCAGCCGAGCTGCTGCTTCAGCTTTTCCAGGCTCTTTGAAGGAATTTGGGCTCCACAGGAAAGCGTGATGCTCTCCCCATCGCTGCCATGCCCAGGTCCCTGCTGACCAGGGGGTGTTTTTTCCTTCTTTCCCCAGCTCCTGCCATCACATGCTCCCCCAGCGCCCACCCACCACCCCACTGTGATCGTTCCAGCACCACCTCCCTCCCATCACGTCACCGTGGTCACCATGGGCCCATCCTCAGTCATCAACACGGTCTCCACGTCCCGGCAAAACCTGGACACCATCGTTCAGGTAAGAGGGGTGTGAGGGGCTTGAAGGGGGTTGGGGGGTGTCCCTAACCCCGCTGGGGTGGATGTTGAAGGGGACACACGCCATGTCCTGAACCTCGGCAGGCGATCCAGCACATCGAGGGGACGCAGGAGAAGCAGCTGCAGGAAGAGGAGCAGAGACGCGTGGTCATCGTGACGCCGGCGCGCGCCTGCCCCGAGGCCTCCGACACCGCCTCCGACACCGAGGGCAACGACAGTGACTCCATGGACCAGAGCAAAGAGGAACCCTCGGGGGATGGGGAACTGCCCTGACACCTCCCCCCCCGACTGGCAGCCAGGGAGGGGAGCCAGGGCCCCCGGGGCGGGGGGGGTTTGGTGGTGATGGTGGTTGGTGGTGGTTGGGGGGGGGAAGCGGGGAAACGTCGGAGAATATGCTGAAATTTTTAAAAAATACAAGGCGATTTGGGTCTCTTTTATGACCTTTTTCCAATACTGTAAAGCAGAGTGTTAGAAGCAGGCAAAGGTCACCCTTCAGCTCCTGGGGTGATGGGGGGGGGTGGGGGTGGTGCTCGAGGGGGGCCCCCAAGTGGGACGTGGGGGGGCTTGGGGTGCAGCGGGATGGTGGCAGGGGGGGTGTTAGGGATGGGGGGGGTCGCAGCCCCTCACCCCTTTTTATCAACCCCCCCCCCCACCTATCCCTCCTGATCCATGGGGAATCCTGCTGGTGGCAGCCCCAGTGTTCCCAGCAGCCCCAGTATTCCCAGTGCCCTTCCCTCGGGACCGTGCCCTCGGTTGGGATCTTAATTTGGTTTTTTCCTCCTCTTTTTTTGTTTTGTGTTTTGTTGTTTTGTTTTCCTTTGGTAATTAAATGTTCCTTTTTAAGCAGGGGGGGAGATGCCAAGTGACACAGCAGCAAACTCGGGATGGGCACCCCCCACCCCAACTTTGGGATACAACCAGCTCCCACACCCTGTGTGGGGCAGGGAAAACCCCTTTGGAGAGCAAAAAAGACCCAAATCCTGGGATTTTGCCATCGGAGCACATGCAGGAGGGCTGGCATCTGCCACCCCCCCCACCCCCTGACCCCAGTGTTTATAACACCCACCTCCTTGGCACAGGGCTGGCAGTTTGGGGGCTGACTTTACACCCCCACCTGTGTCCCTGTCCCCTTCCCCATCCCCCTGTCCCACTCCCATCCCTCCTTGAAGCACTTAAATCCAGTTCCTGGGGTCCGTCAGCTCCCAAGAGCTTTTCTCTTTTGTGATTGTGTCGCTTGGGTCTGTCATGGCAGGTGGGGGGGGGGGGGTGGGGGGCCCTGTCCCCATTTTGTGTGTGTGTCCCCCTCACCCCTGCTGCCCCCTGCCCAGCTGTAGGGTTTTAGGCCAGTTGTGTGTAGAGCCTTGGTGGTATTTGGTAGGTTCCCCCCCCCCCCCAGCTGCAGCTGTTTCTCAGTTCCTTTCCCTTTTATTTTGTTACATTTTGGGTTCGTTGTTCGTTTTGGTTTTTTTTTTTGGTTTTGTTTTTTTGTTTGGTTTTGTTTTTGTAATTTTTTTTTTTTTTTTTTTACGATTTTTCAGGTCTTTGTGTTGATTGAGAAGCTATTCTATTTTGTTAAGAAAGTGGAAAAAAAAAAAAGAGGCTCGTGCCTTTGTAAAGAAACAAAATAAAGTTTGTACTTGGTTTTTTAGAAGCTCTGTCCCCGGTGTTCATGTTTGTGGGGGACCCTGGTCCCTCTCGAGGGACTTGGGGCTTGGTGGGAGGGCATGGGAGTGCTGCCTGCACTGGGAACTGCAGGCAGGGAGCAAGGGAGTGCTGCCTGAACTGGGAACTGCAGGCAGGGAGCAAGGGAGTGCTGCCTGAACTGGGAACTGCAGGCAGGGAGCAAGGGAGTGCTGCCTGCACTGGGAATTGCAGGCAGAAGGCAAGGATTTCTGCTGAGCAGCTGGGCTATATTTAAAGGCTTAGCCCTGCCCACACATGTTATGAGCACATCAGGTCTCAGCTCATCCCAGTGATGGAGGGAGAAGGCCTGGGACTAGTTTCAGTGAAGCTGTTCAGCTTGAGGAAGGGGCCAGGAGCTTGGGCCAGGCTTTGTGTGCCTCCTACCCCGCAGTGCTCCAGGATGGTGTCCTCATGACCTGGGGGGGGCACCCATCTCTCTGCAAGGCTCTCTGTGGGGCTGCTGGCTCTGCTGGGGTGGGGGCACACATCGCTCCATGGCTTTTTGTGGAGGGGCACCCATCTTTTTCCATGGAGCACCCACCTCTCAACAACCTCCATGGCTCTGGGTGTCCTCCCTGCTCCCACACTTGGTGGGGGGGGGAGCCAGGCTTGGGAGGCGCTGTTGTTTTCCTCCTGCTTCCTTCCCCAAGAAAAAAATTGGGTCACAGCCTCCTCAAAAAGTGGCATCTCTGGGGATGGAGGCCCCTCTGCCACAGCCAGGCTTTGGGGACAGCACTGGGTGGCTGTCCCCTGCAGGTGAGGGTGACAGGAGCTAGTGACCCTGCACTTCCAGCCACTGCCATCCCCTGTGCTGTGCTGCTGGTGCAGTGCTGGTGACAATGGGGACACTCCCAGGGTGGAGGAGACATGTCCCTTTGCCTACAGGCTGTGTGGCATCGCCTGGAGGTGGTGACTCAAGGGGTCCCCAAATCAGCCCAGAATGAGGTGCCCGGGGACACCTCCTTTGGGGATGGCTGGGGGGACACAGTCACTCTGTGACGTGCTTTCCTGCTCCAGCCAAAAAGGGGCTGCAGGAGCTTGCAGCCAGGAGACCCATCCCCCTCCACCAGCAGGATGCCGAGAAGGGGACAGTGACCCCCACAGGGGCAGTGCCCACCCCCAGGGACCCCGTTGGCCAGGATGTGTCCTGTGCCATCACCTCCCTGACACCAGCCTTTCCCAGCTCTGCCGGCTGTGCCTCCCTGTCCCTAGGGCCCCTGGGAGTGCACAAGTGCTGGTGGCAGCATCTGTCCCTCCCGTGCCGGCAGCTGCCCTGCCTGCCCTGCCCCGTGCCTGCCGTATAAATAGAGGCAGCGAGAGGCAGGGAGCTCCTGGCAGCCACCATGAAGGGCCTCAACCTGCTCTGCTGCTGCGTGGCCTCCCTCCTGCTCCTCGGCACCGCAGGTACAGCTGCCTGCCTGGCCTGGGGTCCCCGTGGGGCTGGGGGGGCCCTGTGGGGGTCTCCATGGAGCTGTGGGGTCCCCATGGGGCTGTGGGTGCCTGTGAGGCTGTGGGTCCCCATGGGGCTGTGGGGTCCCCACGGGGCTGCTGGGTCCCCATGGGGCTGTGGGTCCCCTGAGGGCTGTGGGTGCCCTATGGGGCTCTGCGTGCCTGTGGGTCCCCACGGGGCTGTGGGTGTGCATGGGGCTGTAGGTGCCTGTGAGTCGCCATGAGGCTGTGGGGTCCCCATGGGGCTGTGGCATGTCTATGGGGCTATGGGTACTCACAGAGCTGCAGGGTCCCCGTGGGGCTGTGGGTCCCCATAGGGCAGTGAGCTCCCACAGGGCTTTGGGTTCCCGTGGGGCTGTGGGTCCTCTATGGTGCTGTGGATCCCCAAGGGGGCTTGTGGGTGCCTACGGGGCTGCAGTTGCCTGTGAAGCTGTAGGTGCTTGTTGGGGCTGCAGGTGCCCTCAGGGCTGTGGGTGCCTGTGGGGCTCTGGGGTGGCTGGTTAGCCCAGAGTTGGGTGCAGGAGCAGGACAAGGTGGCAGGGGTATGTCACTCGTCCAGGGCTGCAGTCACCCCAAAACGTGCAGGGAAACATGGTGGGGGCTATGCTCAGGAGGAGCTGGAAGGTGGGCACGGGCTGGGGGTCCCCTCCTCCGCAGGCAGGGTGGGCACAGGGGCTGTGCTGTTGCCAAAACACCCAGGGCCAGTATCACCCACGGGTGCTGAAGTGGCTTGTTTTGGGGCTGTGGGGACTCGGGGGGGGGGGGGTTGCCAGCCCGCTGGGGCACCCTATTGTTGGAGCAGGATGGGGGGGGGGGGGTCCCCCTCCCAAGGACCTACCAACCAAGACAGCCGTCGGGGCGACCCCCTTCCACAAACAACAACCCCCCATTCCCTGCGCTGGTCCCTCCTCGCTGAGCGCTCCCGTTCCCAGCCGTCGGGGCCGCGCGGCTGGGGTGGCACGGCCGGTACCCTTGCTTGCCCTTGAGTTAATTTGGGCTGGTTCTCTGCCTGGCCGGACTCCTGCCGGGAGGGTGTGTGTGTGTGTGTGGGGGGGTGGCTAAGTATGGAAACAGCCGTGTAAGGGGACACTGTGCTCCCTGCAGCCGCCCCGGCCCCCCCGCCCTGCTCCGCCGCGGCCCCGCGCACGGGCACCCGCAGCTGCCGCCTTCCAGCACCCGGCACCCCCGGCCCCGCCGAGGTTTTTGGCCTTTTAAGGGCATCCTGGCCCATTCTTGGGCATAAAAAGGGTTCGGGGCCAGTGAGACACCCCACCGGTGGTGGGGTGACCTCGGTGGGGGGGGTGGGTTGGGTCTGGGGATGGGAGGAACGGATGGGTGCTCTGTGAGAGGGGCTGGTGGCACCTTGGGCTGGGCTGGTGGCCCGGTGGGATGTTGAGGGCTTGTCGCTGTGGGGGGGGTGGTCACTAGCCCAGCTCTGGGTTGGTGCTGGGGCTGGCACAGCCAAGAAGGTGGCAGCTGCCCCAGGAAGGGGTGATGCCTGGGTGATGCCATGGGGCGCCGTGTCACTGGCGCCCAGCTCAGCCCAGTGCTGGCACCCCCCAAGGCTTGGTGGAGGCTCTGGAGCTCGGAGGTGTATTGGGGTCTGCAGCCCTGGAGGTGGCTGGAGCCCCTCGAGTCCCCGCTCTTGGCATCTCCTGCTTATTGGGGGTCTGGTTTTTCACCCTGGTCCTGTAGGTTTGGGCTGAAGACACTGGCAGTGGCACATCTCCTGCCCGTGGCTCTGTTCCACCAGGACCAGTGGGGTTTGCAAGATGAGTTCTGCTTTTCCTGTGGCACTGAGCTCAACTCTTGGACCTGGGTCTTTTGGGGTTCAGGACATGGCTAGGGGGGGAATTGTCTTCCCATTTTTGGGCCTCGGTTTTCCATTTAACCCTGTTTTGGCAAGGAGAAGGTGAGGGGAGCCTAGTGGGGAACTGGAGGCTTCACCAATGCATCATGGAGGGGTGCAGACCTGGGCACAAGGGCAGGGTTTGGGGTGGCTCCTCCAGTGTGTGAGGTTAAGCCAGGGTAGCCATCCTGACCTCCATCTGGGAACAACTGGGGCTCTGTGGGGTAAAGCTGCTGTGGGAGACAGCCCAGCGTGGACGTGGAGGGGCACCACCCAGCGTGGCAGAGCAGATGCAGCTGGAGTTTGCTTGAGCCCAGCCTGGTTTCTGGCTGTGGTGTCCCTCTAGGGAAGGAGGATGAGGGGACACAGGGCTGTGCAGAGCTGGATCCCCCTCCAGTGGTGATGTCCCCAGCTGGGGGTAACAACCAGGTCCCCAGGGTTCCCCGTGGCTGGCTGTGAGGGAGCAGAGTCCCAGCTGAGGCACTGCCCCCTCTGCCATGCCCCGCAGCACTGGGACACACTGCCAGGGTCTGGTGACACAGGGGGGCTGCTGGGACACTGTCACTGCTCTTGGAGGACAGGGGTGGGAAGGGTCCTGTGCCTGTCCTTGCACAGCCCCAGCCAAAACAGCCCCACGTGGCCAGGGCTGGCAGAGCTCCCCAGTGTGGCCAGGAGCCCCAGCAGGGCCCAGCACCCACCCCTGGGCTGGGGGATGGCTCGGGGGGGCTCTCCTGCTCCTCCATCCCTGCTCCTGCCCAGAGGAAGGTCTCCTTCTCCCTGCACTGACACCTTGACTGGGTGTCACCTTCCAGGCTGGGTGGCCGTGGCAAGTCCTCGTGGTCACCAGGCCTGGGCCATGGGGATGCTGGTGGGGCAGTGCCCAGCTGTGGTGCTGAGCATCTTTGCCCTGTGGAGACCTTTACCCCCTTCCCCTGCCCCCCCCAAGTCATCATGAATTCGAGTGGGAGGGCTGCACCAGGCTGTCACTGCCTCCAAGGTGGGCGAGGAGCTGAGGAAAGCCCTGGCACGCTGGCATCCTCCTGCAGCCAGTGCAGAGGGCACCACAGGGTTGGCACACCACCTCCTGGTGACAGTGAGTGTGGGTCACACCCTGGGGACTCCGCATCCTGCCTCAGCCTGGGAGGTGTCACCTTGGAATGGGCTCCATCACCATGTCCTCATGGCATCTTGGGATGGTTCCCATCATCCAGGACATGTCACCTCAGGGTGGGCTCCAGGATAGAATTGGGATGGGTTCCACCACTTGGGTTGTGTCACCTCAGGTGGGCTTGGGGCCCAGGGTGAGCTCCAGCTCTGCCAGTTCTGCACTCCCCACCTTGACCATCCCAGTCAAATGCTTCCCCCCCCGCCAAGATATAACAAGCTTCCCTCAGAGTTCCAACTCCCTCCCCAGTTGGCACAACCACAGCCACCACTGTGGAACTGGGTGCCACGGCCACAGTGAGGCAAGATCTTGGTCACCTACATCCTTGTCACATCCCTGGTACCTTACCTGGAGGGAAAACTGGCCCCTGTGGGTGCTTCAACCCTCTCAAAATGTTGGCCAAGCAAAGCAAGGCAGATGTTTATTCAGGTGATAGGAGGAGGGCGGGTGGTTTTAAACTGGAAGAGGGGAGATTGAGGTTGGACATGAGCAGGAAATTCTTTAGTATGAGGGTGGTGAGAGCCTGGCCCATGTTGCCCAGGGAAGCTGTGGCTGCCCCATCCCTGGCAGTGTTGAAGGGCAGGTTGGATGGGGCTTGGAGCAACCTGGGCTGGTGGGAGGTGTCCCTGCCCAGGCAGGGGGTGGAACTAGATGATCTTTAAGGTCCCTTCCCACCCAGTCCAGCCTGTGATTCTATGTCAGGCAGATTGGCTGCCCTGTGACACCCTCTCCCATCAGCCATCCCTGGCCCTGTGTGTAGGTGACAGCCAGCCAGGCAGGACACTCCTGGACACAGCCCTGGTGGCACCAGAAAGTCCCTGTGGGACAGCACGAGGCTGTGAGACCTGTGTGCCCTCACTGCATCCCCATGTCCCTGCTGTGTCCCCACTCACCAACCTGCCAGCCCCAGGCAGGTCCCAGCTCCCCGGGGATGCCCAAACCCCAGCGCGGGTCGGAGGGTGAGCGAACAGCTCAGAAAACGACCCGTTCCCTGGGAGCTGCAGGAACAGCAGCGGGTGCCGGTGCCTTGGCAGGGTCCTCAGGGCTATTTTCATCCCGTGGGGACATTTCCCTTGTAAGTGATAGCCCGAGGAAGCCGGGGAACTCGTGTGCCAGGGGGGCTGATGGAGGGGCCGGGGAGTCTCCGGCCAGGGAGCAGTGGCAGTTGGCAGTGGCAGCGTGACCCCAGTGCCACTCCCTGGCCACCTCCATCCTCGTGGAACAGGCTTGGAGCTGCATGGCCACAGCCCTGGCACAGGGCTGTGGCCATGCAGCTCCAAGCCCCCCCATGAGACCCCCAGAGATGGGCATCCCTGCTTGGCGTGGCCAGGCAGCGTCTCTGCCCTGGGCCTTCCCATGGATTCTAGGATCTTGTGAGACAATGGGTCACAAGGAATTAAAATCCAGGTTGACAAGTCCAAGGGTTCTCCCTGCCCTGCCCAGGTGGCCAGGAATCCTTGGGATGACTAAGGAAGAGGGATGGGGAGTCTTTACTAGTGAAGACTCCAGTTGAGTGCGTGGAGGATGTCCCCTGGGGCCACCAGGGATGCCCTAGGGTTAATGAAGCCCTGAGGTGGGTTAGTGAAGTCCTGAGGTGGGTTGGTAAAGCCCTGAGGTGGGTTAGTGAGGCCCTGAGGTGGATTAGTGAGGCCCTGAGGTAGGTTGGTAAAGCCCTGAGGTGGGTTACTGAAGCCCTGAGGTGGGTTGGTGAAGCCCTGGGGTGGTTGGTGAAGCCCTGGGGTGGGTTAGTGAAGCCCTGAGGTGGGTTGGTGACACCCATCACTTAAGGCCCAGGGACAGCAGCAGTGTGACCATGCAGGAGTCCCTCCTCTCGAGGAGGAGGCTCCTCCAGCTCCAGCCAATGGCTCAGCACTTCCCTCAGGTCCTTCAGCATCCCCCCCCCAGGCTGCAGACCCCATGAGGGACACCACAGGGAGATGTTCCTCCACCTACAGTGTGACACTTCCCTGTGCTGAAATACACACAGTTTCCTCACCATCTGCTCACTCACAGACCCAGATGTCCCCTGACCAGACTGTCTAGCTGCTTTAGCTTCCACCACCCTGATCTTCATGCCTTCTTCAAGTCAGGAGCTCAGGTTTTCTTCCAAGTCTTTTGGGTGGACACCCTGTGGGGAGACAGGAAAAAAACCCCACACCCTGCAGAAGTGATTCCCCGTTTTTCATCTCTGTATTTAGAAAGCTCCAAGTCTGGTTTTAATCTCCTTGGTGCACCCTGGTGAGGTTTCTTTACCCTTTCTTAATCAAAAGATGCAGTTCCAGCTGACTCTTCACAGAAATCAAATCAATTTGTATTGTCGTTTGGTTTTTTTTTTAACTAAACTTCAAATCTCTTCCACTCATGAGGCCAAGTTAGTCTGACAAAGCTGGTTCCTACACCCCTGCTGGGCTCTGCATTCAAACACCTGGAAAAGAGTTGCTTTTTCCCTTGGGATCCTGAGGCCTCTGGGATGGGATGCTGTGGTTGAGCCTTCTGGGTTTTGGGGTGCACAAGGGTTTGGAGAGACAACCCCATCCTTGGCCACCCTCCTGCCTCTGTCTTCTGGGCTTCTTAAGCCACTTTGGGTCACTTAGCTCTCCCAGTTGGTGAAGGTTTTGGCCTGGGTGGCTCCAAACTGCTGCTGGGTTGGCCAGTGGAGTTGCTGAGGGGCAATAAAACACTGGGAGCTTCCTCTATGGGGCTCAGCACTCGTGCTGGACTCTGTCAGGAGGGCACAGAGTGGGAAACTGAGGCACAGGAAGAGCAGGGAGAAGATGCCATCCTCTGCCACTCCAGGGGTGGGCTGCAAGGCTGGGGTACCCAGGCCTGGGCCCACTTTGGGCTCCCCTGCCCAGGAAGGGTTACTGGTTGAGGCTCATGGGGTTAATCTACCTCGACTTACTTTTTCCAGCAGCCAGGCTGCTGGCTGGCAGCCACCAGGAGCACGGAAACCCCCCTCCCTGGCAGCCCCCCAGGGCTTCATCACAACTGAGCGCTTTGCCCAGCCTTGCCTTTCCCTGAAAAGGAAGGGACTGAAAGGTTTGGGATGCAAGTTTCCCCCCAGAGCCCCCCCAGGATGACAGGGGGTACCAGGACTCTCGGGAGGTGGTGGGTAACTCCCCTGGGTGCTGCAGGGGCTGGGATCTGGGCAGGGACTGGGGGCGAGTGAAAAGCTGTCCCTGTGGCACCGTGGCCCCACGCCTGGGGCTCCTATTTCTGCTGGAGAGGGAGAATGTCCCTCCCAGGGCCACCTGTGCCCATCTGTCCCTCCTCACCATCCCCTGAGCAGGAGCTCCTTGGGGCCTGCTTGTGTCAGCCCATGCGGGGATGGGGGGGACAGCACGGCAGGGTGACACAGCCCCCAGGTTCTATCCCCATCTTTCCCAGACGGGCTTTCTCCAGGTGCCAACCAGCCCCGGCATCCCGTGGCACGCGGGGCCCTGCCATGGGCTCTCCATCCTCACAGCTCACAGAATCACCAAGGCTGGAGAAGACCTTTAAGATCATCAAGTCCAGCCCATGGTTGTGCCCCGTGGTGCTGTCACAGCGGGGGAAAGGGTCCCCAGGCAGATGACAACCCCCAGCCCTGGGGGTGGGGGTGGGATTCAGGGCAGGCAGCAGCAGTGCCAAGCCAGGGACCTTCGGGAGGTCGGGTCCCCAAGGGGAGTGGGAGAAGGGCTCCTCTCTGATGCCACCCGGCCACTTGGCACCAGGCGGGGCGTGAACAAGGGGACTCCCGGTGTCACTTTACACCGGGGCTGTCCCCGCTCCCTCCCGGGGCCCGCGGGGACCCGCGGGAAGGGCCCTGGGTGCGGATGGACATCACCCTTGGCTGGCAGCAGGGCGAGGGGCTGGTGCTTCTCCCTCCACACCCCGCCGAGCTGCTCCTTCTCGTCGCCCCGTACAGTTGCTGGGACGTATTTTTAGCCTCCAGCGGACGCGCGGAGGGTGTTAAGCCCGTAACCTTCGGCCCATTTCACTGCTCATCGGCCGGTCATCTGCAGATCAGCACAATTCCCCTGCCTGAGGGACTGGGAGACCATGTAGGGGAAACAGGAGGGAGAAGGAGGTGGAGAGGGGAGAGGGACTTTGTATAAGACCTTGAAGGTCACAGGAAATAAAGCCCGTCACCAGGACACCGGCAGGAACATCCCAGTGGGAGTGCCTGGGGAATATTTCCCTTCTCCCATGAGGGGTGGCTCACAGTGGGCTCTGGGGTTGCTGTTGTACGTGGTCACAGTGGGTGATGGCTCCTCTGTCCCCTGCATTTGCTCAGAGAGAACACGCAGACCCCAGACAAAGCCCTCAGGACACGCAGGGTCTTCTTTGCCTGGTTCTGGTCCTGCTCCCCCTGCCCCATCTTGACCCTTCCCAAACACCTGCCTGAGGAGCCATGCTCCCCTCCTGGCCCTGCAGGTCACTGGCTGTTTTGGGGCAAAGCCGAGACTGTCCCTGGCCCCCTCAGCCGAGGGGACCCTCAGGAGACCCAGCCTAGTCTTAAGGCCATGAGAGCCAGGCAGAGACATGCTGGTCCCTGCCCACACAGGTCAGACATAATGCTTTCCCCTCCGAGTGTCTCCTGGCAGGCTGGGCACGCTGAGGGGTCCCACAGGAAGGTGACCCCAAAGGCTTGGTGTGCTCCAGGTGGGAAGGAGGCAGGTGGGAGCTGCATGGGACCCATCTCCCTTCAGCTGGGAGCCAAATTGGGCGCCTGGAGGCACCTGTGTGCCAGCAAAGGACCCAGGAGGTCAGCAAGGGCACAGCAAGGGTGACCTGTGCATCCGGTTTCGGCAGGGCAAGGGGACAGGGTGACAGCAGCAGCTCCTGCGTGCCAGGCTGCACACGAGAGCTCCTGGAAAGGCTGACGGGCTGAGGTGCAGCCTGTCCCTGCCAGCCACTGCTGCCTGGCTCCCAGCTCCCAGCACTGGCAGCCCCAGCACAGATGGAGATGCAGCCACCTGCCCAGCATCCCTGGCCATAGCAAACTGGCTCGAGTGGCCTGGGGCTGGCACTGAACCTGGGCCAGCTCCTCCTGTGCTCGGCCACCATGGTCCCCTGTAGTCCAACCCAGTGAGTCCCAGTGCCACGGCTCTGCTGAGGCCGTGCTGGTGCTCTGCAGGACACATGTGGCTCCCCAGCACGGACATGGGAGCCAGAGGAAAGGGATGGAGGCCGAGCAGAGGACTGGGTGCCAGCTAGCCATGCCCAGCCCTGCCCGTGCCCGGCCTGCCTGCCTGCCTCCCTGCAGCCTGGGTGGAGGTGGCGTTTTTTCCTGGTTGGCATCTGCTTGCCAGCTGGAGTACAAAGGAATTACTTTCCTCTGAAATGCTTCCCTAGTATGCAGGCATTAGACGTTTCGGGGGATTATTTAGACTAGCAGCAACTGTTTGTAACGGAGACAGTATAGCTGGTGATCTTTTATTTTTGGCACCCGTTGACTAACGTTGAATTGCAGCTGGAGGCCTATGGAAAATACGGATGGCTTCTCCCATGCCACAGAACAAACTCATTGTGTCCCCGCCAGCCGCGAGGCACGGCAAATGCTTTCCTAGTGAAGGGATGCTCACAATAAATAGCTCCCCAGCCCCACCGCCACCGGCGTCAGGCCCTGCCTCTCCACAGCCAGGGAAGCCCCTCGCCCTCGCCTGCCCTTCAGCCCTTCCTCCTCCTCGCCCACCCACCCGCCATGGTGACGGGCTCCCAAGGCAGGCAGGGCTGGGGAAGGACCCTTTTAACCTGCCAAGTGCCCGCAGCCCCTTGAGCTACGCTTTTTGTTATTCCTCCCCTCTGTTTTTTAGGGCTGCTTTGCCGCCTCCCTGCAGTGCTTTGCAGCAGGTCGCAGCCACGGTCTCGGGGCAGCCAGGGCTGGTGCAGCCATAGGACCCCCTGCCAGCATCAGCTTTGCCCCCTCACAAACACCTCTTTGCACCCATCTTCTTGCGACAGGGAGAGAAAACTGAGCTGGAACTAGAGAAGGTTTAGGGAAGAGTTTAAACCTCCTTGGTGCCAGGCACAGCCCCCTCCCCTCTTGGCCCCGCCACGCTGACGGGGGGCCGGTGGGTGCCCTGGGGGCCGCGTGCCGGCGCGGGTAAGACTGACTGAGCTGTTCTCATCGTTTAGAGCCACGTGCCCCCGGCACAGACCGCGTCAGCGATGCTGCCGAAAGCCCCTTGCCAGCCGCAGAGCCCAGGCTGGAGGAGAAGGCAGCCAAGCGCAGCCCTGAGGGGGACCAAGATGGTGGCCTGGCCAACACCTCCGTGCCCGACACCGCTGAGGGACATGGAGAGGGGGAGGAAGAGCCGGCGGGCGGCCTGAGAGGGGACCTGGGGCCAGGGGCTGGCCAGCCGGAGGAAACCACCACGGAAAAGGGCCGGGAGGGACCCGGCGAGGCAGAGGGCCCAGGGCGGGATGCCATGTCGGGCACCCCTGAGGCAGCACGTCATGGAGGGGACCGCGGGCCTGGCACACACGATGGCTCCTGGGCGCGGAAGGATGAGGAGCCTGGTGCAGAGAAAGGAGCCTCTGAGGAGCAAGGGCAGCCTAGGGAAGAGAAAATGGAGGAGTCAAGAGCAGTGTCTGTTCCTGAGGGGGGAGAGCAAGAGGGCGAGCAGAGCTCAGAGGAAGATGATGAGCAGGGGGAGTCTGAGGAAGAGGGAGGTGAGGGAGAGTCCGAGGAGGAGGGAGAGTCCGAGGAGAAGGGAGAGTCCGAGGAGGAGGGAGAGTCTGAGGAAGATGGTGCCAGGCCAGCAGGGCCAGAGAATGGAGCTGAAGGGAGTGACAAGGGAACAGCTGGCAGTTCCAGCAAAAAGGGCCATGGCAAACCAGGAGCTGCTGACGAGAAGGAAGGCCTTGCCAACTGCCACCATCCACCCTGTGGGGACACAGCAGAAGACCCGCCAGCAGCAGCAGAAAACCCAGCAGCAGCAGAAGACCCACAGGCAGTGGCAGAAGACCCTCCAGCATCAGCAGACCCCCTGGAAGTGGCAGAAGATCCTCCAGCATCAGCAGACCCCCCGGCAGTGGCAGAAGACCCTCCAGCACCAGCAGACCCCCCGGCAGTGGTGGAAGATCCCCCACCAGCAGTGGTGGAAAACCCCCCAACAGCAGAAGACCCGCAGGTAGTGGTGGAAGACCCACCAACAGCACAAGACCCGCCAGCAGCAGAAGACCCACCAGCGGTGGTGGAAAACCCCCTGGCAGCAGAAGACCCCCCTGCAGACAATCCATCACTGGCAACAGAGAGCCCACCTGGCCACAGCACCCACCCAGCTGCCTCCGAGCTCCAGCACAGCCAGATAGGTTGGAGTCTTGTCTTGTCGGTGTGCTGTAGCAGCAAGAGTGACCTACTATCAACCCGGTGGAGCTGAGCTTGGCACATTAAACCTTGCCTAGTGCATGGCCCCCTCCTAACGCTTGTGCTTCCCGTGCCTGCCCCTAACTGCTGCACGGCCGGGCCGGCTGCGGGCACCGGGGCGCAGGCAGGAGCCCCTTGCAGCCATACCAAAGGTGGCCGACGCTTCCCTCGCTGCACTTTAAGCCCATGTTTTCTCCTCTTGGCTGTGGACATGGATGAGATTTTGAACGCCCAGGCCCCTTTCAGCACCCGCAGACCTCTTAAAGGCTCTTCATCCTCCACCCTCAGACCTCTTAAAGGCTCTTTATCCTCCACCCTCAGAGTCCTCCGGAGCCCCTCTCTGGAAGGTTGGGATGGTGTCTGGGCTGGTGGGTCTCTTGTCCACCAGCTCTTGCCTTGTAGGAAAGCTGCAAAGAGCTCATTCAGCCCCATGAGCTGCTGGAGCACCAACGCTGGTCAGTGAAAGGTCAGCTAAGGAAAAGGGACACCCCCCTCCCCCCATGATTTCCTAGAAACCCTTGTGGACTTTGGCCCACGGCTCGGGCAGTGATCTTTGAACCCAGCTGAGTCTTTTTCTGCTTTCATCTCTAACACCCCAGCTTGAAAAATTTCCATTTGTGCCGAAAGGGAAACTCAGTTTGGTCTCTGTGGCTTTACTTGGCGAGTCAAAAGGTCCTCCTCAGCCCTGCAGTTGGTAGACACCCAGCACAGCCCCGGGGGCTCAGCAGTGCCTGCTTGGCCCTGGCATCCCCAGCCCAGCCAGCCCACACCTGTCCCCAGACCTGTCCCCAGACCTGTCCCCAGACTTGCACCAAAGCCTGACCCAGCTCCTGATACACTTGGAGGGTGCTCCTCCAGGGTGAGGCCACCAGCTGCCTTACTTTCCCCGAGCCAGGCATGGAGCTGTGGGGTCCCCCACGGCCACCCCGAGCCAGGACCCCCCCAGCCTGAGCAGACGTGGGAGAAGTGGGAGAGAACGACCCGGCTGGCAAAGGCTAGGATGGGTCTCTCAAGAGCCGGCCCCAGCCTCGCCCATCCTGGTGTGTGTGTGACCTTCGGGGAGCGGACGGGCCGGGGCTGAGCCCCCGAGGAGCCGCAGCTGTCGGGGGGCAGCAGCTGTCGGGGGGCAGCAGCTGCCGTGTGCTCGCAATCTCCCCCCATCGCAGCCCCTTCCCGCCACATCCTTCGCATTCCCAGCGAGCGGCCGGCCCTTGCTCGCCCCCCTGCTCGGGAGACATGGCACGGGTTCCTCCTGGGAGCCGAGCGGTGCCCGTGACTCTGCCCCGGCAGCCGCCGGGAGCCCGTGCAACGGGAAACCGCGCCGTGCCGAGCGCGGCGGGAGCTGCCCGGCGGCTGCACGGGCTCTGCGGGGTGTGTGCTCCCCCGTGCCCTCCCACCGGGGTGTCTGAGCTTCTGTGCGGAGTCCCCAGCTCCGGCGGTAACGCCTCTCCTTGCCTTTTCCTCCAGAAGAGGTTGAAGATGCCAGCGAGCCCACCAAGCGCGACCGGTCCCACTTGGAGAACACCCTGAAGCTGAACGAGGAGAAACCCACCGATGACGTCTCAGGTGAGGGGGCCTGGGGTGGCACTGAGCCGTGGTGTCCTGCTCCTTCAGCCCAGGCAACCCCTGCAGGACAGCCTCCTCACCGTTCTGCTGCACCAACAGCGTGGCTGGGACTTCCCTTCCCTAGAGCCGTTTGGTTTGAACTTTACTGCTTGTAAGCCCAGGAAACACCACGTCTTCCACAGCCTTCTGATACCTGAAGGGGCTCCAGGAAAGCTGGGGAGGGACTCGGGACAAGGGCAGGGAGGGAGAGGACAAGGGGGAAGGGATTAAAACTGGCAGAGGGAGATTGAGGTTGGACATGAGGAGGGAATTCTTGGCTGTGAGGGTGGTGAGAGCCTGGCCCAGGTTGCCCAGGGAAGCTGTGGCTGCCCCATCCCTGGCAGTGTTGAAGGGCAGGTTGGATGGGGCTTGGAGCAGCCTGGGCTGGTGGGACGTGTCCCTGCCCATGCAGGGGGTTGGAACTGAATGATCTTGAAGGTCCCTTCCAACCCAAACCAGTCTGGGATTCTATCATCTTCAGTCACAGTCCTTTTGCAGCGCTTGAGTTAACATAGTTTAGGTTCTTCAAAGACAGTCCCAAGCAGTACAAGAATTAAGAGAGGCTGGAAAATGCAGATGGTGTCTCAGTTCAAGACAGTCCCACTGCTGCCCAGAGAGACCTGGGACAAGTTGTAATAAAGGGTTTGGATTTTTATTACAACTCTTTATTGGGCATTGCTATCACAAGGCTTGCTTCTGCTGGCTCCACAGGCAGTCTGGACTGGAAAGAAAATGGTAAAAGCTCCCGTGGAAAAAAAAAACACTCCTTTTTCCTTCTAGTTGGCAGCTTAGGGGATGTGCCATGGGGCCCTGGCACCATGGTGGAGGACTTTTGGGATCATGGGTGTTGAGTGCTAAGCAGCATTAACGAAAGATCAGCAGCAGGTGGGGACAGTGCCCAGCAGGAAATACTTCTTAGCAGGGAGGGGCATAAAAAGGTGTGATTGGGAGCAGTTTGGCCCAGGTTACAAGAGAGCCCCTTGATCTACAGATAGTCTCCTTCACGATCTGCAGGGAAGGCCCAGCAGCTTCCCTAGGAGGGGCTCAGCCAGGGTGGTGTGGTTTTTCTTTCACCCATCCACATGTTTCTGGCCCTCAGGAGTACTGCAGCGGCTGAGGAAGATCTACCACTCCTCCATCAAGCCCCTGGAGCAGTCCTACAGATACAATGAGCTGAGGCAGCATGAGATCACAGGTAATGCCATGGGCCCCAAGGTCTCCAGCACCACCAGGTCATTGGGATGCAGGTAACAGCACAGAGAGCAGATCCTGGAAAGGCTTGGATAGTTTGTCTTCCTTTGCGGCTTCCCGAGAAGGCCACCAACATGCTGGGCTTAGAGGACATGCCCTAGTGACCCCCAGGGGCAGGTATTCCTGCATCTGCCCTAGCCCATCTGCTGTCAGGTCCATCTGTGTAGACTGAGCATTCAACCCTGCCTGCTTTGGGTCCTCCATCTGCTCAGCATCAATGCCCTGTCCCTGTGCCAAGAAGAGATCATGGCCCAGTGAAACAGGCTTGGCAAGGAAGCTTAGGACCTCTCAAGGCTGGGGAAGAGCTTCCTGGGGGTGGCAGGACCTGGCATCCCTCCTGCTCAATGTGGGACACAGCCATGTGGGCAGGGTATCTATCCCTCGAGCTCAGCAGCCTTCACACATCCTGTGAGTTAGTGTTTCCAGCCCTTGGCAATTGCAGAGATGTTGGATCAGGTAGGCAGGTTCCTGTGATGCCCTACTCTAGCCCTGTCCCAGGCCAGGGTCAGATGCCCCCTGTGTCTTGGCTGGGCAGGCAGGAGTCTTTGCTGCCTGTGCCCAAGAGCTACATGCCCACATCAGCCTTCTGCCAGGGTCCCTCCTTGCCCTTACGTTCTGTCTCCCTCCCCAGATTTCCAGCCATGCCCTCTCTTCTGGTGAGACAGGACCTAGATACACCCTCCACAGACCTTCCTTTTGCAGCTGGACCCTGCTCCACCAGCACACATGGTGTTGGTGTATTCATTTTGGCAACCCCCCCCCAAGACACATCAACCTTAGAGCACAACTCCCATTTTACAGCCCCCCCAAATACAACTCCTAAATCCATGTCAGACATTTTGGAAGCAGGCTGGAATGTCTCCACACCCAGCCAGCCCATCTCCAGCTTAGGACCAGTGGGGAACACAGGTGACCCATGGGACAGGACTGCACAGTCCTGCCTGTCCCCCTCAAAGACACAGAGCACCCTGGGCATCTTCTACCCCCCACTCAGGGGTTCTGGAGGGGGCATCTGTAGGTCTCCTAAAGCAGGTGCTGTGCCCAGCTGCCTCCCACAGCCAGGTACGTGTTGCTGCCTGGGTGTGCCTCACTCTGTGCTACTTCCCAGCACCTGGGGACCACAACCTGCTCACCAAGTGGCTGGGTCACTGGGGGGGTGACAGCATCACACCAGGCTGCAGCCAGCATGGGAGTGGTGGCCTAGAGACTGTCACCCCACAGCTGCTGTCACCCCCCTCAGAGTGCTGGCTCATTCCCTCCCTCAGGCAGCCAGCACAGCACTGCCACGTGGCTGGGAAAGGAGCACCAGGAGCCTTAGGGGTGGCAGCCCAGTGTGCAGCCCCACAGGCTCTTCAGCAGTGTCACCATGCAGAGAGGACAGGACAGTCATGACCTGTCCCAGCTGGCTCCATCCTGGAGCTCACAGGTCAAGAACACCCCAGTCTCATCCCTGAGCTGCCTTGCTCTGCGGTGATGGCAGTGCAGGCACCTGCCACCTCAACCTGGGACACTGGGCAGGAGAACATTTGGGGTTACAGGGGCAGCTGGTGGGCTCCCAGCCTCCAGCTCTCCCTTTGCTGTTCACTGGCAGAGGATGCAGTCCCTGGCTTCCATTCCCAGTGCCCAGGACATCCCACACTCAAGCAGCCACCTCTCTGCTATCTTTTTGGGATGATACAGGTGTTTCTGAGGCCCCTACTGGCTTCCTCCCTCCCAGCTCCTAGGAAAAGCACCACCACCAGATCCAGCTTCTCCCAATCCCTCGTTAGTTGTGTAATTAGAGACATCTGCAAATGAGTTAGAGAGCTGGCCCAGAGACACCCCCTCCCCTTGGCTTTACAAAACAGGTGAGGATATGGTAGGGCTGAAGGAGCCTTCTCAGCTTCTTCCTCTGCATGGTGACCCTGAGCAGGTTCCTGGCCTTGCTGGTGGCCCTGCCAGCCAGGAGATGCCCCAGGCTCTCCCCTGTGCCCACCCTGTGGCAGGGGGAGGCTGGAGGGTGCAGAGCTGCTGGCTCAGGTGGCTGGGAGGAGCGGGACAGCTGGGAGAGCAGCAGGGCAGGCCTGTCATGGAATCTGTGTGACCTTTGGAGGTGTAAGCCAATCCAGAGGGGTGCTGTTGCAGGCACCTTTGCCCCTCCATGACACAGCAGCCCTCCATTTTGTCTCCCTTCCCATCGGCTCTGCTCGCACAGCAGCCAGTGTCATCCAAGGAGCCCCTCTGCTCCCAGCAGCTTGCAGAGGCACCAGTCACCTGTCCCAAGGGAGCTGTGACTGCCACCACCAACCTAAGGCCTGGAATAGTTGGGGTGCACCCCAGAAAACTCACCCCCCCCACCCTCTGCTTACAGCGTGTGGAAGCCTGGCAGGTGCCACCTCCTTTCCCTGCCTGTCACCCTTCCTCCCTTGTCTCTGCTCTGCCATCCCACGTGGGTGGGTGCACGCTCTGGCTGGGTCCCCCTGTGTGCTTGATGACAGTGGGGTCACCATCTAGGGACTGTCCCTAGCTCAGGGGTGAGGGACTCTCCCAGTCTGGTGATGGGAAGTGTACTGTGAGGTCATGCCAGTTTGTGGTGCATGCTGGTGACCCTAATTACTGTATTTGTGCTGATGAGCATGCCTGGACAGGGAATGACCTCCCAGTTGCCAGCACCAGCCACCCCAGAGCTGGGCATGGGTAACCACACAAACAGGGTGGTCGGGACACTTGTTTGGGTTGGTTGCTGCCCTAACCACAGCTTGTTGGGCTCCCTCTGCTCGGGGAGCATTGCTGGGGAAGGCAATAACTGCAGTGAGCAGGGCAGGAGGGTTGGGGTGCTGGCTGGGTCACAGCAGCTCCCCTGGGGCTGCTCCCCCACTTACCCCCCCCCAGGGTGTGGGGCAGACTGGGGTTCCTGCTTGTCCTGGCAGCTGTGGGTCTCATTGCTGACAGACTGTAACTCCTTCTCTCCTGCTGGGAATGGCCACCACTGGCTTTTTTCCTGCCCACGAGAAGGCCAGGTTCAGTCTTCAGCTCCCTCCTGGGCCTGGGCCAGCCCCAGGCAGCTGCGTCCCTCCTTCGACTCATGGTACCTTTTCTCTCTCCCCGTGTCCCCTGCTAACAGCTTACCCCGGACGCACCCTGGGCTCCTCTGCCACAGGTTGGTATCCCTGCCTGCTGCCTGTAAGCTGCCAGCACTGCCTAAGCTCTTTGCTGGCCTCCAGCTTTCCTACTCACCTGCTCCAACGTGGCCGTGCTTCCCAGGCACCAAGCAGACCCCAGCTACTGGCATCCCACGGCGGCTGCTGGAGTTGGTGTCCCCAGCCCTGCCAGAGCTCAGCACGTGCTGCTGCTCTTGTCTGTCCCAGGCCTGGCTCTGTGCATCCCCACACCCCCTCCCCCTTGGCTTTGACGTTGTTCCCTCTTGGGTAAAGACTCAAGAGGTTGATATTCCTCAACCGATGGTCCAAAGGTGCTTGTGGTGGACCTGCAGGTCAATCTGTCCACAGCATGAGCTGGAGGAGCCCAGCAGATAGCCCACCCTGCGGGGGAGCTCTTCCTACCCTTCACCCTCCTACGTGCAGAAACTTTCCCCAGTGTCCACACTTGATCCCCCCGTGGCTGCAGTTTAAGCCGATGAGCCGGCAGCAGCTGTCCCAGTAACACAGGCTGTCCCCAGAGGGGTGGCCTTGGCCCCCTCAGCAGCCAGAGCTGGCTCCTCTCCCTGCCTATCCTATCAGGGTGTGCTGCCAGGTCCCCTCGGGAGAAGCAGGAGGTGGGAGACAGGCCAAGAAACACCAGCCAACACCCAACCCTCCCCTGGGTCCGGTGCTGAGCCACGGGGACAATGTCCCTGCTGTGGTATCAGGCAGGGAAATCCCATCTTCTGCCCCTCCTGTCCTACCACACGGCCCCAGTTGCTGGATCCTGCCAAACCAGGCTGCTCCACAGCCTGGCCCTGGTGCAGCAGAGCCCTGTCAGTGCCTGGAGGGTCCCTGGCTCCCTGTCGTGCTGGCGGTGGAGAGAGCTGTGGATATATCTAGTGCTTTCCCAGAGCTGCTTTATCTGCATCTCGAGCTGCAGGCACACACACGTGTGCTGCCTGTGTGGGTGTCTGTGTGTGGGGAGCACCACGTGGGGGCCCGAGCAGGCTGGCTGCAGCCACGTGTGGCTTGTCCCCCCTCTGTGGGCACACGTGCCATGGGGATACTTGTGGCTTTCCACAAGCAAGCTGGCCAGCCCTCCCATGGCTGCCAATCCATGAGGCAGGGTTACAGGCATGGGGTGGCAGCGTGGACCATGCTGGGAGAGCCTCTCTGGGTGGTTTGGCCTTGCCAGGTGGTTTGAGGACAGAGCAAGACCTTTGTGCCTGTGGCTGAGTGTGAGTAAGCAGAGGAGGGAGGTTTTGCCATGTCCTCCACTTTGCCTGCCATCCTCAGGACAGACTTGCACAATATGGGGTGAGCTGGACTGGGTACTTCTTCTGGGCTTGATGAAAAGGAAGGAGAAGACCTGTCCCAGGGTTAATCCCATCAGAGCTCCCACCCAAGGGCAGCCTAGCATTGGAAAAACTTCCCAGAAAGCCACTGCTCTAGGAAAAAAAAAATACTTTTTTTGGGCATTCAAATTGCTGTTACTCCCAGAGCTGAGCAGCCCAAGACAAATGCAGGCTCTGCGGAGGTAGACATGACCTTTCTGGCCTTGTCTGCAGGATCACAGCACACTCTTTACCCTGCAAGCCCAGCAGCTTAGAGAAGCTGTGTTTGAGCTGCTGTGTTGTAAGCAGGAGCACAGATGAAGGGGGGTGAGGTTTAGGGAAGCCCTGCTCACAGGCAGGGCCTGATCGTGCATCAACGTGTGACTATTTCTGTGGATGCCACTGGGACGTGCCTGACTCGAGCCAGGATGGATCTTGAGCTGGGATGAGTTTGAGCCAGGATGAGTTTGAGCTGAGATCAGCTGGAGCTGGCAGTGAGACAGGCTGGGAACGAGCAGCCACAGGGTGGCTGGAGAGAGCTGCTGTGCTGGAGCTGCTGCCATCCCTGCCCTGCAGCCCCAAGGACCCGCTCTTTTCCCCTGGCTGGACCATCGAGGTGACCCAAATTGGTGCTGAACAGACATAGCAGGGACAGATGCCGGGCCAGAGCCCTCCTGGGTGGGAGATGCTCTCTGCTCTCCCTGGGCAGCAGGAAGGAAAACCTCTCTTACATCCCCGGAGCTGTTGTGCTTCCCAGAGAGCTGCGAGGATCCTGTGCCTGCCACTGCCCGTGGGATGCCAGCACCCTGTTCCCAAAGCAAGGGGCAGAGACGGGCCTGATGAGCTGTTGGTGAGGTGGCAGAGGGGCTGCCTCCCTGCCTGCATCCCTGCCTTCCTGGCACAGCAGGGCCGGGTGGGGAAGTGAAGCAGAGCTGGCTCATGGGCTCCTGTGTTCACACCCTACGCCTGGCCAGGAGCGTGTTGTGAAGGAGCGTGTGGGGACCTGCCTCAAACCTCTGGCATGAGATCACAGGGGATCATCATCATCTTCATCTGAAACCCAATTAAAGCCGGCAAGCCACCAGAGCAGCAGGGACAGGCAGCACGGAGGCATGATTAATATTGAAAGTCTGAGGTTTCAACATTTGGTTTTGTCCCGTGTGAGAAGATGATGTTGGCCACCTGTGGTGAGCAGGCAGAGCCCTCTGGTTCGGGTGTAGCTGCTTGGTTTTGAGGAGGAGGGTTGAGCTGCTTGGATAGCTGTGCCCCGTGGAGGGATGTTCCCAGCATGTTCCCTTCCCCAGTGGTGACATGGTGGCCCTGCTGTGGGCAGATGCAGGCAGGAGAGGCTGGCATGCTCTGCCCAACTGCTGCATCCATGGTTGGGTGGGTTTGGTGTGGAGCAGCTGTGCAGTGCCCTTCAGCACCCTTGGGAGTGGGAGCTCAGCACCATGTAGGCTTTATGTCTCCCTTGCCTTGGAGATGGATCCCTGGCTTGTTGGAAAGCTGCTGATTCCTGAATGAGTCTCTCAGCCACTGCAGGGTAAATGCCTCTGCCTTGGGAGTGGGGCTGAAGAGGGGGTGCCAAGGGCAGCCTTGGGCTGTGGGGGAAGGCTGAGCTCCAGCTGAGGCACATGCTGGCACATCCCTGCCTGCAGCAGACACCCCCCCAGGGGGCTGTGGTGGGGTGAAGTTGTGTCAGGGTGGCTGCAGCTTGCTCTGCTCTCTGCCATCTGCCACCACAGCTCTCCTGGCACTGTTTCCTGCCTGGGTTCACTGGGCTACATCAGTGCTGGTACGTGAACAGGGACAGGGAAGGTTCCCACCAATGGGAACACACTCATCCAGTTTTTACTTCCATTTCTGGCCTAACTTGGGCTCGAGCTGACTAGCAGGCTCCTGGCAGCTCCTGGCAGTCCTTGGCAGGGCCTGGGGGCTGGCATGGGCCAGGGGCTCCTCTGGCTTGGCCAACTGATTCCCAGTGGCTGGGGGGGGGGGAACTGAGCAGTGTGGGCACAGGCTGACTGCACAAGACCCAGTCTAGCAGGTTTTGCTCCTGGGGCAGTGGCTGTGTGTGTCCAGGTACCTCTGAGATCCCAGACAGGTTGTGTGGCATCAGGGTTGGTCCTTACAGGACCTCTTTGAGCCGTTAGCAAACCCCAGGACTTCAGGATCACTGGGTGGAGACTGTAGCTCATCCCCCTCACCTTTCCCCAAGCACAAAGCGGGGCTGTTGCCCAACCTGTCCTCTCCATGTCGGGCTGGAGCCTCTCACCCAGCCCACATGTAGGCAGGGACCCTCTGCTCTCCCAGAGGGCTGGGAGCCACAATCCAGGGGCAGGTCCCTGCCAGGGGACGGTGGGAATGCACAGGCAGCAGCCCCAGGCTCGCACCGCGCTTACCCAGCCCCGCGCCGCAGCGTTGCTCCTCAAACAGCACCAGCTCCCTTTGCACGAGGCGTCCACCTGGTCACGGCACGGCCACCTCCTCTGCATGTCCTGTGCTTTGTGGTGGCTGCCTTCAAACAACACCCCCCCGGGCAGCCGGCCCCAAACTCATTCTTGGCTAAACCAGAGCCGAGGCAAGATTTAAAAGACCTGCAAGGCCTCCTGCAGGCTGCGAAAGGCCAAACCTCAGAGAAGGTCTGATGTTGGCTCTCACTGCAGCAAGGTGGGGTCTCCCACAGAGCATGGTGATGTCCCGCTCCTGCAGGCACTGGGGCCCATGGCTGGGCAGTGTCTTGGCTGGTGAATGGCTGGTGGCCCCAAAAGAGTGGCTGCTTGCCCAGCAGCATCCCCAAGCCGCTCAGATGGGATGCTCGTTACAGCCGGCAGCGCGAGGGCTATTGTTCCTTCACTTCCTCTTGTTATTTCCCCTCTCTGCAGATGGGGAGATCACTTCCAAGCCAATGGTGCTATTCCTGGGACCGTGGAGCGTCGGCAAATCCTCCATGATAAACTACCTCCTCGGGCTGGATGACACTCCCTACCAGCTCTACACAGGTAGGGCGCTCGCCGCTCCTCCCTGCTGCCCTGGGGGTGCTGCCGGCACTTCTGTATCCATGTGGGCAGCAATTCCTGGCTGTGGCCCCGTGATCCCCTCCCTGTTACAGCAGGGAGGTTGTGATCTGGTCCATGCTGCCCAGCTGTGGTGCTACATGGAGGGAGAGGCTCCTCACTGTGGCCCAGGGCCTGTCCACCCTCCCTGGGGAGAAGGGTAGTCTGGGTCACGTTGCAAGGGCAGCTTGCCTTTGTCTTCTCCCTTTCCCTCCTCACGTGGAGCCAATTAATTTGCCTTCCCAGGAGAAAAATAATTCCCCTTCCCTCCTCCCTGCTCCCACAGATGTCACCTCGCAGCTGAGGGCAGATGTCTGTGGCCAGCTCTGTGCCACAGTAATGAGGGCTCCCAGGAGGTGGTTCTCCAGGGCACCTTGTGCAGTCAGGCCACCTCCAGAACAACCAGTCCCTGCAGAAAACAGCCCTGCTGGCATTTTCCCAAGGGGCTTGGCAAGAATTTCGTGGCTCCGCTGCTTGCCTTCCATCCCTTGGCAATGCTCCTGAGCTTCCTGGCTAGTCCCAGGCCAGCCCTGTCCTGTCCACTGCCCAGCATGGATTTCACAGCTCTGCTGCTCCTCTCGTTGCCGGGCAGGGGCAGAACCCACCACCTCCGAATTCACTGTCATCATGCACGGCCCCAAGCTGAAGACCATCGAGGGCATCGTGATGGCTGCTGACAGTGCCCGCTCCTTCTCTCCCCTGGAGAAGTTTGGGCAGAACTTCTTGGAGAAGCTGATTGGGATTGAGGTGCCCCACAAACTGCTGGAGCGAGTGACCTTCGTGGACACGCCGGGCATCATCGAAAACCGCAAGCAGCAAGAACGAGGTAGGGTTTGCTGGGTTCATCTAAGGGACTCCAGGAAAGGTGCTGGAACCCTGTGAGAGGACAAAGGTGGCTGAAGCGCAGAGGGCAGAGCTGTAGGCTACAAAAGGGATGGTGATGTTTGTGTGCCCATGGCTATGGCAGCAGCAGCTGGGACCTGGGGAACATACCTGACTGCCACCAGCTGGAACAGCTGTTTCTGCTCTTTGGAGGTGTGGCAGTCAGGTGTTTCTGCAAGGTGTTTCCTGGGGACTTCTGGGGCTGTTGGTTCTCTGCCTTGCCTCAGCATTTGATGTCCTGTTTGTCACCCCTGGAGCCAGGCTTTGCCACTGGCTGGTGCTGCAGCAGGGCCCAGAGAAACACCTGGGTTGTCAGGACAGACCAGCAGTACCCACTGGGGAAAGGACTGATGTGGCCAGTATCTGCTCATGGAAGCAGCAGGAATTTGTGGCCAGGAGCAGGGAGAAAGAAAGTTTGGAGGTGAGGCTGAGGGAGACGTGCAGTCACAGGCCCAGACACACAGGGATGGGCTTTCATGCCAAGAATCTCTGAAGTGTTTTTAGCACATGAGAAACAGGTTCTGGGCTGCATGGGAAGTCTGCTGTGTCTCACACCCTGCCCAAGCCAGGTGGGGCATGAATACAGGAGGCTTAAGGTTTATCTAACCCTTGGTGTGGTGGGACTCATCCTGCTCTGGCCATTCCTGCTGGATTTCTCTCTTTCCCCAAGGTTACCCATTCAACGACGTGTGCCAGTGGTTCATCGACAGAGCTGATCTGATCTTCGTTGTCTTTGACCCCACGAAGCTGGACGTGGGCTTGGAGCTGGAGATGCTGTTTCGCCAGCTGAAGGGCCGCGAGTCTCAGATCCGAATCATCCTGAACAAAGCAGACAGCCTGGCTACCCAGGAGCTGATGAGGGTCTACGGTGCCTTGTTCTGGAGCCTGGCTCCTCTCATCAACGTCACGGAGCCACCCAGGGTGTACGTTAGCTCCTTCTGGCCCCACGAGTACCACCCGGATACCCACAAAGACCTGTTCCTCAAAGAAGAGATCTCGCTGCTGGAAGATCTCAACCAGGTGATCGAGAACAGGATGGAAAACAAGATCGCCTTCATCCGCCAGCACGCCATCCGGGTGCGCATCCACGCCCTGCTGGTCGACCGCTACCTGCAGACCTACAAGGACAAAATGACCTTCTTTAGCGATGGAGAACTGGTGTTCAGGGACATTGTGGAAGATCCTGACAAGTTCTTTATCTTTAAGTCCATTCTGGCAAAGACCAATGTCAGCAAATTTGACCTCCCCAACCGCGAGGCTTACAAGGACTTCTTTGGCATCAACCCCATCACCAGTTTTAAGCTGCTGTCTCAGCAGTGTTCCTACATGGGAGGGTGTTACCTGGAGAAGATCGAGAAGGCCATCACCCGCGAGCTGCCCGATCTCTTGGGAAGCATTGGCCTGGGGAAGAAGCCCAACGTTCTCTCCTGTGACGTCACTGGCTGTGGCGAAACCCCAAAGAATCGCTACAAGAAACACTAAAGGTGTTTGGAATGAATGTGTCCACGTGTTCCTACTGGTGAATGAGCTTATGTCTTATCTGTCCAAGAAGCCGTGCTTGGGTAACCCTTTGAGTGCCGCACTGGCAGAGGCCACTGTACGATGAGGACTTTGAGTCGTTGACATGGATGGCAGGGGAAGATGGGTGGGCATAAGAAAGAGAATAAAAACTGTGAATTCCTGACATTTTATCTTTGTTCTTTCGAGTAGAAGGCAATGTTTAAGCTGTAAGTACGAGCAATGCACGGTGAGCTAGAACTGTAGCTGCTTTTCCACTGGTGCCAAGAGAGCATGAACAGGAATTTCAACCTCTGCGTCCCCAAATCCAGCAGGGAGAGAGAACGAGGGCACTGCGTGAGAGCACAGGGGAGAGCGGTGACACACTGACCTGGGGCATCACCAGGAGCCCCCGGGGCAAAGCGCTGGGCAAGGAAAGAGGCCAGGCCCCAGCTGTGGTTTTCAGGCACAAACATCCTACGAATCTCTGCAAATATTGATCTTGTTTTTCTTTCCGGGACTTACAGGACACCCGGTGAGATCTCCTTTCACTTAACAGCCGAGCTGAACTTCTGCAGCCTTCACCCGGGTGTTCACCTTAAGAAGGAACTTTTGCAGGGGCTTTTGTAGCTCCAGCCATGATGGGATTTGCAAGTCCGTGTCAGAGGAAGAAGTGAGCTGGAAAGGAGCTGCCAGCTCTGTGCTGGAGGAGGAGGGCCAGCACCCCAAATCCAACAGGCCCACAGCAGCTGGGAGCAGGTTTTCCTCCCCCCCGGGCCAGCACAGAGACAGGGCACGTTGCACCTGCACGTGTCCTTAACCTCAAACCCCCACTCTGGTGAGTCAAGTCTGCAGATCAACAACGTTCTGAGGGTTGAGGGTTTGGCAGTTTGACCTCGTTCAAGTCTGTGTTGCTGTTTTCTCAGTCAGACCCTGGTGTTCTGCACTCCATGGAGGGCAGCAGGACTGGGGGCTCACCAGCTACATCCTTTTTTGCCCATCTGCTGATGTGTTCTCCCCAGGACACCCCGGGCAGGTTTCTGTGGCTTGTTCACCAGATTTCTCCCATTTTAGCCATTGGTTGGCTCATCTCTGCGCAGTGGCGTTGGGTCTGGGAGGAGGAGTGTTGCTTTGGAAGCACCCAAGCAGGGTGAGGTTCTCCATGGACAGCTGACCTTGAGACCTGCCAGGGGATTAGGGGTGGCCTCATCACTTGGCCCTCATGGCCAGCACGTCTGGCTGCTGAGCCAAGCACAAACTGATGAAGAGGTAGATGTTGGATGGAGACCAGCACCTTCAAGCACACCAATGACCTGCTGAAGGTCCTTTCTCCTTCCTCCTGCCAACTGACCACAGCTTGCACTGCTCTCCAGGAAACCTCTGGAGCAGATGGACTTAACCTTTGACAGGAACAAGAAGAGGTGGAGGTGCCAGCTGAGACAAGAAAAAGGCAAAAGGAATGAAAGAGGGAAAGAGAAAGCTGGGAATGGAAGGCTCTGTTGTGATGGGAAGGGTGTGAAGGGCTGTGCCTCTTGTATCCGGGTGCCCAATGGGACATGAGCCCAGGCAGAGAAGGTCCATGGGAGCTCCACGTCCCCTGGCACTGAGGCAAGGTGCTGCAAAGGAAAGGTCCCCTCAAGTCCAAGAGACTTTGTGGGGATGCTTCCCCAGGGACTTCCATGCTCATTTCCTCTGCTTCAAGGTAGGACCCTACCTTTGGACTAATGAAGATGAGACCCAAATCTACGTCCAAGCATGGGAAGGGGCATGGCTGGTGCAGAGGGATTTTGCCCCCAGCGCAGAGGGGACCAGAGGTCCAAGGGAAGGCAAGCAGAGTGTCAGAGACACCCAGAGCAGCCCGGGGAGAAGTGATGTGCTCCTGAGTCAGCACCACGAGGTCTCAAACCTGCCCCAGAGTTCCTGCCCCCTCCCCTGCTGTTCCTTCTTCTTCCTTGTGCGTGATCCTGTTGCTCATCAGCTCTGTCCCGCCCACTCCTTGCCTCTCTCTCTGCTCCACCGTGGTTTGCTGAAGAGCTCATGGAAGAGAAACACGGACAGAAACAGGCTAATATTGTCACTGCTCCTGCTGTCACCGTGTGTCACTGGCACGGCAAGCAAAAGCCACCAAACATTTCCATTTGCAAGCGCCACATCGCGCCGTCTCTTTCTTTGCTGCCCTGTCCCCACAAAGCCCATGGGCTCTGGAGTACCCAGGGAAAGATCCCCCCATCCCAGAAAGCAGCCCCCATGCTCCTTCAGGCTCTGAACACACCGTGCTCTCCTCTCAGGCCTCTCCCATCATTCTCCTCCTCCCTTCTGGGTTTTCATTTTCTTTCTCTGTATCCTCCAGCATCCATTGCCTCCTCTCCCCCTTTCCTTTCAGCATCCACAAGCCCTGGTGCCTGTGTCCTGGATATGTCTCCTCTGTGACAGCCAGAACCCTTTTTCTCCCTGGATATTGTAGGTCAGGGCTCTCTTTCCCAGCCCATGGCAGATGGGGCTCCTTGCTGCTCCCTGGGATGCACCCTGACCCTGACAAGTTTTCTATCCCGTGGATCCAAGTGGCTGTCAGTCCCAAGAGGATTGCAGTACCCAGCCCAGCTCTTCCTGAGCTTTTCTAGGAGAGCTCTGGGAATCTGGGAGTGGAAATGGGAAAGCAGGGAGACTTCTCTTTGTGCTGAGAAGCTCCAAGGCACTGGGGTGGGGGGGGTGAGTGTCTTGCCTGAGAGCATTGCAGGAGGGAGGGAGCTGAGACACAGGCCAGTGGAGATGACCACGATCGTGTGCATTGGGATGAAACTGTCAGCTTGAACATCAGCCTGTCTAATAAAACCTGGTATTTCCCAAACACACTCCCCTGGAGATGCTGGTTCTGTTTCTCCTGCTGAGGCTGGGGTGGCTGAGGGGGTGCAGCTGCAGGGAGCAAGGCAGGAGCTCCCACCTCCTGCACCTCGTACCTGTCCCTTGAGCAGAACCTGCCACCCACACCCGAGCTGTTTGGTCAGTTTTCCCAACCTGGCACCCTGTGCCATAGGCATAAAAATAAACAGCCAAAGTGAGCCCAACCTCCTGTGCTTTGTGCTTCAGGGCAGCACGGTCCTCCCTGGTGGGACAGATCCTTGCTCCCTCCCACACCAGGAGATGCTCTTGAAACCCCCTTGTGTGCAGTTCCCCTCTTCCTCTCCTCGCAGGGGGTCCTGCCAGGCTCAGTGCTGGGAGACAAAATCCAACCCCCCTCTCAGGCACAAAGCTGGTTCTGATTCCCCCACGGGGGCTCTGGCACATCACCTGGCTCCAGGACCATGGCAGAGGGAAGGGGGAGGGGACCGGAGCAGAGAGCTGGGACCTTGGAGGATGTCAAGGGGTTTCAGACCAGCAGAACTGTGGGTTGAGGATCGTGGAGGAGGACAGGGGCTTCAGGGCCATGGAAGAGGATGTGGAGTTGAGGATCATCAAGGTGAACAGGGAGTTTGGGACCATGGAGGAGGGCTGGGGGTTGGTGACCACGGCAAACATCAGGGGCTCTTACCAGCCACCAGTGAGAGGCAGATGGAGGTACTATCCCACCAGAGGCTGCAGCTTGTGCAAACTGCTTATTATAACCCTACTGCCTGGCTTGTCTGTCTTTCCAACTATCTGTCTCACTCCCTAATCAAAGAAGGTTGTTCCAAGCAAGCTGGAAGAGGAGCAGGAATGTCTCACTTGGCTGTGGCTTCCTTTGGAAAGTCTGGAAAAACTGTGGTATCTTGACGTGCATGAAGGTCTGCCTGGTGAGAAGCACATTTTCCTCCCAAAGCTGCTGTCGAGATGTGAATCATGAGCCTGTAAAGCTCCTGGCAGAAGGAAAACTGAGAACTGGTTCCACTGAGACGTGGCACTGGCAGAGGCTCTGCTGTATCTCTTGGATGGAAAAGACAAACATTTCTCTTGAAGCCATCACTGGGACAGAGCTGAGGGTCCTGCCTCTTCCCAGGGTGTTCCCACCACAGGGAGCCTCCAGCAGGCTTCCTAAAGGTCTCCCAAAGCCTGGTGGTGACATTGCCAGTATTCAAAGACAAGCTGAGGGGTTCATGGTCCCCTTTGGTTGCCCTCCACAACCTCAACCCCTCAGGATATTTCAGGGATGAAAATATCCCAGGTCTCAGTGGCTCATGTGAGATGACTGATTTGATTTTTGGGTTTTACAGGCACCACTTTGCAGGGAGGGATGAGGAGGTGGTGCCTGAGCAGGTTGGTTTAGCTCAAGGCCAGAGCTTCTTGCAGTATTGAGCTAAACTCCTCACCTCTGCAGCCAGAAGCAGCCCAGGGCAGAGCACCTGCCTTTTGGTAGCAGCAAAGTATGGGGAATGTGGGGTTTCATTGCCCTTTTCCTCAGAAAACGACCTAAAACCTTTGGAAAGGTCTGCCAGGAGTAGGGTGGCAGCCCCAGCGCTCCACCTGCAGTGGGTAGAAGTCTCCCTGTGCCACCATCCCTGTCCAGCCTGTCCCCATGCACCCAAGGCTGGGCCCCAAACCTCACCAAACCTTGTCCCCCGTGCTGCAAGGGCAAGACCCCAGGGGTGTTCATGAAGCCACTTGTTCCCTTCACAGGTGGCTCCCAAAATCTGCCCGCCCAGTTGTCCACTGCAGAGCTGGGGCTGTGCTGGTGGCAGCTCTGCTGCCCCACTCACCCTCTGATGGACCCCAGGGCAAACAAAACACCCCTTCCACGCACGGCCCTCCTTTCTGGGACTCTGGAGCTCTCTGCTTCCCAGAGGACACCCTGGTTCCCACCAGCCCCAGCCGCTGGATGCCCTTTCCCTTGGTGGGGGAATCCATACATCCAGCTCTCTCACAAGGGTTATCTTGTTTGGCTGCTCCTCTTTTAACACGTTCATTAGTGGTCATTTAATTACAGGATGTAAAAAATGAGCTGTTCCACAAACACTAACATGCATATGCCACGCATGCAATGAGCAATTAGTGCTACTAATGAGAAAGGGACTCGAGGCAGCAATGCCAGAAACAATGCAGTGACATCCCAGCAAACCTGAGTCCTGCCCTGGCACAGCCAGCCTGCCGAGACCTGGGATTATCCCAGAGGCATTTCAGGGCGCTGGGAGAGAAAAGGACATGGAAGTGGATGAGCTGATGGTGACACGAGGTGCCCCAAACCAGCCTGTATTCCCAGCCAGGGCTGCCAGAAGGGATGGGAAGGAAGTGCTGGTGCTGCCATGAACTTCAACTCTGGATCTAAACTCAGCAGCACAGGGAAGTCCCTTGATTCCCGGAGACTCTCCAGTGCTGTTTGCCTGGAGATGGGAATTCACGGGGCTGAGCATGGGAAGTGAGTGCTCCCGGGAACGGGGAACTCAGCCGGGTGCTTCCTGGTAGCTGTGATTAATTGCTAATATTAAATTCAGCACTTTTATGCAGGATGGAGAAGTGTTTAGGCAGAAGCCCAGCTCCTCTCCTGCCTGTCATTAAAAACATTGCAATTAAGCCATAGTGGAAGGAAATAAGAGTAAATGCATCCTCTGTAAGTGGCTTCAGCTTTCCATGGACATCTGTGTCCCACCATTTCCTCTTCAGCTGGCTGAGCTGCTTCTGTTTTCCCTCTTCCCATGATCTACGTGGCATTTTCTCCTTAATCCTGCCCACAGCTCCCAGGGGCAGGGACTTGGGCAGAGAGGAAAAGGAGCCCCAGGTACCTCTAACCCTTTGCAACCCATGGAAATTCCATGCCAGCTGCAGCCTGGGGAGCACAGCACAGCTGGGAGGTACCACAGGAGCCCAAATCCCCTGGGGACACTGGGAATAGGCAGCGCTGTAGCACACCAGGCCCACCAGCAGCCCAGGTGAAACATTCCATCCTGCTTCAGCAAATCTTCTTGTCTCATTTGAGCAGAAAACTGAAGGGTGTTAGAAACTGTGAAGAAGCATTTAGAAACTCTTGGGGGTGCCTGCAGAGCTGCCCTCCTTGGCACAGATTATATCATGGACTGGTTTGGGTTGAAGGGACCTTCAAGATCATCTTGTTCCAACCCCCTGCATGGGCAGGGACACCTCCCACCAGCCCAGGTTGCTCCAAGCCCCATCCAACCTGCCCTTCAACACTGCCAGGGATGGGGCAGCCACAGCTTCCCTGGGCAACCTGGGCCAGGCTCTCACCACCCTCACACCCAAGAATTTCCTCCTAATATCTAACCTCAATCTCCCCTCTGCCAGTTTTAATCCCTTCCCCCTTGTCCTCTCCCTCCCTGCCCTTGTCCCAAGCCCCTCCCCAGCTTTCCTGGAGCCCCTTCAGGCACTGGAAGGTGCTCTAAGGTCTCCCTGGAGTCTTCTCTTCTCCTGGCTGAACAACCATATTAATACCCACTGCTTTCTGCTTGAGGAAGGGTTGCTTCTGTCTTGATAGCAAGTGTTCAACAACTTGTTTCCACCTTGCAGCAGATCTGGATGGGACTGTCAGCAGCTGGGACAAGTCAACACTGCCTGACCACAGCCAAAGGGCCAGCCTGGCAGGGCCTGGTGCAGCCTTGAGGTCTGTGGCAGAGCTGTGCCAACAAGAGCAGGCACGGGGCAAAGCAGGACAGGGCAGGGTGTTATTGCAGCCCAGGACATGTTTTTTTCCCATAGCGTTGTTCAGCTGGTTCATTCCAGCTGTGGTTCTTCTCCCCCAGAGAAGGAAGAGACAGGATGCCACGGGGTGGGTGGCAGGGCTGGTGGCCATGGGACAGCCTTTGCCAGGGGACACTGAGAGGAGCCACGCTGACAGGGGACAAAGAAGAGCCCTCCTGTGCCTCTCAGTGACCAACGGGACCATGACACAGTTGGAAGCCATGGTTAAAATCCAGGGAATGCCAGGAGAGCTGGGTGGGAGCAGCAGCAAGGTAGAGCCAGGCACAGCACAGCAGGATAGTACCAGCCTGGCCAGCATCCCTGCCCCTTCCACAGCAGGTCCATGAAGTCCTGACATTGCCTGGGGAAAGGCAAAAAAACCCTAAGATAAGACTCAGGGGGAGGGAGCTGGAGATAAAAGAGGGGCAGTGAGGGAAAATAAACCCTGTGGCGAGTAAGGTACAGGTGCCAGGAATCCTGTGTGGAATATTTTGGATCCAGTGTGGTCAAGATCATGTAAAAAGTGCCCTGAGAACCAAAGCTGGCAAAAACCCACAGGGTCAACCAGAGGGTCAGGGGTGGGTGGGGAGGGATGTGGGATGTGCCTAAATTTGGGGAGATCTGGGACTCCAGCAGCTCCAGCTCCACCCAGTACCAGATGGGAACAGTCCTGGGCACATCCCCGGGCTCTGCCAGCAGAGGAGCTGCCTCTGCAGGGGAGGCTGGCTGGACAGGCAGCAGGGAAGGGGGAAAGGTTTTCCCGGGCCCACAGTGCAGCTGGCTTTCTTTCCCCATTGCTTGCAAACGTCGTCATCTTGTATATAAACAGAAAATGCCAAAATGTGAGTCAGCTTCATGGCACTTTGGCTCCTGCCGAGAAACGAGCCACCAAAACTGCAGATTGCAGCAGTGATTTATTCCTGTCTCAGGGGTTTCAACAAGTCACTTCGTGGCAGATACTCCCATGACACAAAGAAATAAAAAGAAGAAACCTTTTTTTTTTTCTTTTTCCTCAATTAGTTGCTTCCCATCAATGAGGAGAAACCTGCCAGGCTCAGCTCGTGGCCAGACTTCCTGATTTCAGCTTTGATAAGCACTAGAGAGTGGAAGAAACACAGACAGCACTTTATCATGAACAGTAGATCCAAACCATAGAAAGGTGGGGATGTTTCTTACTGGCTGCTCAATAAGTTTCATGGCCCAATGCCATGATCTGGCACAACAAAAGAGCCTTTTCCCACTGGAGAGCAGACCTGAGACCCCCCCTCAGGAATTCATCGCTGGATTTCTCAGCTTTTTTTTCTTCCCCGAGATAAAGAATCTCAAAGAGCCAATTATGGAGCCCTTGCCATTCTTCTCTGGTCACAAATGCTGTCGTTTCAGCTCCACTCTGTAAACACTGAGGCATGTACTGATATTTACAGGTGCAAATAATCCCACGCAGGTCAACAAAACTAACCACGTCTATAAAGTGAAGTGCGTGTGAGAAGTGTCTGCAGGCTTGAGGCCAGTGATTGCAAAACAGTTGCAACTGTAACCCTCCATTTTTGGGAGTTTCTTGAAAACCTGCTGCTGCAGACTTGAAATTCTGCCTGTGCTGTCGAGCCAAAGGTGATTCTTCTCTCCAGGCGTTCTGAGCACAAACCTTCCTCCTGTTTTGAAGTTGGTTGGCTTATAAAAATCACGTCCCACTGAGGAGGTTCTGCCTTTTTAATTTAATTAAAACTAGTGGGCAAATCAAGGTAAATAAAGACAGTTATTCTTTGCTCTGCTGCCAGCCCCACAGTCCAATAGATGTTGCTGCTTTTGCTAAATAAACAGTACCTGTAGGTGCTGGGAACATCCTTTGTTCCTATGAACAAGGTGAAGGTTAAGACAGGAGAGGAGGAAAAATGTGGTTAAAAATCAACACAATTCCTCTCCAGAGAAACTGCCACTGAAGGAATATGGCACGTGCCTGGAGTGGGAACCAAGCAGTACAAGAAAAGGAAGCAAGAGATGAAGATGAAGGGCAAATCCTTCCTGAAATAGTCCAGATAAATAAAAAAACCCAAACCAGAGCCATCATTGTCTGGGTTATAATAAAATGGGATGTATAAAATATGTGTTATGACCATGAAAAGGGCATAGAATGTTTTCCCTGCTCTTCCACAGAGCCTGAGTTGAGGAAGGCCCTGATATCAGGGTGGCAAAAAGAGAAGTGAGCAAGAGGCACTTAGCACAAAGATTCTCAGCTGGCAGAATTGTTTTAAAAAATATTTGCAGGCAAATTTCAGCTTTGTGGCTTCTTCAGGAGCAGGTTCTCCTGGCACCCAGGAGTTTAATATTAATAACTGAGATGTTTTGACTAGAGACATAAGACTCACAGTCTGCTTATTTGTTTGTTTGTGCTGAAGAAACTCTGAGAGGCAATTTCAGCTCCTTGTTTTGTTTTCTAAGTGTTCTAAGAAATAGTTTACCAGACTGTTTACCCAAATTAACAGAGGGTATGTGGGACAGTTTCAGGCATGTGGTGACCAGACGTGGTCACAGTTGGTCTGCACGAAATCCCCTTTTGCAGACAACCTTGGGTCAGTGTCTGAAGGCACCAAAACAAACCCCTGAGCAGCTCCTCTGGGTGCAAATCCTGCAAACCCTCTAAGAGCTGCAGCCTGGAGGTAGGAAATTGCCAAACAGCCTGTGATGGGTTATGGTTTCTCCTGACAGTCCTGAAGAGTTTGGGGCATGCCATGAAGCACCAGGGTTATTTGCTTTTTGCTTATTAAGTGTGACTGTTGCTATTCCCACTTCAGGTATGAGGTTAAGGAAGGGGATTCTCCCCCTCTACTTGGCTCTTGTGAGATCCCACCTGGAGCATTGTGTCCAGTTCTGGAGTCCTCAACATAAGAAGGACAAGGTGCTCCTGGAGCAAGGCCAGAGGAGGCCACAAAGATGATCCAAGGGCTGGAGCAGCTCTGCTCTGGAGCCAGGCTGGGAGAGCTGGGGTGTTCAGCCTGGAGAAGAGAAGGCTCCAGGGAGACCTTAGAGCACCTTCCAGTGCCTGAAGGGGCTCCAGGAAAGCTGGGGAGGGGCTTGGGACAAGGGCAGGGAGGGAGAGGACAAGAGGGAAGGGATCAAAACTGGCAGAGGGGAGATTGAGGTTGGACATGAGGAGGAAATTCTTTGGTGTGAGGGTGGTGAGAGCCTGGCCCAGGTTGCCCAGGGAAGCTGTGGCTGCCCCATCCCTGGCAGTGTTGAAGGGCAGGTTGGATGGGGCTTGGAGCAACCTGGGCTGGTGGGAGGTGTCCCTGCCCATGCAGGGGGTTGGGATTGGATGATCTTTAAGGTCCCTTCCCCTTCCCCTTCAAACTTGTCACATCATTGCTAAATTTCTCAATTTACCTGCTCTGGTTGGTGTGGAGGGGTCATCTATGATCCCAGACAGCATTAGAATCATTAGAATTCATAAACTCATAGAACAGTTTGGGTGGGAAGGGACCTTCAAGAGCATCTGCAGGATAAACGTTGAGCAACCTCAACGTTGAGAAGGGTGAATTAACACTATGATTAGTTTTCTACTTCTTGCCCTGACTTGGAGCCAGAGAAACTCCTCCCTAACTTCTATCACATAGGGACTATTTTTACATGCCTTTTCCCTGCCTTCCACCTACTCACAAAAGTCCTGCTGATGACTTTACTGTGTCACTTCCCACTATTTGACTGCAACTGAGGGTCATTTTCACTGTTTTTAGCTATTTTATGCTGTGCTATAAAGCAGAGTTACCACATGGCTGTGAGAGTGACTCAGCTCTCCCTTGGGAATCCTGGAGTGGCACCACTGGAGCTGATGTCCAATGGTTTAGAGCTTCTACACCATCTTTTTGCCATCATTTCTTAAGGGCTTAAGGCTCTGCTCTAGCCTGCTTGTAGCCTGCCCCTTGTCTCCCTAATTTCAATGTTCTGAGGAGCTGCAAGGAGATGCAGAGGGAGCTGGGTGCTGGGCGAGTCTGGGTGACATCATTGAATCATGGAATGCTTTGGGTTGGAAGGGACCTTAAAGATCATCCAATTCCAACCCCCTGCATGGGCAGGGACACCAGTGACTGTCACTTGTACAGTGTTTCTCCTCAGGTTTGTTCTTCAGTGCTTCCACACCCAGGCAGCCCCTTTCACAGCAATGGGAACACTCCTATTTCTAGTAGGAAAATGCCTGATTTTTGTTTTGTTTTTGAAGAAGAAGCAGGTGTCTTGCAAGTTTCTCCACCAATCATCTCTAGTTATAAAGGCAGGTTATAACTGTGGCTGTATTTGCAGGCAACAGTGGGACTTCCTCTCTTCAGAAATGGAGCAAGTTTCTATTTCAGGCTTTGCTGACTCAAGGGTGAGATACCCAAGCTGATTCAGCAGCTTGGCAAGGCAGGACGACTTCTGGGTATGAATGGAATGAGCAATAAATTTTGTCTTCATCTTACAGACACATCTATTTGAGTGAAGCCACCTCCTGGTGGCAGACATTTTGCCAAATCAGATCTACAGCCTGCGCTGCTTTTGGTGTGGAAAGCCACACAAATGAGATGATCATCCAGCCTGCAAGAAAAACCCTGGTCCTGTGGGAGCCAGAGATTGCCACTCCACTGGTTTTATCCTCCCTCTTGAGGTCCAAGCACATAAAAAGATCTTCTGTGGCTCACTTGGATATTTTATTGATGCACCTCATCCGGGCCATGAAATCATGTCAGTAACACCAAGCATTTGAACCCCACATTTCAGAAGGATGAAGACACACAAGGAAAACAACCTGGCCACCCTGAGGAAGTGAGAAGAAAGCACCACTTACTCAGCTTCCCTGGTTTCACATGGAGAAGATGCCAGGGGAAACCCTTGTGCTCTTCTTTAATGGAAAAGTGAAGTAAGCATTGTGATACTTTTCCAAGTTTAAAAAGCATGGAGGAGTAACAACCTTCCACAAATTCTTCTAATGTTTATTTATTAGTCTGTGAACAGGAGTCAGGAAAGTCTTTTTTTTCCATCCATAACATGTGTGCTCTCACCCAGAGGTTACCAGGATTCAAACCAGAACTCCTGATGAATGGCACAGGTGACAACATGGATGAGGACACAGCAGCTGGTCAGAAGGTGAGATCCTGCTATTGATGAAGGTGAGAAGGTGGAGATGGGGCATCCGTGCTGTCTGCCTTGCCCCTCTCTGTCTGGGGATGGACTGAGCAGGTTTTAACATCTTTTCCTCCAATATTTATACTCTTTCCAGAGCCAGACAGGATGAGGAGTCTCCACCTGGGGCATCCATGGTGCCTTTTCTTTCAGGCTGTGAGTTCTCCCCTGACAGCAAAACACTAAAAGCCACAGACTCCTCAGCAGCTCCTCCCCAGCCACACCAACCCCACCAGCATGAACAAGCACTGCTGTTCTAGCCAGAGGTCCCCATGTCACATTGTTCTGCCTCACGGGCGGGTTGTGAAGTCTCAACCAGCACCATGTGGGTTGGCACATTGCAGAACCTCCCCGGGATAGTTTCTCACAGCTCCATTAGAGAAGCAGTAAAGCACAATATTATGAATGTCAAACAAAAGGCAACCCTCAGAGCTGACAAAGCTGAGCCTCCAGGAGGGAAGTAAATGCAATTCTATAGGCTAAATACGGATCTTTCATGGCATGAAGTGAAATGTGCAGGTAGGATTTGCACTTGCCCAGCTCTGTGAAGTCTCTCCTTTAACTGGGGCTCTGGGAGGGGAAACCAGTCGCAGGGTGTTTTGGAAGGACAGTCAGTTCTCTGCAGGAAAACAGCATATCTCACAATTCCAGACACTGCAGTGAACCCAGGGCTCAAAATCAACCCTGCGTGGTGGCTCCCAGCTCCAGCAGGCTGTGCTCACTCAGGGTGCTGAGAAAGTGACCCAAGAACATCATCTTCCTTAAAGGATGCTACAAACTGTACCCACGCTGACTGTGTTACAGCCCATGGGGTTAAACTCCTCCTGGGTAAAAAGAAATCAGAAGGCAGGGGGGGGAAATAAAGGATAAAACTTCAAACCACTTCCTGCCCTCCCGGAGAAATTGTGCTTGAAATAAATACAAGCATTGGTGGCATTTCTTGGTTACTCCTTCTACCTATTTTATCTGCTTCTGGAATTCAGTGGAGAAAAGTCTTCATGATAAAAGGAAAGAATAGTGTTCATGACATAACACTGGGTTTTTCCAAAGAACTTGATACTGACAGAGGCTGGGGAATGGCTGGGCTGGGGGAGTGGGGTGAGTGTTTCACCCACAGATCAGAGGGAGGAGCAGGTAACAAATCTAGCAGGAGCTTTCTTGAGGGAGCAAGGATTCTGACTGAGCTGAAGGTTGTGATCTGAAGCTCATCAAAGGAGGGTTTGGACAAGTCAAATGTCTTCTCCAGTCCCATTTCCTCGAACCAGTAAATGAAAGCTGGGAAAGAGGAGCCTGCTTCAGTAGTGGAGATCAAAAGCAGCCTCCCACTAGCAGCCAGGCAAAATTTGGGATCATGTGGGTCACCCAGTTAAAACTTGTGACGTAGCCAGTATCTTTGATGTGATTCTTTTTATTCCATGAACATACAAAGTCCTGCTTCATTCACAGGGGGAACGAGACACACTTTTTTGGCTTCTCAGCCAGAGCTTTGCTTCTGCTTGTCCCCCTGCCTCCTGCACACCCCCCCCTCCATGCCCGAAGTGTCAGTCCCTCTTTGTGCACACAGGGAAAATCCACAGGCACAGCCTCTCTCCCCGGGTGTGAGCAGCATGGACACACCTGCAATGTCATAAGCAACAACAACAACAATTCAACACTATCATAAAGAAAGGCTAGAAAAAAAACCACATGAATTTCAATACCTCTCACCATCTCCTAGCTCAAATCATCAAATCATTGTCTCTACAGCAACATCAGTCTTACAGGTTTATATAACAAAGTTAAAACCACAAGTTATTGGACCTTAAACTCTTTGCCATTGAGCTAATCAGCTTTTTTTTTTTCCTTTTTCCACCACATTTCTTTCCATCCTCGGAAGTCGTCGCACGGATTTAATCCTCCAGAATAAACACACCCATCATCCTTTATGAAGTAAAAACCTGAAAGTACATTGAGATGAATCAATAAAAAGGTTGCAAAGAACTCTTAGTAAATGATCAATTAATAGGCAAGCCCAAGAGGCCATCCTTGCTTTCTGCTCCCACAGCTGAGGGAATTTCTTCCTCCTTAACAGTGTTTATCTGAGAGCAGCAGGGACAGCAGGACTTCTCTAGAAAATATTGATCAGCCCAGCCATGAGTTGGAATTGGAGAGATGGGGATGGCATAGCAAAAAAAAAAACAACAACAAACCAACACCCAATTATTCCTATCGATTGGAATTTTTTTTATTACAGATGGCTTGGGAATTTGGGTACATCTGTAAACACGAACGCCTTGGAAATGGTAATAAAACCACGTTTTACAACCTGGTTTCTGCACAGTAAGTGATAGATTTACATAAAAACAAACGGAGGTTTCAGTTCCAGCGGGGCTGGGTATTTTCTCCTGATGTTAATAAATAAATGTGTGTCTTATTGAACGGGGTTGTCTTCAGGGAAGGGACTGGGTGGGAAGGAGGGCTGCTGGAGAAAGGACGGCTGGAGTTGAGCTGGGAAAGGCTCACCTGGAAAACAGCAGCGAGGGGGGTGGAGGGGGGCAGCGGGCACAGCAGGGGCAGGGGAGGGGGCTGAGGAGAAGGGCCCATCCCCTGGGAGGCAGGGAGAGGGACGGAGGGCTGGGGTGAGGAGGGGAAGGAGCGAGCGCCGGGGGAAATCCTGCGAAGGAGGGAGCGACACGGGCCGTCTGGGAGGAAGAGATAATGGCAGGGAGGGAGCGGTGCGGGCCGATAGCGTCGCTTATAAACAAGCGGAGAAAGAGGGAGAGCAGGAAAAGAAGCCAGCGAGTTTCCAGCCGGCTGCGGGGAGGGCGGAAAGGCTGAAACCGGTGGCCGAGGCGCGCGGTGCCCGCGCACGGCGAGTGTCCGGCCGTGACACGCGGCGCCGGTTCCCCGGGCCTCTCAACACCCCCCGCACCGCCCCCCCCCAAACGTGGGAACGAACGGGGGCCCCGCCGGCTGCTGGGGACACGCTCGGAGGGGCCGCAGCCGCCGATCCCCGCGTCCCGTCCCGCATCCCGTCCCGCTGCCTCCCGGCGGGATCGCGCGCCCCCGGGCACGCGCCTCGCCTGAGGGGAGCGGCTGGGCAGGGTGGGCGTGTGTCTGTGTGTGTGTCTGTGTGTCTGTCTGTGTGTCTGTCTGTCTGTCTGTGTGTCTGTGTGTCTGTGTGTGTGTCTGTGTCTGTCTGTCTCTCTGTCTGTGTGTGTCTGTGCGCGCTCCCGCCGCGGTGCCGCGCCCTGTTGGCCGGCGGGGGCGCGCGCCCGCAGCCCCCTCAACACCCCCCCCCCCCCCCCCCCCCCCCCCCCCGCCGGGAAGATGGTGCCGGCGGTGCCCGCCCGCTCCTAAGCGCGCTCCCGCCTCCCTCCCGTCCCCGGCCGCGCGCAGGCGGTGGGGCCGCCCCCGCCCGGGCACGGAGCTCCCCGCGGCACCACCCGCGGCAGGCGAGGAGGAGCAGGAGGAGGAGGAGGAGGAGGAGCAGGCGGCCGAGCCCCGCGCCGGGGCTGCGGGGACACTCGCGGTCTTCGCCCCAGCGCTGCGGAGGGGCCCGAGGCCCCGTTGGCGGCGGGGAGGGCCGCGCAGGCCGGCGGGGGCCGCCCCCCGGTGCCGTCCCGGCTGGGCGGGCGGGCGAGGGAGGCGGCGCGGGCAGAGCCGGCCCCTCGGCCGTGGGGGGAGCGTTGGCCGGCGGGCGCGGGGAAGGAAGCCGCGGCCGGCTGCAGCCGACATGGAGGAGCGGTCCCCTCCCGGGGGCCCGGCGTGTCCCCCGCGGGACTGAGCGGCCCGTCCCGCGCCTCGGCGGGGCTGCGGGAGCGGGGCCGGCGGCAGCCCCGGCCCTGCCCGGCCGGAGGAGCCGTGCGAGGCGAGGGGGAATAATGCGGGGCTGCCCCAGCGCCCGGTGTGCCCAGCCCGGCCGGCGGCCGAGCGCCCTGCCGCTGCCCCGCCGCTCCTCGGCGGTGGCGAGAGGAGACTAGAGGCGACTCTTCCAGGGGCCCGGTGGCCTTCCCGGCCCGACAGACCCAACTCCGGAGCGGGCTCTTCGGGAGGAATTGACAACATGGCTTCCCCACCGCACCAGCAGCTGCTGCATCACCACAGCACCGAGGTGAGCTGCGACTCCAGCGGGGACAGCAACAGCGTGGCGGTGAAAATCAACCCCCGGCAACACCAGGGCTACCCCTTGCCCAAGGACTGCAAGTACAGCATCTCCTCCAGCTGCAGCTCGGCCGAGTGGGGGGGGACCCGCCGAGCCGGCGGAAGGGGCAGCGCTGGCTCCATCCTCCGCCGCCAGAAGAAGCTGCCGCAGCTCTTCGAGAGGGCCTCTTCCAAGTGGTGGAACCCCAAGTTTGACTCCAACAACCTGGAGGAGGCTTGCATGGAGAGATGCTTCCCGCAGACCCAGCGCAGGTTTCGCTATGCCCTCTTCTACATCAGCGTGGCCTGCTTTCTCTGGGGCACCTACTTTGGCATAAACATGAGAGAGAAGAAGATGTTTTTCATGGTGCCGGCTCTGTGCTTCCTTTTGGTATGTATAGGGTTTTTTGTGTTCACTTTCACCAAGACTTATGCCCGCCATTACATATGGACTTCGCTGATCCTCACCCTCCTGGTTTTTGCTTTGACTCTGGCTTCGCAGTTCCAGGCTCTGAAACGTATCTCAGGAAGTGGTGACATGTCCAATCAGACTTCCCGGGCAGATCCCACAGATATTTGTCTTTCTCAAGTGGGCAGTTTTTCTATGTGTATCGAAGTGCTTCTGTTGCTGTATGCGGTGATGCGCATCCCCCTGTATTTAAGCTTTTTTCTGGGGCTGTCCTACTCGGTCCTCTTTGAGACCTTTGGGTATCGCTTCCGTGATGAGACCTGTTTTACACCTGTTGGAGCTGGGGCAGTTTACTGGGAGATGCTGATGAAAGCCTTCCTGCACATCTGCATCCATGCCATCGGGGTTCACTTATTTATCATGTCCGAAGTCAGATCCAGAAGCACGTTCCTGAAAGTGGGGCAGTCCATCATGCATGGCAAAGACTTGGAAGTGGAAAAAGCTCTGAAAGAGAGGATGATTCATTCTGTTATGCCAAGAATAATAGCCGATGACTTAATGAAGCAGGGGGATGATGAGAGTGAAAACTCTGTGAAAGGCTATTGCACCTCCAGCCCTAAAAGCAGGAAGAAGAAGCCCTCCATACAGAAAAACCCTATAATATTCCGTCCTTTTAAAATGTGGCAGATAGAGCAAGTGAGCATTTTGTTTGCAGATATCGTTGGCTTCACGAAAATGAGTGCCAATAAATCTGCCCACGCTCTGGTGGGTCTCCTGAACGACCTCTTTGGACGTTTTGACCGTCTGTGTGAGGACACTAAATGTGAGAAGATAAGTACTTTGGGAGACTGTTACTACTGTGTAGCTGGTTGCCCAGAGCCCCGGGCAGATCATGCTTACTGCTGCATCGAGATGGGTTTAGGAATGATTAAAGCCATTGAGCAGTTCTGCCAGGAGAAAAATGAAATGGTCAACATGAGAGTCGGTGTTCATACCGGGACAGTCCTATGTGGCATTTTGGGAACAAGGAGATTCAAGTTTGATGTGTGGTCCAATGATGTCAATTTGGCCAACCTGATGGAGCAGCTTGGGGTGGCTGGAAAAGTCCATATTTCGGAAGCTACTGAGAAATACTTGGATGATCGTTACGAAATGGAGGATGGGAACGTGATGGAGCGAGTTGGGCAGAGCGCAGCCGAGCAGTTAAGAGGTACGTGCTTTTATTCTCTGCTCAGTCCTTTTTCTGAGGGAATATATTTTCCCTAGTGCATGTTTTCTGCTTGCTGGCTTGAAAATTGTGTGTGTTTTACGTTTAACTCCACGTGCTGGTGATCAGAAACGTCGTGGGTATTACAGAATAGAAAATGCCACGGGCATAAGTGTGAAGGATCTTCAAAATGTCCTTAGACTTCTGAGCTCTTTAGTGCTCCTTGTGAGTGTTGCATTGGAGGGAGGAGAAGGTGAATGTGTTTGCTGCCTCCAAGTTTTGTTTCACTGCTGTGTGTCATCCTTTAATCCAGTAAGTAAACTTGTTAACTGACTTCACGTGCCATACTTAGAGCATATGTGTTTTGCAAAATTATGTGTATCTGTGAAAAGTTGTGTGTGTTTTGTGTTGTTGGTTTGTTTTTTTTTTTCTGGCATTGGGAGAGTTGGGACTGCGAAGGCAGTTGGGAGAAATGACAGCTGGATTCACAGAAAGAAATGAGCCCTGAAGATTTGGCAGTTTGATACAGCGAGTTGTTACAGTTTGAAGAAAGGCTGGAAAAAGTTGCTCAGGTGGTTGAGTGAGCTGGCAGGGGTGCTGGTTTCTGCAGCTTGAAGGGTTTGGGGATGAAACTGCACGTTTGCCATTCGGAAAAGAAAATGAGGGATCCTTGGGTTCCTCCTTATGGTTTGGCTGGGGGTCTGACTTTCATTTTTCTACAGACTATTCATATTGAAATGAAGCCCTTGCCTGCTTTCCAGCAGCCCTTGGAAGCGCGTGCAGCAGGGTTGTACATGCTGGAGGTTTCATTGTCCCTGGAGTAAAAAAAGCTGTGTCTCCTGTGCTGTGCCTTTGTCTCCCGGAGGTAGAGTGGTTGTCTGCAGTGCTTGGAGCCCAAAATGGGAGTGGAATATCTTGCAAACCCTTCTATGCTCTGTGGGTTTATTAATTCTGCTTATAACATGGCCATTTTTATAAAATAAGCATGAAGTTGAGGGCACTGAAGGAGTCACAGGACATTGTGATGGAGGAAGGAGGCATTTGTTGCAGCGGATAAAAAACGAGGCCAGGGTGGTTGGGGAAAGGTCAGTGGGTAAGGACAGGGGGGAGAGGATTGCAAAACAGTGGTGGAAGCTGTAAGGGCAGGTCACTCGCCTCTGGCAGGTGCTTATTTTGATGTGACACAAACACTTATTTTTGGTGAGCTGGCTGTCCACATGCATAGGGCAGCAGGGCTGAAATGAGAGGCTTAGGGGAGGAAAAATACCGACAGGGACGTTGGTGGCTGCAAGCCATGGAACTGAAAGCAGATGTGTGTCCCTGGGCTTTGGTTTTTCTTTTTGGCTTCTAAAAATACCCATTCAGTTAATTTCCTTGAGCACTGTTGACATGGATGTCTTTTGGTGGAAGTGTGCTTTCAAGACAAAAGGATCAGATGTAATCTCTCTGTTACTGTAAGCTGGATCTTGCTGCTCTGGTGAAAATAAATTGAATAGGTTGTAGAAAAAAACCCAAACCCTATGGTATTTCCCTCTTCCATCTACTTCTACAGCCAGGTGCAGTGTGTGAAGGCTGTGTGGTAGCAACAAACAAAATTAAATCTTTTTTTGCCCAATTTGTAACTATTATTAATCACAAAATGACATGAACATGTGGAGATTGATGGTACTGCTTTTAAATATTTTTGTTTGTTTTCTAGGAGCTCACAAGAGCTCTGTGTAGAGTAATTATACCCCCCTGCCAGGAATGGTTTCTCACAGTCTTTCTCTGAGTTCTGTCCTTGATTACATTTCTTGCTAGGCTGCTGATACTCATCAGTGCAGTAGTTTGGGTTTTGCAGCTTTGAATGCCTTTCACAGGTCGTGCTTTAGCCAGGACACTACAAATGATCACACCAAAATGCAGTCTAGATAAGGCGAAGTATGCTTTGTGATCTGATGTTTTAATGGTCTCTTTCTACCCTGAAACTTAGCTAGGAAAGCAGCTGGAGCATGTGGTAAGAATTACTTTAACGAGGAATACTGGGTTGGTTTTTATCCCCTTTCCCTCCTGTATTTTCTTGTGGAACTGTAATTAGCTTCCATTTCTTATCAAGATCTGAAATAATTACAGAAATTGGAGTGAGTCTGTACTTCTGACCCAAGGAGACCTCTGCCATGGCCACCTTTATCCACAGGTCTGTGGCACATGTTGTCCCTTTCCCTCCTGTGTCCAGACCCTCAGGCCACATGGTGGGTGCTACAAGTTTCCCATTTTTTCCTGGTTCCTCAGTACTTTGTTCTGCTGTCAGATTACTTGGCTGATAGGTAAATGGCATCAGGGAAACAAAACACAAAAGAGGCACTGATAAAAGCAGTGCCAGGGGCTGGTGTCTAGAGCCTGCTGCAGGGGAGGGTTTTGTTGAGGAGCAGCTCTGAAATTTAACAGAGTAAGCTGAGATTTCACCTCTTAATTAATTGTCCTTGCTCAGTTTTGTGAATAGAGGTACTGTTAGGAAGCTTTGCTTTACTATTTTTCCTGAGAATTCATTTATAGTAGTGATAGAGAAGAGGAAGTTTGTTGTGGTTATTTTATTATGTCATATGTCATATTCGAGTATGAAAATGCTATCGAGATAACAGACATAAGCTTTGTTTCCCTACCAGTACTTCACTTCTGAGCTTCCTTTTCAACCTTTGGTATCTTAATGATAATCTAGTTTTTATGCTGGATGGCTGGTATGTTATCTGTCAGAGCTGCTGCAACAGTCATAGCTGTCTTTCTGAGGCCCAGTCAACATGATCAAGTAACCTCTTCACAGAGCAAAATGGGAGATGCTGGGGACTCAGTGTCCACATTATGCACGTTCCAGGACTTCTACCTAAGCCTAGTTCTGGACCAGGTCTTTCACCAGTGGTTGGAGCACATCAGACATGCTCCAGAAATGAGCCTCCTGGCACGGTTCACCCAGGAGGAATCCAGGTACCGCTCTACACTCTGCACCAAAGCAGGGTGTGTAGGAGTGAATTGGGAAAGGTGCTTCCAAACCACACCCCCCATTCCATTTGAAATCTAATGTAGCTGTACCCTGAGTTGTCCTAGTGCTGTTCTCCTAGCTTTTTGGAATAGGTGAGGCAAAACTAAGACTGTTCAGTTGACAGAAATCGTAGGATGGAAGTATCTTTTCTTCCTCCTTGGCTCCTTATTGCAAGAAGTGGGGCCCTGCTGTGTTCCCTTGTGTTTCTGACTTCTGAAATTAAGTAGATGGTGTTTGAAACAGAGTGACCTTATGATGTTTTCGCCTGTCTCTCACTGTTGTGTGTTTGAAGATTGCTCAGGCCCTCTGTTTTCACAGCACCTCATCCCCTTGGACATGAAGGGAGCACAGGAGAGCAATGTTGCAAGTGATTTTTTTTGAAGTCCACAGATAACCTCTAGATGCCAGTTTAGTTATATCTACCATCATAATTTTGCTATAGAATTTGAGACATTTAACTTTTTCTGTTGTATTGCTGACTAGCAAATTGCTTGAAGATTAGGAGATGCTGAGAGCCACATACACACCTTCATGTGTATGTTCTGGACTCTGGAGTCAGAGATCTCAGGATTTAAAAAGTTCTGCTTAAGAAAATATTTTTGTTTTGTTCTGTTCTTCTTGGTTGTTTGCATTTCTCCTTCTTGTTCATTAAGAGGTCACAATATTGCTGTTTGCCAGCCAGCAACTCTGCCAGAAATACCAGGGTCACTGGCATCTTTTTTTTTATTGAGTGCTCAAAATACGTAAGCGTGTTGGGGCAGGAATGCTCTCTCTGTGTTTATAGAGCACAGCACAGCAGAACCATGATTTCATTTGGGGCGTTTGCATGTACACTGAGATTCTTAAGAGTCATTGTTATTAAAGTGCCTGTTAAAAAATAATTCCCAAACTTTCTGCAGCAAGACACCTCCTTGTTCGTTGCCTCAAGGAATGGCGTTGTCGCTGAATTTCTGTTAGAAGCCCTGGAAGGTACAGGCATGCTTTTCTCTGTGATGCTGTTTGCTTGGCCATGGAAAACACACCAGTGGATCTTGTCTCTGTCCCCTGGCTCACCACCCTGAGGTGTGGGTGGCTTCAGAGAGGAGGTCAGTAGCCTGACAAACCACCAAGCTCCCCTTTGGCAACTGGTGGCCATTCCTGACGAAGCATAGTAAAGATCTGCAGCTTGCTGTATTGTCTTTCACTGATCTGTTTCTTTTCAACATCTGGTTCACTTTTAAATAATTTTTAAAGAAATCAGTTATAAAAGTCCCTGTTCTGCTTGATACTGAGACCTTTTCATGCAATTTAAGGGTATTATGTCTCCATAAATAGCCTAGCTCTTTACATGGTTGCAACCAGCGCCCCATGGGATGCTTTTCCCTTAGCAGACCGTGGGATACAGCCCTGATACCCTGCAGCTCCTTCAGGTTTTGATTACTGGGACCATAGTGAGGGTGTTACTGAAAGATGAACATCTCTTGATAGGTTATGCAGAGAAATAATTGAATTTTTCCATCCTTCCCTCTGTGGCTGATCAGGGGGAGACCCCGATTCCGCCCCAACGGCAGTGAAGTCCTCCCTGCCTGTACCTGCTGTGCTTTACCAGAGGGCCTGCACCTGCCCTGTACTTCTGCAAGTTCAGAGGTGGAGGAGAGAGAAGATGAACATTTCCTTAGCTCTTTGGGCCCAGCCTTCTGGGTGCAGTGTAAATCTAGAAGGCTTGTGCCAGCAGAACAGCTCTGCAGAGCTCTGCACAGGTTCACCTTGTCTCCGTGGCTGAGCTAAGAGCAGCTTTACTCTGTCACTAGCAGTGGTGTTGGGGTGAGGGCAGGAGGTTGGGGGGCTTGTCTTGTGTCTTGCCAGCTGCAGTGCAGGTCTTCCCCTCCAACCTCCAGTTTAATCACATTCAATAACTGTAAATCTTTCAATACTGGCTTTTTCTATTTCTTGAACTTGTTGGCATCAGACGTCGTAATTCTGGATTTCATGTGTTCAAATACTAACCTGTCAGGCAACAATTGATAGAACAAATTTCAGTTTTAAAGTGGTAATGAAGTAGGCGTGTGTGTATTTCCACTTCCTCACCAAACAAAATTCTGAGTGCTTACTGAGACAGAAAATGGGAGTGATCAAATTTTACGTAACCTGACCTATTCACTGCTGTTACTGAGGTAGTGGTTCACAACCTTATTTTCAAGAATGAAACTGAAAATATCATATACAGGTTGACTTCACTGCTGTATTGAAAAAATGAGAAGTATTCAGTGACAGATAAAGAATTATAAGTAGAGGTAATTTGCATGAAGGCATATTGCCAGCAAGAAATAAATTCTACATTGATTTAACATTTGACATGATCTGTAATTTTACCATGTAATAATAAAAAGAAAAGGAGCTAAATAGTGAATATAGTTGCTCAACCTGGTTCTTGTCAAGTCTTCACACAGTGAAGATGTGTTTCATAGCTATAAACAAAAGAAAAAAAATGTTTGTAGGAAAACCTAGTGATTATTGAGCTTTCCAAATATTTTACATGATGCAGTGGCATCACTTTTTCTTCAGGTTAAACCTACATACCTGTCCATTAGTAGTGATCAGCCTTAATGCCAGGTAGGTTCTGTGACCTCTGCAGGAAGGTCACCACGTCTCCAAATTTTGAGGAAGATTTGAGTTGCTCTTGGTTTTATTTGTGCAAGACCAAGTAAAAAAAAAAAAAAAGGCTCAATTTAAAAATACTCACACTGAAGCTGGTTTTATTGCTTAAGGGAAACTTGGATGTTGGCATTTGAGGCTCTGAGTTTTGATAGAATACATCAGGGCTAGTTTGACTGCATCAGTTAAAAAGAATTGATAAGCATAGTATCTATGCAGGATTTCACCATGTTGTACAGGATGGAGACAGACTTTAGGCATATATTTTGTTTAGTGGTGAGGGCTCCAGTTTCAATATGTTGGTGTCCTGACGCTAATTAACAAATCAGTCAAGGCAGCTCTGGCAGTCTGGTGGCAGCCAGTGCTGCAGCTCTGCTTCTCTCAGCCTTACATAAGCACTGTAGAGCGAAGTAAGTTTAAATAGACCTTAAGACATTTACATCCTACAAGAGTTGATGTGAGCATGGCAGGAGTGGAGCTTTATTCCAACACAAGGGAAAGGTGAGTGCTAAAATCCAAGATTCTGTGATACTGGAGGGACACTGTTGGCTTCTGCTGCGTTCAGTGATCATCATCTGCAAAGTCTTTCATTTATGGTTCTCATTTGGGCTTCTCAGAATATAGTGCTGCAATGTAAAGAAATACCCCCCAAATCACATATATGAACTCCTTTCTCCTTTTCAGAGGTAGGTGAGGGACTATTGAAATGCATGAGAGCTTCTGTAGAGAAAAGCCTTGTGACTGTGGCTTTTAGGGGAGGAAAAGATTGGTGGGAAAGACAAAGACACACAATTAATATTCATCTTCTGTCATAAGGAGGATTCTTGATTTAAATGGGTTGTTTAAAACTTTTTTGCAGCTATTTCACAATATGTCCTTCACTTTTCCTTTGGCAGGCAAGGTATGTAAGATTTTATGTTTACCACTTGAAAACAAAGCTCAGTTTCAGTGGCTTTCAGCTTGCTGTAGATTTTCCTGGAGCATTACTAAAACTGGTGAATTAAAATAATTTTTAAAAAATCATTTTCTACTATCTCCAGTCAGTGTTTAAGCTGTCTCTCTCTTTTGATCCTGAATCACAAGCTCACTCCATCCATCCTGGCTCTGTAAAGAGAGACAGCCATTCCTCTTTCTGTTACAGCTGACAACTTGAAAACGCTCTGCTATTTATAGATGATTTTCAATCTCATTTCTGTCCTTTGAAAAGAAAGAAAAAATAATTCCTAGCCTTTACATTTTTAACTTCCAGTGGGAGCTGCTATTGCCAAGAAGCCAGCTAGTCAATAGAGCCTCATTAACACGTTTGAACAGGTTCTGGTTTATAGAGGTTTGTATTATTGTGATGGCTGTTCTGTGGGTTTGCAGGGAATTGCTGGAACTTGATTTAAAACAAGGGTTTGAAAGGGTAGCTGCTTGTTCCCCAGCAATAATTTGTGACAGTATGAAGTGGCAATTAGAAGAGAAGTGTAGGCTGGAGGTTGTGCCATCCTTACAGCTTTTCCTTCACCCCAAAGTTGTGTTGGGGCACTGGTGCTGCCTTAGGCCACAGGACAGATTTGGCTGGTTGGCCTTCTCTTCTAGGTGTTTGTCAGTGTCAGAAATCTGTACTGCCATTCCAAGCCTCATTATTTCCATCAAATTAATACTCTCTTTTTTTTTTTTTCCTCTCACATGTTTTAAACCAGAGCAACAGTCTTACTAGGTAGATATCTGGCTTTAGGGATATTTTTCATGATTCTCAAATTACTTTGTGAAGGAACAAAACATTCTAGATGTAGTTTTTCAGCTAGCATCCCTGGGCCTCAAAATACCCCTTATAATTGCCTGAAAGCTTTTGGGGCATTTGCTAAAGTAGCTTCATGTGGGAATTCTTACTAAACCATATAAATAACAATGATTATATTGGAAGTCTTTATTTCACTGTTGGCACTTACTGTTCCTCTTGTCACACGTGCAAAGTTGTTGTCTTCAACTTGGCTTGATAAATTTAGAAATCACATTATTGTCATAAAATAGCATGGCTTAAAATCTCCAAAATTGGAGCAATGCAGAGGAACTAGAGGAATAAAGCCCACTAACTTGCTGATGGACCTTCTGTCTACTGCATATGGAAACATGCAAACAAAGGAGAATGGGTTTTTTAATATACATACAGCAGCTGAAATATCTACTGGTCAAAAGTGCAGTTTGCTTTCTTTTTGTTTGGTTGTGTTTGTGTTTTTTTTTTTTTTTTTCTCTCTCCCCTTCAGCTGAAGTTAAATTCACTGGTGTGGATGTCATCATGGGCTGGAAGGCTCCTGCTGGCCACGTCATTCCTTAAGCCAGAGGTCCTCCCATTGCAAGGGGAGGAAAAGGGCCACAGAAAGAGAGCTGAAAAGCATCCAAATCCAGCTGTCTGCAAAGGCTTAGTTTTGTTCCAGTCTTGTTAATTTATAGACCATAATAGAAAAATTTTTTTTTTTTTCCTCCTGAAAAGAGAGGGAGGAGGAGAAAGGGGAAAGCAAAAGGAATCCGTAATCGATGATAACAACATCAGCAATTAAAGAGCCAAAATGGTGGTGGTTTGGTTGATTGTGCTTAACTACAGAAGACTATAATTGAAATCAGACATGCTGTGAAACATAGATTCAGCCTACAGGAAATGTAGGAAAACTGCTTTTGATACTGGATGCTTCATTCTTTGCATTCATTAGGATATTTGTGTCAGAAATGGAATCTTGTTGTTTTTTTAAATGTGCAGCTTTGATATTTGACTTGGGTGCATATGGCCAATATACAGAATAGGAGTGAATGATTCTTTTCTTTGCAGAGTATTACATTATGTTTGCTATTCTCAAAAGACTTCCCTGGTAAGCTCTTGCATAGCTGTTCCCAGTAGTTCTTGGAATCAAATTCTTGCATTCTTTGACTCTGTTTTTTAATGGCCATGTGAGGTCCATCCTGTGAGGGACTAAGTGTCTTTAACCTCTGACTGCCTTGGCCAAAAGTACACCAAATAAATCTTTTGGAAATACTCAGGGCTTGACAGGGCCGGTGTTACAGACAGGATGTCATGAGGAAATGTTCCTGTAAAGGCATTATTTGTAAAGAGACCAGGTACAACATGAGCTCCAAATTTCCTTTGTTTAGACAGCGTGAAGCTTCGGAAGAGCTGCCGGTGTTCCTGGGAGGTCTGTGTTTGGAAGGCAGGGCCACAGGCTTCTAGAAGGAGTGACAATTCACCAGCAGTTAATCAAGCTGTGATCCAAGGCTTTTTGCAACCTTCCCCATTTATTCCCAGCTTTGAAAACTTGCTTCTAATTTGATAACACTGTGTAAGAAAGCCAAAGGATTTTACTTGTTTTGCTCCGACTCCCTATTTGGGACTGACCCTGCTACTAAGATACAGGTTGTGAAACAGATTCTATCTCATGTACATGCAAGTGATGAGACATTAGGAGTAGTATTTAATATTTTACTTGCTGCTTGGCAATGTGGCATCAAACAGAAGCAGAGAGTGTTCTTAAAAATACCACGTGAGGATGAGAAAATTTAATAGAAGTTGTTTCATAATCCAAATAAACCATTTAAGAGAAACACACACACCCCACGCCTCACCCCAGGTTCTGGAATCTGTAATGATCAGTAACTGAATTTTTCTGCTGAGGATGTAAAAATAACATCTATATCTTAGGTTATGAAACATTGCTGCTGGAATTTGCTGTGGATACAGAGGTAAACAAAAGGTCTGCTCATCTTCACTGAAGTCATGCTTCCTTACCTGTGTCAGATGCTTTAATTTGGTATTTAACAGTAGCTTTCCATAAATAGGTCCAAAAATCTTAATTGCATAAAGCTGCTGCTATTTGGTTTTTTTATATCTCCATGTCTGTGTGTACAGACAGTATTTCAGTAAATACCTGCATCCTTAGGATGAAAATACCCTGAATTATCTTTGCAGTCCATTATTTCTGAAAAATCAGGTGCTTGAATCATGTTTAGCTTGGAAAGCCCTTAATTCTTGTAGCACTAATGACTGGATGTTTATCAAATGAGTGGCAGTTTTTAGTATAAGTTTTCCTTAGCTATCTGCCTTTAATAGGGAGCATCATAAAACCTGTTGATAGTAGAAGGTGGCAGATGCATCTAAGAGAGGTTTTTGAAGTGTCATCTTCAAGTTGTGCCAGGGGAGGTTTAAATGGGATATTCGGAACAATTTCTTCACTGAAAGGGTTGTCAGACCCTGGCCTAGGCTGCCCAGGGCAGGGGTGGAGTAACCATCCCTGGAGGGTTTAAGAGCTGTGTAGATGTGATGCTGAGGGCCACGGTTTAGTGGGCATGGTGGTGTTGGCTTGGTAGCTGAACTGGAGGATCTTAGAGATCTTTTCCAACCTTAATGATTCAATGATTCTGTGATTGACGGCGTGGGACCAGCTCTGGAAGAGGAAGGTGTTGCTGCTGTAGTGGAGGGGTGTTTGAATACCTTCTGCATGCTCATGGTAGCTGACTTCTTGCTTTGTTTCATGTAGGTGATTGGAAAAAAAGGAGAGAAGAGGTGCTATTTATTTTTTTTTATGTGCAGGTGAAGGCTACAGAGAGGAAGGTGCTGGTTTCTGAGCCAAGATGAAACACTGGGCTGAGCGTTGTGCTTTGTTCCTTACCCTTGCTCAGAGGCACAAACAGTTTGGCCACAGCTGCTTGATGTTCAGGAGTTGGTAATGATTTTGTGTCCATAACTGGGTGCTGGAAGTGAATCAGACCATAGAGAAGACATTTTTGATCAGGCACAGTGTTTTCTAAGTGTTATAAAAAAAATGTGTGCGTGATGTGGCTGTATTTAAAAATGTAGTACATCTGTTAAGAATTTAATTCTTTCCAAGATTTTAGGAGGTGACAAACTTGGAAATTGTCTTAAAATTTAGATGAAGTTGGTTTTTTTTTTTTCCAAGTAAGGATATTTGCCTGCTCTGCTTCTGCACTTCCCAGTGTTTCTTTGAAATACTGTATTTGATAAACATTTCAACACTTTGCCAGGTTGGATGGGGCTTGGAGCAACCTGGTCTAGTGGGAGATGTCCCTGCCCATGCAGGGGTTTGGATCTAGATGGTCTGTAAGGTCCCTTCCAACCCAAACCAGTCTGGAATTCTATGAAAATAATGAACTTGTGTGAATTGTTCTGCTGTTGTCATGGAGTTTTGGGGGGTTGGATTGTGCTGACTGTCTGTTTGTTACTTGTCTAATCCATTTGGAGTAAAGGATTTGTTAATTCTTACACTGCTTAGCAGGTGAAGGAGTTGGATCATGCCCCACCAGTGCTTGGTGCAGCTTTTGAGACACTAAATCTTCTCATTCAAATGGCACTCGGTGTTAAAGTTTGCAGTTAGAATTGTTTCCTTGCAAAGAAGAGCTGGTTGTTTTTAATAGCAGAATTATTGATCTGTGGAAATAAGGTGATTATTAAATGTGATTTTTGGGACATTATGGTAACACAACAGTCTGTGTCTGGAAAATACATAATGCTCAGTTCAGGAACTGCAGTTAATATACGTTGAGTATGCCTGTAGTTTATTTAAAGAGAACTTTAAATGTAGCAAATGATTTTCACAAACCTCCATAAAGCAGAATGGTGTTCTGAAGGGCCTTGCAGCTGGATTGAGGGGATTCAGTATAAATGAACACAAATTACTAGAGGCAAAGCTATAAACACAGACTTGGGGATCAGGAGGAGGATGGCTGGGAGTATTTAGAAGAGATTTTATTGCCCTTTCAATCCATGTGTAAAATTACAACTCTGCTGCAGTGACTATTAGAAAATGATCTTCTGGAAAATTATCCAGTGAAGTGTAGCCAGTATTAGATGGTTATCGAGGAGGTTCATCCTTTGATCTTTATTTATACTGAGGCACTTCTCAGACAAATGCCTTTCCTTCAAGAAAGCTTAAAATAAATGTCTTGCTTTATTGACATTTAGATCTTTTTATACTAATATATAGTTGAGCTGTAACAAAAGGAGGGTGAAAGTCTTACTCTCTAGCATTTCTCTTCTCCCTTGTCAGGGGATAAAAATCTACCACACAAGCTGGAAAGATCATCAGGTATTTGAATAACTAGTGTGGATTAAATGTGTCTTATTTGCATGTGGATACTGTGGTGAGAGGGAGCCAGGTGCTTGGGTTTAAAACTCTGTCTGGAGTCCCCATCATGAGTTTCCTAATGGATAAACTCCTCAGTAGCTGTGTAGCTGATTCCTGAAAACCATTGTCTAGACACTGGGCTGGCTGAATGTATTATTTTTCTGATGTGCCCATTCATTAATTGTTAGAGGAGGTAAATCATCCCTAATCCAGCTCCAGTTATAACTGTTGTCAGGTGTCGGGGTGTTTGTGCTTTGCAGTGTTCCTGCTAGCTCCAATAAAGCTTCTGGAATAGTTTACTTCAGTTACCTGTTCTGTGAAGTTTCTGTTGCTAATGTAAGAGGGTTTTTTTATGTGAAGCTTGCCAGACATGTCCTGAAAATGTGAGCAGGGAGCACTGGCCTGCTGTAACTGGCATTTCTACTGTACATTCTACTGTGTGACTCCTAAAACCAGGTTTAAATCCCTATCAGTCAGACTTGTGTTCACTTCTGAAATGTATTTGTGGTGGAATGAGCAGCAGCAGTTCTGATATGTGCCCGGGGGGGGAAATGAGCTCATGTATTGATAAGAAGCTGTGCTAGTGCTTTGTTGACAATGATTCCCAAAATGCTGTATTTGAGGTTTGTCTAGAAATTCAGGTGCTTGCTGCTGAGGTGGAGTTAAATAGATTAAATAATGTGTAGTTAAAATTACTGTTATTGTTCCATGGGATACAGGGTGTATAGCTTGATAATTCTCTCTTGGACACTGTCTGCAAATAATCTTTTCCTGCTGAGATGGGAATATTTTCTCATCTCCTGTCATGGTCCCACATTTTCTACCTCTAGCATTTTTCTCCCCATGTTGAGTTAAGGGGGCAAATAGGGGAGAATTGTACTTTTTAGCATGACAGTGTAAATGATGATTTCTCTTTCTTACTGCAATGGTACAGTAGTTCCAGAAGGGTGAGGATTTTTAAGTGACATTTATTTGGGAGGAAGGACGTGATTCTTTAATGATCTAAAGTTTTCTGATGCTTCCCAATGTTTGGGGTGATTCAGGCTGTTTCCTGAAACAGATGTAGCTGTTTGGATCTCTGACCAGCCCAAGCACCCACCAGCCCCAAGGCCAGGCATCCAAAACAGCCGCACAGATCATTCCTTAACCTCTCCTTAAGCTGCTGATGTTCCCCTCAATACACCCAGTGCTTCTGCAACAATTTAAGGACAAGGCTTCTTGCTCCCCCTTCTCTCCACCAGCAGCTCCCACCAAGCCCAGAAACCACAGCTCTCTCTCCCACACAGCTTTTTACTCCAGAGTAAAACAACTGCACCCCCTTTGCTCTGACCATCCTGGGTTCTCTCTAAAGGACTCTCTCCTTTTGGTACACAATTCTTTTTGTGTGTTTCTTCCTATTACTGAAACAAAATTTATGGGATTTAAGGACTAAACAAGAAACAACCTTCAAAAACTAATCTAGGTTAGTTTCCTACAGATCTCGACTTCTTGCATCTTCTCACACACTGTCATTCAACATCCCTTTGATTTTTCACTTCCCTACTCCTTCCCTGTTTTCATAGAATCACGGACTGGTTTGGGTTGGAAGGGACCTTAAAGATCATCCAGTTCCAACCCCCTGCATGGGCAGGGACACCTCCCACCAGCCCAGGCTGCTCCAAGTCCCATCCAACCTGCCTTTCAACACTGCCAGGGATGGGGCAGCCACAGCTTCCCTGGGCAACCTGGGCCAGGGTCTCACCACCCTCGTAGTGAAGAATTTCCTCCTAATATCTAACCTCAATCTCCCCTTTGCCAGTTTTAATCCCTTCCCCCTTGTCCTCTCCCTCCCTGCCCTTGTCCCAAGTCCCTCCCCAGCTTTCCTGGAGCCCCTTCAGGCACTGGCAGGTGCTCTAAGGTCTCCCTGGAGCCTTCTCTGTTAGTTCAGCAAAAAAAAAATAATGATGTTTTGGGGGCTTATTTTGCTTTTAATATGAAGGCCTTTGGATGCTGCAGCCATCTAAAATGCCAAGAGAGGAGGTGAGTGTCTGTACACACTGGCTGTCAGGGGAGAGCTGCCTGGGCTGCAGCTGGTGTCCCTGGCAGGTAGATGTGGCACTCCGGGTCCTTCTTGCCTGTGCCTGAGCAATCTGGGTGTTATGTCTTCTCTTTCTGTGCTTATCTCTGTTCTCCTTGACCAGCTAAGTCCAATTCCACCTCAGTTATTCCACCTCAGTTGGCAATGCCGGTGATCCCTGCTCTGAAGGTGGGTTTGTTGTGGGTACGCTTGGGTGATAAGTTTTAGTGATTAGAGATGTATTTGTTGTTGGAGTTGATTCTGCTCTGCTCTGCAAGCCTTGCCATAACATTTCCAGGTCTGTTGCACTGGAAACTTCACTCACATTGTCTAAACTTGCAAAAACAAAGCAGACATAACTATATAGAAGGGTTGTGAGAGCTGTTCTTGCTGTGTATTTTCCCAATTGATGTTGCAAACAGTAAGATGAACATGCAAAAAAAGGTGATTTGGTTGAAATTCTGAGCCATGAATAGTAAGAGATCCATTTCCTCTGCAGCTTTGTGTAAACAAAGGCATGTGTGTCATGAAACATTCTCAAATATTTTGTCCTTATTTCTTTCATATCTACTAGTACAATTGTACAGGCTTGCTTATTGATAAGCAGGGAAATATCAAGTTACTCGTATCACAGATTAAGAAAATAAACATGGATTGAGAGAAAGGTGACAAGTGATGGAAACAATCACTGTATGTCAGAGAACATTCTCTGAGGTCGGGGGGAGCCTTTATTACCAGTTAATGACTTCACTGGTTATTACTCCAGACTTAATGTCTCTCTCAGCTATGAAGGAAGACATCACATCATTACTTTAATATCATCTTAGCAGTTGTCTCCTTGCAATTAGCTACAGGGAGACTAAATAAATACACCTTAGAAAAAAAATGTGACTTAAGATCAAAATATCCTTAGGGGAGGATCACTTCAGGGACTGTTTTTAGGTACCTAAAACTTGAGACTATATTTCCCCATTTTGGTTTTGTATGGTGTTTTGGTTGGGAGTTTTTGTGGTTAGTTAGTTGTTTGTTTGTTTGTTTGTTTTTTAAATCAGTTCTGTTTATTTTAATAACCAGGAAAATTGTTGCCTTGAACCAGTATATTTTTAAGGGTCTCTAGAAGTTTTAGGGATGTGCATTGTTTATATTAATCCATTTTTACCAGGGTTTTTATCAAAAAATTTATTTGCATCTGTTTTATTAGTTTTTAAATCTCATTTTCTTGTGAAAGTGGGCCATGTCTCATATGGAAAGGCTGCCAGTGTATGTTTATCTCCAGTTTCCTCCATAATTTGTTCTCTCTGAGTTTGAAATTTGAGTCTTTTATTTGGTTTTGTTCAAGTCTGGTGCAGCAGTGCCAGATCTAATGATGTAAATTGCCCTTTGTAACCTCCTCCCAGCTTAAACCTTCAAAACTTTCTCAAGTCTTGACCTTACCCAGGCAATGCCCTGTGTTTAGTTTGCAGGTTGAAACCACAGGAGGAGCAGTGTCCCTAAGTTTAGGTTGGAAGGCACATTCAAGATCATGTAGTCCAACTCCCCTGCCATGGGCTCGCATGGATCTGTCTGCGGAGTGTGGAAATAAAGATTTAAGTTCAGATTGGGGAAAAAATCAAAGACTAAATGTATTTTCCTCTCCTCACTGGGGCTGTTTCACTACATAGGAAGCTGTGTGCAGCAGTCTGAAGTCCCTACATATTTGGTACCACACATTCCCAAGATGCACCAGGAAGGAATCATGGCCTGTTTCTCCAGTCTTCCACGTGTCTGGGGTTGATGTGATTGGGAAAGACCTGAGATTTAATCCAATAAATTAAATCCTGCCTATTGACAGAAAGGAGAAGGTTTTAATTTTTTCCATCCAGCTGCCAGATGCAGGTTTGATTCCAGTGTCTGGTGCAACTGAAGGAGTGCAAAGCTGAAGCAAAGGGAGTAAATTAGGTCATAGGAGTAAGTTGCAAGAGTAGGATGGTTGGACACATCAGCAGATCTGGTGGACAGGCCTTCCTTGCTGGACTCCAGCAGATCCACTACAGGGGTTTACCACTTCCTTCAGTCTCTTATTTTCTTCCTTGCAGTTGTCCAGTTAATGTGCCCATCAGGACAGGATTCTGAAAGGAACAGCCAAAAACTTGATTGGAAAGAGCCAGTCATCCTCTTAATTGTATATGGGCCACGATTTGGAATGTTATGCAGTCTTGCTGATTTGGCAGTGAATCTTCAGGCCCTTCATTCTTCAAAACCCACTTTAGCTGTTTTTAATAACATGGACATTTAAAGATGGAAGTGGCAGAGCAGCTGAGCCCCCTCGTTGGTTCCCTTGGAGGAGGGGAGCCCATCTCTGGTGGATTGGGAAGTGCCCACAAACCTCCTTCAATCCAACTGGTTTATTTTAACTCTGGATTGATGGGATTTACAACAGAGCAAACCAGAAAGTGAGTAATGCAATATCCTATCTGGAGAATCTCTTTTGCTCTTGAAAATGAGTACTAGGAAGGGCAGAACCAGGATGACAGGGAAGAACAGCTTGCCCAGGGAGAAGAGCTCTGATGGATGAAGCTGGAGGGTGCTCAGCGCCTTCTGACCCACAGACCACAGCCACCAGCTCCATGGGCCATAAAAGGAAACAACATTTCTTGTCAAAATACAGCTGCCCAGGCCGTTCACTTTCTGGGAAAAATGTCCAGTAACTGCTGATCCAGCCTTGTGATGGGCGGATCAAAAGTATAAACATTTACTTACTCCTAACTAGAATTCTTGGCTTTTCAGAACCCATAGGGCAGGGGGATAACCTAAGGCTGCCGACTGATGAATGGTCACCATGGAGCAATGTAAAGCCCAGGCAGAGGTTTAAAGTTCAAAACAGTTTGCTTTTCTTTTTAAAAAGTCTTTTATGTGGAGGAATGTAACAAATTCATTGTTTGCCAAAGTCGTGCACCTTTGTGTCATTTTTTGATTAAAAGTAGCCAAATATCTTTTTCCCTTATACAATAATTTAAATGATAACACTTATTTCTGAGGGAATTTTCAATTTCTGCAAGCTCTTTAAATGGTGCAAGGAAGTGCTCTGCTGCTATTCAGTGTAAACTGAGTGGAAAAGTAAATATTTAAGGCTGACATATCAAAGTATATATAGTGGTTACTGTGTGTAAGGTTTCAATTGTCAAAATATTTGTAGGAGTCTGTTAGTATGCACCGTTGCTTGTTAAGCTGGCAGTGTTTTCTAAAAGTTGCATTTGTATTTTGGAAAATGTACCTAAAATTGGTCACAGGTAGGTCTTGGAGAGCCCTCAGATCCCTGGTGTGTTTGTCACACGAGGTCTGATTGGCTTGTCAGCAAACACAGATTGATGGGCAGGGAAGTCTTATCATTCCCAGAGGTTTATCCAGGTACTACAGGCTGGGTTCAGAGCTGTCTAAAGCAAAACCAAGGGAAATAATCAGGCGAATGGAACTGGCTTCATCACACACTGGTGTTGAGTCAAGTCAAAGGTCAGGGCTCTGCCCGGCATGTGCAGTATTCCCTGGGGGAGCTTCTTCAGGGGATGCTTGTGTTGCCCTTTATTAGGGCCTGTTAATTAACTTTAGTCATCTCGGGCATCTCACTAGGCCAGTGGAGTTTGGTTTTGCTCCCTCTCTTTGGAACTTGATCTTTGGCACTCGTTTTTGGCAAGAACAGGGTATTTATGGTACCCTGTGTCTTGAGGTTTCTTGTCCTGTGGCCTCAGCTGCAGGACTCATCCCTTGGATTTCCCATTCTAGTGGATTTAAGGAAGATTGTTGTTTTAGCACAGTTCTTGTGTTTAGCAGTAATTATGCAAGCTTTGCTGTATCCTCTCTGTGTCATCAGGCTGGCTGGCTTCCTCCTGGGCACAAAACCAGTGAGATGGGAGCTTTCAGCCTGCTCTGACATTGCACAACAGCTGTACCTACTTAAAGCTGAAGTTTAGCTCAGGCTGAGCCAACCTGACATTTGAACTTAATGTTTCACATGTTTTACTTTAAAAGCAATACTATAGGAGGTGTCCCTCTGTTGAAAAAGGGCTATTCTGATAACAGGTAATGTTCATCTGGAATTTGATAATTATACCTAAATCTGCTTTAGAAAGTTTATATTTTGTATGTAGAACATGTTTTTACTAAAAGTCTTGTAAAAGGGAATAGTGTGAGAGATGCTTCTAAATTTCAGCTTTTCCAGCTCTTTCAAATATTGAGTTTTAAAGGCAAAAATTCAGTCTTGGATTGCAGAGCAGAATGTAAACACACAGGAGCCTTTCAGAGTGTGTTCTTACCTTTCTGAAGGACCAGAATAAATGAATTTGCCAGTGATGCTCACAGCTCTAACTGTTAATTATCACATCCTCCATTGCTGCTGCTGCTGTCTTTGTCAGCTGGTGCTTTGTCTTGCTTGTTCTGTCTTTAATACTGAGTCATATTTTGAAGTCGTGGTTTGGAGCTGCCTTTCCAGGACCATGAGCTCTATGTTGCATTTCTTTCTCTAGTGGTGACTTTTTTTTGGTGGCAACTCACATCCCCTTGTCCTCCTTCTGAGCTACCTGAAGGCTTCACAGAACAGTGGGATTTTTGGTCACTTTTAAGGGCACCTGGAGACCTTAGTAGCTTTGTGTAGCAGCACAGGCACAGCAGGTGAACAACTTCTGCTGTGACATGCCTGTCCTTGTCTAGGGATTAAAAAATTGATGGTAAAGGTGTTTTTGAGCCACTGGCTGGGTCCAGCAAGAGGGGTTAAGGGCAACTGCTTTCATTTAAGGATGATCTGAGAACTGGAGCAGCTCTGCTCTGGAGCTAGGCTGGGAGAGTTGGGGTGTTCAGCCTGGAGAAGAGAAGGCTCCAGGGAGACCTTAGAGCACCTTCCAGTGCCTGAAGGGGCTCCAGGAAAGCTGGGGAGGGACTTGGGACAAGGGCAGGGAGGGAGAGGACAAGGGGGATGGATTAAAACTGGCAGAGGGGAGATTGAGGTTGGACATGAGGAGGGAATTCTTTGCTGTGAGGGTGGTGAGAGCCTGGCCCAGGTTGCCCAGGGAAGCTGTGGCTGCCCCATCCCTGGCAGTGTTGAAGGGCAGGTTGGATGGGGCTTGGAGCAGCCTGGGCTGGTGGGAGGTGTCCCTGCCCATGCAGGGGGTTGGAACTAGATGATCTTTAAGGTCCCTTCCAACTGAAACCATTCCATGATTCTATGAGAGTGAGTAATCTGCTTGTCACAGCATTAGGAAAGGCAACTGGGAAAAACACAAGCATGTCCTCCAGTAACGTTAGTAGTTGTGTTGTTTGTTGACTGAATTGTATCAGTAATTTTTAATCATTGAAAAATAAATAGTTTGTAAAAGCTTTTGTGGCAAAGAAAGACAAGTCTCCAATTTTTTCAGTAGTTGTTCAAATATGTGCAGTGAAACCTGGTCATACATTTAGCAATAAACACTTGCTGTTTACTGCTGATGAAAATCAAGACCATTCCTTTAAGTGCTCTAAAACCAACAACAAAAAAAAACCCTCTTGTTTATATAAACAAGATTGGTGCAACAGAGATATAGGCTGCAGCAGAATTAAGTCTGTATTCAGGATATGAATATACTTAAATATTTTCTTTTCAAATCAGGCTTTTAAAAGTACTATCTGATGCCCTAGCTTATTATATTTAGAAGCCTAAAAGCTTTGTTCATATGCTCAAATGTGCTGTGCTGATCCTGCAATACAGATAACTGAGGCTGTTTAACACTGAGCAAGAGTCTCATCTTACCAGCTATCCTCATACAGATGTCTTCTCTCCTCCAGTTGCTCTGCTGCGTTTTGTGCAGCCTTCTGCTACTTTTCCTTCTCACCAATTCAGTAATGTGTTGGTTTGCTGTCACTGACATACCTGAATCCACATCTGGAAAGTGTGGAAGAGTCAGGTGGCCCTGCAGCCTGTAGTGCAGCAGGAGGGTCCCCAGCCTCGCTGTGCAGGGGGTGAGGTCTGGTTGTGGTACTGCAGGACTCACCACAAGCTCTTTTTTGCCCCCTCTATTTCTTTTTAATCACTTCTGCAGACTGCTCATGTGCTATGTTTTAAACATCTTCGTGTATTTCAGGCCACGTGGCTGTTAGGAAATGATCTATCCAAACTCATCTGGATAGTAACTGTAAGGTGTACATTTATATCCCATTTTACATCTTGCAGCTTGGAAATCCTATCAGTAATTGGTTAGGAATGTTGTTCAGGGAGGGTAGATGTAGTACAGTCAGGTCTCTGAAGGTGCTTATTCCCTTTCTATTGCTAAAAAGTTGCATTTTGTCCCTCACCTCAGAGCTCAGAAAGGACCAGCCTGCTTTGTAACCTAGGAGTCACTGATGTGCCTCCCATGTATAATCATATTTCTGCCTTCAGTGGTGTTAGCTCCAATATATTTGTGTCATTTATAAAGCTCCAACACCAACAGGTTTTACAGGTGGTATGTAGTTAATTCTTATCCCATGATGCTATCTTGATCAAATGCTTAATTTCTTTTATTGCCTGAGAAATGCTAAGTGCTAATTTATGATGCAGTTCCACTCAGGTTGAATTGGAATTTTATGTGTGTGTCACTTAACAACAGATGCTTTGGGGGGAGTAAAGACTCCTATAATTAGATTTGGCATATGTTTTCATGAAAGGTGAAATAGTTTGCATGCTTCTCAGATAAATATTTTCTGTAGCCCTTATTTATAATAAGGGTAAACAATTGAACATGTCAGCTCCAAGTCCTACATGTTTAGTGTAAGCTGTGGCTTTTGGAACACATACCCTTGTGATGCGAAAATATTGAGTCCTTTCTAATTTTGTTGTTGTTTTAATACTCCAGAAAAGGGAAAGATCAAAGTGCAGCCTGTTCTTTCCTGCCCTTCTAGATATACAAAACAGCTGCAAAGCACAATCAACTATTGTAGCGATATGTGCCCGAGGTCTATAAATAGATATAAAGCTTCAGGCTTGAGTTGTGCTGCTGGAGAGGCCAGGGGATTTTTGCTTGGGGTTACTAAACATTCCCTCACTTGTTTTGTGGTTTAGAACCATAATTTCCTAGGCTGCAATATTCCAATTAAATTAGAGTTCAAAATCATTTTACCATGAAGGTTTGCATGACTTCACTGTTTGCAGTTCTCATTCCCTGTTTTTTTTTAATCTCTTTTTTTTTTTCCCCCCAACACACAAGAAATTCTTCACCATGAGGGTAGGAAGGCACTGGAATATGTTGCCCAGGGAGGCTGTGGAAGCCTGGAGGTGTTCAAGGGCAGGTTGGATGAGGCTTGTGCAGCCTGGGCTGGTGGGAGATGTCCCTGCTCATAGCAGGGGGGTTGGAACCTGATGATCTTGAAGTCCCCTTCTAACCCAAACCATTCTATGATTGTATAATTTTGCAGGTTTCTAAAGGAATAGAAATACAAGAGCTAAGTTGTTTTATCAGAAGGATATAGCTGTGATGAATGGCCTAAGTGGGAAGCTGAGGTGGGCACCAAGAGTGAGAATCTGAATGATGTTTCTTGAAATTGGGGTCTGGACCCTCCTTCAACCTGGAAATGGGTAGTGTGGTGGTGATAAGGGCTTTGTGTTCTTTTGAACTGGCAAGTAGGTGGCTGCTGCAAGTACCCTCTGCCTTGCTGGGCAAGAGAGAAGTGAAATCTGCATGGCTCATATTTAGAGCTGTTCCCAGATTTTTAAATTCAATATGCTGCCTATTTTTTGTTCATCATGCGAGAGCTGTTGAGAATGTGCGAGCTAGGGACTTGTTAGATGATGAGAGGAAATCAGTGTCTTTGGCAGAAGTAAGGTGTTGGAGATAATTTGGCTTTTGAATATCCAGGATGTGAAGGAGACTTGAAGCTGCTCAGCTCCTTTCTGAAAAAGCTATTGATTCCTGTTGCATTTCAGCAACATTAGCACCTCCCAACATCGGCCCTGCTGTCCTGCTTTAAATTTAAATGAGCAGGAGTGATAAAAATAACTACTTTAGCATTTAAAATTGGCACTTTTCAGATGTAACCTTGGTGCTTTGAGTCTGGGGAACCAGTTCATCTCTTGAGTCTTTCTTCTTTCAATAACAGGACTGGAAACTTGGTTTATCACTGTGTAATTTAGAAGGTCTTGGCCCTTATAGGCAACTCTCTGGTGTTTTGTGAAGCTTTCAGTGCATAAGTGCAATTCCTATGTATGTGGTATTGGCCATGGACTCAGTGGTAACACAGAGTTCTTTTCTTACTCGAAAGGAGATCTTCAAATTGAGAAGCTCCTGCTCTTTGCAGAGAGGAGGCAGACCAAAGCTGTGTACCAACACTGGATGGCAAGTAACTCCATCTCAGTGATCACCAGGATTTTATCTCTTCAGCTTCAAGAAAACAGACCATTTCCAAAGCACAGTGGGGAGGAGGAAGCACCAAGCCTTGCTTTCATGCTGAGACAGTTAGGAGCAGAGAGGATTCCTTCCTCCAAAACCCCTGCAACTGATCTGTGTGGAGGCAGGCATAGCAGAAGAGGCTGAGAGAAAAGTCAGTCTCCTGCCCCCTCCCTGCAGATTGTGTGGAGGATTTTGGCTGTTTTGCAAGAAGTTGGGCTCGCTCTTAGTCTATGTTTTGGTGCATCTGTGCATTTGTCCTCCTTTTTTTCAGGAAAAATATTCCAAACTGTGATTACAAGTTTGACTTGTGCCGATCCAGAGATGTGCAGATCCATCTGGTTACAAACAAAAGTAGAGGGAGGGAAAGGAACGTCTTCTGTTTTCATTTTCAAAAGAGTGCAACACAGGGGTTCCTCTGGAGACACTGCTGCTAGCAAGGCATGGATCTGTGCTGCACTGCTTGCATCCCTGGAGGTGCTGCCAAAGGAAGATGGTGGCCACCAAAAGGGTTGGAGTTGCAGCAGCACCACTGCGAGTGCTCTGGGGGCACAGTCCATGGGGCTGTCCTCCTTTCACCTTCTGTCACAGATTTAAAGATGATGAAGAGCCCTTTGGGGAGGTCAGTGGATTCTTTGATTTGGACTAGAAGATGACGATGTTCTCTAAGTTTCTTTTCCCAGAAAAGAGCATATAAATAAGCATTTGAGAAGAGCTGGCTTCTCAGGGCAGGTTCTGTATTGCATGCTCATCTCTTTTGGGATCAGCAGGCTCCAGCATCTTTGTCCAGCATTAGGCAACAATGGACTTAGCCTTACTTCAGTACCCAGTGTTTTTCTTCATTTGCTCTTGGGAGCAGTGGCTATTCTGTGCCTTCCTGAAATACTGTTTATTTCTGTGAGATCTGATTTGGTTGTTACGGGCCCCTCAGTTGAACTCCTGAAATCACCTTGTTATCTTGGACAAAGTGTAGCTCTTGTGATAGTCCTCACAGCAGTTCCCTGTTGGAGTTGGCAAGCTTTTCCTGAACTTGCTGTACCCTCCGGTAGACAAAGTGGCAATCTAAAAGCAACACAGGCTTCACACCAGAAGATCAGATTCAGTCTTTGCTGAGCACAGCTACATTTTTATATATTTTTTCTTCTTACCTCCAGGCTCCTGAGCTTGCTGGTTTTCCTCAGGAAGAAAGTGCAACCACCCTGAATGTGTGCACCATGCAGCTCTGACTGAAAAGACAAATGCTTTGCTTGTGCTCTGGTGCTAATGGGAGAGCAGACTTAAAATAATCAGATTTCTTCTAAAGTAAACAACTTTTATGCCTCTGACAGAAGAGATGAAAAGCACGCCTCCTTTTCAAACCCGAGCTTGCTCCTTAAGGTTGTGGCAGCTTCATAAATTTCATTTAAAAAAATAATTTAAAAATTCTATATGCTTCATACGAGATTCTTTTTAAGAGACAGTCTGAATTCCACATTCTGTATATTATTTGTATTCTCCAAACAGGGCACCCAGCTGTTGTGTAATACCTTCTGTAGATGCTTGAGACTCAGTGGAGCCCTCCAGTAACCATTAGACAAGTATTTCCTTTCTCAGCTGTAAGTTTATACGCTCCCTTTCCAGTTTCCCAAGTGAACTCTTGCATGAAATTCTAGTGGCCTGGATCAATGAGAAATTAAAGGATTCTTTTTTGGACTAGGCAGCTAATTGGGGAAAAAAAAAAAAAGGCACATTGATTTATATAGGTTCAGCACAAAACCCCCTCCTTTTAGGTTGGAATTTGTGCTCTGCAGGAGGATGATGCTGTCCATTTTGAAGCTTCATTTTCCTCAGATGTGAATGGAGGTTTCCAGCCAAGGGAAGTGTCTCAAGTGGAACAGCAACTAGTGCTGTGCTTGTAACCTGGTGGGTCTTTCTCTGTTAGGCAGAACTTTTTGGCTTGATTTTATTTCTCTGTAGAAGTGATCATTCCATAAGCTCCAGTGGAAGACAGCTGTGTTAGCAATATACACATCAATATACATAGAGTTGATTTTCCTGGTGTTTTTAAGCTATCCTGTGCTGATGCTTCCTAAGGGAGAGAAATCTTTCACTTCTAGATGATACCCACAGCACTGACATGCCTTTCTCTATATTAAAATTTTATTTTCCCAATGTATTTGTTTAAATTCAACCTTTTAATAAGTAAACATCTAGTGGGAGGTGTCCCTGCCCATGCAGGGGGTTGGAACTAGATGGTCTTTAAGGTCCCTTCCAACCCAAACCAGTCTGGGACTCTATGAAACTCTGGTTAAATGAGTTTGTTAACAAAGCTTTTTAGGTTTAATCATTTGGGTGGGTAGTCTATTTGGACATAAAATCCTTGTATAATTTTTTATTGCTGGTTAAGGAAGAAGAGTGGCAAGACCACCAGGAAGAATGAAGTGCAGTCAGAAGCCTCCCCAGGAGGAGGGAAAAATGCACATAGAGTTGAGATCTCCCCGTGCACGAAAATGATGTGAAAACTGAAATATAGACTTGTGTAGCTGTGGTTTTGATGTTAGTGTCAGGGAACTGAATCACCTGTGAACTTGTCTGTAAGCTCTGAGCTCTGTTTAAAACCATTTTGTGGTATCAGTGTTTTTCATTTCATTCTGTTGGTTGGTTCATTGCTGTTTCCTTGCAAATTGAAGGGAGATTGAACACTGTCAAATTTTCTGCTTTGAAACTTCCTGTGCATCTCTGAGTCTTGCAGCTGCCTTGCTATACTCTAGATACACTGTTGCTCCTAAACCAGCAAGAGATAATACTAATTATATCAGGGTGATGGCAAAAAGTGTCAGCAGTTGGATATAAAATGCTCCCTTTATATAAAATAGTATATGCCAGTGTGAGGGTAACAAAAAGCATCTTTTCTTTCTCATTCATATAATCTCATGGTGTTTCTTAAAGATTTTTTTTTTAAAAAAAGAATTGTTTGTTCCCAGGTTTTCAAATCCCCACTTTTTAACATGAGTAAGCTGAAACCACTGTGATTCATCATGTTTCTCAGAAACCTTGATCCCTAACCCCAGGGCAAGAGAAATCCCACAAAATACTTGCTTCTTCATTGAGGAATTTTGTTTTTGAACGCTTGGATCTTCAAATAAATCATGAAAGACTTCATTAGGCAAAGGGATTTGCTAGAGTTACAAAGAAATTGGACTAGGGAGGTGCCCCTTCCAGTTCTAGGAGTTCTGAAATGGCAGCAACAGCACAGAGGCAGATCCAGGGGTTGGGGAAATATTTATCCTTTGGTTTTCTTTCAGTTTTGTTTCTGTGCTTTCACTTGATTTTTTTAAAGTCTCTTTTTAGCTTTTTTTTCCATAGGTATAGATACAATTAAATATACCATTTTCACAAGAATCTTCTTCTGGAGACCTGAAATGTGATATGAACTTCTCCCAATGTCCTTTTACACCTTCAATGTGATTAGGAGACTTCTAATAACTCCACATCTAAATGAGAAGGGACTTAAGTTATGCAGGTTCAGCACAATGCCAGCCCAAAGCACCAAAAATCAAGCTGGAGGGGGGCTGATCCCCTAATTTCCATAGATATCTGGGCCTATTTTTATAGGTACCTTGCAGGCTCCTTTCTTGCTGTGTGTTCCAGCAGAGAGGCTGGAAAAAGAGAACAGCCTTTCATGCTGTGTATGCTGATCTCGTGGTTTCATACTCTGAGGGTGCCCAGGCACTACAGGGTGGAGGATGAGGCAGGAATTTGCATGGACTAAAGTTAGTTTTCCTGACAGAAACTTCCTGGCAATAAAGCCATTATGTGGCATCATTTAGCTACAAAGAAGGCTTCACCAAGAAGCACTTTCCCCCCCCGTTTCCTTAAAAAATGTGAAGTATTTGACATATCCCACAACTGCTGTCTCTGACATCAGTTTATCAACAGATTAGTCAGGGTAGTTGGCTCTCTAGCATGCAAGCAGAGCAGAAACATTATTTGTGTTGTATTTTGTGTTAGATATGAGATGGATTTTCCTAGGAGACTGGCTGCATCAGCTCACCAGTAGATTAACTGGAGGTGATAGTGGGCCAGTGTCTTGTGGTTTTGGTTTTTTGAGAGGAGATGAGTTTCTGTAGTGAACTATCTATTTCTACCAGCTCAGAGCCCACTGATTTTCACCCTGGTTGTTTCTGCATTCCAGACACATTCCTGTACTCCCCAGTAATAGCTCTCAGCCTGAGGGAAGTTTGAAATGTAATCGGCTAGTTATTAGCACGAAGTCTGAGAATGTTTTTGCAAAGGATGAAGAAATTAAATATGGGATGTGAGCTGATGGAGGAGCTGGTTGTTGGGGGCTTGCTTTGGTGTGAAGCAGGTTTGGTCCCAATGCAGAGAAGAGTAAGAGCTGATTTATGGGATATTCAAACCTTGGAACAACAGAAATGCTGATTTATTTATTTATTTCCCCCACATCTGTTTTATGTCCCTTGAAAGACTTCTACTTGCTTGTCAGCCACTGGTGTTAGTATCTCCTTCTGTCTTAAAACCAGATTTGAGTATCAGTGCTGGGCAAAGACTTGTTGCTTTTAATATGAGGTCGACCTCATTTCATACAGAGGGACAAGCCAAAGGAACATGTCAACAGACTTGGCTCTGGAGAATGTTGGTTTAGCTGTATGTTATTTAACTTCATTCACAGCAGGTAAATTTAGTGACATGATGTAATGATGATCAAGCCAACCCATTGAGTAACAAGTGACAAATCTCGATATTCATTTCATCAGGCACTTTACCATTTGGATACATGAAAGAATTCCTTGCATATCTTCTCTATTTTATGGACATGTTTCTTCTAAGTTATGATTAATCAATTATGTTACATGGTCAAGCAGAAGTTGCTAACCTGGATAGTAATGCAGCATCTGAAGTGAATGCACAGGACTAGAGGTAGCATGGTTTAAGTCTTGGCAAAAGATACGAAATTGCTCTAATGCCTCCTGACCCAGGTGTTTGGCTCCTATATGTCAGGAGCTTTGAGTGGTGGGATGAAGACCCTCAGCAGCTACTTGTGTGGTGAAAAGTTTGTTCTCTGTCCTTGTAGTTGGCTGGGTGGGTCATCACTGGTCTTGCCTGTTGTGTTGTCCTGTAGTAGTGAGAGATGCAGCTTGCTTGGCTGGATAGTGGTATAATGGGAGACCACAGCAGGAGATGTCCTAGAAATGCCTTGCTACATTGCTGGTGGTTTTCAGCCTGTTCAGGTTTGCAGACTCCTGTGAGTAGGTGCTTTGCCACACTTAAGAGAGCCAAAGCCAGTTCTCAGCAGGCTCATTTTCCTTGCTTTTCATTTACAGACCCCTAACAAATACTCCGTAAGTCAAGAGTGTGAGGATCACAGGCTGAAAAGTCAAATCAGCTGTTGGAGAAGACTCCTTCAGTGGAGAGGTTGGCTGTGTCTTTCTCATCAGTGTAGCCAGCCAAGAGCACAGCACCCTTTGTGTGCTGGTGGCATCGTGTCCTTGAGGGTCTGCTCCATGTGTAGCAGCACATGGTTGATCTCCCTGGTGGGTTTAATGCCATGTCCCAGGTAAAAGGGATCCCTGTAGACATCCCACCTGGAGTCCAAAACCGTGGGTGCCACATGAAGAGGAAGGGGAGGGTGAACATGTCATGTTAATACTCGAGGTTGAGTGTTATACACAGAGGAAATGGAAGGAATTTCAGAAATGTTTTGACTGGGAGAATAAACATAGCTCTGGAAATATTTCCTTTTTAACTTTGTTTTGCCACTTTCAAATTATTTTTATTTTGGGGACAGATTGTTTGTTTATATATTTTACCAAAGGAGGGGAAATAAACTGAGATGATGATACTCTGCTGGGAGAGACACAACACTCAGTAGCTGTTCTCAGCAGTGGCTCTCCCAATTAATCTTTCCTTTGTGCTAAAAACACAGCAAATATGTTGTGGTTGAAGTCTGCCAATTAAAGCTGTATAGGGATGCATATTTAGGTGGTGGCTGTACTTGGGGATTTCTTCTTCCACCTTAGCAGTGTTTATACTACTGCTGTTATTCAGAAGTGCCTCCTGCAGCAGTTTTATTTGCATTAGTTGTTATTTTTCCGTACTGAATTAGTAACCATTTAAAACTGTCAACCACATGTAAACAAGTGGTGCATAAGTTATGAGTAATGACTTACCTGGAATTAGAACTGCCTGCTTGTATTGCACAAGGGGATGGCAGGGGGGGGGGATTGTGAAATGACTGTGTGGAGAACTGCAACATCATTCCTATTTATCTGGTTCCTTGTAGCCCATTTGAATAAATATCTTGATGCTCGTGTAATTCCCGCAGCGGGCGATGCTGGTGGTGGGGTTGCTGGGTTTGCTGTGCAGCTGGAACACCCGGCTCTGCTCCAGGCCCTCTGCCACGTGATGAGCAACCTTTGTGCAGTTGTGCTGGAGAAGCTGTGCCTGCTCATCATGCAGCTCTTCAGTTCTGACTGAAGAGCAGCAGAGCTTGAATGGGGGGGGAACCCTGATCATAATTCATTTTACCATTTAACAAACACTTGATCCAAATATTAATTCTTCTAACTGTGCTGGTAGGTCTGACGACAGGTGAAAAACTTTTGATCTTTTTCTTTACTTTGAAAACTGATACAGAGATGTAATTAACAAAAACTAATACTGTTTTTAATGCAGGGATTATCACAGAATCATAGAATGGTTTGGCTTGGCAGGGACCTTAAAGATCATCCAGTCCCAACCCCCTGCATGGGCAGGGACACCTCCCACCAGCCCAGGTTGCTCCAAGCCCCATCCAACCTGCCCTTCAACACTGCCAGGGATGGGGCAGCCACAGCTTCCCTGGGCAACCTGGGCCAGGCTCTCACCACCCTCACAGTAAAGAATTTCTATGAGATGCAATTTTTTTTATTTCATTCCTTAAGGACAATTTTTAAATATTCTCTCAGTATGACTTAAGCTAATCAAGTTAGTGAAGCATTGCTCAAGGTAACCTCAGGGAATGTGCTTGAGGAAAAATTCACAAAACCTTCTTTTTGCAGAATATTTGTCTCATTTTTTTCAATCAAGAGTAGAGGGTTACTCGCAGGGTGCAGGAATCATCTTTACAACGAAGCCCCAGTGCAAATAAACAGTTGTGGAGAAGAGCTGGGCAGAGTTTGTAGTGAGATTGAATAGCAGAACCCAGGGGTGTGCATTTTCCTAAGGCCCAGCCAGCCCTTTTCAAAGGGTTGCTTTTATTTACTCACTGCTTTCTGTAAGAGGAAGAGGTGACAAGGAATGTATGTGGATAGCCAACACTGAGGAAAGGTTAAATTCCTACCAGTATGTGAGGGATATTAGAAAACCTGTGAGTTAGTTTTCTTATGTGTGGTGACAAAGATGCCTGAGATGATAGATTTTCATTTTTACTTCAGTGGAAATGTGGGTGCTTGCTGTATGTTTTCAGTATTGCTTGTGCAGTTGCTTGGAAGAAAACATGCTGAAAACTGCTGATGAGAGTGTGGTGTTTGGTTTTTACTTTACCTTTTAAATGTCAGACTGTGAATTTTTAACAATGACCAACCAAAAACCAGTTCCACATGGGGAGCCCACCAGCTCCTGGTAGGTTTGCTGCTCAACTGCTTTGGGGTTCCTTGTGTGGAAGCCCGTGGAGAGCAGTGCAGTTGTACAGCTCTGTGAGAGGGCATAATCAGCCCTAGAATTGCTCTGGCTTAAAGAAAATGCTGATTTAGCATGTCCAATCCAGACTACCTGCATTATGCAAGAGGGAAGGAATTTGCCTGATTGTAGTCCTGTCAACACAAAGAGATTGCACCAGTATAACAAAATAGACTTCTGAAGTCTTGTTTAAATTGGTGCGTGCTCTTGTCTGGATTCTATTAAAAAAATGTTAGTACCAAGAGTCACAATAGCTCGCTTGGTAACCAAGGGCCAGAGAGGGCTCTGGTTGCATCAGACTATTGTTTTTTATTGGAATACTTTCATGCATCCTGCACACTTGATATTAATAATTTCTAAAGTATCACTCAAAAAGGTGGCATCTTCTGGTCCCAAGTGATTTTTTTTTCTGGGTGAGATTTCTAATGAATTTATAACCCTTTCACATCTTTTTAGTTGAAAAATGAATAAATCCCCATTCTTGAGAACCTAGAGCTGACAGAACTACTTAGAGCCTCTCTCTCTTCAACATAAGTTCCTCCTGTGTTTATCAGAGGCTGGTGCAGCCCTCTGTAGCTCCTGAGGTACGCCAGCCAGTATGTGGGCAGAAGAAAATGTAATATATAGGATGTCTTTCTGGAATGCTTGTGGCTTAGTATAATTGTTCCTGTCTAGAGGAGTGGAATTTTTCTTAAAATCCTCATCTGTCCATAGATCTCTGTTGTATAATGCTGCTGTTAAAAGAGCTCCTTTGAAGTCCTTGCCTTGGAGATCTCCCCCGCACAGTTTTCTGATCGCTTCTTTCCCTCCCACAGTAAAATGTAGTTTTAAGTTGGAAACACTTCTTTGTTTATAAGAAAAGGAAGTTTGGGAAGAGTATGCTACATATCCCCAAAGGATTGTTGCAGTCTCTGAGTGATCTGGAATGTCAGAACTTCCCACGTGTGCAAATTCACCAGGGTAACGTTGACAGGTGCCTGATGGAAAGCGTGGATTAAGAGGCTGTATGGGAAGCTACTCCCAAAGGCTTCCTCCATCATCTTGCTGCTTATCAAGCTATCATGGCCTGTCCACTGGCAGTAATTTAATGGAATTCCATTTCAAAGTAGCTCCTGGATTTTGATATGTGGTCCTGAGTTTATAAAATGGAGGGCGGGGCAGAAGTTAAGGTTGGTTATTACCATAGCTATTTTTGAACTTGGAGGAACTTGCTTGTCAATTATGAAGGGGGGGGAAAAAAACCCAAATACAGTTGCATCTTAAATGAGAAACTGGAAGAAAATGTCTCTCTTTAATGTCTTAAAAAGACTTTACTAGGTAGAAATGGCCTCAAGTTGTGCCAGGGGAGGTTTAGGTTGGATATTAGGAGAAACTTCTGCACCAGGAGGCTGATTAAACACTGGCACAGGCTGCCCAGGGAGGTGGTTGAATCACCATCCCTGGAGGTGTTTAAAAGATGTATAGACGTAGTTCTTCAGAAGTATTTTCAGAAAAGGTATTTTGTGGCAGGGATATTACAATTTTTGAAGATTGGAAGAAGCCCCTGGAAAAGCCAGGCCCTGTGCTTAGTTGGCTCTTGCTCAGTTTTGCGTTGCTCAAAATTTTTATTTTCTCTCATCGTGCTTATTTCTTCTCAAGTGTTAAAATTAACACGGAGGGCAAAGGGATAGTCCCTGTGAAAAATAATGCAAATGAGATAATAGCAGATGCTTCTGCATGCATGTAATTGCATTGTGGTATTTGTTTTCACAAAGGTATTACAGAGACCAAGACTGCAGGAGACTTCACGGGAGGAGTGAAGAGTGGGAGTGAAAGCCAGATGGTATCTTTACCAGTTAATCCCAAATACCCTATCCTGGAATTAGGCCCTCTTCTTGCTTTAAATGTAGGGACATCATTTATCTCTTAGGTTTTCTGAGGAATCCATAGGACAGAGATAAACTTTTATCTCTAGCACATCACTACATTTGCTGAGCTTGAAGCTTCCCTTGTAGAACACACTATTTCCCCTGGCAAGACCAAAAAGATCCCAGGCTTGCCTTTTGACTCGCACCTGCGTTCTTTCCTATTAAGCTGTGAGCTGTGTTGGGTGAAAAAGGAGGTCCAAACTCAGTCATTCCAGGGAATGGGCTCATCTGCCCTTTGCTTTCAGGCCATGGGCACTGGCAGAGCCTGTCAGGTAGAACATAAATATGGGCAGGTGTAAACCCCAGCATAGGGATCAGTCTCATTCATCAGCCCGTCTTTTATTTTCCCAGTAGAGTTCAAAATGCAAATGTAAATATATCCCTGACCCAACAGTGGTAGCTAGACCTTTGTATTTGAGCTGCATGTGTGGGCTAGATTTGCCTAGACCTTTCTCTTCCTCTTGGTTTTGTTTGGGTTTTGTTGTTGTTCGTTTTAAATCCCACACAGGTGAGAAGATAGTGAAAGGGGATAGAAGGGGCATAGACCAACAGCCTTCAACTTTATTTCTGCAGCTCAGCTGCAGATGTACATAGTGGGTTTTGGGTACAGGATTCCCCCCTTAAAACTGGCAGACGCTGAATGCCAAAGTTGCACATACGTTGTTGATCAGTATTTTCTAAGCCCACTGTTGTCTGTTGGCTGATCAAAACCCAAGCATTTTGCTAAACAAAAGAGGCATAAGAAAAACAGTGGTTTTCCATAATACAGAAGATGCCTCTGCTTTCTCTGGCTCTTTGCAGTTCAGCTTTGGAGATCTCAAAGATAGGTGTGGGGTTTTGTTTTTTGGGGAGTTTCTTTTGTGTTTTCAGTCTAGAAAGTTCTGCTGCTTGTTATCATTGTTTCTGCTTTCCAGAGACCTAAGATAAGTTGGCTCATAAATTCCCCTTCTAATTTTAGCCATGGGAAATGTTGCTCCATACGTTTTGAAGTGCGTTTCCAGGTGGGCTGGTTTGTTAGGATCCAGGCATTTGGGGTTACGTGCTTTTTATTTGCACTGAACTGGAAGTGGTTTCTATGGGTTAGACAGTGGGACTGGCTTCCTCAGAAATGTAGCTTTGCAGGTTGGAGAAAATGACTTTTATTTTTTGAAAAGTCATCCAGTGTCATCTTGCAGTGTGAGTGACAGAAAATGCCTGTTGGTGTAGAAGAGAGTGCTGTGCTTTTGGTTTCCAGCTAAATTGCTGAAATACCTGGAGTAAAAAAAGCTGAAGTTCAGAACTACAGCAGGACAATTCTGAAGAGTATTTTTAGGGCTTTTTTTAGGAAAAAACCTCATGAAAAATTTTAAGCCACATTCTACATAGCCATTTACCAGACTTGATAGGATACGTCGTGTCTGAGTTTCTTGGCACTTCCACCACTGTTTTTAGGAAGGATGGATGTTATGATTTGAGGGGAGGTGTGTGTGTTAGGTTTTAATAGTGTTGAAATGTTTGTTGAACCCCCTGTGGTGTCACTCCCTGTGCTGAGGGTGCAGCCTGTTGGGCTGGGATGGCAAGAGAGAGGCTGTGCCTGAAGGAGAAGTATCTAACAGAAGAAAGTAAGTATTAATTTGCTGTATGGGTATGGAAATGTGTTCTGCTCCTGTCTGAAAATTCGGTGTAGTTTACCTGGGAAGGTGGTGAAAAAGGCGGAGGTCTGGGAATGAAAAATGAGGGAACTGTGTGTTTGTAGCGAGAGCCGAGCACCAGCAGCGCCCCGTGGGTCTGTGTGGGGCAGGGGCTGTTAAAGCCTTGCAGCTGAGGTAAAGATTAAGCATAAAGACAAAATACCCAGGGAAGTAGCCTTCTTTTCTCTCAGGGGGTGAGGGAGAACCCTCTCTCAGGTGCTGGCTCAGTGCTGTTTGAAGCACACTGCTGTATTTCATCAGGAGATCAGGTACACGCTGTTCGGCCTGGCCCCTCAGGCCTGGCAGCCTGGGCTAGGAAATGTTTCCACCCTTGGAGCAGCTTGTGGACTTGCTGGAAATGCTGCTCCTCTTGCAGTTAAAAGATGAAGCTAATAACTCCACATCCTGGGCACGATGCCTTGGCGGGAGCTGGAAGGGTCTGGCTGGAAGCTCTGCCCTGCATGGGCAGGCAGATGTTGGCTCTGGCATGGCACCATCCCACAGCTCTGAGCTTCTTCAGAGCTTCAGGCAGAAATGGATTCACTATTTTTAATATTTTTTTCCCCCCAGTCACTGATATGCTTGACTGCAACTTTCTCTCCAGCCAACCTAGTTACAATGCAGTCGCTTCCTCCAAATTAAAAATGTACCTATAGTCTTCACACGCTGTGCTTCACATTTCTGAAAGCCAGGAGCCTAAAGTTGAGCTTCAGAGTGACTTACATCGAGTTGGGATGTAAAATAACTCCTAGAGCATTTCCACTCTTACGGCTGTGACAGTTCTAGTGACTGAGAGAGGTTTTGCAGGGATGTCACAACCCCTTTGATTATCCAGTTTGTATTTAGGTAGGGATTTTCCTCTGAGCTTTTCCTTCTCTCTCCATTTCTGCATCCGCAACATGTTTAATCCTAGAATTATTAGAAGCTTGAAGAAGAAAATCTCATTGTAGTTATTTAAGTGTAACAATCTTTAAGATTGCAAAGTAGGAAAAAGAAATTAAAAGTCAAGTAATGACTTATTTACATTTAAAGTTGCACACTTTTTGGTATACACTATATTATTTCTTGCATAAACATTAGGCTAGGTTAGTACCTGAGAAAGTATTTAAGCTTTGACAAGGGGAAAAAAACTGGCATGGAAAAGTAAAGAGAGATGTCAAAAAGAGACTGCAGTTAGAAGTAAATAAATTTCTGGTCACTTTTTCTACTATTATTTGCCTGTCACATTACGTTCCTGAAATTGAAGTTAGTAATTTATTTTCCAGAGCAAGTCAGTCTCTAATGAAATTGTATAGCAACATATTTTATTACACGAGGAAACCTAAATGTAGATCTCTGTTTCCTTTCCCTGGAATGGCAGTGGCTGAATACCAGTATTTTCACTCCCAGATCTTTGGCAGAGTGCAAAGATGATGTCTTTAAAAGGCATGGAGAAAACTTTTTATTGTGTTTCTAAAAAGAGAAAGCAAGAGCTGATTGATTGCAGAGAAGCATAACCCAAAAATGAGTTACCGCCCATCAGTTTAGAAAGAAGTTAAAGCCAGTCCTGGACTGCAAAGCTTTTTTTATGAGCTTACCATACCACTAATAGTTCCTTATATCAAAATTAGATAAAATGAGATATTATCTAAGGAAAATAGCTGACATTGTTCACGGCAGACTGCAGCAGGTGGTTAAAATTACTTTGTAGCTGGAAAGTAATTCTTGCCCTCACGTGGGAGTGACAGTCACCATGGTTCTAACAATGAAACCGTTTTCATGCAAATTCTAATTTGTGAGGTAAATTACAACAGAAGTAGAAGGTAGGGAAAACAGAGCTCAGTTGCTGCTGTAAATGTATACTTAATTATTTGGAAAGAAGTATGATGAAAGTGTGTAGATGCTAAAGGAAATTATGGCAGGATAAATAATGACAGAGAATTGTTAATATAAAGCTGTTTGGTTAAAGGGACATAATTAACAGTTTGTATTTTATCACCTCAAGACAAGGAATGTTACTGATCTTACCCCAGAAAGGAAGGTCACCTGTTAGTTCCATGCATTTCCCTGCACTGCAACTAAAAAGGTGAAGTGATTCATGGAAGGAGGAACAGGAATAAATAGTAAGAGTGGGATTGTTTTGTTCTTAAATGAATCAGTAAGACCATGACTGAAACATTGCCATTGTTTTTTGATGTCTCTTAGAATCAATGCTGCAAAGGGTTTCAAAAGCATTTGGAGTTCATTAGATAGACATGAGAAATATGCCACAGTTTGCCAGAGAAAGTAAGTTTGCTCTCAACAGAGAGCTAAAAGTTTCAGTTCCATACAGGTGGAGCATCAGAAATTGAAAGCTGACTCTTATCTTACTGAGGAATTCCTTAGCAGTATTTGTTCTAATCCTTCATCTCTTGAGATCTCCTGTAGGAGAAGACATCCCATCTTTAAAAGTGGCATGGAGGGATGCCCTCTGCCTATGTAAAATTAGATTAGACTGGCAGAGCAGCAACTTCTGTCCTAAAGTCATGAGGATGGATGAGCTGAAAGAAAGAAAATCAATTAATGACTTGAAGGACCAGAACATCTTTTCTCTCCCTTTCCCTGCTCCTTCGCAGCAAGTGACTTCCCACTAATTACCTGAGACAGTTTTTCCTCTGCAAACACTTGAGGATGGCAGCATTGCTCCAGCCTGGCCCAGTCTAACCCAGTATAACCCAGTGGCAGGCAGGGAGGGAGCCCCAGGCTCTGCCTGTCCCTGCCTGCACCCTGAGCCTCCTTGCTCTGCAGCGACCGGGTTTTCTCATGCTGCTGAAACCAGGTTGAAGGCTGGGATGTTTATGCACAGGCTTATTTATACTTTTGTTTATTTTTGTGCATAGAGAAAATAATTTGTGTGTGAGTACATCCGTATGGGGTTTTTTAATTGTTATTAGGAGTATTTTTTTGGTGTTTGGGATGGCTTTCTGCTTTTGTAAGTTCAGAGAAATGCCACTGATAAGAAGAAAAGCTAACTGAAGAAAGGAGGCAAGTACAAAAGTTTGCTAATGCTTCTAAAATTCAGCCTTGGTAGAACTAATAAACCCACTGCAGTTGTGTGGAGATCTCATCTGTTAACTATTTTGTCAAAAATACACTTTACAGACACTTAAATGTCAATGTTCAGAATGGATGAATTTGTGAAATGAGTGTTTTGGCTCTGTGTGCAGGAGCTGCTAGTCCTTATAAAACTTACAGAGCTTCAGGACTTGAGGATGAGTGGAGGAAATGGCTCAAAGATAAATGCTGTAGCTCATTTTTTTTCCCCAGGGCAGAAAATACTGTATAAATTAAATCAGTGTGTTGTGGGGTGGGTTGTTGCAGCCCATTCTCCATCCTTGCTTCCAAGAGCGATCTCTGGAAAAAACAGAAACGTGCTGCAGGGTAAAGCCTGCCAGAGTACTGATGTGCTGAGGTTGTAGTATTTTTCAGCATTTATTTGGGAGAAATTTGGAAGAAGGGATTGAGTATAAGATTGAGGATGGCAGGGAGGGGAAGAGAGTGGTGAGTGTTGTCTTTATAAACGACAGCACAAGCATCTTGCAGCACTTTCTTCATTGCCACGTCTTGAGTTTGATCGTTGCGCAGCAACACACACCAAAAATTGCTCCGTGTTTGCTGGTTTTCACATAAAACAGCAGCTCCTCCCTTGTTGGCTTATTCATTTAATATTTTTGCATTACCTAATTATTTAAAACATGCTGCATGGTGGTGAGAAAGTTTTTCAATCCACACACCCTTTGTATGGAAAATGACAGTGTTGATTGTACTAATTCACTGGGGGTGTAGAAGGAGGAAGAATACTGTTCTCAGATAATATATTTCAGTTCCATCAATACAGTTCTACTGAATTAATTAACCCTTTTTTAATACTGAAGTGTTGCAGACTGAACGTAGGAGTTGCTTTATGAAGCAGATTGAGTTTTCCTGTCATCAGAAGGATTTAAGAGCAAACAAAGTGTTAGGTAGGCAATGCTAGAAAGGTTCTGTAAAGGTGAAAGGTTGTTATGCCTCCTAATTTTGTAAAACTTTCCAAAAATCATCTTTTTTTTTTTTTTTCTTATTTGCTCTCCTGAGCCTCTGACCCTGCTGACTTCTCACTAAATATGTGCAGTCATTCCATGGGATATTGGCTTTCCTTTGTCCCATTTCAGATTACCCAGTTGGAGTAACACTCCTTGTTCATTGGACCTGGCAGGGCTGGGGAGCACAAGGACATAATAAAGAGATTTAACCAGCCATTTTAGCTGACTTTAAACCCTGGGGTACAAGGTGGGTGTGTTGCAGAATGTGTGGACAGTGGTTTCAGGTTGGGGCAAGCGTGGATTCTGCTTCCCCAGACTTGTTTTCCATTACTGGCATACCATAACCTATTTTCTTTTTCCTTGCTGTGGAGCTCAAATTGGAGATAATTTTACTATATGCATCAGATTAATGAAATAATTATGCCCCACAGCACAGTAAGGTAGGAAATGTGCCTTTTCAGAAATACAAAAACCAAATAAAATGTTTGTTTAGAAAAAAATAGAGGAATAACAAGAGTGTTATAATAATCCTGTTGCTTTAAGATGACTTTTAAAAATAGGAGTAGTAAGGTTAATGCTTTAGCTTTGGCACAGTAGACATGTTAAGACTGATTGTGGTGAATTCCTTAAATGACAGCCCCATCAGTATAAGTTTTAGAGACAGCCCTACATCTGGAAGCCAGCAGCAGCTCAGGGTTGTATTAAACATCAATGCCAAATAAAATTCAAGCAATGAACAATATAAAAATAAAGGTTTGGCTATAGCCTGACATCTCCAACAGGCAAGTGGGGATTCAGAGCTCTGGGTAGGAGCACTGGATCTTTCCCAGCAGCTTCTGAGCCTGAGGTTGAAATGGTCAGTGTGGATGCAGGTTTCCGTGTTGGTTGTAGAAGTGTTCAGGAGCTTAAGTTATTAGTGGAATAAACAGAGGAACTGCAGAATTGCTGTTAGTGTGTCCTAGTTATTTTTATTGGAAAGGCTACAAAGTACTGTCTGTGTTACATGTTACAGATGAAAAGAAGTTTTATAGAATATGAGTTTTCTGTCTGTAAAGATGGTTATGAGAGAATGACCTTACTGTGAGGAGGAACAGAAACCTGCCCTCTTCAAGGGCTGCAACTTGACAGATTTCCAGCTTTCATCCTGTGGATGGAGGCAATGGAGTGCAGTCGATGGCTGTCACAGTCATGTGTCTGGCTGCAGCTGCCTGACAAGTACCAGAAAAAGGGAGGGGGACAGTGCCCAGCTCACCCAAATAAAACCAGCAGCCATGCCAGGGGCATCTTGGGCACTGAGGGATCTCTGGTACCACAAAATAATGAGCCTGTTCCAGTTCTGTGAGCTGATGACCTCCATGCTTTTTGGGAGCTCATCAGTGTCCTTCTGTGCTGAGTGAGATATTTCCCATAGAGTGGCAATAAAATTAACTCATTTGAATTCAGAAAGCAGAGTGATTGGTAGCTCCTTCTTGGTCTTTGTGCCTAGAAATAGCATCATAATGCAAAGTTTCAAGGAAGGAAAGCAAGTGATACTCCAAACAAAATTCAGACCTTTTACTCTTTGAACAGGTTTTTTGATACAGCTCAGCTTGATACAACGTGGTATTTGCCAGCCTGGCCTTTAGTGTTGGATCTGTTTTCCAATTATGCTTCAATTCATACAACAGTTGCAGAGAGTGTGTGTGGGTGTACGTGCGAGAGAGATTGATTTTGTTCTTTAAAAATGTGAAGTCTGCACTAACTCTGAAAACCCCCCAGAACTGCTAGCACTTAAATGCCATTTCCTTGCTCAATGTGCTGCCAGCATTAAGCAATCTTCACCACATCTCTCTGACAAATGGAGAGTGCCAGTGGAGGAATACGTGCTGCTTCTTCAGAAGCAGAATATTAACACAGATTATCAGGGGAGAACAGGCTGCAGATCTTTTCCAGAAGGAAAGAGTTAATGTGAGAGCTCAAATGACAATTTGGAAGTGAATACATGAGGTCTTAGCTGTATTTTTCAGGAGTACGTGAGTGAAAATGGAATAAAGGAAGGACGTGTCAGTGCTGGCTGTTGCTGTGTGTTAAAGGAGTCTCTTGAGTGTGGGACAGCAGATGTTGGGTGATCCTAATTGTCACCACTTTACATAGAGCATCTTTATATTCCTAGTGGTTGTTCCCAGCTGCTGTTTGGGTTTTTTTGTTGTTTTTTTTTTTGTTGTTGCTGTATTCCCAAGCCTTGATAGCACTTTGACAGTGCCTGTATTTCATAGCTGAGAAGCCCAAAGGAGTATTCTTTTTGTCTTTCTGCAGCTCTGACTGTTAATTTCTTTCTTCTGTAGGTTTGAAGACCTATCTGATCTCTGGTCACAAGGTGAAGGAGCCCCACTGCAGCTGTTCCCAAGCATTGCAGCCTGGCTTGGAGCCCACAGATGGAGCTGGGATGCAGGGAGCCTCGTCAGCCGAGAGCACCAGTGACATGACAAAGAGCCTCAAACATGTGGAAAAATCTAAGGTGAGTTTTTGGTTCAAAGCCAAGCAGCCTAGATTTCAGCCTGTGCAAACCAGGGCAAGATGTATGGCTGGGGAAAGTTTACAGGCTTGTTTATGCACTGCTTTGTGTATTTGTGTATACATTTATGCATATATTTATGTATGTACAGGCAGTGACAAAACAGTTCAAGGGATCAAAAAAATTTACCAAGTGAAATGCCTCAGCAGTTGACAAGCAATCCCTAAAGTAAAGTGAACACTTTCAAAGGTGGTTTAAAATAAATATTTTTAATATTTCAGGACTGAGAGGTCAGTGCTGCTTTTTTAACAGTCTTGATTTTTATAGGGGAATAAAGAATGTGATTTCAGCAGCTCCTATAACTTCTGTGAGTTTCTGCTTTTGTTGCAGCCTGTTTCTGTCATCCTTCTGTCATGCAGATCACATACCTGGGAACCTTTTCATATGAGGAACAGACATCCCCACAAAAAGATAACAGGATTGTGTGGTTTGCTCCAGCAGGCTATGAGACTGTTTTATCTGCTTGCTCTAGAAACGGGTATCTAGAACTGATTCAAATGATTTGTATGGATTCAGCTTAGAGAAATGATGCCATCTTGTTATGTTCACACCTCTCACAAGATCTCTTGACAGGGAAATCTGTGAAACAATGTGTATTGCTTCAAAGCTTTCCTGTTACTCTCCATCTCCCAGAGAACAGATTTCCCAAACAACAGATGTCTATTTTCTGTTTTCATTTGTGCCAAGAGTTTTCCTTGTCCTGGGTTGCCTGAGTTGGGCACGAGTGGCAGAGCCAGGGGTGGTGGGTCATCTGCAGGTCACTGTTAGTAGACTTCAGTGTGTTTAGTCCTGAGAGGATCTCCCCATCACAGGTTTGGGATTGAGTTGGTGGGGTGGCTTTCATCCTGCCCCATTTTAGCTGCTTGTATGTTTGTCATCTGAATTAGGAGAGCTTGAGTTGAGCACCTTTATCCTGCCTCTGTGCCTGGTTTTAAGTTTTGGAGTAAAAGCCCTGGATCACACGTGAGATCAGCTGAAGGCTGGCCCAAAGATATGGTCCAAAGTTAAGGGAGCTCCTCACAGAACAAGCCAGGACTGTGTAACTGCAGGAGGTATCTGTAGCCACCTTTATCTCTCCTCAGATGTGCCCTGGTGTGGCTTGACTGAATCCAAGTTGCTGGTGATACTTTTCTATTCCTTCCGTGTAAGAATGAATTTATTTGGCATCCCTCAGGCACCAGCATTTCAGCTCTCTCTTGTCTTTCAACTAACAAATAAGGTGGGAAAGTACACCTCGGAGCAGTTGGTGGGTGTCTGTACAAGTAAACATGTCTGTGCTCCCACTGGGTGGCCAAGCAGAGGTACAGCTATGACAGCAAGGAGTAGAAACTCCTCTATTTGACATTCTCAAGGAAGAATGTACCAAGTAGAGCAGCATTATTGAGCGGCCTGTCTGTGGAGCAGAGCAGAGAGAGGAGGGATTGAAGCAATAAAACTAAGGGCGCTGTTCTGAGAAGCTGACTGGTTACTGTCAGGCAGCAAAGCAGGCTGTACCTGGGGACTGGGATACCAGAGCGAGCTGCAGGACTTTCCTGCCTGCAGCCAGGATTTGATAACACTTGTTATGTATTAACTTGTGGCACGTGCTGTTCATGACTCAAGTTCAAAATGAAATCTGTTGTTAAGGCTCATCTGTGGTGTTTTTTCTAAACCACCGGGCAACTACCTTGCAGAAGGGTGGAGTCAGGTACACCCCTGCTCCTAAGCAGCCAATATGCAATGTGGAGCCCTGCTGCTGGCCCTCAGTGCTTTGTTTGCTGCCCAGCCCCTGATTTTCTGTTCTGGGACCATCTTGTCTGGGTGTTAATTGCCATTTAGACGCTGAACGATGGTCTGCATGGTGCAAAAGTGTTCATGTGGCTGAGTAAGTGAAAGAAGCTGCTTCAGACAAGCATCTCAGGACAAGTACCAGCTCAGTTTCAACCTTCTTGGATACCCTATACGCTGTTGTGCTAAAGCTGCTGCCTCGAGTTCATGCTTATAGCTTTTATTCATCACCAGGAGCACTGCAGCTCTGGCCAGTGATTTCCAGCACAGCCTCACAACTCATTGCAAACGACGTGCCTGCCTTGCCCAAGATACACTGATGCTGGAGTGACTTTTGAACGACCCCAAAGACAGCTTTCCCAGCAGTCTGCTAAGCATCCACATAATCCCTGCCTCAAAGCCTGTCTGAATGCTTGTAGCACAAGGATGGAGCACTCCTGGGAATGCTGAGCACTTGCTTATAAACATGTTCAGCACAGGTGTGCAAAGCCTTCCTGCTTCTCTGAGCACGGCTGGGTGCAGGTATTCCAGCCTCCACAGCTTCCCAGGGTAGGTGTGCACCAGCCTTCTTTCTCCCTGCTAGGTGCTTTGTTGTTGGAGTGGTTGCAGACCAAGAAGGCTGGGTCAAGCTTTTAAGGAATGTTTAACTTGCCAACCGTGCTAGAGTAGGCCTTAAGTGTTTTAAAAAATTTATATATATACACATATATACATAAATATACATAAAAATCCTCACAAAGAACAACAGTGAAATTTAATCACAGAACATCCACAATTGTTTTCAAAGGAGTGGCTTTCTTTTTTTATAGTGTTTTGTTTTGTTTTATTTTGTAGTTTGTTTTTTTCTTTTAAAGCTTGCAGCTTGCTGGTGGGGTCTGGAGAGAATAATTTGCAAAAGAATCATGACTTACATGCCAACTGTTTTAAATGCAAAGCTGTAAACAGTGTCAGTGTAGGAGGAGGTGACTTCAGCTCTGCAAAAGAGACTAAGTAGGAGGGGCAAAATTGCAGGCAAGTTGGAATATTTTTGTTTTAAAGGGAGTAAGGGGCCTTATTGGATGTGAAGAATGACATTCACATTTTGAGCTTGAATGGGTATTCTAATGGACAGGATCTGTTAGGGAAAGTCAGGAAGGAGAATGCAACAGTAATTGATCCATGAAAGGGATTGTATTTCCTCCTCTTCTCCAGTGTATCTGCAGTTCATTTAATTCTGAGCCTTTTTGCAGTGCTGCTATCAATAAAATGCATGTACCTAATTAAAATGGTGAAGACAGGCTATAAACTATAAGTAAATCTACAATAGCAGCTGATTTTTCTGAATGAAAACACTGTAACTTGCTTAACCGGTTTTGGTATCAGTTTATTTTCCCTATTATGCTTTCTAACATCCCTGACTTGACAGGGAATCATAAGCTATTGTAGAAATGTTTTAATCATCTCTTGGTATGAGAACAGAAAGCACTTCTGCTTGTCTTGTTGCTGGCTGGAAGTGCATTAATGTATTATTCATCACGCTGAGGTCAGACAGACACTGAGCTGGTGTGAATGCCTGCAATAGAGAGGGGAGTTAATGATGTTGACTTGAGCACATGGGGTAAGTCAGATGGACTTCTGCCTCTGCTTAAAAGGTCGGGCTGCTTTTCTGAGATTTTTGCCTTCTGCTTGAACCCCAGGAGCTGAATGTTTGAGGTGGTCTTGCTGGTTTATTAACAAGATCAAGCAGGGAGTATTTTCTTTGTTTTTGTTAGAGGTGTTTGGATTTTACAACCATTAAGTGACTTCTGCCAGGGTTAGATCCGTGGCTTGTTAGCCCGTTGTCTAATATTGCCTTCCACAATGTGGCCAAGGCATTCACAAGCAGGTTGGAGGGGACTCTGAGCAGCCTGATCTAGCAGGACATGTCCCTTCCCATGCAGGAGGTTGGAACTAGATGATCTTTAAGGTCCCTTCCAACCTTAAACCATTCTGTGATTCTATGATGATTCTGTGATTTAGTCGCTGATTATTTTTAAACAAAACCATTTGAAAAGCAGCTTGATAGTTTCAAGTGCGCTGGTATCTGTGCAGACTGTACAGGCTCAGAACTGGATGTAACTTGTTTATCTGATGCCAGGTTAGGAAACTCACAGTAATTTTAGTGCCCCAACCTGGAGTAGCAGATCTGATGATCTGGTGGCTCCTGAGAAGGCTCAGAGTCTCTCTGAAAACCTTTGAGTGATTAGGTGGATCAGCAGTCACAGGAAGAGTGGGCTAGGAGAAATGCCATGCCAGAACAACCTGAAAATGAAACATGCCACATTATTCAAGGTGCAACACCAGAGACAGAAAAGGGGGCTTGGTTGAGAAGTCAGTTCTGAAAAGACTGGTCTCTGAAATTGGGGGTGAACCTGAAGGCAGAAGTTGTTGTGATCTTGGAGGAGGTGAATGATGGACTACAAAGGCTTGAATGAATCCCTCTTGAGTCCAAAATAAACAGATAAAATGGACCTGGGACATTGAGTTTGGGACAAAGGGCTCAAGTTGCTTGTTGGAAAATGTATTAAGATGTTCAGTGAATCACTTACCACCATTTAGTGTGTATTGTGCTGAGTTTAGGACTGGTGTCTCTGTACTTGTTAGTAGACTTCTGGCAAGCCTGGTATCAGTAAACCACCTCCAGAGCAGAGCAGTTGCCAACAGGGCTCAGACACAGGAGTCCTTCTGGTGCAGGACCCTGTCTCTACGTTCCCAGGACTAGAGAAAAGTATGAGGCACTTGCAAAACACAGATATGGGGTTAATTCCCCATAAGATCACATTAGAACTCCAAGGGGTCAGGTTGTTTTAAAAGCTGAAATGTGACATTTTAAGTTGCTTCCAAAATGCATCACCTGCATCTAGTTCAAGTCCTGATGTTTTTACTTGTTTCCTGTGGCATTTGCTGGCTCTTTGGCTTCAACAATGTAAGAGAGCCTGAGCTCCACTCTGCTGTCTTGGAGCACTACATGAAAAACTGTTTCCCATTATTAGTTTCAGATTTGTTGCTTTCCATTTCCCTGCACAGTTCATGATGCATCGTGGTGTTTTGTGCTTTTTGGAATTTTGCTGCATTTTATGTTATCTTTTCACTCAGAAGCCACTCAGATCCTTTTGCAGGCAGTGTTTAAACGAGAACATTGCACTTCTCTCACTAAACAGTGTTTCATTCTTCTTGGGGAGGTCCTTTGCTAGAATGCCATGATTACAGAATATCTGTGATCTTACACTACTAAAGCTTTCCTGGATTAGATTTAGCTCCAGTAAACAGAAAATCTGATTTATTTTTGAAATGGTGCATTCTGTTCCAGTCAAATTTTGCTCCTTGCTTCCCATTTCTGTAGCTTTGTTTATCTTTTAACCAGGCTGCAAGTATACAAGGGGACAGAATTATAAATTGCATAATACTATGAGGACACCAGAACCTTCCTGGCTAAATTTTTTTGGTCTTTTTGCAGCCTTGCCCTTCGTGTAACATCACCCTTGCTCCCCACTGTGATGTCACCACAGATGAAGGAGCTATCCAAAATGGTTGTCAGGATGAACATAAAAACATTGCAAAGGTAATTGAAGTATTTATCACTTCCCTTTTTCTCTCTTATTTTGTTGCTTCAGTTTGCTTTCTCATTTTTGAGTTGCTGTTCCTTTATGCAAGCTCTAAAGCAGCAGAACTGATTTTGACTGATTGTGTTTTAAAATTCAGCTGAGCCCCCCCCTCCAAGTTTTTCAAGATAATTGGGAATTTTATGGGCCCAGTTTGATACTGAGAAGGACCTAAAATTTGGGCTTATTAAATTATGGTAAGGCTACCCAAAGAAAGAGGCACTGCCAATTCTACCACACTCCCCATCTCTTACACCAGCTGGCTGGGTGTCCCTGAGCCACAACTCACACCTGTGTCTTGCCAGTGTCTTCTGCATCATAGCTGTAAGACAGTCATTCCTGTTATGTGCACAGCTGAAACTCACAGCCTTTAATCACTTCACATCCTTTTTCTGACAGACAAATACAGCATCTTACATACTCAGCTGCCAAGATTGCTTTTCTTGCGTGTTGCTCACACATTCTCACTGAAACCACCTACTTCTCCACACCACCAGGCAGTGCCTGTTTGTTGTCTTCTTCATGACCTTCGTAGCTTCTCTGTTCTGCTTGTTGCCTCTCACTCCTTCCTGAATATTAAGCTCCTGCCTCAATGCAGGCTGCATTCCTGTGCTCTTCACCCAGTTGGTACATTTTCCAAGAAGTTTAACACTTTTCCTTGGTCAGAGAGAGAATCCTGGAATGGTTTGGGTTGGAAAGGACCTTAAAGATCATCTAGTCCCAACCCCCTGCATGGGCAGGGACACCTCCCACCAGCCCAGGTTGCTCCAAGCCCCATCCAACCTGCCCTTCAACACTGCCAGGGATGGGGCAGCCACAGCCTCCCTGGGCAACCTGGGCCAGGGTCTCATCACCCTCATGGTGAAGAATTCCTTTGTCCCATCACTCCCTGCCCTTGTTCAAAGTCCCTCCCCAGCTTTCCTGGAGCCCCTTCAGGCGCTGGAAGGTGCTCTAAGGTCCCCTGGAGCCTTCTCTTCTCCAGGCTGAACACCCCAACTCTCCCAGCCAGGCTCCAGAGCAGAGCTGCTCCAGCCCTTGGATCGTCTTTGTGGCCTCCTCTGAACTCTGCAGGAGCTCCATGTCCTTCATATGTTGGGGGCTCCAGAACTGGACACAGTTTTCCAGGTGGGATCTCACGAGATACCTGTCTGGTTCTTCACATCTCTCTTGGCAACTCTTCTTGATTTAAAGCTAATGGAAAAACTTGCCAGCACTTTTTCTACTGGTGATCTGTGTTTATCCCTCTGCCTGTATTTGACCTGTTGTCTCTTATGCTTAAATTGCAAGCTCAGAAGCCAGGGCTGCCTTCCTGGGCTGGAATGGTCTGCAACACAGCAGAACATGTTCTGTGCCAGGGTTCCTAGGAAACAGCCTAAGAAAAAAAAAGAAAATAATCTTCAGCTCTGAGGGAGATGTAGCAGGGTGGCCAGCAGGTACTGGTCCCAGAACAGCATGAGATCTTTGAGAGGAAACACTGTGGGAGATGTGCCCAGGCTGCCAAGATGGTATATGTGAGATTCTTCTTCCCAGGCTGCCCACGTGCCAGGGATCTCCAGGAACCAATGACAAACAGATTTTCCTTAGGTACCAACTGCCTCCTGGCATCTGTTGTCTTCATCAGAATCATCCTCCCAGTTCCTTCCCACTACAACTGTATTAGCTTAATGTATGTTAATCAGCAATTCATCTAACCTTGCTTAGAAGGTCTGTACAGTGCTGAATAAAACCTCTGGAATGTCATGGGAAGAAAACATGCTAGTGGAGATCAGATTATGTGTGTCAGTCTTGGAATTGGTTTAGTTATTGCTAGACCAAAATTGGAGCAGGTAAGTGGCTGTCAGGAATGCCTTTCAGGTAAAAAGCTCAAAGAGCAGCCCCACGCACCAATTTGCTGTGGCATTTGATTCCCAACTCCTCACTGCAGTCTCAGCTTTCTTGGGAAGATGAGCCATAAGCTCCTTCTACCCATCTTGGGAGTCAGTTCCCTGTGCCTGGCCCTCCAGCCCTCCTGTCCCCTGCCTTTAATGACATTAATGATGTTAACCATGTCCTTGAGCCTTCCCGGATCCCAGCAGCCTCTGGAGCCTCCTTGTGTCTTGGTGAGAGGAAACCATCCCATGGTGCATCAAACCTCTGAGTGCTCACCCTGGACAGCCTGTTGCCATCAGAAACCACAGTGACATTGGAGCTAACAACGTTTAATAAATAGGGATTTTCTGCTTACACACAAGCAGTTTCACACTCTAATCCTCTCCTGTTCAGATTAACAGAGTGGAGACAGCACAGGAAAGCCTTGAGCTGACTGAAGGGAAGAATTTTCCTAGGCATTTGAGTCTTTGCCAAGGAGCTAAAGAGAAAAGGCCAAGAGAAGTCCATGCTGACCTTCACTGAAAGAGCAGAAATTTTCACTGCATTCTTCGGATGAACTTGAGAGACAGGGAAAGCAAATGGTGCTCAGGGGTCCATACCTTTTATTTGAGCTGCTCGTAACAAAAATGCAGTTCACTTGGTTACAGCTTTTCAAGTAATGACACGTGCTGCAAGGGTGAGAAAAAAGAGAGAGGTTCTTTACCAGAAAGAAAAAGAAAAGGTCAGTGTGACCTTTTATTTTAGGCCTCAAGTTGTTCTGGGAGGTGCTCTGAGCAAATATGATCTTTGGCATAAATTTAAAAATAAACCAACCAATAACAAACCAAATGATGAAGACCCTTCAATTCTAGCAGTTGCTTGGACACTACTCTGGGATTTGCCTTTGTCACCTCATGGCAAAACCAAGTTTTCCTGGCACTTCAGGATGTCTTCTGCTCCATAGCTGTGTTCCCTCTGGGTGGGCTGGAGTGACCTGTTAGGGCTGAGGGGGATTTGCTCTGAAGCTGCTGCTTCTTGTTTTCCCTGAGAAAAGAAACTGGTGACCTTTTCTGTGAGAACTTCTTGTGCCTCTGGTTTACCAGGAGAGCATCCTTCTGTCAGACACAGGAACCTCTCCAGTCCAAGGGGTTTTGTTCTGCTTTGCTGAGATACGTGTTGCTGAAATCACCTTTCTCTTCTCTTGCTTATGTTCTTTAGCCAAACATTGGCAGCACATCAAGGTAACTACCAAACTTCCTATTCTACTTGGTCAGCTGCTGTCACTGGGCTGTGAACACCTGCAAGCTGCCAAAACAACTGTTGTCAGTGGTAGAAGGGACTAGACTGGGAATCCTTTCATCTCCTGGCTCCCAGCACGTGGCTGTGTGGGGCTCCCACCGCCGTCAGGACAGCCCACGGGTGGGGATCCTGTGTCCCTCCCTGGCTGGAGGAAGGGGAAGCACAGCTCACCTTCTTCCTGCTTTTCCTGTAGCTCCAGGGAACCATTCCAAAACACCTCGTTATGACTTCAGCTCTTGAGGTCTTGGCAGTGATAGGAAGCCAAGCCCAAGTGCTTTCTGAGTCTTCCCATGATGACTTTCTCCTACTTCTGCATTAATCTTGTACCTTCACTGGTTGCAGGTTCTTCATACTTGCCCATATTCATGTGCCTCATTTGCTTTCCAGGATAGACACACAAAGAAGTTGAATTAACTTTGGGCAGCCAGAAACCAGATACTTCCTCACTTTAACTAAGTTGATTTTACAATCCAAGTTAACATATTTCGGTGCACAGTTGGGGTGGTGATGATATTTAAGGTATTTATTTATGGTCACTGTGGTGGCATCCAAGAATAGTCTTCTGGAGGAGCTTGTCACTGCTGTGCTTGACTGCTCTGCAGGCAGAAATGAAGGAACTTCTGTCATGAGTGGGTTTCAGGATGAGGATAAATGATACATGATAAGACATGGAGGGGGAGAGGGACATGCCAGTATGCTAAGTTTGATATGTGCTTGCATTTGCAAATTATCCTGACTAGCTGCACTTCATTTTCATTCTAACTGTATTTAGTTGTCTGATTTGTTTTTTTAATTGTTTCAGTGCATATTGTTCTGTAAAAGAGGGAGCTTCAGCTTCCAAGAAAATAGCATAGTTTTTGGTTAAAAGCAATTTGTGTTCTGAATGCAAGCAGAATTGATAATACTGTGTACCTGAGCTGGTGTCCAAATTTTAAAAATCCAGTATTAATACAGAGACAAAAAAGAGAAAGTAGTATAATATCTTAGTGAATAAAATGTAAGTTTAATTTGCAGGATATTTTTTTGTAGGATGATGAGATGTACAAAGGGGCTCTTGACACAGGTAGGAGAAAGAAGGAAACTCTCTCTGGGAAAGCAGCAGGGCTGTAGTGGTCGGAGGAAGGACCAGCAAGTGGGTATTCAAGAAGCTTTTTAGAAGAGTCTTGATCTTAAGAGGAGTGAGTGAAATTTGGGGTTGTGGTTGATCTTTGTTGCTTGAATGAAAATGTGCTTTGTTTTATGATCCTTGGAAATTTGGTACATAAGAAGCAAAATGACACCACCATACACTTAGAGATGTGAATGGTTTCAAGGCAGGTGGAGAAGTTTTTGATGGGATCAGATGAATCTCAGTGTGTTGAGGGAAGAACTTCTTTCAGTTTCCACGGCATTAAATCTCCTCTCTCTACTTTCTCAGCCACTGATGTTCCCCCTGTATGTTTGACTTTGTCATTCAGGCTTCAGGAGGACACAGCCCAAAGACTCAGAATGGACTTTTGAGTGCTCCACAGGAACAAACACTCAGAAATAGTCAAACCTCACTGTATGAAATGTTGCAAGAGAAAGGAAGATGGGGCGGAGTGAGTCTGGATCAGTCAGCTCTCCTTCCTCTGAGGTTCAAAAACATCAGAGAAAAGACAGATGCTCACTTTGTGGAGGTCATTAAAGAAGACAGGTAAGGAAAATCCAGCAGTACAGTGTAAAACTGTCTAAAGGCAAGAAGGCAGTAACAGGGGCCCCATATCTTTATTTCTCTGCTTTTGTCTGATGTCAGTAATTATTGTTAACTTATGCCAAATGTTTAAAACTTATTTTGGGCAGAGGAAAGTGTGTTCTCCAGGATTCAGTAGCATGTGGTTTTTGTAAACACACAACCATATCTCTCATAATGGCAGGGACTCTACTGGATCAGCTAAACAGATAACTTGGCTTTGTTATTATTTATGACTGTTCTTATTTTTGCTTCACTGCTTCCACTCAGATTAGAGGTATTTTATCTAAATATCCTTGAAACTGTGTGCTTGCATAGATTCCAGGCTGCTTGGAGCAGGGACACTTAACTGAAAATATGACTAAAGCAGGGAGAAGTGAGTGAGAGGGACACCAGTCCCTCTCCGGTCTCTTCTCCAGGTTTTTTTCAGATTACCTTTTTCCTATGGCCAACCTCAGTTAAAATTTAGGTTCCTTTTTTTATTTCTCCTCTGCACGTGGTCTGTCCTTAGTGCCTGAGAAGAGAGGTTCACCTGATACTATCAAATATTAGGAGACAGAAGGATTGGGAAAGCCCAAATGTTGGCAGAAATCAACAAGAACAAGTTGGATTTTTGTTTACCATGCATCTAGCATGCTGCAAATTTGAAGTTCTAGAAGTAGCTTATTTTTTGCTGTTGGTTTGCTGAAGATACCTAGCTCAAGCTCTGGTGTTCCTGGAGCTTTCCTCCTCCACTTAGCAAATGGATCCTTCTTTCTGATTTGGAAAAAGGAAAAAGTAGGACCATGCTTTAACATCAGCCAAAGCTTAGCTTGCTTTTTTTTTTTTCAGTCTCAATTAAATATCATCATTACCATATTAAGTGGGCCATTTCTTGTTGCCAGGGAAATTTCTCTGCTGAGTTCAGTTCACGTAAACATAACTTTCCAAAAATAATCTTCTGATTAATTAGGTCTGTGCAAAATGGTTTAAGCCTACTGTCTTACACTAATCCTTTTTAACTGTTCTCAATGTGAAGTTATATATAATAAAGTCATTTTAAAACAATTCTTTATCCCCCTCTGTTAAGCTTAAGATGTTTATCTCAACAAATCTAGTATCTGTGAAGGTGTTTGAATGGGAAATCTGAGTTTTCTCAGGGAAAGAGGATGGAGTCCAAACTTCCCCTTGGTCAGCTTACGTGAAGCTCCATCTCCAAGTTTGCATCTTCTTACAACTTCATGAGTGTGTGGCTTGAGCTTGGAGTCTGGCTTTCCTACAACCACCATAAAAGTACTTTGTTCTTTGTAACCTGCATGCTACTGCACATTTTAAAAGAAAACTCTAGTGTGAGAGGACAAAATGTTTAAAATCAATTTCATCAGGAATACCCTCAAAGGATTCTCACTTTTTAGATTTTTGTTTCCAAAGAAGGTTCTATATTCCTTAGGTTAGAAACCCTTTGAAGTACAGGGAACAAATACCCATGTGCTGCTCAGGACAGTACATACAAATGATCTCTTCAGGCTTACAGAGCAGAGTCCTGGGGCAATGCAAAGCTCCCCCCAGAAGCCAGATTCTGTGCAGCCCTTCATCCCTTTCCTTGGGTCAGTTTCCTCTTTAAATACTTATAAATGTGTTGATTTCTTTCATCTCCCACTTCTGTCTTGCTTGATTCAGGGAAAACAGAAATCACCTGTGCTGGGAAGCAGATTATGTACTTGACTGTGTTCAGCCAGCTAAGCTGGGATCTTCTTCTTTGGGACAGAGCTATTGAGATGGAGCTGGGCTGGTGTGGTACAGCTGGTTGGCATCAGAAATGCTGCTTTCAGCATGTCACACCTTCTGTTTCATGCTGCAGTGTCAAACTGGGTTGTTCTTCCTACATCTTTAGGCCATTGCAGCTCCAGCACAACATCTCCATACTCTGTTGAGTTTCTCTGGAGGAAGAAAGTGATAATATTTTTTAAAAGTGACAATATTCTTAAAAAGAGAGAAAAACACTGGCAAAATTCATGTTATGAGATGTTCTTAGAAACATCTGTGAGAGGTGAGTGAGGCAAACAAGGAAGAATGAAAAAGAGAAAGGGGACTTAAGTGAAGGAGTCCTGTCATTCCTTCAGACTACCCTGATGTTTTTAGTATATTGGCCAAGGCCAGCATGTCTAAAGGTTATTAAAGTATCTGCCATATTCATGGTTGAAGGGTTTTGTCTTCTCAAGCTTCAGTCTAGGAATGTGTGGTTGGTTGGTCTCTCATCTCAAGAAAAAAATGCTTCCCACATGCCATCTTGTGCTGGGGAGCTTGTACTTCCAAAAAACCCTCTTTTCCAGAGGTCCAAAAAACCCTGTCACCAACACAAACCAAAACTAACCAAACAAAAAGGATTCAGGCACAGATGAGCTCTGTGGGACCTCTCAGTTCTTCATCTCCTTGGAATTCAATCACATGCACATCTCTGGTGTTTCCTCAAGAGTTGTCAGCTGCAAAATAGTCCAGCTGGTTGTTGTTCAGTGCTGCAGTTTTCAGAGTAGGAACAGCACTTGGAACCAAGCTGCCCTGTTACACATTCTCCAGCAATTTTAAAACCAGGTAGTTGACTGTGGATAACAAGTGGAATTGTTTGCTGAAAAATGAGTAAGAGTGTGTGTTCTGAAGCCTCAGGTGAGGCCTGCACAGCAGAGAGGTGACAAGCTGTCCCAGCAAGAAATGGCACAAGGAGTGACCACACTCTGTGGCTCTTGAGTCCTTTCAGCTCTTTCACACCTGCAAGAGAAAGAAAATGTTTGCAGATCAAGTGCCCTAGATGTCATTACAAGCTTCTTTCATAAACCTCTTACTCATAATGTGAAACTAAAAAAAAAAAAAAAAAAAAGCATTTTTGTTCCAGAGGGTGGGGAATAGAAACAACTTTTTAATGATTGAGGCCTCTTTATGTTTGAGTTGGTTTGGTTTTTTTCCTGCACCTGGTGCTGGAAGGTAAGGTGCAGGAGGGCATGGACACCCTCTGGCAGATGCTGCTTCCTGAGTCCTTAGTCCTAGTGATCAGTTCCATGATCTGTCAGAGCTTTTGCTGAAGATTCAGGTGATTTCAAGTCTTCTGTTTCAGAAGTAGGTGTAAGCTATCCATCTCCTCAGGTTCCACTTCTCTGTGGCCTAGTGCATTAAGGGACTGTTCCCAGCAGAGTTATTTTAGTGTCTTTGAAATAACAAGACAGTGCTTTTTTCTAAAATGGACAGTTGTTTGGGTTTTTTTCTAACAATTTATCACCATTGTCATCCTTAGCTCTCTTTGAAGGGTGGGATTCCACCCAGGATCCCACAGCCACGTCTCCTCAGGTTGTGCCTCTGTAGCAGCAATTAACCTTTACTGTTTGCCAGCTTATTTTACAATGATCCTTAGACATCTGCAGTTGTAGCTGTTAAGTTTCTGGAAGGACTTGTTAGTCCCTTCCTGAAAATAGAAAAGTTTACACTCTTGTTTGTTTGTAAAGTATTTCCTTTGACTGAGCAAGTGAAGAAAAGCTCCAGAAACTTCCAAGCCAGGCACCAGCATCCCTGGAAGCAGACATCACAGAACAGGGGACTGAAAGAGTTACAGCTGAATAAACTGATGTGTTTTTTTTTTTTCTTTTCAGCCTCATGAAAGACTACTTCTTTAAACCTCCTATCAACAAGCTGAGCCTGAACTTCTTGGATCAGAATTTGGAGAAGGCCTACAGATCAAGCTATCAGGAAGAGGTGTGTTTCCCCCCATGTTGGTTTCCTTCTGTCATCTGTCCAAGCAACTGTCATTGTGCTTAGCACATTTCATTGCAGTTGATGACAAGGGTCATGAAATATCAGATGTGGTTTAGTACTTGGTATTGCTGCTTCTGAAAACAGTCTCATCTCTCACCTGTCTTGTGCCATGCCCTGGGTCCAGACCAACATATAGGCTGGAAATACATTTTCACAGTCCACCAAGATGCACACATGGCTTCTCACCTGCCTTTTCTCCATTTTCAGGTTAGTGTTTTAAGGCTTTAGGCAGGCCAGAGAGCCATGCTAAGATGAAAGGACTTAAATGCTACTTGCCTTCTCACCAAATATCCTCATTTTGACAGTGGGAACTTTTAATTTGCTTGTTGTTCATGTCACAGCCTCGTGGTTATCCCTGAACAACCCACACCTGCTCTGAACTCAAATGTCCTGAGTTCCCTCAGTGTGCTGCAGTCAGAAACAGGTAGTTCAAAACACTGCCATGGTAAGGAGCAGTGAGGAAAAGTGGAAGGAACTTGATGCCTTCTTCAGGATCCTGCACTGAGTGTAAGAAGTCCTTAGTCCCCTTGGGGGCAGCTTCCCATGTTCTGGTTGAGATGAGCTAGCAAGGTGCTTCAAGTTCACATATAGTGACAATGGATGTTGGTACCAACTGAGGCTGCCTTGCCAGGAGGAGCTGAAAAGCTGCGGCCAAAATAAAGGCAGTTCATCTCCCCCCCTTGTTCCTACTCCTCCCCACTCCTAATGGTTCTGGTGCTGATCAGGCTTCCCAGCTGTGAGCCAGTTCATTTTTCTAGCCTAGCATAAAATAGGGTTTATTTTTCTGTTGGGGATTTTTGTTTTCTGTCTGGGTCTGTTTTCTGCTGTATTGAACCAGCAGTTCACAGAGAGTTTGGCAAGTGCCAGAGCCAGTGCAAGAGAAGTGTCCAGCAGCAGGAAGGGGAGTGAGCCCTTCCCTTCTAGCTGTTAGTTTGGGTCATCCCTTTCCCAGAATTGTATTGGAAAATGTAGGTGTTGGTGTCTTCTCTTCCCAGTATGTCCCACATCTGAGGGCAGGTAAGATTTCTGCTTCAGCTGCTTGTTGCTTTCTGTTTGTAGCCTCTGTTGTCACATTGTCTTTAGCAATAACCCCTATTTACTCATTTCCAAAGTTTACAAATGAAATCTAACTTACTTTTTTTTAACAAAGGGCAGCATAAATGTGTTACAGTTCAGTTTGTTCACTTTGTTCAGGAGCTCCATACTTGTCCTGCAGCACTGGATTCCAGTGGTGTCTCTTTGGATGAAGCTTATGTGGCAACAACAAGGAGAAACTTCTTGTGGGGCACAGCCTGCAACATTTGCCCAAACTATATAGAAAATAGTAAATCAGGTTGTTTTTTTCTGATGGAAAGATTGGAAGGAGAAGCAAAGCAGTGACAGTCAAACATACACAGATTCACCTATTAATGTGGGAGATTCCTAGAAGGAGCAGGAATGGGGTCTGTGCATTTTGTTAGTGCCAAGCTACTAATTTGAAAATTATAATGTAAATCTCCCCGGAAATGGGAATCTTCACTCTGCAGCATTGGGGAAAAACCTGTTAAAGCCTTAACATTAGCATAGTACTGGTCCAAAATAACAATCTCTTCTCTTGGGAGAGTGATGTGATTTGTCAGCACTGCTGGTTAGTGAATTAATTGCCTTGCAGTAAACTGTTGCTGAAAGTTACTTCCAGCTCTGAATTCACCTCTCCTTGCACAGTGCCAGCTGCATCCCAGGTCTGTGATGGTTCTTGGTGAGCTGCTCCACTTCCCAAGAGCTTAGCCTGTTTTTGTTAGGAAATTAAGGCACTACTTAACATAGGGCATCCTTATGGATCTTAGGGCATCCTTAATGCTGCCATTTTAGGCTGCAGTGCTGCTTTCTGTAATTCAATTTCTGTGTCTTTCTGTGTGGACTAACAGGATTCTGCTGCAATTCAGACGAAAAGGTAATTCTGGCACTGAATGGTGCTAACTGAATATATTAGTTGGCAGAGAGAACAAATGAGGAACAAGTTCATTTCCCAATACTGCAGAGTGCAGATAATGTTCTCAGGAGCAGAAGAGATTTCCAAATTGAACGAGAGTACAAGACTGTGGTATTCAAACTGGGGCTCCTTTGTGGTGATATGGATAACATACTTTTTGTTTTTCTTTGTAACTTGCTTTCCTGTGGTCCCCTGGGCAGACATAAGCACTGGGCTCATCTGAGTAAGCCAGGATGTGGAGCTCATCATCTAGTTTTCAGCTGGACTGGCCAAAGCAGCACAGAGCACAGCTGCACAAGCACAGGGCCAGGACAAGATGGGATGGGAATGTGTGGTAAGGGGTTATGGAGGGGCAGAACTTGGTGTCCTGGGCTCAGTTCGATGTCCTGATCAGTTCAGATTACACAGCCTCCCTATTGCTGCTTTTAATCTGCTCTGAAAGGGAGATGTGAACTCTGCCACAGGCAAGGAACTGTTTCTGTAGAGTGGTGGTGGGAGGGTTTTCCTAGAGAACCATCAGACCCAAAAGCTTTACTGTAAAATCTATTCTTATTCCAAGTTCAACTCCTTGAAGAAAACTCCTTGTAGCTTTATCTGCTAGTAATGGTGGGGTTAGTGTTTCTTTCCATCGAACAGGCAACTTTCAGAATATTCTGTAGAATAGCTGTTATCAGTCCACTAGCTAGAACACTTGCTGCTAGTTAAAAAGAGAGCTTACTGAAAGAAAATAAAAATCAGTAAAAGGAAAATTTGCTTCATCCTGGCTCAAACCAGGACATCAGCCCAGACGCCTGGGGCTGTGCTGCCTCTGGGTTTTTTTTCACAACAGATTTCTTCTCAGGGAACTGTGAGGGCCGTTGAACTACCCCTTCTGTTCTGGTTTCAAAATTGTGTTTATGATGGATTAATGAAGTGTCACAATATTCTGTCTTTTCTTTGGTTTTGTGAGCTGCTGTTTATGGTACAGTTGAATTCAGGAAAATAGAATTTCTTCTTTTTGATCCACACAGGTTATAAGGAATGCTCCAGCAAAGACATTCGGCAGTGCTACCTTCAGCTGGCTCCTGGACGTCTTCCTCTCCACCACAGTCTTCCTTATTCTCTCCATCACCTGTTTCATGAGACATGGGGTGGTTGCATCCCCTCCACCAACTGCAGCAGTCGTGGTGTTCATCATTGCCATCCTGCCAACAGTGCTGTCCATTTTCATCTCAATTAGGTAAATAAAGCCTAAGAAAGTCTTGAAATAGCAGAGAGAACTAAAATGGTGGCTGGCTTGGGAGCATTTTGTTTGACAGCATCCCAGGCAGTTGTGGAAGCCTCATCCCTGGAAGTGTTCAAGGACAGGTTGGATTATCTATAAAAAATAGCAGTCTTTGTAGGTGACCATCTCAGAAGCTTTCTGGTATTTTTTGAGTTTTAAATGTAAAGGCAAAGACATATTTGGGGAGACTTTTGTAGGAAAAGGTGTGTGTTATCGTAGAATCATCATAGAATGTTTTGGGTTGGAAGGGACCTTAGGGATCATAAAGTCCCAAACCACTGCATGGGCAGGGACACCTCCCACCAGCCCAGGTTGCTCCAAGCCTCATCCAACCTGCCCTTCAACACTGCCAGGGATGGGGCAGCCACAGCTTCCCTGGGCAACCTGTTCCAGTGTCTCACCACCCTCATTTTTTTGCCTTGAAGGTATTTTGTTTTGTATTTATATTATGTATTTACATTATAGTAAATACAAAAAACACACTTTGGGGCTGCTCCGGTCTCCACAACCCAAGGCACACACTTTTTTCCAGTTCCAAACAGAAACAAAAAGTCTCTTTCCTCTTCAAATCCTCCTTCAAATGAGGACTGATCCCTCTGACCACTCCTTATGCACAGAAACAGAGCAGAGCTTCCTGTGCAGTAATGTCATCCCAGATGACAATCACAAAATACCACCGAGATATCTTGAGGGAGGAGACTGGACTACAATGCTGGGCACAATCCCAGAATTTCAGGAAAAGGGATTATTTTAAGACCAGAAAATTCTTGCCTAAGTTTCTCATTGTATTTTCATTATTGTGATGTGAAACACCCTGCCTTGAAACCAGTCTGAAGTTTTAATTGAATCCAGGACTCAGCCTAGGAAGTACTTGCTGCAGCTCTTGTGGCTGAGGTCCAGCTGCAGGCAGGGAGAGGAGAGCCCTACCCCTGCCTGTGCTATAGGTGAAACTCATTCCAGAGGAGCAGAAGTCCTCATGGAGCAAGGCTGATTAGGGAGAAGGATGTTTTGATTCCTCTGAAGTGTCTGTTAATAAATTATTGGAGCATCTATAGATGAGGATCCCACTGTTACCTTAAGTGCCACTCGAAAATTAATTGTAGAAAGCTGCATGCAAATCATGATGCTTCATTTGTGAGCATGTGGAAAGTGTCACCTCCTGTTCTGTAAATGTAGTGCAAAGAATGTCCTTCTGCCCACTTGAAATGTGGCTGCTTGAACTTGCATCAGTTCAGTGGAAGGGTTAGAGGTCCTACAGTTCTGCCCTCTTATAAAAATACCTTGGGAAGTGTCACTGAGCATAAGCAGTGTGTGAGATTTCCCTTGGGATCCTTAGGAGTGCTTCTGCAGGTAGAAGACATCTGCCCACCTTTTGAGCTGTAAATGCAGGATTTTTAGTAACTTTGACATCTTGTTCTTGAGGAAATCTTGCCTAAAGAAAGGCTGAGGGGAGAGCTTTATTGCTTTCTACAGCTGCCTTAAAGGACATTCTAGAGAGGCAGGTGCTGGTCTCTTCTCACAAGTAAATAGTGATAGGAAAAGAGGGAATGGCCTAAAGCTCCACCAAGGGGAGGTTTAGGCTGGACACTACGAACATTTTTTCTCTGATAAGGTTGTCAGGTATTGGAACAGGCTGCCCAGAGAGGTGGTTGAAACACCACCTCTGGGTGTGTTTAAAAGTTATATAGATGTGGTGGTACTTGCAGGGGTGAACATGGCAGAGTAGGGTTAAAGGCTGGACTTGATTATCTTAGAACCTAGATGATTCTGTGAAATAAGTTTGGTTTAAAAGAATGTGTTGTTTTTGATGGCATCCTTCAGTTCAGACTTCTGAGGGAAGAGATGAAGGCAGGCTAGTGGGTATTGAAAAGAGTGAGAGGTGGAGGCACTTCATAAGTTGCTTCATGAATTCAGAAGTACCTTTTTAGAGGGCAAAAAGATACTTCATGGATCAAACAAGTACAATCAAACAAAACAAGGAGAATGGGAACTGCTGTTTGACTAAGCAGAACTGCCTTTCCCTGGTACTTTACCTTTGAGTTGCAGAAGTGACACCCATGGTCTGTCCACGGCTGAGACCCTGTGGCCAACCCTTACATCTTAGATTTTGAATGACCAGGAACAGAAATTGTTTGCTACATCTAGACCTTAATGAACCAGTTCTGCTCACAACATGACTGGTGGAGATTATTGATACAAGGGAAGACAATGCATTCAATTTGCCTTTATTTATTTCTAACATCTGCGACTTCGGTATTTAATATCCCCCCCCAATTGTTGCTGTGCCAAAAGCTTTTGATTTGAACGATGGGAATTGATTTTTCAACTGCCAGTAAATACAGAAATGATGGTAACGTTCTCCATTTCCCATGAATCATTGATGTCAAAGTTTCTAATTTGTACTCCAGCTTGTGTAAACATCCTGGAGGCTTTAGCATTTCAGCCCAGTTGAGCTCCCCACTGACACTGCATTATTTACTGATACTGCCCCATAGCCATTAAATCTGTCTGCAGCTCTCACTGCTCCCTGGATTTAATGCACTCCTTCCTGCCATGGGAGGGTTGGGCTTTATTCACAGGCTTTCACTGTTTGGTGAAGGATGGGATTTCAGTCCTTTTAATTCCAGAGTGCAGAGCCTTGCAATAAATACGAGGCTGAAATAAAAAATCAAAATCAATGGAAGAAGGTAAACATAAGGATGAGAAATGTGACATTGCCCTGGAATTTGTGGTGGCTTTTTTGGAAACACACAGCTGCCTAAATAAAGAAGTGTCCTCATGGCAGGATTAACCGACCAAGTTCACTGATAGATTTGTTGCTATAGTTCTCACGTGGATTTGTCCTGGCATGGAGGCTTGGCCAAGGAAAAGCTTTCTGCACCATGGAGTGCCTGTTGTGTGGGTTGGGGGGAGAGGCATGAGCTGCACTGGGTGGCTGCTGCAGAGCTGGTTTCTGTGCCAGCCTGCATGAGGTGAGCATGGGCAGGGGTGTCCCTGGTTGGACATTGGAGAGGTGGCCTTCTCCTGCCTCCCCACCCAGCTCCAGGGATGGAATTTGGCCCAGGGATGCTCTGCTGTGGAGCCTGGTTCAGTTTCTTTCCTCATAGTTCAGCCTTAGAAACATTAATCCTGATTCATGGGCTTTGGGAGAACTAAGCTTTATTTTCAGAGGCATGAACTCGGGTGGCATTTTCTGAAGTACTTAGTTCTGGGTGACTGGGCTCCTACTGAAGATGTGGGTAGTCCTGTTCTTGATGTGACAGGACCATATATAATGCTTCAGAAAACCAAATTTTTCCTCTCTAGACCTTTTTTTTAATACAGTTTTTTAATTTCTGTGCTTCTTTGGCACTTCTATGATGGGATATAGATCTAATTCTTGGTGTAAATGGGAGTCCCTTAAACTGGGAGCTGACAAATCGGGGAGCACCCTCTCGTGGTGTCCTGAAGTATTACAGAGTCTTCCATCCTGTTACTCCAGGTGGCTCTTTTTCTATGCATTTAAGTATAATTTCCAGATTTTAACATACTAAATTACAGGAGAGCTTTTGAAGGTTCAAAAAAATACTCAAGGCCACAAAATTCACATAAGTCTAGACCAGAGAATTTAAAATATCATTCATAAACAATACATATTTCAAGGAGCGGAATAAGTGTCAAATTCACATAAAAACTTACCATAAATCCACAACAAAATGGCTTGGAACCCAGCTAAGTGTACAATATCACCTTTCTACATCTTCGTAAAAATAATTAGAAACTGGAAAAGCAGCCACAATTCTAGAGTGGTTTTGGGCTTGAGGAGGTGAGTTATCCCAAGAATTTTTTTCCATAGATGAGTAACAGTTTTCTGTGCAGTGTCCTGGACTGTTAAGCAGCCTTTTACCTTTACCTACCTATCAGAGAATCAGATTGGTTTGGATTGGAAGGGACTTAAAGATCATCTAGATCCAACCCCCTGCATGGGCAGGGACACCTCCCACCAGCCCAGGTTGCTCCAAGCCCCATCCAACCTGCCCTTCAACACTGCCAGGGATGGGGCAGCCACAGCTTCCCTGGGCAACCTGGGCCAGGCTCTCACCACCCTCACAGCCAAGAATTTCCTCCTCATGTCCAACCTCAATCTCCCTCTTCCAGTTTTCATCCCTTCCCCCTTGTCCTCTCCCTCCCTGCCCTTGTCCCAAGCCCCTCCCCAGCTTTCCTGGAGCCCCTTCAGGCACTGGAAGGTGCTCTCAGGTCTCCCTGGAGCCTTCTCTGTTAGTTCAGCTGAACACCCCAACTCTCTCCCGTAATGCTCTCACTGAAGGAGTCTCTCTGTTCATCTGCTCTCCAGAGCTCTTCCAGTTGGCTCCCTCAGCACGTTGCAGGTTTGGGCCGTGAGGCAGCAGCCATCCCTGCCTCCTTTCCCGCCTCGTGCGGAGCCAACTGGGTTGCAGATGCCGGCAGGCGAGCGGAGGAGCTGCCAGCTGGGCCTGCTGCTCCCGACGGGCCAGCGCCAGCCCACGCCCTCCTTCCCCTTCCTTAAGGAGAGGGAACAGAGGCTGGTTACAGACTGGGAACTGCTGGCAGGGTGGCTGGCACTGGCAGAACTGGTTTGCATTGTGGTGCAGTGCAAGACAGGGGGGGTTGGCACGGCCTGTGGATAACCCATCTCTCCCCAGAGTTTACAGCCCCACTTCCCTAACACCCCCACTTCCCTAACACCCCCAGTGTTACTTGCAGTGATTTTTTTTTTTTATCATAGAATAGTTTGGGTTGGAAGGAACCTTCAAGACCATCTAGTTCCAACCCCCTGCATGGGCAGGGACACCTCCCACCAGCCCAGGTTGCTCCAAGCCCCATCCAACCTGGTTTTGAAATTAAAGCTTCCTGGTCTTTTAACTTTTAACCTTGTCTTTTAACTTCGAGCTTCCTCTCTCCCTACCTGTTTTAAGGCCAAATATTTCTGAAGGGAGATAAGCCTTTCCTCATCTTACCTTCCAAGTGAGTGACCTTTGGGGTTCGGTTTGTTTCCTCAAAGCCCACCATCCCACCTTGTCAGAGCCATCAACCAACCATCTTCCAGCAAAGATGGATTATTTCCTGAGATTATCACCAAGTTCTAAGGCATGAAATGTGTTCTGATTGCTCATACGGCCTAAATGAACAGTTTGTAGTTACATTATTACAGGTCAAGCAGACAAGAAGTGAGGCACTGAAATTAATGCTTTGCTCTGTGGTTTCCTTTGTTCCAGAATGACATTCTTTCTGGAGGAGGTGATGACTTGCACCAAGCGTCTCCTGGAGGTGACGTCTGGCTGGCTGCCTCGACATTTTTTTGGTGCAATCCTGGTTACTCTCCCAGCTTTTGCAGTTTTTTCACACTTCACCTCTGATTTTGAAACAAATATACATGTAAGTTGTCGAACTCCCTTCCATAATTTGCAGTTTTGGAGCTAACAAAGCTTGTTGCTTGCCTGCTGTCTCTCTTCACCTCCCTCCTGCTTTACATCTGGTTGATACAGATCTCTTAGAAGGATGAGACTTTTGTGTATGATGAAATGCCTAGTTTGTTATGTAAACACAGACACTGGCTTGTTTGAAATCTCATACAAAAGAGGAAAGGGATACCTATAAATGCCTGCCTACCTGCTTCTTTTTATTTTAAAGACCAAACACTTCTGCAGGTGTTTTTTTCTAGATAAATACAGTAGTGGATCTCAGGCTTTTCATTTCATCCTGGTTTTGATGTAGAATTGGTCACTGGAGGTGTTGTGTATACTTCACAACTTTACATCCCCATCAGTGAATCTCAACAGTGAGAACAGTCCTAGCAGTGGATGTCTTTTCTTTGCAGAGTTTCTTTTCTTTGCAGAGAAAACAAAAGTTTCTCTTTTGGCTGCAGAAGCTCAAAGGAGAGAGCTCTGAGTACACAGAAATGGTCACCCTGCAGGGGCTGCAGGAATGGTTAAAAAAATTCAATAGCTCTTAGAAAGAAATTGGCATCTTTAGCCCAGCCACAGAAAGGGTCCACAGGGGATTTGGTGTCTCCTTCAATAAAAACATTCAGAAAGTTGGGAACAAGGGGTTAAATATTGAGGAGAGGGCAGAATACCTTTGTTTGAAGGCCAACTGTAGCATAAAATCAATGTTTATCAACTGTTTGTGAGTAAAATGGACTGGAACTGGAGATGAAAGTTTGTTTCCCTGCAGGTTTCTTTTCAGTAGATCAGTGCATGGTCCTTCCTTTCCAGGATCATCAGGGAATTCTGTTTCACAAACCTCTTGCTATTTCAGGGCCCTTGGGTGTAGATAACAACCAGATCCTCATCCTTCTTATCCCAGTTTATTACTGGGTGTTGGGAAGTGTTTGTTCCATGGGGACATGTGGACCAGGTGTGTTTTGTTCCTTCCCAATTTAAACATAGATTCCATGGTTATCCCAGTCACCCAATGCTGTATTTGATACTCTTTCACATCCCATGTTTAAAATCATGCTGCAGCATTTTCCTTTCGTAAACTTCACTGGTTTTAAGCTGAAGTACTTTTTTTCAGTTTAGTGATCTTCCTCTCTCATGAAAACTAGTAAAGTAATTGTAGGAATGATTTCCTCACACTGAAGGGAGCTGAAAACCTTCAGATCTATCCACTGATTTTGATATCATCCCATTCATCACCATCCTTGATCATCTCTCCAAATACTTAAAGATAATGGTGGAATATTTTACTAGTATTTCCTGGCCAGGTTGTTGGTCTGAGGGCTTCAGGCAGCAGCAGGAAGATGATATTTCTGACCAAACTGAGAATGAACTTGGCTTTCTTTCCTCTTGCAGGTCCTCCAGAGTCGTGGGGCTGTTGGCTCACTCTCCAAGAGATGTCCCAACTCGTCTTGTGCTCAATCTTTCAACAATCATGGAGCTCTAGGGAATGGAGTCCATCTATAGAGGGTCAGGTAAGTGTCATATTTTTACTATGACATGGTTTTGCAAAGTTTTTTTTATTCATAGCATTTTAAACCTTCCCTGGATATAAAAGAATTAAAAATTAACAAAAACAGCAATAAATGATAATCATTAAAAAAAAAAACTTTCCAAAGCCATGCATACATAGTAAAACCCAGCACTTCCTGACCCTCTATAGGCTGGCTTCATGCTGGGGCATCACTTGGAGTGAGAACCAGTGCTCTGCCACTTTAGGAGACCTGAAATGGGGGGAAAAAAAGTAAGTTTAAGTTATTTATTTTTACAGACACTTCTGAAATTCCTTGTATCCGTTTTTGAGTCATTTAAGAAAAAAATCAAACCCAGCTGTGCTTGTGATTGAAAAATGGTGAATGATGTAAGGTGTTTTTTTCCCCAAACACTGTGTCTGCTTCTGAATCACGTGCTTGGTTGTTGTGCCACAGGATTGCTGGTCTGCAGCCTCTGCACTTGAGCTGGAAAGGGCATTTAAAAACTAGAAAGGGAGAGGATGATCATTTGATACTGTAAAATTCAGTATATAGCTAGAACAGAACTCCACAATGCAGTTGTGGAATCTCTGGTTTAACTTGGATGGTCATGAATACTCTTGATAAACCCAACATTTGCACATCAGCTCCAGAGTTTTGACTCCTGTGAGATTGTCTCAGGGAAACAAAGGTGTTCTGGGCAATGTATCCATCCTGCCCTTTTTTTTTAATCCCGTAAAGATGTAGAAAATGGAAAGGGTTTTTAAGGATAGGGCATTTGGGACAGAAGATCTACAATTTTTCTTTCAAATTGGCACAAATGGTGGTGTTAAATACATTCTTACAAATAAATAAATTCTTAGGAGTTCACCTGCTGCTGACCAGTGTGATCCTGTCCTCTAAGAAGTGGTTTTAAAGGTTGGGTGATGTTTCTGAGGGTGAATGCAGGCCACGTTTTCAGTGTTGACATTCAATTTAAACCAGCCTAACCCCAGCAATTGACAGGAGGTTACCATGAATGTTCACCTGTTTATTTTTTTTTTCCCTCTTTCCACTAAGAAGAGGCACTGAGCATTTTGCCAAGGTAAGCTGAAGGTATTGGAAGCTGCTGGAAGGACAGTGGTGTAACATAGGGATAAAAAACTCCATCCAGGGAAAAATGTGACAAGATACCTGTGCTAAAAGCTTCCTTGCTCTTTGAAGGGAAGAACCTTCCATCTTCAAGTGCTGATAGAGACACTGTGAGGGATTATTGGGCACAAAATGCAGATGAAATGAGCTCCTTCTCTTTCATATCCTACACTCTTGGTGCTGGCATTGGTGTGCAGAGGGCTGTGGTGAGCAGGAGGAACCTAACTGCCCTCTCTCTCTCTTGCAGTACACCATGTTCTTGTGCTCTGCCATGCTGATCTCCATTGTGCAGTACTGTAACTTCTGCCAGCTTAGCTCCTGGATGAAATCTCTGTTGGCAACTGTGGTAGGAGCAGTGCTGCTCTACCTTCTGTTCTACGTCTCCTTCTGTCCAGCCAGGTGAGCATCAAGCCTTGACCATGGGTTAGATTAACAAATTTAGTTTTCTCCACCAGGGAAGTGTGAGGGTCTAATTGTGTGGGATTTTAGTACCTGCCAAGGCTTTCTCCAGCATCTCAAATGTAAGAATCTGGGAAGAATTCTGCATTATTTTTAAAGATTTCAGGACAATATCTGAGGGGCCTTTTCTGTGTTGAAATGACACTGTCCTCAACTGTTCCAGTAATTAAAGGGTGGCTTCCAAGAAGATGGAGAGTGTCTTTCTACAAGGAGTGGCATGAAAAAGATGAGGGGTCATAGGTGCAAGTTACTCCTGGGGAGATCCCAATTGGACACCAGAGGAACATTTTGCACTATGTGAACAGTCAGACATTAGAATAATCTTCCCAGGGAAGTGGTGGATTCCCCAACCCTGGACACTGCTAAGACTCAGCCTGACAAGGTGTTGGGTCATCACATCTAAACCATGTTCCTTCCTAGAAAGGCTGGACCAGATGTTCCTTGAGGTCCCTCCAATCTGCCATTGTATGATGTTTCTAGGGCACACTCACACTTATCAGACCCACAGAATTGCCTTTCACTGTTTGTTTAAAAAATCTGTTTTATTAAGGAATTTCTGAGGCATTTGGTGATGCCAGAGAACCCACTTGTTCCCCCACAACCCTCTGGATTTATTCTTGCCCTTGTGAACCATGTGTCTTTCTTCTGTCTCCTTCCACAAGGAGTTTCCCACCATGGAATGCAGGTCCTTAGATTTAATAGGATTCTAATACCCTGTTTCCTTTCTCACTTGCCTGCTTTTTCAGAGGATGCTGCAGGACAGTAACCAGAGGAATCCAGTTAATGCCATTTCTCTGGAATAACCTTAAGGCTTTTCAGTTTCTCCTCCCATAAGCAATTTTCCCAAAGGACACAACATGGTACAGCATTCTTCTATTTCCTTCCCAGGAGAGTCAAGGGAGTCTTTCCAGCCATCCCCTTCTCTTGTCAGCACTTTAGAAGCAGCTTGCATTTCTCAGTGCCTTGAGAAATCTCTCAGCCTTTGGCACCCTTACCACAGTGGGGACTTTGCAAGGACTTCTTGTGCTATTTCTAGTTCCTATTGAAAGCCCTTCCTTTTACCCTGCTGAATCATATGGTGAAAACCCTGGGAAAAAAACCCCAAACAAACCAAAAAAGAGTTTGCAGATCCATGTTTTGTGTGATTATTTAACTTTTAATCCCCTCTTCAGGTACCTTCAATGGTCTGTTTTAAGGACATGGAGAATAAAAGCCACCCATTAGCACCTGTTCACATCCCTGGACAGGTTGGATGGGGCTTGGAGCAACCTGGGCTGGTGGGAGGTGTCCCTGCCCATGGCAAGGGGTGGATCTAGATGATCTTTAAGGTCCCTTCCAACCCATACCAGTCCATGATTGCAGTAGAGAAATTATAATGCAAGAAAACACAAAAAGGGCTTCAACTACTTACTGTTTTTCTGTAATACTCATCTCAAAAATAGGCTCTTTATTTGGGGTTTTTTGGGGAGGAGAGTTTGGGGGTCATTCTTTGTTTCTTTGGAAAATCTTTGTCTTGTGTGGGCAGATAAGATGAAGGCACAATTGGGGTGTTGTGTTCTGAAACTGCTTTTCCATGTCTCTGAGGTAAGATTGGATTGTTCAACAATTATTTGTTCCAGGCATCATCCTGACTGCATTTCCATCAGTCACTCTTCAGAGGTGTTTGCATCTTTGACTGTGGTTGCTTCTTCCCAGAAAAAAGTGCAGATAAGTGGTATTCCAAAAAGTTTGAAGCTGCTCAAGCACATGATACAATTACTGGTCCTACAATCTGCAGAATAAAAAAGTTTTTCATGCTAACTGAAATTCTGACAGGATTTTATTTGTTCTTAATTTTCCTTCTGATATCAGTGCATTTTTTTTTTATTATTTATTTCAGCTCTGTGGGAACTTTTAATCCAGAGTTGGCACAGAACTTCAGGTAAGCTTTCTCTAAAATGACTATCTTTATGTTTAGGGGAAGTTTTTTCAGTCCATTTGATGTAGCAAAGCTTTGCATGCAGGGTAATACACTTGGGAATCCAAAAAGTTCATTCAGCAAGTTGTGTTTAAGCTCCTTGTGTGTTTAATTTCCTTTACAGAGAACTTGGATATGGCCAAAAATCATCAGAGAGCTGATCCTGCAGGCAAAGTTGTGTAATGCTGCTCTCTTCTTTTAAATGTGATTTCCAGGAAATAAAACTATGGAGGCTCTATATAAAATAGCATCTGTTTTTCTAGTAGTAGCAGTTCTTAAAGCTTTATCTCTACATCATGAGCTATTAGTAATTTCATTCCCTTGGCTGATGTGCACCATTCAAAAGTGTGTTGGATGCCATCCACAGCTGGGCAGGTGAGAATTCCTTGTGGAATTCTTCCCTTTGCCAGGAGAGAGGCAGGTTGGTGGTGCCAGTCAGGGTGCCACTCTGAGTTTGCTCCAGCAGAGCAGCAAGTCATGTCACTGAGAACAAATGACTTGAAAAAAAGAGGTTTAAGCAAAAAAAACACCTTTTCCTGGGTTGTTAAAGGCCCCTTATATATCAGCCCATTAAAGATTCACTCTAATTATTTCAGTGCTGAATTTTCATGGGTTTATTTGCAATGTCATTTTGAAAGTGCTCTTCCTGTTTGTTTGGGTTAGGAAAATGTGTGTTTGCTAATTGCAAATTAGGAGAAAATACTGGAGTGATGTTGTACTTGATTGAACTAATGACCCTGCAAATCTGTGACTCAGTAATTCATCTGAAGTGTGTACTCAGGAGGAGGAGGATGCTTTTACTGGGAGTATGTAGCAAAACAAAATTACTTTTAAAAAATATCATCTACAGGGATGCTGGGGCACAGGGGGAAGTTCACTGTGCTTTCATGTTACATATTTATTCACCCAGAAGCACTTACTGCAGTGTTTTATTTCTTTTTACATAAGTTTTCCTGCTTATCTGGCTTGATTCAGGAAAGATAACTTCATTTTATAACTAATTCCATTTCACAAAAGCCAGAATGGAAAGGTAAAGCTGAAAGAACAGAGGTGGATTGATTGGTTTTTGGTTTTGTGAGGTAAAACACTGAAGGGAACTTGGATCAAAATGCCACATTAAAGTTATGAAAGCAAGGTGATGATTGAAAGCAATGCCTGAATTTGGGGCTTCAGTGCTTAATTATTACTTTGTGAAATCACTGAATCTTTTGTGCTGCTCAGAAGTACAAATGTCTTGCCCAATGTTGACAACAGCTTCCCAGGCTCCTGACCAGCTGCTAATCACTAATAAATAATTCATTTGGCCTTAAATAATTGACAACCCCAACTTCTGTTCAGCGACTGGTTCTCCATCATCAGTTACTAGAAATATGCCAAAAAATCAGCTCTCAAATATTGTTTGCATGCAAATATTTTTCTTCCAGAATCTAACTCAGGACTATTGGAGGTAAGACTGAGTAGGGCACCAAAGCACACAGAGGATGTTACTGCAAAAGGCCTGGAGAGCTCTCTGCCTACCTTGGAAATCCTCTCTTGGACATTAGGAGGAAATTCTTGGCTGTGAGGGTGGTGAGAGCCTGGCCCAGGTTGCCCAGGGAAGCTGTGGCTGCCCCATCCCTGGCAGTGTTGAAGGGCAGGTTGGATGGGGCTTGGAGCAGCCTGGGCTGGTGGGAGGTGTCCCTGCCCGTGCAGGGGGTTGGATCTAGATGATCCCTAAGGTCCCTTCCAACCCAAACCATTCCATGATTCTGTTTTGAATATCAAATAAGGCAGTGACCAAAATATCTGACTCACTGAACATTTTAAAATTGAATTTTAAAACTTTGTATCCTGAGAAGGGCTAGATTAGTATTTTGTCTGTCACATCTTCAGTTGGGGGAAAAAAATATTGACAAATAGTCCCTCAAAAATGGGGAACAAACAATGTTGTGGCTGAGTTTCTCTTTCTAGAGCTGCCCTTTTGGCTTGCTGGCTGTGGTTTTGGCAGGTTGGTCAGTCACTGTCTGTGTTTTCATGCAGGAATTGTATCAGTCCAGCATGATCTTTGTTCAGAGTCCCACCTCCACTGATCTGAAGCTGCCCAAACTTAGCAACTGACACAATCTTTCTATGTGCTGGGACTTAAAAGCCAGTTAATCCTATTTGGTTTCTACCATTAATTTGCAACAGGGTTTGGGTTCTCTTTTCAGGGCTCTTTCAATGTTCATTATTGTATCACCACATTTCTAGAGTTCTGTGCAAACAGAATTTCCCCTTTTTCCTGGTGATGGACTAATAACAAGTTGAAATTCCCTTATTCCATCAAACTTTTTGCTGTCCCTTTCTCACTGAAATAAATAAGGTTCCTTGCTCACCCCAGTCAGCACAAAAAGCTTTTCTTCTGTTCTAACAGGGCCAAATTGACTTGTTTTGCCTGCCTTTAATGAGGTTATTCCCTTCTCTTGATCAAGAATGAGATAATTATTAATGTTGTATGGGAAGAGAGATAAAAGTAATGGGAATGAAGTCTCAGCACAGAGTTAATCTCTGGACTGTGCCCAGTAAATCAAAATATGGAATTTGCCTTGTATTCCAGACAGACCAGTTCTTCAGCCCAAAAGAGATACAACCATAAACTTTGTCTTTTAAGCAGGAAATAGGTCTCATTTTCATTCCTTCCTTAGCTCAGAGCAGGCAGGGTTTGTTCTTTTCCAGTTTGGGACTGCTGGGGTTGGGCAGTGACAGGCCACTTGAGGTGGAAGACTAAAATCTCTTGGTGGTTGGGAGGTTTACGTTCATCCACTGGATGTTCCTCATCAAAAGCAGTAGTTTGATTTCCCTTTTCCACACTGATCCCCCATTCCATTCTTTTTAAAGGTTTAGCAGGTAAGCATCCTATGTAAATACAGCAGGATATCCAAATTCAAACCTAGGTTGCTGGCTCAGAAGCAAAATGGCTTTCCAAAAATCTTTCTAAGTGGAAGGCCATTATCTTTATGATTTGTGATCAAGCCAAAGGAGATCCTGTCTCTGGAGCTCTTGCATGTTCCATATTCAACACTTGGATGAAGATGCCAAGTTAATAGTTGGGCATCTGTGCCAGGAAGCAGTTCACCAGCTGGAGTTAAAGGAACACTGTCTGCTGAAGATTTCAATGTGAATGACTTGTAAGATGAATTTTCTGCTGCAGTACCTCATAAAAACACTTGAACAAGATGTGGGTGGGTGATCCTTTCTGCTATAGGTGTATAGGGTGGCGTGTTCTTTTTTAATTCTTTTCATTCTAAAAGGTGGCCTCAGGTCATGTTTGCTAACTGACTGTGTGAGATGGTTTATAGTCCTGTAACCTGGTGGCTGTGCCATCCAGAAATGGGATTTCCCAAGGAGTGAGATGGAATTGCTGCCTCCTTCAGGCTGGCATCCTGGCTTTGGGTGTTAATGTTGGTAGCAGTTGCACCATGATCAAAAATCCTGCTCGGGAAAAGATCTTGCACCTTCTTTGAGGTACTAACACATGACCTCAGTGACATGAAATCAGGTCAGCTCACAAGTGAGTCACTCATCTCACACGCAGGTCTCTGAGGTTGAATACCCCACCTGGGAAACAAGGTCAGGTTGGTGCTCCAGGAGATGATTGAGATCTGGCAGATGCTTCAGGAGGGGTGCATGGGAGGCAGCAGCTTCTTCTAAAAAGTTAAATCTTGTGTTCAACACAAGTCACTTCTTGTAACATAAAGTTTGTGGTGCTTGTCTCATTCATTCAAGAGGAGTTAAAAGAGCTTTGAGGAGTATTTTGTACATTAAACGAAGTAAAAGGACTTTAATTACTTAAATCCCTGTGGCAGAGATGTTTGATCCAGAAAATCTGCTCTGATATCAAGCTTGTACTCAAAGGAGTAACATATCATAGAATCCCAGACTGGTTTTGGGTTGGAAGAGACCTTAAAGATCATCTAGATCCAACCCCTGCATGGGCAGGGACACCTCCCACCAGCCCAGGCTGCTCCAAGCCCCATCCAACCTGCCCTTCAACACTGCCAGGGATGGGGCAGCCACAGCTTCCCTGGGCAACCTGTTCCAGTGTCTCACCACCCTCACAGTGAAAATTTTTCCTCCTAATGTCTACAGGTCATTGCTCAGATCCTCTGGAGATCCCTTCCCACAAGACACAGAAAATACAGAACCATTCTGAAAAGAACCTGCCTTGTGCTCCTTACCTCCTTACCTTCTCCACCCTCAGTTATTCTCTAACATGTCTTCTCTTGCTTATCCACCCCTCATTTTGTTTTATGGGCCCATCAAACCAGGAGGATGTTTTGCCACCTGCAGAATAGGTGTCAAGGATCATAGTTCAGGAATTGTCACCATGCTGGTCATTAACAATTTAGCCTTTGTCCCTGACTTGTCTTTCTAGGGAGAAAGTGAACAGGTTCCTAACAGAAGAGAAGTAGTTGTAAGGGAGCAAGAAAGGAGTCTTAGCAACACACCAGCAGCTACAGGAACCTGATGGCAGGGACCTGTTCTTTTGGGTTGTTTCACAGCCCTGCTGTTTTTTTACTTCATCACACTTTTCTGTCCATCAGATACTTGAGGATAAACGTTCAGAAAAAGAAACTGGGTCTGTAATCCAGCTCAATTGCTAAAATAACTGCTTCCATTTCAGAAGTGGAAGCATGTCCCGCATGGCTGTAAAGAAATAAGTTGAACTTAGAGATGTTTTCACCTGTTGCAGAAGCAAATTTAGTCTTCTCTTCCTGAGCTGTTGTTCAGCTGTGCTTTGGGTTCTCATCTCCTTTGCTAACACACCTTCCTCAGAGAAACACAGACCTTGAGACACGGGTTCCCTGTCTGGTTTGCAAGGTGGAAGGTTGATGTGATGCTTTCCCTTCTCAAACCATCTCTTAACTTGAAGAACTTTAGCATGTGTCTGTTCACAGCAAATCTTGAGCTTTGGCATAACTTTATAGAAAAAACTGCAGTCAAGTGACTCCAGAAATGACTGCCTGCCAACCTGTCTGGATCTAGACTTAGTCTCTAAGCTTGCATAGCTGGTGTCTTCTCATCTGGAACTGGTGTCTTAGCATCTCTCCAGAAAGCTGAGATTGTAGACCACAGATGTCTCCTTGTTAGGGTGATTTGGCACTGGAAGCATCCATCCTCCATCATCCTTCATCCTCTGCACAAGCACTTGACAAACAGTGGAAAGGATCTGAAATACTGTTCTCAATCGATGTGAGACATGAATTTTATATCTTTTTTTAATCTTGGCACTTTGAGAAACTTTCTGTCTCCACCATAAAAAGCTTCAGTGGTTGTAACATACAGAAGCTGTCAACCCAGAGCTCCCTGTTCTCCACGTCCATGCAGTTCTCCATTAGTAGGGTTGTCTTCTTCCAAAGCTTGCACATGTCACACTGCCAGGGTTCCTGCTCCTTGAGGAGGAGACAGGGGAAAGGCTGTGGGAGAAAAGAGCAGATGTTTCTGAATATTGAGATAATACCCAAAAAAAAAGAACTCCCCCAAACTTCCCCACTCCCACCCTCCATGCAGACAGGTGTGTGTGCACCTGGTGCACATCTAAGCACACAGACATTATTAAGCATTTTTACGTGCATATTTCCATTTAGTGCTTTTAGTTACGTATTTACATATAATGACAACTGTTTCCTTGAAGTCTCTCCTTGAAGAAGTTAAAATAGGACTGCTGTAGAGGCTGGGCAGCTTCTGTGTTGCTGAACCTCATGATAGAGAATCCCAGACTGGTTTGGGTTGGAAGAGACCTTAAAGATCATCCAGTTCCAACCCCCCTGCATGGGCAGGGACACCTCCCACCAGCCCAGGTTGCTCCAAGCCCCATCCAACCTGCCCTTCAACACTGCCAGGGATGGGGCAGCCACAGCTTCCCTGGGCAACCTGGGCCAGGCTCTCACCACCCTCACAGCCAAGAATTTCCTCCTCATGTCCAACCTCAATCTCCCCTCTGCCAGTTTTCATCCCTTCCGCCTCATCCTCTCCCTCCCTGCCCTTGTCTCAAGCCCCTCCCCAGCTTTCCTGGAGCCCCTTCAGGCACTGGCAGGTGCTCTGAGGTCTCCCTGGAGCCTTCTCTTCTCCAGGCTGAACAACCCCTCAGTGAGCTTAAGAATTACATTAATTCTTTAGTGTGCTTAACAGCAGGCAGAGTTATTCAGTGTGTAACATGTGCTTCTTTTTCTAGCAGGGGGTTTCTAACGCCGGAGCAGGAGCAGCAGTGCTCTCTAACTCTGTGTTTTTAAATGTGCTTTTTCTGTTCTTCCCTTTCTTCTGCCTCCAGCTCCAGAAAGAGTCCATGCAACAGCTCGGTGCCAAGTGACACGAAGAGGCCAGCAGACCTGATCGGTGAGGAGCTGATTTTGGTTTCCTTCCTTCTGCTCCTCCTGGTCTGGTTTGTGAATCGAGAGTTTGAGGTCAGTTACCGTCTCCAGTACCACGGGGACGTGGAGGCTCATCTTCATCGCGCCAAAATCCAGAGCATGAGGGATCAAGCTGACTGGTTGCTGAGGAATATTATCCCATACCACGTGGCTGAGCAGCTGAAGGTTTCCCAGAGCTATTCCAAAAACCATGACAGCAGCGGAGTCATCTTTGCAAGTATTGTCAACTTCAGTGACTTCTATGAGGAGAACTATGAGGGAGGCAAGGAGTGTTACCGAGTCCTGAACGAATTAATTGGGGATTTTGATGAGCTGCTGAGCAAACCTCATTACAGCAGCATTGAGAAGATAAAAACCATTGGGGCGACCTACATGGCAGCTTCAGGACTGAACACCTCACAGTGCCAGGACGACAACCATCCCCACGGCCACCTGCAGACCCTTTTTGAATTTGCCAAAGAAATGATGCGAGTGATGGATGACTTCAACAAGAACATGCTGTGGTTTAACTTTAAGCTTAGGATTGGCTTTAACCACGGCCCCCTCACTGCCGGGGTCATTGGCACCACCAAGTTGTTGTATGACATCTGGGGGGACACTGTGAACATTGCTAGCAGGATGGACACCACCGGCGTGGAGTGTCGGATACAGGTGAGTGAGGAGAGCTACCGTGTCCTGAGCAGGATGGGGTACAACTTTGACTACAGGGGGACAGTCAACGTGAAGGGGAAAGGTCAGATGAAGACCTACCTTTACCCAAAATGCACGAACAAGGGGATCGTGCCCCATCACCAGTTGTCTATATCCCCAGACATTCGGGTTCAAGTGGATGGCAGCATTGGGCGGTCTCCGACGGATGAGATTGCCAACCTGGTGCCTTCTGTACAGAATTCTGATCAGGCAGCCCATGGCACAGATAGCTCAGAACCCAAGGGCACCCTTCGTTCCACCAAGAAGTCCAAGAAAGGCGCAGTCAAAGCACAGAAGAGGAGCAAAGCCTCGGAGAAGACTGGCAGTGAGGAGGCAGGAACTGAGGAGGTCAATGAACTGACAAAGCTCAATGTCTCTAAGAGCTTATGATGCACTGTCAGAGTTGCATGAAGTGCTCTGTCCACAGAAACACACAGACATTTGCAATGGACAGTTGTTGTTTGTTGTTTTTTTTTTCAAGAGAGACCTTCTGGACACCTGGGCTGTATGTTTGTTTTCATTTCAGCACCTGGTGCTGTGTGGATCACAGCTCTTCAGGGCTTGTTTTCATCCATCTTTCTCCTCCATGCCCCAAATCACATCCCAAGCTCCCCAGCTCCCCGTGCAACCATCTTACAGCTGAGTAGAGGATATTAAGTGCCTTCAGATATACTCCATTGGACTCCCTGTCAAGGTACAGAGGCCCCAAGTGAAATCATAGCTTTGGGTATTTATCTAATTTTAAAGAAAAGAAAAGCTGTGGTTATATCATTTTTATTGTTGTTTCTCACAAAACACTTTTTTTGGCTAATGCAACTCCTTGGGTTTTTTTATATCTCTGAACAATGTTTTACTGTTATAAGACCTTTTGTATGTAAACACAGAGACAAAACGTGCATGTATCTATCATGAGACTGACATCAAGTGCCAGTAACATACCACGAAAGAATGTCTTGGGGGTGACACAAGTTGACTTTGTTTTGGGCTGGAGGAGGAGATCTGCAGTGGCTCAACGTTTAGTTAGAGTAGGTTGAACAACTGCTGTAGTTTTTATTCTCCTTTTTACCAAGGCTTTCTTCAACTTTAACGTGCCATTGTGTGCTTTGGATACACTTCTTTTCCATATGGCCAATGAGTTATTGATATGTGGGAATGGAAGGATTTGGAGACCACCAAGCTCTCAGGACAGGTTTCCAGAAGCAGATGAGTGACCACCAGAGTGTTACAAATTCAGGTCTCACCAGTCTGAAGCAGTTTGATGTTACTCTGGATGCTAGCTGATTCCTGAAGGTAGGGGAAGTTGGGGTTCTCTAAGCTGGTCTGATCTGAGAGACAGAGAAAAGTTAAATAAATGTTTTGGGAATACCTTTATTTATTTATTTATTTTATGCCTGTTTTTTTTGTTTTGTTTTTCTTTTGTTTTGGAGGTTTTTGTGTGTCTGTGCGGATGGGATCAGGAGAGATGAATTGTTAATTGGTTTAATAAGAGTGATGAGATGGTGTTTCAGCCTCATTGAACTACCAGCCACTGTGAGGATGTTACCTTGGCAATATTTGTTTCCAAGCTGGTGACACTTCTGAAGCCACCAAATGCCATTGAGGATCCCAGCTTCCCTCTGTACTGAATCAATGGTGCTGCACAAGATTTTTCAGGATTGTCCCTCCCCCCACACTGTGCTTTTGCAGCAGGGAACAGAACAGCACACTCCCCTGTGTGCCACTGGAAGCAGGAATAGGCAAGAGAGTCCTTTCTAGTCAGCTGAGAAGCACAATAATTTCCCAGTCCTACAGATGACTCTGTGCAGGTCCCAGGGACCTGAGACCTGCAGGAGCACAGGAACCTGCTTGCACAGAGGGAACTGCAGGATGGGGGCCTTAGGCTGTACCAGTTTGCCCCCTGCATGCTTCCATCACCTCCTTCACTTGCATTGGATGCCCCACTTTGACTATTAGTCATTCAACCATTCCAGTTCAGCTGACTCCTTGAGACACCAAATAAAACAAAAGCATTTTGATGCCCCCAAATAAGTTCATTAACCAGGGGGGAGCTGGTGAAATGCCATGTTGTGCTGTCTGCCTTTTGGTGGGGGGTTCATTCTTTCTCTCCATCTGAACTAAAGTCACAATATATTGCTATTTCTTTTTATTCTCTGTGGCATCTTTGAGTAATAAACATCTACCTTGTCCAGTTCCTATTTGAGACCCATCTACCCTCCACGATCAGCACGGAGCCCTTGAAGCTCTTACAAACACAAATCTGTGAGATTTCTGAATCTCTGTCCTCTCAAGAGCTATGGTTTTTGCATGTCTAAATTGCATTTGATAATTAATCTTGCTCAATCTGCCAGCACACAAGAAAACCCAGGGATACTCATCCCCATTCCCTTCTGTCCCCGATGCTGTAGCCTGGTTGGGGGCTGTTCCTGATGAGCAACCATAGCAGGTTTTTATCTGGGCACAGTTGTACAGCAGTTTTTCCTTCCTCCTCTGTAGATTAGAACTAGCCCCTTCCTCCCCTCCCTAGAGTGGGTTGCACTTCCAACTTTCAGGTAGTATAAATCTGCAAATACCTCTTGCATCTGAAGAATGTATTCTTGAAACCATTTTTAGGGTTGTGGTTTCAGTTGAGTGTGTCAGTATTTCTTTGCTTACAGATGAGGAGTTTCCCCAGTCCTGAATTGTTTACATGCCTTCTAGTGTCCCTCTAGTGTCTCAGAGTCCTTCAAACCTTTCTTCCTTTCACTTCTCCCCCTCCAGTCTCTTGGAGGACTCTCCCCAGCATTTCTCTCTCACTGATCAGCTCTGGGCAGTGGCAGTTTGGCTTCTTCCTGATGTGAGACACTGCACAGTAGCCAAAGCTCCACCAGCAGGAGCCCTGTTGCCAGGGAGAGGTTTGCACCCTGGGATCACACCTGAAGGGGCAAGGGGCTGGAGCAGGATCCTGGACCCCCAGCTCCTTCCTTCTCAGCGTTCCAGCCACGCACTGCAGAACATAAAAGCTTCATCCTCCAGCCTGGAAAGTCAGTAACACTCCTGTGCTGTTGTGGTGTGGTCCTGGGGGAACATTGTTGCTTTTCTGGTAACATTAGAATACCAAAAAAAAAAATAAATAAATGCCAGGGCTGCTTCTTTTTGGCTTTTTTTGGCACTAAGGAAATAAAGTGACTGAGAGCTCTGGAATCAAGGGCTGTTGTCTGCTCAGGGAGCTGCTAGGACATTATTCTGCCTTACCTCTGCAGCTGGGCAGAGAGTAGTGAAAAGCTGAGTGAGTGGTGGTCCCTCTGTGTGCCCATTGCCCCCAGGACAGCAGCTGGGCCTGCAGGGCTGTTCTCCAGGTTTTCCATCTCCTCTCTCAGGGTGTGGTGGGATAGTGGGATCTTCCCAGGCACGAGGAGGTTCCTGTGTGCTGCTGTATCCCAGTGGGAGCTGAACCTTCACACCTTCCTTTTACATCTTTGAAAAGATATCCCAAATACTCACCAAAATTCCTCTGGAGGCATTTTTAGAGGCATTGGGTGGGTCTGTGTTCCTCTGCAGCCCTGACACGTGTGTGCCTGCAGGAGGCCATGAGCCAAGTTCATTTCTCCACAGTATCTTTTGTCCTTGTGGTCCCAGCACAATTCCAGCACGGTGTAGAAGGTGAGGAGTTGACCAGGTACCTGGAAGTGTGTTCTGCAGGAATAGTCCATGTTGGGCTTCCTGCTGTTAGGGTGTTTTAATGGGTTTAATTGAAAAATTATCCATAGGAGGGAGGGGATGGGAGCTGAGTATTTCCCAGCCCCATGTAAACTTCTGCCACAGTTGACTTGTGGGAGCTGCTCTGCAGCCTGATGAAGAATGTGCTGAATATTTTCTGCAGAGTTGTCTTAATCTACTAACACATAAAAATGCTTTTTTCTCTCCCAGCTACTTCTGTGAGACAGATTTCTCATTCAAAACCAAGCAAATGGCATTCCCTTTGATTACTTCTGGCATTTATGATTTCGAGAAGAACAGATTTATTTCCCTGTTATTTCCCAGGATTTGGGGCTGTTTCCCGTTGCTGGAGGTAACACAAGTGGTGTGAGTAGGGTGGGGATGGTGCCACTGCCTGACTGTGCCTCCTGCTGTGTCCTGGAACAAAGCACAGGAGGATTTTTAGGATGATAAGATGAGGAGGGGTGAGGATGAACTCCCCAAGGGCTTTGCAAGCAAAGAAGTATTTGGATTTGGGCTAAAAAGGCCTTTGGATACTCTTACTTCAGGGCTAAAACACAGATAAGAGGCACTCAGAGCAAAAGGAGCTATAAACCAAACACTGTACCCATTCCAGCTTTTAGTTAAAGAGCTTGTTCTTGATGAAAGTGGTTTTTAGGGTATCTAGCATTTTAAAAGTGTTCACGCTGACCTGTTTCTAAAACTTGCATCCTGAATACTGGACAAAAATAAAATGTTGCAAGGGAGCAATGACTAACTCCATGGCTTTATTTTGCAACATCACAAGAGGCTGAGAGTGCCTGAGGGTGGATACAATGCCACCATTTCACTGTGCAGCTTGCAGTTGGGTTGGTTTTTTTGACCATATTTAAAGATTCTGTCTGTTTGCTCCCTTCTTCCCTGCTGTGGTCTCGTTTTCATCACACCCAAAACTTGGATTACCCTGAGTTTTAGCAAGTGTGCAAAAGCAGAAGAGGGTAAGACACAAACCCCAGTGATTGGGATTCACTGGAGCAGCTTTCCTTTCAGTCTTGTTTTACTTAAATGTCACTAACCTGCTCAAAAAGCAGTAATTATTTCTTGATGTGACTTTTCCAATTGCTGAAGAGGTTGCAGGGGTGGTTTGGCTCTAGATACAGATTGATTTTCATGTGGCAAGAGCACCAGTGGAGGTAGAGATGCCAGGGTACCCTGGTGCTGTGGTGCTTCCATCTTGCTGCCCAGGCAGCTGCAAAAACCCAGGTGGAGTCTTGGAGTGATCCTGAGACTTGGCTGCCACTGTAGTGAGCATCAGTTTGGGCAGCAAAGTAATTTCTTGCAGTGTTTTTCCTTTTGAGTTCTCTGCACAGGGCTGTGTCAGTCCTTGTTTGGGTTTCCAGAGGGACAACATTGAAGGAGAAAAGCCCAAATCACTTCTTGCTGTTGCTGAGAAGATCCTGCCCTGCCAGCAGCAGCAGGATTCTGCAGACTCCTGCAAAAAGGTTGGAAATTGTAACCATCACACACGAATTCCTTAAGATGTTCTAGTTGTCCAGGTTGTCATTTGAGTTCTCTGATGGTCTCATGATTTTCAGCCAAGGGCTGTGAACCTGTGGGCTGGTTTTTGTGCCAAAATAAACCCAAAATGCAAAGGAAACGGGGGCGGTGGCAGGACCTGGGAAATGCAGCAGGAGCCGTGTGGAACACAGACCAGGTTTGGTGTGGGAGATGCTCTGTGTGGTAGCATCAGCTTCCAGCTTTAGAAATGGTGAGAAAAGGAGGAGGTGAGCACAAACTGAGTGTTGGGTTGAAGGCTGGTCTCTAATTTCCAGGTGTGAGGCCTTTGGCTGCTGTAGGGGAAGTTTTTTTGGGTGTGGAGCAGAGGCTTCCCAGCAGGATGTTTTCTGTGGTGGGATCAGGGAGCCTTAAAATGGGCTTATTTTATAAAGATCTGCTTTACCCCACCTTCTGAACTCTGTCCAGAGTGATGAGATGGAGTTTTGGCAGTGAAAGTTGGACACTGGCAGCTCATTGTCTTGGTCTCATTAGAGCTCATTTGAAATTAGCATCAGGCTGTGAAGAGGTTCAAGTAGGAAATAAAATGGGGGTGAAATAGATGTTGTCTTAACAGCTCAGTTCAAGTGGTGCTGTGGGGAGGAGTTTTGAAGTGCTTTCTAGACACTCCAAAAAGCTCTGGTAGAAAACTCATGCAAGTTTTCTGCATAAAACCTTTTTCAAGTCTTTATCAGGTGAGTGAAACTTCTGTCTTCAGCCCAGATCAGTGCCTGGGCTGCACGACACATTTTTGCTCCTTACCTTCAAGAGTCAACACTGGCTTTTGGAGAAGGGTGATTATTTATGAAGAAAATAGATTGCTACAAGATATTTAAAGCTTTTTGGTTTTTTTCCCTGGTACTTAAGCATTTGCTCACCTCCCAGGAGCAGGAGGCAGGTGCCAGTGTTTCCACACACGCTGCTCCCCATGCAGTGGGTTCCACACTGGTTTGAGCAGCTGGGTCTCCATGTTGGCAATTGGTGTTGAGGAAATGTTGTTGTGTGTTACAACCTCTGGAAAGGCCCTGAAGCTGCTGGGTTGGCTTTTCTGCGTCTCAGCCTTTACGTGGTTGTTTCTGTTCTCTCCCTCTTCTCTGGCTCAGCTGCAACAATGTGGATTTTAAGCTGCAGAAGTTGCAGCGTTGGCTGAATCTGAAGAGCTGCAGAAGGTCGTGGCTGGGAACACTTACTGAAAGTTGAAGTTTTGGCTCTTAACTGGTGCTGCTCCAACCAATTTGTCATCTGGTGATAAGCAGCAAAGTCAGAGCTGAGCATCCCAGTGGGTGCCCACTGCTCACATGTCCCTGATTTGAGCATTGATCCTCAACCCTCCTTTGGATGAGTCAAAGCAAAGTGACTTTCTCAAGTTTTGCCTTCTTTTCTCCCTAAGTCACTCGTGTCTTCACTTGTTTCTATCTTAATGCATTGGCTCAATATTCATTTGCAATTGAAAGACGGTTTGTATCGATTCATTGATGAAAGATCTAGGCTCAGGGCAGGAAAAATGCAGAGTTTGGTACATCTGCAGGTCTGCCCAGAGGGAAAAAAATGCCTCTTTGGTGTCTTTGAAACTTTGCTTTTATTCGAGTGGCACCAGAGCTTGGTTTGTGATTGTTTTCTAATAGCAGCTGTAGATCTCCATCTTGCTGCTGCCCCTAGAGCTGCTGCAAAGGAGCAGGGGGCTGCTCTGCTTCTCTGCCTGGACTGGATTGTGGCCTCTGTGCAGGTACCAGCACAATCCCACCAGCACCATCCAGTAGTTCAGGAGTCCCCAGCTGCCAGAGTTACCCTCTCCACAACTTAATTTCTTCTCATTTTCAGACACCATCTTGAGATACATCCATGTGTATCAATTCTGAGACTTGTTATACCCCACTGCAAGGACAGCTTTAAACTTCCAAAGTAATAAACTCTTTAAAGCCAAGAGCCTTAACAACTCCAAACATCTGCTGAGAGACAAAACAGTTTCAAGTTTGGGCTGAATATTTGGGCATATTTTTTTCTGCTCAATGTGTCTCCTGTTAGCCAAGAGGCTGGAGCAGTATCCAAAGATGACAAGGACCTTGGCCACTCAGTGAATTCCCCGGAAGAGATAAGACAGGCTCCCCCTTGTGCTCTCAGGAAAGTCACCTCACTCCCCCAGGGCTGGTGTGATGAGTTTCTGTGTTGCCTTGCTCAGCAAAGCTCTTTCTTGCTGTGAAAAAGGGTTTGTCATTCAGCATAAAAACCTTTGTCTTTGCTGGCAGAGGGGCTGGATTCCCCAGGGTCTTTTAGTCGTGCAGCATTGAGATGGAGAAGAAATGTAGATGATGGAAGTTGGGAAGGAGCTGGATGTGCCCCTGGAGCTGGACCCTGCCTTGCCAGCCATGTCAGACCCCTGGGATGGGGAGGTGTTGGGGGGGTTTTGCTCCAGGGCAGCCTCCCCCGGGTGCCTTTGTAACTACGTCTTCCCTCCCGGCCTCTTGGTTCGGTTTTGGGTGCCGGGGTGAGCAGGTTGCTCATTGGAGCTGTGGTAGGCTGGGACTGTGTGTCCCCCCAACCTTCTGGTGACTCCCCTGCCCTGCCTGCGCCTCGGGACCTGCGGGCACTGCTTGCAGAACAGCAGCGAGAAACTTGTTTCCCAAGGGGGAGCCTCAGATCAGGGGTGGCTTTGGTTTGCCCAGGAGCTGCAGCCTCTGCCCTCCCCCGTCCTGCTTTAAAAGCTGCCTCCACAGCCCCCCCAGGCTCCAGCCCCTCCTGGCCTTGCACAAGCACACGTGGATCAGAAGGTGTGGAGAACACAAGCGAAACAGGATTGAATTCTTCATTGAGATACGAATTGACAACAGTTTCCTGTTCAAAACACAAAAAGGGCAAAAAAAAAAAGGTGAATTAAAACATTTTAAGGTCTCCAGGTTAGCTGGAAGTTATTTCTTCATGATGTTTCTGGTTTCTTTCTCTTCCCCCCACCCCAGCCAAGCCCCTGTTCCCTCTCCCCTCTTGCCGGGAGAAGCCGGCGCTGCCGGGGCTGGGCTGGGAACAGGGGCTGGGCTGGGAACTGGGGCTCCCTCACAGCAGCTCCTCCCTAAATAATTCTGCCTCTGCTTTCCTTGAGCAAACTGAAATGGAAAAAAAAAGAGAGAGAAAAAAAGCTGTATCTGTGAAATATTAAGCTCTATCTGTATATAGATAAAAACGCGTATTATCTCCGACTCGTTGCTACGCTCTGTAATCGATTGTATATTAAACTGTTCCACTGTATGGCAGAACATTTCATGCTATCTTAGATGTAGAAAAGCTGCTGAAGTTAATTCACAATACACTGATGTCAACTTCAAATGGGTTTGTTTTTTCATTACTGGTTTTTGGTTTTTTGCCCCAGCACGTCTTCAAACGCGGTCCCGTGCCGTTCGCTCATTGTTTCGAAGAATAATAGTTTGGAACACCAAGTTTTCCTCAACCCTTTGTTTTGGAGCTGGCTTTTCTCAATGTTTCTTTGATAAATCATGAAACCACCGAGTTAATTTTTGATGAGGGGCATGTTTAGGAGGCGTTTCAAATGTGAAAGGAATTTGTGGCGTAGACCCGCTGCGCTTTGATGTGTTGGTTGGTGGTAAATGACCTTCATTTTTCCTGATGCCAGTTGAGAAGAAGGCTCCTTCCTATTTTTTCCTCATTTTAACGTTGCTTTACAGTGTTGGGAAGGGGCTGTGCAGCAGCCCAGCCAGCAGCACCTCTGCAGTTGCCCTCTTGTCCTTGCTGGCTGTGGCAGGAGGTCTCAGCATGGAGCTTTTCCACGTGGGGAACTTGCTTTTGGCCAAGATTTGGGATGAATTTTAAAGAGTTATTTATTTTGTCTTCAGCAGAGAGCACGGATGATTTCTTCTGGAATACCAGTGCCTTGTTCAGATTCTCTTAATCCGCTTGGGAAGTGGAGTGAGGCATTGTTATTCTGGATTGAGTCCCCAGAGAAAGAAATGACTGAGCAGGAGGAGAGGCTGGCTGAGGAGAGGAGCCTTAGTGCTTCAAAGTCTGAATGTGTCTGGCTGCTGAAGGTGTTGGGCTGCTGCAGGTGGCTGGACAGCAAAGCCCAGGGCTCTGGTTCTCTCACTGCCCCCCTCTCTTATCCCTCAGGGGCTTCTTTAAGTTGGGTTTCACTGGGGGGAACAACTCCTAACAAAGCCCTGAGCCCTTGTGAAGTAAGGTTTTGATCTGGAACATCAGAAGGCTTCCTCTGGATCTGTGTCCAGGTGCTCTGCTCCTTCTGTGCCCACTGTTGACTGGAGACCTGCAGCACCAAACCTGCCTCCTCTCCCCACGGGGCTGATGATGGAGCAGGGTGGCCACAAGCTTTTGTACAGCTCCAGCTGGACATCTGAGTCCAAGTGACTCCAATTCTCTTTCCCCTGCTCTCCCTGCAAGCTGCAGCTCACCCAGAGCTTTCCCCTCCTGGAATCATGGAGAGGTGGAATCCAGTTCCTCCAAGGCTGCCAACTTACTGTTTTTTCTCCAAATATTTATTTGTTGTTTTCCAAAAGCAAGGTAAGTGTCAGAGCACACATGTGACACCTGGGCAGTGTGGTGGGCTCTGCAGCCAGCCCAGGTTTTAATGCCCATAGGTGTGTGAGCCATGCTCGACTGTTCCTGAGTGTTCACCTTCTGTTGTAGGGGAAAACTGTTCCAGTGTGACCCAGCCAGGTTTCTGCTATAGATTGTGGTGACTGTCAACAGCCAAGGGGTATTTTCTAATAAATCCTACCAAGGCATTTCCAACCAAGCCAATCTGCCTGTTTTCCTTTTCAGTTCTGCAGTGTCTTCTCCCCAGGTAACCCCACCTTGAAGTTTCTTCTCTTTCTGTGCTTTGGTTCACTGTCGAGGTCCCGTTGTGCCTCCGTGGTGGGGATATTGAAAGGTGCACCCTGAGGTTGTTTAGTTGATGTGGGGACTGTGGGTATGTGAAAAGCCCAGAAGTTGTTCAGGGACACATTTCACAGCAGTTCCCAAAAGACCAGGCTCTGTGTGTGTGTGTTTAGGCAGCCTCGGGGCAATGCAGGATGGTGGGAGACAACAGTGGCCACTGCACCTCTCCCAGCTGCTGGTGCTGCCAGGGATCCAGCCCCTCAGGCAGGTTGTGGCACTGGGGAGCTCAGCAGGAGCCACCAGTTTCTTCCTTCTTTGTGTTTCAGGGTTGTTCTGGATGCCTGAAGGTAAGTATTAACTCCCCCCTGGATGTGGTAACGTGGTGTGGGGTCCCAGGCTGGAGTGTGCTGCTCTCGGGGTCAGCTGCTTCTGAGGAGCCACCACCAGCTCCTCTGGAAATGATGCAGTTGTCTGCCTTACCCCAGGGTGTGCTGCTGCAGCACCAGAAGCCACCTCCCCGTCCTAGAGCCGTGGGTCGCTGGAAACTATGTCTGGCTTGTGCCCTCTCCTGGTTACCAGAGGTGATTTTCCAACTTTTTTTCAGGAGGTGAGAACCTGAGGGTGGCTGCTGGCTCAGCTGGGCTCAGGGAGACCTGGGTGCTCTCCAGCTCCATGGAAGGTGAGTGTAGAGCAGCTCTGCCAGCTCCTGACCCAGTTTCCCTGGCATTTCCTTGGGAGGTTCCTTGGGGGTTTCCCTGGGGATCCCCAGGGTTTCCAGGGGGGATGCTCCTGTGGTTTCTTGGGGCTGCTCCACAGCTCCCTCTGGGTCTCACCCCCACCACCTGGGTGCTGTCCTGCCTCCCTCTGCTGTCCTGCCTCCCTCTGCTGTCCCATCACCAAGGCTTCACTGAAGGATGTTGGGGAAGCACAACCCTCTCCGTGTGCAGCACAACAGCGGGGGTGCTCAGGCCTGGCTCCCACCACTGGCCTTTGTTTTCACACCCCTTAAAAAGCTTTTTCTCCATCTCCAGCGCCAGATCTTTCTCTGAAGCAATAATTTTTCCCCAGCTCTCCCTGCTTTCATAATGTTTCCGTCTGACCAAGCCTTAAGCAGTTTGTAGTCAATTAACTGTGGCTGCTGCAGCAGCCGTTGGTGGCACCGTGTGGCACGGATCTGTCACAGCACGGGGGGCAGCAGGGACCTGCCAGGTCCCCATTTTGCTTTTGGTAACTCCATTTTCCTCCTGGTTTGCTTTTGCTCACTCAGTTTTTGTTGCTTTGTGGCGTCGAGCGGCAGTTCTCGTTTCACAGCTTTGTGGAATTTATAGGAATTTGTGGAGTTTATAGGAATTTAAGAGCTAGATGCAAATGAACTTCATTAACATGCTTAATTATCTTATAAGCCTCATATCCATCTGTCCTGCATATGCTTGGTACTCGATGCTTTAAGACAAGTGACCATGTTGGGCTTGGCACGAGGTGGCTGGGAGCAGGAGCAGCCTTTGGGGAGAGCCTGGCTCTGCCCACGGGGGGACGAGGCTTCCATGCCAGGGGCAGGTGTTGGAGGTGAAATGTCATTTTCCAAAGGCTGGGTCCAAGCTGGGAACCTGGAAACGAGCTGGTAAAACATGTGGCAGGATGACATGATCTTAGGAATTGTTTCTTAGAAGAAAAAAAAAACAAAACTACTGGGGAAACTTTTCTCTTGTGTCAAAAGGGCAGAGGTGTTGGCAAGAGGCTCTGGGCCAGGAGCTCCTTGATGGTCAGTGCTGGGAAGGCAGAGCTGGAGCCAGGAGCTTCACCCAAGGGTCATAGAGGAGCTTGGGGCAAGTCAGAAGAGCCCTGGCCTCGTGGTGCCACTCTGAGACACCCATCCCAGCTGAGGCACCTCTAGATGAGGGGGTTTAAGCCAGGAGACGTGCAGAGGATGGATTTGCTGTCAGGGTCACCACAGAGCTTCATTCTGGTGCTCAGGTCAGGCTCCCTCCTTTCTGGTACCCAAGCTCCAGCCTGGTTTTGGGAATGTGGAGCACTAGAGCCTTCCCTGATGGCTGATTCTTCTCCTGCCTGGGCAAGGATTAAAGTAAAGCCCAAACCTGTGAGCTTGGATGCCTTGGTGGCACACGGTGTGTTTTGCAATGGGGAAGCTGCACTGCAGTCACAGCATTGGTTGCCATGGGCAGTATCTCAGGGAATGTTTTTGTCCTTCTTTCATTTTATTCAAAAATAGCATAAAAGATGAGCCTTTACGTCCAGCTTGCCTTGCAAATTCATAGTTCTGGTGGGTAAGAGCCAGTGCAAATCCCAAACTTGCACCAGAGCCCCCAAAGGGTTTAGGGTCTGTAATGGGGGCTGAGCCCTGGGAGCAGCTCTGGAGGAGTGGACACAGTGGCCACAAGGGCATGGGATGTGGAGCTGGAGATGCTGTGGTTGGGTGCTGGGGGCAAGGGAGTATCTTGGCAGTGCACCTCACCCTCCTCGTATCTCAGGAGAAGCAGTGATGTTGCTGTGCCCCCTGTCTCTGAGGTACGTTCGTAACAAAGCCAAAGCACAACGTGAATTTGTTTCTCCAGGCCTGGAAGGGAGTGATGACCCAGCATGCAGCAGCCTGGAGCCACACAGCCCTGGGGACAGGCCCTGGGGACACGTCCTGCCACTGCAGCGGTGAGTCTGTGTGTCGGGTGAGCAGGGAGTGCAGCACATAGCACAGTGCTGGCAGGACCTCCCTCCTTCCCTTCTTCCCTCCTTCCCTCCTTCCCTCTCTTGCCAGCTCACAGCACAGCAAAGACACCTTGTACCCATGGGGGCTCAGATAACACCCCAGCCTGGGCACCCCTCTGCCTTCCTCCTGCTGCCTCCAGCCTCCCTGGTCCAAGGCCAATGTCACTATCGAGTTACCAGCCACCCCAGCCTCCCTGTTTTCCTTCAGTGCATCCAGACATGAAGTGTAAGAGTGAGGATACTGAAAATATTTAGAGCTGGAGGTCTAGAAAATTGTTAAACATCAGCAAGTGCTGGTGAGACTGCACATTTGGGGCTCCCTGCTGGGATGCTGGAGCTAGAAAGATGCTCAGGACCTGGAAAGCTTGGAAACCTCTGGTCATCCAGCACAAGCAGAGATGTGGCTGCAGGGTGAGTGCTGCTGCTCCATGCCACCATGTGCCACTCTCTGAGCCATGGAGGAGGAGGTGGGAAGCCAGCACAGACCCAAGGATGGGCTTTGCTCTGCAGAAGGAGCTGCCAGCAAAGCCTAAACCCCCCCCCATGGCATCCTGCTCCCCTCTGGCACTGGGATCTGGGGTGGCCATGAGCCTGAACACTCTGCGAGTCCAGTCTGTGGAGAATGGGGAGAGAAAATGTGGTTTTGGGACCAGAGGGTGGGTTTGGAGGTAGGTGCTCTGTGGGTGTTTTGGAGGGAGCTCAGGGATGTGCCTGGTGAGCACAGCCCCTGAGGGCCCCATGGTTTGATGGCACTGTGGGCAATGAACAAACCTTTATGGTTGTCACTTGTGGTTATAGCCCTGGAACTGCTGTGCCAGCCAGGCTCTGAGTCACTACTCCCAGAAAAAAAGGGATGAATTTTACCTTATTTTAATTTTTTTTAGGGGAGCAGGTCCTGCTGCTTCAGGTCCTCAGCTCCCAGAAGTTCTCCCAAACTCAGCCTGGGGAAATCTTTCTGTTTCCAGTGAGAGGGGTTGTGGGGAGCATCCGGGGAGGAGCTGGTATGAATCCAGGGTGATGCCTGATGCCAGAAATTCCCCTGAAATGATTTTTAAGCCTGGAGGAGCCTGGTTTGCTGGCACAGGGACCCTGTGGGTGCTGTTACCACTGTGCCAGTGCCAAGTGCACCCCAGGAACGTTGGGAAAGGGGAGCCAGGGCAGCAATGGGCTGTTTGCAGCTGAGGTCTTGCAGCGTGTGTGTCTTCCAGGCAGGGTCCCCAGACTCCTCTTTTGCTGCTGGACCCTGTTCTGTGCATCATGTGCTGCTTTCCTGCCTCCTGGGTGCATTTTTTGGGTGCTCCCGTGCCACCTGCATGTGGCAGAAGGTGGCTCCTTGCTTTTATACCTGCTGCAAGAAGGTGTAAACACCTAAAAGACCTTTGTAGCTAAAGGTGCTTCCCAGAGATGGACGATGCCAGGAGGGACCCTGCAAAGCAAAGGGATGGGAAGATGTGGAAACCTGCCTCTCTGCCCTTTGCCCCTGTGGGCAGCTGGGGCCAGGGTGGCCCTGGGGACGCAGGGACAGGGGAGGGCAGGCGCAGGGCCCGGCATGTCCCGGCCTTTATCTCCCCCTAGTGCCACAGCCGCTGCCGGAGGTGCAGCGCCGCGGTGGGACAGGGACCCGTGGCTCCTGTCGGTGCCAGGAACGATGTTCTGAGTAACCCAAAATCTGGTCGGGCAAACGCCAGGCAGGGCTGTGGCATCTGACAGCCATAAGGGAGGTGTTCGGTGTCCTGCAGTGGGGATGGGGAGGAGATGGAGATGGCAGCCTGTGAGGTGATGAAGGCTCCTCTGTTTGTGCTGGTTGACTGGAGGTTTTGGTGCTTCCCAGGTGCTGAGCATCTTCCTGGCTGCAGCATCCCTTTGTGTAACCCCAGACTTGCAGTGTCACCATCACTTGTGAATGGTTTGGGGACCCAGAGGTACCCAAAAGCTGACACTTCTGAGGCTGAATGGAAGCTATTTCAGTGTCATGGACTGCTGGATGTTTTGACCTGACCCTTGCAGCCAGGTCAGGTCTGAGGTTAATGGGTTGTGGCAGCTGCCAGGATCTCCAGGGTGAAAGGAGAGAGTTGTCCCCAACCCACCAGGCTCTGGAGACTGTAAGGCCAAGCTCCCCTGGGTCTGTGCACCACACTTAGGGCAGCCCCAGCCCCAGTGAAGCTTGGGATCAGCCCTGGGCTCTGTGGGACCTTTGGGGACCGGGACCTCACTCGGTCCTGAGCCCATCCTGTCCCAGGCTGTGTGTGCACTGAGCTATGTCCAGCCTCAGCAGGAGCTGTGGGGTCACACACTGCCTGCCAGGGCTCACTGGGTGCTGCTGGTTGGTCCCTGCCATCAGCCCCGAGCTGCCCATCTCCTGTGGTCTGACCAGGACAAAAGGAGGAAGATGCTCTTCCTTGGAGGCTGGCCTGACCGTCAGCCCAGTGCAGAAAGGTGTGTGGCAGGGAAATGGTTAAAAAGAGACATTTGGCACCAAGAAAGGGCTCTGTACGGGTGCAGGTAGCCGGGGTCTACCCCGTGTTGGCTCACTGGATTGTGCCCCTGTGCCCTGTCACACCCCTCTGCAGGCAACACACTGTACTCTGCCCCAGGTGACTTGGCACCGATGGAGACTCTGTCTTTTGGGGTTGTCCCCAGCCTGGGGACAGAGCTTGTCCTGCTTTAGTGTGTTTCTGTTGCCCTCTAGGGTGTTAGATGTGCTTTAGCCCTTCTGCAGGAGTGAGACCTGCACTTGTGTCCTCCCTCCTCCGCATCCCCTGCGCTCCCCGTGCCCATCCCTGGGCTGTTCCCTGCAGGAATCAGCCCACAGAAGGAGTCTGCTGCACTCTTCTGGCTTCAGAAACAGTTTGAATTGCAGCATTCCTCTTTCTCAGACAGAGAAGAGAGGAGTCACCCCAAAGGGTTAATTGCAATGACGGCCCCTCTGGTTGCTGCTGGCAGCCCTGCACCCGGGTATTTATAGCAGGGTGAACTTTGAGCGTGTCCAGCCAGCGGGCAGAACCCGAGCCCGAGACACGGGGAGGCGCTGGCAGAGCTGGAAGCTTTGGGGGTCCCAGCCCCAGGGCTGTGGCAAAGCAACCAAGCAGGTCTGCCACCACATCCTGGCCCCCATGGCCAGACAACACTGGGGCACCCAGGGGTCCTGGGTGTGGGACCCCCTCGGGGTGGCTGAGGACACAGGGTTAAGCCTTCTTCAGCCACAGCATCGGAGCAGGATCCTCCTGAGCTGATGTTTCCCATTTCAGGAGCAGGCAGCAAGATGCAGACATCTCCCCTTTTCTGTGAGGAACAGGCAGAAGCTCCCACCTCCTCGCAGTGTCCTGGCCCCTTCCCACCAGAGGACCTGCCAGCCAGTGCACCACAGCCTGGAGCAAAGCAGGGCAACATCAAGTCCAGCTTCCTAACTCTGAAACGGGGCAGAGCAGAGGGAGGATAAGGGTGGCAGGGGATGGGAAGCCTTGGGTGTGTGTGCAAAGCCATGGGAAAAAAAACCTCATAAAAAGGAAAAAAAGTAGGATTTGCTGGTATTTTAACAGGTGGCAGCTGTACCTGTGGAGTGACGGGCCCCACCTTCAACACCACAGGTTGTCCATGTGGTTTGGATCTGTCAAGTGAGAGGCTGGAGGAGGTGCTGGGCTCACAGGTGGTCATGGCCACTCTACAGCCATGGGGAGACTCACGCCACTGCCTTGTCTTGGGGAGGGAAGAAGTGTCTCAAAGAGATGGTTTCTGATTCATGCTTTTTAGGTGCTTCTGAAAGGGCATTGATTTGAGATGGGATCAGAGATGGAAAAGTCAGATGGAGCAACGTCTTCTTGCCGTCGATGGAGATGGAGCGTGGGTAGGGAGCCAGCCACAAACCAGTTGAGGAGCCTCATTATGAGCCCAAACCAGTTGTACCTTCCAAAGGCAGGACTGCTGGAAGTGAACAGCGACATCCCTGAGGGTGGGCTGAGCTGCTGGTTGCTGTGCAGGACACCCACCCACCCTGCAGAGCCCAGAAGACCCCAGCCCTGCTGATCAGTGTTTCTCCAGCAGCAGAAGTGCTGAGGCTGGGAGATGGTTGGGGCAGCATTTGTAGGAATGAGACTGAAGCAGAGAGGGAACCAGAAGGCCCTGGGCTGGCAAACCTCCATCCATGGTGGGCTTGTGCTTTGACTGCTCCATGCTGCTGAGATCCCTTTGACTCAAAACATATCTTTCTTTCCACAGAAGGGCTAGAAGAAGTTCAGATGAGCAATAAGAATGATCAAAGAAATGGAGTGGCTTCCACCAAGGGCACAACTAGACAGACTGGAATGCTTCATGCAGGGCAGGAGATTACAAGAGAAAGAAGACAGAAGGCCAGGTTTTCCCCAGGTCAGACAGATCTGGGTGGATCTTCATGAGGACCATGGGAGATGCGTTGCTGACATAAAGATTGTCTCCAACCCCTTCTCCTGGGGCTGAGCATAGAACGTGCAGACGTGGTTACTGGAAACCTACCAAGACCATATAGGATTTATTTTTTCCCCCTCCTCAAAAGCATCTGAAATATTTTGGCTGCAATTTGGTTTTTTTCTTGTGAGTTTTCCCAGTGATTGTCACCCCAGAAGGGACCATTTCACCCACAGCAGGTAAAGTTTGACAGCGTTGTAAGCAAATGGAAATTGGGTCTTAGAAAGGGCAGTGTCTGGAAATCTTCATCGTGGAGGACTTGGCCCCATTTATAATTCCAAATATTTACAGTTTTGTACAATTACACATCTTGGCTTAGCTCTGAGGGCAGTTGCTCAAGATTGCCTCTTTTTTTGGGAAAACTTATACCCCCAGGAGAAGAAGATGGTGTTGCTGTTGCCCTCTGAGATGTTTTCTAGGTCCTACCTACCCCCAGAATATCAATAGATTTTGGCATCAGCAAGCACTGAAATATCAAGGAAAGGAAGGAATGGTTTCAATCTTAGATTTCTGCATAAAATAGAGGCTAAAAAGCATGTCTGCAAAATAATTGAGCAAGGATACTGTTCATTACAGAAGGTTGTTGGGGGGGAAAAAGATATAGGCTGATTTACATTTTTATAGGAAATGGAAGGAGTTTTGTGGGTGACATAGGACCTTCCACTGAGAATGTCAGCATGAGATAAGTGGGCTTCAAATAAAAGAGTAAACATTTTCCTGAGAGGACTGAATTCATCCCAGAGAGCTTAACTGGGGAGGAAAAGCATTTTTAAAAGAAATTCCTTGTTGCTATAAAAACTATATTTTAGTAGCACAATGTGCATTTACTGCAAGGATGTTTTCACCTTTGCCTGCAAAATTTTGCTGGTTTCTCTGTGTTTTGGTGAAGCTTTGGGTAGCAGGAAAACTGGACTAGCTCTGGTTTGTGGATGAGGTGTTTTTCAGGGCAGGAGGAAAGTTCAATGTGCTTTTTAGGAATGGGGGGGGGAGGATTTTTCAGTGGCTGTAGTTTAGAGGTACTTTAATTTCATTCCTAAGGAGTAGCCTGGTGGGGGTTTAATCCTGATTTCAGGTTGGTGGCCCTTGGAGGTTTGCTCTGCCATCCTTCAGATCCACTGCTGTCTGGCAGAACAATTCAGGTTGCTCAGAAGCCATGATTAGCATAAATGAAGGAGTGGGTGAAATGTTCATTATATTGCCTACTGTCATGTTTGTGTACCAGATTTTGTTACCATCTGTCATTGCTGTTTTCTTGTTGTTGCCAAAAGTTGTCATTCTGAATGGAGGGTGGGGACATAGTTTCAAAAGCTAACACGAGATAATTTTAGGTTCTTTAGGGCTCATGTTCAGTGCTGAGTGTCAGCAGCCCTTGTGCTCCAGCTTCCCAAGCCTTTGAGAAATGCTGGGCAGTGATTTAAAGTAGTTTCTAAAGTCCTTGGTTGTAGCCAGGCAAGTGCAGGAGATTCACAGCTCTCAGCATTAGAAAAAAGGATCCAGTCCTTGCACTAGCAAAGAAAAGCTTGGAAATAAGATAGGTTTTCCCTAATCTTTAATAAAATAGAGAATACAAAGAGGGGATATCTAGTGGTATCAGATTGTTTTCAACCAAGCTCCTGCCTAGAAGCCTGACCAAGGGAAGCGACGGTTCCACTGTAACAGACTGCGACGTTCCCAGATTATTTCCAGAGATGTAAATGTCCCAGGGATGAGAAGCTGGACAAATTCAACCTTGAAATAAGCTGCAGCTCTCGTGCAGCAGCAGTCACAGCACACTGCGACAGTTTGCAAGGGGAGTGCTGCACTCACCAGGGCTCACAGCCTCCAGAGCAGAACCGGCACCTTTTTAATTCGGTTTGGGAGGAACTGGCTCAGCCTGCACGCAGGGAGCTGGGGGGTGAACCCACAAGGGTTTCTTGCCTTGCCTCTGTGCTGCAAGATCATCTGGTCTGAGAGCTCTGTGCCCTGTGCCAGCTGGGGAAGGGCTCTGGGGTGCCTGGATCGTTGTCCACCCCTTGGGACGGAGCACCAAGCTCATACTGTGAGTGTTTAAACCCTCCCTGGCAGTGCTGGGAACTCATTGCTTCCCAGCCCACAGCAGCTCAATGACCTGTGACAGCCAAAAATACAAATCAAAAAGATGATCTAATGGTTTCAGTTGGACTTAAACTTCAGGAAAGTACAAAGTTTTGGGATGGTTCTGTGACAGCTTGGGCATAACCAGCCAATGGTCCAAATTCATAATGAAAGCTATGAAGATATCCCAGTGTCGTGGTGGGAACGTGTGGTGGAGCAGGAGTGCAGAGGATCCCTGCTTGCTCAAGGAGAGGTGGGGAAGAAGGAGATGGGGCTGCCTTTGCTCTGAAAGAGGCAGAGAGGATTCTGAGCATCTTGGATTAAGGGCTGGAGGAGAGAACCCGGGGCCATGTCATGACAGCATATTTTACAAAGCTCATGAGGAAATTCCTCCTGAGCATTTCAGGATGAAAGGTGTTGTCAAAAGGTTGGGTCTGGTTTTATTTCACATGTGTATTTCAGAGCTCTCACATTCAAGCCAGCCTGGTAAATTGCCCTAAAGGAGCACCAAGTACCTGTGTAGGAGAGCCTGGAAGGCAGCTGAGAAGCCTTCAGGTAAGCAGAGATGTGGGCTTGAACTATGGGAGAGTGGTGCTGACTTGGCAGAGGGGCCAAACTGGTTGCTTAGAGGCTGATTTAGTAGATGTGACCATAAACTGGATATGATGGAGTTGAGGGAAAGATCCAAGGGGTGGTAGTTTGTCAAGCATCACTCCAGGATCATAGAATGGGATCTCCAGGTTGGGCGATGTGGAGCTGACCTGGCTCCCCTCCCTTGCTAAGCACAAGCCTGGAATAAGCTTGAATGGCTACTGTGGGATAGAAAGAAAAGCAAGAAAAAAGGGAGTTTCCCTTCTTAACACTTAATCTGCTGTTGGCTTAAGAAAACAGAAGAACAAGAGACCTGGGATGATCACTGGAGGGGTGTGCACAGTGACAGCCAACCTGTTGGACTTGGTGTTGGAGGAAGGAAGCAGCGTGCCAGAGGTGGACAGGTTGGTTGGCAAAGTTAATCCTGTTACAATTAAGAGTTGTGTTGAAACAGCAAGATCATAAAGTCACAAATCGGAGGGCGAGATGACACTAAGAGCTCAGAGTGTGTGGAGAATGGGGCAGGAGTCAGGTGTAACAAAAATAATCCAGCCTCGTGCTTAAAGGGATGGAGCAATAATCTGAGTGAGAGGGGGACAAGGTGTTTGGCCTCCTGGAACTTCAGGAGATGAGTATCATGTCCAATCAAGAGCACAAAACCCAAACAAATTAAAAGGCATCTGGTCTAGTGTCTGGTGATGTGCACGTACATGAAAACTGCTTCCTGACCTTTCCAGGGATTGTTTTATACCCTGGAGCATGACATTTTATTACTCTTGCCTTCTACATAATTTATCATAGCAAAATATTATTTTGGCTATAAAATTATTCGCCTTCATTTTAAGCCCAGCAATAGTATTTAACTTTCTGATCTTTTTTGAAACTAATTTCCCCAGGCAAATTACATACTATGCCAAGTGATTCCTTCAGCTTTACGTTCTCCTGCCATTAATGTCACAGAATGGGACATCACAGCTTTTTTTGATAACCTTGAAAGCAACAGTGTAGAGCACCTCACCCGAGTTGCTCTCACACAGGTTTTCCAGTGGAAATGATCCCACCTGATTTTCTGTGCTGATTATCACCACAACAGTCCACTTTGCTGCCCTGCTCTGATCCCCTTACCCTGAACTAGAAACCAAAGTGAAAACAATTATTTCTCTTTTTGCTCAAGTCCCTCTGGGTCAGGGCAGTCCCAAGCACAAATACAGGTTGGGTGGAGAATGGATTGAGAACAGGAGAGGGGCCTGGGGATGATGGTGGATGAGAAGCTCAACATGAGCCAGAACCATGTGCTGAAGCCTAGAAAGAAGCAGCTTGGGCAGCAGGGCCAGGGAGGGGATTGTCCCCTTTGCCCTGCTCTGGTGAGACCCCACCTGGAACTGTATCCAGTTCTGGAGCCCCCAACATAAGGACATGGAGCTTCTTGAGAGAGTCCAGAGGAGGCCACAGAGATGATCCAAGGGCTGGAGCAGCTCTGCTCTGGAGCCAGGCTGGGAGAGTTGGGGTGTTCAGCCTGGAGAAGAGAAGGCTCCAGGGAGACCTTAGAGCACCTTCCAGTGCCTGAAGGGGCTCCAGGAAAGCTGGGGAGGGACTTGGGACAAGGGCAGGGAGGGAGAGGACAAGGGGGAATGGATTAAAACTGGCAGAGGGGAGATTGAGGTTGGACATGAGGAGGGAATTCTTGGCTGTGAGCGTGGTGAGAGCCTGGCCCAGGTTGCCCAGGGAAGCTGTGGCTGCCCCGTCCCTGGCAGTGTTGAAGGGCAGGTTGGATGGGGCTTGGAGCAACCTGGGCTGATGGGAGGTGTCCCTGCCCATGCAGGGGGTTGGAACTGGATGAGCTTTAAGGGTCTTTCCAACCCAAACCATTCTGTGATTCTGTGATATTGTTTAGGTGCTGTGTAAACACACAGTGAAAGGCAATTTCTGCTGAAAAAGGTTCTAGGGCTGAAGCCCTCGTGCTGTGTTTGGGATGAACTTGGGACTGTATCAGAAAGGCTTTGGGTTTGGCTCTACCACACACTGCACTGAGCACCCAGGAGATGCCAGGTGGGATCCAGGCAGCCAAAGGAAGTCACTGAGAGGGAAGTGAGATGCATCCACATGGGATGCATGAGAGGCAGATCTTACCCAAGGAGCTCTCAGAGACAACCCCAGAAATAGTGGAGTCTTTGAACTGGTTGTTGCCATAAAAAGAAAAAAATAAGGGATTTAGTTGGGACCAACCTGAAGTGAAAGTTTCAGTCAGGTAAGGTTTGTGAAATGATAGATTTTTGGTCACTTTGTCCTTTCTTACTCCTTTTATTTTCCTAGTTTAAGAGCTAAAAGCCGTTCTTAAACCTTTGCTCAGCATGGAAATAAAATGTGTTGGGTTTTTTTTAATCAATTAATAGATCAGAAGGTTTCAGTGTTTTCCAAATTCCAAAAGCTGAAGCCTCAGGGGTTTTCTGAATACTCAGTGAATACCTGAACATGCAAGAGTTCCCACCTGCAGAAGAGTGCAGTGCTATTTGCTAGAAAGAGGGGTGGGGGAACCATTGTCATCCAGCTCTATGAGTCCCCCAGAAGACAACCAGCATTCAGTCTCATTTCTCCTACAAAATGCACTTGCTAACTCCAGACCAGAGGGAGGTGTCTCCTCTGCTGGACATCTCTCACTGCAGTACTCTCCTGATGTCCAGCTCTATGCCACAGCCTGCCTGGTGTGGCCCCAGCTCTCCTGAACAGGATGGCCCTCAAGAAACCACCATGTCCACCCACCCACCCCAAGGCTGGAGCTAGATCTTTCCTGGTAGCTGTTTGGCCAATGTGATGATAGGCACCAGACACCCATGGCATGGCTTGGTGGGGTGGTCTTTAAGCAATGTGGGGCTGGGCCACAAAAAGTCTCATTTTGAACCAGACCACAACAGGCTCTGAGCTCCTCTCTCCTGTGGAAGTTGCTCTTTTTGGTCTAAAAGAAAGGAAGAACCCTTGTGGTGGAGGAGGAATGAGGCTGGAGAGACAGTTAATGTGCTCATCCTGTCAGCCCAGCTCAATGGGCTCCCTGCCCTGATGAATATTGAAGAATTCTATACAAATTGGAACTGGTTCAGCAGGACAGTTTTCCAGAGAGCCAGCCCAGAAAGGATTCCTGGTCGCTGCCAGGGGCCCTTCCCTCCATGGCAGAAGAGCTCAGTCCACAACTTTGCTCAGAAGCTTGAGGGGACGCCCATCCCTGTTCCTCTTCAGGGTGATCTGTGGGAGATGCTGGCTGGGGGGTCCCCAAGAAGGGTGGTTGTGGGGACCCTAAGCCAGTGGGGTGGAGTGATGGCCACCTGCAGAGCTGCTGGGCCTTGAGTGCTGCAGAGGTCTCGTGCCACAAGCTAGAGGGGTTTGCATGTGTCCAGCCACAGGACTGTTGTCACCAGGCGTTTCCATCGCTGGAAGTGCCAGCAGACACCAAGTTTGGATGCCTCCAGGGAAAGGAGAGGGCTGAGCAGAGCCTGCAGACAGGGTGGTGACTAGGTGCTCAGGACAGCAGCAGGGAAGTCCTGTGGAAAAGCTGGTTGTTTCCTTCCAAGGAGCTTGGGTTTGGGACAGAGGTTGGGGTCTGCAGAGGGTCAGTGCTGCTGTGCATTCACCTTTGGAGCTGGTCCCTGCCCTGAGCGGGCCTGTCAGGGCCATGATGGGATGTGACAGGGCAGCCACCTCTGAGGCTTTATCCTTCTCTGAGAACTTAACTTTTGGAGCCTAAAGCAGAAGATGAGGGACCTCTCTGCCTCTTAAAAGCAACATTTTTCACCGAGTTGGCTTCTAACCCAGGTGATGGAGAGAGGCTGACCCTCCAGAAGAGCTTGGGGTTGCTCTCTAGGAGCTCAACAGAGTTTCTGGTAAGAAATAAGGTTTTTTAACAGATGTGAGGAGTTGAGGCCAGAGCAAAAAAAGCTTATGGGTTGGTGGACAAGCCAGGATTAACTCTTGACAAGGTAGGAAGGGTTTTCTAGGAATGAAGCTCCTAGACATAACCCAAGATCTTGAACTGAAGCCACGATTGACACCAAGAGTTTCTTTAAAGATTGAGGCAGAGGGACAGGCAAGGCTCAGTGGAACAGGAGCAGCAGCAGAGCTGTGCTGTTGTGGCTACCTCCAGCAGCCAGGACAATGGTAGGGCAAGGGACAATGCAATCAGTGCCCCTGTGGCTTTGCAAAGGCTCAGCAGAACTCTGCAGATGGGTGACTAAAAGGATGATGGTGAGACTAGGAGCTCAGAGTTTTCTTGGGAACATCAGGTTTTTGCTGCAGCAAAAAATCAGGACTGTCAGCTAAAAACACGAGGAGGGCATTTCCAAATGTCATCTTAGATGCTTACGTGGAAGTCACTGCATTGTTGTGAGTGCTGCTACCAAATTAAAAAAAAAAAAAGCTATATGCAGAGAGAGAAAAACAGCTGAACTGTGAGATTTATAGTAATGAATTTACTTCCACAAGAGAAATATGCACTCTGTCCAAGTAGGTTAGGAAATGCTTGGATGGCATTGGATTGAAAGGAGCAATGAATGCTTAGTGTGGTAAAATGACCTTGTCTGTGGTGCCCTCATGGAAAGAGCAGAGGACAGAAGTGGGTGAGGAGGAATCTGAAGACACCTTTCAAGGGATGGGGAATTGCCCAGCGCCCCACCTTGGGCAAGGTGTCACTGCTCTGAAAGGCCTGGATGGAACAGAGGAGAAAATGGACAGAGGCACCAGCTGCAGGGGGGAGGATGAAGTCTTTCTCTGGGCTGTAAGTTTAGACAAGAGGTGGATTCTGTGGAGAAGTGAGATGGGAGCACGAGCAGTGCTCACTGCCAGAGCTCACAGCTCAGCACGTTAACTTGGACTGCCATCCATCTGGGATTCAGCTAAACTGACCTGCAGCACCTGAAGAGCTCTCAGTGCTCCCTCCTACTGACTGTAATGGGAAAGCAAAGGTTTGGACAGAGGGATGAGACAGGGAGGTGGGAAACACTGAAATACCTATGGGCACCCTGTGTTTCCACAGGGATCTTTCACAATCTGTTGGGGGGAAAATCATATCTTTGTTTTGGCCTGTGTTGTCTGAAACCATCCATAAACCACTAATTACAGCTGCTAAAAGGCAGCTGGTAGACATGGAACTTGCCCAGATTACCCACGTTACTATTTTATGGATAGAAATAAGATTTTTCAAGCTGACTGTGAGGCTGAGTGAGGGCTGGTTGTCAGGTGGACAAAGCTGTAATGTAGCAGTGCCCAAAGACAGACATCTTGTGTAGCAGTTTGACTCCCAAAAGTAAAGCAAATGGACTGTTGTCTCTCAGACTAAGTGCAAACTATGATTTCTGGAGCAACAACCCAGTCTAAGAGTGTAGAGACATATTTATACAGATTTATTCATAATAGTTTGTCAGGCATGGCAAAATTACGGGCCAGCTCCAGCAAAAGGGCTTCACACTTGGGACATAAGAAGAAAGGTCCCCTCGGGAGTGACAGATTTGATGAGGTTGGTGACAGAAGATGATGTGTTTTTCCTGAACTGTTTTTCTCACTTCTGTGAGACAGCATTACTTGTTACATAGATGATTCCCCTACAACAGAGTTAGGCTGCTAGAAAGGATGGTCTCAACAGACGGGCAGGATTTTGAGCAGTTCACAGTAATATCCATGTTTGTATCCAGTCCCCACTAGACTCCATTCAACAAGTAGGTAGGAAATGGCTTTAAAATAATGAAAACTTACTGAAAATGAAAGGAGAATCAGGTCTGACCGGTGCTTGGCAGCATGAAATGACAGGATGGCACCTACAGAATGTGACTGTCTACCTGAAGACACTTTGTTTGGCAGAAAATGAAGGAAGGAGACCACTTGGGGTGTTAGGCTCTGTAGCACAAGGGGTTTGCAGAAGTACCCAGGGGTACAGCTGAACACCAAGCAGCACTATGATTGCGGTCCCAGGGGTGACCACCACTTCCTGAATACAGCAAGAATTCACACATTCAATGAAAATCAGAAGCCAGAAACAACAGTTTTTTCACATCAAGATGTTCCACAATCCCACGAGTGCAGGGAGTGTGTAACCAGGCAGGCAGGCCTGGAGGAAGAATGGGCAGCACCTTCTGCAGCTGCCAGGAGGCCAGGAGGTGACAGGCACTGGGCTTGTCTTTTTGCCTGGGAAGGGTTTGTTTGGCAGCACACAGGGATGGTGAGGCAACCACGCTGGGACACAGTGTTACCAGGAAAAATAGACACTCTTATTCCCAAGGAGAACTGCTCTGATGATGCCACGGTGACTTGCAGTGTGGAGCTCCTCAAAAGTTATTTAAACACTGTAAGTTGTTTGGCTGTAAGGTTTTGAGGTCACAAGCTATAGAAATGATACTTCCATGTTTTGGCCAGGAAAGGAAGGTGGGATCTTGGGAACTGTGTCTTTAAGCAGCTTAGTTTTGGAGGCAGGAAGTCTGGAAATGGGCTGCAGCAGTGCAGATTATATTATGCAATTTCTCTTGGAACAAGTCCCTGAATAAAAGAGTTATCCATTAAGCACCTGCTTCACTGTGCCTCCCGATGAGCTCCTCAGGAATCGGTGCAAGGGCTTCACCATCAGCTGTGGGAGCAGGGAGCTGTGCACTGGGCTCCAGACTGGGAATCCTGGCTGCAGGTTTGCAGTGGTAGGGCTCCTTTACACAGTGTCTTTCAAACGGTTTCCTTCTCACCAAATCCTCCCACTCCATTTGAGCTCATTCTTTGTCTGGCATTACCAGTTGACAGGCCATCTGACTCCCTCAAGACCCAAGGGCTATGGTACCTCAAGCACTGCAGTACTATGGAGCTTTTTGGGGATTTAATCATATCCCTGTATCCAGGGGCAGTGGATAATGGTCAAGGTCTTCCCCTCCCTCCTGCTGTTCTAATCCCATGGCAGGGGCAACTAGGACCATTCTAAGGGGACATTGTGCCACAGAGAAGCTGTGGGACACAGCAGCAATAGGATCCTCCTCCTCTACTAGACAGGATATTGGATTCCCTTCTGCCAAAACACCTCCTTTCCTCTCCCACCCTGTCCCCAGGACTCACAGCCCCCCTCTGATCGACACATGTGGCAAGCCTGGCTCTTGCTGCAGAGGTAGAGGAACTCTCCCAGCTAATGAGAGAGTGCTTCCCATTCCCAACATCAACACACCTCGTTGCCCTGGCAGGCATATGGGCACACCAGCTCCTGCTATGAGGATAGTTGTGGTATCAAGGCCTCTTGCTCAGTGGCTGTGTGGTCAGAGCTGCAGTATTTGGATAATGTCAATGTATTGTCTAGCACCAGGTGGCATGAACATCTTCCTGGAGCTAAGAGGTAGCTGAGGAGCTGCTCAAGTTGTCTCCCCAGTGGTCAGTGTCCATCCTGAGGTCATGTCAGAGCTGCAGAGTCATTACAGCAGCATAGAAGGGGGTCATAAGGGAAGCAAAATGCTATGGGGGGGATCTCCTGGCATCAGCTGCTCCAGCAAATCCTTCGTTTCCAAGACCACAAGTGATGTAATGGGCAAGGCAAGTGTAAGAAGTTATCCCAGCTGCAGTTCAAAAGTTGAAGCAGCAGGCAGCAAAGGGCTCTGCTGTCCTCGGTTGTTCCTGACAGAAAACCTGACCTGATCTCTGACCCCACCACCTCCAACAGCAAAAAGATTTCCCTCAACCTAAACTGGGGCAAATGCCTTACCTTAAAGTAAAACACTGCTGGACAGGAGCTGTTGCTGTCATGGCTGGAGCCACCATGAGACACCCAAGTCCTGTCCCATGCTGAGCCATCCTGAAACAGGTGGGAATTCACTGCTTCTGGAGGAAATTAAGGTGGGCACAACCAGAGAGCACTTGCTTGTGTAGCTAATGAGTAATACAGTGCTAGAAGCAGAGGCCTGCAAGAGACCTCCGACATGACTACAGTCAGAGCTCAGCAAGGACAGGCACCATGTAAATAAATACAGAATTTGCAAGTAAATGTAATGAAATGCATGTAAATGTGGAAGTAAATGTAACGAATTTGAGTTTTGCAGTAAACAAAAGACAGACTTACTCTTTGCAAAAGAAGGTGTCATTGTAGATCTGCTTTCAACCAATAAAGCGTGGCTGATGAATCCATCGCAGCTTATGGACTTCAACAACACATCCTCAGGATTGTCTCAGTGCTCTTCTCCAGCCTGTCCTCAGGTCACAGCTGCTCTCTGGGGACACACTGACACGTAGGCGATGAAAACAGCCCCAAGCAACCAGTTTGGGTACAAGGAGCTCTGCTACCACATTGGCACGGCACGGCACCAGGGCTTATAGGACCTGCTTCTCAGGTTGGGAACCAGTATGGAAATCCACAGAAATGTATGATCTCCACTCCTGTAAACCTGTTTTGGGATGGGGAAGTCTGTCTAGACAGAGCACAAGGCGTTTGTAAAGACAGGCTGGGTTCAGTCCTGGTTGGCTCGGGTTGGAGACAGGCCGGCACCCGTGCACGAGGGTCGAGGAGCAGGGGGAAGTGGAGCCCATGGCTGTGCAGAAAGCAGGGGGAGAAGCCGGTCAGCCAGGCCGCAGCAGCCCCTCACGGGGTGCCTGTGGGTGCAGACACGGGCAGGCAGGGGGAGGTTGAAGGGGCGGCTGTGTAGGTTCCAGTAGGAAGGCAGGAGGAGGCTCCTTGTCACCCCCCAGGCTTGCAGGAGCGGGAGGACATGGGCCGGCGTGGCCCCTCCAGGCTGCCTCAGGAGAGCTTGGCCCCTGGGGGAGCCTGGGGAGAACGCTGTGAGGGGGACAGTGAGAGGGGACGTTTGCTGCAGGACTGAGGGGGGAGACTGCGAGGGGGCTGAGGGGAGACTGAGAGGGGAGACTGCGAGGGGGCTGAGGGGAGGATAATGTGGGGAGCAACTGTGAGGGGGCTGAGGGGAGACTGAGAGGAGAAACTAGGGGGAACGGAGGGAAGGATAATATGGGGAGCAACTTGGGGGGGGGGGGGCTGAGGGGAGACTGAGAGGAGAAACTAGGGGGAACGGAGGGAAGGATAATATGGGGAGCAACTCTGGGGGGAGGCTGAGGGGGGAACAGTGAGGGAGTTGTTGATAGAAGACATCTGCAGTGGGACTGAGAGGGGAGACTGAAGGGTGACTGAGAGAGAGGAACTTTGTGAGGGGGTGTTGACAGGAGACATCTGTGGTGGCACTGAGGGGGGGACGGGGGGCAGTGCCTGTGAGGGGTGTAAGGGAGACGGAGAGGTGACATTTGTAGCAGGACAGAGGAAAAGTTGTGGGGGGCTGAGGGGAGGTGGATAACGTGGGGAGCAACTGTGAGGGGAAGATTGAGAGGGAAGTTGAGAGGGTAAATCTGCAGAGAGGCAAGACTAGGGGGTGGCTGTGAAGGGACTGAGGGGACAATAATGTGGGGAGCAACAGTGAGGTGACTGAGGGGAAGATTGAGAGGGGAATTTGTGAGGGGGGAGTTGAGAGAAGTCTGCAGCAGGATTGAGAAACTGGGGGGTGGCAGTGAGGGGGAACTGAGGGGAGAGAGGAAACATTTTTGGGGACTGAGGGGACGAAGATAATGCGGGGAGCAACTGTGAGGGGAAGAAAATTGAGAGGGGAGGTTCTGAAGTAGTAGCCGAGAGGAGAAATCTGCAGATTGAGAGGGGTGGCTGTGAGGGGACTTGAGAGAGAAGCTTAAGAGGGGACATCTGCTGCAGCACAGAGGAGAAATTGTGGGGTACTGAGGGGAGGAACTGTGAGGGGGAGATTGAGAGGGGTGGTCGTGAGGTGGGAGCCGGGAAATCTGTGGCGGGAAATCTGTGGCGGGATTGAGAGGAGAGACTGAGGGGTGGCTGTGAGGGGAGAAGATGCTGTGAGGGGAGAAGATGCTGTGAGGGGTCGGCAGTGGGGGTGCCGACAGGGGATAACCGAGGGGGTCGGCAGTGGGGGGGGTGCTGACAGGGGATAACCGGGGGGGTCGGCAGTGGGGGTGCTGACAGGGGATAACCGGGGGGGTCGGCAGTGGGGGTGCTGACAGGGGGTAACCGGGGGGGTCGGCAGTGGGGGCGGTGCTGACAGGGGATAACCGGGGGGGTCGGCAGTGGGGGTGCCGACAGGGGTAACCGAGGGGGACGCTGCGAACCGACAACCGAAGCCCCCGAGGGGTACGAGCGCAGGCAGCCCCCGGTGTGCGCGCGCGCGTGCGTGTGTGTATCTTAATGTCAGACCCCCGCACCCAAACCCTCCGTGGATCAACTCAGGACGATCTCCCCCCTTTCCGGCGCCGATCGCGCCTTTCCGGCGTCGGCGGGGGCGAGAGCGGGGAGGCGGTCCCGGTGCGCGGTGACGGCAGGCGCAGGCCCCGCCCGGGACCCGCCCCCATGGTCTCTGGAAAAGAGAAGAGAAAAAAAAAACTTTTTTTTTTAATTGAGGAATCAACAGCCGCCATCTTGTCGCGGAGCCGGAGCGCGGCGCGAGCGGAGCGGGGCCGGGCCGGGCCGGGCCGAGGCAGCGGGGCCGCCCGCCGGGACACGGGCAGCCGCGCGGAGGCGCCGCCGACGGGCAGAGGGGGCTCGAGGCAGCGGGGCAGAACCGGCCGGAGCCACCGGGCGCCGCCGCCGGGACCGGGAGCCGCGGCCGCCGCCGCGCCGCGCTCATTGTTTTGGGGCGTTTTTTGGCTGTTTTCGGGGTTTTTTTATTTTTTTTTTCCGGGTTTTTTTTTTCCCCCGATTTTTTTTTCCCCCCACACCCTCCTCCTCTCTTCTCTTCCTCCCCTCTCTTCTCTCTCCTCCTCCCCCCCCCCCCCCCCCCATTCCTCGGCCACGGTTCGGCCGCGGACGGGGGCGGCGGGCGGGGGCCGCGGCGGGGCCGGGGCGAACCCCCCCGGGCGCGGAGGGGAGGGGACGGGGCGAGGTGGCGGGGGGTGTGTGTGGCGAAGGGGGGGCCGCTATGCTCCCCCAGTGACTGACTGAGCCGCCATCCGGGCACCTACGCGGCGGCGGCGGCGGCGGCGGCGGCCGGGCGGGGGGAAGAGGCCGGGAGGAGCGAGGCCGGCAGGGAGGGGGCGCTGGGCTCTTCCCCACCCCGCCCCGAACCCTCCTCCCCTGCGGCCTGCTGCGGCGGCGGCGGCCCGGCCCGGGTATGGGGGAGCGGGGGCCGCCGCCGGTCGGGCACTGAGCGGCGCTGTTGTTCGACGGTGGGTTCCCCCCCTTTCGGAGGAACCCGGAGAGAGAAGAGCTTCGCCTTCCTTTCCCCCCCCCCGCTCCCCAACCTTTTCCCTCCTTCAGTGACTTCTCCCCACTCCAACGATTACCGGCTCGGCGGCCTCTCCTCGGACGGCCCTGCCGGCTACCATGGCGGAGAACTTACTCGACGGGCCGCCCAACCCCAAGCGAGCCAAGCTCAATTCGCCGGGCTTCTCCGCCAGCGATAGCACAGGTAAGGCCTGCGGGGGCGGGCGGGCCTCACCGGCGGTTCCCCCCCCCAACCCTTCCCCCTCTCCGGCGGGCCCGGCGATCGGGCCCGGCGGTTGTTGGGCCTGACCGCCCGGGAGCAGCGGGGAGTTGGGAGGGGGGGGGGGGGACGGGACCTCCCGCCCTGACTCGGTTCCCAGCGGGGGTGGGAACTGGCCTGGCGAGGTGCCGGGAAAGGGTGGAAGGAGCCCTCCCGGAGCGGTTGGGCCTCCTCCAGTCGAAGTTACCGGGCGGGACCCGTACGCCAAGTACCGTCCCGGCTATAAATAGCGGTTGGGAGAGACGGGTAAAAGGCTCTTTTTTTTTTTTTTTTTTTTGTTGAGTTGAATTTGCTTTTCCTTCGTCCGTCATCGACCACCGCTTCGTTTTAATGGTGAAGAGGGATCCGGTTGGCTTTGGATGCTGGGGGCCGGGGTGGGGGGGGTGCCCAGGTAAGCGGGGTGCGGGTAGGAAAGGAGGAAAACCCAGCCAGCAGAAACCCCGGCCTCCCTGCTGCTGGAAGGGTGCTCGGGCTTTCCGTCTCTTCAAAACCTCTCTATCACCCACAACTAAAAGCCCTGCGCCGGCACCCTCCTCCGCCGTGCCCCTGCGTTGTGACACGCTACGGAATAAAAACTCTCTAGTGGCATATTCATATTTTGCTGGTTTTATCCTGCCACCTGTGACCCTGGTTTAAGGCGCTTGGCTCGACCCTTTCCCAGCGTTTTTCTGTAGAAAACGAATCGTTTGCAGATAATAATTGAACTTGTGGGGTTGCTTGCGTGATGAAATGCCCGGCAGCCTGGCAGTGGCTGCGACTTGTCTGCATGTCGTGTGGTCTTTGGTGTTGTGCTGCTTTCTTTCTCGATTGTAGTGGGTTTGTAGGTAATAAAACGCATCAAAATTCTTCACTTCTAACACACGTGTGCCCATCGTAAATACTCACGTGTGTGCTTAAGAGCATGTGTCCCTGGACTGACGTCTTCCAGTGTTTCAACTGTTTTAATCACTGAAACAGTGGTTTTATGGAAACAACGAAGTGTGTTGGACTTGATTTTCTGTTCTCAGAGATTGGTGAATCTTGTTGAAGGGACAATGATAAGTTGGACGTGCTATGCCCCCTGTGCTTTTATAGGCTGAAAAAATTATTACTATAATTGAGCTGATAAATTCTGTGGGTTTTCTCGGTTTGCTTCATCTGCGTTTGGCAATAGCTTATTGATACTTGGATCCTTTTGGGTTTTTTTTTAATGGAATTTTTCTTCTCAGCCTGCAAATAAATGAAACATGCCTGAAAAGAAATGGTATTGAGAGTAAGACTTGGCAGAGAAGATGTAGCTGAGGTCTTGTGATTGAACTAGATGAATCCCTTTCGTGCAAGAGGCAGAGTGACATTCGGAAGGTTGATACACAAGTGGCTACAAAATGCGCCAGTGAAAGATGGTTGAAGCAGTGTCTCTTTTATCCCCTTTTTTGAAGTTCACTTGGTCTGTTCTGGAATGCTTCAGTCGTAATTACGTCCTGTTCAGCAAGTTCTAATGTGTCTGGGTGAGCTCTGCAGTGCTAGATATGTAAACTCCAGCATCTGCATAAAGTTTTGCACAGCTGAGCGGGCCTCTGCTCGGCGGGGACAGCAAATCCCAGGCTGCATTTTGAACAAGTAGGAGGGTATTCCTAGCGTTCTGTTGTCATCCTTGGTGCTCTTCAGGCAGAAATACCTCTCTGCTTGGGATGTGCACTTAGAAGTGCTTAAAGAACAACAAAATAAATCTCTTTAGGTTTGTTGCCAGGAGCTAATGCTGCTTGTTGAAAGACTGCGGAACATTTCTCTGTGTTGTAGCAGGTGATACAAAGAGTTTGAGCAATGATTGCTATGTAATACCTAAACTGCAATGCCTAAACCAGGCTGCTTCCTTACGCGGAGGCTTAAATGAAAAAGTTAGATTGCCACCTGGAAAGTTGCCTTTGTGACCAGGGGTGCTTGGGGAGAGAGGGCTTTGGGGCTTGCACCCGGGACGAGCAGTAAGTTGTATATTGGTGAAGTGAATGGTAATTGCGGTCATAAACCCGCGCTGTTTGATGCTGCAGCTTGTGTGAGTGGGACGTGCTCTAAAAGAGGTGGTGTTAGGGCTGGTGGTGCAGTTGTGTTGCTGAACAGCCAGGGCCCAGCCTGGAGCTGAGCCGTGCGATGGCGAAGGGGCTGGTGGCAGGCCTGAGCGCTCGGCAGAAAGCAACCGCTCACCCTTGTTTGTGTTTCACTTCGTGCTTTGATGCGGTGATGTTAAGCAACTGCTTTTGTCAGGGTAAAATTTAGCTGCCTTTAATCTTTCTGATAAAAATAGCTCCTCGGCTTACCGGAGCAAAGTTTGTGCAGTTGAAATTGGGCTTACTTACGTTCTGAAAATACGACCGTGCCTGTTAAACTGAAGTGGCTAAATCAAGTGTGTGGTCTCAGAGAAGGGAGTAGAGATGAAAGGGTAACAGAAATGTTACCATTGTTAAGTTTCACTGTAGTCCCATTCTGCAATGGCCGCGTTGCTCTTTATATCCATAAGGCGGGTTAAGACTCATGGCTGTTAACTTAGCTCACTGTTGCTGTGCCGTATTGAACAAGATGACTCCTGTGGTAAAATACCCATGGGACAGATTTTTCCTTGTCTAGCCAGGTAGGAGTAGTGCTTTTGTCTTAATTACTGCTTTATTAGGTACATGTTATTTTTCCTACCTAAGCATTTGTCTCTACTATAAGTGTTACAAGACATTCTCACCTGGTGCACTGCAGAATAAACAAAGGACTCCTACGAAGAGTAGAATTACAGTAACTTTGGTTATGGAGGCTGGTTATTTTGACATAGAGTGTTTTGGTTATTTTGTACGATGCTGGCATTGGTCCTTCGGCAGAATACACAGCGACCTGGCCGTGTTCTTGAGCTGGTCTTGGTCTGAACACTGCCCATGGATTGTGGAAAACCTGCTGGGATGGAGCAGGAGCAAAGCTGATGTTCTTCAGGTGCCCCTTTGCCAGGGTTCTGCGGGTGGGTTGGTGGTGGGGTGTGTGTCATGTTGCCAGTAATGCCTCCGTCATATCTGTTACGTACCCTGCAGCCTTCTGCTCTTGTAGAGCTCTGTGAGTTCCAGAAACGACAAACCAAAATTTGGGCCAAAGCAGAGGGTGTCCTTAACAGTGTTAGGAGTTAATGAATTTCTAAAGTAGGTGAAGTTGGAAAGAAGGTGAGATAAGTGGCTTCAAAAGTCCACTAGAGCTGCGTTTTCACCTCGTACATTCTCGTGTGTGTGGTTTGGGATTTTTTTTTTCTCCACGAAATCATAAAGAGATTAAGCAGTATGGCTGCTGCTGCAAAAGCTGCAGGCTGAAATCTCCAGTAACTCACGTTCTCTTCATGGCTCACTGTGTTACCATCGCAGTGCCCGTATTTTACAGCTGGGGAAGGACTGGCCGTGTTGCACGTGCCTTTGTACGTGCCGAGATAAGGAGGTCTCTGGCTAACTCCCAGCCAGCTACAGAACTTCACAGAAGGGAGTTTGTGTCGATACACAGCCAGATGTGATCTTACTCTCCTGCCAAAAGCTACATAGGTGTGTTTCAGCAGATCCAGTTTTAAAAGAGGTGGACTACCTTTAAAACCAAGTAGCTTCAGGAGAGGCAGCGAGGCTTTCTTAAGCTTACGTTCGCCTACTGAGCAGAGACTTCAAACAAGCTGATGTCTCGGTGATCTAAAACCAGATTTTGTTGGTGCTCATGAAAGCGTTTGTATGATTTAGAAAGGTTTGTTCCTGCCTAGTTGAAAGGTTTTGTGGAATTCTGTTTAATTGGTCTGCTTTTGTTTTATACGATGTGTGCAGAATTTGGGTGTCATTTTTTGCGCCCTGACAGTAATAATCACTTTTGTACAGATGCTTTCTCCATCTCTCCCTGGAATAAGAAAAAGAGTAATTCCATTAAGTGAAGAGACTTGGATTTGTAAGCAGAAAATTAGGGCAAGAATTGCTGTTTCTGGAAAGATGGAGGTGAAGGAGTGAGTGTAGTTGTAATTATTTCACAGGAATATCCTTTGTTTTGTGGTACCTGCAGCATAACTAGCTGGGATGGGGAAAAAATATGGTATTTCGTAGCTAGATTGTTTCTTAAGACTTCCCATATAGATGCAAGAATGGGGTGGTGGATGGGAGATAATGTTGCCAAGCAAAAGTGTTCTACTTTGAGCTGTGTGAAGTTTGATACAAGCTGAATTTTTTTTTTCTACCTTAAGTGACTGACCTGCATAACTTCAAGGCTGCAGTTGTAATCTGGGACAGGAGATTTATAAGATCAGAGATTGGCTCATTCATGGAGAGGCTAGCACAGCTAATTCTCACCAATTCCTGAAGCATTGCAGATAGGAGGTTATTGTATACTTTCTCATTGTTTGGAGTTTTTACAGGTTTTTTTTTTTTTTCCAAACAGTTTGACACTAACATCTGTGTGAGATGAGGAGCTGAGCAGATGATCTGCCAGCCTGATGTGATGTGGCAATCTGGAGTCCTGCAACTGTGCCCCTTCCTTTTTGGAAATTCATACTTAGATAATTGCATAGAGGCTTGGGAGTTTATAAAATTTATTTCCCCCCATCAAATTTATTCACCCCCCCTCATCATGACTTAAAATTAACATGGTAAATTCTGCATTGTGCTGTGGCATAGAGCTCCTGGAGAAGCCCCTGCCAACAACAGGCAGGAATAAAGGCTGTGCTAAGGGGGGGGAGGTAAGTCTTTGTTGTACCCCAGAGATCTCTTGATAGCTTGTGAAATGATTCCCAGTTTTCTGTTGCAGATTATTCACTTTCTGTTCTGACTGAATGTTCCTTGGAGTCACAGTCCAGTGCCATTAATTATTTCTACAACAACATGCTGCATTTTGCTATAATATCTGCAACTTCACATTAAAAAAATCCACCTATTCTTGGAGTCTATTTTTGTTTGAGATTTTGCTCTCTGTTCTTACGTGCTAATAGAGAAGAACATGAACAAAAATCTCACTCTTTTAGCAAAATACTGCAGGTTAATGTGAAATCCAGGTAGAGGGGGTAGTTGAAGAACAGGATTTGAAAAATTCTGGGGTTTGTTCTTATACAATAAAAAAACATGTGGGATAGCTTAGAAATCTGACACTTCCATCCTAATTTGGTTTACACTTTCAAGAATTTTTGCTTTGTAAATCTTCCTTTTAACATATGTTATGTTTTCCATCTGTCTTCTCAGATGTCTGAGATAGAGAGAGAATCTAAATCTTTTATTTGGAAAACTCTCTTTAATAGAGACTTCTCAACAAATACTATCAAGTATTGTGCAGAAACATAGTATGAATCAAAAGAAAACTGAAACTTCTATTATCACTGGTAATTTGCAGTCATAACTGACTAAATCTCTCAACTTAGACTCTTCATAAGCTTCACTTCATCTTCCCTTTCCTCTCTTCTTATTCACCACCATTGAGAAATAAGAATCTTATTTGGAACATTGGATAAATACAGTATCTTTGATTTGCAATAGCTTTGCGTTTGTGTATATTTTTATATATATATATGTTTGTAAAATAATCTTCTCTGAGGGTTGCCTGTAGTGCTGTGGGAACTGCCTCAGGAAGACAGTGTTGTCAAAATGAGTTGCTCTTCCTAGGTGACATGCCTCCCAATCTCACAGGTAGACATTATTTCATTGAACACCTCGGAGGCAGACCTGGGAGCCAGCTATTTTCTGTTGCACAGTGAGAAGCAAAATGGAATATTAGATTCCAGTCCGTGTGTGTCACACCTGAAGAGCACAAGCTTCTCTCTTGCTGGGCCCAACTTTGCTGCTGCTGGTACTTGATAGCTGTTTTAGTGGGTGTTGTTGATGACATAGCTTCTGTGTCATCTCCTCTGTAGTTTCATCTAATGGAGCAAAGCAACATGGAAATTACCAAGAGACCTGAATTCAGTAAGTAATGTAAATCTGGTTTGTAGTATCTGTGAAGATTTTCCTAAGGGTCATAAACTCCTTTAAGGAAAGTATTAATGAGAATGATTCAGAACAGCCTCATCTCACCAAAATTAATGCTTTAAAGTAAAATAGATTTGCGAGGGCAGTGTTCAGTCAGCGACAGTTGGAAGCTTTTTTAGGGTGAAATATCTAAAAATCATTAGTTGTAAGTGCATGTCTGCTGTTTCTGCCTTATGCACCTATGGTTTATTTTGTGTTGTACGTTCTTGTACAGCTGAATTTGAGTTGCCAAACAAATGACCCTTCACTTCTCATTTGGTATCAGAAATAGGGAGGGGAAAATGGCATTAAAAAGGAGAGTGGAAACACACCTTTTGCAGCTGTTATACATCAAAAATGAAGCACTAAACTTGCCTGTTTCCTGGTAATCTTGTGTAACACTTTTTGTTTGTTTCATAATATTACTTCAAGTGGATGTTAATCATTGTTATTTTAGTCTCTGCAGAATGGGTCTGTTCTGTGTTTCTGTGACAGCAGGTGTGTAAGGGTGGGAAGTGGCAGCCAAGGGCTGGTGCAGCTGAAGGGAGCCTTGGAGGCAGCCCTGGCTAGAAGGCAATGCTGAGCATGGAGTTCTGACCACCATCCTGCCAGTCATTGCTGGGAGGATGGAGAACTGAACAATTCCAAATCTGAAACACCTTTTGTTGACTTGTGTGTTTAATAAGAAGTCTGTGGCCAGAGGTGGTCACAGTTCAAGTTTGTTTGCTAAGATAATTAATGTCTTTGTACATTGTCTGCTGATTTTTTTCCAGATGTGCCATGAGGGTGGCACAGCCTTAAGTTGAAGCAGTGGATCTGTCAGTCAGGTGAGCTAACTGAAGGCATCCACATGCAAGCACTCTATTTTGGTACAAACTGTGCACTTCATGCTGCCCTAGCAAGTGCTCAGTATTAATTACCAGATTCTTAGATCATCCCTCTTTAAAGGGTCATTCTGAACTTAAAACTTTTGCCAGCTGTTGAAATAGGGCAACAGAAAAGTTGTGTGCATTTGTGATAGGATGAGGAGGAGATCTCACTTCTGTTAATGTGCTCCAGGAACCCTAAAATATTTAGTGTTCATCAGGATGATCTAGAGAATGAGAAGCTGAGGTTACCAGTGGTCTCCCAGTCTGTAGGCAGACGGCTTGACTTCTCTTCCTTCTGTCCAGATTCTGCTCTTAAAGGCAAAGAAAATTACAGAAGCCTTCTAATCAGTAAGTGTGTGTATCTGATTGCCACGTGCAGTGTGACAATAGTTGTGTCCACGTTGTTGATGCTACTGGGTAGGATTTAAAGTTACTCACAAGAACAGACACAACAATAGTGTCAAAACAGCAAAGACTCTGTAGGAGCAGAGAAAAGCCAAGGCAGTCCATCATTTGCCATCCAGTGCTTCCAAGAACAGACCTGAGTGAGCAGTCTTGTTGGGCTGCTTCAGCCACATGTTTTGGAGGTTATTTTGGAATTCTTTGCTGTGAGGGTGGTGAGAGCCTGGCCCAGGTTGCCCAGGGAAGCTGTGGCTGCCCCATCCCTGGCAGTGTTGAAGGGCAGGTTGGATGGGGCTTGAAGCAACCTGGGCTGGTGGGAGGTGTCCCTGCCCATGCAGGGGGTTGGAACTAGATGATCTTTAAGGTCCCTTCCAAACTTAACAATTCTGTGATTATACTCTCATTAGGAGTACACAAAAGAGGTGATGGAGACAATCTGGATACATACAGTAGGGAGAGACTAGAGGTTATGACATAGTGATGCACAATATACAAGTGGAGTAAGAGGCTAGGAACTAAACTGAGTGGAATCAAGGAAGGATCTGATTTTATCCCATTCTCTTTTCAGGGAGGTGAGAAAGAAGCTGAGGCAGAACAGTTAGTCTTTCCTCTATCAGGTGGTTGTTGTTATCACTCGTGTTGTGGTGTAGAGGATATAGATATGGGGATTTTCCCCCTCCTGACTTGCATGCCTGGTGTTCATGCTGGTATCAGGAGCATTTTTAAGACTAAAACAGTAATACTTGCAGCATTACAGTAGAGGTTAGAAGGTAAATGATTAATTTTCATTAACTTCTTGATTTGTTTGTTCTGTGTAATGAGCTTCAGTTTTGAAAAGTGACTTAGCTACTAAAGTCTTACCAAAATGGTTTGAAAAGATTTTAGGAGCTTGAAGCTACTTTAACTTAAGTTTAGCAAGATTTTAAGATTGTGATGTCCCTTTTGGATATTGGGATGCACAAGATTGATCTAAGTTAATTGATTTTAGGTATGTGTGTGCCCTGCAGAATGATATTCATCTTGCTGAGAATCATGGTTTGCCAGAAGACAGGTTGCAAAGGAAGTGTGGTAGGACAAGTGCCTCCTTCTCAATCTCCCTATCCCTAAAATCCTAGCCACAGGAAAGCAAGAAGGCAAGTGTTACACCCATTTTCAAGAAAGGCTGAAAGGACAATACAGGCAACTACAGATGAGTCATGGAGGAGCTTGAGTGAATTTAGTGAAGGGCTACCAGGGAGTTCAGGGGACTGGAGCTCTTGCCCTTTGAGAAGAGGCTGAGGGGCTGGGCTGCAGACCTCCTGGTGTCCCTTCCAGCTGTGGTGATGACTGTGATTCTGTAAGCAAGAAAGAACTGAGATGATCATTCTAATGAGTTTCCTACAGGGCAGTACCTGGAACTCCTAAAGGTGAGGCTCCTTTCTGTGTATTGATATATTTGAATTTTGACCAGCCCACTGACTTCAGGAATGAACAAACCACACTGTATTTCTTTCTCATCCCAAATGCAAGTAGTTCAAGAGATCAGAAAGGCAGAAAGAAATGTAGTTAATATCCAATTCTCTCATTAGGCAAGCCATAACTTGTCGGGATTCATCCAGATGCCTGTTGTTGGATTTCTCATTTCCCCATACCTTACTCCCCCCAGCTGTTAGGGTCTCCTTTCCCCAGCCAGGTTCCTTGTCACTGTCTTTCAAACCTGGCTCCTAAACATGTTCTGAAGAAGTGATGCTCTTCTTCTGAAAGTCAAGATCAGATGCATGTCAGTTTGGAATCTGTCTTGGTTAGGTTAAGACACTAATGTGAAGTTTCCTCACTGGAAATGTTGTTATTTCTATGAATGTGTTGTTTAATTGCTCTTAAAATTTACATTCGTTCATTGTCTTTTATGAAACAATAAGTTACAGAGACCTCAAACCTCTCGAGGAGGTTGGAATGGACATGGTAATTGCTGACTGCACCAGACAATATGGCTATTGAGTTGAGTTACCTGACATCGAATTTTAGGGAATGGCTGGAGCTCTGAACTGTTGAGGCTTTGTCTGCTGGGGTCTGGCATGATTGAAAGAAGCCTTACAAAACAAAATTGGGCTCACTGAAATGTAACAGCTATGTTGGCATGAAAGAAAGGCACGGTGAAAATACTGCTTGTGTGCTGGGACTGCAGTGTGACTTCAGTGTCTGCTCCTTGGATGGGCATCAACATTTGGGACAGGAAAACTCCCAATCATGTTTCAGGTGGAGATGATGGCATAAAAAATGCAACTGAATTTGGTAGGTCTCCTCCTACTTGCTGTGTTGTTTGACATAATAAGTCACGTAAAGAAATACCTTAGAATGTTTGTCACCTCTCCAAACTAAGCTGAAGAAGAAGAAAAATGGTGACATTGCAACAAGTTAATTGATTCAATAGGTATATTAAGGAAGAGCCTCCTGATAACAGTTTCAAGTAGTCATACAGATGAAAATGTTCTGCCTTGAGAAGGCAGCACAGTTTTTTCTTCTGAGAAAGCTTGGAAGGAAACAGAACATCTTTTTCATTCTCGTTGCTGAAGAGTGTTGTCCAGGAAGGCAGGAAAGTGTGACATTTAAGCTCATAAAACTGAAATTAGGAGAGAGTGTGTCTCAAGTGTGGTTATCTTCTATGTGTGAAAATAGCTGCTCAAAGAACGCGAAATTCTCGAATTGGAAAAGGAGCCCTTTGGAAAGAGTGGGGGTGTTGTAGTTGCCTAGTGCTTTTCCATTCCTTCCAAAAGACGTGTTATCTCTGTTTTTTTGGCTCTCTCCTGTTAAGAGGCCATTTGGTTTTGTGTAACAGAGGTAATGAAAGGTGTGAGGTTTGGGATCAGAGGTGCAGCATTAGTCAGCTCTGCTGCTTCCTGAGCACTGGAATTAGACATTATTTGCCTTATGAGTTAAGGGCATCTATCCTCTCTTAAAATAAAGACCACTTTTTCTGTTCTGTTGCATGCTAGGTAGGCAGCAGATTTGAGAGATGGAGCAGGTACAAAGCTCAGTAATTTGAGTGAGACTCCAGAGTGTAGCTGTTTTTTTGAGCATTGCTTCAGGTAACTGTATGTAAAGGCAAAGGCATCTCTTGGTGTTTAGACTCCTGGCAGCTGCCATTGGCTTTAAAAAATAGTTGAAGCATTGAGAATGACATCAATTGTGTTCTTTTCTTGAGGATGAGGGGCTGAAGTTACTTCTCATTTTGTTACCAGTAGAAATGGGCCATGTACTTACTACGGGATATTTTTATATGTGTATAATTAAGTTTATTATTTTTATAACTGCCAAGACAATCTCTTATCTTTATGAGTTTGTTGCAGACATGCTTAAGTAGACTTCTGGTTTCTGTTGAATTTTACAACTATTGTAAAAAGTGCCTTGTGTTGATGTTTTTAACGTGCACAGCTATGATTAAAATATAAAACCAGGAAGATTAATCATTGCCTGAATATTTGAATACTCGAATTTGAGTATTCACTGAATACTCCCTGGATTTTTACACAGCCACCGTGCTAAACTGTTTACCTGCTTTTTGTTTTCTGGCTGAGCTTTAAACTTTCCATGCCTAACCTTGATGTATAGCCTTCTTACAGGAGCTCTAGAGTGGTAGATTATTTTAGGTTTTAAGAGGCAGTATTCCCAAAGGCTTTCCTCACTCTTTTTGTAAACTGCAAAAACATTTCCAGTTCTTGGCTCCGGCAAGACTGTTAAGAGTCCAGCCAGCCAAACAACAAAAAAAAATCAGCTCTTATATTCCAGTTGAAATACGTCTGGAAAAACTGATTTTATTTTTTAAGCCACAGCAGTGTCTTCCCCCCTCAATATTTAGTCACTTCTCCTCTCCCCCATGTCCCACATTTGTGCACACACGTATATCCTTTGTTCAGGAAATACTAACTGTTTGAGTGCAGAAGCTTGGACAAACACTGTTCATGGGTTTTACAGGAGTTGTCTGTAAACCTTGAACTTCCCAGTGAGCCAGGGTGATGAGGGCAGTTTAACAAAGGTGAAACTTCAGCTGTGGACCCTGTGTCACCTCCCCGGGTGAGGCACAGGCAGGTGGCTTTGGTTGTGCTCCAGGCTGTGTCTGAGGCAGAACCTGCCGGCACACGGAGAGAGGAGCTGCCCTGCAGGGACCCCCTCACTGCTGGCCAAACGTGGCTTGGACTGAAAACAGGCAACGGGATTTTCATCAGAGAGGGGGTTAGGGATGGATGGGAGGTTAAAAATAGTGACAGCATGAAAGAAGAACCAAAATATATATAGGAGGAGACACGAATTGCAGCACAGTGAGTGTCAAGTGTTTGTGTGGGGAAGAGGAGAGATGAAGCTATCGCTGGAGGGAATGAAGGTACACCAGGAAATTCTGGAAAAGACAAGCTGAAAAGGTGAACTAAACTACTAAAGGGAAAAGCAGCAAGGAAGAGAAACTAAAAATACCCCAGCAAATGGAAATGTTAGTTTGTCAGTTCTCTGCTTGAAAAGGGAATAGGAGGTCTGTTCCTGAGCTGTGGTGTGCGTTGTCACGGCACACGTCGTGCAAGCCTGCAGGAATTCTTCAGAGATTATTGATTCAGTAGGTAATGATGGCAAAATGTAGGTGCCTAAAGGACACACTGCTGTGAGTGCCTCAAAAAAAGGCAGAATTTAACTGTTTATGTAATTCAGTGGTCATTGCAACACAGGGTGAATTTTTATTCATTTTTCTTCAGCTAGGTTGAATTGAAAATTCAAATGCTGATGAAGTGCAATGTATTTAAATATCCTGAGATGTGTTGGTAACACATCCTAGCTTTGGTGGTGTGGGTTACCTGTTGTTTGGTTTTTCTTCTTTCTTTCCAATGCAGTCAATGTGGACCAGGCTGTGACTTGCTGAATGATTTTTGCCACTTTTGCAATCTGTGTCTTGCACCAACTTTTTGTGGTTGAAGAGTGAATTAAACTTTAAAATAATGAAACTTTGAGGATGCCCTTCTTTGGAAAAGAACTTTTATTTGCTATAGAAAAAAAAATTGGTTTGTTGCACACTGTGAAGGATTAGGGTTTTTCAGGGCTGGCTTTAGAGGGGCAAAATGAAGTTTTCACACGTTTCTGTTATGTTTCAGGGGTTGGTTTAGGTCACCTCCTTGGACTGAAAAACCTGCTGCATGTTTGAACAGCTACTCTGATGATTTGAATTGAGGCTAGTCTGCTTATATGCTATTAATATTGCACTTGTCCTTATGTCTTCAAATATCTTCTGTTTTCACATGGAAGTACCTATATAGAGTCAAGTAACTTTCTGTTTTTACTTACATGCCAAAATAACATTGTTGCACAGACAACACTTACTTTGTGTAATGAAACATTTTAGTGAACCTTTTAAAAAATCCCACAAACCAAAAAGGCCCACCACTTTTTATCCATTTGAATGTTAGAGCCAGGCAGAGCAGTTCCTTTGAGTGGCTTAATGAAGATTTGATTGATTTATTTTGCTCATCTGCAGGGTGTGTGGATTATGTCTGTCAATATTGGGCATGATAAATGAGGGCTGAGCACTTAGCAATTTGACATGTTTTGGCTGTTCAGGGATGGACAAGTGACTTGATTCAAGGAGAAAAAGCAGAGTGACCTGTGAGATCTTCTGAGGTAGTGGGTCATGGTGCAGATCAATGACTGGAAACTGATATTGAGCACATTTATATGTGAGACTGGGATTGAAATATTGAAGAAATAGTTGTTGTCTTTTGAATCAAGCTTTGAAGACTAGCAAGAAGATGTTCTTTGACCATATGCAAATAAAAATGACAAGGTTGAGGCAGGACTGCTGGGTGAAATGCAGTGGCCTGGGATTGCACAGGAGGTCAGAGAAGGTGATGTGATCCCTCTTTTGAGGGAGTAGTCAATAGGAAAAGAAAATATTTATTTCTGCCACTTTCTTTTAGCCAAAACAAGAGAGATTTAGGAGTTACATGGCATGAAGATGATGAACAAACCATAGTTTCTTAAACTCGATACAATGTTTGTCAAAAGTCTTCCAAAAAATCTACTACTTAGACAGGGCTTTATGGTGTGTGGTGGTATGTGCACAGTTTGTACCAGTGACTGGGTTCTGAAGGCCTCTGGAGTTCATGTCATGGAGACCCTCTCTTGCTGGCAATATTGAGCCTTGGGTAAAGATGTACCTGAATGCATGTCGTTGTTTAAGACTAATGCAAAGTAGTGTAGATACAAGTATTTTAGTTACTACTTTGCCATGCTTTTCTGACCTGTGTTTCTGTTTTAACTTGCAGATTTTGGATCTTTGTTTGACTTGGAAAATGATCTTCCTGATGAGCTGATCCCCAATGGCGAATTGGGCCTTTTAAACAACAGTGGCAACCTTGTTCCAGATGCAGCTTCCAAACACAAACAACTTTCCGAACTTCTGAGGGGAGGCAGCGGCTCTTCCTTAAACCCAGGAATTGGAAATGTGAACTCCAGTAGCCCTGTCCAGCAGGGAGTTGGGGGTCAAGTTCAAGGGCAGCCAAACAGTGCTAATCTCGGTAATCTGGGTGCTATGGGTAAGAGCCCTTTAAACCAGGGAGACTCTTCTGCTTCGGGCCTAGCAAAGCAAGCAGCCAGCACCTCTGGACCTACCACACCTGCATCACAAACTCTGAACTCTCAAGCACAAAAACAAGTGGGGATGGTGACAAGCAGCCCTGCAACATCACAGACTGGACCTGGGATATGTATGAATACTAATTTCAGTCAGACACACCAGAGCCTTCTCAACAGTAATTCTGGTCACAGTTTAATGAACCAGCCTCAGCAAGGACAAGGGCAGGTAATGAATGGATCTCTTGGGGCAGCTGGAAGAGGAAGGGGAGCAGGAATGCAATATTCTGCCCCTGCCATGCAGGGGAGTGCAGGCAGTGTGCTGGCAGAGACTTTAACCCAAGTATCTCCACAGATGGCTGGTCACACCGGGCTGAACACAGCACAGACAGGAGCAATGACTAAAGTATGTACATCTAATTTAATATATTCTGTTTATTGCACTTGATTTTTCTCCTTACAGGTATTTAGGAAATGTGATAGATTCTTTTCTGCAACAGAGCTGCAGAATGCACTTTCTTGAGCCTGTAGTTATATGTTTCAGTCAACGGTGGTAACATGAAAGCAAGATAATTGAAACAGTATTTCCCATGTAATCAGAAATGAAAGCACTTGTTGGAAAACACATCCTTGAAGTTAAAAGTTGGATAGTATGGCAGCAGGGTAACTTGGAAAAGCATAGCAGAATCCTATAAAAGGGAAACAGATGATTACTTCTGGGCAGGATCTTGGTGTAGCTGCCAGGCCACACTGTCTTAAAGCAATTTAAAAATTGTTAAGAGAAATATTTCAGAATTTGAGAGGTGCAGCAGTTGGTCCTCTTGTCAAGGACCACTGTCAACAGCTGTGCAGTGAATGTTTTTCAAATATAGAGGGACTGAGCTGAAAACATCACATTTCACATTGACTGCCAAGCTAATGCAAACTCTGTGAGAGGGAAGGGCAGTGTCTGGCTAGGAAGTGTCATTTGTTGGCCATTGCAGGTTGGGGCAGTGAATATACACACCTGGGAGTATCTGCAGGCGTGGGGCACTGCTCTGATCCCTCTTGGTCTTGTCATTGCTTTGTAGTTCTTCACTTTCCAGACATGAGCTTAGAGAATTGTTCTGATTGCTGTTCCTTCAGTCCTTCAGTTGGGTACCAGTGTGCTTCATCTCTTGTCTGTGTTACTTCGGGACAGTTCCTTCCTGAAATTAAGATGGCAACCCCACCTTTTTCAGATTATCAGAGATGAAATTGACTTTTTTTTACATACTTTATCTAGTCATACGTTGATAGTCATTCTTGTAGTTTATTAACATCCAAGTGTCAATTCATTGATGTGTCAGGAATCATGGAAAAAGTTGCCTGGCATAGAAGAAATCATGTTCTCTGAAGAAATGCTGACATCTCTCTGGGGTACTGTGTAGTTAATTTTTCAAAATAAAAATATAAAAAGCATTCTCTTGGCACTGAGTAGGATCCCTTTGCTTGAAGAAAAGAAACCTGTGATTTCAGGGAAGGTCAAAGCATGTGAAAGTGGCTGTAGCTCTGTCCAGGCTCTGAACTGGCTAAATTTGTTGTGTGGGGGGGATTGGCCTGCACAGAAAAAAATTCAGCTTACTTTTAATTTGTTTTTCTCTGAAATGCATAAGAAGAGGGACAAATTCTAATTATGTGGATTATTTCTAGAATGATTTTCTGAGCTCTGAGATTTTTCCTAGTCACTACACTATTATGTGATGAAACTACTACTTTTTTTTTTTTTTTAATGTGGACTAACTCAAGTAGAATTACCCCAAAGCAAAAGGACTTGCCTAAAGTCTTAATCTGATGGAGTATGTATAAGTCTGGTGGGAGAGGCTCTGTGATGTCTTAATTTATTTTAAACAAACCCACCCCTGGTAAGGAATAGACCAGCACTCAGACAAATTCCATTGTTCAAGGACTTCAGTCTAAGCCTCATGCCAGCTACAAATGGGATTCACCAGCTCAGGAGGGCAACGTAGACTTGCTCACTTAGCATATGTTCAAGAAGTAAAGGTTAATTTGGCCAAGGAATATGTTGCAGAGGAATAGTGGAAGTGCCCCTGTTACAGAGATCAGTGGGTAATCCTTGTATGCAGTGCTGTGCTCAGCATTGCTGGTGCATTTCCAAAAGACTGGAGCAAATCTAGTGCTTTTAGAAATCCTTAGACTCAAAATTGTTTGGGAAAACGGAAGAGGAGCATTTAATGACAGCCCATAAGTGATAAAATAGTGCTTCTGTGGAGGTGCTAGCACTTAAAAAATGTTTTTAAACTTGGCCAATTGAAAAAATAGCAAATTTGGGTTTTTTTCCAGGGCTCCATATCATATTAAACAAGATGAAGCTTAACAAGCATGTTGTGGTTTTACTTTATTTATATCTAAATTTTCTCACAGTAAGAGACAAGCAAGCTCAATGTTTTACACAAGTATTTTATGTTACCCTTTTGGACCAAATTCCTTGCTCCCTGAATTGTCTTCTGAGAAGCACACGCATTCTCTCTTTTTGCTATTTTCCTCAATAGGAGGATTTTCCTTAATTTGAGGCTTGGCAACTTCTTCCAGGCTCTTCCCATTCCCCAGTTTATTGTCATAATAGGATTATGAGCCATGATAGTATTAGCTTTTTCTCCAGTTGATGCTGCAGTTGTGATGAAAACTAAAGAAAAGTAAAGAAACATTTGTCAGTTTGTTCTTCTGAAACTGCAATTTCTGCTGAAGGAGAAGGTGGGGCAGGTTTTTTTCACCTCCTGTTCCCTGATGTTTACCACTGTATGTGTACAGCTTAAAAGATTTGAAGAGGAGCAGCAGTAAAAACTGATCTACTGCCAGTGAACGTGCCTAACTTAACTAAACAGCTAAAAATGTAGCTGCCATCATGCTTGAAGAACTGTATCAGGGCTGGGAGCAAATTCTGCAGGTGGTGACTGTAGAAGTACATCCTGAGGGAAGGAAAGAGGAGTGAAATACAAATGCAGAAAAAAATCTAAAAGGACTTTTTAAACCAAGATTTTCTCATAATGTTAACTCGATGTGCAGCACTGATTAACCACATTCAGGCATGGCTTAGAAGCCTCTGTCTCAATTCAGTGTATTTTATGTGCATGTGTAGCACTCCTGACCCTCTGTGAGTTGGGAGCAGTTTTGTTGGGCAAGACTCTGCTTCCTTGATGGTTTGTTCTAATCCTTTTTTAGTAAATGACTGAAAGTCCATTGCTTTTTCTGTTTGTCTTGTGGTATGTTTTTATAAGCATTCTTTCTAGCAAGAGAAAAAGGAAGGGGAAAAAAAAATCCAGAATCTGATTCCTTCACTTGCGCAGAAATAACTGGGAATCGTTTCATCTGGAGCCTGATAAGCCAATATTGTTAATTTTGAGCTGGACTTGCCATTTTAAGGCAGCTCTTGAAAGCATGGAAAGTGCACCAGAAATGAGCATAGTCACTGAAGCCCATGATGTATGTGCCTGCCTAAGTTGAAGTTAGCAGATAAACCTTGCCCCAACCAATTGGGAAGGAAGTGAGGAATAACCAGTTCTCAGTGTCAGAGTGCATGAGGTGCTGACATGAAGACAAATGTGTTAACATTGGGAGGGAGAGATTAAATCAAAACACTTCCTCTTCCTATAGAGACAGGAGCAAAGGATTTAATAAATGTCATATGATCCTCCAGAAGAAGCAACCTGTCAATACAAGTTAAATAATAGATATGAAAGTCATACTTGTGCTTTCTTGGGCATATATAGCATGTTCTTGACAGCCTAGAATAGTATTTTTTAACATAGGGAGTAGAGTAGTTCCTGAGAAGGTTTTGTAAATTTGAAGATACAACAACTTAAAAGAGCAAGGATTTGAATTCTTCATTGGCCATGGCTATGTAATTTGCCTGTTTGGATTTATTTAGAGCTCCTGCTTTCTGATTTTTGACTTGTCTGAGTTAATGTGGAAACCTTGAGGAAGCCTCTGTGTATATCTTAGCTGCTTCATTCATCACCAGCCTCCTTTCCTGTAACAATTTTGCTTGTAACTGTGGCGTTATGGCCCTATTTTCTTGGACAGCACTACAAGGATAATTTTTCATGGTTTGAAGTTATTAAAGAAATTTGCTTAAAAGAGCTGAAGGATTCTTCTTTGAACAATTATCACTTGGCAGGGGGAGAGGTACAGCTCATCTTGTCACAGCAATTTCCAGTAGTAGCAGAATTGACCTTTTGTGCCATGTTTTTTTTGTGAAGTCCAGAAAACGTGTTCAAACCATCTAGAAAATCTTTTAAAATTAAGAGTTGTTAGTCAAGATTGTTGGTTGTCAAACACTTTCAGCAGTAGCAAAGCTAAGCAGATGGTCTGTTGCTTCCATAGAAATGAGGACTTATTGGAAGCATCCTCTGTGCCTAACACTCTCCTGTTGCTTTGAGAGTTCATCTTTTCCAAATGAGAGAGATGAAGCTTCATACAGTTGTTGGGGCTGGCAGCTGGAGCTTGAAGTTGTGTTTCTGTAGATTCAGATGTAGTCACTTGCTGAGATGCATTCCCCCTGTCCTAATACAGCTATCAAAAGTTTGTGGAAAATCAGAAGAAAATTTTGGGAAGTTCCCATTTGTTTTGTATGGTTCTGAAACTTCCTTTTTGTACCCTGTTGACAGAGTTTCAAGAAGTGATTCATCTAACTGGTACTTTTACTCTTTCTCTTAAGAAGTAGTTAAGTAGAAAATACTCATGAGTATTTTCTTTTCCATGTGTTTCCAAGCTGTGAAGCCGCCCTGTACAATCCTGTAAAGGAAATAATCTTCAGGAACTTCAGAGCTGTATCACTCACATACCCAGCAGTGGGAACTAAGGGAAAAAATCCAGCCTTGTTGATGCATGTGGCTGATGGGGTGTGGAAGCCATTGCTTTCAGCCTTCAGTGAAACCACAGCTTGCTGCTCCTGCTTCCTCTCAAAGTTATTTTCTCTATAAGATTAGTAAACCTGCCTCAAAGTTAGTTTTCTGACAGTTACAGTTTAATCAAACTGGATGCCCAATAAAAGAATGTAATTGTTTGGTCAGGTCTTACTCTGAATCTATGAAGAGATCGGGAGAAAATGGTTGTTTATTTTCATACCTAGTTATGAGGATCACATTGTTGGGTTGTTTGGTTTTTTTAAAAAATGCATTTATAAGATTGTAGATTTTAAGTAACTTCATATTGAAAACTCTAAAGGAATATGTTTGTATTGATATAAGCTAGAACTCTTCTGGCAGGGTGAAACTGGTAGAAAAGCTGATCTGTCTGGCAGGTCTTCCAGTGAAGTATTTCAGGAGGTGGTCTGGTGGTTATGAGTTCAGATACAGTGTTCGAAGAGTGCAAGTGATGGGTTTTCCTTACTTGTGCATTTATGTTTTTAATTAGAAGTAGCTACCAGTCGTAGGATTGACACAAAAAATTTAACAGGTTCAGAAAATCACTAAATGTGCAAAAATAGATGTTACGCTGGATTTCTGCAGATGAATTCAGAGCAACCTTTTCTCTTAACTGTATTAGCTTAATTAATTTGAATAGTGTGTGTTTTCAGCTTGGTTTTATTCAGAAAAGCCACATGACAGTGCATGTTGCAGGAGAAGTTTTAGATTAAAGAGGAGGAGGAGCTCTTAAACAAAGTTAACCAAACAGAAACCAGTAAAATAGTTTTGGGGTTTTTTATGTCTACCAAGAGAATAACCAGTATTTTTTTATATATCTTTTTATATTTATTGTTGAGGTAGAAAGAGCCAGGTTCTGTTATTTGTTGATTCTAAGCTGGGTGTCTATACAGTACACTTGCCTTTGACACATTCAGTTTTATAGTTGTTCACCAAGTGATGGGTTTGTGTTGGATATTACTCTTGTGTAAATTTAGTAAGAGAATTAACTACTGTAAAAAGCAAGAATTGTGATACAAGACTTCAGTTGTATATGCAGTTATGTTGCTGGATGTGGGGAATCTGTACGAAGGAAAATTTGTGGTCAGAAAAATGAAGCAAACTATTTATTTAAACAGATGACCCAGTTGATATTGCTAAGTGCCAGATTTCGATACGCTTGCTGATTGTGAATTAAGTCAGCTGAAGATGTTCCCATTCCTCTGCAGTTCTGTGTGCTTTAGCAAACTGCTGGTGCAGTTTGTTTCTGTGGTGACTCTCAATCTATCTGAATCTGTCTGAATTGTTTTAACATGACTTGCAGTTAATTTGCTTTTCATCCTCTAAGTTGTCCATAGGAGGCTGCCAAGCTGACTGTCTCCTAGCAGACCACGCCTCTGGCAAACACAAGTAGCCAGTTCAAATCGTGTTCCAGATAATGCTGCTTCCCGGTTTCAAGGGACTCTTCATGTTACAGACTTGACCGTAGTCTCTTGGTTCTCTGTTGAATAATTTTATTACCAAAACAGCATTTTTACCAAGAAGAGACATATGTGCTTTTATAATAATCCAAACAGAAGAAGGATATAAATATGTAGAAACACATAGCAGCAAAACTCACTGACTCGTAGTAAAATTGAAATAACTGCAAGGCAGTTTTGTTTTGAAACATGACCATGCAAAGTGCTGCTCCACAGAGGAGTTTACTCTGACAGACTGAAGAGATTTGGTGACTTGAAAAGCTTACCACAACTAGTACTCCTGGCACCTGAATTTTGAGTCATTTCCTATTTCTGATACTTGAGTTAAACTTCATTTGCAGTTGTGCAATGCCGTTGAAGATCTTTGAAGTGATAGTCACTTGGCTCCCGTCTCCTGCTTCTGCTTGAGCAGGTGCCTGGGTGCAGTTTGGCTCTAGAGCTGCAAAGTGAATGCTGCAAGAAAGGGGACACGTCAGCCTTCGTGGGGGCAGACCACACCTTGCTTCCCCTCCTGCTTCCAGCTCAGGCAGTTCAAAATCTATCTCTGTTCACTTGCACTGACTTACCATCCAGCTGACAGAACCAAAATGTTTGTGGTATCTTTTTTGGGGTAGAATTGTGCCATTATCTTCTACTGTGGTAGCACAACACAAGCGTGAAGGATTTTGTCACTAAATCATACTAGTTACCATCTTGTCATTCTTCAGTTTTTGTTGTTGGAATGGCGTTTATTTCTAAGCAGTGTATCTGAAAGAAGTTTTTGGAAATGAAGCTAATAGATCCACTGCTTCTTTTGGAAGCCACATGTTAAAAGCAAGATTTCCAGTGCTGTTTCAGAAGGTTTACGAAAATGACAGAATAAACTTCCAAGTCCTTACTAAGAAGCATGACTGAAATTATTTCTTTCAAGTTTTTAGACTGTTTTCATGTATCTTCCTGCTGCTGTTTGTAGTTGGGTGTTTGTTGTTTTTTTTTCAAACAAAGATAAAAAATGACTCGGGAGTTGAGAGGGAGGAAAACCTGCCAAGTTGAGTGTTGGTGTGTAGAAGTTACGAAATGCCAGATTACTTCAGCCAGAAGGAAGTGGCTTTGTCATAGTAATTTTCTTAACAGACTCCAGTCATGCATATAGATACTGTTGCACAGGAGCATTTCTGATGACAAGACCTTTTAGCAGGTCTCAAAACTTCTCCTTACTTAAAAGATAAACTTAATATTTCTACTTGACAGAGAGAGCTGTGATTATATTGGGAATCCTATGGTTGGAAGTACATACAGAATTGTGTCAAAGCATCTGGTATTGTTGTCTGAAAACTAAATGGTAGGGCTCTGTTTTCTTAGAAAAAAGGCAATGCAGGAAACTTGGAAAATTACATATATCGTGATACACTGTGTCAGCCTACCTGAGAAATGGATCAGGAGTGGAGAAGCAGTGACGGGAAGCAACTCTTCTCCTGTGGTTTCCAGAAGTGAAAACACTTTGGTGAAACACAAATGGGACAGCTTCAACTATCAGACCAAAAAAATACATGATGTTTGAAAGCTGTGCTTTGGAATTTTGAAATCCCCTTTCTCAGCTAAGGGTGAAATGTCAGTACAAGAGGCTACACAGGGGCATGCCCACGGCAGCTTAACAGCAGACAAGCTTTTTTTTCACCTTTATTTAAATATTAACTTTTAAACTAGAAAAGCTATTTCAATACACACTTTGCTTCCACATTAAAAAAAAATTAAATTAAAAAATCCTGAATTCTTGCTGACAAAATTGCTAATTTGCTTTGCAGGACTAATCATGAGTAATGGCAAAATATAATGGCATTTTCCTTTCTGCTTGTGAATGTTCAGAGGAGATACCTGTTGTTTTATGCATGGAGTCCTAAGTCATCAATACACAGTTTGCTGCAGCATTGTCCATTGACCATGAGTGACACATGCTCATTTCTCTTCCCCACCCTTCTTCTTGTCAGCACAGTAAGGAGTATTTACCCCAGAAATTGCAGTGACTGGGGAGGGAGGTGGCATACTAAGCTTAATGTTTAACTGTTTGTGTGTAATCCAAGTCGTGGCTTTAATTCTGAAGTCAGAAATACTTTGAAGAATTGAGATTCAGATGATTTCTGAACTGATGCTACAAGAACCACCTCTGAGTAGCATCTGGTAATGTTATACTTACGTGCTCTGAAGATTCCCAAGTCCTATTCCTTGGGATGTGTATGTACACATTTGCTTCAGGCTTTGCAAATAAGCATCATACTGTTCCATAAGAGGGATTCAGTAGTGCCTTTGTTTTAGACTGAATCATAATGAAAACACAGCACCTTAAATATAGGAACATCTTTGCCAAAAGGACCTATTTCATAGACTTTTAGAAGAGAGTAGTAAATAGATTATTTACTCTGAGAGATGCTGCTCTTTTGGGGCAGAAAGTGTGTTTCAGAGTGACTGCAGTATAATGCTGGCCTGTCTGGATGGTATTCTTTTTTTAAAGTGGATTTCCAAAAACAAACAACAAGTGCCCTTTGAAACTTTTGGCACATTGACTAAATTAAATAACTGCTTTAACAATGGGAGGATCTTTGTACCCTGGAAATGGAGGAGTGTTGGACCACCATGAGTTGAAGGTGGGATTTCCCTCTTGGAAAGGGCTGTGTTTGCTTCCTTAGTCTGATACTGGGCACCTTGGGTTAAAATATATTTCTTGGTAGGCTGCCTTCAGTGAGAAGTGTGTGTGTACCTAGTTTGTTCCCACTGTTCAATTTTAAGCATGTGTTTAAAGAAAAAAATTGGATATTGTGTAAAAACACCTGTTGAGAAGTCTCTTGGTAGCTTCACTTGAGTTGTTAAATCATGGAGGAGAGCATGTTTCTACAGAAAGACTGGAGATTTCAAGGTAGCTCTGACTTGGAGTGTGGTGTTTCAAAATAAACATATTGCTTCTTAGTTATTTAAAAATTATTTCAACAGTATGAATTATTTATAGTTCTGTTTCTCCTTAGTTACTGTTAATAGGCAATGGTATTTTTGCTAAGTGGTTGTTTTGAGTAAGCTATATTGATTTTTATTTTCTTTTAATGTATTTAATGTAACCTGCAGTGTAGATTTGTTTCATGTCTATTTGGTTTTCTTCCCCTCCCCCCCAGTTCTGGATTGAAATAGAATAATTACTCCTTTTAGAAACACAATCTCTCCCTTGTCTACAAGTGTGTCTGCTTGTCCTGTAGGATGTGTCTGCCAAGGAGACTACATACTGTAAAGAAAGGAAACAGAATACTTCTTTTCCTGATACTTCTGAGGCACTTTTCCTGTTGCTGTTACTATCTTGAGCTACTATTGCCTTTTTCACACCTCTGTAGACTTATATCATGCTGTCCACCTGATAATGTATCTCTGGTCAGCTTCTGGGAGATAAATGGGAAAGAATCTCTCTTAAATAGTGCTACTGTTTGACTTACCAACAAAAGTTGATTCCTTATAATACTGAATTTTTGAAGCATGATGTGCTCTTCTTTTACTTGGCTGTCTCCAGCCAACTAGAGGAACTCCAGAAGTGCTGAGGTGCCAGCAGGCACATCTGTAAATTCTTTTGTGGCTTCTTGGGTACATTTCAAAAGGCTCATATTTACGGTACAGGAAATAAAGGACATTGTGTTGAGATTTGCTGTTGGTTTAGAGACCTGCATTAGCTTAATGATGAGGAAGTAGAGGAGCTGAGGGAGGACAGGGACATTGAGTTGAGATCCTGTGTTACAAAACTCTGTTTTGATGTGACTATAAATGTGTTTTAGTACAAGTTGATTCTTATACTAACACAGAAGGATTTTGGCCTGTGAATCTACCAGTCAAGTATCTGTAGAGGTGTATCTTAACTGAATTTCAGCCTTTCAAAATCTTTTTAAGTGTTGTTCAATTACTGTTAGTGTCCAATCTAGATTTTCTTGATGAAACAAACCTTTGAAATATGTTCATGTTTTGCACTTCTGGTTAACTTTCTAATTCTGATGTAGAAGAATAGTTGTTTATCTGAAGAAAGCCACTTTTTCTGCTTGGCACTCATAAAAGGTCTTGAAGCAATTGAAATATATTGATCAATTGTGACTAATTATCCATTAGAGCTTTGAAGTTTTTCTTTGCAGAGGTTACACCATTGCAGAATAAGCCTTCTGAGCTTTATTTTTGATTTGTAAGTACAACAATGATGTTCATGCAGAAATCACTTTGGATTCTTCCTATGGTTTATTCCATTGTATGAGCACTCAGGCTTGTGTGGAATTTTGGGGACATTTTCTTACTTTAGTCACATATAGTGCAAGCATGTGATTATTTTATTTTCTTTTTTTTCCTGGGAAAGGTTAATTTCTAGTTAAATGTATTAAAAGAGTTTGTATTCTAAATATCCAGTCATTCATAAAGAGCATTTCCTCACAAAATTGTCTTTTATATTTCAGTGATTATACAGAATTGTTTGAACATTATTTTTTAAGTGGTCTTGTTTCCTTGGAATACTTCAATTTGTTTTTGCCCTCCATGAAATGCTTAGGAGAGAATTTCAAATCTTATAACAAGTGGTAATAAAACACCTGGCTTTCTTTTAATGGTATTCTTAACATTTTAATTATAGCTTTGCAAAATCTTTCATCCTGTAATAAAGGATGAAGTAAATTATGATTCTTCCTGGGTGTTTAAGTGTTTTTCTTTGCATTTGTTTGCTGCTGAAGAGCAGGACACTCTAAATGCTTCATGAATCTGTTGCAGTTGGCATTAGTGATGGCAGTTAGCTTAGAGAGACTTCCAGCACAAGGTAGGCTTCCTCAGAACACTGCTAGCCAGATCATGATTTAATTCTCAAAACTGATTCTTGAATTGTTACTTTCAAGGCAGACTTGTTACTCGCTGACTTTAAAAGAGAAGGAATTTGTAAATTAGTGTTTTTGTCAAACTGCCCAATCTGTAGATGGCTTTAGGTGAGGAGCTCTCACCTCAGCTGATACAGGATTGCCACCTTTCTTGCACTAAAATTCACTTTTTTTGGTAAAGCCTCTGGCTTTCTGCCATAAAATGATTAATCTTTTCCTTGTCTCTCCATCTGTCCCTCTGGCATGTATGTTCCAAGCACCATGGTGACTTTCTTTTGGAACATGTTACTATAGGATGAAACTAATTAGGAAAGGCCCTTTTTATTTTTCATCAGTAAACAGATACAAGATGATGCCAAGATAGTAGAGAAAGCCTGCCTTTCCTACTTCACAACTGAAAAGAATTTGTAATGGACCTGTGTTTTACTCTTCTCTGAGAGCCTTAATCAGTGAGGTGGACCTTGCTTCGTGTTAAAGATTTGTATTTCATACCAGAGGGAGATAAAGAGTCCAAAGTACAAAGTCCTCATCGTGTTCCTGGCTGGAAGGCTGCTCTTCTGTACCCAGCGTGCAGGCAAAGTGGCTGATCAGAGTCGTGGCAGTAGCTCACAGGACTGAGGAGGGATCAACTCCAGGTGGCTGATGCCAGAGCATAGTAGCTCTGGAAGCTGTGTGTGACACTCATCTGGGGACTGGTGGTGAAGTGGTGCAGATGGCAAAGCAGAGGTGTCTGTCTCTTGTTGAGTTACCACTCTGGAAAGCAGAAATAAGCCTTTTGAAAGCAGTTCTGTCCTCTTTCACTATTGCTTTCTGACAGTATAAAATGCAGATGGATTGTCTGTCAGTCTGAATTTCTGCTGTTCCTTCATTGCTTAGAGCAGATCTACTCTTCTATTCATAGTACTTTGTATACTTTAATTGATAACTTCTGAACATCTGACACCTTAATGCTCAATTTTCTTGCCTTGAGGGAAAGGTAAAGATCAAAAGGAAGAAAGTGAAAATTATTTAAGGCAAGCAAGGTAACACACTTCTTTGTAGCAAAAACAGCTCAATGGATGGGAAGGGAGAAGGGGGACAAAATGCAGAGCTTTTTAGCCAAGTTGTGTGTTGAAAGCCCGGGCTTGAAGTAGGCGAAGTATTTGATGACAAGGGATTTGAAGGCTTAGCCCAATAATGGAGTATTAAGTGACTGGTTTTGGTGAAGTTCATAAAAGAAGAAAGTAAAGGGGGTGTTGGATTGCATGGATGGTGGCAGCAAGTAGAGAACAAGCTCTGAATCATCCCTCTCCTGTAGTGACTTATAAAAGTGGTAGCTTAGAGGCAGGAGCAGTGTGCCAGTCCTGTTTACCCAATCATTCTGTTCATGCAAAACCCAAAGGATACTTTCTGCATCATAGTGGGAAGTGCAGAATTTCCATTTCATACCAGTTTGCTAGTTTTAAAAATGAAAAATAAAGAGGAGTCCCTAATGTGCCAGTGATATAATAGGAGGTTTTGGATGAAGCATTTGAGGTGCTGAGCAGCAATGGCTCTAGAAGAGTTGGCATATTTATGTGTGGTTGCTCTGTCAACATAAGGCTATTGATTGTGATATAGCCCTAAAGTTACAGCTCAGACATTCAGGGAACTGAATCATAGTTTATAGGTAACTTTGGAAAGGTGGAACTAGTTATTCTCTCCTCAGCAGTTAAGATGTCATTTCACACTGGGTTGTTTCAGTGGTACTACAGGAGGAAGTAAGGGGAATGTCCTGCCTTGCAACTACAAGGGATTTAGAAGACAGTAGCAGTGAATGACAAAGATCTTCCAAGAGCAGTTTGTCCTGTTGAACAGACCAGCTTTCACATATGCAGCTCTTCAACAGTACTGTTAGTTTGTGAAGATCTGGCCTTTTATCAAAACAAATCATACCTAGGATGCCTCTGTTCTCTCTCTGTCCCCAGTTATCACATACATTTTTTGCAATGAAATAATTGAAATTATTCATCTGAGGATTACAGTTAAGTTGTGCCATAGACTTAAGTCCAGAATAACATAAGGATAGTGGCAGCTCACTAAAAGACTGTATTTTTGTCTTCCTCCTCTAACTGTTTTTTCAGATTCAGAGGTATGGCAGCACTTGGGTGGGGAAAAAAGGGTCAGACCTTCCTATTTTTCTGTTGCCAAAACAGATTTGAGAGCAGCATGCCCAGTAGGTTGGCTGTGTATTCTTACACTGCCACTATAGAGGCTGTGCTTCTTCACAGCACCCCTCCCCAAGGGTCTTCTAAACCATTTCCTATCATGCTTTCAGCTCCCTCCCATGTCCTCAGGTAATCCTTCTGAGGTGCTGATAGGACACAGGTGACAGTACTGATGGCTCACTGAGAGCCCTGGAGACACGGTCTGCCTCTGAATGCCATGGGTAATGGCAGAGGTCTCTGCCTTTTCTTCATGGAGATGTTAATCTGAGTGTCATAATCTTCCTGTCTTGTCTCTCTACTCAGCAGTCTTAGGAACTTTATTATCTGAGAGACCTTTAACAAAAAATTGGTCAAATTGACTAGTGATTTCCAAAGTGATTAGAGAAAAATTGATTTGAGGAGAAGAGAAGGTGTCACAGCACCATTGCTTAAGCCCAGTATCCTTAGGATACCCAGCTAACAACATAACTTGTTTTGTGAGCCTGGAATCGGTGTCACTCTGAAGAGGCAATTTAATTGCTGCTGGATTGACTGAAGAAATGAAATTTTGCCTTGCAGTCCACTGTGTCTCTCATCTCATGTTGTTAGAAGAGCAGTCAGCTGAAGTTGCACTTAGCTGTGCTTGGTCTCTAACATGGTTCTGCAGCACAGAGGAGGATTCAATAGTTTGGTGCAGTTTTTGGCTTCTGTTCTGCACCTCTGCTTTCCTGGACTTTGATACTTGTTTGTGGCTTCGGTTAATGGACTTGGCAGCTTGGTTAAGGTCTTAGATAATTTTTGCTTCCTGAGATGGTTTTTCTTCTCACCTTTCTGTGTTGTCCCTAGACAAAAAGAAGGGAACTTCTAATTCGCCTTCTATCACCAGGTTCCATATTCTAAAGAATTAAGCCTATAAAAATGAGTGATAAAAAGCCAGGCATACCTCTAATCATAGGCCCTATGGCCTTTGTGAGTTAATTCCTGTGGATAAGTAAAAGCACACATTATTTAGATAGAAGATTAATATAATCTTAAGAACTTCAGTCATATTTGGTCACATTTTTTCTAATTTTTGCTTTGAAGCTTCAGTTCTTACCTATTGATACATCTTTGCTAAACAGAAAATGCTTGTATTACCACCTTTCTATCACCAAAATTGGTACTGTAGGATCATTTCTCTCACTGCCTGAATAAGATAAGCAAATTAATAAGCTTAAATAGTAAGCTGAAGAAATTAGACTATGAGATTGCAATTAGACTGCCTGTTGTATCCATACCTTTTAGTCCTTTGAATATTTCTTGAGGCCTCTCTGGACTCCATCAGTTTTACTTGTGGTTCATGAAGAACTAAAGCAGCATGGTTGTTGTTGTCATCACAGTAACACTCACATCAAGCCAAAAGCACAAAGAGGTTGTTTTACACTTACCTGGTCATCTTCTCATGCCTCTCTTGTCACATTGAGAGCTCAGATTTGTTGTTCAAGCATTTTGCAGATGCACAGCTTTCCAAGTCCAGCCAAGCTTGTCTAGCTTGCTTCCTTTCTTTTTAGGACTGTTTGCTAGTTAAATATCTAGTAGGTACTGAATTGAATATTAACTATAACTATTTTTAGTTTGCAGGATTGGATCATAATCAGATTACTTCAGCCAGGTTTATTTTCCACTGAACTCATGCTGCTTTAAGTTCTTTCATTCCCATATCAGCCTTCCAGTATTTTTTCTGCTGTCAGGCTGCTCCACATCTGATAGTCTTGTTTTGAAATACTAGGCTAGAAAAACCTTCAGAAGAGTCAGTGCTTCAAAACTCAATGAAAACCAACATTTAACTTAGAGATAAAGTTTTTCCTGAACTAATCTGTCTGAACCAACCAATTTTAATAAATGTGTGGCATTAATTTGATGTAGACAGCAGTGGTACAAGTTATAAAATGAGTGTTGTCAGAGGTAGGTGCTGCTCCTTGGCATGTTTTAGTGCCTGAAAATGAGGATTATCTTTCTGTCTTGCAGGAAAACTGAAAGAGAACTCAGTCTGTCTTGCCAGATCTTTTTTTTTAAAGTTTGGAACCCTGCTGTGAAGAGTGGGTTAGTGCAACAGAGGAAAGCAGAGTTTCCCAAAGGAAAATGGGTAGTGAGGAGCAGAGCTGTGTAAGATCCTGTGTTTTATGGCAGCATGTTGCAGGGAAGCTAGAAAAGGGATTGTGAAAGGAAATTATGTGCTTGTAACAGGGAATGGTTTTTGCAGCAGGTTATATTGGTTGCATGTCCTGGGAGCCTCAGAGGAATATGTGATAATGAAGTAACTCTGTGAATGAGAGAACTGGCTATAGTGGCAAGAAGTGAAGGGACAGTTAATAAAAACTTAGAGCAAGAGGAAAGGACAGGGTTTATTTATGGCCTAAATGCTCAGTGTACAAAGAGGGAGTTGCTCCTTGATTCTGGGCTAGAGGAAGAAGTGCTGTGGTATGTCAGCAGTGATAAAGGATGAAGGAAAAGAGTGAGCTTTAAAAACAGAAGAAATGGGATGGTGTGAAGATCCAGTCTGGTCCTAAGGTATCTTTTAAATTAGATTGGTGAACTTCTCATTTCTGTCCTATCAAATCTGAGTTGCACGACCACATATAGATTTGGTCGCAGACATGATCTATAGTATCTATGTAACTCCAGGAACTACAGGAAATTGAATTGCTGTTCAGCTCTGAAAATAACTGAAAGACAAAACAAGAAGTACCTCTCACTTGCTGCTCAAAACATGGCAGTGTGGGACGTATTCTGAAGTCCAAGTCAGCTAAACAGAGATTGTAAGTTTTTCTTTTTTCAGCTTGGAAGTTTGTACATTTCTTGGCTTGTGAGAGTAGAGTGAAATACCCTATTTCCTATCCACACTCAGTAATAGATTCCAGTATCTTAGAGAGTTGCCATAGTGATAAAATAAAAAAGGGAACAAAATCTGCTTTTCTTTCTGGATAGCAGAATTATTAAATGCATCTTTTCCATTAAAGGAGAGCAGCATTGTCATATTTCTGAGAGAAACTGTTTTAGAGTAGAAATAATGAGTTTAAGCTGGTGTCCTGCGTGAATTGTGTTACTTCTTCAGAGACTTCAGGTGTTTTGTTCCTGTGCTGGGGTGGTTTGTAGCACCTCCACTTCTACCCCGTTGCAGCTGCATAGCAGACACTTGGATTGTGAAAAAGTCTGCATTACTCCAGCAGAAGTCATTGCAGTTGTGAGCACAAAGAAGCAAGAGTTGCACGAAATTGGAGCACAGAAACACGAGTATAAAACATGAGTTGGCTGAGGATGAGGTGGGATGAAGGAGCACAGGGAACACAGCCTTGCAGGAAATGGTGGTTGCATCGGGGAGAGAAGAAAGGAGATGAACTGGCAGACAAGGCAACAGGGGAAGGAACATCCTTAAGCTTAGAACAAAGTGGGAATGAACAGCAAAACCCAGGTTTTTGGAGAGAAGCTTTATGCTTTGTTGCAATGGAAGCGCAGTGGCCACCAAACTGCTGCGTTGAGTAGCCCTGGGATACGTATCTGTGCCCGTGCGTTGCAGGTGGAAGAAGAAACAGCTTGCACAGGATTGCTTGTTGCCTTCATGCCTTTCAGGGCAGTAAATTAAACTTTAAGCAAAATACAAGTCTTGGTGCTGCCTCAGAGTCCCGTGTGAAAAGGACTGTTCTTACCTGGCTGCTAACTCCCATGTTGTTGCAGTTTTATCTGCTTTGATGACTTGTAATTACCTAGTAATCTGCTCCTGAACTAGCTAATTCAGGATCAGAGTTCTGTTTCAGAAGTATAAAAACAAAGGTCTTCTGAGTATCTGCCTTCCCCCACCTGCCCCCTCATTTCACATAGGAAAAAGCTTGGGTGCAGAGGCAGGAACTGGAAGAGTTTGAGCCTTTTCTGACTTGTTTGCTTCAGGGCTGCTGGTTTCAGTTTGCAGAATGAATAAGCAGTGTAAAATTTTTACTCTGTATATGTTCGATCATCTGATTATATATGCCAGTTGTTTTCTTGAGATTTCAATTAGTAGTGGTTTAGATAAAGTTTTACAGAAGGTCACCTGATCTCAGTGTTCAGATAATTAACCAGGAAATGCCAGTTAATGCCTTGTGCACCCGCACATCTTTTCAGTGTTTGATAGGCAGGGGTTCTTCCTTTTCTTCCACCTCCCATTTGTTGCTTCCCCCCTGAGTGAGGAGCTGGCAGTGTTTTGCTTTGCTGCAGTCCTACCTGGCTGCCTTTGCTGGAATAAATGATTGCTGCTGGAATAAATGCTGAGCTTCTGCTCGGGTTGCCAGTCACAGCTCTGAAACGCTGTTGATCTTAATGCTGTTTGGCAGCAGGTTGTTCTGCACTAAAAGTCCTTGTGGATCCTAGCCTGGGTTTAGAACTGTTATAAATAGATAGGAGTTCATTAGAGCAGTTCTTGCACTGTGTTGTGCACTTTTAGTGTCTGGAAGTCACAACCCTGTGCTCTTGAGGCACCTGAACTCCTCTGAGGCAAAACTGAGTTTAAAAAAACGCTGGAACTCCAGATGTCTGCGAGCTGTAATTAACTTGTGCATGGTCCTTTTGGATTTTTGGCTCCACATTTACTTCAGGGATTGCCTCTTAAAAAAAAAAAATAAATAAAAAAGATAGGTCTTTCCATCTTTTCAGCTTTTGATTTTTTTGAAAGGTGGACTTCAAACAAACAAGCACAAAGATCTTTGTCAGTTTGGCTGGCAGTAATTTACAAAAATGAAGTGTAGGCTAAAGGTCATGTCTAATGTTTTACAATGTTATCAAACTATCTCTTTATTTTGTTAAGTTGTAGACTAGTGTAACTCTTTAGCCTTAGGTTCCTTTCACTTGTTGAAGCACAGCTTTAGACATTAAAATCCCGTGTGGCAAAGAACAAGTTTAAACAATTACAGGGTTTCAAGTGGAAGCTACTCTGCTTCCAGTTTGTTTTCAAAGAACAGAAGGCATTTCTTAACATTTCAATCAAGTGTCTTAACGACCACCTAAAAAAGGAAAAATTTTCCACATCACCACTGAATTTGGAAGACTTGAAAGGTTGCTTTGCTGTTTTAGTGTGATATGTTTAATAACAAAATCCATTGAAAAGGAAAAAACAGAATATGATAAATCAACCATGTGGTGGTACCTGTTAGGGTAGTTCCTTGGTGCTTTCAAGATGTTCTAGTGATGTAGTTTTAACAATCCAAGTTTAACAATCTATTTCTAAACATTTTTTTCCTTTAACAAAAAAAGTTCATCTTTCCTGGTAATGAAATGAGATGAAGAACACCTTTCTTTTGGAGCAAGAACTAAAATTTGGTGTAAAATTTGCTTAGCATTCACACTGCCTAAAGAAAAAAAAAATATCTTTCTCCTGCTTTTTGAAAATTCAGCTGTGTGTAAGATTCTGCCAGAGACTTGTAGCATGACATTGCTCAAGCTCAGCACAGCTGTGTTAGGCAACTTCACTGTCTGCTCCCAGTCTTTTCCATCTCCTCACTGCTGCCCTTTTTAGGCTGGTGTGGCCAGGGTTAGGGAATAGTGGAAATAAGATCTTCTGTATGCAGCATTTCTCTCTCCCAGCTTGTGCTCACCACTGTGCTTTCATAGTGGTGGTGGCCACAGGGACTCAGAGGTTGGTTGCCAGAGTAGTCAGATATATTATTCAATTTTAAAAAAACCTCCACCAAACCTGCAAGCAAGTACAAAGTCTGAGTTCTGTAGATATATGAAATTTGTAGTAGGGGATTTAGACACAAGGAGGAAACTGAGTAACGGCCAATAAACTAATGATCCCTCTTTCTGGCCTGAGAAAGGTTTAAATAGTCACTTAGAAGCTCCGTTCTCATAATCTCACTTTTAGTTTCGCAAGTTTTCTTCCCTGTTAATCTGATAAACAACCGTAGTATTAATGAATGGCTGTAGATGTAAGATGATCTGTTCTCAAACCTTGTCTGAAGCAGTGGGTTGAGATGAGTGGGTAAGTTTTCTAAATACGTCACTGTTAATTCTTCGGAGAAAAGCTGCCAAAATCCAGGTGTAATAAATAATTTTTAAAATTAACTTCTTCGAGCATACAGTCCCACGAAACAAACATGGAAATAAAACAAACACAGAAAACAAAACTGTTGATACTTGTGCAGTGTGATAGTAGCAATTACCACTTTAAAAGCAGTCTATATTATTAAGATATTGATGCATTTTAAGCAGTTCGGGTTTTTTGGTCTTATATGCCATTTTAATTAGTCAGCTTTACTCTAGAGCATAGCACATATACAATAACCTCTTACTTTGCCAAGTAACAGTTGTTCTGTGGTTTGTTGGGTTTTTTTTAACATGTATGTAGTGGGTCAGATCCTTCTGTAAAGATAAAACATTTTGTACCATGGAAAAAGGTTTGAATCTGGGAATAGTCACTGCAGGATGCAGGTGAAGGGAGTATTTTCTAACCTAAAGCTACTTGGAGTACTGCTGGGCCAGCTGTCTGAAGCCCAAGTGTCCAAAGTACACTGACAAAGAGGACAAGGCACAGTCAAATTGTGTTTATTGGACTCTGCCCTGGTATAATTTACTGCTCTTAACCAGGGCTTCATCAACTGGTTGTTGATTCCTGTAAGCATGAAAAAGCAACCACTGAGCAATTCCTTGCGACAAGGCTGCTGCACTGATAAGGTGATGAGTGCTGTAGGAATTACTCTGCTGCATCCCTGCTGGTGAGGGAATTGAAAAGACCAGGACCACAGAAAACCATTGTGTTCTGTAAGGAAAGGCTGGAGGAGTGGTCAAATGAAAGGAAAAGTGGGATTTAGTATTTCAAATAAACACTCAATGGTTGGGTTTGTATTTAAGACATTCTGATAGGTGAGAAGGTCAACCTCCCAGTGTGGGACAGGGAAAAGCATAACCATGATCTATCAACTTTTATTTCCTCTTTATTTGGAGGGGGAAAGAGGGTCCTTGTCTTAGCCTCTTTGAAAGAAGTCAATTCCTGCTAAAATGCCTTTTTAGGACCTTTTGTCCAGTGTAATAATGATTGGCTCAAGTAAAAGAGATTTCACCACTTCTCTTGGGAGTCTCTTCTCCAGGAGAGAGGGCCCTTTGGATGCACACTGTTCTCTTTACTCATTCAGGGGGAGTCATATTTCTGCTTGCTATTCTTAAGGAGTTTTGGGGGTGTCATTTGTCAGGGATGTCAGTCTTAGATAGATGTCCTTTTGTTCAGATGCTTCTCCTCAAGAACCAAACCATCAGTAGATGAGCATTAGCTAGATGCCTCTACATATTCCTCTCCCTTCCCATGTGTACAAACTTATGTGCAGAGAATGCACCAAGTGTGACAGGATTTGAGGCTTGTTTGGTTTACAAAAGTTTTTGCAGTGTTGGTGAAAGTAATTTCTGTCAGTGCAGATTGGGAAGGATAATCTTGTTTTCTCCTCTGCATTTGCATGATGATTTTGTAAGTCGAATTGCCAAGACTTCTAAACACACAGCTGTGTAAATTTGTAATTTTATTATTTAAAAAAAAAAAAGATTGAAGTTGTGAAATCAATAATTTAATATTGAGCAACTTAAACAGGAATTTGGTCTCTGTGAGTGCAAAGATGGATGTTTGACATATGTTTTATTTTTTATCTTTTTTTAATATCCCTTCGGAATCAAGGAAATTACAATCATTTCATTCATTCTTTTCCAGATGGGAATGACAGGGAACACTAGTCCCTTTGGGCAGCCTTTCAGTCAAACTGGAGGACAGCAGATGGGAGCTACAGGAGTGAATCCTCAGTTACCAAACAAGCCAGGCATGGCGAATAGTTTGTCTCCCTTTCCTGCTGACATCAAGAGTACTCCTGTCACCAGTGTGCCAAATATGGTGAGTTGTACCTGCCTTTTTACCCTGATTTGTTATGTCTGGGTAGAGCATCCTGAATTCTTGGGTGACAGAGCTTCTGTAGCACTGAACAGTTTCTCCATGGTCATTTAAACATCAGAGTTGCCCCATGGCTCCTCACTACCACTCTGCACTGCCTGCAGAAAGTGTGGGCATTTTTATGCAGTATTTAACCTTCTAAGCAATTGCAGTGTTTTATTATAAGAATTGCATTACATCTGTTTAATTTTGTCTGGTACATTTAGTTCCAAACCAGATGAAAATATCTTCTCTGTAAGTGCTCTTGTTAGATTTAAATTCCTAAATGGATGTGTTGGATACATCATAAACTTCCCTGAAACTGAGTAGTACCTTTCATATCCTGTGAATCTTAATACAGTAAACAGACCACGTGTTTCTCAGTTTATATTGTGCATGAATTGCAGCTCACAAGCTTATGAGAATAGTTCTTCCTAAGATACATTGCCCAAGTTTATAGTATTCTGTTTAATAGAGTTTTCTGTATAAAATGAATTTAAACATTCCCATTTGTCTCGGAATGTCTGCATATTAATCAAACTGCTTGTGTCGTTTCTATGGAAACTCCAGCTTGTTGCATTTTGTATTCTTATACATGATAGCAGTTACTATAGAAACTTGTAAAACCTTCCATAAGATGCAAATTGCTTATTTTTTACTTTCACTAGAAAACCAGCTATTTTTTGGCACAAGTGGTACTTGTCCTTCCATCACTGAGTTTGCTACCTGCAAACTAATAAGGCTATATATGAGAAGAAAGAGGATGTAATAAACTTCCTCTTTTCTTCTTCTTCTAGAGGGCTGCTTCCTAACTTTTGTTTAGTTACACTGTGAAATCTTTGTTTAGTATCATCTGCCATTTACTGCTTATGATTGTGGAAAGGAGCAGGTGACTAGTAAGGCCATGTTCAGAATTCCTCTTGCACTCAGGCACAATATCTGTAAATGACCATTTGCTGCATCACTCTTCTAATTTTGTTTTTGAAATAGATTAAGTTTGGATCAGGTGTAAAGCAAATGAATAATTTCCCTGAATCTGCAGAGAACCTGCACATCTGCCCAAAGTGCTGTCTTCATCTCAGTGACTGGCTGATTCTGAAGCCTAATTTAGTGCTTATTTAAATGACAGGTTTTAGGGGAAGCCTAAATCTTAATGTACTCACTAGGATAGGTTGTAATGTCTTCATTTGCTTGTCTAGTGCTGGGGGAGCCAGTAAAAAAACCACAACAAACCTTGTTTTCTTTCTCCCATCTTGTGTAAGAGACAGAGAAAAGTAAGGGAAATTTAGTACTGTCAGTTGCAGTTTTTTCAAAATGTCAAAAATATGACTTGTATTCTGAGAGGAGAATCAAAACCATCTTTCTTTGTTTCTCAGTTGTCAGAAGCTTGGTGTAGCCAATACATCTTTCTCCCTCAAGCCAACACAGAGAGGAGCAGCCATTTCAGCTGATGGACACCTGGTACTGTCGAGCCAAAAGGCCTCGACCCTGCTTCGGGATTATGTGCTTAGAGTTTGTTAGCAGTCCTGATGGGGGTGGAACCTTTTATATATTAAAACTGAAGTTTCCATCTAAACATTATTACAAAGTCAGGAATTTAAAAGGAAATGTCAGCCTTGTTAAACTTTAACCTTTACTTGGCAGCAGTGGGTAGGGCAGTGTCATTACGTGGTAATAGTACATACATGGCCATATGCTATTCCTTCCACAGGGTCTTTGCTTTATTTGGCATACAATGTGAACAGTGCCCTCTGAAACAGCATCTACTCAACATTTTGTTCTACTTTTTGCTGCTCAGAGTGTAGCTGTGGGCCTTGTTGACTGTATGTAGTAATATATTTTGCCTAGGCAGTCTTTGAAACAGTCATTTCTGTGGCAGTCATCACTGGAGCAGGCATATACTTAGGATTAGTTACTTTTCACAGGGCCTCTCTTGAGATAAGGTTGTGTGGTCCCTGTTTTAAACAGGAGACTAGAAGCACAAGGAGGGTAAGACTGGAAGAATCTGCTGAGTCTGAACTTGAGGTTTTGCTCAACCCTTTTCCATTTCATATGCTAAGACATTATCTAAGGGTAAAATAACATTCACATTGGTTAGATGTATGTTCCCATAACTCATGGAAGTCTCTGTCTCACATGGAGCAACTAAAATACAACCCAAATTGCACGTGTGAGGAGTTGCCTGTGACAGAGGCAGCTCCCCAGAGCGGAGTTGCAGTGTTGGAACTGTTACACCACACTTCCTTGCTGCAATCCCTTCACCATGTGCTGTGTCCCGTGATGCCTTAGGACCCCAGAGAGGGCATTTTGATTTAGTGGCTCTGATCTGGTGGTCTGCTGGAGACATGGTCTGTCCTGTTTCCTAAGGGAGGCCGGAGTGAAGTGGAAAAGGGCACCGTGTTACGTTAACCATCTATCAGAAATCAACCTGTGGAGGATCAGTTCAGACTCCCCCTACTACAGCAAGCAAAAAGACCAACTCAGTCTTTTAAAGGAACCTCCAGGGTTCTCTGAGAGGTGATTAGAACCACGTATCTTGCTAAACCAGCCCTCTATACTATCCTTATCTGAAAGTAGTATTCTGTGTGAGAGACAAACGTGTGAATGAAAACATGGGTTATACGTGGCATGTCTGAGGAAGGAAACCAGATGCCAGCATGATGTTGACAAGCACCTTGGTTGCCACTAAGAATATCTAAATAAGAGAAGAGGAAACAGAAAGCTGCAGCCGTTGTCTTAAGACTCCTTGTTCCTGAAAATAGACATTTTTTAAATACTCCTCTCAATCTTTTGCCTTTCCCTGTAATACGTGTGCTGCAAAAGTAAACCTGAAGTTGAGTGTGTTTCTTAACCCACATTATTCCAAGCATCATTATGTGTGGCACCCCTGTCCCAAACACTAACCAGGAGTTTTCTCACTGTCAGGCATAACCCTCATGCTGGTAGTCAGGATAAACCTCTGCTGCAGCAGTGGATTTTTTTAATCCAAATTCAGGCTACCACTCTGCTATGAACAACACTCTCACTCTCCCCTCACCTCCCCAGTGAAGTGTTTCCTGGAAGTGTTAGTTCAAGTGCATCTTCCAACCTTTGCTCCGAGCATTAACCTTACACCAGACCCTGAGAAGCACATTTAATCTCTTTAATTAGGAAAGAGGTAACAAACCGTACGGTATTAAAATGATTAAAAGGTCAGCATTAAGCTATTAATTTTCAGTGCCAGCCAGATGGATTGATTTTTTTTGTTTGTTTTGTTTTCTTAACTATGGCTCCACACAGCCTATTAGCTGTTGCTTTGTGGGACTGTTCCAGAATACAGTGAGTTTTCCCTACAGAATGGGCAGCTTGAACTCTTTGAGTGAAGTGACTTGTTTCCAAAAGAAGGATGTTGCTTCTGACATGGCTGGAAGTTTTGGTGACACGCTGTTGAGGTCCAGTGTGACTGGAATTGTTCAAGGCAGGATTGGCTACGCTCTGCTGTGATGACATCATGCAAAATCTCCAGAGTGTGGAAATGAGCCGTGCTCTGCACTCTGGCACTCAGCACAGTGTGCAGCCTGGATGGAGGCAGGAGCCTCTTGTTTTCAGAGGACCCAGCCTCCAGGCTGTGCTGCCAGAGAGAGGAACCCTGGTTGGCTTTTCAATCAAACCTGCTGAAGCTTTGCAGTGTTCAAGGGTGATGGATGGTTTCTTTGTGGACGTACCAGTAAATGTAGCGTTTCTGCATGGGTTAGGAGTACAATGTGTGGAGTTTCGCTTCCAAGACACCAGCTTGGTTTCACAGTTATCCTTATGACCAGCAGATGGAGTTGAGAGAATATTACTTTTTGGAAGAGAAGGAAATAGTTTCTCCTCTCTTCTCTCGACTTAAGAGTTGGAGTAGCACATCTTCTCTGGCTTTTTTTTCCTAACTCTTACTAAACTATGTATTGAGTGTTCTGTTGCAGTCTTCCTTGTTTCTCTGTTTCTTTTCATGTCCTTTGAATTTCTTTGTTAACAGACTTTGATCAGAAAAGAGGAAAACAATGAGTGGGGGAGGAGGATGTCTCAGGTGTGCCTTGCTGCAGACCTCATAGAGAAAGGAAGAAAGCTTTTAACCCAGGAGGCTGTTTCATCACAAGTAGAGCTGTAGCTACTTAGAATAGACAACTTTTGTTATCTAGAGACTTGAAATAAAAGGCTGGATGAAAAAAATCTCTGTGTCCTTACAGTGAGGAAGGCTTGTTTTTCTTAACATTTCAGTGATTATTTTTCTTCTTGCAGCAAAGTCAGTTGTCTTGTTTACTGTGGGGAGAGATGTGGGGCATGCTGTGTCTCTGCTTGCTGCTCTCCTGAGCAGTCAGTCTCCCAGCCTCTGGTGGGCTTGCTGCTTGCTGTGCTCACCTTCCCTGTGCCTGCCTGACCTGCACTCTGAAAGTTTATCTTTCTCAAGCATGCTCGCTCTTCCTCAAGAAAATTGAAATAAATCTGAAGTTGGGCAGCAACCTAGCAAAACATAGGGAAAAGCTCTTGCCTGTATTACCTAGCCAAGAGCTTCTAAAGGAAGAAATCTTAAGAACCTCGAAACAAATCTAACGAATAATGTCCAGTGCCAGAGAAACTGTTCTTATTATGTTGGGAGCAAAGTAGGCATCTCTGTTCTGGCTTGGTGCAGGAGTTCATCTTGGTAATGTGTGTTGCTTCGAACGGTGGAACATTTTAATTTTTGCACTATCCGTAAGTAATGGTGCCAGAAATTAGCTGAAAAAGAGGATCTATGCTTTCCCCAGTGCTCTGGCTTGTGTTCCACTCTCTCATCTTCTATATATAAGTATATGAGGTGGAGAGCACCCATTGCCATGTCTTACTCACTCTCAGCAGCTGAGGCGAAGTATTCCACCCTTAGCCAGCACTCTGACAGCACGACTTCCTTCACTTAAAACTTCTGATTTGTCTCTTATGCGCAGACAGGGATTTTTAGTGTTGATATTTCCTCAGTCCATTTTATCACCCTGTAAATTCTCTAGAAAGCACTCTTTAACATTTTGTTCACTGAATTTCCTGTATGCAAGGGCTGGGCTCTGGCTGCACATTCCTATATCCAGTTTATTCCTTTTTTTTTTCACTTTGAAACACTTGATTACATGTTTCTTGTCATTTGCTGGTCCTTCAAATCAGCTTATAAAGGCAAGGAGTTAAAACTCCAAAAGTGTATCCTTAAGAAGGATGCTGATCCAGCCTTGATTCCCAGCAGAGTCAACTGCATAATGTTGAGGTGTTTGCTGGTTTTGGAAGAAAACTCTGTAGGCCATTGAAAGCCAAGTGCATTGAGGGCACACTCTCTAGGACCAGCTATTCAGGTTCCTTCTATGGAGGGATCATAGGAGCCTTCTCACCTTTTCTGTTTGCTGGGGACTTGAGAGGCTTGCTCACCAGTACCACCTGCAGAGGAAGATGAAAATACACTTCACTCTTGACAGGAAAAGTTTGCCTGTAGCCATGTCAATACCCAAGCTTTGAAATAAACTTTGGGCTCTGAATGCATCTTCATGGTAAGACTGTACATCAGGCTGGCTTTGTATGTGGGAGCTGAGTGTGTCACCTTCCCTTTCTTCACATTTGTAGCTGCTTTGCGAGCTCTCCGGGTGGTGCTACTGACAGGCTAACATCATCTCTTGCCAGTCAGGCCACTGTCCCTCCAGAGAGCACGGCCACCCCCTGAGTCTGTTTCCAGTTCAGGAAGCCTTGTTTCCTCTCTCTGAAGTCTTCTGCCCACCATACAGACTCAGATTCTGATTCCTTCTGCTACTTGGATGAGAGAATGCAGAGCTGTAGGGTTATTGGTACAAAGACAAGCACTTGTAGTAACTGCACTTGTGTCAGCCTGCTCTGTGTGTACATGGACCTCTTGAGCCAAAGCAGACCTTCTGATTCCTGGTGTCAGAAGGATCCTTCATGTATAGAGAGGGGCAGGCTGTTCAGACCAGGCCTGTCCACAATGCCTGGTGGAACCAGAGGAAGCCCCATCCACACAGAGAATATCAGAGGGGATTGCAAGAAGTGTAAACTGGTTCTGTGTTGTTTTCACATTGGTAGTCACTGGAAAAGCCTGGGTTCATGAAATGACTGCACCGAGAAAAAATCTCCTTCCTGGGTGCCATCAGCTACCTGCTGCTTGAGCTCTTGCTGCAGTTTTGTGACAGAACAGTCCTTCCTGGGCTGTTCAGAGCTTATTACAGCATCCCTGCAATTCCTGTTTGCAGGAAGGACTTCTTTCAATCTTACTGTAAATGTGTGGGGTACCTGACTGGAGTTAATCCACTGTGAATACCAAATTGATGGAAGTGGTGTTAATTAGAAGTGTTATTAGAGATTTACAATTCATGGATATATCCATTTTATGTCCACAAGCTCTTCTCTGAAAGGGACCCCCAAGATCACACTTCAAGCCTATAGTTGAGAGGAACTGAGAAGGTCTGGGTGTGTTTCACCTTCTGTGCTCCTGTAAGAGTGAAGGGGGGATGCAGCTTTCCTCTGCAGATACTAAAGACTGTTTTTTAAAGTCTTAATGGCTAGACTGAATCTGCTCATAGTGTAAACACATATGTGAATAACATGTTAAAAATCACCTGTCTTTGGGAAATAACATCCCTTTTATAGTCCAACAGACTGAGAAATCCCAAATATAGCACTACCTGCTTTCTGATTAGGGGGAGGGAAGGTCTGTAAAACAACTATATCAAAAGTAGTCCTTTGTAGCAGTGGATTCTTAATCATCTCACTCAGGTCCACTGTTGACTCCAAATCTATCCAACTAAAAGGCATTTTTTTAAAATGCAGAATTTGTCCTAATGTAGTGATTCCAGAATGTGGTATCCTGATACAAGGGAGAAAGAAGGAAAATGGAAATCAAAAGGCTGCACCTCATTCTGGAGTGGAATTATTTCTGTGCTTGGTGGAGGATTTACACACCTCTGGAAAGACTGCAGTGCACTAGCAAATCTCTGGTTTTGAACTGGTGCTGCAGGCCACTGTTCTTGAAGAAAAACTAACAGGGAAGAGTCAGCTTCCTGAGTCAGCAGTCTTGAAACTAAGAGAGATGGTGGAAAGACCATTCATTACATTTCCAGGTTTTGGACTCTACAAGACCAACATAACTCTAGGGTTTAGGCAATGTTCTGACCTTTTTTTTTTTGTTTGTTTTTTGTGCCTACCTGCAGACACTTGCATCTGGACCAAGACTGCTTCTTCTTCTAACTACTGATACTCCATGATTCTGCTTTTTTGTTACTTGATCTTCAAGAAATCCTTCTGGGTCAGGGCATCTGTGCTGAGACAGCTGTAGTCATGTCTGTTAACTGGTAGGGTAGTAATAGCAGGAGAACTTTGGCTTGGGAAAAAAATCCTTTGACAGGGATGAAAACATCGCTTCCAACAAGATTTTCTTTGGCATGGTCTCTGTATTTTTCTGGAGATTGGCTGAACTAATTGTTTCCTATTTGTGTCACAAGCATTGTTTCAGCAAAACCTGTCTGCTCTTGTGGATTTGTTCACGGAAGAAGTGGAAGGCTTAGTTTCAGCTGCATGCACTGAGAGCATAAGTGGATGGGTTTCCCTCACCCTCTCATTGCCCTTTTTCTTGCAAACTCAAGATAAACAGATGAAGCACTTCCTCTTTGTTTCAGACCTACTATAATCATTAGTGACAGAGTGCCCACCTCCTCCAAATCAAATACCAGACATTGTGTTTTCTACTTGATATTGTGCACTTCGTTCTCCAGAAGCAAAACTAGCTCTTCAAGACCTGATGTGCAGGTGGCAAAGCTGAGGTCAAAAGCTTGCTGCTGGAGCAGTGATGACATGTGCCAAGGAACCTTTTCACTGACCTAAGGAAATGAGTTTTGTTGCTGTTAGGGGCTCTGTTTTGTAGGCTGTGGAATTTTCTGGAGAGTGCTTCTCAAAGGTCAAAAGTAGAGTGGGCTACAGATGGTGTATTCTGACATTTAAGGATGATCTTTCTTAAATGTAGTGAGCAGGCTTTGGTCAGCAGCTCCAAAGAGAGCTCTGAACTATTTTCTCTGTTACCTCCCCAATATAATCCTGTTCTTCCTCTATTCTATTTCTAAGTGGGTTTAATGGCTGATTTTCCTTAGGTAGCTTGGAAGTTGGTGAGCTTTTCTCTGGTAACCTATATTTACAGTGCATAATCAAAGTGATTCTTGGGACAATTTCACATTTGTCCATGAGAGGAATTCAGGCTGTGAATCCCAGGGATTTAAGCACTTCTGCAGTCCCATATCTGTTCCTCCTGGCAGAAGTGTTGAATTTTCAAAATCAGGTCTCTACATTTGTTGTCCTTAAAAGGTCCAAGAAAGTGGTAGAAAATCCTCTAAGTCTGTGCTGACATGTCAAGGAAGCTGTTTCTCCTCTGCAGTGCTATGAGCTGTGTGTTAAGAGTGCAGATCTCTGTGGGTGTGCAGAGTTTGTCAGGCAGGGCTCGGGCACCAGAACAGAGTGTGTCTAGAAAGAATGGATGCTGGAAATAAACCAGTGGATTTTCTGAGCTGATACAACCTTCATGTCACCTCAAAGTTAACTTCAGTTCACTTCAGTAGACACAATGCAGTCCAGATTTAGGTGGCCCTTTCTGGGAGAAAACTGTATGCAACTCACCTTGGAAATTTACTCTGTGAAAGGAATGTCAGCAGGCACTTGTGAGAAGAGAGGCTGATTTATGCTTGGAAAATGAGTTTTAGCTTTTACTGCAATATATAGAGACTGTCAGTTGTGTAACTATGACCATCTTCTCCCATTGGGCTTGTCTTTCTATTTGGAACAAGAAACTAGGATTGAAGTGTATAAAACCTATAGTATGAAAATGTAGCACTAAACAGACTTGAATTCCACCTCCAAGTGTGGTAAAAGCTCATTCCTGTTGGAACTGTGATCTGTCTCATAAAAAGAAGATTTTGAATGGCTTGTTACGTACACTATTGTTTGTTAATGTCGTAACAGAGGAACCTCTTAGTTCCTATTCCAGTGTTAGAATAGAAGTGTTTGAGAATGCTGCAGAGACTGGTGTAATAATCCTTGTAGCTTGTTGTAGAATGCCTAGCAAATGGTCTTGTGATACTTTAATTATTACCATAGAATGGTTTAGGTTGGAAGGCACCTTAAAGACCATTTGGATCCAACCCCCCTGCATGGGCAGGGACACCTCCCACCAGCCCAGGTTGCTCCAAGCCCCATCCAACCTGCCCTTCAACACTGCCAGGGATGGGGCAGCCACAGCTTCCCTGGGCAACCTGGGCCAGAGTCTCACCACCCTCACACTCAAGAATTTCCCCCTAATTTCCAACCTAAATCTCTCCTCTTCCAGTTCTAATCCATTACTCCCTGTCCTCTCCCTCCCTGCCCTTGTCCCAAGCCCCTCCCCTGAAGTCCCTCACACAAGATTAAGATCAGAATCGAGACTTACGAACCTGATTCTCAACCTTCTCTGTTCTCTCAGTCCCAGATGCAAACCCAAGTACAACAAGTGGGGATCGTCCCGACGCAGGCGATGGCGACTGGACCGACAGCAGACCCGGAGAAGCGCAAACTGATCCAGCAGCAGCTGGTGCTGCTGCTTCATGCTCACAAGTGTCAGCGGCGGGAACAGGCCAACGGCGAGGTGCGTGCCTGCGCCCTGCCCCACTGCCGGACCATGAAGAACGTCCTCAACCACATGACACACTGCCAGGCTGGCAAGGCCTGTCAAGGTGAGAGCAGGGGGCTGCAGGCACTCTGGCAGAGCAGCTGTCTGAGGTTTCCTGACTGTTTGTCTCTTCTTGTCAAGGAGATCCCCATACCTGGCACAGATGAACGCCGCAACTGGTTCTTTAATTAAACAGCTGCTGCCTTTATCTCTTACCTCTGCCTTTATCATTACCTCTCCCCATTTTCCTTTTCCTGTTTCTTTGTAGTTGTCAGTTTAGAAAACAAAATGCAGTATTTGCCCTTCAGAAATAGGACAATACCAGCGTAGCCTTGCAAGCATATTTCTCATCTCCTCTAGATACAGCCGAGTGTGTAATATCCACCGTGTCTGTGCCATAGATTTTAGTACTAATTTCCTTCATGTGTTATGGCATTATTTGTTGGTCCAAAAATTATTAGTTGCATTTCATAAAATCACAGAATGATTTGAGTTGGAAGGGACCTTAAAGATAATCTAGTTCCAACCCCCCTGCATGGGCAGGGACACCTGTAGCTCCTGCTTAAACACCATGACTGTTGAATGTTCTCAGATCAGAAATCAGCCTGGCAGAAGGTCCTTATCAACACAAAAAACCCATCCTAAATGGATGTGAAATAACATATATAACACTTGAGATCCAACATGGAATCTGGACTGGATTTAACCATCTGGGAAGTCTTACTGATGGCAGTGTCATGCAAAGCCAAGTCCAACCATATGTTACAAAATTCTACCTGTTGCCCTGAGTTTGGTGTTAAACACACATCTTGGTAAATGCATCCAGTTCTGTTTTGCCTTTTAGCTGTGTTCAGTTATAGGTACAGTATTGCTTGTAAAGGAGAAAAAACAGCTGCTCCAAAAAATGAGGTAATCCTAAACCAGTTAACCAGGGAGTGACCTGAATTCTGTTGCTTTTCCTTGTTACAGTTGCTCATTGTGCATCCTCGAGACAAATCATTTCCCACTGGAAGAATTGTACTCGGCACGACTGTCCTGTGTGCCTTCCTTTGAAAAATGCCAGTGACAAAAGAAATCAACAACGTAAGTAGTTGCTTGTCTGCTTCCTCAGTGGAATGGTACTGTTAAAATAAAGTTGATCAAATGTGCAGTGTAGGAATGAACTTTCACAGAGTTCCAACAAACTCTGGTCTTAGCTGTTTAATAATCTTTCGTAAGGAGGAAGATACTGGTGAATTCTTCTTTCTGATCATTGAATGCAGTTTATTCCTTAAATCATAGAATCATGGAATGGTTTGGGTTGGATCATCTAGTTCCAACCCCCCTGCATGGGTAGGGACACCTAAATATGCAATAATTGAAAAGGAAAAAGCTTGAATCAAGCACACATCTACTTGGAAAGGATGTGGCAACTTCCAACTGGTGTTTCATTGTGAAGGCAGGTCAGTAGATTCCACTTACAATGCAGCTCTGGAGGCAGGCAGGGTTTGGGGGAGATAGCAGCTACTTCATTATTTTTCTTGCTGCTGTAAAGAACTTAAATCAACAGGCTGGTGATTAAGAATAGTAAAAAAATATTTGTAAAAAAAAAAATATTGTACACAAATAGATCTCATCTGGGTGTCTTAATCACTAGGTGTATTTAATGCTGCTATAGACTAGCTGAAGTTCTAGAAATCATAGTGATTTGGCCATGCCTTTTTTTTTTTTCCTATAACAACTTAGCTGTTACTGATGCTTGGAGGCAGTTTCTAGAGCATTTATTTCCTTTGCTCTAAAACAGAAAATACTCAGCTTACATTGGTAGGTTTGTTTCTCATCAAATCCTTTGAAAAGATGCCAAGGTGGAATGTTTTACGGCATAGATGCAACAGTTCTAGAATTCTAGTGTTACACCTGAGTATATTTAAGTAAGGGCTAAGAAGTGGAAAATATCTGGAGGACTTGGAAAGCTTGTGCATGTGAATTCTGCTAATTTCCATGTAGGCTGAGACTGCAGTGAGGAACACTAATAAACCTTGGAGGATAGAGAGGAGCTCCTAGCTTAGGTGAGATTAAAGCTCATGGGGAAAGTAGCTGGTAAGATGGTCCAAATTACCCATTGAGGTTACTTTGCTTATAGTTTCGGGAGGGTGTTTTTTCTCTCCTAAGCTGAAAAAAATAATGAATGCAGAGCTAGTTGGGGGTAAGGATTTTGGTTTTGTTTTACCAAACTTCTCCTTGATAAACAAGATATGCCTTGTGTGTTCAAAGTAGGAATTTGTTGCAAGTGATTAGTTACATTTGGCCTTTGAAAAATGTGTTGAAAGCTTTGCTTTTTAATGTGACATGGTCCATTTGTGCATAACATCCTTATTACACAGTTGTTACCAAAGTGCTAACAACATTTAGCACAACAGAATTGGATTTTTCAATACAAGCTGCTGTAGAAAAGTAGTTTGAGCAGTATTTGTTTTTACATCATCCATACAAGTCCTCAAAAGAGAAGGCACTTAACAAAAAAGTCCTTAAAAATAATTTTAAGGGATCAAATAAGATGTTTGAATGCAACAGAATTATAATGGTTAAGCATAGTTTGGCTCTCTTGTTGCATGTGGGGGAGATAAATATGAAATTTCAATCAATAATCCAGTGGTATTAACAGTGAAAATATGCAGCTTAGCATGCTGAGGTGTAAGGTTCTTTGTTCTGAATTCCATCTCTGAATCATACACATGACACCTCATGCTTCGTTTGAAGGTGAAAAGTGAACACTAAAAATACTTGTATAGATGTGTTTAAAGGACACCCCTTTTTTAGGCATTCAGAAATGTGTGTGAAATTATTTACTCCAATATGTGCATTTGAAAACACTGTGCCTGATCAGGTGAAAATGAACCTAAGCTGGGTTGGTTTAACCCACAAAATGGTGGGTCCCTTAGGAATAAATAATTATAGCAGCTACTAAATTGAGGGAAGGAAGGGATCTGTGTGAGGCAGAATATGAGGACAACATTCAGAAAGGGAAAAGGAAAGGGGAAGTGTGGTGACCCTCGTTACTCTTGCCAGGCAGTTGTCCTTACAGAATAAGCAACCACTTCATGGTCATTGAAGACCTTGGGTCCTAGAAACCTTTCTTTCTGTTTTACCATTGTTATTTTGAGTCCTGTTGTATCTGTTCTGGAGTTTCAGATGGCTCCTTCAAAGTGTGCTGATCTCATAGAAAGTTGTGCAGTTCAGCACCTCTGAGGCACTGCAGTATGGTGACTGGCTTCCACCCTTCCCCTCTGCAATGGGACATGCTCTCCATAGTCATCTCTTCCTACTCCTTGGAGGGTTCCCTCTGCATGCTGCAAAAAGTCCTGGGGTTTAGGTTGTTACCACAGAGCTGTTTCTTCACAGATATCTTACTCCATGGTTTAGCATTTAAATCCTTTGCAAGGAACATCTGTGCCAGGTTTCATTGGTATAGCTTTTCTTCTGAAAAAAGTAATCTTGAACTAGTTTTTATTTTAATTGTTGATAGTAATATAACTTGTTAATAGGACATGTTGGGACAAGTTTCAAACTCTTTTCTTTTACACCTGACTCTGGTTTCATGTACCATGTATACCTCTGGAAGGGTGGGGGGAAACTGCAAAACAGATAGTTATTAGCTATAACATTAAGCTTTGCTTTTGAATAGGCCAGTGACTCCTGAGATTTGAAGTAATGACTTGAAATTCAGTGCAGATGTTTTGGGGTTGTTTTTGTTAGGAAGGGCTTGCTCCCTGCCGAGCCCACCACAATTTGAGTTAGAAACTCTTTCAAACAGCTGTTGATGTATTTCCTAGTTTTATAGCTCCATCATAACCATTCTTTCCAAAGATTTGTCTGTCACGAGCGTGCTTGAGCTTCTTAAGTCTTCTGTTCCTGGCCTGGACAGGTGTGTATTGTGCCACCAAACAGCTACTGGGTGTGCTTCCCCTTGCAGCCCTACAGGTAAATGATGAGTGTGCTCTGCTCACCATCAATGATGACCTGGGCCTTCCTCCTACCATGCTAGATGTGCTTCGTTCCAGCATCAGGAGACTCTAGAAAGGGATCCCAGTTCAGTTGAGTCAGACTGGAAGGTGGAGTTGTGAACATGGAGCTGGTCTTCTGTGGTTTTCCTTGTAGGAACATTTTTAATGCAGTAAGGAAAAACCTGGATTGAGAGAGTAAATTTGAAACAAGTAATTTTTATCTGAAAATGTGATTTTTTTAAGAAGTCTGGGCCAGAAATTCTAGAGTATGTGGACTGAGGGATGAAGGATGGGAATTTGATGAGGGAAATGGAAACCAGGACTAGGAGTTAGCTGGCTGAGGGAGTAGGTTATTGAGTACGGGCAGAAGATGAAAGAAGATCTGGACTTAGAGCATGTGGGAATTGCCCCTTTGCAGTGAAGGAAGGAGTGCATTGATGTGCAGAGAAGCATGTTCAGAAAGAGCAGGCAGCAGCTTCTTCACTGGAGCCAGTTTCCTCTGAAAATGGGAAGTGAAATCCAGTTTGTTCAGTCTTTCTGGCAGTAATTGTAAAATCTTCAAACAAAACGTGTCTGTTGTTTCTTCAAGTGCTGGAAATCACACAGAGTGATGTCCTAGCAGCTGTCAGTTGTTCCACTGAGCCACATGATAGGTGGTTAGCCCACAAATTAAGACATTCCATTCATTGACTAATAAACTAGGAAGGCTTTTAGTTGAATGCTTAAAGAAAACTTAAAAAAATCCAAGTGGTGTTGGTGATGAGGTTTAATACTGACACTTTGTCTCTAGGTTGCTCATCATATCTTCACTTACCTCAGGATTTGATTCATGGTACAGACTTTATTAAACTATCATGAGCACCTGCTGTTTGAATACCTGCCTAGTTCAGGGTGCAGGACAGGCTTGTGCTGAGGTGAGTTAAGGTTACCAGAAGAATTTTTGCTCCAGCCACTTTGAGTTAGAATGGCTGGAACAAGCAGAGCTGCAGGACAGAGCATTCCAACACTGCTGAACGAGTCTCAATGCCAGGATTTGGAAGCACAGTGAAGGATTTAAATCAAACTTCTCAAAAAGGGTTTAACATGTGGCTTTCACTGGGGTGGTCAGGTTAGAGAAGTGCTGAGCATTAGTACTTAAAATAGCATCCAGAGTCTGTGTTTAAAATAAATTCTCATCAGCTGGAAGGGTGGAGGGATTCCCCTCTGGAAGACATGGATGCAGTTTCATTAAGGCAGCATTATCTGCTTTGCACACTGAAACAGGAATCCTTTAGACAAGATAGTGTCTGATCATTTAGATTACATCCTCATGCCTTTGCCCAAGAGGGCCTAGTCAGGGCTTTTCAGGAAGTTCTGAGGCTGCTTAACTTCTGCTTGTTTGAGCTTTCACTCTTAAGAGATACAACCATTTGCAACAGTGCATACAGAGCTCAGTTGTCTCTAAAGCATTTAGAATGTGAACAGACCCGTGCAGAGTTGTCTTCACACTTGTAGCTTCTGTCATGAGCTCATCAGTGTCTAAAGCAGCAGTTAACAAAAAAAACTCAGAGTAGGAGTTTCTTCACGTAGCAGTGGCCTAATGTGATAACTCCTGTTTATTTCAGTGCTGTGTTTATTTTAATTGTCTTGGTTTTATACAGTATCTGCCACAGAAGGGGCTGCATTTGCACTTGATCTGTCTAGTACAGGAATTTAATACTCTCTTCCTCCATCTTCCTGCTTGACAGATTGATAGGATGTCATATATGCATGTAAAACCAAGGAACAAATGGACAAAAAAACCCACATCAAAATCAGATTCCTGATACTGTATGAGTATTCTCACAGCATGCTAGTAGTTGAGGTATAAAATTCAGAGAAGCTGAGACCATCCAGAGGCACTCATTTCAGTGCCCTCACACTATAAATGTACTGCCAGCTGTAAGAACCTAGTCTGTCCCCTAGTAATAATACTTCACTTTGAAGTGAGAAGCAGCATTTGGCTCTTTACCAGCTTCAGTGAGTTTTGCCTGCTTGAATAGGTACAGGCACACTTGTGGAACCTGGAGATCATTAGTCATTTTAAGCTGCAAGTCACAAGAGTGGTCATCAGACACTGTCCTCTTATGATAACTTTGGTAGGTTTATGAAGAAACAGTGGGGTTTTCCTGTTTGGAATGGACTCACTCTGCATGTTGTCACTTTTAAAGTGACATTCAAACTGTCAGCTCTGGCGAATACCCAAACTGAGTGTTTTTCGTGGGGAGTCTTTGGTCTGGGGCAGAAGTGGAGATCTGGAGATCTGATCTTGCTGAAGTAGATTCCTCTAGAACTGGCTGGGTGGTGGTTCCTAAAGCTGCACTAACACGAGGGCTGAACTTGGCTTTCACAGTAACCAGTGGCACTGCCAGAGCTCAGCCCTGAGCAAGAGGTGGTTGGCTTCTCCAAGCTCTGCCTTAGCTTCAGTGTGAGCTTCACACCAAGCTTGCAGTACCCAGAAGATCAGTGCCAGCTTTTTTCCCCAGAAGAGCACAGGAATGATGAAACTCCTGGCTCTCCCCAGTGGGAGGGATAGAAGCCTTTGTCCTGTTCCCAGCCTTCACCACCACCTCTGCTTGTTCTGCCATCTCCACAGATGTGCTTCTGATTTACAGCCAGTTCTAAAAGTGTAGGGAAGTTGTTTCATTGTAACTTCTCCAGGAAAATAACATCCTCTTTCACTAACAAGCTGGAATTTTTATTAGCTCCTGAATTGTCCCTTTGCTATCAACAGCCTCTGAAGCCTTTTGAATTCCAGGGTGCCACAAGTTTGTGCTGTTTAACCTTTCTAGAGACTTCCTATTTCTTGGTTTGCACTAGTGTAAAGGGCATCTTTCTCTTAGATTGTGTGATTCCAGAGTCCAACAAGAAATTCATGCAGTTGCTCTTCAATATGTCTTTTTTTAAAATGAAACTGGTAGGAACTCAATCAGATTCTGTCTTTTTAAACTTGCTTGGAAATGAGCAGTGAATCCAAAAGTTATTATGAATGTGTCCACAGAGTATAAGCACAAGTAAGCACATGTAAGCCTAATTTCCATCATAAACCCATTGTTGAAAATATCATGGATTGTCCTTGGGGAAAATAAAGGATGTTTTCTGTGGGGCTGCTTAGTCTGGAGAGGAGGATCTCTGACTAGATTTATTTGTAGTTCTTTGGCAAATGCAATCAAATTGAATTCTCATCTGGAGAGGGAAAGATCTGAACTCTGTAATGTGTATGTTTTCTCTTGGATGAAGCTGAAAATGTGTGTGTCTTTGTCAGTGCTCCTCTGTTTCCATGGTGGGTAAGGATTTAAGAAAGCCTAGATAATGGTGTTAATGTCTCAGAGGGCTTATTTTCCTGATTATTTTTAATAAAACAGCTAATGTTGCCAGTATTAAAAGCTATCGTTGCTACGTTTAGGTCACAAATTTGTAATGCACATCACATTTTACCCCTCAAGTAATTAAATATCTAAAGTGAGCATGATTTCTACCAGAGTCTCTGTTATCAAAATGCAGTGTCTCTGTAGGGAAGGATACACTCCATGTGTCATTCACAAAGGAGCATTTTTTTACATAGGATGGCAGCTAAAATGAGGCCAGGAAAGCAGATTTTTACTCACTTCCAGGTTTAGGAAAAACTGCTTTTCCCATTTTCCTGTCTACAATGGAAATGACTCTTCCACAACTTGTGTGGTGAGAGAGGATGGTTGGGTGTGGTGATCATACAGGTTCATAAATACCTAAATATTGTTCTCTAAATTGTTTACCAGAATCTTTTAGATTTTGTCAGTACCATCTGAAACCCATCAAGGCTTTTCATATCTCTGAATAACTTGAGTTTTGGGGTAATTTGGCCTTCAGAGGATTCATCTAGTGACTGCTTGGAATGAAAATTTCTACCATCAGATCTTTAGTCTTACCTTTCTGTCCAAGGGCACAGAATTTCTGCTGAACTCAGGATCTCTGTTCTGGAGCCAGTATTTTGATCTAAAATGGGATTAATGGGAAAGAGGGAAGTAGAGGAATTGTTTTTTCCCCCCCTCCCTTAGTCTACTATCCCAAGCATGAAAATCTTATTTAGCCTTATATTGGAGCCTACACTTTATGTATCTTCCATGAATAATGACTGAAATAATTACTGGGCTTATCTGCCCAGAATTTTCAGCACTTCATGTATTAATTGCTAGGGTGGTTTCTGTCCTGTAGAACCAAAGGCTGTTTCCCCACTTGGCATCTCAGATGTTGTTCTGTCCTTTGACAGAAAAATACAGATACACCACGTAACAATGTGCACCTTCTGTTGATTCTTGGCGTGATTTGTTTTATTCCTTGTCCTCATTGATTTTCAATTTTCTCCTTTTTTTATATATAGCCCTTTTAGGCTCTCCAGCTGGTGGAATCCAAAATTCCATTGGTTCAGTGGGCACAGGCCAGCAGAATACTCCATCACTAAGTAATCCTAATCCAATTGACCCCAGCTCCATGCAACGAGCCTACGCTGCTCTTGGGCTGCCCTATGGCAACCAGCCTCAGACCCAGCTGCAGCCCCAGGTCCAAGGCCAGCAGCCAGCACAGCCTCAGGCTCACCAGCAGATGAGGACCATTAATGCATTGGGTAGGTGGAAAAAAAACTCAAAACAACCCAGAAACAAAGGTGTTAAAATAAACTGAACTGTTCCGTTTTTATTATAGTCTGATGTTTCACTTGATCAGAGTAATGATTTTATTTTCATGTTGATTAATAACTTAAAAACATATGTAAACACTACCCTTCATTTATATTTGAGCACTAGAAAGCTTTGAATATTTTACTGCTACCAAATAACAGTACTTTTAGTTTAAAATGCAGTCCATAGCTTATTGTAGTCTGAGGTGATGGGACAGATTTGCTGAAGGATTTTGGTTTGTTTAGCAAGCATTTCACCTGTTCTAGCAGAAAATTCTATTTCAAATGTTGATTTATTTCTGGAACTTAATTGTATTATTACCTTCTTTTTAGCTTATTGAGCTCATCTTAAGAGTTTATGAATTTTACTGTTTTTTGTAGAAAAAAGTGTTCAGACTGAAAGTAATTTTTTATTTCATAGGTAATTATGCATATGCACCACAGCAGATATTATGATAAAAGTACTTACCTGATACACTCTGAACCAGATGGGTCACTAAAGTGTAGTTTTGTCATGTTATTGCCAAAATTATGAACTGGGTATCAATGATGTTTAATTCTGTCCCAAAGGAGCCAACCAGATGAACCTTCCTGCAGGAGGAATAACAACAGACCAGCAAAGTCTAATTTCTGAAACTGCTCTTCCAACATCCCTTGGGACAAATAAGTAATGCACACATTTTCATTCTTGCTCAATTAAACATTTATTTACATGCTTATGACTGTAAATAAGGAGCACGCTTTAAAAACTAATTGTATTGGCATGGAAAGGATTAGTCAACTCTATATCAATGCTCTTCTTTCCTATTTCAGTTCTGTATCTAACTTTTTGTCCCCCCCAGTGGTTCCAGAATATTTAGTAGTTGTAAATGAATTCCTAAAGGAAGAATATTTTGTATTTTTAAGTGTAGAAATACTTTTAACAGTTGTGATTCTTTATTACAGAATCACAGAATGTCAGGGGTTGGAAAGGACCTCTGGAGATCATCTAGTCCAGCCCCCTGCCAGAGCAGGGTCACCCAGAGCAGGTTTCACAGGAAGGAATCCAGGCAGGTTTGGAATGTCTCCAGAGAAGGAGGCTCCACAACCTCTCTGGGCAGCCTGTCCCAGGGCTCTGTCACCCTCAAGGAAGTTCTTCCTCATGTGTAGATGGAACTTGCTGTGTTCAAGTTTCTCCCCATTACCTCCTGTCCTGTCACTGGGCACCACTGAAGAAAGCCTGACCCCATCTTCCTGACACCCACCTTTTAAGTATTGATAAGATCTCCCCTCAGTCTTCTCTTCTCCAGTCTAAAAAGACCCAAGTCCCTCAGGCTTTCCTCAAAAGAGAGCTGTTCTAGTCCCCTCATCATCTTTGTAGCCCTTTGCTGTCCTGTCTCCAGCAGTTCCCAATCCTTGAACCAGGGAACCCAGAACTGAGCACAGTTCTCCAGATGTGGCCTCACCAGGGCAGAGTAGAGGGGGAGGAGAGCCTCCCTCAGCCTGCTTGCCACATTTTTTTTGTTGCCATTGGCCTTCTTGGCCACAAGAGCACATTGCTGGCTCATGGTCATCCTGTTGTCCACCAAGACTCCCAGGGCTTTTTCCGCAGGTCTTCTCTCCAGCAGGTCAGCCCTCAGCCTGTACTGATCCATGAGGTTATTCCTCCTCACTAGGTGCAGTACCCTGCACTTGCCCTTGTTGAATTTCAAGGAGGTTTCTCTCTGCCCAACACTCCAGGCTGCCCAGATCACACTGATCCAGCCCTCTGGTATGTCAGCCACCCCTCCCAGTTTGGTATCACCAGCAAACTTGCTGAGGGGCCACTCTATCCCTTCATCCAGATCATTGATGCATATATGTCCAGGGCTGGACCCAGTACTGACCCCTGGGGAGCCCCACTTGTTAGAAACCTCCAGCTAGACCCTGTGCCACTAATGACAACCCTCTGAGCTCAATTTTTTCAGCCACCTTTAAATCCACTCCACTGCCCAGTCTAACCCGTGCTTCCTAAGCTTGCCTGAGAGATGCTGTGGGAGACAGTGGCAGAAGCCTTGCTGAAGTCAAGGTAGACAACATCCACTACCCTCCCCTCATCTATCCATCCAGCCATGCCATTGTAGAAGGCTCTTGTTTATACTATGTCTTGTAAACTCCTGAGTTTTGCTGCTTTATTCCTTGCAGTTTGTTGATACCAAAAATTGTGTGATGTTATTTCACTTCAACAGCGTTTGATGCGATAACTAGAAGTGATTGCTTAAAAATCACCTCAGGCATCAAACGTGCCACACAACTTTGCATTCTGCTACTGTAACAGTCCCTTTTTATTTTAGCCCACTAATGAATGATGGCACAAATTCTGGCAATGTTGGAAACCTCAGCTCAATGCCAACAGCTGCACCTCCTTCCAGTACCGGGGTACGGAAAGCATGGCATGAACATGTCACTCAGGACCTGCGCAATCACCTCGTGCATAAGCTGTGAGTATTCACCAAAACTGCTGCCTGATTGCCCTGAAGGGGTTTTTTTTTAAAGAATTTCAATGCAGTAGTTCTACTATTAAGCTGAAAAGTTGTTGAGAAAAGTTGTCAGTAGTAGTTGTGTGATGCTGGGCCAGTGAGGGTGAGCTGTTACCTCTCACCCTCCTCTTCAGTTCTTCATGCTCACAGAGTCACACAGTCACAGAGTGGTAGGGTTGGAAGGAACCTGTGAAGGTCACCTACAAGAGATCCCTCAGGAACACGTCCAGACAGGTTTGGAATGTCTCCAGAGAAGGAGACTCCACAACTCTGGGTAGCCTGTCCCACGACTGTTACCCTCACAGTAAATAAGTTTTTCCTTATGTTTAACTTGACCCTCCTGTGCAGTAAAGAACTGCCAATTTAAAAAAAAGAAGTGGGCATGAGATTAGTTTATACTGCTTGTAAATTCCCTCTGCTGTAGAAAATGAGTATTCAGACTCTTAGACTGTCAAACCTCACTTTTTTCATCATTGATTTTGCTTTAATCTTGTGGGGAATAGTCCAATTTATTTATTTTTAAATCATTTTTATGAGTTCTTACATCTCTGATGTACAGAGGAATGTCCAGGTAGAATATTATAAAGCTGTATTGAAATACATTCTTTTTTCTCTGATTAGTTTTCATTTCTTCTTCTGACTTGCAGTGTCCAAGCCATCTTCCCCACTCCTGATCCAGCAGCACTGAAGGATCGTCGCATGGAGAATTTGGTGGCTTATGCCAGGAAAGTGGAAGGAGACATGTATGAGTCTGCCAACAGCAGGGTATGTTGCTCCAGTCCAACTAGTCAGTACAGCCTTGGTGAGGCTGCACCTTGAGCACTGTGTGCAGTTTTGGGCACTGCAGGATAGGTAGGACATCCAGGTACTGGAGAGGGTGCAGAGAAGGGCAACCAGGCTGTTAAGGGGTCTGGAGAACAGGTCTTATGAGAGGCTGAGGCAGCTGGGGCTGTTCAGCCTGGAGAAGAGGAGGCTGAGGGGAGACCTCATTGCTCTCTACAATTGCCTGAGAGAAGGTTGTGGTGAGGTGAGTGATGACCTCTTCTTCCTAGTGATTAGAGAAAGGACAAGAGCAGATGGGGTCAGGTTGCACCAGGGGAGGTTCAGATTGGTTATTAGGAACATTTTTTTCAGACATAATTCCTGTTCTTCATGATTTTGGCTCTGCTTGCTCAGAGGTATCAGTTCAGATCTCCCTTACTCAGAGGGAGCAAATCCCCATTGATTGACATACTGAGGACACTGATAATTCTGCTCTAAAGGAACCACTTCCTGAAAGTTTTCATCAAATAAAGACAATAGTGCCAGAAATAATAACTAGTGAGATCTGACCTGATCAGAATCTTGAGGTCCTGTCTTAAATAAGAGATAAGACTTATCTAAAGAGAGTAGTTAGTGGCATCTAGGTGATAATATCCACTGAGACAGTCTGTGCCTCTCTCAGACCATTCCCAGAAGAGCTGAAGATGGAATGCAAGCTTTATTTCCTAGAGGCATCTAGGCAGTGGCCATCCTTGCAATGCCACTGCTGTGTCACTGTCAGTGACAATATCATATTCTCCTTGTGCCTCCCAAGAGGCAGTTGAGCAAGGAAGACGTGTGTGTGATCACCCTTGATCACCCTGGCAGCTTTGGAGAACAACTTCAGAGGGAAGGAGGATTAGACATACATTGCCATCTGAATGCCTTCTCAGTAAGGATGAGTGGAGTAGGCTTCTGCTTATGAAACTAAATGTCTTACAACCTCTATGCCAGACAAATACCCAGAAGCGTCTTCACCCCTTAAAACAGCTATCAGAGCCTTCATTCCCAGAAGTCTATTTTATGGGAATTCCTCAAACATGTTTGGCTTCAAGCAACAAACTCAGAAGAAGGGGAGTAGTTTAGAATGTATTAACAGTGCTGTGTGGAATTGTATCCTTCTGTTTCAGAAGCATCCATTCCACTTGGACATTGAAAAACAGATTAGTATGAGGCAACATTGTGAGCAATTTGAAGATGTTTTAGGAGTTTGTGCTCCTTGTGAGCGTGTCCTTTTTCAGGAATCTTTGCACTGTGAAGGTAGCACAATATTAAATTTACAAGTAGGAAGATGGAGGTGAAGTGTCTTGAGGTGGAGGAGGGAAGGAGCTGTGGTGCTTTTACACTGGGCAGCAGAAAGTGTCTGCACTGATGGATTTTGGAGACATTTGGAGGAGGGAAATTACCTAGAAAGAAAGCTTTATTTTGGGCTTTAACAGGGGTGGTGAGGGATACCTGTCTCATTATTTTTCTGAAAGGCACTCAGTCCTACAAATTTTACTTTTGATGAAAACTGGATGAAGACAAAATTATTAAGGGACAAGCATCACTCTGCTTTTGCTCCAAGTAACACTAGGTTTTAAAAGCACATGTGGCCCCACAAAATAAACATAGTCTTGTGAGTTTATGGGATTTTTTGCCTTAAGCAGGTGCATCATCTCATGCACTTGTCAAACAGGTGTCCAGCAGTTGCTGACAAGCAAAACTGTCTACCTTGCTGTGCACTGTGACTGTCTTATTTGATCTGTTTTCAGTGTGGATTGAGTAAAATAGATTTTTCATCTTGTACAGATGTAGTGTTTAGTTTTCTGTGCCTGTGGACTATTTTTCACTGATTTTGTCCTCCCCTTTGGGGTTTTGTTCATTCCCTGCAATGTTTGTTGGTAGTCAGACACTTTAGGAAAAGAGTGGTACCTTTCCTCATGTAAAAATTGATCTATCCTTAACATCTGTCTCCTGAAGTTTATTCAGTGGAATTGTGTTGCTGGAAACATCTTTTTCTTTTGTCTGAATTAGTGGAAATGCTATTATGAAAATAACACCTAAAAATCATTAACACTTGTAAACTAAATCACAGCTTCCTGTTGTTTTTTGTCCAAGCAACAGAGAACCTACAGTCTTTGTCTTCTGACCTACTCAGAGCAGATATGAAAGACAGCCATAAAGCTGAATTTCATGTGCTTTTTTCCTTTTCTGCATTAAAGCAGTGATGAAATTGTGTCAATTTAACAGAATTCTGAAAAGAAATAGCTCTTGTTCAAATAAGCTGGTGTATACATTAAAAAATTAAACCAGACTAGTGACAGCATGTTGGAAGATTATACTTGACACTGAGTGTTGGTTGTTTTTTTTTCCTCTTTTAGGATGAATACTATCATTTATTAGCAGAGAAAATCTATAAGATCCAAAAGGAGCTGGAAGAGAAAAGGAGGTCTCGTCTCCATAAACAAGGGATGTTGGGGAATCAGGCAGCCTTACAGACCCCAGGACCTCAGCCCCCTGGGATCCCCCAGGTGGCTGCTGCCATGGGCCAGGCACAGCCCGTGAGGCCACCCAGTAAGTCCTTCTGTAGGAGACACTTGTGCATTTCAGCTGGAGCTCTGCACAGTTTGTGTGTCCCGGGGCTCTCCTGCTGAGCTGGAGTTCATGTTTTAAACTGGTTTTGCTGACCATTCTTCTGTTGTGTTGCAGATGGGCCTATGTCCATGCCAACTGTGCCTATCAGTCGTATGCAGGTGTCTCAAGGTATTTATGTTTTCCTCTCTCATTACAATTTTTGGGTTCCAAATGCTTGTGAGGGTGGGAAATGCTGATCTGGTTTGCTCTTGGAGTTTGGGTGGGGGGAGCTACAGGGTCTCCTTTATTTCAGCATCACTCTCCTTTGTTGTGGCAGGAAGTGTCTTTGCAGTCTCAAGGACTGACAGTATGTGTCCAGTTCTTTACTAGCAATAGGGAATTAATTCAGTCCTTTCAAGAAGAAGAGGGTGCAAGCAAGAACACCATGGATAATCTAATTTAAAACTCAGTAATGGCAGGGATGGGGAGGATGTTGGCATGTTTTCATCAGTCAAAATACACCTGCAGCTGGAAACAGCACATTAATCCTAGAATCTGTAGAACCAAAGATATTTTTTCTTGGTTTCTGATGCAAAGTGCATCTAAAAAAGCCTTGTAGCTTGTTTGTAGCACTGATGGCTTTACCACCTCTCATTTAGATTGCTGTGGATGGGTCATGGATGTTTATTTTCTGAAAAATACAAACCTGTGACTTTTAGGTGCTTCACCTTCCTCCAAAGAGTGTCCCAAATTATTTTATTTCTTGGTTCAGAAATAATAGTAAGTTGAAACTTGTGTGGAAATGTCCTTGAGAAGTTACATTCTTTTAAAATTCATTTCAATAGGGGAAAAGTTGATAACAAGTATAGCTCCATAATTATTTATTTACACCTTCATTCCTGTTAGGCAAGTTTCGTTTTTTTGGAGCAGTTAAATGTTTTCTATAAAAAGCACAACACCTTTTTCAGCATATTGGTAGCTTTTGTCCTAATTTGAGGCTAGGAGCTGCCTGCATATTTATGCATAATATGTATTTTTATCATGTTCACTTCAGCCATTTCAGTGAGGCCTGAATAAGACTTTGCTGTTTCAAAGTAAATGCCTGATTTTAATAAACCATCCCAAGGTATTATTTGCAAATAGCATCTTATCTTGGCAGGTCATCCACACTCTTCATCTTTTGCATTATCTGTTTTTTTAAGACAGCAAAAGTTGTATTTCACCTGAAATATTCTTCTAAATACTTCTTGCATCTTAAGCCAAGTGATTTGAAGGAAGTTAGAAAGATGAAATAGAGGGAAGTCAAACTTGAATTGCAATAAATGTTAATCCTGTAGCAGAGTTGTACATACATCAATTCTGATGACTTGTTCCTAATGAGTTGTTTTGGGGGTGCATTTGCAGGAATGAATCAGTTTAACCCCATGTCCATAGGGAATGTACAGATGCCACAAGCACCCATGGGACCCCGTGCAGCTTCTCCAATGAACCACCCAGTTCAAATGAACAACATGGGCACCGTTCCTGCGGTTCGTACCTCTCCTTGTTCCCAAGTTCTTCCCACAACTGGTTGATAACATTTAGCAGTGTTCATGCTCTTCTGAAAAGGCCATGGCATAGAATAGCACTGTAAATTGTAGGATAATTTCATGGATATGTACCCAGTCTGTCAGGCTTTTATTGAGGTGTTTGTTTTCAATATTTACCTGGTTTAAAACAAAAAAATCCCCCAAACTGGAGGGGGTAGATGGCAGAGATGCAATAATCTCCAGCAGTCTGTGAAAGAGCATAGTTATTTCCCAGACTGTGATTGCAGCACACAGATTTTCTTTATTCCTCCATGGAAACATGTTTTTATTCTTTAGAAAAACAAAAGGATTTTCAGTTTCACTGGTTTATCTCTGTTAGCTCAGAGAACCAAATGGAGTCTTAACACTCTCAGTAGAGTTTTGAATTTTACCTGTTTAAAAATAATTTCTTCTTGAATACTGTGGAACAAATGCTGAAGTTACCTGCATATGCCCACTTCCATTTGCTTTACTGAAACCACTTTGCTTTTATTTGTTCTCCTATATTTTGGTCAATCACATAGAGGGTATTTTCCTTTGGCTTCCTACATGATACTAAACGGTGACCTCTTTAATTTGGGTGTTCATTTTTAGATGGCAATGTCTCCTTCCCGAATGCCTCAGCCACAGAACATGATGGGAGCTCATTCCAACAACATGATGGGTCAGGCTCCTACCCAGAACCAGTTCCTGCCCCAGAATCAGTTTCCAGCATCCACTGGGGCTATGAATGTGAACAATGTGGGCATGGGTCAGTCGACAGCCCAGGCCGGGGTGGCACAGGTAAGATGTATTTTCTAATGCTTGGTTTATTTCCTCTTAATTATTTTGTTCTAATTTAATGTCTATGTGTTTCTATATCCGTTGTTCACTGTAGTCACATCTACTTTAAGGGATCCTGGGTTACATCTGCCTTCTTCATAAGCTCTTGTATAACCAATCAGCACATGCTCAATGAGGGGCAACACCCTGTAATTTCTGATAAAAATTCTAAACAAATGCATGTAAATGAGATTTTTAGGGAGGGATATCAGAAGGTAGTTTGTGAGACATTTATAAGCATATTCTTTTGTCTTTGTATGGGCCTTAGCAGCTAACTTGAAGTCAAGAGTTACAATAAAGTGGTTGGGGAAGTTCTATTAAAATTTGATTTAACCTCTCTGCTTTTGAAAAGTTTTTTCCTGTAACTTGTGTCTGTTACAGTAGTGGTCAGTGAAGGAGCAGCTGTGCTTATGGTGCCAAAGCATATGCTTTTCCATAGGGATAGGCTTGGTTTTTAACTCAGAGTCCCAAGTAATTTATGTTAGTTGGGACCTTCAGACTTCTCTAGTCCAGCCCCGTCCTCAAAGGAGGGAGAATTTAGATCAGGTTATGAATGGCTCTGTTGAGCCAAGTTTGGAGTATATCCAGGATGGAGCATCTAAAGTTTCTTGGGCCCTGGCTTGGTTGTTTGACCACCTTTGTGGTGAGCATATTTTTCCAAATGCACTTAGTTCAATAAAACTGTCTATGCACAGGAAATACAGAAGCATGTTTTAAATTTCAAACCTCACCTGTAGGAAACTGTTGATTGATTTAGCTTTCTAGGAGTAAGAGGTACATCTGGGCATACAGTATTCTTTTTTATCACAAGTAGTTTAGTGCAACCTTTAGTAAAATGTGTCGAATCTGTGCAGATCCAGAATACTTTCTTGTTGCTGCTCTGAAAAACAGATCCGTAACTTTATTAAGCATCTGATGTAGTCTAATTAGAATTATAAAAAAGAGGGTTGTGTGGGTTTTTTTTCCCCCCTAAGTCTTGCACTGTGCAATGGGGCAGGCTTTAAGTGTGTTAAGTGCCTTCTGAAACAGAAGTGCTCTAGAGTCCTGGCCTAAAATGTGTCTTTGCTTGAAACCACGTTGTGTGCAGGGTCTGACCTTTGCCCGGCTAATGGCACCGTTCACAGATTGTCTGCCTCTGGGCTTCTGTGTTACTCAGAGGTTGTGGGGATTCCCTCTGTGCCAGCAGAATTAATGTAAAAAGACAGGTATGGCATATCTAGGTCTAGGAGCAAGGCCTTGGAGAGCTGATGGAAGCAATTAGAGAAATCAGAGCATGGTCGTTGCGACAGCAGCGTTTGTTTGCAGCTGGCCTCGTGCTTAGATGTAACAGTGCTCTGTGCAAGCATCAGTGCTGTGATTTAAAGGATAGTTGTGATTCCCAGAGTTGTGGGAGTCACTCGTCTGTAAGAGAATCTCTTCTCTCTAGCAGGGGCAGGTTCCCAGTGCTGCTCTTCCCAACTCCATGAACATGCTGGGACCGCAGAGCGGGCAGCTGCCGTGTCCGCCGGTGACGCAGCCTCCCCTGCACCAGAGCGCGCCTCCCGTCTCCTCCGCGGCGGGGATGCCACCCATCCAGCACCCAACACCCACGGGTATGACACCTCCTCAGCCAGCAGCGCCCACTCAGCCATCGACACCGGTCTCCTCATCAGGACAAACACCAACACCCACCCCGGGCTCTGTTCCCAACGCCACCCAGACACAAAGCACCCCGACAGGGCAGACTGCGGCGCAGGCACAGGTCACCCCGCAGCCTCAGACCCCAGTCCAGCCCCAGTCTGTGCCCACCCCACAGCCAACGCAGCAGCAGCCAACATCTGTGCAGGCACAGCCACCTGGCACTCCAGTAAGTACCAGCTTGTTGCATTTTCCTTGTGTAGTGACATTCCACAAGAGCTCTCCCTGTGTGTAGCACCTTGTCGTGACTGTGTGGAGCCCATCATTGTCAGTAGTAGCTTCTGCATTAGGCCAGGGGGGTTGACTAAGAGATGTGTAAAAAATGTGTGTGTTCAGATGTTCTCAGCATTGTTTGAAGGAGGGGGGTGTATTGAATGACTTGAAACTGCTCAAAGTAAAACTGGCAGCAGTGTGCAGAAAGATGAGGTGTAACAGGCCTAATACTACTGTAATTGGCCTTCATCAGAATCAGTCTTTTTTGATCATGAAATTTGTGTAGATTTTTTTCTCTTAAGCTTTAGTCAGGATGTATGCACATGTCAAGGAATGTACAGTGTTTTACTGGGCAGGTGTATTCTCTGTAAAAGAAGCCTCTTTGGGGCAGAATTCTTCCTTGGCTTCTCCTCTGCAATGCAGAGTTGTTAAATGTGTTGTATGGAAACTTGGCTACAGTGAGCTCCTGTATCCATGTTCTGCACTGTTGTAGAATATCATCTCATGTCTCTTTTGTGCTGTTCATTTTTAGTAAAGGCAAATATTTCTATATATGCAGTGTCTTTCTTTTGTACTGTTTTTACAACAGCTATCCCAGGCAACAGCTAGTATTGATAACAGGGTCCCCACCCCTGCCTCAGTTGCTAGTGCTGATACGAATTCCCAGCAACTAGGACCAGATGCACCAATGCTAGAAAGCAAATCAGAAGTTAAAACTGAAGAAACTGAGCCAGAGACTAGTGAGACACAAGTGGAAGCTAAGACTGAGGTAAATGAGATTCTATACAGCTTAACTGAAAGCAGTGATAGATATAAAAACACTTAATGATGTGTCTGAATTGGTGAGCTAAGGGGCGAGAGGAGGGTAGTTACTGGAAAGTAACTGTCCTGAGGAAAGCCATGGATGGAGAGTGGTTTGACAATCTCAAACTAAGATGTTTGGATGACTCAAGTTTAGGCCAGAGATGTAATAGTACATTTCGTTGCATCCTTTCTTAAGGTGGAGGAGGATTTACAAGGATCTTCACAAACAAAAGACGAAACGGATGGAACAGAACTGAAACAGGAGCCAATGGAAATAGAGGAAAAGAAGCCTGAAATAAAAGTAGATGCTAAAGAGGAAGAGGAGAGTGGGACTAATGGAACCACTTCACAATCCACGTCGCCATCTCAGCCCCGCAAAAAAAGTATGTGTATGAAAACTGAGTTCTTCTTTTGTGTGCTTTGTTACTAGCATTTGTTTTCCACGGGCTCAGTTCCTGCTAGGTCTGTTTTGCACCTGTATTCCAGCACATGGAGCTCTGGGAGATCCATATTTTGTGTCATTTGGTTTTGAAAGTAGCATTCCTTTAATGTTGTGTTGAGAAAAGCGTGTCAGTGCAGCCTTGATCCCAGCAATCTTCTCATTGCTTCCAGTTTCTGCCCTGGAGGACCAAGGCAGTGATGGCTGGAGAAGTTATATGCCTAAGTCTCTCCCTGTACATTTTGGCCAGTGCTCTTTCAAGGGAGCTTAGTGTAGACAGAGTGCCCTCAGTAACCAAGAACATAGAGGCTGCACACTCCACCTTTGTTCTGAGTTTTAGCTTCCACCTCTCTGAGAATCAGGTGCTTGAACTCTTCTGAGTCTTTTCTCCAAGGATCATCATCTGCAATAGCAGGACTTCTAAGTCCTGAGTCATTTTTAAATGTAGTGTTCATTTCAAAGCTTTCTCCTTAGAAAACAGGTCAGTAATCTCTTAAATTAATCTACAGTGTTAGCATAGATTTAGATGTAAATGTGTTGATGGCATTACAGCTTGTGAATGGACTTACAGCAATGGTTGCATGCCTTGAGTAAGTAAGAAGTAAAGAATTAAGAAGTAAAGTCAGATTCTTAAAGAATCTTAAATTACTCCATGAAAGAAGAAATTACTCCATTTGTAGGGCAGGCTTTGTGAGAACCTGCAAGATAAGTTTTTGGACTCAAAACACTTGAGCTGTTCAGAGATCTCTCCTAGCATCTTGTTTTTTGAGATGGGGTTTTCTGTGGTTAGTTTGTAGGCTTTGACCAAAGATAAGTTTTCAATGTGCTACAAATGTCAAAAAAAGAGAAAGTGATGATCCATCTCCTTTTCTTCTTCTTCCCTTGCAAAGGAAACTGCACATAGCAACATTAGGAGAACATTATGGGTGTGTGCTTTCCAGAATGTGCTCAAGAAATCAAAAAAATTTAACATTTGTGCTGCTTGAATCTTGCTCTTGTATGTGCCTTGGGTTGCTTTTAATCAGTAAACATCATCTTTTGGTAATGAAACACTATGAAACACATTTTCCTAGAGATGGCATTTTCAGTTTGTAGCACAGAGGAGCAGCCAAATGAGAGTGCAGAACTAACTGCCAGAGCCTACTCTGAACAAAATGTGACACAGGGAGTGAAAAGCTTATTAGCATTTATTAACTGGTTCCATTCCCAGTGGAAGGACTCATTGCTGGTTGCTGGAAGGAGTGTGCTCGGAGTAAGTGGAGGCAAGTGGTCAATAGAGGAAGGTTCTTGCAGAATTAGTCTGTGGAAGAGCTGGACTGTCTTTGGCTGATTCAGTCTGGGTTACTACCTATCACTAGTACCTCATCAGTTACTAACTGTCATTTAATACATGTGCAACGTGGGCAGGTACAACACATACACATATTCTCACCAAGTAGTTTGCCCAACTTTATATTAGAGCATTTGTATTCAAATGCTAAATAAGCCAAGAGGTATTCAAGAGCAAATACTGGAAAGTGTGCTTAAGGATTCTGTGGTGTTTTAAACTGCTTAGGAGACTCATCTGGGTATTTCCATGGGTTACAAAAGTATTGGAAACCTCTTCCTGTACTGCTAGATTTCTGAGGTGCCTGTCACCATAATGTGGGATCTGTGCTGCTGAGGGGAGTCATAAAATACCAGGCTGGTTTGGGTTGGAGGGACCTTAAGGATCATCCAATTCTAACCCCCCTGCATGGGCAGGGACACCTCCCACCAGCCCAGGTTGCTCCAAGCCCCATCCAACCTGCCCTTCAACACTGCCAGGGATGGGACATCCAGTGCTCACGGCTGGAAGTGTCATGGCACATAAGCTATAAGATAACTTAGCAAATTGTAGCCTGCTACCTTAGTGTTAGAAAACATTCATCTGGACACTAAAGGAGAGGTTTTTGGGTAGAGAGGGCTTATGTTGTAGAGTTGGAATTTCACCTGTTTGTCCCCCTGTCCAGGTGAACTGGACACCATGGGCCTGACTGTGATCACCTCGTGTAATGAGTCTGTAACCTGAAAATACCACCTGGGCCAGAGAGCAGACCAGGAGAACACTGCTGAGATACTGGTCTGCTCAGTTCACCTACACCTGAATTTTTCTAGTTCAACATTTTTGAGAGTTGCAGACACCCCTTCAGCAAGATTTTCTTCCTCATCAAGGTTTTCCCTTCATAAATGGGGCAACCAAACCCTTCCAAATTCAGCGCTTGGGTTTTTGTTTTCCTGTTCTTCTGTGAATCCAGTGTAAGCAACAAAGGAAGATTTTTTTTCTTCCTTACCTGTTCCCTTGCAGTCTTCTCAAAAGAAATAGTATAATACTCATTTGAGTAGCTCCTGTCTCCTCATTGCAGATATGGCTGCCTTAGTATGACCTTCAAGAGCAGTTTTACTGGCTTCTTCCCTTCTTTCTGAGACAGAATAAAACAAAACCTGCAAGGGCTTGGTTTTGGAGGGGCTATTCAGGTGTATTGTCTTTACTATTTTTAAGATGTCTTAATCTTCCTTTACAAATTGTCTCCTTAGTAATCATAAGCAGGTTTTCCTCTGAAAGGAAGAAGAATGTAAAAGGCAAAAAAGGTAGCTCTGTGCTTTTCTCTGGCAGATAATACGTCACAATGATTCAGGCAAAATCCCATTTTCTTTTTACCACCCACACATCCAAGACAAAGTAGGATAACTGAATGGCAGCTGCTTACAAAGATCTTCCAGCTACTGGAGGAGAACATTTGATTGTGGAAAAGGGGGAGAGGAGAGAACAGAAACTTTCTTGTAAAATCTGTATCTAGGGAGATCCTATGATCAAATGTTCTCTTATTAGTCATATTCCTTAGAGGCAGAGCAGCTTTTTTTTACTGCTAAAGATGAAGGCAGCTTTTCTTTACGTTTTTAGATGAAGTCATAAAGTAAAAAATAACTGGATTTTTATTTTTATTTTTTGCAACTTCAAAATATGAAGTAGGTTGTAAACTTCACCAGGAAAGATACTCACGTTTTATGGCACTTGGCAAAAGCTGTGCTGAATCTCTGTAGTTTGGGTTTAAATTAAGACTGGATTTATTTTGAAAGATATTCTAGTTTAGTGGTATGTTTTTATAGAGATGAGTACAGGGAAAATTCTAAAAGCAGTATCAAGGAGGTGGCCAGAATAGATTATTAAAAGGTGCTTCTTGGCCTTTAAATTTCATTAAATGAAATAATTCTGATTATAAGGTTATGAACTACCTGAGCCAGACTGCCATAATATCATTGAGCAGTTGTTTATAAAACTGAGTATATGGCAGGTTCCTTTTTGTAGGAAAGTGCCTGCATATGTGCTACCAATACATGTGGAAGAGAATTGCCATTTTATTGGGACTGAGGTTGTGGCAACACCTGAAATTATCATCAAGTTGCATTTTGGTCATTCTCCCCCTCTGCTCTGGTGAGGCCAAACCTGGAGAACTGCATCCAGCTCTGGAACCCTCAGCACAGGAAAGACATGGAGCTGTTGGAGAGGGTCCAGAGAAGGGCCATGAAGATGATACAAGGGTGGAGCAGCTCTGCTCTGGAGACAGGCTATGAGCTGGGGTGTTCAGCCTGGAGAAGAGAAGGCTCCAGGGAGACCTTAGAGTACCTCCCAGTGCCTGAAGGGTCTCCAGGAAAGCTGGGGAGGGGCTTGGGACAAGGGCAGGGAGGGAGAGGACAAGGGGGATGGACTAAAACTGGCAGAGGGGAGATTGAGGTTGGACATCAGGAAGAAATTCTTCACCGTGAAGGTAGGAAGGCACTGGAACAGGTTGCCCAGGGAGGTTGTGGAAACCCCCTCCCTGGAGGTGTTCAAGGGCAGGTTGGATGAGGCTTGTGGAGCCTGGTCTAGTGGGAGGTGTCCCTGCTCACAGCAGGGAGTTTGAAACCTGATGACCTTTAAAGTCCCTTCCAACCTTGAGCATTCTGTGATTCTGTGATTAATTGTAAAAACAAGACCCCCTTGGCTCATCTTGTTTTTAATCTGAGAAATTCAGTAGCAGCCTGAGATGTTGATGTTTCTGGAAGGCACATCTGAGCAGCTTGCTGAGTCCTTTGCCATGATTTAGGTATCTTGGGTGGGATCTTGCCTGCTCTGAACACACACGAGCAGCAATCCTCTCTCCAGGTAGAGGCAGTGCACTCAAGCAGTCCTACAGTTTTCATCCGAACAGTTTCCAGGAGCTGTAGCATCTAAAAGTGACTAAAAACACTGAGAACTTAATGCTTTAGAAAGTTGTCAAGTTGTGCCAACTGAATTCTTCTCTTGTTTTATTTTTGTATGTGATTTTGGTGAGCATACTTGAGATGAAAAGATTGCCTCTCAGAAATGCCACCCAAATGAAAAAGGAGGAAAAAACCAACCCGTTTTTTCAAGATTTTTAACTAGAAGTCACAAAAAGCAATTTATACTTTACCAAAATATCATTTGAGTGACAAAAGCAATGATCAACCTCAAAGGGGTCACTACAGTCCTGTTGATTGAAGTGCTTTCAACAGAATTCCTAATTGCTCCCTTTGATTTCTATCATTCTTATTTCAGCCAGGTAGATAAATATTAGATGCCATCCAGTTTTCCTTAGTTTTATTTCTTTTTTTTTTCTGAATAATAGGCATTCTTCCCTATTTAAAAGCTCTGTTCCTAAGGAAATAAATCTAATTACACTGCTGAGATGTTCAGAGAGCTCTCCAAGTTATCATTATTTCTCAGAAAATGCATTGCCTTTCTTGTCCTTGTCACCTACTATTGAAAGAAACGTGGCTGTTGCCACGCCACTGTTGCCAAGTGGTTGTAATGCTGCATATAAATCTAGAAGTATTAACACTTTCAAAATCAATTAATACTCTGTCAGACCAGGCCTGTTTGTATACGAAGGCCAGAAAATTCCTGTGCCAGCGAGCAAGACATCTGGTTACTCTCAGTAGAGCTGGCTCTGCAGCCCTGTCCACTATGGTGTTTTCTGCTGAAAGAATCTTGGCTTGGAAATAGAATCACAGACTGGTTAAGGTTGGAAGGGACCTTAAAGACCATCTAGATCCAACCCCCCTGCATGGGCAGGGACACCTCCCACCAGCCCAGGTTGCTCCAAGCCCCATCCAACCTGCCCTTCAACACTGCCACGGATGGGGCAGCCACAGCTTCCCTGGGCAACCTGGGCCAGGCTCTCACCACCCTCACAGCCAAGAATTTCCTCCTCATGTCCAACCTCAATCTCCCTCTCCACTTTTAATCCCTTCCCCCTTGTCCTCTCCCCTCCCTCCCTGCCCTTGTCCCAAGCCCCTCCCCAGCTTTCCTGGAGCCCCTTCAGGCACTGGAAGGTGCTCTAAGGTCTCCCTGGAGCCTTCTCTTCTCCAGGCTGAACACCCCAACTCTCTCAGCCTGTCTCCAGAGCAGAGCTGCTCCAGCCCTTGGATCATGTCCGTGGCCTCCTCTAGACTCTCTCCAGCAGCTCCATGTCCTTGTGTCAGGGGCTCCAAAACTGGACACAGTTCCAGGTGGGGTCTCCCCAGAGCAGAGGGGACAGTCCCCTCCCTGGCCCTGCTGCCCACGCTGCTGGTGACCCAGCCCAGGACAGGGCTGGTTTCTGGGCTCCAGCGCACGGTGCCACCTCATGTTGAGCTTCTCATCCACCAGCACCCCCAGGTCCTTCTCTGAGCTTTTTTCGATCCATAAAAAACAAACAAGGGAAGGAGAGGAAAATACACCTAGTGCTTTCTCTGAAGAACTGAGGTTCATCCATGTTGAAGTAATTGAATGAATTAATTTGGTTCTGGATAAATGCTCTTTTTATTCTCTAGAATACGTATCCTTATGGGCTACAGTTCCCATCTCCTTACTCTGGAAGTATCACCTCCTGTGCTTTGAGGTAACACAGAGGCTGTGCAGTAGCCTCTCAACTATAGGACTTGCCTATGATCAGCTGCCCAGGGAATCCATCTTCAGCTTTTTATGTTAATGTCACTCTTTATTTCTTTGCTTTAGGGGAGGTTAGGAGACCTGGAAGGAAATGTTTTAACCTGTTTCTGCCTTCCATTCACAGTTTTCAAGCCCGAGGAGCTGCGCCAGGCTCTCATGCCCACCCTTGAGGCTTTGTACCGGCAGGACCCCGAGTCCCTGCCTTTCAGGCAGCCCGTGGATCCCCAGCTTTTAGGGATTCCGGTGAGTTGGCATGGAAAAAAAAACCCCAAAACCAAACAGTCTTTGCTCATACAAACCTCTTACCTTTTCCTGTACACCACAGTGTGAACAGTTGACATCTTGTTGAGCATTCTCTTTGTGTTTGAAGGACTATTTCGACATCGTGAAGAATCCCATGGATCTCTCCACCATTAAACGCAAATTGGACACTGGGCAGTACCAGGAACCCTGGCAATATGTGGATGATGTTTGGCTGATGTTTAACAATGCCTGGCTTTACAATCGCAAGACTTCCAGGGTCTACAAGTTTTGCACTAAACTGGCAGAGGTGTTTGAACAAGAGATTGATCCTGTTATGCAATCCCTTGGCTACTGTTGTGGGCGCAAGGTGTGTATCCCAGGGGTGGGATGGTGTCCTTCCAAAGAGCTTAGCTTCAGTCATCAGCTAAAGCATCACCTTTGTGTGCTCTTTTTAATCATTGAAATACTGACTGAAAAAGCTGCTAAAGGTTTGACTTTATTAAGGGCACGTTCGGAGCTCAGAATGGTAGATGACATCCTTCTTGCTGCTATTCTGTTACCACTGTTGTATTTTTCTCCCCCAGAGAACACCTTTTTTGCTTTTAAGCAACATTAAAATGCTTTGCTTGTTTTCCACATCCATTGCAACAAAGTAGGCAGGTAGAGGGGTCAGCTGTTTAGCTTATATATAGTTAATAATTGAAATGAAATTAAGAGAGCTGTGCTTATACATTTACAGTAGCTTGGAAATGTGTGCTAAGCATAAAATTATGATATCAGTAAGTGTCAGGCTTGCCTAATAGATACATAATTAACATAAGATTCCATTTTAAAACTTCTTTTCTCACCTTTGTTTTGCAGTATGAGTTTTCTCCACAGACCTTGTGCTGCTATGGCAAGCAGCTCTGTACTATTCCTCGTGATGCTGCCTACTACAGTTACCAGAACAGGTAAGTTCCTGACTTTGGTTTGGTTGGTTTCTTTCCACACTCAGGAATTGAGATCCTTTGAGTTCTCTGCACATACAGAGGAGGAGGATAATTACCTTTTTCTTTCCTTTGTCAACCAAGTAGTAATTTGTGTGTCTTTGTGTGCTGTTCTTCTGCAGATGACCCTTTAGTTTCCAGTACTGCAGCTTAATACACACTGAAGTGCTTGCTATTAGCTAGGCTGTACCACACACCACTGAAGTGGGAGTGAAGTTGTCCATGGGTTCCACAAAACGAGAAGCAGGGCTTGCTGGAAAGAGAAGGGCAGAGCTACAAAAAGGCACTGAGAAATCATATTCCCTTGTGCTGGGAGAATTGTAAACAATATGCCAGTTTGTTTTCAAATTAGTGTCAGAATTTGCAAAGTAAAGGCTACAGTGACTGATGGCAAGATTTAAATTCTCTCTTCCTAGCTAGTACTTAATTCTATTTAAATTAGCTTTAAAAACTACACAGACTCCATGAAGAGCTACAAAAGCAATAGCTTCTCGTATTGTTTTAATTAATACTAGCATTTGGTGTTGTATGATTACTAAGAAATTGTTACATTATTAAATCAACAGTGCTATCATAACAAAGCAAGCTCAGAACTTGGCTTTTGTTTTGGTTTCTTAGATGTTTCCCCCTCAAAAAAAGAAAAGCAGCATTACAAAACATAAATGGGCTAAGACACAAACTTCCTTTCTCTGTTTAAAACAGTTATGAATTGCTTTCCAGAGGCTTGGCAAGTCTGTAAGGCTTGCCAGCCTTCAAGTGCTGTTCTCTGTCTGAATTGCCAGACCTATTTCAGACAGTTGGTGCTTGCCCTTAGTCTCTCTTAGGGTGATCCCTACATCCCCAGTCATGCTGTCAGGTGGTGCACGACTGTTGTGAACCACCTAGCTGAAGCAGCATGTTGTGGGAGATGAAAAGGTCTTGTCTTGCATTGTATGTTGGTTTTAGGTGGCCTTTGGGAGGCAGGTAGTGTGGACCAGGAGGAGTGTAAATTCATAAGCTCTCATAAAAGGGTTTATACAGCCACTGTGAACTCCAGAAGAAGTTGGTCTGAAGAGATATAAAGCAATTAAAATGCATTTAAAGAGAGAGTTCTGCAGCACTGGAGGTGTGTGTGGGGGAAATAACCCTTAAATACCAAATACTTTGCATATTAAGGCCCCATTGGATGGGGCTTGGAGCAACCTAGTGGGAGGTGTCCCTGCCCATGCCTGGGGTTGGAACTAGATGATCTTTAAGGTCCCTTCCAAGCCAAACCAGTCTGGGGATTCTTAGATTATACATCCGTGTAGTACTGTGTTTGAAAAGAATAGCAACTTCAAAAATAAACAAAGGGGTAATTTTTCTTTCAGTTACACCTTTCCTGTTGAAGTTAGTCTGAAATCATCTGGCTTACTCAGTGTTGGTTGCTAGCAAGAAGTAGAGGGCTGGTGGGGCAGTGGGTTGCTCTGGACAGTTGGTGATGCAATATTTTAATTTCCTACCTGTTGTAAATGTGATAGTCCACTCAGATAGTCCACTTGCACTGAGTTTAGTCTAAAAGGGAAGGAATAAAAGGGAGGTGATTGGTCCAACTGTCAGTAGGAAAGAAGCAGAAGAGAAGTGTTTCTGTTCATCCAGATGCCTTGAGAAGGGGTTGGGGTTTGGGGATTTGGGGTGGTTTGGCATTGGGGCAGGGGAGCTTGTGAGGTTTCCTTTTTCAGGTCAATTAACGAAGTGATGAGTGGGCTTTTGGGGTGGGTTTTTTTAACAAAATATTTCTAAGTATCAGTCACCATATTTTTGAAGTGTGCATTTGGACTGTCAGATCATTGAAAGCCCTTATTCATCAACTGTATTGCTCTAAAACAGTTAAATAACTGTTTCTGGTAACAGTGACCTTCCAATCTTAGATTTTTTTCTTAGCTGAATAGCAAACTAGGGAGAAACAAATTCCATGGTTCCAGCAGATCTTTAATTGGTCAAATGTTCTTGACTTTCTCCATTTAGGGAACTGACAGAATTGGATGCACTTGAAGTCCAGTGTATCCCATAAGTACATTACAACTAGAAGTATTTAGGCACCAGTGAATTAATAAACTCTGTCTCTACAGTTCAATGATTAAAAGCTAATTATTTGTTGTAGAATAGTTTGGCTTCCATAATAAGGCAGAAGTTGAGGTTTTAAAGTAAGTGTTCAGAAAACATACTGGATATGTGAATATCCAGTTGAGAGCACTGGTGTTTCACATCAGAACCAGCATCCAGTTACTCATTTAGAATTTCCTTTGAATGCACTTAATTACAGTTGGAAATTCACCTGTTAATGCAGAGATTGAGCATTTTCTGGACTTGGGTATTGAACCATAATGGTACTGTCTGATAAATGGCAGTTGGTCACCTGAACAGTCTGCATTTGAAAAGCTTTTCATTTTGTTGTGTTGCAATAAGTACATTCTTTGGATTTTCTATGGCTGTTAAAACCTAGACTGTTGTATCCATGTAGTGACATGGACAAATCAGTGGATTAAAAGCAAGTCTATCTTTTTGAGGGTCCATATTCATAAGTTATAAATTGTTTCACCTTGGTTATTTTATGGACAAACATTCATGATCTTCAGGTGATTCATTTCCACTTTTTTTTTTATTTCCTCATTTTAACACCATGGATTAAGGCTTGACTCTTGCTGTCTTTAAGCTTTGGTTCTGCAGCAGGTGAAATCCTGTGCTCCCCTTTGGATCCATGGATTTCTGGAGCACACTGCTGAACCAAAGGGCTCATCCCTGGGAGATCCAGCTTCTTCCAGCCCCAGCATGAGCAGGGAGTGAAATATTGGTGCTGCTGGAGTCAGCTGGATGTCTGTGGTGCGACTTAAATCCAGTACTGAAGGCAGCCTTGTTGCTCAGTTTTATGAGTGTTTGAAAAGCCCATAAATTATTCTAAAAATGGATCAGAATTAACCTTTTCTGGGATCGTTTAAAGGTAGCAAAGGATTAATAGGAGCCTCAAACATGATTTTTTTAATTATTTCTTTTTACTACATGCTGCTGTATTTGGGTGCTCCTGGGTTTGAGTCCTTCCCAATCTGATTCTTAAAATCAGAAAAATTGATAGTAAAGGAAAAATTAAAATTGTTAGTAAGGAAAATATTTAGTGGGTTTTTTTTAACTGAAGAAAAATTTAAAGAAGCCCATTCTAGAGAGAAAAAAAAAAAAAAGAGGACATGGACAATATATAAAAGGATATAAAATTGTGAACCTGCTGTGTTTGGGTTTTTTTAAATGTATTATTAGTCTGTACGATGTATTATTAGACTTAGGGGAATGGGGTGAGGGGCAAATGCAGTCAGTGTAAATGAGCTGTGCAGTGTCAGGATCCTCTTCTGAATCCTCTTGTAGTATTGCTCTGTAATAACCAAAATATATTTGTCATTCCCAATGATTACTAATTAATGGAAGAAGGTTTTATCCTTCTGGCCTTGTTCTGTTGCATTATCAGCTCCAAAAGCCTTGGTTTTCCTTGGGTGTGTGATGTGTTTAATCCTAGCTGAGCAGAAGTCCCTTGCAGCTGCAGTGGTGGGAGGCTGGTGAGCAGCCCTCTGGGCAGGTGTGGTGGCCTTCAGCTCACACCATGGCTTCCAGAGTTGAGCTGCCCTGCTGGTAGGATGCTTCTGTGGGTGTGTCACTATGGGCTGTATTAACTAGCATGAAACACACCTTGTTCTTCTTTGTGTCAGCCCCACAGCAGAGGGGAGTGTCCCGTGTGCGGCTGCATTTGAGTAGTTCTTGGCTAGCAGAGCAGCTCTTGAAGGCTGAGCCAGCTGGCAGAGTTTGCAGAAGTTCTGGGGCTCCTGTCAATTATTCTATGGTGACACGGACCTGGCTGAGCCTGGGGAGGACACAGGTGGCTTCCCAGAATGTCTGTCCCCAATTCCTGGGGTGCTGCTGAGGGAGCCAACCCTGCTGTGCTGCACAAGCCTGTAAAAAGTGTAGTGGGGACGTGCTGGCCAGTGTGGGTCCCTGGGGAAATCCTGATCCCTCTCTGTATCCAGAAGTGCCTGTAAATGGCTTTTGTTGTCTCCAGGAAAGCACAGCCTTGGAGCTCCAATCCCCACCTGGATTACAGTAGTTTAAGTGTATGAGTATGTGTTTGAAGGAGCAAGCTGCCATATTTATGAATCTCCATCCCTTAAGTTGTTGGTTCATTGTGACATTGAGTCTCGTTTGATGCCTTTTGCACTCACCATTCCTGCAGTCCCAGTGTTTTGAGTACTAAACCTGCCCTTTACTGTGCTGCCATTGCTGCTTGTGCTCTCTCACTCCTGATCCTCCATAAAGCTCCTTTATTTTGATGATCCTGTGTGGCCTTCCTGCATTTTACAGCTGTGGCCTCTCTTTGTTACCTTTGTTCATGTGTGAATTCATATCCTTTCAAACATTTGGCATCCTTTTTATTATATATTCTTTTTAATGCAATGACCCTGACAACTCTGGTTCCAGTTCATCTGAAACAAAAAAAAATACACCCAAAAAAACCCCAAATCCATGTAATTTTGATTTTCTTTTGTTGTTGTGTGGTTGTTTTTTTTTCAAATGCAGATTGTATTTTCACAGAGTTGTGTTCCAGTTTACTCAGCTTGGTTTGTTAAAACTGCAGTTTTGGTTTTGCTGAGTATAACTTGGATTGGCTCTTGGTCTAGAGACCAAAAATTGTACCTAACCTCATATTCAATTTGTAAAGCCTGAATTCCACATCTTTGATGCACACAAGAAATATATTGTATGTATGTACAATATTTAATGTTGTTCACATATATACATGTATTTATAGAGATAAATGGCTGGAAACTCTGACCCATAATTGCATTTCTGTTGAATGTTTGTCTAGAGTATGGATTTGGTTTCATTTATGTGAAATAATATTAGCTGAGCAATTGGTCACATTTAATCATCTAGTCAAATAACTTCTGAATTTAATATTTTTAAAGACTTTTTTCAAGACCAAGTGTTTCTGCTTTTGTGGTTTTTACTGACTATCAGTAAATACTTTCAGCATACTTTCTAATCACTTAAGTCTGTAATAAATGTGTTCTTAAAGCTTTTTGACAGGCTATTATATATATTTTTTTTAACCCAGAGGAAACTCGATCCAGTCTCAAGCCTGGAATCAAAGAGCATTTTTTTCCTAAGTAATGCAAATCAAATCCAAATTCTTAAATTTGAAGCCTATACAGACGTAGCCCTTGGTAGCTACTTCATGAATCCTCCCCAAATTCTGAATTTGACACCCACCAACTTGTTAAGCACTGTATAAAATGAGACCGAATGCTAATCTGTGCTTTGCCTTGGCTTTCTGCTCTGTGTTGTCTTGGTGTTTGCGTCTTACCTCTTACGTCTGTGCTGTTTGTTCCCTCCCCTGTTCTCTAATCCTGCCCTCCCTGTTCCTCCTCATTGTCCACACTGACCCATCAATCAACCAACAACAATCCCCCCTTCGTCGTGGTGATCTGCCCTGCTCTGGTTGGTGGCTCCGTGCTTGGGTGGCTGTGTGTTGTGCTGGACCAGTTCACCCAAATATGGCCTTCTTGCTGACAGGTATCACTTCTGTGAGAAGTGTTTCACTGAAATCCAGGGGGAGAATGTCACCCTGGGTGATGACCCTTCCCAGCCTCAAACGTAAGTCACTTCCTTTCTTCTTCCTTTTTTTTTTTTTTTTTGGAAATGATGGGATGTATGGGCCTGATTTAATAGTAAAAACCTGTGGCCAGTGGTGGTGGTAGTGGGGAAAAAGCTACTTCCTTACTAAGAGGAGATGTTTGCAGTAACAGATTATTAACAGTTGTAGCTCTGTGGGATCTATCAGACTGCCCAACAATGTCGCTTTTGTCCCTTTGCACTACTCAAGAGCTGCCCCTAGGCTGGGAGCAGGGGGGCAGACACTGGACAGTGTGATTGGTTGGAGGGGGAAGGATGGAAGCTGGGTCAGTAAGTGTCACTAATCCATTATCTTGTCAAATAGACTTTGGCTAATCCTGGTGTCTGACCTTTTGAAGCACAGCTTTTCTTTATGAAACCACTGGCTTGCCTTTAACCTGGCCAGAAAGCAAGATGCTTTAAGACTTGCCCCATCCCTGGAGATGTTCAAGGGCAGGTTGGATGGGGCTTGGAGCAACCTGGGCTGGTGGGACATGTCCCTGCCCGTGCAGGGAGTTGGATCTAGATGATCTTTAAGGTCCCTTCCAACCCAAACCATTTCGGGATTCTACGTGAATGAATACAAGCTGCTTTGGAAGGTGGCTGCTCTGCTGACAATAGCTTCCCTTCTTCTACATGTTTTAGATTTACCTGTGCATTTGGGTATCTCTTATTTTCTGTATCTTAAAGTAAAATGCACTGAATTGCTTTCTCTAAATAGAAAATAAATGCTGCTATGCTTTCTTCAGGCTTGAGGTTTGCTTGTTTGCTGCAGTTCAGAAAAGCATGATGTTATCTCAGCCTTGGATATAAATGTACTACTGAGTTTTCTTATTAACTCTTTGTCTCTAGAACCATCTCTAAAGATCAGTTTGAAAAGAAGAAGAATGATACACTAGATCCAGAGCCGTAAGTACCAGGCTGTTGGTTTTGTTGAGATCATCTGGTTGCTTTCACTTGCCCTTCAGCCAGCACTTCAGAAACCAGGCAGAGAATAAAGGAGTCTTCCTTTTTTTTTTTTCCCCCCATTTCTGCCCAAACAGGCTGCAGAATCTTTCTCTAAAGTTCCTAGCACAACACAGAAACTTGATGTCTACCACTGATATCCAAGAGGAAAATGTGAGCCTGTTTTAATGGCAGTTTCTAGCCCTGTTTATTTGGGTGATTCCTAAGGTGTGTTCTGCAAGGCAGAAAATGGTCCTCCCTTGTACAGAGCCTTTCACACCCACCCTGAGTGCACGTGGGAGTTCTGTGTTTTCCTCTTCTGGTTAAACTGGACTGCTTAAACACATTTTTCTCTTCAAATGAGTACTTAGCTCAGAGAAGGAGGGAGGAATCCTCCTTCCTGTGTCTGTTACCCTTGGGAAGTTCAGTAAAAGCCCAGGTGAACATGTCTTTAGTAGCACTGAGCTGCCTTTCCTGCTGTCCTTAAGTAGCTGAAACAATAGTTATCTTACCTGCTGCTTTGTTCTTTGGCAGTTTGCATTTAAATTCCCATTCTCATCTTTGCAAATACTGAATAGAGCTCCTCCCCCAGACCTCTCAAGCTCAACTGCTGAGATGGACCCCAGTGCATTTGTCTCCATAACCAACGTTATAGTCTTGACTGGGAAAAGCTCTTACGGTTTTCCCATTCAAAAAAAGAATTTTGACACATTGTTTTTTTTAAAAAAAAAGACTACAGAGACCCATGCAGGTGAAGACAAGCTAATACATGTTTTCTTGGCACAGTGATTCATGAATGACTAGTTTTTAAATTTACAGCAAGTTGAGCAACCATTTAGTCACCTTGTGGTTGTTGCAACAATTGAAAACTAAATCCATGGAGGTTTTGTTGAGCAGGATTCTGTGAAGCTGGGAAAACTCAGAACTCTGCTTGGAAAAGGATAGAAAGGATCCAGAGAAAGTTGTGCTTGAAAAGCCCATTTCACATTTTTTAAAGTAGCACATTCTACAGTTTTTAATGTGTATTTATGTCTTACTTGCACGTGGCACTGATAGGTGTGTATCTGAAGCTGTTCTCGTGAGGTGGGTGGGTTTTTCTAAGCTGACACATCAACTGGGGCTGTTGAAGTTGATTCAGGTCTTGGCAGAGGGATGGCAAGTCCTTCTTTCTTGCTGAATTCTGGAAAGTGACTTTCCTAACAACAAAAGTAATTGGCTGCTGTTTTATCTTCTCAGGTTTGTTGACTGCAAAGAGTGTGGTCGGAAGATGCACCAGATTTGTGTATTACATTATGACATTATTTGGCCTTCAGGGTAAGATGTTTGTTAGTTTCTTTACCCCTTGTACAAAAAGCCCAGTGTAGTTTGGATAATTAAGACTTCCTGCCTTTGCTCTTGAATATGCAGTCACTGCCTCTTTGAACTGAGTACAAAAGGACAGAGCCTTTCTAAATAAAATCCTTTTTTTTTGGTGTTTGGGGTCTCATTATATTCAGACGAAAATGTGCATGAAACCAACTTGCTCATGTACCCAGATTTCTGTGGTTTCTTTCTAAATACTGAACAATGGAAGGTGGTTGGAGGTAGGTTTGCACACTACAGAACACAAATGCAGATGTAATGGTTTGGCAGAATTAAACCAGCTCATAAAGGCCTTAAGTCCTTCAAAAATGGAGAAATACAAGCTATGCAAACCCAGAGAAAAATCTATTGGACTCCAGTATCTAAAGTACAGCTTCAATCATTGGGCTGAAGCCAGCCAATAATGGGGTTGATGCTAAGTTTTTGGCAATTTTTTTTTTTTCCTCTGTAGGTTTGTCTGTGATAATTGCCTGAAGAAAACTGGTAGAACGCGCAAAGAAAACAAATTCAGTGCTAAAAGTGAGTTGGATGTTTCTGTTTTTATCAATGTTCATCTTCTCCCTGCCACCCCTAATAGCTTTTTGATTGAGACTTTCTGGTTTTATGATGGACAGCACAGAAACATTTGCAAAACAGGGAGCAGTGTAGCCCAAGGCTTTGGTAGCTGTCAGAGTTTTAATCGTTTTAAAGACCTTCTCTGGATGTCTTTGTGATTAGTTCAATGCTGCTTGAGGTACTGGGCATCTATGTCCTTATTTTTCTTAGATTTAAAAAAAAAAAAAAGGGGGGGGGGGAAATAGAACAGGATAAACTGTTCTAGAATATGTCTGCAAGCACTTTACTGGCTGTATTTAGACATGTTTCCATGTAGGATTGAAACGGTAGTAAATAACTCACCTGGGCCATTGCAGTAATATGTAATAAGAAGTTATGCTGCATATACTGGGATACTGTGTCCAGCTCTAGAGCCCCCAGCATAAGAAGGGCATGGAGCTGTTGGAAAGGGTCCAGAGGAGGCCACAAAGATGATCAGAGGCTGGAGCAGCTCTGCTCTGGAGACAGGCTGGGAGAGTTGGGGTGTTCAGCCTGGAGAAGAGAAGGCTCCAGGGAGACCTTAGAGCACCTGCCAGTGCCTGAAGGGGCTCCAGGAAAGCTGGGGAGGAGCTTTTCACCAGAGAGGACAGTGACAGGACAAGGGGGAATGGTTTTAAACTGAAAGAGGGGAGATTAGGTTAGGTATTAGGAAGAATTTTTTCACTATGAGGGTGGTGAGACCCTGGCGCAGGTTGCCCAGGGAAGCTGTGGCTGCCCCATCCCTGGCAGTGTTGAAGGGCAGGTTGGATGGGGCTTGGAGCAGCCTGGGCTGGTGGGAGGTGTCCCTGCCTATGCAAGGGGGGTTGGAACTGAATGGTCCTTAAGATCCCTTCCAACTCAAACCATTCCATGATTCTGTTATTTCAGCTGTACTCTGGTAGTGCCAAGTACTTCTGTATTTCAAAAGCTATCCTTGCTTCTAGAGTGAACTCTGGTGTAAGAACTGTCCACTGGGATGTGTAAGCACTTGTGCTTCCAAGATGTTCTTGGAAGTAACTATGGTCATCATCTTGTTGAAATGTGCACTAAAAGGAGTGCCAAAAGCTGCCAGGTCGAGTTATCCCAGTCTCCTCAGCAGTCCTTACACAGACATTCTTTGCATGCATCTAACAGTAGAGAACATAATTTGGTCACTTCTACTCATACATGTTTAAGGGGGTGAAGAGTAAGGGCTGGCATTGGAAATGCAGTGTCAGTGGCATAGAGTGGAGAAATAAAGTGAGTGTAGAAACCAAGAGGGTGACTGAGACCCTAGGGCTTGTAGGTACACTTGGTTTCTCCCTTGTTCTCCTCTGGTCCTTGGAAGTTCTGGGCATTACCTTGTCCCACTGTGACCTTGCAAGCCTGAATCTTCCACATTGCAATAAAGAGGTGGTTAAGCATTAAATGCAAGTTCGTGATAACTTCATGTGTGGTTGATTGCATAACCACAGAGTTGGAAGGGGATGGTTTGGAGATGATAATGCTGTGTGAGACATGCTAGGTTTCAGTAATCAAAACGGTCTCTGGAGTAACCTGACGCATGCCAGATAGTGTTGTTAAAAAGCTGAAAATTAGTCTCATTAAAGATAGATTAAGATTGTGAGAGAACATTAATAAAATGATGAAATAAAGAGGTGGGTTTAGATAACCATTTTAAGTAGATGTCTCTTCTCTTACATGCTGACTTTACAGCATATATTGATGTAAATTAGCTGAAATATGTATGTGATTCCTTGGCTGGCTGCAGTTGTTCTGTGTCACTGCTTCAGGCTTCAGTAACCAGCCATTTAGTTCAGGGTAACCATTCTGTTCTTTGGGGATCTGGACAGGGAAATAATGGTGCTTTTTTTTCCTTTCCATTGATTGACTTTTCTTTCTCTTTTCCCTGCTGTTTGCCTATCTTGCTTGGATTTTTCCTGTGATGTTTTGAGTCCACTGGTGGGCTCAGCTCTTACAATCAATTTTCTTTAGCAGTTGCTCTAGTGGAAACACAAGCACAGGGAAGAAAAACCTGCTCTTGTTGTCATAAGCCTTGATCTTCGTACTTGACCTATAACCAAACATGAGCAATGAAGGTTTGAAACATGTTTCCTCTCCACCTCCCTTCCCATAAGAACCTTTACTCATCAGTATTTCCATGCTCTCTGAAGCAAACTGGCCCAACTGCTGGTAGTAAAGAGAGCACAACCCTCAGCTGCAACCTCTTGCTCAGCTCCTATGGTGACATCCATATTCCCAATGTATATTGAGTAAAATTGGTTATCTTACCCACATCAGAAGTAAACTGACTGACAGCATGCCAAATAGAATCTAAAAACCAGTGTATAGCTGCATTATGCTGGGAAATTCCCAACTTTGGAAGTATTTTTCTCACTAAGAAAATATACAAATACTACTAAACCAGCAGCTAATGCAGAGATGTTCAAAGACCAAAGACATCCTGACAAATAACTCACCCAAAGTGGTTCCTGACAAAAAGTCAGAGCAAGCCAGAAGTCTGACTTTCTTCCTATCTGCCTGATATCTCCTCCAGTAACACGTGTCTGGCCACTGCTGCTGCAGCAAAACCTCTGTCCTCAAGCAGCCTGAAAGCCTTCTGTGGCCTTACCAGTTTAGCTGCCTTTTTTCAAGTTGGCACTGGAGTTTTCATTGAGACCTGAGCTCTTACTGGAAGTACACCTATTGAGGTGTCCAAGAACCAAAATCAGGTTGCTTTCTAAAAGAATTTTCCCATTCTAATAGATCAAAATATGCAGCTTTTAGATCCTTTCCTTACAGTGCACATGATTTTAATGCTGCCTGTTTCCTTTATCTTCTTATCTGGTAGTGTGTGTTTGTTTGTTTCTGAAATCTTTATGCATTGCAGCATAAGGAAGGAAGCAGATATCCTTTGGTTGCTTAGCATTGGAAAGATGATAAAATGAAAAGGCAAGACAGCAGTTAACTAAAATGGCTTTCTAAAAATGTGCCAACTCATTAGCTGAAATTGAGCCATTTCTTCTTTTCTGTTTGTCTTCAGAGAAATCAGCAAAACGATAGTATCTTCAGAAATGATTTGTGACTTTTCTTAACATTTCTTTGAATTTCCTTTCAAATCACCCACCTCCTATTCTCTAGGGAGAGCCCAATATATTGTGTCAGGCTAGGAAACACTGGGAAAGGCCAGTGTTTTGGAATTGGTGATGGGATTGTGTGATTTTTACTTTAGCCTGTCTTTAAATGTAATTACTGCCACCTGGGTAACTGATATTTAGACTGTGTTGTGCTGGTTATAGCCACAAAATCTCACTGGACAAGGGACCAGGCTACAAGATGTAACACAAGATTGCTGTGTTTGACAATTTCTACACATTTATTTTAAAGTAAAAAGTGAAGTATATAAATCCCTTAGGAAATGAGACCTCGCATTGAGCATGTGTGGCTTTTTTCCTCGGTATTGGTGGATAAAATCATTTTGAGCCTAGATATTTCACTGCAGCATTTTGTGTGCAAGATCAGGAATCAGGAGGAAGAGCCAACAGCCTTGTGTCAGTAGCCAGCTGAAAAAGGAAGCAATGGAGAGCTGAAAATTAAATGCATTTTAGTAAAACGAACGTCTGTAGATTGCTTTGGAGTATCCTGCTTTGGAAAAGGTAGCAGGTTGACCATAAAAAAGAAGTAGAAATACTAGCTGGTAAAATAAGTACAGCAAGATAAGAGAAATAGTCATAAATCTTCAAGTCAAACCAGTGAACTGCTTCTGTTTTCTTAATGTAAACCAAAGTCTTCGTTTTAATTTCTGTCGTTTGTTGTGGATTTATTTGAACACCACATCCTGTAATACTTGAGGAACAGCTGTTTCCACAAAAGCTAATTGTACATGTCAAGAGCAAGAGAGGAGATCTGGACAATAGGTGGGCTTGAATTTTTCAAGACCTCTATCACTGTGGAAGAACTATTTAAGCTTTATGTGCAGATTACTGTAACTGTTCAATCTAAAAGCTCTCTTGAAAAGAAAAAGCAATGAAATCTCCATTGAAGTCAAAAGGCTTTTCATTTCTGTTGATTTGCTTTGCTTTGCTTTGCTTGAAAAGGTGTGGCATTGAGCCAGATCTATAAAGTGATGTCATCTCTGTCCAAAAGCCAGATAGTGGTTTTGTGAGGAGAAAACATTTGCAGTGTTCATATAATAAGCCTGCAAATTTCAAAATGCTGTGTAAAGCTGCCTTTGTTAGGTCACTTCATAAGTAATTTTCCTACTGTGGTGGTTTTAACTTCCATATTTGGGTGTGAACACTTAAGGCTTGGGTGAAAACGTGGATGGTTTTGCTTTATTAATTTTGGCTGCATAAATGGAATCATCGAATTTTCACAGGGAGTTAAAACGAAGGGGGGGAAAAAGCCTGTTCTGTGCAAAGCACCATTCATGTTCAAAAGCATGGGAACACCCTAAACTTCATAGTGATTTCTCCAGTACTAACATTTCCATTGTCATCTTCTCCCCCTTCCTTTCTAGGGCTGCAGACCACACGTTTAGGAAACCATTTGGAAGACAGAGTAAACAAATTTTTACGGCGACAAAACCATGCTGAAGCTGGAGAGGTCTTTGTCAGAGTAGTAGCAAGTTCAGATAAGACAGTAGAAGTTAAACCAGGAATGAAATCCAGGTTTGTTCCTTTCATTACAATAAATGTTTTATCTTACTATTCTTTTGGAGTTTCCCTGCATAAATGTTGCAAACTCTGCTGATTTTTCACATTAATCCCTTTGCACGGTTTTGAAATCGAGGCATGAGTAAGATTATGAAAGGTTAAGAAAAAAGCAGACTGCTGTGAAGGGGCTCAGAGAAGGTGACAATAATATTTTGACTGGTTGGGGGCAGATAGCAGGGACATCCTGCTTTGGGTTAGAATACTATGATTTTGTATTACTACATCTAGAGAGAGAGTCTGACCACATTGTGGTTAGCATTACAGAATTGATAGTTGAGTTTGGAATAGTTGCTGAGATTCTCTTCCTTCCTGTTCCTTCATTTTGTTGTGTTTTTAGAAATGCTTTAGCCTTCAGAAGTGACTTTTCATTTCCTTCATTGTAAATGAAAAGCTTTAAAGCTATTTTGTGAAGTATTTTGGCTTTGCTTCATAAAGAGAGTGGGTTTGGGCCATTACTTCATTGTAACGCATCAGGTTTTCTGCTCTGCAACCTATTTAAGGGCCTGTGGTTCCTCAGGATGCTCCTCTACTCAGAGCTGCCCTGTTCAGTCATATGTGAAGTGCATGGGAACTGTCTCTCCATGAGTTCTACTGTAACAGGATTCCCTGTTTTAATACAGCTCTGATCTGACCCTGTTTAACTTCAGCAGAAATGCTTCTAATGAGTTAAAAATAAGGTTGACAAGAATTTCCTCATTCTGCTGGTTTAATCATTGGCTTTTTGTTGTTGTTTGTTTTTTTTCCCCTCCTACCACCCTTTCCTTCAGATTTGTGGATTCTGGGGAGATGTCAGAATCTTTCCCTTACCGTACCAAAGCTCTGTTTGCCTTTGAGGAGATAGATGGAGTAGATGTGTGCTTCTTTGGGATGCATGTCCAGGAGTATGGCTCGGATTGCCCTCCTCCAAACACCAGGTACCCTTGCATTTCTGTTCCAGCACGTCCTGCTGCATTCACTGAACTCTTCACTCACAAATACAGAAGGCTGTTTCAATTCTGCGGCACATATAAGTCCTGCTGTGTGACTGTAGCTGACTTTGAAGGGGAAAACCACCACCAAAATGTTAGGGTTTTTTGCATCCTGTATTTAATTTTGCCTCTCCCAGTATATTCTTGCTGTCTAACAAAAATACTCTGCCCATCTTTTGCTGTCGAGGACTGTTTACCCCGCGTGAGGATGCTTCAATATGCATTCATGTCATATTTAATTTTTCTTCGAGTATGGCTGTGTATGTATCTAGTGTAAAAGTCAGTTCTGAATCAACAGATGTTCAGCCAGACATGGTTTTCTCATTCCTCTCTCACTCCCATAGGCGTGTGTACATATCCTACCTAGACAGTATCCATTTCTTCCGCCCCCGCTGTCTCCGAACTGCAGTTTATCATGAAATCCTCATTGGATACCTGGAGTATGTGAAGAAACTTGGGTAAGTGAGAGCTTTGCAAAGGAGAAGAAAAAAATAAATCTTAGCATTTCTTTTTTTTCTCCAGGATGCCAAATAGCTTCTCACCTGGGACAGCTCTTCTGCCCTCTTTGAGATGTGTAGAACACGTGAAGTGGAGAGAGGAATTTGGATTTTATCACTAAGGGGTTTTTCCTGCTGTTAGGATTCTTAAAATGACAGCATATCATTCTTTATAAGGTTGGAACAGATGATCTTTGAGATCCCTTCCAACCTGGCATTCTGTGATTTTTATCAGAGGTTCATATGATGTTTAAGCTTCATTATTATATCCTGGACCTTTTCTCATCTCTTCCATAAACAGAGATTATTGCCTCAGCATCTTTGTTACAAAGAAAAAAAAAAAAAAGAGGAGGAGGAAGAGATCTGAATTTGTATCTTAGTTCATTTTAAGATGGTAGTCAAAATGTTTAAGATTATATTTTTTTTTCCTGTGTATGAAATGCAGGTATGTGACAGGACACATCTGGGCCTGCCCCCCGAGTGAAGGAGATGATTATATTTTTCATTGCCATCCACCTGATCAGAAAATACCCAAACCCAAACGTTTGCAAGAATGGTATAAGAAGATGCTGGACAAGGCATTTGCTGAGAGAATCATTCATGACTACAAGGTTTGTTACTCTTAACTTTCTGAATTAGTTTAATGAGCTTTTCATTTGAAGGTAGCACATATTAAGACATGCAACTGTAGTAGTGTTGTACAAGGGTTTTTATTCTCAGCCAGTGTCTTCATTTTCTTAGATTTTTGTGAAGTTTCTGCCTTTCAGACTGAAAATTCCTTATGTTCAGTTTCTGCATGAAGAGGAGTGTGCAAGAGCCTGCCTTCCTGTATTTATCTTCCTCTATAATCTTCTAGACAAGGAATGATGTAGCTTGTTCAGGTTTATAGAATTTGTTTGCTTCTGGTCATTCTGGAGGATCAGGTGGAATACTGGGCTCCATTAGTGTGAAATCAAAAAAACTGCTTATAAAACAGTTGAATAGAAAAAGGATTATTTTCATCACTGGAGAATATCACACGTGCACCCAAGGCAATAATTAAAATGGCAAAGGTAGCATTTGCCACTCCTTACATGCTAACATTTACAAGAATTTCTTATTGGTAGTAACAGTGCTGGAAAGATTTGCTGTTTTGATTGCAAGTGACAGTTACTGAATGTGTGGAACAGAACAGCCTAGAGCAGCCTTGTCATCTGATCCTGCCTAGCAAAGGGCTAGAAATATCTGTCTCTCCTAATAAAGTGGTCTTGAAGTTAGTCCAAAGAAGAAAATTGGCACTTCAAAGCCCCTCCAGCACAGCTGTTTAAAATACCTGTTACTTCTCAGAATCTTCTCAGTGGTCCTTTTTGGCCACACAAACTTTACCAGCAGTGAAGGACACAGGCTGCCCACAGTTCCCCTTCCACAGCCAGGCTTTATTATCCCCGTGCAGTAGTTGGTGGGAGTGTGCAGGATTCTTCCTGCAGTTAGCAAGCTTATTGCACATACTCTGCCCAGCCCACCACTGAAGTGCTGCTGCACTTCTACTTTTGTAAGAAAAAGGGCTGGATGAGACACAGGTGCTGTCACTAGAACAGCTCCTGCCCATGTCCAGGAGCAGTGCAGGAAAAGTGTGGTGTCTGCTTTGTTGGCTTAGTTACCAGGGAGGGCTTTTTATGGTTTCCTTGGATATCTTGGTCTCTTCCATCATTTCAGGAGCATGAACCAATTGCACAAGGAGGTTCAGGAGAGCCTCAGCAGCTATCTTGCTAAGATGAACCAAGGAGTGGGTTGTTTTCAGTATTGCCAGGCTAGTTTTTGAGCTGCACCCAGAAAAGGAGGCCTGCCAGGAGTGGGCCATGGTGTAAGGGAGGCACAGCTGGTCAGGGCAGCACTGGATCCCATCTCTGGCCCTCCAGCCCAAGTGGGCTGCAGTTACTGATCCTTGGTATTGTGTGATACACTTAACAGGACATCTTCAAACAAGCAACTGAGGACAGGCTGACGAGTGCCAAGGAGCTGCCTTACTTTGAAGGTGATTTCTGGCCCAATGTGCTGGAAGAAAGCATCAAGGAGTTGGAGCAGGAGGAGGAGGAGAGGAAAAAGGAAGAAAGCACTGCAGCTAGTGAAACAACAGAGGTGAGTTAACTGCTCCTGCCTCACAAAGCTGACCATTAACACTTTAATAAATTGGAGAGTTCACATCCAGTAAACCAGAAAAGGTCACTGACAGCAGACATCAAATTAGGGCTCCCTCTAACTGCATTTCTGGTTTTCTTGGATAACAAATATACTGGTGGCTTTTTTTTATTTTCTGTAACAGAATCAGAAGTCAGTTATGTCAGTTCAGCATCTCTGTTCTCTGCGAAATGTGTTAAGCTACTTTTGGATGGCATCATGCCTGCTACACTTGCAGTCATTTGGCTGAGCTTCTGGTTCACACCTTTGCAAATCACCTTCAGTGTTTGCATTTTGAAAGATGCTGTATTTTTCCAAGCTGACTTAGATGTTGCTGCTATTTAAGCACAGGTACTTGTCATCGTGTGCCACTGTAGGGGGCTGAAATTCAGAAGGGTTTATTGCAAGCTTTGCACTGGTGTGAAACGTTGGTCCTGATGCTGCTGTTCCTTCACCAGCATTTTCTCGTTGTATATTCAAAGAAATAATTTATTTTCTTAGGGTCCTGGTCAGGATTTAATTGTTACATTTTATTTCTGTCTTGATTGCATCTGTATCCAAATGGTCTCAGCACTTCGATGCTGTCCCTTTCACTTGTGATTTGCAGCAAGATGCTTTAAATAGAGTAAGAAAATGTGAAGTCTAACAGGCTGAGGTGGAACCCAAAACTTTACCTGAGGAGGGACTGAATTCAGCTTGGATGCCATGGCCATTTGCATGATGTGTGGCTGTGGAGTGATAGAACCTTAATCCATCAAGTTCATCATGTCAGAAAGTTCCTTCTGTTAAACCTTAACAGCTCCTTCATAATATAGCTTCCTCATGTAGTACGTTTTTATGGAACCATAAAGTTAATAGTTTTCACCTTCTGAATGCAACTTTTCAGTATTGAAGTATTTCAACAAACATTTCTGAAAGACAAGGCTTGGAATTTCAGTTGCAGTCCTCTTCTGCCAACAGTATCATCTTCAGTAAATCATAGCATGCCCCTTGAGTGAAGACACCAGGGTAGCCTCTACATCTAAGAGGAGAAAAGAGGTGTTTTAAAAAGCCCAGAACATCTAACTGTGAAATCACAAAGGCTGTCTGCCTGAAGTGTGGAGATGCAGCCTCAGCTGGTAACATCCCTGCAGTCCCTCCCAATGCCATTGATGCTGCTCAGTGTAGTGGGAACAAAATCTGCCTCCAGGTTGCTGAACAAGTCACCCAAGAATTCAACAAAAAGCCACAATGTTCTGGTGTCTGCCACTCAGCTGAGAAAAAGGAGTGAAATTAAAAGCTTGAGAGCTTCTCCAGTGCAGTCACTAGAACTTGTGTCACTATGGAGGAAGCTCTGCCCAACAGTGGATGTCTTTACAAATAGAAGCACTTGAAGAATCCTTACAGTTTGTATTGAGATGGTACAGAATGGTCTATCTCTTCTTAATTTCTTAGTCCTCAACTTTGTTTTTATGCAAGGAGAGCTTCCTGTAAGTCAATATGTGCTGCAGGTATTCTTTACAAGAGAGTGTAAAGAGGTGCTAAATATTCAGAAGTTCTTGAAAAAGGTTCTGAAGGGTCAAGGCTCACCAAGTAACAGCATCTCTGGCAAACCTGTTACATGCTATCAAAACGAGGTGGTACAGAAACAGTCTTAAATCTTCCTAAAAGATTTTGAAGTAGCTTTGTGCAGTTGACCATATAGAAACTTGTTAGAAGTGGAGTAGAAAGAAAATTTGGCATTATGCTGTCAGCTAAGTTTCAGTCTTTTCCTCCTTTTGGTGTGTGAAGTTCTAAAATCTGTGTTGATGCTCTAGAATGGTTAAGTGAAGGACATGCCTGATTACATCAAGGGGTAGAAAATGTGGGGGAAAGAAGTCAAGATGAGAACATAGTCCATTTCTTAATACCTTTCAATCACTTAGACCTCTGCCTGGTTTCCCATTAAATAGTACAATTGTCATTTCCAAACAGGTTTGATCAAAGAGTCAATAAAATGAATTACAGAAAACCCAAGATTGGGTAGGGAAATCCTGTCTGAGCTTCATTAATGGAATGGAAGGATGGCAACACTATGTAGAGTTGCCTTCTTCAGTTGGAGTATTTTTATTTTCTTTTAAGAAATTTGCCTGTGGATAAACCCCCAGTTTGCTTGTACATCGTGTTCATGAAACTTTTCTCTCTCTCTGTGTGTATATACATCAAAATATTTCAGTAACTTATTGATAATACTATGATAACCAAAGTTCTAGCAGTTAGAGAAGTGTTTTTTTTCTGAGTGGTGAGCTCCCTGCTGAGGGCTTTGGTTTTTATTTTTGCAGGACATGAGAAGCCTAAAATTCATTTCTGTTTTCACAGGTCATCTAAATACCATCAGCTGCTATTTTTTACTCTCTTTACTTACATCTAGTGTTCAGTGTATGGTCACTGAGGTTTGTGTTGGTGTAACTTAAGCACAAATGAAGGTTTTGGGATATTTTTGGAGTTGGATGTGCAGCAACATGTCTTCAGGTTGGACAATAATATATATTTTGTTAGTTTCAAATCCTGCAGGTTCTTATTTGTGTACTAGCCCTGAATTTGTTCCATAAAAACAAACAAGCAAACCCTTAGATCAAAGCTCCAGCAAGGCTGAGAATCCCCAGATGCACAACAAAGCAAAATGCTGCACTTTGGAATTTTTTTCAGTCCATTTTATTTGTAACTCATCTTGTCATCAAATATCTATAAGGTCTTGTAAAGCAAGCAGTGGAAGCTGAAGTACAGGGGGAAAAAAATCAGTGTCAGGATTTATTTAATGTATATGCATACTTTAAAAATACATTTTTAAACAGTGTTTGAATTTGTTTGCCTGCCAGCTTGGCTTTTGATTTTTCCTGGAATATGGGATGTATTTAACACAGTATGGCTGATTTGCAGGCATTGGAACCAAGTTCTATTATTGACAGCAGAAGTGTTTTAACTTCCAGCTCCAGTGAATGGGAGAGAGCTCAATCAAGTGTAACATCTTTCCTGTACGTTTCCTGCAGGGAAGCCAGGGAGACAGCAAAAATGCCAAGAAAAAGAACAACAAAAAAACCAACAAGAATAAGAGTAGCATCAGCAGAGCTAACAAGAAGAAACCCAGCATGCCAAATGTGTCCAACGACCTGTCTCAGAAGCTCTATGCCACCATGGAGAAGCATAAAGAGGTACTGTCAAAACACACTGTGTAGAGACAAAAGCCTGTTCGTGTAAATGCAGGCCTGGGATGATAGTCAGAACTGATGAAAAATTGGGAGGAGTAAAGTTTGTGATTGCACTAGAACTTTTTCTGATGTGCAACAACATGTTGGAAGAGATGAGCTTAAACTGAGTTAATGAGATAACATTTGCAGCATGCCATTGCTGTGACAGAATCAGAGGGGTTGGAAGGGACCTCTGAAGATCGAGTCCAACCCTCCTGCTGCAGCAGGATCACCCAGGGCAGGTCACACAAGAACATGTCCAGATGGGTCTTGAAAGCCTCCAGAGAAGGAGACCCCACAGCCCCTCTGGGCAGCCTGTCCCAGGGCTCTGTCACCCCTAAAGGAAAGAAGTTTCTCCTCACATTGAGGTGGAACTTCTGTGTTGTCACTTGGTGCCGTTTCCCCTCGTCCTGTCACAGGCACCACTGAGCAGAGACTGGCCCATTCCTCACACCCACCCTGCAGACAGTTATAGACATTAATAAGATCCCCTCCCAGCCTTCTCTCCTCCAGACTAAACAGCCCCAGGTCTCTCGGCCTTTCCTCATAAGGCAGATGTTCCAGTCCCTTCATCACCCTTGTAGCCTCCCTTGGACTCTTTCCATCATCTCCCTTTCCCTCTTGAACTGGGGAGCCCAAAACACCACCTTTGTTTCCTGCAAGATTATCTAACCTCATCGATTTTATTTATTTCCCCCCCCACCCCTCCAATTTATCTGCAGGTCTTTTTTGTGATTCATTTACACGCTGGGCCTGTAATTAACACCCTGCATCCCATTGTGGACCCGGATCCATTACTGAGCTGTGATTTGATGGATGGGAGAGATGCCTTCCTGACCTTGGCCAGAGACAAGCACTGGGAGTTCTCCTCGCTGCGCCGCTCCAAGTGGTCCACGCTCTGCATGTTGGTGGAGCTGCACACCCAAGGGCAGGACCGCTTTGTCTACACGTGCAATGAGTGCAAACATCATGTGGAAACAAGGTGGCATTGCACTGTCTGTGAGGTGGGTCTACAACACCAGACACTTCTCTCTCTAGCCCTACAGCCAAGCTTGATTTATTTTTTTGTGTGTGTGTGGCCCAAAGTTCCTCCAAATTGAGTTTATCCTGGTAAAAGGGCTGCTGAGCTTTAAGAGAAGGTGACTACCACAGTGGGGTGCTTCTTCTTCTAGGGTAAGTGCCTTTATTTTCCCAACGTGGCAGAAACCAGTACTCAGGAATGGCTGCTATGGTGACATTTATTCCGCTGTGGCTTCTCTGTGTTAGTTTTTAACTTAATATCAAAGAATCACAGAATTACCTTGGTTGGAAAAGACCTTCAAGGTCATCGAGTCCCAACCATCAACCCGACACTGACAAGTCCTTAACTAAACCATATCCCAAAGTACTACATCTGAACAACAGGGCAGCCTGTTCCAGTGCCTGACAACCCTTTCAGTGAAGAAATTCTTCCCAACATCCAACTTAAACCTCCCCTGGTGCAACGTGAGGCCATTCCCTCTTGTCCTGTCACTTGTAGCTTCACAGCCCGATCCTCACCTCTTTACAGCCTCCTTGCAGACAGTTCTGGAGAGTGAGGAGGTCTCCCCTTGGCCTCCTTTTCTCCAGGCTGAACAAGCCCAGCTGCTTCTGATAAGACTTGTGCTCCAGACCCTTCCCCAGCTCCATTGCCCCTCTCTGGACACACTCCAGCACCTCAGTGTCCTTTCTGTCATGAGTGGCCCAGATCTGAGCACAGTACTCAAGGTGCAGCCTCACCAGTGCCGAGTGCAGCGGTACTGGATGGCAGGATGTGACTGTCAGACTGGTCTGGATTTCCAGGGCACCAGGTAATCCACATCAAATGATGTCCAGGAGAGAAGCTGGCATGCCTTCCTGCAGGTAGTTGTTGTTCCACTTGATCCGTGGCACTTGGTGCTACACAGAGCACAGCCAGGCTGGGTGAGGAGCCTGCTGGGCCCTTCAGCCTGGTTCCCTCAGCCTAGCATTAGTGTTACCTACCAGCCCTGGTAATTGCTGCCTAACCTGGCTTGATGACTAGTCCTTTGAATCACAGATCCCTTCCACTGAACTGTGTTAGAGAGCAATCATGCATGGATTTACCTGGGTGGACTCGAGTCGATGGTAACCTCTATGGGAGCTTGTGGTGACCTCTGGCTGTAGCAGAACCAAAGAAGATTTTGAATAAGGGCAACCTCCTTTTGACACTGCGAGTTAATTCTGCATTTGTGGTGGAAGAGCCTCAATTAATCCCTCTGAGGAAAGCATTGAACAGGGGGCTTCTTGAGGCAAGACTAGGAAATGGATCGTACACACAAGGGGAATTGAGTGGTGGGAGGAGTTATGGCCTTTCTGCTAGGGACTTCTGTGTCAGGGGGTGTCCTTCCTCCAGCACAAAGGGACAGGACAATGAGAATGTGGCTTCAGATCAGTGTCTGTCTTAGTGTGAAGTTCACACTTGATTTGAGGGTTGGTTTAGAGATTTAAAAAAATACCTGTTTCAGGGTGGCAAATATTAGCCAGTAATTACACTAAGGAGAGCCAAATGGAGAGCCAAGCCCTGGTTTCTAGGCTTCTCTTACTAGTTGGAGGTTTTGGCCCTCCCTGTGTGCAGGTACCTCAGAAGACATTACAGAACAGTAAACAGTTGCTCTCATCAAAAGGGAAAAATAAAAAAACCCCAAAACCTACAAGACTTTTTCATGTGATAAAGGCACAGTTGCAGCCCCTGCTGATGTTGTTGCCCAAGATTTATGATTGCAGGGAGGCAGCTGCCCTGAGCTGCCCAGCACCCCCTGCCCCAGAGCGCCCTGCCCTCCATGGACCGGGTGTAAATGGAAGTGGTGGCTCCTCACAGCACGTGGCTGTTGTCCTGCTCTTGTTCCATGTTCTGAGACCCCAAAATGTGCTTCCACAGCAGGCTCCTGGTGGTCATCTGCCACCGCTCTCCCTGACCTCTGGCTTCTCTTTGCTTTCAGGACTACGACCTCTGCATTAACTGCTACAACACTAAGAGCCACGACCACAAGATGGTTAAGTGGGGCCTGGGTCTGGATGACGAGAGCAACAGCCAAGGAGAGCAGCAGTCCAAGAGCCCCCAGGAGTCGCGACGACTGAGCATCCAGCGCTGCATCCAGTCCCTGGTCCACGCCTGCCAGTGCCGCAACGCAAACTGCTCCCTGCCATCCTGCCAGAAGATGAAACGGGTTGTCCAGCACACCAAGGGCTGCAAGCGCAAGACCAACGGTGGCTGTCCGGTCTGCAAGCAGCTCATCGCCCTCTGCTGCTACCACGCCAAACACTGCCAAGAGAACAAATGCCCCGTGCCATTCTGTATCAACATCAAACACAAGCTTCGCCAGCAGCAGATCCAGCACCGCCTGCAGCAGGCTCAGCTCATGCGCAGAAGGATGGCCACCATGAACACCCGAAACGTGCCTCAGCAAAGTTTGCCTTCTCCTACCTCAGCAACGCCTGGTACCCCCACGCAGCAGCCAAGTACACCGCAAACGCCGCAGCCTCCTCCCCAGCCCCAGCCTTCCCCTGTAAGTATGTCACCGGCTGGCTTTCCCACTGTCTCCAGAACTCAGCCCCCCACCACCGTGTCGACGGGAAAACCTGCAAACCCGGTTTCTGCGCCCCCGCCTCCGGCGCAGCCCCCGCCGGCCGCCGTGGAAGCGGCTCGGCAGATCGAGAGAGAAGCTGCCCAGCAGCAGCAGCAGCTCTACAGGGTCAACAACATTAACAATGGTTTGCCTCCTGGTCGCCCAGGACTAGTAAACCCGACGGTGGGTTCAGGGAACCAGATGCAGCAAGTCAGCATGAATGTACCCCGGGCCAACCCCGTGAGCGGCCCGGTGATGCCCAGCATGCCGCCCGGGCAGTGGCAGTCCCCTCCCATGCCACAGCAGCAGCCAATGCAGCCAGGAATGGCCAGGCCGGTGATGCCCATGGCCACCCCACAAGCGGTGGCCGGGCCAAGGATGCCGGGCGTGCAGCAGCCGCCACGGAGCATCCCCCCAAACGCACTTCAGGACTTACTGAGGACCTTGAAATCGCCGAGTTCTCCGCAGCAGCAACAGCAGGTTCTTAACATCCTTAAATCCAACCCTCAGCTTATGGCAGCTTTTATAAAGCAAAGAACGGCCAAATACGTGGCTAACCAGCCCGGGATGCAGCCGCAAGCGGGGATCCAGCCCCAGCCTGGGATGCAGCAGCCGCAGACCGGCATGCAACAGCCAGGCATGCACGCCCAGGCAGGACTGCAGAACTTGAACGCCATGCAAGCAGGAGTGCAGAGAGCCAGCGTTCCTCCCCAGCAGCAAGGGATGGGAGCTATGAATCCCCAGGGACAAGCGATCAACATCATGAACCCCGGCCACAACCCCAGCATGGCCAACATGAGCCCGCAGTACCGGGAGATCCTGAGGCGGCAGCTGCTGCAGCAGCAGCAGCAGCAGCAACAGCAGCAGCAGCAGCAGGGAGGGGCTGGCATGGCAGGAGGGATGGCAGGACACAACCAGTTCCAGCAGCCTCAAGGACCCGGGGGCTACCCTCAAGCCATGCAGCAGCAGCGGATGCAGCAGCACATCTCGATACAGGGGGGGTCCATGGGACAGATGGCTCAGATGGGACAGTTGAACCAGATGGGCCAGCCCGGCATGGGCGCGGACGGCGCTCCCAACATCCAGCAAGCCCTGCAGCAGCGCATCCTGCAGCAGCAGCAGATGAAGCAGCAGATAGGGTCCCCTGGGCAACCCAACCCCATGAGCCCACAGCAGCACATGCTCTCAGGACAACCGCAGGCGTCTCATCTCCCCGGCCAGCAGATCACCACCTCCCTCAGCAACCAGGTGCGGTCCCCGGCACCCGTTCAGTCACCCCGTCCCCAATCCCAGCCGCCACATTCCAGCCCGTCGCCCAGGATACAACCCCAACCCTCGCCTCACCACGTCTCTCCCCAGACTGGTTCCCCTCACCCAGGACTCGCAGTCACTATGGCTAGTTCCATGGATCAGGGACACTTGGGCAACCCAGAACAGAGTGCAATGCTTCCACAACTAAACACCCCCAACAGGAGCGCGTTGTCTAACGAATTGTCTCTGGTCGGTGACACCACCGGGGACACGTTAGAGAAATTTGTGGAGGGTTTGTAGCAATTATGGGAGCATCACTTTTGGTTTTTTGTTTTGTTTTTATTTTTATTTTTTCTTTCGGGGTTTTTTTGTTGTTGGTTGGTTTTGTTGGTTTTATTTTTTTTTTGTTGTTGTTGTTTTTTTCCTTTCGTGTTCTTGGACATTTTGTACTGAAAACTCAGACATCTGGGTTGTTTTGAATCCTAGATGGAACTGCTGCTTCCTACACATGGAAGAATGAATTGCTGTTTAAAAAATAAAAGAAAGAAAAAAAAAAACACACAAAAAAAACAAAAACAAAAAAAATTACAAAGAATATATTTTTTTGTTAAAGCCAGGCGGTTAAAATATCTGGTCTCTTTTCGTGGGTTGTTTTGGTTGTTTGTTGGGTTTTTTTTGGTTTTCATTTTTGTTGCTGTTGGCTCATACCTTATTTTTTTTTTAAAAATGGGGGGAAAGAAAACAAACCAAGTTCATGATATTCATATTTTTTATTTGTATTTTCAAGACTTTTAAACCGTTTGCGTTTCAAAGAAGACAAAAAGAAAAACACAAATAATAATATTCAGAAACTGTTTCCTGAAATAATGCAACATTATAATGTATCCCAGTAACTTTGACACGTTGTGGGAAGATTATTTTTTTTTTGGGGGGGGGGGGGTTGTTTTGTTGGTTTTTTTTCTATGGTGAACTCTGCAGGAGTTTTGAAGTATTACCCCTGGAAAGATAGGAATTGACTCTTGCACACAAAAACCACACATTTGGCCAATGCCAAAATCCTTGTCTTGCAGATGTAGAAATTGTTGCTTTGTTTTCTCTGATAAAACTGGTTTTTAGATGAAAACTAGGGATGATCACTCTTAGGCCGTGCTGATTTGAATAGAGAAGAAGCATTCTTTTCTTTCTTTCTTTCTGTGTGAAACTTGAAATGAGGAAAAGCAATTCTAGTGTAAATCATGCAAGCTCTATAATTACTATAAATAAGAAAAATCCAAGGAGATTCAATCACTGTATAGAATGGTAAAAAAACAAAAAAGAAACAAAAAAAAAACACAAAAAAAACCAAAAAACAGAAAAAAAAAACACAACAGAAAAACAAACTCATTTCTTATAATATCATATTGTTAAATAAACTGTGTGCAACAGACAAAAAAGGGTGGTCCTTCTTGAATTCATGTACATGTTATTAACACTTAGTGTTTGGGGTTTTTTTTTTTGTTATGGAAAAAAAAAATGCTGTTTTTCAACATTGTATTTGGACTATGCATGTCTTTTTTTTTCTTTTTTTTTTTCCATTGTATATAAAGTATTGCTTAAAAAAAATTGATATAAATTACTGAAGTTTTTAACATGTATTCTGTTCTTTAAAAAAAAAATCCATGTAAGAATGTTTTAAGGTTTTTATTTATTTATATATATTTTTTCTTTCTTTCTTTTTTTTGTTTTGGATCATGTTCTTTGTAAGACATGGCTTATGGATATTCACTCATTACCCAGAGCAGCCAGAGGCAGCACTAGGAGTGGCAAGATAACATGGAGTATTGTAGGTAGCATGTCTTGTTTTACCAACACCCTTTTAGTGATTGTTTCCCTTTTTTTGGGGGGAAGGGGAGAGGACACAATGGGAATGGTTCTTTCCCATCCATGGAATATTTGCAGGTGTTCATCCATAAGGGTTAACTGGAATAAATTATTAGTAGTCCTTGCTTTTTAAAAAAAACAACACAAAAAAAAAACAAACAAAAAAAGAACAACAACAAACTGCATTAATTTAGAGAAGGATCACCAATGAAAGGAAAATAGAGAGTATTGAGTTAATTCTAGGCTAATTTATTTAGTCTACAGTAAAATATGAACCTATTGACTTTAACACTATTTTTCTGCTGTTAACTCTGAGTCTAGATTTGAGGGTTTTCTGTGGAATAAAAAATAACAAATCATGTCCATGTTCCCTTTAATATCCTGTCAACATGCCCTCATGTTCCTGGCATACTTACCCCTCCTCCTCCCCAATCGATTACTTTCTTGGAGTTAAAAAGCCCAGAGAGATTTTTCCCACCATAGGGGTGAACTAAAACCAGGATTAGTCTACAACTCCCATCACTTGGACCTTCTCCATTCTCTGTGACTGAGATGGGATTGGCAGCAAATCCCAGCAAGGTATCCTGGTATCCCAGTATCCCACCTGGCAGCTGCTGCTCCCACAGGGAGCATCAAGCACACTTGGTCTGGTCAGTGCTTCCTCCAGCCTTATGTTTTTATTTGGAACAGTGTTGGGAGAGGATGGGGGGAGAAGAGCAAAGGATTTCTCTCCATTTTTACCCCCTTACTTTGTTCTTTTTAACTGTAGAGGGTCTCTGCTTTAGCCTTTTCTTGCAAACTTTGAACTATTGTACCTTTTCCACCACCATTGGATTCATCTGCCCGTGAAACTGTCTTCAGCAATTCAAGATGTCAAAATTTGGGGCTGGGGTGATGTCAGGGAACCCAAAGCTTGTCCAAAAGAAATTGCTGTAAAAAAAAAAAAAGAAAAAGAAAAGAAAAAGAGAAAAAAAAAAAAAAAGATGGAAAGCCCTGATGCTGTGTCTCATGCTGTGTACTTTAAAAAAAAAAAAAGAGGAAAAAATACTATATTTGTGATCAAAAAGAGGAAACTTGAAATGTGCTGGTGTTTCTAATAAAAGCTGGTAAAACTGCTTGGATTGGAGGATGGTTCCCCTGGGCTGGGATCAGCAAAGCCCAACACCCACGGCCAAGATCACTCCACTCAATCTTGCTAATTCCTTTAAGCAGCATCCGTTTTAAAACCGTCGGCACCGCTTCCGGATCGGGATGAGCCGAGTCCTCTCTGGAGCACAGAGGTGGTGTGGGCTCGTGGGCTCGTTTGAGCTCTTCTTGGGGAAGAGTGGAATAAAAAAAAGCCTGCTGGGAAAACGGATACTGGAATATTTGGCAGTTCGACCTGAAGGACGGCAAGAGCACAGAGCCAGGGGTGGATTTAGATCTGATAATCCGGTTTGGTGGAGCAGTTGTTTTAGGGAAGAGCAGGTGTTTAACCAGGGAGAGAAGGGAAGTGAAAAGCTGAAGGCAAACAGGAGGAGGGGCTGGGCTTGGTGTGCAGCCCCTGCAGCCAGGGGGGCTTCAGTCCCCTTTGCTGATGGGAAATTCAGCGAATCTGAAGACTGGATGGGATCTGCTTTTCCAGGCCCATGTCTCCCCTTGGCTGGGGATGAGGAACAGCTTCCTAGAAACAAGAATTTATAAGGCAACAACACACTGGAGATTGGTGCAGGACTTTTTATCTGGCTGAGACCTTCCCCCACCATTCCAGAGGGGAAGAAGGTGCTTAAATCTGAACAACTTGGTTCTCTGCTCTTCTTCGGCCGCCAACAGCACAGCCCTCCCTGCCAGTGGCTCCCACCAGGCTCCGAAGGGCTTTCCTCTTGCTGCAGTCACACCAGCACCTCGATTGCTCCTTGCTATCCCACCGGGGGTCTGCCCGCAGCACTCCTGCCATGCCACCTGGACGCAGGAGAGCCAAGGTGACCACGGTGGGCTGAGGAAGAGGAGCCCTCCTGGGGATGGTCGCCCCATCGGTGGTTGTGTCTGGAGACAGAAGGGGCACGTGTCCACAGGTGCAGCAGCAGGAAGTTGGTGGCAGTGCACAGCAGTCGGTGAAAGCAGCTCGTGGCTTCCAGGGTGACCTGGGTGTGCAGCAGGTGCTTCTTCCAAGGCCAACGGCAGCTGGTGGCTTTACAATCCAGTGAAGATCCAGCAGCCCCTGGAGATGGGGAGCACGGCAGAGTGGGGGCCCATCTGTCCTTCCCTCCTTGCCAGGGATGTTAAAATGGGGAGGGGGTGATCTCTGCCTCCCCCAGCATGCTGCCAACCCCCCAACAGCCAGCACCAGCCTGAGCAGAGGGCTGGGTGTGTACCCAGATCCCTGCCCTCCTCAAGCCTTCCCGGCAGGAACGTGCTTGGTGGCCAAGTGGTTGGAGTGCACCCGAGGAGGAGGGTTCAGGAGTCTCACAAGCAGGTACAGGATGTTTGAAACGGGCACCAAAATCACTTTGGTTATGGCTGCAGCACCAGGAGCCTCGAGGAGGAACCGGGGCTGGTTCCAGGTGGAAATGCAGCCCAGCAGAAGGGTGCTGGAGCGATGCAAAAGCCCACACTGGGTTTGTTCCAGCTAACCCCCAGCACTGCATGCAGCGTGTCTGGGATGCAAACCTCAGCAACAGCTTTTCTGAACTGCAGGCAGGGCTTTTCCAGGGAGCTGGGAATTCCAAAGCTGGCTCTGTTCGGGGGGGACGGTTCCTTCCTGAAGGCCCTCGGCTCCTCAGCCTGGAAGTGGTTAGTGCTCACTGAAACGAGACCTGCTCCATCTCTTTATTTTTAGCTCTGGTGCTCATCGGGGCCTGGCTCTGCTCTCGGGCACGTGCCACCCGCAGCTCAGCGGAGCAGTTTGTTTCCTCTCTCACCCCCAGCCCAGCCAAAGCCTTTCTCCAGTGCCTCAGCCCTTTAGGTCTCCATATCCTACCTTCACAGCAGCCCCAGGAGCTGAGGAGTTCCAGATTAAATGGCAACCTTAGGTATTAACCAGTTTCCCCAAAGGTGAGCAGGGGAGACCAGCCAAGGTGGGGCACGCGGGGGGTTCCTGGTGCAAGCCTTTCCTTGGGGCTCAGCCCATTCCATGAGGAAGCTGGGAGGGATGTGGTGTGCCGTGCCGTGGCTGAGCTGTCCCGTGGAACAGGCTCCCTGCAGCAAATCCTGGGTCATCCACCGAGACCAGCCCTCGGGGGTGTCTGCACAGGGACAGGTGTGGGGGGTCGTGAGCAGGCATTGGCTTCCTGTGCAAATGTGGGAGGAACGTGGCAGGGATTTTAACCAGCAAGAAAGGAAAGGTTGGGAAGTGGTGTCCTGGGCTTGGTGTGCACAGCTGCAGCCCCTGTCATGGAATGGAGGAGGGCCCTGACACCCACAGGGGGAGGGGAAGGGAGGGGAAAAGGAAAGGGAAGAGGGAAGGGAAAAGGGAAGAGGGAAAAGGGAAGGGAAAAGGGAAGGGAAGAGGGAAGAGGGAAAAGGGAAAAGGGAAGGGAAGAGGGAAGGGAAGAGGGAAGAGGGAAAAGGGAAGAGGGAAGGGAAAAGGGAAGGGAAGAGGGAAGGGAAAAGGGAAGAGGGAAAAGGGAAGAGGGAAGGGAAAAGGGAAGAGGGAAGAGGGAAAAGGGAAGGGAAAAGGGAAGAGGGAAGGGAAAAGGGAAGAGGAAAGAGAGAAGGGAAGAGGGAAGGGAAAAGGGAAGAGGGAAGGGGAAAGGGAAGGAAAGATGGAAGGGAAAAGGGAAGAGGAAAGGGAAAAGGGAAGAGGGAAGGGAAGAGGGAAAAGGGAAGGGAAGAGGGAAGAGGGAAGGGAAAAGGGAAGAGGGAAGGGAAAAGGGAAGAGGGAAGGGAAAAGGGAAAAGGGAAGAGGGGAGGGAAGAGGGAAGAGGGCAGGGCAGGGCAGGGCCGGTGGATGCACCGAACGCGCTGGCCCGCGCGCTCCCGCCCCCCCCCTCGCGCGCTCCCGCCCCCCCCCTCGCGCGCTCCCGCCCCCCCCTCGCGCGCTCCGTGACGTCATCCCCGGGCGCCGGCGGAGCGTGAGGCGGCGCGCGCGGCATGGCGGCGGCGGCGGCGGCGCGGCGGGGGGCGGTGCCTGGCGGCGCTGCTGCGGGGCCGGGCCGGGCCGGGGGGGCCCGCAGGTGAGCGGGGCAGGGCCCGGGGGGGCGGGGCAGGGCCCGGGGGGAGCCGGCACCGGGAGCTCGCAGCCCGCGCGGAGCCCCGGCGGGTGGGCCCGGGGCGGGCGGCGTGAGGCGGGCGCGGGCCCGGGCCCCGCCGGGCTGAGGGGAGCGGCTGCTTCTCTTCGCCTTCCCCCGGGGCTGCGCTCCCCCCCCCCGCGCCTCTGTCCTGACCTCGGGGGCGGCGGGGCCGGCCCGTTGGCCCGGGAGCTGCTGGGCGGAGCGCAGGGGGTGTCGGCTGCCCGGGGCCATCGCTGGCTCGGGGAGCGGGCCCCGGTGCCCGCGGGCTGGCTCAGGGCAGCTCGCATGGCCAGCGGGGTCTGCGGCTCCTTCCGAGCGTGGAGCGCGTCCAGGGTCACGTCCTGCCCTGCCCAGGGGGCCAGGCCCCTCCGGTGGCTCCTGGGGAGCGCGGCGGGTTCGGCTCGGGCAGCCCCTGGGAGGGGCAGGAGGCGGCTGCAGCCCCCATCTCTGCCCGTCTCAGCTCTGAGGGACCGTGTTGCCCAGCGCTGAGTTCAAGGTTCCACCCGAGACCCTCAGGGCTCAGCACATCCACACGGAGGTCCTGGCCGCAGGGCGGGTGTTCTGATGGAGGCTGCAGTGCCCGGGGCTGGGGACCTGCTGGCGTTGTCCTTCCCCGTGGCACAGTGAGAAGCCTCCTGCAGGTCTCCTCTCGCACAGCTCCTGCTGTGCTCTCTTGGTGCTTCCTTATCTGCCCGCTGGCTCCTCGTCGACAGATTTGTAGGTTGTCCCTGTGGTCTTGTGGTTTCCCTGTGGGTTATGAAGAGAAAATGTGACACAGGAAATCGTGTGACAAATAGAGTGGCTATCAGGGTCAGGCTGTTAGATTTATTGTGCCACTTTGGTGTTTCGGGGCAATTCAGTTCTTCCACCACGGAAATCCCCAGTGGCTTGTTAGCTTCCCTGCCTGAGGAAGGAGCCTTGTGCCTGCCTTGGGTTTGAGGTGCTCCAGCAGAGCCAGAGTCTTATTCCCTAACCTGTCAGTCACCTCCTGCAGGGAAAGCAAAGAAGCACAAGTTGTGTGGGGTGGAAGTGCAGAGGAAGCAGCAGGAATCCCAGGCTGGTGTGGGGTAGAAGGGACCTTCAACATCATCCAGTCCCAACCCCCTGCATGGGCAGGGACACCTCCCACCAGCCCAGGTTGCTCCAAGCCCCATCCAACCTGCCCTTCAACACTGCCAGGGCTGGGGCAGCCACAGCTTCCCTGGATGGTGTCCTTTCCCTTGGATGCAGGCAGGATCCCTGGCTGTGGGGACAGCCCTCCCTTCCCTTTGGCTGTGCAGCTGGCAGGGTTTTCCCTTGGCTCTCACGATGCTGGAGGATGAGGCAGGGTTTTGGGGAGATGTGTTGGTGAGAGTGGAGCAGTCAAGGACTCTGTTGTCCCCAGATGCTGGATCTGGTGCTCAACTTCAGAGTCCTTTCCTCTAATGGAGCTGAGCTGGAAGCATCTGGAACCCACCTGGACATGTTCCTGTGGGATCTGCTCTAGGGGATCCTGCTCTGGCAGGAGGGGTTGGACTAGATGATCTTCAGAGGTCCCTTCCAACCCCACCACTCTGTGATTCTTGCTCATGCTCTTTCCAGGAGCATCCTTGGGCAGTCAAGCTCTTCTGCTGATTTCTGCTGACCTAAATTCTCCTCTTGGTTTTGAGCCACATCCTGCTTTGTGCTCCGTTTCCCACCCTCCATTTCCAGCTGGCCTTTGGCTTGGCTAAATGCTCGCTGCAGTCCTTCTCCCAGCAGGGGCTGGGTGTTCCCTGGGGGTTTGATTGGGTTTGGGAATCACTGAGGTGTCCTGGAACCTGGAATGAGGGGATCCCCTGGGACCAGGGGTCCTTCCCTGCGCTGTGTCCCTCGTCTGTGCAGCCGCTCTGGGGTCACACAGGATCATGTTGGATTCACAGCTGGAAGCTGGAGATTAATCTGAGTATCTGACTTATTTTGGGGCAGGGAGGTTCTTGGGCTGTGATAAAGCTCAGCATTTAATTAACTCATTATAAAAAGACCTGATTTGCCCCAGCACATGGCAGAGCTCAACCAGGGCAAGAACCGCCCTTTCCTTGTCTGTCGGTCATAGGAATTTGTTTCTTGGGCTCATTCTGAGTGTCACTTCACCCTGTTAACTCAGCAGATACTTTCTAAATAGCTTTTGTGTGCCAATTATTGTGGGTTTTTATCCAGAATTGCCTGGAGCCTTTCCCCTGCTTGGCCAGGCAAGGGCTCTGCAAGAGACAAATGTTCTGAAGATGCTGCAGCTTGTACCTAATGAGCCTTGTCTCTGCCTGGCACAGGATGGGCTGTTAATTAAAGATGAGAAGACCAAACATTACACAAATCCAAAAATAACTTCATTGATCAGTGGTGATTTATTCTTGTGCTTTAAAGGTAGGGAGAAAGAAAGAAAACAAAGAGTATATCAGAAATACCTCCAAGGGCAGGTTGGATGGGGCTTGGAGCAGCCTGGGCTGGTGGGACGTGTCCCTGCCCATGCAGGGGGTTGGAACTGGATGATCTTTAAAGTCCCTTCCAAACCAAACCCAATTCTGGGATTCTATGATCAAAAATTATAAATAGTTGTAGTTTCTAGAGTCAGCTGTTATTTATGGGCTGGGGGGTGACCTCTGTGTTGGCTCCAGGATCTTGCTGCCTGGAAATCTGATGAAGTGACCTTAAGGCTAGCACTGAGCTGCTGCTGATCTGCATCTCTTTTGGATCCTGGAGTCAGGGAGGGAGCAACATTCCCTCTTTTTATTTCTGCTGGTTGGGAAATGTGTGTGTGTGTGCACACATGCAGTGCAGATTTTGCAGAGTACCCTCCACCATCTGGCATAGAATGAACATAATATATGTAAACCCTGTGGAAATACGTCAATAAATAAAAGACCTAAGTCCTGGGCTGACTCCAGCTGTGCCTCTGAAGCTGGGCAGGCTGGACAGCCTCACGGTGACTTCTCCACTGCTTCCCACCTCACTCCCCCAGGCTGTTTTCCTTGTTGTTTTCTGGGATGAGCCCAACAAAGGCAGTGAAAGGAAGGATAAGGAACGTGTCCTGTGATCATGCGGCAGAGCTGTTTGTGATGCAGAGAGCACACAGTTGTGTGTGTAGGAGGTGTTCAGATGCATTAAGAACTATTTGTGGGCTCTTTAAGGGCAGAATGACTGGGGAGTAATTCAAGCTTCTGGCTGAAGAAGTGTATCTTGATTCAAAGCCTTCTGTGAGGAGAAATGAGGACTGACAGCCTCCTCCAGCAGCTCTTGGGCATGAATTGCAGGACCCAGAAGTACTGTTCAGGCTCAGGGGTTCACCTTCACCTGATCTGGAGCAGGTGAGAGCCCAGCCTGATGGTGTGGAGCAGCAAGATCTAGTCTTGCTGGCTGTACTGGCTGTAGTACCTGCTGAGGGGGCAGAGCACTTGTGAAGGGAGCCTGAGATCTCCCAAGAGGAGCTGGAGGATGATGAGAGGTTTTGGTGAAAGGGCTGGGATGCTGAGTTCACTCAAGGGCTGTGTCAACGTGGAGGAAGGTTCAGGAGAGCTGGGCTCTCCCAGCCTGTCAGCTGGATGGAAGGGCTGGGGACAGCCAAGGGAGATGTTCCCAGGGAGGTCACCATGCACTGCAGGGACTCACTGTCCCAGTGTTCTCACTTCAGTCTTTGGGTGCTTTTGTACCCTTTTGTGTAAAGAAAGGACACCTTGTAAATGTGCCTCCTGCAGGCCTGGGGTTTAGGGTTTGTCTCCTTTCCTTGCTTGATGAGACAGCTTCCAAGCACAGACTGAGTTGTGAGAAAAGCCTGGGACTGTCACTGCTTCCAGCTACTTCCTGTGCTTGCCCAGGTTCTCCCCACTCTTCCCAGGCCATCCTGGTTGCTCCTCTGCCTCCCAAAATAGCTCTGTTGGTTTATGTTCATTGTGGGGTGGGGGAAGGCCAAGTCACCACCTGTCCCCAGCTCTGCTGTGCGTTCAGATCATAGAACCACAGCATCATTTAGATAGGAAAAGACATTTAAGATCTTGAGTCCAACCTTGTCCACACCCCCTGGACTCTTCCTGGCACAGGCCACTCAGGACTCACACCCAGTAACTGGCCCAGGCAGGGCTCTGAATGGTCCTTTTTTGGCCAGGTTTGGCTTTGTTGGAGGATGTAGTCCCTGTGCTCTGCTAACTGTGCTCATATAGTCAAGGGCCAAATATTTATTGCCCTAAATAAATAAATGGAGCAGTTGAACTGCTCTGCTGGCTGATAGGGGCCACACCAGGCTGGCTGGAGTTGTTCTTGGAGATGGGAATGAACTGGTGACTGTCAGTGGGATGAGAGTGAGAGGGGAAAGCAGATGGTGGTGCCCAGAGGCCTGGCTGATGGTGTCAGAACAGCACCCAGAGGAGCTGCCTGTGCAGCAGAGGTGTCTCCTGCAGGTGCAGCCTGCCTTGTTGGCACCAGGGTTTTACATTCTCACTGGTGACAATGTGGGAGTTGAAACGTCCCTGTGGTCTTCAGCCTGGCCAGGTGACAGCAGTGAAAGCTGCAGGCAACCTCTTCCTCACCAGTTAATTCCTTGTGAAAGCTGCTAATGGGCATCTTCTGGCTAGAATTTTAATCCTAAAGTAGTAACTTGCCCTTCTTATTCAGTGACTGCAGTGCTGGAGGGAAAGGGGGGTTGTTTGATTGTGAGGGAACTTCAGTCTTGCTTGGACACTGCAACTCCCCTCAGTGCTGCTGAAGTGGGACCTTTGAAGAGTGCTCCTGTTGCTGCTGATACTTTTATACTGAAATACCTTGAACTGTGTCTTCTAGCAAAAGGAGCAGCATGTCTGCAAAGACAAATCTTCCATCGACGGAGCCTCTGGGACAGCGTTCCTGCCAGCAGCATTCCTGCTGTCAGGAGGTACAGCACTCAGACAGCAGAGAGCAAGGAGGAGGAGCCCCTGCACACCATCATCAGTGACACAGAGAACGTGAAAGGTGGGCATCAGCAGCATCTTGTAGGAGCTCCCTTGGGGTGCAGGCAGAGCCAGGACAAGGTCTGGGTGCAGCTGTGCCCTGACTGTGAGGGTGAGCCCTCTGCAGTGTGTTTCAGCCTCTGGAGGAGTAAGATATGGTGACCATTGTGCTGGTACTCCAGGCTTTGATTACCCTGAGGTTTGAGGGGCAGGAGATGAGGGGCAGGGACCAAGGCCCTGCTGGGCAAAGGGTGCTGCCTCATGGGGCTGTGTGAGCAGCACCCTTATTGTCATGCTGTGGGAGCCCACAGCTCCTGTGTCCCATCCTGCTTCAGGCTTTCTTTCCTGGGAACCTGAGGCACATGGTGAGACCGCAGTTTTGCCTGGAGAAGTGCCTGACAGTTGTGTTTGTGGCTTTATTCTAGGTGCAGCCTCTAAGCATGAGTTTCAGGCTGAAACAAAGAAACTGCTGGACATCGTTGCCCGTTCCTTGTACTCAGAGAAGGAGGTGAGGCATCCACTCCTTGCTGGTGGTTTTCTGTTGGCCAAGCCCTGACACCCAAAACAGTTGAGTTGGCAGGATGCCTCCTACTTCCCAACAAGTCCTGTGATGTTCACATGCCATGCTTTCTTGAACACCATTTTCTTGAGACACCTGGAGAATGTGCCTTCAAAACAGCTCGTAAGTGTGGCCGGGTGACTGTGTGAGCCTCAGACCTCCACCCTTCAGTACTGAACCACAGCATCCCAGACTGCTTTGGGTTGGAAGGGACCTCAAAGATCATCCAGTTCCAACCCCCCTGCACGGGCAGGGACACCTCCCACCAGATCAGGTTGCTCCAAGCCCCATCCAATCTGCCCTTGGATGTCTTCTTGATATATCCAGGTTTTTTGTCTCCCTACCTTTAAAGCACAGTAAGAAATCACCAGCGATCGATTCAGAAGTAGTTCAGACCAGCTGTCCTCTCAGCAGATCATGAGGAAACAGTTATTTTTCTAGCGAGCTGGGGATTAGTTTGTGAGTTGACAGTGGCAGGGTAGACAAGGCCAGGCTGCTGGGTCAGGTTGTGTCTCATCCCCAGGTGTTTATCCGGGAGCTGATCTCCAACGGCAGCGACGCGCTGGAGAAGCTGCGCCACCGGCTGATGGCAGAAGGGAAGGCCCTGCCAGAGCTGGAGATCCATCTGCAGACAGACAGCAGGAAGGGGACCATCACGATCCAGGTACCTCCCTTTGGTGACAGGAAAGTGTTGTTCCCTGCTGCTCTCATCACTAGTCCTTGTCCCTTGGAGGATCCGTGGGAGCTGAGGGGCAGCGTGGATTCCCAAGCCAGCTTGTAGAAATGTTCTGTCCTCAGCTGGACTCTGGTTCATGAGGCTGTAACCTCAGGATTTTATGAGAAACCACCAATCTGCTCTCCACTTGTCCCCATAGGAAAATTTGCTGCTCCTTCCTTCCCCATCAGGAACTACCAGTAGCTTTTCTCCCAGTACCTTGTCTGGTGCACTTGCCACATTGTGTGTGCATTTCTCACTGGTGGAAAAGCTGGGAGGCTGGTTTCATTCTGACCACTGGGGAGGATTTCCCTCACCTCCCTAAATCTGAGGTGTTAGATGGTGGCTCACAGACCTTCCCTGTCACCTCAGTCACTGGGAGATGCTGGGGTGTTGAGAAGAACCTCGCATTGCTGATGATCTCCTCCTGCTCCAGGACAGGCCAAGTGCAGCTCATGCTGGGGCTCTGCCCTAGTGTACAGGTGGGTCTACAGGTTGTGGCAGTTCCATTGCACTTCTGTGTCCTTCCTGCAGCCCTGCTTTGGACTGTTCCCTGCTGGTGAGGAGAGAGGATCAGTGTAAGCTTACTCAGCTGTGGGCCTCAGCAAGGTGAGGGAAGATGGAGCTGGTCCTTCTCTCTGGACTTTTGATTGCTCTTATTCTTGGCTGTTATCCAGGATGAAAGGCTGAGACTCAGTTTTGGTGTTTTCTTGGCAAAATTCTTAAGCCAAGAAGACAAACTAGTAACTTTCCTGGTGGACCAGTGTGTGAGAGGGCTGACCATAGCAGGTGCAGGGTAGATGTGGCACAAAGGGCACAGTCTGACCTTCACGTGGGACAAAAAGCAGTGACTGTCAGAGGCTGCTTAGTTATTTTACATTTCTGTTTCTGTGCAGAACAAGCAGCTGTGGTTGCCATGGGAAAGTCAGTGCTCATCAGTGGGCAAGACAATCATCAACCCAAAGACTCTCAGCCTGTAATGCAGAGCCTTTGCTATTCCTGTCTCACCTGACTGTTGCATTTTTCCCACTGCTGTGTAACAGATTCTTTGCTGAGCTCTGGTGTGGCCCCAGGCAGGGTGTCATTCCTGCCCTGCTTTCCCTTTTCATAGAATCATGGAATGGTTTGGGTGGGAAGGGACCTTATGGATAATCTAGATCCAGCCCCCTGCATGGGCAGGGACACCTCCCAGCAGCCCAGGTTGCTCCAAGCCCCATCCAACCTGCCCTTCAACACTGCCAGGGATGGGGCAGCCACAGCTTCCCTGGGCAACCTGGGCCAGGGTCTCACCACCCTCACACTCAAGAATTTTCCTCCTACTGTCTTACCTAAATCTCCCCTCTTTCAGTTCAATCCAATCCCCTTTGTCCTCTTACTACAAGCCCTTGTCCAAAGTCCATTTTTACAAGTTTGGAGACCACAGTGAACAAGTAGCCCCTGACTCCATCAAGACATTCTTACCACTCATGCCCTGTCACTCTGGCAGCTTCCCCCCTTCTCTGGCAGTTGGGTTGAGAGACCTGCTTGCCCCTCTTGCAAACAGGGTGTGTTTGAGGTCATACCCAATGAGATGTGTTGGGGATTGGTCTTTTTATATCCCCTACCTGCCTGCCTGGGCTTCTCTAATGGGACTAAATGAGTCTTAACTAGGAGCTTTGAGCAGCAGCAGCACTGCTCTGTGAGCAGGGAGAGGGGACTGCTCTGCTCCAATCTCTTTTAATAGGTTTGACTTCTCAGTAGTGCCTAAAGCTCCTTACCTCCAGTGGAGGGTTTATTTATAACCTCTGGAAGGAACACACTGCAGTTTTCTTGGAACAAGCCTCATGCAGAACATTTCCCTGCCTTTCAGGAACGAAGAGGTGCCAGAAAACCTGCCTGCAACGATTGAGGCAGAGATGGACCTGCCCCATGGTCACTGTTTTGTGTTCTGTACCCACTAGGAGCTACTGAAACAGAAGCAGCAGGTCCCTTGTATGTGATCTGTAGCAGTGGTCACCTCAGGTTTTTCTAGAAAGGTTCTGTTGCCTCCCTCTGACCCCTGGGTCCTTTTCCTCAGCTCTTCCTGCTGCTCTAAGCCCTTGACTCTGCTGGATCTCTCCCCTTCCAAGCTCTGTTGCACCTCTTTGTGTCTCACCAGTCTGTCATGTGTGATGGCCTCTGTTGCAGGCATGTGCCTGGGGAGGGTGATCAGGCTCTAGTGAAGGGCAGTGTCCATCTCTCTTAAGTGGCTGCAGTTCTGACTTCTCTGCCAGGACTGAACTTCAGTTGTGAGCATAGCAAGGCTTGGAATTCCAATACCACATCCTGATTCAGGGATATCCTGCCTAAGCATTGCCAAGTGTTGGATTTACTAAGAGGGAAGGTTCCCTGCCTACCCCACTGGATGACACCACCTAGCCAATTGCACCATTTCCTGCACCCCTTGGGAAACCACCTCCTTCTGCTTCTAGGACAGCTCATCTGCAGAGCTCTGCACTCCTGCCTGCCAAGGCTTCCCAGGCCTGCTTTTGGACCCTGTGAGGTGGGAATACAGACCCCAAAGCCCTGTGAGCACAGAGCTGTCTTTCAACACCCACCCAAAGCTCCCTGGGGCCCCTGTGGTGCAGTAGTTGGTGTTGCTGCTCCTGGTGGTGACCCTCTCTGTGGGTGAGCTGGAGCTGTGCATGTTGCTGCTGCTTAATTCAGGGCTAGGACAGTGCTAGCAGCTCGGAGGAGATGGTTTGAAATGTTTACAGAGCTAATAGCTGCTGCTGCTGCTGGGGGAGGGAGCATGACTGCTGGGTTAACAGGGGTAAGCAGCATAATTGCTGCCAGAGCTTGTGCTGCTCAGTTCTCTTTGTTGGCCTTTCTTCTGGCTGTTGCAGTCATCCAAAATCACTGCCTGTGAAGCCACAAAATAACAAGTTTGCTGTGTTTGGGAGGAGTTAAAATGACTGCAAACACCACTCCTCCCTGCATCAGCTCCCTGTGTCACTGAGCAGCTCTTTCCTGGCTGATGAGTTACAGTCTGCAAGGAGGACTGGGCTATCCTGAGGCTTCAGTTGAGATGTTTGGGGTTTATAGCTCAGTGCAGGTGCACCCACATGTCCAACAAAGCTTGATGCAGGTGGAAGCCCCCCCTGTGCTGCCAGACAGCAGCAGAGAGAGGGCTACATCCTTAGCTGAGTGCAGCACTGCAGCTTCTGCCTGTCACTGGAGCTTGAAGGAGCAGGGGAGCAGGAGATGGACAATCAGGCAAGGAGGGGAAACACTGGCTGTGCTTGGACAAGCCTCGGGTGGAATTGAGCTCAGAGAAATGTGCCACTGATGGTAGGGGTGGGTTAGAGCTTCCAGTTGTTGCAGCATCTTGAAAAAACAAGCCAGGGCACCAGGAATATAAACATATCTGCAATAACCTGTGGCCCAGGGAAGGAAGTGCAGAGTCTTTTCTTCCTCTTTCTGCCAGAATAAGAGCATTGAACATTTAAAAATGGGAAATTCAAAGGAGTTAAAAGTAAGTGCCTTCTGAGCAGTGGATGTTTAGAAGTGGATGGGTGGATGCTGAGGCTGTAGCTGGAAATAATGTTAACACAGGGCATTGGAAAGGGAAGGGAAAGGAAATGGAAATGTCAGGCTCCCTGCTTTGGACAGCTTCCCTGTACAAGGCCAAGATTTCCTTGTGTCTGCAGCACTTGTGTCCTGCCTTTCCTTCTGGTGGCTGCTGCTGCAGATGCTATTTTGGTTCTAAACTAGAAGCTGCACCAGTGCAGCCATCCTGGTCTTTTTAAAACTGCTTAAGCAAAGGGATTACACTCAGTCAGACATGATGGGATTTTTATTACCTTCTTGGTTGGTGAAAGCAGCATGTCCTTATTTTATGACATAGTCAGGTGTTCTTCTCATGCCCCCGTGGAGGTTTTGCACTGAAATAAGTGTTTCAAGTGTTTGTTTTGCAACAAAGGACAAGGAAAGGCCCTGTAGCTGAGACATGTACCTCTGGCTTCAGGCATCCCTCTGATGCAGCCCTGGCAAAGGCAGCAGTTCATGGTTAGTTAACAAATTGTTTGGTGTAACAAAGCTCTGCAATACCTGACATTGGACTCAGGTCATGAGCAAAGACATGACATTACCTGGGTTCTTGTTTACCAGCTAAACTGAGCAATTTGTTGACTTCAACCTAGATTCCTTGCTGGAATTGTGTGCAGTTTGTTGCTGCTTTACCAAAAAGTATATTAAGAATAAAAGAACTGTGATTTGACTGATTTGATGAGACGGATAGTGGGGCTCGAAGTGTTCACTTACCCCTCTGTCAAGGAAGACAGAGGTCCTCAGGGCTGTGGAGCAAACCCAGGGTTTCCTGGTGGGAGCCCTGATGTGCTCTGTGCCCAGCAGCCACCACAGGGAACATTCCCTGGTGACCAATATCCAGCACCCACACCACAAAGATTAGAACAAAGTGCAGAGAAAGCACCAAGGTCCCCTGCAGTTCCACAGCAGACTTTGTATCCAAGAGGGCTCCACACACACACAAAAAGGTGCTAAAATCCATGTTTGACCCTCTGCCTCTGCAGGGGCACTGTTACTTCGTTGAGAAGTTCAACAAGCATGGCCATGGAGCTGGTTGTAGTCCCTCAGAAGATGGGCTGCAGCCTGTTGTGCTGCCTTGCAGAGGGGATGGTTCAGGGGGAGGCTCTTGGCACCCTAAAAACTCCCAGAGGGGAAATTCAACCAAGTGAGTAAGATGGTTGTTCTGCTGAGTAACAGCAGGGCTGCTGTAATTAACCTCCAGCTAATGAGGTGTCAGTGCACTGAACTCTCTTCTATAGTGTACAGTGGCTGGTTTCTCCAAGCCTTTGGCACTCTGAACATGTCCCTCATGTCCTGTAGTTTGTGAAGCCCCATCTACAGTTTCCTTTGTGCTTTTACAAATCACTCTGCTGTAGCTGTTTGCAGCCTGATCAGACTTTTCTTGCAGACTGAAAAGAGGGCTTGAAACCATCTGCAATGGGGAGTAAAGTAGATGGTGGAGCAACAGCAGTCCTTGCAGTTATGCTGTCTGATGGTGGGTGCAGAAGGTGTTTGCAGAGGTTGTGTGGTGGAATGATGGTTCCTGGTGAGGAAACTGGAGCCCCAGCAGCAGGGAGGGCTGTGGGAAGGGCTGTGGAAGTCCCTCCAGCTTCTGCCTGGGATTTCAGGGAGTTAGTTGCACCAGCCCAGCCCGAGGTGGGCTGGTGGTGGGCAGGGTCACCAGCTTCCCACCACTGCAGCAGGCTACTGCAGAAGCCAAGGACCCATCTGGCCACTGCTGCTTCATTCCCAGTTCCTGGGAGCAGCACCATCTGATGCAGGGAGCCAGGAAGGGCAGCCACCCTGCCAGAGCCCTCTGAGTCTTGATGGTTTATCCTAATCCATCCAGGTGTTTTCCTGCAGTAGGAAACATCTGCCCTGCCAGGATCTTCAGCCAGCCACCTCCAAGGCTGCTTCCTGCCTCTCCAGGTGCTGCCAGGGGAGCAGAGACCTTTGAGCCCCACTCTCTTGTTCCAGCCCCAGTTCCTCCTCATCAAACGAGGCTCCAGGAGTTGTCATTAAGCATTTTGCAATAAGTTTGGCAGAGAGTTTGGAATTCAATAGCCAAATAAATTCATGGGATAGGGATATGTTTTTTTTTAACATACTGGAATTTGGGAATGACATGCTGTGCTATAAATAGGAGGGGATCAGAGGAATTAAGAGTTCTGTTCAGGGTCTGGCATGAACAAAACCTGAACCAGATGCTGAAAACTTTTCTTTCTGGCTTTTTCTTCCCTGGGGGAAGGGACCATGTCAGATTCCTGAGATTTTGCCATACCCTGTTTGTTTTTCCTGGCTTTTCATCTCCCACTGTTGATATCTTAGCAGGCATCATCCCTCTTCTCATCCAAGAGGGACAATATTCCACCAAGGGGAAGGTGTTGCTGTGCTGTGACTTGTGGGGAGGCACAAAAATGTCTTGCCCACATGACACCTCACTCAGTCACCTCCCAAGCTGCCCACAGTTTGATCCTTCAGTGGATTTAAACACCAGCTTAAAAAATATGTACCAACATGAACTCAATTTCCTAGCACAAAAGACTTCCAGATGCCCCACCTGAGTGGTGGAGATGTGCTGTGCCAGAAGTCACTCTGGCATCCCAGCTCCAAGCTATCTAGCAGCAGCCACTTCCTCTCTGGCTCTTTTTGCTGAATCCCACCTCTGGATTAGGAGCCCTGGGATGTGCAGCCCAGCTCTGGGTGTGCAGCCCAGCTCTGGATGTGTAGGATGCTGTCACCTGGGAGAGCTCTGCTCACAGCTACTTGAGTAGAGCTGAACTCCTCACACCAACAAGAATCATCTCTTACTTGGCTGATTGTCATGCTGCTGCCATCTCATGGAGTGGCTCAGAGAACCTGTAAGAGTCTTCTTGGAATGTTTCTGGCAGGTGGAGAAGCTGCTGGGATTTGGGAAGGGGGAATGGCACTTGGTCTTCAGATGTGGCACCCCAGAGGGCATCAGGCTTCACTTTGCTTCTGCAGGAGATGCATGTGGAGCAAGTCTGGAAATACATTGGACAAGAAAGTGGGAAAGATTTGGTGTCCTGTGTGAGAGAGTGTCTGTTTCAGGCTGGGATTTGCTGTTGTCTGTGTTGCCTTGGGGCTGTGCAGGTCTCTTGTGGCAGCTGGGGATGCCCCTTGGAGCTTTGAGCCCTCTGTCCTGACCATGTCCTGGTGGAGCCAGAGCAGGGTGCCTGCTGTTGTGTGCACTGCCCAGCTGGCTGGGAGAGAGTGGAAGTCAGAGGCAGAAGTTGCTGGGGTGCTGGTTGCCAAAGCAGTGCTTCTTCACTGATGTTTCAACTAGAATTGTTGTTTCCTCTCAGGACACAGGTATTGGGATGACCCAGGAGGAGCTGGTTTCTAACCTGGGCACCATTGCTCGCTCAGGCTCAAAGGTAAGCTGGGATGTGCTGCCCCTTCTCCTCCCCCCTTAGAAAAGTCTTCTTCAATTACAGTCACTTTTGTTCTCCCAGTGATTTCTCATTCTGTTTTGTCCCTTGGCCCCCAGCCCAGCTGTGAAATTACACCCCACTTGGAAGGTGATACCTTCCCATGGAGTCTTCTGTAGCTCTTAATGGTCTCTGCTGTGAGCTGAGGGAGGCCCGTGGTGCCCAGGCAGCTCTCATGGGCCCTGTGTGCAGTGCTGCTGCACCTGCCTGTCCCCCTGCCACAGCCAGTGCCCTCCTTCCCAAGCCATGGTTGTGGAGGGACATTCACCCTGTGTCCAGCAGGGCAGAAGCTGTGTCCTCATGTTGGCAAGTTGTTATATATATCATAGAATCCCAGACTGGTTTGGGTTGGAAGGGACTGTAAAGATCATCTAGATCCAACCCCTGCATGGGCAGGGACACCTCCCACCAGCCCAGGCTGCTCCAAGCCCCATCCAACCTGCCCTTCAACACTGCCAGGGATGGGGCAGCCACAGCTTCCCTGGGCAACCTGGGCCAGGCTCTCACCATCCTCACAGCAAAGAATTTCCTCCTCATGTCCAACCTCAATCTCCCCTCTGCCAGTTTTCATCCCTTCCCCCTTGTCCTCTCCCTCCCTGCCCTTGTCCCAAGCCCCTCCCCAGCTTTCCTGGAGCCCCTTCAGGCACTGGAAGGTGCTCTAAGGTCTCCCTGGAGCCTTCTCTTCTCTAGGCTGAACACCCCAACTCTCTCAGCCTGTCCCCAGAGCAGAGCTGCTCCAGCCCTCCCATCATCTCCATGGCCTCCTCTGGACTCTCTTCAGGAGCTCCATGTCCTTCTTGTGTTGGGGACCCCAGAACTGGACACAATTCTCAGGTGGCATCTTACAAGAGCAGGAGCAGAGTAGAAACACAGGGACATATATATATGCTCCTGTATTTTTTTTCATCTCTGGAGTCACTCTTTTAAGCTTTCATGCTCCTGATTGCCTGAGCCCTCAGTTATATTCCTGCTAGAGGCAGAGAGTGTTGTCCTAAATAATATTCCCCTCTTCCAGAGGTGCAGTCCCTGTGGGAGAAGCCCTTTCCTTCAGGCACCCTTCTCAGAGCACTGACACACCTGGTGTAGGGCTGGATCAGTGCCTGGAGAAGCCCAGCTGGAGGATGGGTTGCAGCCTCCCAGTGGAACCTGAAGTCACTGCACACTGGTTGATGCCTCTTTTGTTCCTCCAGGCTTTTCTAGATGCTCTGCAGAGCCAAGCTGAAGCCAGTAGTAAAATCATCGGCCAGTTTGGAGTGGGATTCTACTCAGCCTTCATGGTGGCTGACAAAGTGGAGGTGTTTTCCCAGTCTGCAGAGCCAGGGAGCCCTGGCTACCACTGGTCATCTGATGGGTAAGGCTGCAGGATGGGATGGAAACCCTGGGGGCCTGTGTCTGGGCCAGGCATGGAAGGGAAGCTGTGCAAAGCAAGACAGGGCTTGTGTGGTCCTTCATAACTGGGCCTACTGGTTTAGATCCTGTGGTTTTCACCCCAGCACATTTGGCCTCACTTTTGTTACCACGTCTAATCCCAGCAGGATCTAAACCAGTAGGCCCAGTTATGAAGGACCACACAAGCCCTGTCTTGCTTTGGAGTTTGTTTCCCTTTCAGCAGAGGCTGCTGGTGTCTTTGCAGCGTGTCCTGGTTCTGGAGTCTCTGTAGGGAAGACAGACACGTGTTGGGGGGGCTTCTCAGAGGCACAGAGACCATAGAGGTCTTCAAGATTTTTTACCTTTTCCTCTAGGTGCCAGAGTGTTGTGTGTGCTCTTAGTTTAATCAAATATTTGTATGTCCCACCACGGATGTGTCTGAGGCACAGGCTGACACGGGGTCTGTTTCTAATCCTAGTTCAGGAATGTTTGAGATTGCAGAAGCATCTGGTGTCAGAACTGGGACCAAGATTATTATCCATCTCAAAGAAGACTGCAAGGAGTTTGCAAATGAAGGCAGAGTCAAGGGTGAGTGGAAGAGGGAAGTGCTGTCACCTGCTGAAGGGCTGGGTGAAGTCTGTAGCTGATGACTGGGAGGTGGATTTTCAGTGGTTTTCCTCTCCTACAGCCCCTTCCACCTGCTGTTACTGAAGAAATCCTGACTGTGTTGTTTTCCCAAATGTGACTCCTCTGTGTCTTGTTTCCATTCCAGAGGTGGTGACAAAGTACAGCAACTTCATCAGCTTCCCACTGTATCTCAATGGGAGAAGAATGAACACTTTGCAGGTGAGCAGTAGGGCTGCAGCCTTGTCACTCCTGGAGAACAACCCTTGTCACCTTCCACTGGGGACAGGAAAAAATAAAGCTGCTGCTCCTCCTGGAAACAGGGGAGGATTGCCCAGGATATCACAGACCCCATACTGTTCAGCTAATTAGAACAAAAGGAGACAATCCAGCAGAAGTCATGCCTGGAACTGCTTGTTTGCATTTGTTGGAGAGAATTCTTGCAGATGAGCAAAGCAGGGGGGTTTGTACAGATACTTTCTGGGTTTTCTCTTCATCAGAATGATTATCTCAATGGTTTATGATACTCACTCTGTTAAAGCCAGGTGAATGTTGATGATGTAGGGATTGCTCACAGCTCTGGTGCTCTGATACCTGCAGCTCTCTCTGTCCTGCAGGATAGGTAGCCAGTGAATGGTTGGTTTTCTCAGTGCCTCAGCTCACAGCCTGATTTTCTTCACAGCTCTTATCTTTTTTTCTCAGCTAATTTTCTTCTTAGCTCTTGATGCTGGCATTTTCTGATCACTGAAAATTACAGCAGCCAGATCCATTTTAGTCAGAAGTTCTCAGCCCAGTTGCAGGAATCACCTAGATGAAATGAATTCTCTTTAAACCAAAAATCTATGAATCATTTTCCCCCAGCATTTCCTTTTCTGGTTGTTTAAAGCTTCCTCACCTAAGAGAGCAGATAGAGAACATGTGTGTGTTTATTTTGTTTCTTGCAGGCACTGAATGCACAGACTTCCCAGACTGCACTTAAATGTTTTATCATCTTCATTTACCTAGGGTTCTGTAATTGGTGTTGTTAGTCACTGATATTTATTTGGATTCCTGCATAATAGTGTTTCTATTCCAAAACCTTCCTACCTGTTTCCTTTACATTCCAAAACCAGAAGCAGCTGTAGGTGGCTGTTTGCTCTTTCTACCTGCCAATCAATAGAACAGACTCCTTGGAGAAGTGTAGCACTAGAGCCAGGGATGAAATGCCCTCAAAAGAGTCCTGTACTTTTTATCTCCTTATCAGAAAGTCTGTTTTCCCTTGGGATACAGCAGCAGCTTTGTCCTCATTATGCTCCCATTTCAGGCTTTTTTCCTTTATCCAGGATTTTGGTTTTGCCTCTTTCTACACAGCAACATCAGTTCACTGCACGTTGAGCCATAGTTTGATCCCTGGTGTGGATTTTCCTAGTTAAGCTCTTGAGTGCTTGTCATGTAGCTGAAAATGTGGAGTTAGAGGTTTTTCCAGCCTAACTCTGGTAACTTGTAGCTACAAGTGTAGAAGCCTCTGGGAAAGCAGCACTTTACCCAACAACAGCTGCTGTAAAGCACCTCAGAACCCAGCTGAGTCTGTAATCCTACCTGTGATCCTGCAAACCCTCCAGGACATTTGTGTGTGCTGGAGATGTTAGGAAGCCACTTGTGAACAAGGTTTTGAGGCAGAAGAAGCTTCAAGGGGGATAGCATGGCAGGGCTCCCAGAGCCCTGAATCTCTTGGACAGGCAGGGAGAGGGTGGGTTGGGTGTTTGTGTTGCCCCCTGTGATGGCTTCTGTCACTCATGAGGGCTGGAGTAGAAAAGAGTGGCAGTGAGTGTTGTGGGCTTCACCCATCTGGAGACAGGAGATTCTGAGCTGAGTCCCCACAAGCAGAACCTCTCTCATCTTTGCTGGGTGCTTGACTGTTGCTGATGTACTGAAAACTTCCATGTGGTGTGAGCAGAGGGTGCAGCAGGTGTGGGGGGTGAGAGCAGCATGGCCATGGGGAAGGGCCTGGTCTGGAGCTCGTGATGATAACTCATGTATGAAATGGTGCTGCTGAAGCACCTCCTGACCCTGCAGCAGGGGAGGGCAAGTGGTCACAGAGGATCTTGTGATCTGTTCCAAAATAAAGCAGCAGAATAATCCAGGAGCTGCTTCACAAGCACCAGGCTCACCTTGTGGGGGGATAATGACTCCAGCAGGGAGGCAGGCCTCGTTGCATCACACCCTCTTGGAATTTTAAGTTTTCTTTTGCTTGCTAGTCAGGCCTTGAGATGCAGGACTAGTACTGCTGGTCAGCTGAGCTGAGGTCACTGTCCAAGATGCTTTTGGCCAGGAGGTGTGAGGCAATGGATGTTACCCAAATCCCTCTTGTTTTGAGCTAAACAAAGCTGCCTCACATATGTTGGTTTCCTCTGTCAGGTCATGGAATACAGCAGCTCAGAGCTGAGACCACTATGAATTTTGTTGTTGAATATCAGGATTAACTGCTGCAAAGCTTCCCTAAGGCCTTCATGTTAAATCTTTCAGCTTTTGGACATTCCAGAGGACATTGTTGGTTGAGAGAGAGAACATGACCTTACAGTGGCTTTCCAGTGCCTGAAGGGGCTCCAGGAAAGCTGGGGAGGAGCTTTGGACAAGGGCAGGGAGGGAGAGGACAAGGGGGAAGGGATGAAAACTGGCAGAGGGGAGATTGAGGTTGGACATGAGGAGGAAATTCTTGGCTGTGAGGGGGGTGAGAGCCTGGCCCAGGTTGCCCAGGGAAGCTGTGGCTGCCCCATCCCTGGCAGTGTTGAAGGGCAGGTTGGATGGGGCTTGGAGCAGCCTGGGCTGGTGGGAGGTGTCCCTGCCCATGCAGGGGTTTGGATCTAGATGATCCATAAGGTCCCTTCCAACCTATGTTGCAGGGCCAGAGTAGCTCTATGAGAGATGATGGAGATGAGGGGCAGTGATTGGTTCAGCTGTGCTCCTGTTCCTGCTCCATCACACCCACTGCCCGGGGGCTGGGCAGAGCTGTCCCTCTGTTGGAGAGACGATCATTCCTTGCTCCAGCACCCTGCAGGGGAAGTGTGACTGTGGCAGAAGAGCTGCCAGGCAGCAGGTCTTGAGAGCTGATGGGAGCTCCTGTTCCTGCTCCCCCCCCCTCCCAGGCACTCTGGATGCTGGACCCCAAGGAGATCAGCGAGTGGCAGCACGAGGAGTTCTACCGCTTCGTCGCGCAGGCCTTCGACAGGCCCCGCTACGTCCTGCACTACAGGGCTGATGCTCCCCTCAACATCCGCAGCATCTTCTACGTGCCTGAGCAGGTAGGTGCCCTTCTGTCCAGGGAACAGGGGGGACATCTGCCCAGGTCCTCTGGAAAGGAGACAACAGGAGAGGAGGGAAAGGAGGCAGCTAAGGCTGCGGAAGCGCAAGGAGGAACGTGACCTCTCGGCGGTGGGCTGGGTGGGGAGGTGGATCAGGAAGACAGCCAAGATTTCAGCTCTCCTTGGGTTCAGCAGTGGTAGAGAAAACCACAGTGTGACCTGGTCAGCTGGTGCAGTTACCCTTCTGCCTCTTGTTCCTGCAGAAACCATCCATGTTTGACATCAGCAGGGAACTGGGCTCCAGCGTTGCCCTCTACAGCCGCAAAGTCCTGATCCAGACCAAGGCTGCAGACATCCTGCCCAAGTGGCTGCGATTCCTCAGAGGTGTGTGCTGCCACCAGGCTGTGGACCATGCCTTCCACAGGGGGTGAGGGCTTCCTGAGCCTGGCACTTGTGTTTGCCACGCCGTGCAAAGGTTGCTCTGTGTTCCAGGTGTGGTGGACAGCGAGGACATACCCCTGAACCTCAGCAGGGAGCTGCTGCAGGAGAGTGCCCTTATCCGGTAAGCACGAGGGAGAGCCTGTGGACTGCTGAGGCTCTTCCAGCTTCTTGCTGGTTGAGGAGGGGACACTGTAGGATAGTTAGAGGGGCTTGGAGGAACCTGGCACGTAAGCTGCAGCATTTCCATCCTTGAGAATTTCTGTGGTCTATCAAGTGGGTTCTCAGCCGTGCTGGGAACACCTCAAGATGCGGGAGCAGTGTCCTGTGTCACACAGTCTGCTGCTGCCTGCTTGCCCTTGTGCCCTAGGCTGCCTTTTGGTACCTCTGGTCTACAGCAGTCACAGTGGATTTGGTGTTCAAAGTGTCTGGTCTGCACCACCAAGTGGTTTGGAAAACAAAAAACCAGCTGAGTGCCAGGCAGCAGGGTTTGCCTCGGTGCTGAGGCCCAGCAAAGCTGCTTGCTGACAGGCCAGTCTCCCCTAGGAACCTCTTAGATCTGGCTTTGGGTTTTCCTTCCTTTTTGTCCTTCAAATCCCCTCTCAAACACCTGCCATTGTTGGAACCTGAGGGAAGTACAAGAGTAGGCTCTTACTGCTTAGCATGGGTGCTGTTATCTTGCCAAGTGTGATGGCTGACTTTGTATGCTGTGGCTGGTGAAATGCCTCTGCCTTCACTATGGTCACCAAATTAACCCTGTCACTTCACAGTGGATTTTCAGGCCTTCAGAAAAGGTTCTTCCAACTGTAACCCTTCCAGAACTGCTTCCTTCCCATGTTTAAGGGTAGCTGTGGGAGGGAGGCCTGTGCACAGTTGGTATGTGCTGCAGCATCACCCAGTCACAAGTCACTGAAGAGCTGAGCTTCAGCAGGATGTTTGTGTCACAGTCCCAGCTCTAAAGCTGCTCCTGACAGAGGCACAAAGATCAGATGTGGAGCCATGAGGGAAAGGAGACAGTGGAGTTTCTTCTTTGTCCCCATGTTTGCAAATGCATCACTAAAACACTGCACAGGGAGAGAGATGTTCACCTCAAATCTCTTGTCTTGGTCTAGCAGCTCTCTTTAAAATGGCTTGTTCCTGCTGCAGGAAGCTCCGAGATGTTTTGCAGAAGAGGTTGATCAAGTTCTTCATTGACCAGAGCAAGAAGGACCCTGAGAAATATGCCAAATTCTTTGAGGAATATGGAGTATTCATGAGAGAGGGGATTGTCACGATAGCAGAGCAGGATGTCAAGGTACCAGGAGTCCTGAAGCTGGTGGCTGAGTGTGTGCTCCTACTGTGACCTGGGATGAGGGGACCTGCTACTTCTCCCTGGATCTTTCAGGCCTGTAACGTGTTCCTGGGTCTAGCAAGACCTACATGTTCCTGGTGCCCCACCTCTCACTCTCACTGGGTGCTGCTTCCCACTTAATTCGAGCCACTGCAGAGTCTCTCTACCCACTCTGTTGTCAGCCCTCCCTGAAGCAGTATGATCTCCAAGAGGCAATAAAGTGGGGCTTTCCCCAACTGTTGTCCTCTGCCTGGATTCCCATTTCCAGGAGACCTTGACCTGTCTGGGTTGCTTTACTGCCTCCTCGTTATCTGGAGCAGGAAAGGAGGAACTCAGAATCCTCTGAGCCTTTTTGCAGGGCTGCAGAGAGGCCTGCATGCTGCAGAGGGATGTCTTGGGGCTGGGAGTGGTCAGGTGGAGCTCACAGGAGCCCATTTCTTCCAGGAGGACATAGCCAAGCTGCTGCGTTACGAGTCATCCGCCCTGCCCGCGGGGCAGCTGACCAGCCTGGCCGACTACGCCTCCCGCATGAAGGCAGGGAGCAGGAACATCTACTACCTGTGTGCACCCACCCGGCACCTGGCAGAGCACTCCCCCTACTTTGAGGCCATGAAGAAGAAGGACATGGAGGTGGGTGAGCAGCGTGCCACGGCCAGGGGAACCCCCTGAGCTTCTGCATCAGTGGTCGGGGCTCCCCGGGATCTCGCAGCCGAGCAGGGTGGTGAGGCCTGTGAAGGACTCAGGGCTGGCTCTCACCTGCCATGAGGCAGCAGGACTTGTTCAGCTGCAGACCTGGTACAGAGTCCTCCAAGGGAGGCTCATTTGGAGCCCTCAGCCATGGACACCATGGGGCTGTACCTGCTAGTTTCCTTTCTGATGATCTCTCTGCTGTTTAGTGCAGAGGTGCCTTGGGAAGGAGGAGCTGCTTTTACATCCCAAAGAATCTGCTGTCATCCCTCTTTTGGCACAGGTCCTGTTCTGCTATGAGCAATTTGATGAGCTGACACTCCTGCACCTTCGGGAGTTTGACAAGAAGAAGCTGATCTCAGTGGAGACAGACATTGTTGTTGATCACTACAAGGAAGAGAAGTTTGAGGAGAGCTGTCCAGGTATCCAGAGCCAACTTGGGTGCTCTGAGGCAACTTTGAAGTTCTTGCAGATCCCTTTTCATCCCCCAAAGTTGAAGTGATCGGCTCATTTAAACAGAGGGAATGTTATATGTGGAGTTTCCAGGGTTTGAGTTGTGACAACACACACAGACCTGGTGCCCTGACAGGCCGGCAGGCGTTAGCAGGACGTGAGCCTGTGTGTACAGCACAACCTGGGATGAGGGATGAGGTGTGTGCTGAGCAGTTCTGCCTCCCCAGTTCCACAAGAGAGCAGCCAAATGGCAGTATGCAGGGGCCTGAGCTCAGGAGTGGAGCTCCCTGGCCATTGGCACACTGTAGATGCACACTCAGATCTGCCCTCTTTCACCTGCCAGCTGCAGAACGTCTGACAGAGAAGGAGGCTGAGGATCTGATGGCCTGGATGAGAAATGCCTTGGGCTCTCGAGTCACTGGTGTTAAGGTGGGTATTGTGTGCCTGGGAAACGGAGCACAGCAGGTCCATGGAGGCAGGCATCCAGGGATAAAAATGGTGCCTGACTTGGGATCTGCTGCCATGGGTTTTTTTCTTCGGAACCTGAGAGAAATCATTCTTCTCCCTGCTTCTTTTCTGTAAATGGGATGAATGCTGGCATTGCCATTTGGGTGCTCAGTGTGGCAGTGGAAGATCTTAATGTGTCATGAGCAAAGCCCTTTTGACCAGTTGCTGCTCAGGTTACCAGAAGAACAGGCTGGTGACCATCTTGCCTGTGGACCAGCTTTCCTGCCAGTTCAGGCACCTCCTGTGGGGTCAGGATGAATCACGTGGGGCTTGATTGGAGGGGATCTGTGCTGAGGAGACCCCAAGTCCTTGAACTCCCCCCCCCCCTCCTCTAACCCATGCTCATTTCCCACCTCAGCACTGATGGGTGTGTTTGCCCCAGGTGACCACACGGCTGGACACCCACCCTGCCATGATCACCGTGCTGGAGATGGGGGCTGCCCGACACTTCCTCCGCATGCAGCAGCTGGCCAAGACCCAGGAGGAGCGTGCCCAGCTCCTGCAGCCCACCCTGGAGATCAACACAGGGTAAGGGGGAGCAATACCAGTGTGATTGAAGCCTGGGGCACCACGGTCTTGCTGGGATGGAGGCTGAGAAGAGGAAGTGTAAGGGTCCCAGTTAGCAGAGCCCTCCCCTTTAGGTGCAGCCTGTGCCCCAGTGAGGCTGCCTGGCACAGCTGACATGAGACACACACACTGTGTCCAGCCCCCTGAGGACCACGGGGTTATAGGGACAGGACAGGAGAGAAGCCCCCAGAACAGCAGCAAGGAAGTTTGGCCTTTTGGTAGAACCTTTTCTGTTGCACCTTGGCTTAGCTGCTCAATTTCTCCTTCTGTCCAGAAAGGCCAGTCTGAATGTTGATCTCTCTCCCTCTTACAGACACGCTCTAATTAAGAAGCTTAACGAGCTGAAGGACAGCCAGCCCGATCTGGCTCAGCTGTTGCTTGACCAGGTGAGAGCCAGGCCTTCTCCAGCAGCACCACCATCCTCCCCAGGACCAGCTCACACACCATGTGTGGCAGGGGGACAGGGTGAAGCCCCTGTAGAAGGCAGGAATCACATCCTTCTGTGGCCCCCACGCTGGGTATTGCTGGTACTTGTGGTCCTACAGGATGGCCCAGAAGCTTGGTCTCTCCATCCAAGTCCTGGAGAGTCACCTTCACTTCCCAGCTCTCACCCAGCTTGCTCGTGCTGCTTCCTCAACATTTTCTTCTCCTTTTTTTCAGATTTATGAGAATGCCATGATAGCAGCAGGACTGAATGAGGATCCCAGACCCATGGTGAGCCGGCTGAATGAGCTCCTCACCAGAATCCTGGAGAAGAACTGAGCCCCAGCAGAATGCAGGATGAACTCTGTGCTGATGCCCCTTTTCTGAAGGGCAGTCACTGTCAGCTATGGCAGCACCTGCTTGCAGGCACTGTGCAGAGAGGGCTTCATGTGGCAGAAGGTCAGGGAGAATGCCAGGGCCTTCCAACCCTCACACGTGGGGAGGAGCCAGTTGGAATGATTAAATCATGTGTCATCAACCTGTCCAAAGTTTAGGGTTCTTAGTGGGAAGAAAATCCAGAGGTTGCTGCTAAAACAACATGCCTGAATTGCTGACACAAGCCTAGAGAGCCTCGTTTCATGCTGTTGCCAGAAATGGCCTTTCCCAAAACAGATGTTGGCAGCAAGATTCCCAGTTAGGTCTGTCAACACACCCCCCCTCCCCATCCACTGAATCCCTGTGCACTGTTGTGCTCCAAAAAAGCACTGACAGAATAAATGAAGAAACCTGCACCTCTGACCAGGCAGGAGGTGCTTGCTGGGATGGAGATAAGTTGCTGCTCTTAGCAGCCCCAGGTGCTGGTGGTGGAGCATGTCAGTACAATCCTGTGGCAGAAAATACCATCTTGCTGCTGGATAATTGAGTTCATCCTGGTCTTGCTGTGGTGAAAGGGAAGTAACTGGGAAACAGTTTCCCACCATGTGGCTTTCTGGAGAGTCTCCAGGGTTTTTGCCTCTTCTGTGGGATAAACTGCATGTCTAGCTGATCTGTATTTATGATAAATAAACTCCTCTTCTTTTCCAGACCTCTCCACTCTTCTCTCTCCCTTTTGGTCTTTGTGCCTTCCAGCTGGTGATTTCTTGGTTCATCAGGTGGGAAGAGGAGAGTGTGAAGGCAGTAGGTGCAGAAGAATCTGCAGCTGTGAACCCTGTTAGCTTTGCCTTTGAAAACAGGGTGTATCCCCTCAAATCCTTTCTGAAGAGTAATGGCTGTTGGAACAGAAGAGCCCTTTGTAGCAGAAGGTGTCTGGTTGACACCATGCAAACTGGTTTGCAGGAATTCTTTCTCCTGCTCAGTGGGGGCTCTGAGGCAGCCATGAAACTTGTTGAGCTTATCTTTAAATTGCCAGTTTAAGATTCTGGAACTGGGTTTGGTTAACTGTTTGGATACTTGACTGGGCAGGACAATCTCCAGCTCTTGAAGCTACAGGAAGCCAGGCTGTGCAAAGAGGAATGAAGGGGGTCTGTGCAGGGGGTATAATTTTAGAAATTGTATTAACCATCTACAATTTTATTGTTATTCAGATGCAGAAGAGGAACTGAGAGGTGACAGTGTAGGGGATGTTGAGAAGAGCAAGGAGCCACCTTTGACACCCCTAGGGTTGCTGTGTAGCTCAGCTAGAGGCCACAGGTCTTGGTCCAGCTCCTGGTAAGACACAGGTGGCATCTTCTGATTATTCTGGGATTCCTTGACTGTGCAATCATGAAATAGCTTCAAATTATCCATGCTCAAGATTAGAAGACTAAGTTGTCCCAGGTAAACATGTGTAAGGTCTTTCTCCTGGAAGTAGATAACATCTGTGGAGTTCAGCTGTACAGGTTGGAGCCTGGGCAGCTTTCCTGTCTTCCAAGTAGATGTAAGGTCCTTTGCCATCAACATTGACTTCAATACACTGAAAAAAATACCAGATGCTAGACAGGGATGTCCAGAGCCCTGTGGGACACTTGAAAGGAGCATTGCAGTGCAGGGTGTCATGAGCACAGATGAAGAAATGAAAACTTGTGGTGGTTTTCTCCTGCCAACACTCCAGCAGGTGAGTGCAGGAGCTGCTCACCTGCTGCTCACTGAGAATGTGCCTGCAAACAGCATCTGCTGATCTAAAAGCCTTGAACTGGGTGCTAGTTTATAAAATCTGATGCAGGAGAAGAGGAGAGTGTTGGCTGTGAGACAGTCATGAACTGTCTGACATGTCTTTAACCTCTCCAGCCCTGGGAATCCTCCAGGAATCCCAGCAGCCCTCAAGGTGCTGATTTAGTTTTTTTTTGCCATGAGGGATTTGTGATTAGAAGATCACATAGGATTTGTGTTCTGGAGTGCAAACCTACCCCTTCTCACTGTGCCCATCAAGCAGGGTGAGAGGTGAGGATTGTCCCAGGAGCAAGGAGCAGCAGGATCAGGAGGGTGCTTGGTCCCACATCCTGCTGCTTTGATGCTCTTTGTAAGGTTCTCCAGCAGCTTCTCCAGGTCCTCCCCTCTGGGATCATCTTTCCCTTTTCTTTGCAAAGACCTGCAAAGAGGGCTGGTGTATGAAGATTTCATGCCTGGCTAACTGATCAGATCCTAGTGGAAAAGGGAGATGTCCAGCATGGTGTTGATGAGCACAAACTGAAGTGCTGACAGGAATGCAGGTGGGTTGCTCAAAATCATAGAATCCCAGACTGGTTTGGGTGGGAAGAGACCTTCAAGATCATCCAACTCCAATCCCCTGCATGGGCAGGGACACCTCCCACCAGCCCAGGTTGCTCCAAGCCCCATCCAACCTGCCCTTCAACACTGCCAGGGATGGGGCAGCCACAGCTTCCCTGGGCAACCTGGGCCAGGGTCTCACCACCCTCACAGCCAAGAATTTCCTCCTAATATCTAACCTACATCTCCCCTCTTACAGTTTTAATCCATCCCCCTTGTCCCATCACTCTCTGCCCTTGTCCAAAGCTCCTCCCCAGCTTTCCTGGAGCCCTTTCAGGCACTGGAAAGCCACTGTAAGGTCATGTTCTCTCTCTCAACCAACAATGTCACTCTCTGCCCTTGTCCAAGGTCCCTCCCCAGCTTTCCTGGAGCTCCTTGAGGCACTGGAAGGCTGGAAGCTGGTCTGTAGGTGACTCTGTGTCTGAAAAGGCTTCTACATGGAATGCAAGGGAGGCTCTTTGGTGAGGAGCAGTGTCAGGGATGAGTTGTTTCAAACCTGGTGACCAAAGGGAGGCACAGGAAGTGAGCAGGCCTGTTTTTTCACTTTCCTGCACAACCTCCAAACATGCTGTGCAAGCAGAGAAGGTTTGTGTGGATCTTGCATCAGAGTTTCAGTGGTGTCTGCAGTGGTGAAGCTGCAGTTGTGTTCCTCCAGCTCCTGTCCTCTCCACTAAATACTAAATTCCTCATCCTCAAATACCTTGTATCACAAACCAGTTTCCATCTGGCTGGAGCTCTTCCTGCAGCCTGTAGTGCCCCTGATTTTTCTAGCATGTTGAGATGAATCAAGGCTTCCTGGAGTGTGCAAGGTGTGGGAATGGGGCTGTGAAGCACCCAGCATGGGCTAGTTGTGTCCTTCTCCATTTGCTCTGCCAGATTTCCCCATGGGTTGGAAGAATCCTGGAAGAATCTCATGAAGCTTGTTTAGTTTTCTGGCTGCAGGCAATGCTGAGCCCTGCTTTGTGCAGAGAATTACTTCTCAGGTTTGATTTTTCCTGGGTCCTTACTAACTGCTGCCTGTCACTTTTTCTTGGGTTTGGGGTTTTTTTGTGTTGTTCATATTTCTACAAGTTAAGCTGTGTGTCCTGCCAGGCTGCTGGTGACAGAGTGGCCTTCCCTCCTGCCCAGGCTCATCAGCTGGGGAGTCAAACCTCTGTCCTCGGGGGCAGCAGATGGAAAATATTTAGAGGCAGTGAAATCCAGTTTGAAAAGGACATTCCTGAGACCTTGTGCTTTTCAACTTGGACAGGAGCCTTCTCATGTCTGGCTCAGGACCTTGAAACCGGCCCGGCCCATAAAGTAGTTCACTGGGCCAGACTGGGAACAGAGTTTTCTCCTGTCCAGACTTCCTGCTGAGACTATTGAGAGTGTCTTGGGAAGGCTCCAGCTCTATGATTTATGGACAAACCACAGGCCAGGAATCTGCAATCTAAGCTCCTGGAGCAGCAACTGTTTAAAACATTATGGGGAGAAATGGCCACTGTTTCCAAAAGGAGAGAACTTGGGAGCCATGAATAATGTTTAGCACTTCTGTAGTGCCTCAGAATTGTTCATTAATCCTCCCACTGTCCTTGTGAAGTGAGTCAGAATTATTCTTACTGTACAAATAAGGTCTGCATGGAGCTTAAATGAAATTCCCTAAGAAACACAGTGAATCTGAGTTAGGGACACAGCCCAGGACTCATAATCCCAGCACAAAGTGAAACAAACCTCCAAGATGTGCAGACAAGGACCTGCTGGGTTTGGATGAGACCATCAACACACTGAACAGCAACTTCAGCAGCATCTCTGCCCAGTACTCTCTTCATTGGGAAATTCTTCCCAGGGCAGTTCTGGGGCTGCCCAAACCCTACCCAGTGACATCATCTGCTTCTCCAGTAACCCCCAGGTTCAAAAATTCCTGGGATTTCAGGAGACCTGGAAGCTTGGCTGTTTACTGGAATTATCCTGTACAAAGTCATTTTCAACTGGTTGTTTCTTCTGTTGCTGGGGAAGAAGAGGGTGACATGCTAAAATCTTCCTTGCCATCTTTCCCAACCCAGACATCTCACTTCCTGGTGCTTCTGGAGTGGGTTGAACATGGCTTCTCCTTTTCTCTCATCAGCAGGAAGCTTTTCTTCCAGAAAAAAAAAGTCATGTGTTGTCCCTCTGCAATCAGGATGATCTTTTGTTTCTCCTTTACCTCCCCCTTCACATTAAACCTCCACCAGGTAGTGGCCAGTGCCGTGGTAGCACCAACATTCCAGGCCAAAAGGAGAGTTGATCTGCCTGGAAAGTCATTTCCCCCTTCTCACCCATGTCAGGGGGCGCTGGTCAAACCTGGAGCAAGAATTTTATCTCAAATCACAAACCCCTTCCCATCCCACTCCTCCTGGAAACAACTTGCACAGTGTGAACAGGTGGGAATGGGGAAAAAAGTCTGCCAGGGATCCTGGTTGGAATGGAACAGTTAGCAGGAGAGCAAGGACCAAAGGTAAGTACTTTACATGTGTAAGGACTCCTGATTGTCTCATTGCTGTGAATCTATTTACAGCAGCAGGAAGGGTAAAAAAAAATCAGTGAAAGAAGCAGAGTCTCCTCCCCTTTTTAAATCTGTATGGCTAAAGTTATTGTGATGAATTGTCCATTCAACAGATCTGTCCAGCTTTATTCCAAGACAGGATCTGCAGGCATTTGGGGTCAGGCAACAGCAGTGAACACAGCAGCAGTTTGAAGCCAAGCAAAGCTGGGTTCTTCTTTTGCATCCCAAGAAAATGAGGAGTCATCTGGGTTAAAACCTGATCCAGAAGTAAAATCAGTAAGTAAATCCTTAATGGGGCTGTCCCAAATTAAACCCTTAGAACCTTGGGAAGTCAGAGATGTGACAGGGGGCAGAGAGAGATTTGACTTGAGTTTTGTCTCCCTGATGTGTCTCAATCACTGGACTTGGTTCTGTCTCAAGTGGTTTAGCAGATATTTAAAAAACCAAGTGTTCTAAGCTACCTTAAATTATGCTGCAAGGAATCCAAGGATATGGATTATTTCTATTTTTTTTTTAGTCAGGCTCTGTAATTTCAATGTGTTTAGAGATTGTTGGCATGTGTTTAGTGCCCAGTGCCCTGACTGAATGGTGGGGATTCTTGGAAAGGAGATTTGATTGCACCTCCCAGGAGAACAGGACAAATTCTGGTTTACAAGTTCATTTGACATGCACACCCCAGCTCACACTGGGGGACTTACTGAGTGGAAACATGCACCATTTCCTGGCAGGTTTACAGGAGGAGATGGATATGGTGGCATCTACCATCCCAAAATTCACACTGCAGAGGAAAAAAACCAAACCAAATGCTGTATTGTTGCCTGCTTTGCCCTTTCAAGAGCCTCAGTGTGCTGAGTGTTGTGCCAAAGTCCATGAGAAGGGCACAGCAACACAATAAATTAATGCAAAACCTAAATTGTACTCGTTGGAATTGGCCCCTGTGGCTGCTTTTCTGACCTGGGTTGGATCAAGTTGTATTGAAAGCTTTAAAAAGTTAATCTGGAGCTGCCAAAGAGCCACACCAGTATTACAAGTTACATCATAGGTCTCCCTGGAACCTTCTCTTCTCCAGGCTGAACACCCCAGCTCTCTCAGCCTGGCTCCAGAGCAGAGCTGCTCCAGCCCTCCCATCACCTCTGTGGCCTCTTGTGGACTCTCTCCAGGAGCTCCTTGTCCTTCTTATGTTGGGGGCTCCAGAACTGGACACAGTTCTCCTGGTGAGGTCTCACAAGAGCAGAGCAGTTGCTTGCCCACATGAGGTATTTCACATTTCTCAGGGGCTTTTTTTCTTGTGTGTCTCAGCCCTTTTTGGAATAGAAAGTTGTGTTGCACCACATGAAATGCAGTGAAAGAGCTTTGGCTGGCAGCTGGGCTGGCTGGAGCTGGGCTGCTTTGCTGTCTTCAGCATCCCTTCCAACACCCACGGGCAGTTTCCCCCAACCACAGGTGTGTGAAGGGGTTTGCAGCCTGTCCAGCCCCTTGTGGAGATTCCCCTCCAGGTCCTCCTGGTTATTTTGGGGTTTTTTTAAATATTTGGTGCTTCGGAATTCAGTTTGGATTTAGGGAATTGTGCAACAAAATGTGTCCCTGCCTTGGCTTGGCTGTTCTTGTGGAACCAACGTGGTGTCTGGGTACATCATAACCAGGGTATTTTTCAGGGTGTTTGTGCAATGTGAGCTTGCAAGTTCTTGCAGGATTTTCTTCAGAGTGCTTCTAATTCCCCTAAGTGTAGCAACTTGAGAAAGAACTTGAATAAACTAGCAGAAGTGTTGAAAGACACAAACCAAAGGATTTCTTCATATCAGGTTTGGGTTCACTCATGCTGACATGGGCTCACTGCACCTCCTGGGGAGTTTCACTGCAGAAAAGACACCCACCAGCCCTGCCAAAAACAACCATGGGCACCAATTCTTTGCTTACAATTCAAGGGGTTTCAGCTAAAATTCATTTAGCATGGGTTAAAAAATGAAATTGCTCTGCTGGAAGTGAAAAAGCAGTGTCTGAGGAGCTTGGTCCCACTGCAAAAGTTGTCATTAGGTTTTTTTCTACAAGCTTTCCAACCAGGCAATGAGAGTGTCAGCTTCTTGTGGTGATGTCAAGTTCCAGAGCAAGATACAGTGATGGAAAAGGAACAGGTGTGTGTGAAGGAGCCATCATGTTGCTCACAGTTGGAAGGAGGGGTTTGTGTTTGTTGGTGTGTCTTGGTGTGTTTGAAGGAAGCTCATGGGGACTCAGTGTCCTGGCTGTGCCACCAACCCTCTTCCCCAGCCTCTTGGCCTGTCCAGAAGTGTCACCCAGGAGAGATTCTGGTTCTTGCTGCTTCCCTACCAAGCGTTGAGGAAGAAATCCTGATTCCAACACCAAACCTGGATGCAGGTCTATGATCCCCAGGCACACCCACCACACCTCTGGTGGTTTTACAGACCCCTGGGCCACAACTAAGTATTCCCTTGGAGGAAGCAGTTGTTGATCCCAACTCCCAAGTTAATATTCAGGATGAGCTGAGCCCTGGTTAAAAAAAAAAAAAATGGCCTCTCTTTTCCTGTTCAACCCCAGGTACTGAGAAGTACAGACTAAAAAGACAAAGCTCTTCCTGTTGACAGTTGAGCTGTGTGGTTTCTTGCACTGACATGTCAGGACTTCATTTCCAGGTGAGCAGCACAGCATTCCCTGGCACCCCCCAGCTCTGAATGTGTCCCTGAGCTTGGACAGGTGAAGACGAGGGACCTTCAGCACCCTGCTTGGGAGCAGGTACTGGGTACTCCTCTGTTTACAATGTGTATATTTCTATCTGCTTCGATTCCTCAAAGAACACCAGCGTGAGGAACGTTTGTGGCACCAACCAGGTCCCTCAGCCCAGCAGGTTATTGACACTCTGGCCAGAAGGGGTGACCTAAACAAGCAGGCACACCCAGAGCCAGGTGAAGAACAGTTTCTATCCCCTATTCCAAAGTCCCCTCCCCTGTTTCCCCCCTGGCTGGGCACTGCAGGGTTTCCAGCCCATCCCACGCTGCTAATGATCCCATCAGTTTCCCACCCCTGTGCACACATCCCATTCTAGCAGATCACTTTGTACCTTTCAAGGGGTAATTCTGACCTTTCTTGCCCCCTTGGCTGCCTTCCCAATCCCCACCACGGTACCCACTGGTGTCCTCCTGCCCCGGGGAGCAGGACAGAAGGGGCTTTGTTGGGTCTGATCTTGGCCATCAACCCTGCTCCGTGCCGGGATCCCCCAGATGGAGCCCAGTTCAGTCCCTCAGCTGCTCGGCCCGTGTCACTGGACCGGGCAGAGATCTCCTTTCTCTTCAACAAACTCTTATATTCATAACACTGGGGTAGAGACATAAAACCCGGGCCCCGCCGAGGGGACACGGTGATGGAAGGGGGGAGGTTGCCATGGCAACGGGCCGTCCGCGCCTGCGCGGGAAGGGCGCGGCCCGGCCCGTCTGCGCAGGCGCGGCGCCGCGGGCGGGAGGCGGCGGGAAGCCCCGCGCACGCGCAGCCGGCGGCGGAGCGCGCTGTGGCGGCGGGAGAGGGGCCGCCTCGGGGGGCGCCCGGAGGGGCGGCGGAGAGGTCAGCGGCGGCCCCGGGAAGGCCGAGGGGGGTGAGGCGGGGGAAAGGGCCGGGCCGCGGGGCTGTTGCCGCCGTCGATGGCGGCCGGGCGGCGTGACGTCATGACGCCGCCGGCGCGCGCCTCCTGCCGGCGGGGAGGAGGAGGAGGAGGAGGCCGAACCCCTCCCGGTGATTGCGTCATCGCCCGGCGTGACGTCACCCGAGGTGTCGGGGGGTGCGGCGTCCCCGGGCGGGGGGGGGGGGAAGGTCTGAGGAGGGTCCCGTGTGTGGGTCCGGGCGGCTGGGACACCCCCGGGCTGCCACAGGGCTCCCTGGGCCTACCCGCGGGCCCTGAGGGGGGCCGGCCCCATAACGGCGACCGCCGGGGCTGGGTCCCCTCAGGGCCTCGGCCGGAGCCCTTCGTCACCTTCACCTCACGTCTGGCACCTTGTTCTGTGCTGGTGAAACTTCAGGGTCCTCAGCTGAATGCAGGGGGGCCTCGTCCAGAGCACTCACAGCAGGTCTGTAGGTAATAATTTGGATGTTGAGAAGGCAAAGGAGCTAAATGAACACAAAGGGGAAGACACTTGCACAAGTGCTCTGGCAGGGGGGGTTGGACTAGATGATCTTTCGAGGTCCCTTCCAACCCCTAGGATTCTATGATTCTATGATTCAAGAAGAAGTGTCTTTTCAGAACAGTCAAGGGTGTTTATGTTGGAGGCTGGAGGACAGAGCTGGTAGCATGGAAACATCATGAAGCAACATCTCCACAAAGCAGTGTTGTGTGTTTTACTGTAGGTCTTACGTGTGATTTTAGCTGAAAAGAGAGCAAGTTACTTGTAAATTAACAAAATATAAAAGATATTTGTAGATCAGCTGTAGAAATCATTACGAGTTTGGTCACCTTTTCATCTTCCTGTTTTTAGAGAATGTAGGGAAATCAAGATACTTTGTTAAATTTCACTTTATATTTGGCTTTTGTGACTCTAAGCTTCAGCATAATCATGGATGAGAAGCTACACTTTCTGGGAAAAAAAATAGTATTGGTAGCACTTGTATTTTTTCAAGTGGCCTTGTTGTTTAGAATGTCTTCCTGGAGAGCAACGGCTTGAGTATTTAACATTGAAATGTCCTTGTTTATATTTACTTTTTCATGAATTATTCAGTTGGGTTTCTTGCTACAAACTTCCATGACATTGATTACTCCATTCTTGATCTACAAAATGAGAGATGTGTTTGATGTGGTCAAAATCATCCGTATGGGAGTGGAGTCAGACTCCTGGGATGAGGTGGTGGGGTAGCCAGGTTGGAAGGATGAGGGACTGGGTTGGGCCAGCAAGGCCCCTGAGCCTCTGGTGTGGGATGGTCTGTGGGCAGTGGCCTCTTCTGAAGGGATGGTTCCCTGTGGAAATTTCATTGAGTCACAGAGTGCTGGGGGTTGGAGGGGACCTCTGGAGATCATCTAGTCCAACCCCCTGCTAGAGCAGGGTCACATAGAGGAGATCCCACAGGAACACCTCCAGCTGGGTTTGGAATGTCTCCAGAGAAGGAGCCTCCACAGCCTCTGGGCAGCCTGTCCCAGGGCTCTGTCACCCTCACAGGAAAGAAGTTGTTCCTCATGTTCAGCTTGACCCTCCTGTGCTCCAGCTTGTGCCCATTGCCCCTTGTCCTGTCACTGGACACCCCTGGGAAGAGTCTGGTTCCCCCTCCTGCCACCCCCTGTAGATACTGCCCAGCACTGAGGAGATCCCCCCTCAGCCTCCTCCTCTCCAGCTGAGCAGCCCCAGCTCTCCCAGCCTTTCCTCACAGGCAGATGCTCCAGCCCCTCAGCATCTCTGTGGCCCTGGGCTGGACTCTCTCTAGTAGCTCCTTGTCCCTCCTGAACTGGGAGCCCAGAACTGCACACAGTTCTCACCACTACAAAAGAAATAACAGCTTTTTACTCTTACAGCCCATGTCCCCACCTGGGCACACGCTGCTGTAGGGACCTGCCACTCTTCTGATTATCTCCCCAGGCTCCTGCCTGCTTTCCAGTCCTTGCCTCCCAGGACAGAGCTACCTGTCCTGCAAGGATGGCCTTCTCCCAAAGTGATGAATTTGTGCTCATTTACCAAGGGCTCTGCATCCTTCTGCCACTCTCAGCAGAAAGTGTCCCTTTCTCTTCAGCCTCAGTCAGTGCTGGTTTGTGTCTCTCACTCCTTTCCTGCCTTTAAATAACAGAATACACAAATCCCATCTCTGTGGGATGGTACTGGGAACATATGTGCTCAGTGACTGCTGTTTGCAGCTGCATTTTGAGACCTAGCTGGCTACATTTTAGCAATTTTAAATGTGTCATATTCATTCATTTTGTATGATTTTAATTAATAATTTTGTCACTTGATACTTCTTTAATGGTTTACAGAAAAATCACCCCTCTGATAATGCACAGAGGGCTCAACAAAAAGGGATTAGTTGAACAAAGGACATCTTGGTTTTCATAAATCTGTGTTCATTATTATTAGTTTTATTATCCATCTTGGTTCATCAATCCCCATATGAGCCATTTCTCTAACTGCCTGGTGTTGGTCTCAGCCTGAAAGATGGGTGTTCACTTCCCTAATTGTCCTTTTTGAAAAATCACAGTGACTTCTGCTTGCAAATGATCTGATCCTGGTGACAGAAATACCTTCAGTAGCTGCAGGATTGCTGATAGAATAGGCTGCTTTCATCAACATCAGGGGGGGATATTATAAGAATATTTAGTATTCTCAATATTAACAGTTCTGCAGTTTTTCTTGCAGGGATCTAGCAGCCCTGGTAGGTTTTTCTTTTTGGTTTTGATGGACACCAAAAAGATCTTGAAAGTCCTTCACTTTTCTGACCAGAAAATGAATCTGTAATTTTACCTCCTTCTCACTTTAAGAGAATTCAGTGTTTGGATTCAGTGACATCCAGTTCCCTTCCCATGGTGTTATTTTACATATTTGTTTTTATTATTACTTTTTATTATTACTCTGATTGTGTTTCTCTCTCTGAAAACCAAATTAGATTTTAATAAGTGTCGTTCTCTTTATTGATTTTTGGGGCCTCTAGTGAAACGTTTTTATTCAGCCCTGAATTCTCAATTGTCTTTTTCTATTTAAATAATAATTTGTTGTTGTTTTCAGTCAAATCAAAGAAGCAGTTTTGAAGGACCAGCTGCATATCTTGCTGATTTCTGTGCTCCTATGTTTGCATACAAGCCAAGAACATTTGCACCTGAGCAACCGTTAGCTCTTATTTTTATATCCACTTCCCCTTTATCCTTCCACAGGAGATATAAAGTGAACATTTCCTGTGTCACTGAAGGGCTTTCTAAAGCAAGGTTTGAAAGGTAGAAGGGCATTTTGTCATGTAAGTAGTGATTTAAAATTCATGTCTGGGATGTGCTGGATTTTGTACTGGCTATGAAAGGCTTTACTGTGCAAGGTGCTAGCAGGGGAGGCAGTGTTTGAAAGCAGTGTGAGTGTGGTACTGTGGTGGGATGGCAGGTAGACATTGGTACTGATTGTGACTAAGATTGCTCATTAGAATCTGATTATGATTTTCCTAACTCTCATGTAAACTATAGTATTACCTAGAAAGGTTGGACCAGATGATCCTTGAGGTCCCTTCCAACCTGGCATCCTATAATTTTATTATTTCCTCACTTAGATCAACTTGAATTAATTTGTCATTTCCTATTTGCCACGTCTGGTTATGTCATCCTGTTCTGGCACAGGAAAGCTGGCAGAGACCAGGACAAGAGGGTTGATGCCTGACTTGGAATTTCTGTTCTGGTTTTGTTCTCTCTTCACAGACCAAGTGTTGCTCTCAGTGTTACTGAATTTGCACTTCCACAAACACAGAGGCTCTGCACTGTGCAGCTCTAGTGGCGTGTCTTCATAGAATCATGGAATGATGGGGTGGTTTGGGCTGGAAGGGACCTTAAAGACTATTTAGATCCACCCCCCCTGCATGGGCAGGGACACCTCCCACCAGCCCAGGTTGCTCCAAGCCCCATCCAACCTGCCCTTCAACACTGCCAGGGATGGGGCAGCCACAGCTTCCCTGGGCAACCTGTTCCAGGGTCTCACCACCCTCACACTCCAGAATTTCCTTCTAATGTTTAATGTAAATCTCCCCTCTTCCAGTTTGAATCCCTTCCCCCTTGTCCTCTCCCTCCCTGCCCTTGTCCCAAGTCCCTCCCCAGCTTTCCTGGAGCCCCTTCAGGCACTGGAAAGACACTATGGTCTTTGTAGAGAAGGGACTAGAACCTGGAAAGAATAGGCTGTGGTGAAGAGAATCTCTAAAGTATGAAAGATAATGTGCTTTTTCAGAAGTTACACAGTTGACATGTAGGTTCTTCTCCATCAGAAACTGGTAGGAAGATTTTTTGTTACAGGATTTGGTCTGGAAGAATCCCTAGGGACTGCCTGCTGGTGTGGTTTCCAGAAGAAACACTCCAGACATTCTTTCCCTTTGCAGTATTTGGACTGGCTTGATTGAAAGTTTTGCTACCAGCCTTCAGATCTCCAGGCCACAGCTTCTCCCAAAGGAAGAAGGGGAGGGGGCAAGAAAGCTTTCAGTGCCAGCACAAGGGCCTGCATCCCATCAGCCTGCCTGCTGTCAGCACTCTGTAATTAGCAGCCTAGCTTCATACAGGCTGTGGCAATTAACTCAGCTGAGGCTGAGGTGGTATCAGTCACTTTTGATCCCATCCTTTGACTTTCCCTTAAGTTCTGGCCAGCTGTACAGGATTGTCAGGACCACTCCTATGTTGAATTGCTGGTAGAAGTGGGAGGTGCTCCTACCAGGAGGGGTGTCATCTTTCCTGCTGCAGCCCATTCTGCCTGGCACAGCTTCATTCCCTGGCTCCTGGCTAGCAGAGATGGGTCCCAGTTAAGATTTCAGGCACCTGCTGGGCTGTTCCACTGGTGGAGATGGGGAGAGAGGCTCTGCCTGCAGAAGGGGGGGATTGGTACTTTCACCACAAGAAACAGTCTGCATTTTAAAAAAACTGGGTTTCCTTTTGTGTCCCTTTCTAGTGGTAAATAATCCCACTCCCCTTAGTATTTCTTGTGCAATCCAGGAGGTTGCTCCCACTGCAATGTGGCATTTTCCTTTTTTGAAGGTACAGAATCAGGTTTTCTTTCAAGATGAGTCACTGGGGAGGTTATACTGAGGCACCACTGTGGGGGGAGAAGGTATCTCCTGGGTACAAGTTGTTGAGGCCTACCTAGCATTGATCTGCACTTTCTAGCAATCATGATGACATGTTCTTGGAGACTGGAATGGCAAGAGGATTGTTCTGGAACAAACAGACCATTTAGAGCAGCAAGTGGGCAGGCCCAGATGTTGTGTAATTGAGAGCTCAGAAGTGATAGTGTCAAGTGGTTGAACTGCTGGTGGAAACACGTTTTCAGTTGTTAAAAGAGAAGCTGCTCTGAAAGGTGGGAGGATAGCAGATGTTTTACCTGTTGTGACAGGGTTTTTTAAGGAGGATTCTGTGGTTAAACTAAGTAATTATTAGGCAGGAAGGCTTCTCTGTGTACCTGTGAAACTGGTTGAAATGATCATCAGGTTATTTGCAGATGTCTGTCCAGTAGACTTAGTGATCTAATGCAGTGGTTTGAATTTGTCAACGGATCAGGGTATAAAGAATGGATCAATTAGTTGAGATCAGAGGTGGTTTCAGCAGGCTCCAAGCTGCAGGTCACACAGTAGATCATGGATTTCAGGGTGGAGGAGTGTGAAGTAGAGTATGGAGGTGGAAAAAGAGAAATTGTGTGGAACACCTTAATGATAGCAATACTGAAAGAGCCCTGGGTGTCTCTCTCCAGGTAAAACTTTTGCTCAACAAACTGGTGCTTTCAAAACAGAGCAAAGAAGATGCTGGGATCTGCAAGGGCTGGATGGGGAAGGAATCTGAGTGATCTAAAACTTCTTCATCAGCAGTGTGTTGTCTGCAGTGCTGGCCAGTCTCAGGAAAAGGAGTGAAGGAGGTTCAGGGAATACTGAGGGAGATGGTTAGAGGCCAGGGAAGATTCTCCTAGGAACAAAAACTGGGGTTTTTGCACAGACATGGCAGAGTGTTGTACATATAATTTAATCAAATACTGACTGATCTAAAGTGTGGATTTGGAGTTTCTGTCCTTGTCTCACAGCAGATGGTCAGTGAGGTATAAAGGCAGCGAACAGAACTGATGGGAAAGGATACTCTCTCTATTGGAGGGTTTTCATCAGGGAGCTCAGTTTAGTGCCTGTGAGCCTAAAGATGGCAGGATCAAAAAGGTGAGGGTGTTCCATGGCTGGAGGGTTACGATAGGAACATTGATGGATTGCTGTAAGAGTTAACTCTTGTGGTTCTGGTTTATAGAAAGTTACTACCAGGAAACAGAATTAGGCCCAAATGGAAAAAGCAAGGACAGACTATTTATAGGATCTTAGGATAACTCAAGCTGGAGGTGACCTCAGGAAGTCTCTAGTCCGATGTCCTGCTCAAAGCAGGGTGAGCTGTGGGGTCAGACCAGGTTCCTTGGAGCTTTGTCCAGTCTGTCTGTCCTCTTCTGCCTTCTGGAGGGTTCTGGGTGTTCTCTGCAGCAGCTGAGGACACTGCTGAGCTGAGCAGCCCCTGAGCATCCATCGAGCTCCCTGCAGCACTCAGTGGAAGTGACAGAGCTGAGCACCACCAGAGCACATGCCACTGCTGTGTCTCTGCCCCTGCACCTTGGAACTTGAGCACAAGGAGCAGTCAATACAAAACATACTCAATCTAACCTTTTTATTCCATTTTCCAGGTTCCATCTTTCATTCTTACTGGTACTACTTTGCACCATTTTACTGATCCACTTTTACTTGAAGGGCACAGCTGGGTTATAGATTTGGCGTCTAAGTGCATAGGTAAGTGCTGCTGTTTATTTTATTTGACCAGCTTTGTGATTTGTTGAGTCCTAAAATCTTTCAAAGTGAATTGAATACTGTACTGAAAGAAGATATTTTCAAAGCCATTCCTTTCTGAGCTCTACAGACTGATGCCAAAGCTGGCTCCTAGGTACCCCAAGAGCAGCAGCAGCAGAAATACTGAGTTGTTGAACAGGGCAGGAGCCTGTAAATAGAAGTCTGGGAAGGGAGGAGCAAGACAGATAAATTCTTAGTTATTTTTTCATCATTTGTGTGTCTGACTTGGTCTACCTGGGGCACTGAACTGTAATTGCAAAGGCAAAAGTGCTGATCTGTTTCAAAGTTTAACATCAGGAACTCACCATAAATAATACGACAGTATGAGTGTGTCTGTGAGGGGGATTTAAAGCCATGGAGGATGTGAGATTCTGGTTTTCTCCACATGCTGTCTCCTGCTTAGAAGAAAATGGTCAATTTACAGTGATAACTACACCAAGATTCTGTCCAGGAAAATTAAATTTATGAACTGGCTACATAAAACTTCAGTTTCTCTCTGACAGGAAATGACTCCAAGATTCACAGCAAAATCCTCTGCTGGTTTGTGAGACCAAGTTTAAAATAAATAAATCCATTAACATCTGTAATTGCTTATAGGAAAGGCTGACCCAGGGAAGTGTGTAACCAGCATTCCTTACCCTCACATGTCTGCAGCCAAGCCATTTGAGAAAACAATCTCACATGTGTTTTTCCTGCTTTTTTGAGTCTTTCTGTGCCCAGAGCTTTACTGGAGAAACTGAACCACAGCTATTGCCATTCCAAGTGAAACACTCCAGTTTAGGCTTGAAAGAAATAGGTTTTGGGAGCAACATAAAACCTGTGGTAAAATAGCCAGAACCATAGTGAACTTAGGACTAGGAAGAGGAGGACAATCAAAATGTCTAAGAATAGAGATCTAGTTTGAATGTTGCCTGGGGGTTGATGGCATTTCCATCTGGACATTGTACCCAGTGCTGTTCCAAGTAATCCCCAGCTAGTACTGCTGTTCTTACTGTGGCTGAAAAGATAAAGAAAGTCATATAAAAATACCATTTGTTTACTCTGTTTACTTTGTGTATTTGACAGCAGTTTGTGAGACGTGGTGGGTGCCATGGTTTACTGAGTACTCAGAGACAGAGTTCAGGATTAGTTAGCAGGAGAGCTAATCCTGAGTGTGAGCAGCTGTGGAGGCAAGAGGAGAGAAAGGATGAACATGTTGGATTGGGTTGTCCTCAGACTTGTCCCAGAAACCCTTCTGAAATGCCAGAAACTGCCTTTATTTACTTCTGAAAATGAGGTCAGGCTTTTCTTTTGAAAGCTGCAGTGTCACAAAGCAGAATTTTACACTCTAAAATAGCTGCTAGTTCTGAAGGACTTTTTTTTTTCCCCTCTTCCCTGCTGCATTCCCTGGTCTTATGTTCTATAAATTTAAGTCCAAATGCATATAAAAAGGACATTCTCAAATCCTGAGCTCCAGGACAAAAGCCTACCCAGTATCAGATATCTGTTTTGAAAGCTTTCCTCTTCTTCCCTAGTGTGGCTTGTGCATGTCTGTGGTGCAATTATAGTGATAGTGGTTTGGCTCAATATCTTGTTTTTTCTAATCTTACTATTTTCTACAAATTCACTCCTCCTTCAGAGTTTTCCCTTATCCCACACTGCATCTGCATATACCATCCTACTTAATCACCTTTTTTTATTCTTTTATGTCTTTCTGAAGCCCTGTAGCATATCATGAAGATCCTACACATGCTTCTTTATCTGAGGGTCTAGAGACCTCTGAAGAACCAACTTGTGTAAGCAAGAGTGATCTTTGGAGAGACACTGTGCTCAGCTAAATGGCTGTGGATTAAGTGTGGAAGAATGAGCTGTCAGAACAGCACAGGAGTGTTGACCTCACTGAAATCTGGAGAATGGAGGTCTCTGAGGTGGTGGAAGGGAACTGGTGAAAATTGCAGGTCACAGATGATGCAAACCTGAACTGACTCTGATAGCTCCCCCTGCCCTCCTGTCCTCAGTGTCACAGGCCTCAGTGTTGGTGAAACCTGCAGGCCAATGGAGGAACAAGACAGTGATTTTAAAGAGTTGTGGGCAAACCTTTTGGGTAGAGCCAAGAAAAATGCTGGGGATGCAGGGGCAGTGAAGAGGACTCAGAACAGATCAAAGAGCACTGCAGCAAGGGGCAAACTGAGAAGAGGCAAAGCTGCTGCTAAGAGCCAAAACCCCCATCACCTACCAATAAGCTTGTCTCAAGATTTGGGTCCAAAGGAACAAACCCTGGTGCACAAAGAAGATGGTGACACTGTGGCCTTTAGTAGTGGTGAGACTGCACAAGGGGATGGAAACAGAAGCCCTTTCCCTGCCAGCCAGCTGAATACAGTAGCCAGTGAGTGTAGCCAGAGGACTCTGACAGGTGAGTGAACCAAAATCTTTCAAACAGAAAACATTCTAGGACTGAAACTACTCTGTAGTTCAGTGGAGCTCTTCAGAAGTATACCTGAAGGGGACACAGAGCAGCACTGGTTGAAGCAGGCTGGCATCTTCTGTTCCATCTACACTTGGCTGCTTAGGCTTATACAGGGAGTGTGTTCTGTGCCACAGGCAGGCAGGTGTCCTTCAGTAAGGTGCAGCCTTGGTACAAAGTGATGTGTTGAGGAGCCATTATTCACTGTGTTTTGCAGTATTAGAACTGAGAAAAACACCCTGAAATCATCTAGGAGCAAACTTAAGAGTATATTCAGGTGTTTTTTCACCCAGTGTATCATTGTGTGGTGAGATATATTGCCACTGGGTGTTGTCAAAGCCAAAACTATGTATGAGTTAAGAAAGGTGTTGGATTAATTAATGAAGAATTAGTCCTTCAGTGGTCATTAAACATGATAACCAGAATGTAGTCACCAGTGCAGGAAGTCCTTAAACTGATAAATAAGGTCACAGCCAGGAAAAGGATTGTTTTGTACCTGTCCTGTCCTGATCACCCTTTCTTAAGGATGTGTTGCTGACTGCCTCAGAGACAAGGTACTGGGCTGGCCAGATCTTTGGTCCCACCTGGTGTGTTGCCCTTATCCACAGGACCCCTCAAGTGGAGCAGTGGTCTGCTGAGGTGTTAGTCCAGCAGTGCCTCTGCCTCCTGCTTCTTAGCACCTCTCTTTGGCAACTCCAGGTTCCTTTAGCTCAGAGCCTGACAACTGAGAGTGTTTGAAGATCAAAGAACAGCAGGAAGCACAGGACACTGTGTGATGGGAATGCTGGGGGGAGCAGGGCTGAGGGGCTGCCTCACTTGCTGCTCTTGCTAGTGACCTGCAGGCAAGGCTTTCCTTAGTATTCCTTCATCTAGAAGGGATTTAGAGATAATCTAAACTGTTGTAGCACAGAAGCCTGATGCTGTTACTGTAATTATAAAATATAAAGTCAGGTAATAACTAAACAAATTCTTCATTTCTTCCTCTAAGAACGGCTGCTGCAAAACTGAGCCTGGCTGGGGCTGCTGTTGGGAAAGACTCTGAGCAGCTCAGCTGTGTACTTAAAACTGACTGGTAAAGCTCTGGTGTTTTCTTCCCCTCTAGTCAATACCCTGAGTGGCTGTTCCCAGACAACATTATCCTTCCATCCTGCTACACAGCCAGGGACCTGCTCTTCCCCCACCTCCAAGACGCCACCAGCGGCGTCGAAGATGCGGGTGGCAGAGCTGGTAGTGGAGAGAATGCAGCAGTTCAAGAGAGTGGCCCCTGAGCAGCTGAAACACAGCACAGAGAGGAGTTTGCCAAGGTCTGTAGCCAGTGGGGATTTCCCTGACGAAAGCCAGGAGCAGAACCCACCAGAGAATGGTACGTTTCTCCTTAGCCCTTGTACGTGCAGAATGAGAGCTGTGGGCTGGTCGGAATGGTTGCATGAGGAGCAGCCTGGATTCCTGGGCTGTGTTCCCAGCTGGCCTAGTAGCTCAGTCTGCAGCACAGAGTAAATCACTCCAGATTGCTAAGGAAACTTGCTTTCTCTATTGTTAAAACACTATCCTTACTTTTCTTCCAGCTCTTCTCTCAGGCTGAATTAACCTCGTGTTGGATTCTGGAGGTATAAAGGGAGGGATAATTGTCTTCTTGGAAACAGGTTGAAATTCCAACAGGATCAGTGAACTTTGTCATCCTTCCCTTGGGACACTGTTAGGTAGCTGTTAGGTACATATGACATCTTTGATAGATCTCCAAGCACTCTGCAAGGTAACATGGTCTGTGCAGATAAATTGAATTCACAGCAATTTTACTCTGGTTTGCTTCTTTGTAAGTCAAGGCCCTGTTGGTTCTATATGGACATGAAAACCTGCTGTGTTTTAATTTGTGGTGCACAAGTTCCCATGTTCTCCCCAGAAGCTGTAGCCAAAACTGACCTTTACTTTGGCCCCAACATGTGCTGTACTGTGCAGGAATTGCCACCTCCTGCTCCAGGGCAGTGCAGTCCTCTAGTTCTTACAGTGCAGTTTGTACATGTCCTCCTGAGAATTCAAAGGTGAAGATGCCAGAGAAAGATTGCAATTTATTGATTTATTTGTGCATGTCTAGTTTAATACACTAATAATAACAAGTACAATGAATCCAAACCTTTCATACAGGATTTGTAGCTTTCTGTCTTAGATCATCTCTCCTTTCTTTGGCAGATACCCAGCATCTTCCATCCACGGAACATGACGGTGCTCTGGCTTTCACTCTTCAGCAGGAAACCAAAGAGGAAGCCCTGGCAAGCTTGGAGGATGCAGGCTTGTTTTTTTGTCAGATCTGCCAGAAGGATCTCTCAGCCATGAACACAACGCGGCGACAGCAGCATGTTAACAGGTGAGGGACCAGCATGAAGTCTTCTTTCTGTCCCTTAACCTCCTCGACTGCTCCCTCAGCCATTACAGAACATGGAGACAGGGCCACCACATGGTGGCCAATGCAGAACACCTGCATTGTGGCAAGGACTTTTATGGCTTGAATTAACCAGTCGTTTTGATCTTGTTGCCCAGGGAAGTTGTGGCTGGCCCCTCCCTGGAAGTGTTCAAGGCCAGGCTGGATGGGGCTCTGAGCAACCTGATCTAGTGGGAGGGGGTTTGAACTAGATGTTCTTTAAGGTCCCTTCCAACCCAAACCATTCTGTGATTCTATGATCTCCAAGCAGAGGCTGATTGTCCTGCCCTGCAGGGCTTCTGCCTGTGGATGGTGAGTCCAGTGCTGCTTTCATCAGCAGTGTGGCAGAGAAGCTGTGACTGTGAAGTGACTATCAAAATTAATGAGGTCCCATTACTGCAGAGTTTGAGATCTGCTGATTTCAGCCAACAAAGTAATGATTGCTCTGTGTTCCTGGAAGTTGTTTGTGTAGAATGTCACTGCACATCTGAGCTGTTTGCCGAGGCAACGGTGATACTGTTCAGGAAGGTAACTAGCGTGCACTGTGGAGCTTTGACAAGGAGAGGAGAGAGGCTAAGGGAGGAAAGGTGTCCCTGCCTTCTCTTTTGTCAAAATGTGTGCAGGCACTGGCTTTCCAGTGCCTGAAAGGGCTGCAGGAAAGCTGGGGAGGGACTTTGGAGAAGGGCTTGTAGGGAGAGGACATGGGGGATGGGAATAAAACTGGCAGAGGGGAGATTGAGGTTGGACATTGGGAGGAAATTCTTTAGTGTGAGGGTGGTGAGAGCCTGGCCCAGGTTGCCCAGGGAAGCTGTGGCTGCCCCATCCCTGGCAGTGTTGAAGGGCAGGTTGGATGGGGCTTGGAGCAACCTGGGCTGGTGGGAGGTGTCCCTGCCCATGCAGGGGGTTGGATCTAGATGGTCTTGAAGGGCCCTTCCAACCCAAACCATTCCATGATTCTATGATTCTAAATTGAAATTAGTGCCATAATTTAACAGTTTCCTTAATGGTAAATATCAAGTATTTTTAACATATGATGTACAAGTAACTCTTTGTAAATGAAGTTTGTGCTTGAGAAAGTATCTAAAACATCATATTTGAATGGTTGCAGTTCCTTAATTCCAGCACTCTCAGAGGGCAAGATTCTGGAATTTGATTTGTCTGGTCCTACATAACATTGTTGGGTGGCTCATGTTCATTAAGGGTGTCTGCACCTTTAGAGATGTTACTGCTGGTTCTGTCTTCAGATATTCACTGCTCCTTGAGAGGACAGAGGTTGTAGAACAGTGACAGTATGTCAGGAGTGCTTTTTTGGGAACTGAGTCTGCTTTCTGAACTATTAGTTGTGTAGTTGTAAGATGAGATTACAAGGTTATATTAGGAATGGATTATTTGCTAGCAGCCTTCATCCCAGGAGGTAAGGGATGGACAGATGCTCTGGCAAACCAGTCCTGCTGTGTTAGATGAATGGTCTCTTGCTTGCCCCTGTGTGTGGGTACTGTGTGTCATTACCTAATCAGGGACTGATTTTTATACCAGGCAGATCCAGGTTTTCACACCCTGGACCTCTTTGGAGAGGGCAGAAAAAGAACCATTAACATGTTTTTCATACTTTGGGCCTGACTGGAAGTTCATCATCCTCTCGAGTGCGGGGTGAATTTCAGCTGCTCCCTTCTCTGTGCTATACAACACTGTCCTTGTCAAGTGAGATACCTGACTTGAAACTCTTTCATTCTTGACACTGCATGTGGTTCTGCCTACAAAAGTAGTAAGATGGACACAGAGAGTCCTGTTTCAGGTGAGAAGACTCCACCATTTCTCTCGTAGGGTGATTCTTTTTTTAACGGTGGTTTATAATTAAACTGGAATGTTGGAATGAATGCAGAAAGAGGGCTTAGGTGATGAAGTTTAAGAAGGTTATTGCCTGCACTTGCTTTAGAGCAACATATTTTTAACATGCCTCCAAGGCCAGAATCTCCATGAAGCTGTTACATGTCATATTCATCAGGGTAGTGGGCACATCATTCTTGTTTCTTCAGCAGCTGTTACAGATATTAGAGATTATTGTGCTTCCTTTTCTTTAGTATGGTTTAAATCTTAGCATGGAGAGTTTTAGTCTTCAGAGTTAAGCTTTGCCATTGTCTCCCAGGTGTCTGGATGAGCTGGAAGAAGCACAATCATCCTCCAACAAACCACAGGTCCCTGAGTGTCCCATCTGTGGGAAGCAGTTCCAAACCCTGCAGAGCCGGGTCACTCACCTGAAACGCTGTGCTTTGGAGATGGATGTTCCTCCTAAGCTGCTGCTTCAGGCAGTGCAGTTGCAGGTGTCCTCGCTTAGTGATGCACCTCTTCAGTGTCCCAGGTAAGCTGGTGAAGGTAAAAGGTGCTGATGACAGGCTGAGAGAGTTGGGGGTGTTCAGCCTGGAGAAGAGACGGCTCCAGGGAGACCTTAGAGCACCTTCCAGTGCCTGAAGGGGCTCCAGGAAAGCTGCAGAGGGACTTGGGACAAGGGCAGGGAGGGAGAGGACAAGGGGGAAGGGATTAAAACTGGCAGAGGGGAGACTGAGGTTGGACATGAGGAGGAAATTCTTGGGTGTGAGGGTGGTGAGAGCCTGGCCCAGGTTGCCCAGGGAAGCTGTGGCTGCCCCATCCCTGGCAGTGTTGAAGGGCAGGTTGGATGGGGCTTGGAGCAGCCTGGGCTGGTGGGAGATGTCCCTCTAGACACCTCTAGGTTGGTGTTGGATCTAGATGGTCCCTTCCAACTCAAGCCATTCTGTGAGTCTATGACATCCCTTTGTGCTGAGGAAGGACTGCAGCCTGTTCCCTACAGAAGCAGAAGAGTGGGAAAGCTTTTTCTGGTCATCTTATTTCTTGCTGTTCTTTAACTTATTTTATCCCTTTGGTACAAAAAAGTGTTCAAGGTGGAGACAGCAGATGCTTCTTACCTTTTCAGAATAAGACTTTCTCTAAATTCTCTAGATTCCACAGGTGATAAGAAATCCTTTGCTCTCTGCTAAGGAAGAAGGCACTGAATAGGTTTTTGTTATCCTGGATGTAGGAATCTCTCTGAGCAAGGAGAGCAGCTGGGTTGGAGTGCTCAGTGTTTCTTGTCTCTGCTCCAGTCCCATGAACTCAGGCTTCCTGCTGCACTCTTGTATTTCAGCAATCAACCAAGCAGGGCAAAACGAAAAGGCTCCTCCAAAGAGAACTCAAAGGAAAAGCAGAAGAGGGCCAAAGTGGAGAGCAAGGATGAAGATTTGCTGGTTGCTATGGCAATGTCACGCTCTCTGTTGGAGCAGGAGAAGCAGGAACAAGCAAAATCAGTTACAAATGTGAAACCAATTGCTGCTTTGCCAATCAAATGGAAGCCAGGATCAGGTAGGTGTTAAAGTGAGTGAGTGTCAAAGGCTGTGGAGGAACAGTGTAGCACAGCCTGCTCTTCACTGCAGCTTTCCCCTTGGGTACAGGAGGGATGACAGCCCTGCCTCTGCTTTGTTTAAGCTGTCAGAGCTTCAGCAATAGGCAGTATCCTCACACAGTCAAAGGCTGCAGGATGGCCATGGGTTTTAGTGAAATCCCTTAAGTATCTTATTCTTTTCCTCACCAATGGGTTTGTTTTGAAGCTGTAAAATATTCTTAAGATAAGCTATTGTTTTCTGTAAACTGTGGAAGTGAAAAGAAATACCATGAAAAGAGTATTGTTATTTCCCCTGCAGTAGATTGTTTTTTCCTTATTTATCCTGCTGCAGCCTGGATTAATGCAGCTTTTTCAGCCTTATCTTTTCTCTCCTTTCTTTCTGCTGTGGACATATGTGCATAAACTGAGAGAGGAGAGATTTAGATATTAGGAAGAAATTCTTCGCTATCAGGGTGGTGAGGAACTGGAATGGGTTGCCCAGGGAGGTTGTTGATGCCCCATCCCTGGAGGTTTTTAAGGCCAGGTTGGACGAGGTTTTGTGCAACCTGATCTAGTGGTTCCCTGCTCATGGCAGGGGGGTTGGAACTGGATGATCTTTAAGGTCCCTTCCAACCTTTACGATTCTATGCATAGTACCTGCTCTGGAGTGTGTCCTTCACTATTTCAGTGTGCAAAAAGGTTTAGAGAGGAAGACAAGTGCCAGGGGAGAGCATGGAGTGCTGTGTGGAGGGGAGAATTCACTCCTTTGGGCACTGCTCAGCTCTCTTCCTGCCTATAAGTAATGCTGGTTGGATTTGGGGCTGGGTGTGGGTAAGACAGAGATAGCAATACACCTGATTTCCAGATGGAAGTTGCACGGTGTTGGCTGGATATTGTCAGTGACCAGTATGCAAGGAAAGGATCCTTCCTGGTTTTGGTGGTGGGTTTTCTCTCTCTTTTTGGGAAGCACTGCCAATCAGGCACCATTCCATGGGGCTGGGAGGTAGATTGTGTGGATATGCACCTGGATCAGGGCAGTTCCAAGAACTAAAACAGGTTGGGTGGAGAATGGTGGAGACAAGAAACAGCCCAGAGGAGAAGGACCTGGGGGTGCTGGTGGATGAGAAGCTCAACATGAGGCGGCACCATGCGCTGGAGCCCAGAAACCAACCCTGTCCTGGGCTGTGTCATCAGCAGCGTGGGCAGCAGGGCCAGGGAGGGGATTGTCCCCTGCTCCTCCTCTCTCCTGAGACCTCCCTCTGAAGGGCTGGGTCCAGCTCTGGGGTCCCCAACACAGGAGGACATGGAGCTGCTGGAGAGAGTCCAGAGGAGGCCATGGAGATGATGGGAGGGCTGGAGCAGCTCTGCTCTGGAGCCAGGCTGGGAGAGTTGGGGGTTCAGCCTGAAGAAGAGAAGGCTCCAGGGAGACCTTAGAGCACCTTCCAGTGCCTGAAGGGGCTCCAGGAAAGCTGGGGAGGGACTTGGGACAAGGGCAGGGAGGGAGAGGACAAGGGGGATGGATTAAAACTGGAAGAGGGGAGATTGAGGTTGGACATGAGGAGGAAATTCTTTGTTGTGAGGGTGGTGAGAGCCTGGCCCAGGTTGCCCAGGGAAGCTGTGGCTGCCCCATCCCTGGCAGTGTTGAAGGGCAGGTTGGATGGGGCTTGGAGCAGCCTGGGCTGGTGGGAGGTGTCCCTGCCCATGCAGGGGGGTGGAACTGGATGATCTTTAAGGTCCCTTCCAAGCCAAACCTTTCTCTGATACGCAGTTGCTTCTGTAGTGATCAGCTTTTGTAGAGGTGGGAGAGCTCCCAGCAGGCAGGACCAGCAGGACTCAGTCCCTCCTGGAGCTCATCTCTCCCGGACGGGCCACACGAGGCTCTGCGATGCCTGTGGGGAGCTGAGGAGTTGTCTCAGCTTGGAGCTGCCCTTGGACATCACTGACTACAGCACCTGAAGGAGCTGGCACGTTGAGTTCTTCTGCCCTGTGTGTTCAGTTGTTGATTTATTTGAGTTCCTTTTCTTTTTCAAGAGAAAAAACGGCGTAGAAGAGGCCCAACTGCAGCCCCACCATTGCTGCTCCAGGACCCAGAGAAGGCCCGCAAGAGGATCCAGGAACGAGTGGCCATGCTGCTTGCAGAAGAGGTGGAATTCCCTCCCACCCCTCAGCTTCCCACTAGTAGGATTTTGGAGGATGAAGATGGGAAAGCAACATGGCTTCTTCCATTGGCCAAAACCAGGGAGTGCTTTTTATGGAATATCAGTGCTCTGACGGGACCCTGTGACCCTGAATCGTTCTACACTGCTGGATTAACCCCTCTCATTGCACCTTGGAAGCCTGTGCAGGTGGGAGGCTTGTTTGTCCTTGCTGTGATACTTGTGTGCCCTAGTTCACTTAACCTGTAACCCTTCTGTTTCCTCACTTGGTGTTTAAGCAGTCTCTTACCTCTGCATACCCCCTGCTCATGCCCTGCTGTCCCTTTTCTCACACAGGTAGGTTTTATGATCTTGAATTTTCATTTCACCCTTTTGAGAGGAGACCAAGGCTCATGTTACCATGTTTCTCCTTGAGCTTTCAGAAGAAAAAACTGATGGGAACAGAGTCCTGAGTGAAGGGAACCCATCCTGTTTATTTTGCCACCAGTTTGTCTGCGTTTAGAGCAACCCGGCTCTTGTTTTCCTTCTTGGCACCTTTCTCTGATTAATTCCAGAATGATCTTTGTCCATTTTCACTCCACCAGGATCTGCGTGAAAAGTTTAAACAGCAGAGTGATACTTGCCTTGCGGAGAGGACAAGAGACACAATTGTCAAGTGAAGCATTTGCACTTCAGGCTTTCCCTGTGCATCCTACCTCCTCCTGGTGCACATGAGCTTTGAGCTTTGATGCAGTTTTCAGTTCCACTGTTTCATTCCACTTTTCATCTAGATCTTCTGCCTCTTTCAACACTATATTTTTATTCTAAGTGCAGTAGCAGACAAAGCTCTTTGAGTCTGATCACACACTTGCTCACAGAGAAGGAGGATATCCCTTCCCTCCCCCATTCTTTTGTTGAAGAGTTGTTTGGTGCTTCTTTTCAAAAACTACTGTATATATGTAGGTTCTTTAGTTAATACTTCTGCCCTGGTCAAAGCCCAGAGGTTTTCACTTGATCATGGAAGGGGGAAGGCTCCCTTGGAGAGGGACCTACAGAAAAGCTGGGGAGGGACTTTTTGCAAGAGCTTGTAGTTAGAGGACAAGGGGGAATGGTTTTAAACTGAAAGAGGAGAAATTTAGGTTAGAGATCAGGAGGAAGTTCTTTAGTGTGAGGGTGGTGAGACCCTGGCCCAGGTTGCCCAGGGAAGCTGTGGCTGCCCCATCCCTGGCAGTGTTGAAGGGCAGGTTGGATGGGGCTTGGAGCAACCTGGGCTGGTGGGAGGTGTCCCTGCCCATGCAGGGGGTTGGATCTGGATGATCTTTAAGGTCCCTTCCAACCCAAACCATTCTGTGATTCTGTGATCATAGGCTGGGACTGTACTGGATGGGCTCCATTAAGATTTTTGACCTTCCACTCAAGCCAAAAACTGCCAGAGAAGTTTAAAAAGTAGAAAAGCCTTGAAAATCATGGCAAGAGTGTGTTTTCCCATCTGATTCTTTCCAGCCACAGAAATGGCTAAACCATTTTTACTTAGAAAGAAACAAACAAAACTATTTTTATTGGGAAACAGAGACCAAAGCTGGAAAATATCAACTCCAAGGTGAAAGTTTGATTTAGTTACGTGGAACTGCAAAAGCATTTCAGAACTCAGAACAGAAGCACCTGGAGAGCTTCAGCTGTGACTGTTGCCAGGCACTCCAGCTATAATGAAATAGTTAGATGTTGGAGTTGGGAGTATTTCCACCATCCTTTCTCCTGCTTGGCAGTTGCCTGCACAGACATGCTCCTGGAGAAGCCACCTTTTCTGCATTTCTGTTGTAGTTTCCATTCTTCTGTTTGGAGTTGTCTCATCTCCAGAGAGTCCTTCACAAAACTGCAGAGAGGTTTTGCCTCAGAAGCCCTTGTGTCCAGGGAGTGCTCTGTGATCCTTTACTAGATATCTCAAAAGGGTGAAGCAGAAGCTTTACTCTGAGCTCTGCAAATACATAAAACTTGACCTAATTTATTGGTGTCTTTTTTCCTCCTATTTGATCAGAATCAGAAGCCAGAGACCCTTCTGCCATCAGTGGGATCTGATCAGCCAAAAGCATCCCAGCAGATTCAGCCTGAGCTCAGTTCTCAGGAGCTCACTTGTGCAGAGGTTGGAGGCCAAACTCCTGATGAATCCAAGTCAGGCCATGAGGATGGACAGGTTTTATCTCACAGCCAGAAGGATGTTCAGACTCTCCAGAACCTAATTGAGTTGGCTGGGGAGGGACTTACCCTCACTCAGTGGAACCTTGATGCTGACCATGTTCAGGAAGCAGAGCAACCAGGTAAGTTCTGGCAGTTTCAGGAGCCCTGTCCTTCATTACACAGAGCCAGACCTGTGCTCTTATGCCTTAGGAAAACCATGGCAGCACCCATGGGATGCTAATGTTTGTCCAAGAGGGGATACTGGGAGGGGACATTTTTCTGCAGTAAGCTTTAGATATAATCAAGCTGGTGGTTTGAAATTATTCATAAATCCCAGCTTTTAAGAAAACAACTGGACAGCTGGTTCTGAATTTAATTTTTAAATTCCCTTAAAGATATCCAAGTCTTTTCTGCCAGGTAGGTTCAACAGCTGGGCCAAAACTGCTCTCCCCAGCTATCTGGACAGACTTTCTGTTGTGTGCACTGTCTTTTGAAGTCTTGAGAGAAGCAGGGGAAAAAGAAGCACAAGAGGGATGATTTTATGGTGGTACCTTGAGTACACAAACCTGAAGTTTTATCTGTACCTACGCAGGGCTGAAAAAATACACCACCTGCAATTCCTCTGTGAGCAACTCTCAGATGTCCCCAGTCATAGATCCATGTGGTGCCCAACTGCACGTTTCAAGGTCAAAGTTATCCCCTAAAATGGCCTGACTGTTCAGCAGTACCTGTTGGGTGTCTCCTGTTCCCCTGTGGCATAGAACATGGCTGCGAAGTTAACCCATCTGCATTGTCATGTGGGTGAAATAATATTCCTCACTTCCCCTACTAAACTGCAGCAAAGGATTCCTGGCCCTGTAAAACTGTTTCTGGTGTTTCAGTGGGGATGATGCTTCCTGGGTGAGGGAAATAATTTATGCACAAACATGTCTATTGTGTGTAAATGAGACCAGGTGGAGAAAAAGCCTGGGCTGCATCAAAAGCAGTGTGGCCAGCAGGGCAAGAGAGGTGATTCTGCACTTCTGCTCAGCTCTCATGAGACCCCACCTGGAGAACTGTCTGCAGTTCTGGAGCCCTCAATACAAGAAGGACCTGGAGCTCTTGGAAAAAGTCTAGAGGAGGCCACAAAGATGATCTGAGGGAGCAGCTCTGCTGTGGAGATAGGCTGAGAGAGTTGGGGATGTTCAGACTGGAGAAGATAAGGCTCCAGAGAGACCTTAGAGCACCTTCCAGTGCCTGAAGGGGCTCCAGGAAAGCTGGGGAGGGACTTGTGACAAGGGCACGGAGTGATGGGATGAAGGAATTCTTGAGTGTGAGGGTGGTGAGAGCCTGGCCCAGGTTGCCCAGGGAAGCTGTGGCTGCCCCATCCCTGGCAGTGTTGAAGGGCAGGTTGGATGGGGCTTGGAGCAACCTGGCACATCTCATCCCACTCTGCATCCTCGTTTGTTTTTTTTTTTCCCAGTGGAGGAAAGCTGGGCAGTGCAGGCAGGGAAGCAGGCTGCACTCTGCAGTTCCTCCATCTGGATGGTTGTGGCACAGATCTGCAGTAGGTTGGTGGTGCTCAGGGCTGGATGGTGCTTGGGTACCCACAGCCTTTCACAGCCCAAAGCCAAACCCCACAGCACAGGAGGGAGAGGCTGAGCCTTCACCTCAGGCAGGCTAGTTCCAGCAGCTGTGTGGGGAGCTGCCATGGCAAGCATCCTGTCAGCAGCTTTAACATCACTCTGGCCTTGCAGAGAAGCTGTAGTGATTTGTGATGTGCTTTTTCTTCTCTGAGGAAAAGAACTGACTTCCAGTGATATTCCACACAGTGGCTTTGTCCCCCCGTCCAAAGAGAAGAACCTGCTGAGGAGCAGCTATAAAAAAGTAAGGACAACCCTTTTTTTTTTTCCCCTTTGCATTTATTTAGCATTGTAAAAAAGAAGCTGTTGCCTTTGTGCAATTCAGGGAAGTACAGAATAGTTCCTCTTCCTTTCCATAGAAACAAGGAGGTGTTTAAGGTTCACAGTCACTCAGGAGCCATGGTGGGCATGGTGAGATCAGCACACATGGTGGTGTTTCATGGATGCCCACAAGCAGGCCTGTGGGTTTTTCAGTTCTTGTCCTACCTGATGAGAGGGATGAATTGAAATGACAGGCAGCATGAGGCCAATCTGTGCATAGTTTATACAAAGAGAACCAGGTTAGGCAGTTACAGCTCTGGGAGTATTTGGGAGTAGGAACCAGGGATGCAGCTCTGCAACATCAGGCAGTGCTCTGCTGTGATGCTCAGGATATCCAAGAGAAAGCTGGCTGCAGGCCAGGAGAGACAGAGGTCCCTGGTGCTTCCTCCAGGCTCACACACCCTTTGGTGGCTCTGAACAGAGCTGCTCCTCCTCCATCACCTTCCTCTCCACACCATGCCTTACAGTGAAGGACAGTTATTGCAAGGACTGGCTGGCTTGCACTAAATCCTCTCCTCTGGCATCAAAGCCTGATAGATGACGTGGAATGTCATGAGGTCCATGGAAGATGAGCACTTCTTTTGCTGCAGTGTGGAAAATCCTCAGTTGTGGGAACACATACCAGAGGATCTAGCTTGAACATTGGTGTGCTGTCTAGCTAGGTGAAGAATACCAGCTAGTTAAGTCACAGATTATTTTTTAATCAAGCCAGTAGTGATCTTTAGATCACATCTTACCCCAGATGCACCAGCAGGTGGATATATAATCCCATTTTCTTCAACTGAGGTGGAAATAAATAAAACCCTAATTCATCTTCTTACCAGGGTCACCCACTTTGTCTGGTGGAACTTAATCATCTTTGCTTTGATAATAAATAATTGTGCCATGAAAGCCAGTAGCTTTTGATGCCAGGGAAATTGTGATGCCTTGAGGATGCACCTTCATATTGTGCTAATAGAATGAAGAGACTTCTGAAAGAGACAGTTCTGGGAGGTGGGAATCTACTAAACTTGAGCCTCCCAGCTACTTGTTACAGAAACTCTACATATCAAAATAGATATGGGGATATTAAAAAAAAACACAAACACTTAGCAGGAAAAAAAACATCTTGTTTTGTAAGATTCTGAGTCTATTAAACCAGAGGCCTCCAACAATACAGAAGCTGTTCTGATAGTGGTGTTGAAAATTATGGTAGGGGGATTTAGGTTATGGTTGGACTTGATGATCTTCAAGGTCCTTTCCAACCAGGATGATTCTATGAAACTCAGTGGCTACCAGCAAAACCAGTATGATCAATTTTTCAGATTTAGTTTGATTCCATGCTAGTTTTCCTGAGCAAATGAAGGGCTGCTGAGGAGCTGGATTGCCAGTGGGAGAGATTTGTGCTTTATGTGAGTATGATGGTGGAAGGTTGGAAGGGGCCTTCAAGATCATCTGGTTCCAGGAACCTGCCCATGCAGGGGGGTTGGAACAAGATGATCTTGAAGGTCCCTTCCAACTCAAACCAGTCTGTGATTCTATGAGCACAGAGTGTAACCATGCAGAGCAAATACATCCATTGCATTGGTAACACAGCCCCCCACCCATGCTGAAGACCCTTGTGAAGTCCAGCCTGGCTGGCCTCCTTGGTAGGAGAGTGTTCTTGTGTTCTCCCACAGGAGCAGAGGCCCACTCAGAGCTGTCCTGGGATGGGTGTGTTTGCTTTGCACAGAGGATGGGGCAGCCAGGAGGTTTCTTGCCTTCTTTAATTTCTCCATTCTTGATTCATAATTTTAGCATCAGCAGGAAAGCTGTTCTGGGCGAGCTGCCTGGAACGTCGCATCAGGAGCCTGTGTTTGCTGGCTTCCTGAGCTGCTGTCTTGCAGGTATCTTACCTGCCAAGAATAAGAAAGTGAGAAACATCAGATTAGTTTCCAGACTAAGCTTCCTGTCTTCCCCTTGGAGACCAGTCCACAGCACTGCCACGACAAGCAGAGTCTTCCCTAGCCCACCTAGGAAGGCCTGGGAACAGTGTTCCAAAGTGCTAATTAGTGTTGGCTGCTCACAGACACATGCTGGAGCAAGTAGAAAGGTTGGGTTTCCACAGTCCATTGAGCTAATGCAGAAACCTGCTAATAAAAGAGAGGGCTATGTTGTTCCAGGTGGAACTGCAGCTCATGCAGATGTTCACTGGAATAAAACTTGCAGTTTCTCAACTCTGCAGTAGGTTTGAGTTTGAAAAGCACAAGGTCAATGATGAGTGTGTTAACTATAAACTGGTTTCCAGTTACAGTCAGCCAGCCTCTCAGCTGTGAGCTGAGGGTGTTCCTGCTTCTCTGAAGCACTGGCCACCTCCAGAGGCAAGCACAACAGTTGCTTAGAGGGATCCAAGCCTTTAGAAGACTGCCTGGGGTGGGTTCCTACTGGGAGCAGCTGGAAAGCAGGGTGTTCATCACTGCTGTCTTTGGCAGCCACTCCAGGCCTGACCTTGCCATTGTCAGTAACCAGCCACAGGTAGCTCAGTCAACCAGCCCCCCCCAAAATCCCAGCTAAGGGTTCCTGAATTATAATAGAAATTCTGTTTCTCTTCTATAATGGAGTGGAATGTTCAAAAGGGGTTTCAGCAACATGCACATAAATTTCTTTGAAGTAGACACCTACTTTAGTTTTATTCTAGGTGGGCCCCTGTTGCTCTTCTCAGCTGTCATTGCCAGACAGTGGAGGAGAGAAGAAAGGCTCATCACCCTATCCCTGAGTCATCCTCTTTCCTCTTGCTCTAATTATAGTGAATTGAGTTCAAGTCCATCAAAGTGGAAATTACAGTTTCCTAAAAATGTGGTGGAAGGCAGCAGATCAAGAGGCCAGCTGGAGGCAGTGGCTAGACCACATCAGGAAATGGTGTGGTGAAGATCTGAGGGTGATAATGTGCTGTAACACAAGGCAGAACAAGTACAGCAGGGCACAGCACAACGGCCCTTTCTTCACAGCTGCCAGGCTGAAAAATGGAGGAAAATGAAGCAAAAAATGTCTGAGAGATTCCTCTGCTTATTTGTTGTATGGAAAACTTTAAGTTGACCTGGGGCTCTGAGCAACCTGGTCTAGTGGGAGGTGTCCCTGCCCATGCAGGGGGGTTGGAACTAGATGGTCTTGAAGGTCCCTTCCAACCCAAACCATTCCATGATTCTATAACTCTGGTGATGACCTTGAGAAGGCAAAAGCACCCACTGCACAGCAGTGCTGACAAAGTGGGTTGTTCCCTCCTTATTTTTCAGGGGAATGTCTTGACACCTGTAACTGAACTTCTGCCATTTCAGAAGGGAACTGAGGGAGCTGGGCTTTTTCAGCCTGGAGAAAAGGAGGCTGAGGGGAGACATTCTCACTCTCTACAACTGCCTGCAAGGAGGCTGTAAAGAGGTGGGGATCAGGCTGTGCAGTGAAGTTACAAGTGACAGGACAAGAGGGAGCGGCCTCAAGCTGTACCAGGGGAGGTTTAGATTGGATGTTAGAAAGAATTTCTTCACTGAAAGGGTTGTCAGGCATTGGAACAGGCTGCCCAGGGTGGTGGTAGGGTCACCATCCCTGGAGGGATTTAAGAGTCACATAATCCTGAGGGATCTGGTTTAGTTAAGGAGGGTTATGTTAACAGTTGGACTCAATGATCTTGAAGATCTTTTCCAACCAAGGTAATTCAGTGATTGATTCTGTCTGTGTTCCTTCTGTGTTCTAGTCCTCTCTCAGATTGCTGGCTGAAGATTTCAGTGCCATGCTCAACAACCCCCACTTAAGTGACCTGCAGTTCCAGGTGGACTCTGGGGAAGTCATTTTTGCCCACATGTTTGTCTTGTACGCACGGTGCCCCCAGGCTGCTGAGGCTGTAAGTACTGGATCACCCTCCTCCTCTGCTGCTGCAGGAAAGCCCAGGCTGCCCACATGGAATCAGCACAGAGCACCTCTGAGCCTGGTGGCAAGTGCCTCTGGATCTGTAGTGGCTTTTCAGCTCAGGAAATGGGGTAGAAAATGTGGTACTCTATCTGGGGGGACTGTGGGGAGGCAAGGCTCCTTCCTTGCTTTCTGCCCATGAGCAAGGGAGGAGCTTCCCAAGTCCTTTCTGCCCTTTAATTTTTGTCCCTGTGCAAGTGCAGACTGCCTTGTCTATCTCACTGTGTCCTGCCTGTCTCCCAGGCTGGGACACTTAGGTATGGAGTAAAGAGATTCTGGGAGGTACCTGGAAATCACCTTGGTTTTGTCACTCTCAGAGTTAATTTGGAGATAGCTGCTTTTTGCAAGGTGAGTGAAGTAGTTTTGATGTTCCCAGAAGCATTTTGGGTTGAATAATTCCCAGCTTGCTCCTGTGCAGCCTCCTGTCAGGACAGGGAAAGGCAGTGAGACTAAGATTTGAACTCTGCTCTTTCACAGAGCTGCTGCCAGTCCACACAGCCAACTCCCTCACAAAGGAAGCTTTCTTTACATGTGCCCTTCTGGAAACAGTGGAATTAGCTTTATCCTCATGCATGTTGGCAGTAGTTTCCACCCAAGGTGACTCAGGCCATTTCTAAGGGGTCCATGAAAGTTTGGGGAGGGGAAGAAAGTTCTCAAACCATCAGCAAATGTGCCTGTGCCCACAAATCAAAGGATTTAAAAACAATGGGGTTAGCCACGTTCTCTTATTATTTCCCTTCAACTTGGTCTGGCTTCAGCATTCCCATCCACTGTTTTCATGGGCAGGAATCATTTGTGTGGGCAGAGCTGTGGGATTGGCCCTGTGCTCTATTTTTGATTCCTGCAGAGGGTTTCCAGTAAGTCCCCACCTGCAGAGCAGCATTTCATGTTTATTTTCTGTTGAGGTGAGGGATGCTCTTCTTTGTTGAAGATTTTGGGTAATGAGAAGACAGTGAAGTAATCAGAGATAACCTTGTAGCTGGTGTTTTCTGTTACATGGCATTCCCTAACTTTGGAGAGAGTTTCAGATGGCACAGTATGTGATTTGTCTGCAAAGGAAGGGAGACCTTATTGAACTGGAGATGCATTTTCACCAAAACCAGAGATTAGGTTGGACCCACATAGATAATGATCCAGTTCAGCAGAGCAGTATTTTGTCTGATGTCTCTTTTCCTGTGAGACACCAGGAAAACTAGAGTTTTGGCAGTGAATTTGGTAGGGAAATTCAAAACTGGAGAAGAGAAGGCTCCAGGGAGACCTCATAGTGGCCTTCCAGTATCTGAAGGGGCTCCAGGAAAGCTGGGAAGGGACTTTTGACAAGGTCAGGGAGTGAGAAGACAAGGGGGAATGGTTTTAAACTGAAAGAGGAGAGATTTAGATTAGAGATCAGGAGGAAGTTCTTGAGTGTGAGGGTGGTGAGACCCTGGCCCAGGTTGCCCAAGGAAGCTGTGGCTGCCCCATCCCTGGCAGTGTTGAAGGGCAGGTTGGATGGGGCTTGGAGCAACCTGGGCTGGTGGGAGGTGTCCCTGCCCATGCAGGGGGTTGGATCTGGATGATCTTTAAGGTCCTTTCCAACACAAACCAGTCTGGAATTCTATGATTCTATAAAAAGAGATCAGAGGAAGTGTGTACAGAGGTGCAGATGACTCTGGAAATTGTGCTCTGGGAAGTCATTTGATTCCAAAACTAACTGGAGAACTCCAAGACCCATCTTTTGTATGTGTGACTAAACCACTGGGTAGTCAAAACATTATCCACACTAACAGCTGTAGAGTCAGGAAGGAAATGGCTGTCCCATATGCAGCCCTGCATGACTGGCTGCTCTAGATTCCCTGGGAGGGGAATCAGGTGTTTGCTTTCCTCCCACCCCAGGTTCACAGCCAAGGGTTCCTGGTGGAGGAGGACGGGCACCCGCAGACGCGCCGGCTGCTGCTGAGCGAGGTGCCGGGCGCTGCTCTCTGCGCCTTCCTGCGCTACCTCTACGCTGCTGACACCCACATCCCCATGGGGCTGCTGCCCCAGGTGGGGGCTCTGGCTGCCAGGTTTGTATCCCCAGCATGTTTTGGATCCCCTCGTGCTTTCAGCCCCACAGACCCCAACCTAAAAACCTCCAGTTGCCGTTTTAGTGGCTCACAACTTCCGTAGGCCTCTGCTTATGTCTTAGATGAAATTTGAACGTAAGAACATCCTACTCAACTTCCCAGCAAGTCTCTCCTCATCTGGATCTTGTACATCTTAAGAAACCAGCAGCTTCTCCTCATTCAAATTCTTTACAAGGCTCACAAGAGTGATCAGGCAGCCAAATGGTGGAATTGATCTTAAAGGTCCTTTCCAACCTAAATGATTCTATGATTCTATGATGATGAAGGGACTGGAAGATACGAGGAAAGGCTGAGGGAGCTGGGGCTGTTCAGTCTGGAGAAAAGGAGGCTGAGGGGGGATCTCATCAATGCTTATAAATATCTACAGGGGGTGGCAGGAGGGGGGAGCAGACTCTTCTCAGGGGTGCCCAGTGACAGGGCAAGGGGCAATGGGCACAAGCTGGAGCACAGGAGGGTCAAGCTGAACATGAGGAACAACTTCTTTCCTGTGAGGGTGACAGAGCCCTGGGACAGGCTGCCCAGAGAGGCTGTGGAGGCTCCATCCCTGGAGACATCCAAAATCCATCTGGACATGTTCCTCTGGGATCTGCTCTAGGGGATCTGCTCTAGCAGGGGGTTGGACTGGATGGTCTCCAGAGGTCCCTTCCAACCCCCATCACTGTGACTGTGATCCTCTACAACACTGGGGTGGAGGAAGATACTAACATGGTTGTTATTAATATTATGTCCTTGCAGGTTTGGTGTGAGGGAACTGATGGCAGTGTGTGAAAACAACACTGGAGAGAGTCAGATGTCTTCTGGAGTGGATTCAGAAGATGATCTTATCTCTGTGAGGGACGACAAAGATTGTGAGGACAGAGCTGAGAACTTCCAAGACCTCTTGAAGTCTATGTGGGTGGGTGAAGATGAAGAAGAAGTACCTATGTTGAACCCTGAGTGCCAGAATGAAGATGACAATGGGGTGGGTGAACAGGAGCTGGAGGAAATCTATGAGTTTGCTGCAACTCAGAGGAAGATGGTTCAAGGTGAAAGAGAGGTGAGGGAGGGAACAGACTGCAGCATCTGCAGTGACACTGAGGCAGCCCAGGGTCCCAACCTGCAGACTGAGGAAGAAGAGGTAAAGAGTTCTAAATCTGCTTCAGTAAGCAAGAACTTCAAAGATCTGAGGGATGACAATGATGTGGAAAGATCTAAATGGGACTCACCTGCACAAGAGGAAATGCAGAATATAAATAGGTGCAAGAGTGTGAATGCTCCACAGACAGCTTTTGTGCCTTCCCACAGTGACCCTCAGAAAGGGGGTGCAACATCCCATGGTGCCACTGGTAATGAAGGAGAGACTGTTAGGAGATGGGAAGATGGGAAGGATTCCAAGTCATCTCAGGTCTCACATGATGGGGCAGGTCACTGTGAGAAACACCTCCCTAGCTTCCATGGTGATGCTAATATCAATGAAAGTTACAACTGCTTGGTTTCTGCAACTCAGGGAGATGACTCTGAGCCTTCCCCAATGAAAGAAGGTACCAGAGAATCAGGAAAGGCTCCTAGTGAAGAACATGTTGATGTTACTGATGCACTTCTGTACAGCAAGTCACAAAAAGACCTCTCTCCACATAGGAATGGTTTTTACAGGAGTCCTGCCAAACCTCACGTGCCCCTTTTTCCTGATGTTGGCTCTTCACCTGCATCTCCAAAATCAGAGAGAAGGTTTATCACAGAACATGTGTCAACACCAAAGCAGAACAGAAAGGAAAAATCATTGGCATTGGATGAAATACCCCTTCAGAAAGCCAGTGAGCTGGATCATGGAGATGACAACACAATTTCTTCAGCAGGTCTTCCCAATGTTGATTTAAACAAGCATAGGTATGTCCCAGTGTTGTCATCACCAGTCACCAGAACTCAGGAGGCTGCAGCTCAGGGGAACCAGGAGGGTTCTGTTATTGTTTTATCTTCTGATGATGAAATGGAGTTGCAAGAAGACAAGAAGTCACCAGAATCAGGCTCCATTCTGAAGGAAATGGAAATCCCTGGGCAGCTGAGATGTGCAAACATAGAACAAGGTGCTGAGATCCCACAATCTGAAACTAATTCATCAGTCACTGAAACAGAGCAGAGATCTACCCAGGTCTCATGTGGCATCACAGATACAGTGCCTGTCAGTAATGGTGTAAAGATGTCCACTGAATTGCCTCTGAGCCCACAAACAGATGTTTGTATGGAAAGCAAACACAGCCCAAACCTGAGCCCCCAAAAAAGGCTCAGTCCTGAGGTGTCTTCAGGTACAGACAGCTCCTGGCTAGTGCCAGACACACCAGTTCTGGGCAAAAGCAGATGTTTCTCAACACAGACTGAGGTCTCAAGTATCAATTATTTAAAGAGTCCACAGTCTAAGCTCAGCACAAAGAACTTAGCAGCAGGTAATGGTAACCATGACATGGATGGAAATGTAAAAGTTTGTCAAACAAACTTGTCAGACAAACATCTGCCTTTGGAGACCTCAGTCAGTGAAAGGAGGCCTTCCAGCAGCCCAGCAGCAGGATCATTTTCCAAAAACTCCCCACCAGTTTCTCCAGTGGATCCAGCTCTCTCCCCTGGCCACACCAACATAATAAAAAGCAAATGTCCCAAGATCCCATTTTTATCCAAACCTGTGCCTCTGTGCCATGAGCAGCCATTGGAAGATCCAACAAATACCAGCGTGGTCGAGGTAGAGGACAGTGAAAAGGACACAAGTCTGCCTTCTGTGAGTAGTAGTGTCTTGCTGTGTGATGACCCCCCAATCCCCATTGATGACTGCTGGCATGTTGAGTGTCTGTCACCAGTCAGAGGTGACAGCCAGGACTCCACCCAGGTGGGCCATGCAAAGGCCAGCACTGCCAGCACCCCCAAACCAGGTTCTTGGCATGAGCAGTGGGAGAGCCCAGCCCACCTGCAGGAGATGAAGGGCAGCACCCCTCTTCAAGGGAGTCCTCTGGGCAGAAGAAGAACAAGGTTGCTCTCTCTGGAAAAGAGTCCTGTTGAGGCATGTTCATCAGTGAGCAGTAGACCAAGTTACCTGAACTCCAAAATCTGGGATGACTGGAATGGAGAAGCAGTGGAAGATGAATTTCCAGAGGTGCTTCCTCTGTCTCAGAGATTGCCAGCTGCAGTGGGTGCCTGCCAGACAGATCCTGTAAAGACTCCTGGTGAGCACTTTATTGATACCAGAGTCACTGAACTAGGTGAAGTTGTTTTCACTTGAAGCAGTCTTCTCACCTGTTGGTCACTTGGTACATTTAAAGGGTCTTTTGGCCTTGTGATCTGAAGTTGTTGTCAGGGCCAGGCACAAAGGGGGTGCAGTGATCTGCTGCTGTGGGAGAGAGCATATCCAGGTGTGGGATTCCTGGAGCACAGCCACTTGTGGTTCATCCGCACTGGTTCTTTGATAGTGATGGTCCTCATATATTCATATAGTCATATTCATTTTGTCAGGGTTGGAAGGCACCTCTGGAGACCATCCAGTCCAAACCCCTGCCAGAGGAGGGTCACCTAGAGGAGATCCCACAGGAACACCTCCAGCTGGGTTTGGAATGTCTCCAGAGAAGGAGCCTCCACAGCCTCTCTGGGCAGCCTATCCCAGGGCTCTGTCATCCTCACAGGAAAGAAGTTGTTCCTCATGTTCAGCTTGACCCTCCTGTGCTCCAGCTTGTGCCCATTGCCCCTTGTCCTGGCTTTGGACAGTGCTGAGAAGAGTCTAGTCCCATCCTCTAGACACTCTCTTTAGATATTTATAAGCATTGATGAGATCCCCTCTCAGTCCCCTCTTCTCCATGCTAGCTAGACCAGTAATTGATCTCACAGTATCTAATGAAATACATAATGATGCCAAACTAAGTGAGGAGTTGAACTGGTGTTTAGAACATGATGTGTGAGACTGACTGTGCTTCCTAGTGTCAGCAAATTGGTATCATTAAATCAGAATCTAACTCAGGACCTCAGAAGCTTGACTTGCTTGGTTTCTTCTACATCAAGTCCCTATTATGAAGTTACCTTCCTGGGAGAAGAACCACTTTACAGAATTCAGTAAACAGGTTTTTTTTAACTGCCTTGCAAACCTTGCCTGTTCTAACAAAACCCTGAAGAGGCTTCATACTCAGATGTAACATGTGTCTTAATTTAAGCTGTTTTCTGATTTAAAGTCAATAAAACCCAAGTATCTCAGTTTAGAAAAAAAAGAAGGGTTGATGTTCAGTCCAGTATGAAGCTGAGCAATAACTAAAAGAGCTTGCAGAAAAGTACTTTAAACAATTATTGTATGATATAAAGGAGGAAGAGATCAGGTCTGTGAAGTCTTTTCTGTACTAATTCTGATCATGGTGGTTTCATTCTGCTGCAGAAGCTTCCTGTCAGGAGAAGGACAAGCCTCCCAGCACTCCCATGACACCAATGCCAGATTATTCCCTCATGGAGACCCCACAGCTGAAGAAGGAGTTGCGCAGGTGAGCATGATCTCCTCTATGAGCAGCACCTTGTCAGCTGGTAGTGTGAAAGCAAGCTCCTGGGCTGCAAGGAGAACCTGGGTGAAGGTCCAATGGGTGGTTTTTGATGTCACACTGTTTCTGCTGAACACTGGACTTCTGGGCTCAGCCCCTTCCTGAGCTGTGATAATGGAAGTTGCAGCATTATCTGAGCTCCCACCTTTCCCTTCCAGATTTGGAGTTCGTGCTCTCCCCAAACGCCAGATGGTGTTGAAGCTGAAGGAGATATTCCAGTATACTCACCAGGACATGGACTCTGACTTTGAGGATAAAATCCCATCTTCCCAGCCTCCCTTGCAGAAGTCCCCAGCCAAAGGCTCCAGAGAGCCCAAGGCAGGGAGGGCTGCAGGTGGGAAGGGTGCCAAGGCCTCCAGAGCTGGGGGCAAAAGGAAGCAGGTTGCTACAGCTTCTTCAGGGGGGAGGGCTGATGGTGACCTCGTTGGATCCCATGAAACATGCTCTGCAGCACCCAAGGGAGGAGCTAAAATAACACGTCACCCAGAAGGAGCTGAAGAGCAGGAAAGATCATCTGTATCTCCAGAGAGATGGTCTCTGGCAGATGATGGTGAAGAACCAAAGCTCTCAGCTTCTCAGGAGTCTGCAGTGTCTTCAGTGGATGGAAGTGACATCTCTTTTGGTTCACAGAGGTGAGTGAACAAAATAATCAACAGTCAGTGGTGCAGGACAGAGATGAGCTCAGGATATGGCAAACAGAGGTGAGTGTCCCTGCAGCCTGCAGTGGACCTGCCACCTCCTTGGGTGTGTCATTTGAAGGTCAACACGCTCCTACAAAAGAAACAGGCTTTGGGATTTTAGTCTAATTCCCAGTGAGCTCTTCTCAGAACACTGAAGTGCTTGTGGCTGCATGTGGGCAAGGCCCAGACCTGGCATGCCTGATCTCTGCATGTCAGAGCAAGGAGGAGCACTCACAGATTGGGAGCCTGCAGCTGGAGCTGGGGAGCAGAGCCTGCCCAGCCTGGCAGCTGTGGGTGCAAGGAATGTCAGACAGCTCCTGGCCTGGGGGAGCAGGACCAGCTCTGTGGTGGCTGGGATGGGGCAGTTTGCACAACCCAGGCCACGATTGCTTCCCTCCTTTTGTGGGTGCTGGTGCTGGGCAGTCTGTGGCCCCACAGAGGGTGGTCACAGGGGGTGGCCAGCGGGGATTTGGGAGCTCTGGTCCTGTCCTTGACTGCCTTTCTTTCCTTGATCTCTGGCCTGCTTGATCTTGCTTTTAGCTCTTTATTGAATGGATTTGAAGCCTGTGCTTTTGCCTCTGAAGAGGAGGAAGAGGAGCTTCCAGCATCTCAGGCAGCAGCTCGGGAGGAAGCGAAGCTGGAGGCAATAAGGTGCTACATCCGTTCCAACACAGCCCTGTACCACAAGGTTCTCTTCTATGAGCCGATTGAGCTGGCAGAGCTGCACACTGAGCTGAAACAGAATGGCATTAAAATTTCCAAGGCAAAGCTGCTGGACTTTTTGGATGCTCACTGCATCACATTTACCACGGCCAAAGCTCGGAAAGAGCAGGAACAGAGAAGAAAGGGGACCAAAAAACAGAGGAGACGATACTGAACAGAGCCTGCTCCTCCATCCTGGAAATGTTGTACGTGGAGGCCTTCCTTGATAAGCTGGAACCCCACTGCAGGCTGGTGCTGGGATGGGTGGGTGCACTGCTCCTCCTTGTGGCCTGCTCTCCAGATCACAGGTTGGAGAGTGGCTCTGCCCTGAGCTCCAGTTCCCAGCCCTCTGCTCCAAATTGCTCCCGCTCCAGCTGCTCTCCTGCCCTCAGCAGCCTCTTTCTTCCCCTCGATTTTCCTCCTGTGCCTTTTCTTTTCTTTCCATTTTTCTAACAGGCTTAAGTCCCCAACTTTTCTTCGTGTTGGTGCTTCTAGAGGCAGATGTTACCCTCAGTGACACTTCCAGGAGCTCTTCCCTGGCCCTGGGCTGTGAAATGCTTCACTCTTCAAGTTCCAGTGTTCAGCAGAATAACCCACCTGCAAGAAACCAGCCACTTTTCCCCCATGTGAAGCACTCAGTGTTTTGACCCCAGTGACTTCCATCTTCATTTCTTCAGCCTATCATTGCCCTGCTGGTTGGTAAGGCAGGAGCTTGGTGGAAACACAATGCCTTTCTTCTGCCCTTGGTCCATTTTGCCACCTCTGGTAAAAACTCCTCAATCTGTGCTCCTTAAGTGGCTGTAAAACAGCAGAGGTGTTTTTCTGGTCTCTTTGTGATGGCTCCCAAAAGTGCCCTCTGACACCAGATGTCACGTGAAAGGCCTTTAGATTTGAACATCCAGGTCTGGATGTGTTAAAGATGCCATCAGCTCTACTTCCTGAAGACTTTGTCACCTGGAGTCTGTCCCCAGCAGAGAGGTTTTTAAGCAGTATCACTGTGAGCACTGGATCTCTTCAGCACTTCTTACAACCCGATCTAACCCCACTTCTCTGATCAGTCTCTTTTCCAAACTGGACTGCTCTTATGTTGAAAATTGTCTGGGACTCTTGGGGACAGTCTTGGACCCTAAATTGTCATCTTTTGTGTATTTGCTTTCACATCATCTTCTGACTTTTGCCTGTTCTGGCAGTGCTGAGTCTGCACAGGGTCTCACTGAAGAAAATGGACACACTATTTCAAAAGAAGAAGCCAGAATTCTAAACATATTTATGTATTTGGAACATAAAAATATTTTTTCTATTTTTGACACAGTATGTCCTTGGGTTTTATTTGGTTTATATTACATACAATAAACAATTTGTAAGGTACTAATGATAAAATACAAGTCGTGTCTTATGACAGACCTGGGGGGTTCTGAGCAGCAATGTTAGAATCATAGAACCATTCAGGTTGGAAAAGACCTTTGGGATCACTTGAGTCCAACCATCATCCCTACTCTACAAAGTTTTCTGGTAGAAAGCAGCAGAGTCCACAGTCTGTGTCCACACTGGCTGAAACCCTGAGGAGACAACTGGAGGAAGAGGAGTTGTCACAGGCACCAGCAGCAAGGAGAAGTGGGAGAGATCACAGAACTGTCAGAGTTGGAAGGGACCTCTAGAGATCATCTAGTCCAGCCCCCAGCTAAAGCAGGATCCCCTGGAGCACATCCCACAGGGCTGCATCCAGGGGGCTCTTGAATATCTCCAGAGAAGGGGACTCCACAGCCCCCTTGGGCAGCCTGTCCCAGGGCTCTGCCACCCTCACTGGAAAGAAGTTTCTCCTCATATTCCAGTGGCACTTCCCATGTTCCAGCCTGTGCCCGTTGCCCCTGGTCCTGTCCCTGGGCACTGCTGAGCAGAGTCTGGCTCCATCCTCCTGCACCCACCCTGAGATACTGCCAGGCATTGATAAGGTCTCCCCTCAGCCTTCTCCTCTCCAGGCTGAACAGTCCCAGCTCTCTCAGCATTTCCTCAGGGAGATGCTCCAACTCCCCAGTCATCCTTGTTGCCCTCCCCTGGACTCTCCCCAGCAGTTCCCTGAACTGGGGAGCCCAGAACTGGACCCAGTTCTCCAGCTGTGGCCTCACCAGGGCAGAGCAGAGGGGCAGGATGACCTCCTTGACCAACTGGCCACACTCTTCCTAATGCACCCCAGGGTTCCATTGGCTTCTTGGCCATCAGGGCACATTCCTGGCTCAAGGGTCATTTACTGTCTACCAGGACTCCCAGACCCTTCTCAGAACTCAGATCACCCAAGAGTGCCTGATGGATCAGCTACATGGAGAGAGACCTGCCTGGTTCGTTGACCTGCACAAACCAAAGGTAAGGGAGACCTGGGGAGGTGCTGGGGTCTGCCCAGAAGGGAGGGTCTGCTCTGTCCCTGGAGGGGAGGGCTGCTGGTGAAGGGGAAATGGGTGACCCCTTGGGAACCCCCTCTGTCAGGTGTCACTGTGGCATCTGCCCTAGCGAAGCTTTCTGTCATGGCTGGTGAATTTTCAGGAATTTGGGATAGTTTTCTGCCCCACCTTCCTGTCCAAGAGCTGCCAGGGGATGGCTGTGAGGTGAAAAGACTTGCCTGAGGTGGCATTCTAGGAACTGCTGCTCCCCTCAGTGTACTGTGGATTTCTCTCTCAAGTACACACTTCATATGCAGAAAAAGCTTCAGTCCTGCCTGAAAGTCTTAATAGGGGAAAAGAAACAAAAGCCCTTTCCAGGTTTTTTGCTGTCTTTTTAGGGAAGGTTTATATTTTATGATGAAGAATTTTGTCATCAATTCTTTATGACATCTTAACCTTCAATGAACTCAGTGAATATAAATTCAAGTCGTGTTGTGTCATAAAAAGGTATTTAGCATGTTATGAAAAAAAAAAGTGAATTTTAGTCTCTGAAAGTGTCTCCACCCTCCTGTCTCTTGTCATCCTTAAACCTTGCACCTGGGCAAGTCTTTGCCTCATGCTGGGAGGTGATGTTCAGTGTCAGGGTTTGGAGATAACCCCTTTGCAGAGGTTTGCCTCCATGCTTCCTTGCTGCTGAAGTTGACAGAATGGAATGTCTCTTCTAAGTCTAAAACTTTTCTCAGATGATGAGAAAAGGATTTCACATCTTTTTAAAGCCTTGCAGACCACAGGAACTTATCTGGCCTACCCTGCAAATAATCTGAAAGCAATTATTCATTCTCCTGCTTCGTTTATCTGTAAGCAAAGCTTGTCTCCCTGAGCTAAGGCTGGTCTTGCCATCTGCCAGTGACAACATGTTGCCAAACTGTTTGGGTTTTCTGGGGTTCTGTGTTTTCTTACCTTCCTCATGCATTTAGGCTCATTTGTCTTGGAAAATACTTTGTCATCATTTTTTATTTCCAACTGTGTAGTTACAGCTATCAAAAATATTTTGATACTTCTGTTTGTTCTAACACTTCCAAGGCTGCAGGAAAACAAAACCCTTTACAACTAAGGTATTGGTTGTTTTTTAACTTAAAGGAAGGAGTAGATATGTCACTGGCAGTGACTTCTGTCTTGCCAAGATGCACCTGGTGAGCTTTGGAAAATGCTTCTAAATTAGTTGTGCCCATCAAATGACCTGTGGGATTGATTATGGAGCTGCCACCCTCTTGGTTTGTGTATTGTCACCTTTCCTGCCTGAAAAAATATTCTTGATGGGTTTATTCTGTAGAACTCTGTAGGTGTGCATGTAATGATCTTGCATGTGAGAAGAGAGCCCTTTTCTTACATGGGCATAGTTCTGTGTGTCCAGAAGTCACCCTGTCCTGATGGCATTTCTTGGGTGTGATCCATCACTGTGGTCTCTCCCCTGGAGGGGCCAGTTAAGGACCTGAGGCTGCTGTAGTGCACAGGTGGTGAGTGCTGGGCCTTCCCCTTGTTCTGGCAAACACAGCCCAGCTGTTACCCTTACAGTGCCAGCCCTCAGATATCCAAGGGGTAAGTAAGAGAGCAGTCCTTCCTGAAGTTCTTCAAGGGGGCTGGAGCTGTTCTGGAAGTGCATTTCCAATGTACTTGTTTGGGTTTTGGTGATTGTTCAAATAATTTCAGCATAACATTTCTTTCCAGAGGCACTGATGGCACAAAAGCTGTTTCATGAAACACAAAGTTCTTGGGAGAGGTGGAAGACCTTGGGAGAGGTGCTTCAGTTCCTCTCCCCCAGAAGAGGGTTTCAGAGGTACCTGCAGAATTTATTTGCCCAGGTTCCTCTCCAGGGGTTCTACTGCCTGTGACTTCTCTCTGGATTCTCATTTTCTTGCAGCTGGAGATGGGGTTTTGAGCAAGGAAGAGGAGAATGCCCACCAAGACATCCCTGGGCCAGTGGAGCCCGAGAGTTTCCTCTCAGGACTTTCCAAAGAGAAGGGTTCCCAGAGGCCTGCACAGGACCCAGTGCTCCCAGGCAGGTCAGAAGGGGTTCAGAGACCTCTGGGGAAGAGGCAAAGCCGAGTGATGCCGCGTGGGAAAAGTTTCAGGAGCCTGCCAGATACTATTTATCTGCCCAGGTTCCTCTCCAGGGCCTCTCCTGCCCAGGCAGTCATCCTGTAAATTTAGATTACTAAGGAATGAGTGAGATTGGTAAAGATTTAAAGATCAAGCCTAAGCTCAGCAGAAGCCTGCTCCTTTCCCAAGACCAAAGGCCACATCACCCTGCACCGAGGACACCCCAGCAGCCTGGCAGTGCCCCGGCAAGTCCTCATCTCCAGGCAGAGCCCTGACCCCGGTACGGATCTGCAGAGCTCTGCTTTGCTGGCCTCTGGGCACTTTTCCCCCCCTCAGGAAGCTCCAGCTGCTGCCGTGACCTGTTCGTTGAGCTCCTGCGAGGAGGGGTCCTGAGCTGCCCCTGAGCTGAGCATCTGCCGTCCCACCTTGTCCTGCGCACCTGCCCTGGGAGAAACCACCTCCTGCGGGGAGAGCATCGCCCGGTGACACCGGGAAACCCAGCACGGGAGCGGCCCTGGAGCGCGGGGTGATCCGGCGGCAGGTAACACACCGGGGGGAACCGGCCCCACCGGGGGGAACCGGCCCCACCGGGGGGACCAGCACCACGGGTGTCCGGCCCCACCGGGGGAACCGGCCCCACCGGGGGGGAACCAGCCCCACCGGGGGGGAACCGGCCCCACCGGGGGGACCCGCGGCCGCCATTTCCGGCCGCCATCCGCCGTCACGTGACGGTGCCCGGGGCCGCGGGACCCGGAGCCGGGAGCCCCGGGAGCCCCCGGGGGTGTTGGCGGGGCCGGGGGGTTCCGAGGAAGCCCCTCCGGGAGGAGCGGGCAGGGAAAGCCCAGCTCGCCTGGCCCGGAGCTGCCCCGTTTCTTTTCCCGGAGCAGGATCCGGAGCAGGATCCGGAGCAGGAGCTGATCTCCCACATGGATGAGGAGGAGGAACTGTGGAGCTCCCGCCTCCACACCTATGAAGGGGAGACCTTTCTGCGTGGCACCTGTCCAGGTAAGGGGCCGGTGCGACCACCTGTGAACCTGTCGGTGAGAAAAACACCCCCAGGATCCCCAGATCCCACCAGAATGGGCAAGAGTGGCAGTTCTTGCTCGGAGCAGGGTCTGTCCAGCTTTGCCCGCGGGCTCTGGCAGTGGCTGGAGAGGCAGGGAAGAGCAGAGAGTCAGGGCTGTGTCCCCATGGGCTTCCCAAGCCCTCTGAGGCTTCAGGAACCCCTGGACTAGGGCTGTGATGTCTCAGTGTCTTGCAGCTCTACTGATTTTCTGGCCTTCTGCAGCTGTGTACGTTTGAGCACCCATGACAGGCTGGGGCAAAGAGATCCACAGCTGGTGTAGCTGTTCTGTGAGTTGCTGCCTGCATTGCTTTGCTTTGGAGCTGCCTTCTAGGAGTTCACTTGATGTCAGTCCTTCTTTATTTAGAGCAGATGGTGGAGGATGGATCCCTACCCACCCCACAGGCCACTTGTGTGTTTGTAGTCCTCTCTGGTATCCAAGGTTCTATTCCTGAAATGTTACCAAGAACGTCCTAGGCCCATCCTGGTATAAGCACAAGGTATAGAGGCTGTTTCCCTCTGCAGTTCTTTGTTCCTTTGTGCAGTTCATTTACCTGCAGTAAATGTCCCCTGTCCTTCCCCTGTCACCTGGTGGGTCAGGATCATCAGGCTCTGCCACAGTTTAGAGTCAGCCTTTTTGTCTTTAACCCTGAATAACACAGAATCATCAGCAGATGTTTCCACCTCCCCTTTCCCTCCCTTACTGCCTTATTGAGGGTCAGTCATCCCACAGCAGCTTAGTTTCCTTATTAGTTTTGGTCAAGGATTAATGTCTTTTGGGAATGCCTTTGAACTTCAGATCTCCCTTTTGCTAAAACTGCTGACATCTCTCAAGAACTCCAAGTGGTTTGTGAAGCAGGACATCTCTTCTTCCCCAGCCTGCCCTCTTTGGCCATCTGTCCATTAACTCTCTTACTCTGATTTTTGATGTGCTTGGAATGTTGGGCCCCCCTTTGAGATCCCCACCAGCACCTCTCCCAGTCCCCCAACAGTGAGCTACCACAGTCCAGCAGTGTGAGGTTGTGTGAACAGCACTGCTGGGTTAGACCAAAGGTCTCTGTAGCTCCAAGCCCCACCTCAGAGATGCAGAAGCTGGCCAGAACTGGATGCTTGAGACCCACAGGTACATTTAAGGTGATATTGAGGTTCTCTCCCATTATCTACATGCACTCTCCTTACCTGGAGCTGGCCTTGTAGCTCTGGCACTGGCAGTCTTGGGCATGATTATCAGAGGTCTTAACCATCAACCCAAACTGGCATGGGCTGTGGAAGAACCACATTCTTCCTATCTCTCTTGCTTACTTATTTTTACCAGTTCAGCCTTATGCTTCCAGTATTAATTCCTCAACATTGTGAACTTATTCTCCTGTGTAAAATACATCCAGTGAGTTCCAGTCACCATGGTTCTGATCAAATCCTTTCAAAGACAACTTGTCCCCATGCCAGTGAAGATACCTAGTAGCTCAGAATTAACAAAAATGGTTGTAGAAGTTGAGAGGTGGAGCCATTGCTGTAGTCATTGTAACAAGTTTGGAACTCCTGACCTTCCCCAAAAGTGCAGAACTTTTTCCTCCTGTTCTTTGAAGGCCTTTTCAAGTTTGGTGTAAAGAACCAACATTCTGTGTAACTAGCAAAGCTAGGGCAGGCAAAAGACATCACTTTGGGCGCAACAGCACAATGTCACTAGCTCCATCATCTAAGTCTGACGTACAGGTCAAGAGCTTTGTCCTGGCCTGCCAGAAACATGCTCTTCTTGTCCTGTCTTTTGGATGTCTGGAATCAGCTATGGAGCATCTGCAGCTCAGCAACCACAACAGGTTTGTTCTGCACTAGTGGAAGCACAAAGCTACCTTCCTTCTGCCTCAGGCTCTGGGTGGTCCCTGTGTCTCCTGCCTGAGGGCCAGGGTCTCCTCTGTGCATCTCCTCCCTGCCACCCGGGCAGCACATGAGCAGAGGTTGCATCTCTTGCTACCCAGGTAACCTTCTGCTGAACAAGGTGGCTCTTCATGGCCCTCCTCTGGCTCCCACTTCAGCTGGTATTAACTTTTTCAGGAAGCCTGGGAGAGCAGCCACCTTTCCCATCTTTACCTCTATTACACAGAGAATTTTGGTAGATTTCTGGCAGAGCATGCAGGGCTGTTTCCAGGGGCTGTTCCTCTGAACACTCTGAAAAACCCACTGAGTAGTTTGGAGGGAAATACCAGAGCTTTTTAAACTTTATTTGCCAGATCATTAGAATTTGGCCCCTTTTTGACTCCCCCTGTCCAAAGTTTCCTGTCCTGCCTGTGACTTCTCTCTGGATTCTCATTTTCTTGCAGCTGAAGAGGGAGTTATCAGCAAGGAAGAGGAGAATGCCCACCAAGACATCCCTGGGCCAGTGGAGCCTGAGGTTTTCCTCTCAGGACTCTCCAAAGAGAAGGGTTCCCAGAGCCCTGCACAGGACCCAGTGCTCCCAGGCAGGTCAGAAGGGGTTCAGAGACCTCTGGGGAAGAGGCAAAGCCGAGGGAAAAGTTTTAGGAGCCTGCCAGATACTCTCCAGCAGAGAAACCCTTCTGTGGGGAGACTGATGATATGTGGGGACTGTGGGAAGAGCTTTCGGGTGAGCACCAACCTGGTCCAGCATCGGAGGATCCACACTGGAGAGAAACCCTTTTCCTGCCCGGAGTGCGGGGAGAGTTTCCGGCAGCGCTCGCATCTCGTCCAGCACCGGAGGATCCACACGGGGGAGAGGCCCTACGAGTGCTCCGAGTGCGGGAAGAGCTTCCGCGTCAGCTCCAAGCTGATCCGGCACCAGGTCACCCACACTGGGGAGAAGCCTTACAAGTGCGCCGAGTGTGGGAAGGGCTTCTCCGGGAACTCGCAGCTCGTCCAGCACCAGCGGGTCCACACCGGGGAGAAACCCTACGGGTGCAGCCGCTGCGGGAAGAGCTTCAGCGTCAGCTCCGCCCTGACGCGGCACCGGCGCGTCCACACCGGGGAGAGACCCTACCCGTGCGGGGAGTGCGGGAAGAGCTTCAGCCAGAGCTCCGAGCTGATGAAGCACCAGCGGGTCCACAGCGGGGAGAAACCCTACGAGTGCTCCGAGTGCGGGAAGAGCTTCAGCGCCAGCTCCGCCCTCACCCAGCACCGCCGCTTCCACACGGGCCAGCGCCCCTACGGCTGCGCCGAGTGCGGGAAGAGCTTCACCCTCAGCTCCCACCTCCTCCAGCACCGCCGCTGCCACACCGGGGAGCGCCCCTTCGGCTGCAGCCGCTGCGGGAAGAGCTTCCTCTGGAGGTCGGCGCTGCTGCGGCACCAGCGGGTGCACTCGGGGGAGCGGCCCTACCCCTGCCCGCAGTGCGGGAGCCGGTTCCGGCAGAGCGCCCACCTCGCCCAGCACCAGCGCACCCACACCGGGGAGCGGCCCTACGCCTGCCCCGACTGCGGGAAGGGCTTCACCGTCAGCTCGGCCCTCCTCCGGCACCGGCGCGTCCACAGGACCGGGGAACCCTAGGAGGAGAGGTGGGAGCTGGGTCTGGGACAGCGGGGAGCAAAGCCTGGCTGGTGTCTCTCTCCCTTCCACCTTCCTGCTTGCGGAGGGAGAAAAGGATTTCTTTGTAGAACGAGCCCTGAAGGAGAGAGATGGAAGGAGGGATGAGTCGGTGCAAGGAGCTGAGTGGGAGGTTTGTGGGAGGGGGCATCCCACAGCCCGGGGAAGGAGGGAGGTGGTGTGTGGAGGGACAGGTCTTGGGAGAGGGGAAAGCAGCGGGAAGGCAGGTGGTGGCGGTGGGAGGAGGGTGCACACCTGCCTCCGTGCACGCAGGCCGGACAGCTTATGGAGGGAACCAGGCGGGACCCTCTTAGGGCCTGCAGGGCTGCGACGAGAAAAAACGACGCTCTTCCGTTCCCACCCGGTCGCCGCTTTCTTGGCAGGTCCTGAATTCCCGTCCTCGGTGCTGGGGAACGGGCCTGCAGCCCTGGGGTGCCCAAAGCCTGGGGAGCCAGCCGGGTCCCGCCTGCCTTCACGGGCTGCGGGCCCAGCGGGGCAGGGCCCAGAGCCCCCGGGAGCCGGGCGGTGCGTGGCGGGGCCGGGATCCCGCTGGCGGGGCCGGGATCCCGCTGCAGCCTCCGGGATCCCGCTGGCGGGGGGGGCCGGGGTCGCGCTGCAGCCGCCGGTACCGGTACCGGCCCGGCCGCTCCTCCCGCCCCGCCGTGACGTCCCGGCCGCCTCCACCAATCAGCGGCGCCGGGAGTGCCCGTCGGTGGCTCCTGATTGGCTGCGCCCTCACGCCCCCCCCCCGGTCTATAAATGCCGGGCGGCCGGGGCGGGCCTTTGTGTCGCGGCGCGGGGCGGAGGGCGCGGGGTGAGTGCGGGGGCGTCTCCTTGGCAACGGGCTGGGCCGGGGGTGGCGGGGGGGCCGGTGCTGGGCCCAGGGCCTCGGGGTCTCCCCAGGCCGGAGCTGCTGTGCCGGGGAGGGAGGCCGGGCTGCCCCGGAGCCCCTCGGGAGGGCCCGGCCTCTCCGCTCCCGGGGGCCTGGTGCCGTGCGGCGGGGAGGAGCTCGGCCGGGAAACCCCTCCGGGCCGCGTTCCTGAGCCTTTCCCCCCCCCGCCTCCACGCACACACACACCGCGTCCTGAGGCGGGCGGGCCGGGGCCTGGTGGTGCCAGCCCAGGGGAGGCTGCCCGGGCCGTGCGGGCCGCGGCAGGACGCGCGGTCACCGACACACCGGGGGGGGGGGGGGGTTCGGAGCTGCCTGCCCGGGACCGGGGGGGGGCCCGCGGTTGTCAGGCCTCCCTGATCTCCTCCTGCCTGGGGACAGGGCCGGGACTGCTGCCTCATGGCCCCGCTGGCTCCTGCGGGAGGGGGCTGCCCCTGTGCTGGGCTCTGCTGGAGGTGTGGGGGGCACTGGGCTCTGGGAAGGGCTTGGAGGGCCTCCCAGGCCTCCTGCTGTCCCTGCTTTTCCGTTGTTGGGCGAAACAAACGTTTTATTCAAGCTCTACCGCTGGCATAGGTTGCACCCAGCAGCCGTGGGTGCCTGTCCCTGCCCAGGGGGCACAGCTGAGTGCACAGGCACTGGCCCTCCCCAGAGCAAAGGCTGTTGGATCTGACCTCCATGCCCTGTGTGACCTGCTCCTTGTGCTGCTCTCCTGGCCGGTGTGAGGAAGCAGATTCCCAGGGAACACTTCCCGAGGTGTGGGACTGGGTGAGAGCTGTGAACTCAGCAAGAGTTTCCCTCCTTGGTCAGTTTGAGGTGCTGGGCTGAGCTCTAGGGGACAGGATGAGCATTTGCATGGGCACTGCTGGAAGTGTTTTAGACTTGTATTATTGCCTACATTGAGGCTGTGTCCAGGTGAAGTCTTAAGCCTACCTGGGGTCAGGAGATGTAGTCATTTATTCTGTGAGGCTCCATTTCTCTCAGCAGCCAGTGCCAAACACCTCCACAGAGGGAGGAGGAGACACGATGCTCTCCTGCCAGGCTATCTCTGTGATGACTCTTCAAGCCACTAGACCTGGGGCTCTGGGATTTGCCTGTGCTGCAGGGATGCTTGGCTAGATCCAGGCACACTCTGCTGCTGCTTGAAGCAAGGAGGTCACCTCTGCACGTGAGGAAATACCTTGAGGTTTCATGCTAGTTGAACAGCAGACATGAACTCTCTGCTGCCTGGGTGCTTGAATTGAATTTCTCCAGAGGGTGCCCAAGCAAAGCCAGGGCTTCCAGACCTGCTTCCCTGTGGCAACAGTGTCTGCTTTCTTCAAACAGCATGGGATTATTGGGATTAAGTGTCTTGCTACCCTGAGAAGAAAGGCTGTGCACCTGGAGTGTGAAACTTGCTGTGGAAGCCTGTGTAGGGGCAGACTAATTGCTGGCTGGATGAGATAGGGATGTTTTCTGGGGAGGGGCTGAACACTGTTGTTAGGAAAGAAGTGTTTGGAGTGCCGAGGTGTTCTATACCAAGCCTTCACTCTCCAGCCCTGCTATCCCCACCCTGTGGCTGTTGGATTTCTGCCAAGCCAGCTGCTGTCAGGACAGCAGGACAGTGTTCACCCTGAACACCAGGCTGGGTCTTGATGAGCAGAGCTCTTTGTAGCCAACAAAGTGATGTTCCAGCCTCTGCAGTGGAGGCAGCTGCCTGAACCTCCCTCTGGTGTGTAGGACACTGCCTCCTTCAGAGGAGAAGAATGCCTGAGAAACCAGAGCTGTGGCCACCACACTGTGGGCTTCCCCTTGTCAGCTTTTAAATAGAAGCAGAGATGTGTGGTGGTGAGAGAGAGAGAGAGAATGTTTTTGACTTCCTCCCAGTTCTCATGCAACATCCTAATACTGAAAAAGGCAGGGGGTTGATTTGTCCTGACTTGTCTCTTGAATCCAGTGCTCACCAGGGAGATGTCTACACTAGAGACAGTATCAGGGGGGGGAAAAAAATCTCAGCTTCCATGTTTCCCTGTGTCTGTGCTGTCCCCTCCTCGGGCTGAGGGGCTGGTGTCACCACTTCCCTGAGGGCTGCTGTAGAGATGAGCACGTCAGACTGAGCCTCTGCAAAAAAAAAAAGCCACAGGAGATACATGTCCTTAAATGACTTCCTGCCAACAGCAGCCAGTGCTGCTGGAGCAGGAACTCCTGCTCTGGCCAGTTGTGCTTCTACAGCAGTAGTTAAAGGCCTGGGTAAAGGCTGCTGAGACCCACTGGGTGCCCTGGGTGTAGCATGGAGAGCAGAGCTCTGGGGCTGGGAGTGTGGAGGCTCTGATCAGTGGGTCAGCAGATGTCTGGTACAACCATGCTCTCAGGAGCCATCTTGTGTTTGTCTGGCCTTTGGGAGCCTGAAACCATTGCTGCTGCTAACTGCTAGTTTTTGTGACCCAGTGTCTTCCTTTGGGTTGGATTTAAGGCCTTTCCCCAGGGGTGAGCAGTGCTGGTGCCCTCTGTGGCTCCTCTGCTCCCACAGGCAGCACACCCTGCCTCCAGGACTCAGGCTTTCTGGAAGTATGAGATAAATCACAACCAGTTCATCTAGTTTAATTTTGGAATCTGCATTTCTTGAGCAGTGCCTGGCCTGAAGAAAGCCAAGCAGGAGGCCAGGGTGTCCTCAGAACTCCTGTGTCTGTTGGCTGGAGGCTGGTTGTGCTGGGGGCAAGCAGGCTGTTCCCCCATGTCCATGACAGGCTCCTGGTTGAGCCTGAGCAGGATATTTACTTCTTTGCTTTAGTTTCCCTTCCCCATGGTGGGCATTTCCTGATGTTGGGAGCTGATCCTTCACCTTGGGGGTGCTGTGCCCAAGCCAGGGGGTCTGGCTGTGCTGCAGCAGAGCATGGAGGGCAGCCAGAGTGGCTGGAAAATGGCTTAGAAACTCGGGGATGAGCAACTGGAGGGCAGTTAATGTGTAACTGGTGTCAGCTGGGAGCCAGCAACTGATGTGCTGGTGCTGGCCCCTTGCTAATGAGCTGGGTTGCTAATGAGCTGGGTTGCTCACAGCTGCCTGCCTGCTGTTCCCTCAGCTGTGGGCTGAGCAGCCAGCCTGGGGGTGCAGCCCAGTGGGGGGGACTGGGCCAGGCTGGGAGAGCAGGGGGGATGGCTCTTCCAGGGAGTGCTTTTAAGAACCAGCAAGCACCTTAGCTCCTTCTCAGCTGGCAGGGCAGGCTGGGAGGTGCTGCTCTGCACAAAGCTGATTACAGGTCCATTTTATAAATGAGGCGGCTGGTTCAGCAGGGGGGTCAGGCTGGGGTGAGCAGGTGTCCTGCTGCTGGGTGAGCCCTGTGTGTCCTGCTACATCTGAGGAGAGGTGTTTTTCCACTTGCAGAAGAGGAGGGAGAGGCCAGTTCCTTCTGGGGTTTGAAATAAACCCTGTTAGAGGAGTGTGTGAGTGGCAGCAGAGCTGTCTGCAGCTCACTCTGGTCATGGAGTCCACTTTGGCTCTTTAGGGAGCACAGCAGAGGAACCTGCCCCTGCTTTGGAAGTTCCTCCTCATATCCTCCTTTGCAGGGCAGGCTTTGGTTTCCCCTGTGAGCTGCCCGACTTCAGAGCTTAGCTGGTCTAAAATGGTCTCTAAAACCTCTCTAATTTTACCTTTCAGCTTGTCTCCTCTCCAGCACTGCCCAGCAATGCCTTCAGCTCTGGAGGGCTCGGAGGGGGGGGATGAAGGGGACACCTTGCACTACGAGGAAGCAGAAGATAACAATGTCAGGTAAGTCCTGTCCCCCAAGGAGGCACAGACACACTCTTGGGCAAGGCAGGAGACCTTTCAGGTGAAGGAAGGATCTTTCTCCTCTGAAAAGGAGTGAGGGACTCCAATAGGTGATTAATCAAATAGATGTGCAGTAAAATCTGTTTAAATCAAGGAAGGGTGGAAGGAGTGATCTGGCCAAGGCTGCCAACAAGCAGTTATTTTTTGACTCTGCTATCTCCCATTTCAGAAATACTTTGCCAGTTGTGTTTGTGCCTTCCTGGCCAAGGAGAGCCAGTTTTCCATGGCTTGCTGAGCAGTCTCATGTGATAACAACCTCTTGTTTTGAAAGATGACTCTAGGACTGAACTCTGCTCCAGTGAGCTGCTCTGCTGCCCTTGCAGAGCACCCACTGCCCCAGGCAGGGGTCTGTTCCTGGAGGGTAGTTTAAAAAGGAACATATTCACACACATGGTCTAAAAACCAAGGCTTCAGGCTTGGAAAATGAGGAGGCTGAATCCCAGAATACCCAGACAGGCTGGTTGGCTTCTGGAAAGGCTGTGAGCTGGGTCTGTTTAGTCTGGAGAAGAGGAGACTGAGGTGGGGGAATCTCAAATCCTTACAAATATCTCCAGGGGGTGTCAGGAGGGTGGGACCAGTCTCCTTTGAGCAGTGTCCAAAGCCAGGACAAGGGGCAATGGGCACAAGCTGGAGCACAGGAGGGTCAAGCTGAACATGAGGAACAACTTCTTTCCTGTGAGGGTGGCAGAGCCCTGGGACAGGCTGCCCAGAGAGGCTGTGGAGGCTCCTTCTCTGGAGTCATTCCAAACCCACCTGGACATGTTCCTGTGGGATCTGCTGCAGGTGACCCTGCTCTGGCAGGGGGTTGGACTGGGTGATCTCCAGAGGTCCCTGCCAACCCCACCACTCTGTGACTTGCAGGCTCAGTTTCATCAGCCCTCCCAGCCCCTCCAGGCTTTGCCTGGCCCCATGGCTGCAGTGTCCAGGCACTTGGTGGCTCTGAAGCTTTCCAAGTCTCTCTCCAGCTGGCAGGAAGGTGCTCTCTGCAGCAAACCTCTCATAGAAGGGTGCACTTTGGCATCATTCTGAGGGAGTCTGGATGTTGCTAACGCTGCACCCAACCCCAGGCAGGTGAAGTGGCCATAACCTAAAATCATGGGGTTTTTTTAGAAAGGTGACTTGTAGAAACCTGCAAAACCAGCATGATTCAGGACAACTAAGCCTTGTAAGGGTCTTCTTGCCCTATTCTGCTCTTTGTATCTCCAGAGTGACCACAGAGGGTACCACTGAAGCTCCTGTGCCCTTCAACCGGCCCCAGTAGTGTCTTTGTAGTATTGTTGATGAGAAGCAAGAGTAATGGTGCAGGGATCAGAGGATCCTTGACAATTGCTCCAGGGTCCTGGGTCTGAGCCCCCAGTGAGCCCCAGAATGGGAACTCTGATGGGCACGTGGCTGCCTGCAACTGTGGAAGGGGCCTGTGGCTGCTGCTTCCTCTTGCCAGTGGTGGCCTTGAGGGATCCATCCCACTTTGCACCTTCTCCAAACCGGGCCCGAGATGGTGGGAAATCAGGGGATCCCTCCAAACACAGTGGGGACAAACTGGGTGCTGTGCCTGGGAGTGGGGTGCATGGAGCTGTCCCTGTCTGCCTGCAGCCCCACCGACCTCTCAGAGCTGCTGAAGGAGGGGACCAAGGAGTCCCACGACCGCGCCGAGAACACCCAGTTTGTCAAGGACTTCCTGAAGGGACGGATCAAGAAGGAGCTCTTCAAGGTGGGTGCTGCTCTGCTCTCCTGCCAGAGGAGCTCTTGGACACACCCAGCTCTTGTGCAAGGCGGATGGGGGGAGAATCCAAGAGGATGGGGGCAGTTCAGTGGCTGGGTGACATTGTTAAAACGACAGGATTGTCCTTGTCCAGGACTTCTGCCTGGTGTGTCCCACAGCAGGGTGAGGAGCAGGCTGGCCCAGCACAGGTTTGGTTGGGTGGCAGTGCTGGGCTGCTGGCCACCCACCTGCTGGCCACCCAAGGCAGGTGTGGCTGCAGCACAGATACCAGTGGCATAAGCTGTTCAGGAGTGAAATACTGGTGGAATTCCAGTGCTTTTTCCATCCTCTGAAGCTTTTTTTCCAGAGGCTTCAGGTTGGGTTTATGCCTCTTGTGTCCTGGGTCTGAGCAGCTCTGTGATCCCAAAGGTCTTGGCGTATAGAGCAGTCTCCTACAGGGTGAGGCTGTTGGTGCTAGTTGTACCTTTTGGATGGAGTGTGTCCCTGTGCTTTGCTCTCAGGGTGACAGGAGGCCCAGAGCACACAGCTGGCAACATCTGACCAACTCTGAGCTGGTGCTCTGGTGTCATGAATAGAGAGGAGCCTCTGACCCTTCAAGTGCCACGTGCCTGGCACGGGCTCTCCAGGCTGGCTGTGTCTCAAGCCTGGGGGTTTCTCCTCGTTTGCCCCAGCTCCCTGCAGGAGGGAATTGTCCTGAGGAATGATGTGCTGCTCCTGTGAGTGGCTTCTCACCTCAGCTCTGCTTGCTCTGCAGCTGGCCACCGTGGCACTGCACTTCACCTACTCAGCTCTGGAAGAGGAAATGGATCGCAACAAGGACAACCCGGCCTTTGCTCCTCTGTATTTCCCCCTGGAGCTTCACCGGAGAGAAGCCTTGGCCAAAGACCTGAAATATTTCTATGGAGAAGACTGGAAAGAGAAGATCCAGTGTTCAGAGGCCACTCAGCACTATGTGGACAGAATCCATCACGTGGGACAGCACGAGCCGGAGCTGCTGGTGGCTCACGCTTACACACGCTACATGGGGGACCTCTCAGGTGGCCAAGTGCTGAAGAAGGTGGCCCAGAGGGCCCTGAAGCTGCCCAGCACTGACGAAGGGATCCAGTTCTACGTGTTTGAGAACATTTTCAATGCTCAGCAGTTCAAGCAGCTCTACAGAGCCAGGATGAACGCTCTGGACTTGGACAAGAACACCAAGGAAAGGATCGTGGAAGAGGCCAACCAAGCCTTCAGGTTGAACATGCAGGTACCAAGTCCCTGGAACCCTGGGTGTGTTGGTGCTGCTGCCCTTGGGTCTGGGCCAGCTCTTCCAGGTTAGCTCAGTCAGACTGTTGTGGTGTAGGCTTGAGGACACCAGAGCCCTTCCTTCTTGGGGGGATGGGATTCTAGTGGGAATAGCTCTTTCTCTAGCTTCTGGAGACAATTCCTCCCTGTTGGGTGGGAATTCCCCCCATACTCCAACAGCACAGCTGTTGGAAACTTCACTACAAGGTTCCCATGGACTTTGTGGCTCTAAAGGAGCAGGGGGAGCAGAGCTGTCTCTCTCTGAGACAACCTCAAACAGTTGGGGCACATTGTACCACACTGGTTACAATCCATCTCCTGTCTCATGTCTGACGTGTTGTCCCATGGCTGAAAATGTCTGCAGCTTCTTCTTCCTTCCACAGTATTTGCCTTTCACAGACCCTGCCTGAGCTGCAGTAGGTCAGTGTAGCTTAAGCTGGTCAGAAATGTGGTGGGATGTGGTTGGTCCCTGTGTTAAGGATCCTCATGGAAACCCCTGGCTACCTGACTGCTGCACACACGGAGCAGAGATCCCAGGAGGGTCTGCAGCAGGGAGGGAAGCTCCCTGGCAGGCAGGGAGGCAGAGCCACACTGTGTCCCTCCTGCTCTTGGGTCCAACCTGGTGCTCCTGGAACGGGCTGTGCCCTCTGGGAGCTGTAGTGTGTGTGTCACATTGTTACCTGGGGTCTGTCTGCAGGGGCTTCAAGGTGAGGAGCAGGTGCTGTCTTGTCCTTGGGGGGAGGCAGGGATGCAGGCAGAAGTGGCTCCTGCCTGTTCTCTGGATCCTTCCCAGGGCCTGGGATGGAGCTGCCTGGCTCTGCCTGCTTCATGGCCTCGCTGCCCCCCCTTGCAGGTGTTTGATGAACTGGACAAGATTGGCAGGTCCCTGACAGAAGAGGCCCAAGACGGAGGGTTCCCAGTCCACGATGGCAAAGGAGACATCCGCAGGTGCCCCTACTATGCAGACAAGCTGGGTAGGTCCTGGGCACTGTGGGGCTGCCCCACGGCACGAGGTCCCCAGCCCTGACCCTGCTTTCTGTGTCCCAGCAGGCACAGCAGGACCTGCCTGTCCCTACCACGTGGCCCTGGCCCTGGCCAAGCAGCCCCTGGTGCAGCTGGTCCTGGCAGCCTGTGTGGCTGTGGCAGCAGGAGCTGCAGCCTGGTACCTGATGTGATGGGCACTGCCTGGTGCCAACAGGCAGGCACAGCCTGGCCTGCCACCACGCTTCCCTGGCTCTGCTGGTGAGTTGACTGCAGGGTGGATGTTAACACACACACCAAAAAATAAGCAGAAATCCTGCAGGACTGGCACAGACTCTGCACACCCATGATGCAAGCACTGTAATCTAATGTCTTTAGCTGGCTAGTGTACAGGACTGAGCTGGTGTGAGGATCCTCTGCAGCCCTGCCCTGCCCTGTCCTGGCAATGGCTTCACCTGCTTGGCTTCTCATCTCCTTCCCAGGGGCTGTAACCCCTTCTCCTGCCCTGTGCTGCAACCCTGAAGGGTTCCCCAGCCTTGTGAGTGAAGAGCACTGAGTTTCCTGCCCTCAGAAACAGCTCTTCTGGTTGTGCCACGGTGGCTGTGCTGTGGGGCCGTTTGCTCAGTGTCCTGGTTGGTCCTGGGGAGCAAGTGGGATGTGTTGGCACAAGGTCCCTGAGGGTGGTGGGGGGTGTGAAGGTGACAAATGTACAATGTGCAGCCTTGGGGGGGGGGGGGTGGGGGGTTGTTTCTTGTTTTCTTGAAGCCTTGTCTGGAATAAAGAGGTGCAAGGCTGGAGCTGGGAAAGATGAAAGGCATCACTGGGATGAGGAGGGAACTGACTGGGGTGTGGGTCTGTGGGGGGGGGGGGCGTGTGGAGGGCTGGGGAGTGGGAGAGAGACACAGGGTGTTGTCTCTTACTCCTGGGGGGGGGGCTTTTCTCTCTTCAGCTGAGGGCTTGGGCACAAGGAGCTGCCTGAGGGGCAGAGGTGGGCAAAGAAAGCTCCTCTTACTGCCCCCCCCCCACTTCCCCCCCCCCCCAGGGTTCTGCTGCCCTGGACTGGAGTAGGGAAGCTGCTGCTCTTCCTCCAGTGCTTGGCACTGCTGTGCTCCCCTCCCTCCTCATCCTCAGCTCCCCTGGGGCTGGAGCTGCTGGGGGCCTGGAGCAAGGGAGAAGACACGAGGTACACACAGAGGTGAGGGTCTGTTATTTATTTACATAAAAACACTTGACTAGTGCCACGGTTCCACCACTGAGCAAACACCAGGGGTGTCTGCAGACCTGTGTCCTGAGAGAGAGAGAGACACACCCACCCACCCCCCCCCCCCTTTGTGCTGGGGGCTGGACCCCCCCTGGCTGCTGGGGGGGCAGGGGGGTGGGTGGGAGGGGCAGGGGCAGGAGGAGCAGCCCATGGAGAGGCTGAAAATGGCTCCCAGGTCCTCTTGCCCTCATCTGAGTGCTGCCAGCAGCTCCTGCCCCTCTTTGTCCCCTTCCTTCTGCCCCATAACAAGTGAGCTAAAAATAACTCCCCACCCTGCATGCAAGGAAGAGGCCCCCAGGAGGGGGGTGCAGCTGGGGGGGGGTAAGGGAGGAGGGGGGGGGGGGGGGGGGGGGGGGGGCGGACAGGATGGGTGCTGCAGGATGTGCACCCACAAACCCTGCTGGGCTGGGGAGGGGCTCTGCAGCAGGGGGGCTGCTCCAGAGCTGCAGCTGGGGAACAAGCAGCTCCTCTAACCTACAGCGCCAGGGCAGGCAGGGACATGCTGGGTGCAGGTCTCACTAACAGGCTGCCAGGGGTGAGGAGGAGCTGCCAGGGGGGAGGAGGAGCTGCCAGGGGCTTTCCTGCCCCCAGGGAGCTGGTGGGGGCTGGAGGAGGCACATGCAGCCAGTGCCATGGGCAGGACGGAGGTGCTGATCAAGGGTGTAAGTGCTGCTGCCATCCCCCCCCCCCCCCCCCCCCCCCCCCCCCCCCCCAAACACACCTTGCAGGTGGCTCTGCCTGCTTCTCCTGGGGCAGGGGCTGTGAAACGTGCTGGGACCTGGCACCACCCTCTCTTGGGGGGGTGGGACCACTAAGCCACCACCAGGGCCTTCCTAAAAGTGCCACAAGGGCCCTGTTGCCTCTGCTGGGGGGGCCTCCAGCAGGTGCTGCTCTCCCCTGGGATGTTCCAGGCCAGAGGATCCCCACTAGAGCCCCGAAGCATCAAGGGGGGGTGGTTGAAAAGAGGTGACACCCCCCACAGGGCTGGGCCCACCTCCCCACCCATGTGTCCACACCAGTGTTACCAACCCAACCGTTGACAGCCAGGACCGGAGCATGGGGAAGGTGGGAGCAGCTCCAGGGGGGAGGGGGCTGGGATAGAGAGACCCTCCCGGAGGGGGAAGCCAGGGGTGCAGCACAGGCAGGGGGGGCAGCAGGGGAGGCTCCTGGGTGCTGCTGTTAGCACATGCGCTTGTAGGTGTAGATGTAGGCCTTGCAGTTGGGACACGTGTGGGTCACGTCCTTGAAGTCATCAAACAGGCAGGGGATCAGGCAGCAGCAGAGATCACACCTGGGGCACAGGAGGAGGCAGAGGGTTGGGAGCTGGGCAGTGACAGGGGCGAACAGACTGGGGTTGGGGGGGCCTGCCCTGGGGCCTCAGCAACAGCAAGGAGCCTTTGTCCCCAGGACACCCACAGAAGCAGCACAGACTGGTTTGGGTTGGAAGGGACCTTAAAGATCTAGCTCCAACCCGCCCTGCATGGGCAGGGACACCTCCCACCAGCCCAGGTTGCTCCAAGCCCCATCCAACCTGCCCTTCAACACTGCCAGGGATGGGACAGCCACACCCCTGCCCCCCCCCTACTGCTGCACAAGGCAGCACAAAGACCCCCCTGCCCCTCGGGCTGCTGTGGCCCCTGCCAAGGTAAGCAGAGTTAGTGAGGAGTCACACACCTCATGGGGGTGGGACACACCTCATGGGGGTGGGACAAGGACAGCCTGGTGGGGCACACAAGAGGATGGGGCCCAAAATACCTCTGCCCTGGGGCAGGTACAAGTGCCCCATCCCCTCCTGCAGCCTCTGCTGCTGCCAGCCCTGGGCCATGGGGACAGACAGTGGCTCCTGGCCCTGCCACAGGTCCTGGGGCCAGGGTTGGACACAGCAAGCTCCACACTGACCCTTCAGTGGTGGCACCTTCCCTTCCCCTGGTGGAGCCCAGAGCTCCAGGCCCTGTCACCCTAAGAACTCACCTGCTGCCCCAGTAGCCCCTCAGTGCCAAGACCCCCACCATGTCCAACAGCTTGGCCAAGACCACCTACACTGGGGCCACCAGGACCAGAGCTGAGCGCCCACCTTCCCCCCGGGGCTGAGGTGGCAGGGAGGCCCCAGCTGGGCTCGCAGCACCTACCCCACAAAGCAGCAGAAGAAGCCAAGAAGGAAGCTCATGAGCCCGATCTCATAGGTGATCTTGGTGGTGATGGCCTGTTGGCAGTGGGGACACACGGTCTGCACCGGGGCTCCCTGGAAGATCTCTCCCTGCAGCACTGTCACTGTGGTGGCAGTTCCCGACGGGACCAGGACTGTGGCCGTGTGGCCACCAGGAGAGGGGTAGTGGCCTGGAGCAGGGTAGTAGCCCATGGTGGGGTGAGGGCCTGGGGGTGGGTAATAACCTGCTGGAACGAGAAAAGTGCAGAGGTGAAGGGCTTTGTATTCTGGGGGGCCCTGCCCTGCTGCCCCACCACCACCTTGGGCAGGGATGTGGGACTAACCCTGCAGCAGGTTCTGTGCCCTCCAGCCCATCCTGAGGGGTCTCACTGTAAGCCCCCCCAGCCCTCCCCCTGGGTACCCCACCCCAGTGCTCAGGGCAGCAGGAGACACATGTTTCTGGGGGTGTTCTTGGCCACCAGCCCCTGCCCCACCCAGCCCCTCCTGGTACTCACCGGGTGGCACGTAGGGCCCGGAGCCATCCGTGGGCATGTGGGGGGGCACGAACCCTGGCTGAGAGGGGGGCTCATATGGGGGGGGCCCAAATTCTGGAGGGGGGATGGGAACCCCCTGGGGCTGTCCCACCACAGGAGCGATGCCATCTGAAAGGGAAGAGCGTGAGCAGCCAGGGTGGGAGGTGGCAGCTGATGGTGTCTTGGCTGGGTGGTCTGGGGTTGGCCCCAGCAGGGAAGGGAGACAAGACATGGTGTGGGGGGGACGGGACACCCACCAGGCCTTGCCCCTCTGGGCCACAAGAAGCCCAGATCACCCCACAGTCCCCACAGCAGAGCCAGGCTTGGAGCAGGGACTGCTCCCAGCTCCTGTCACTGCCCCTGGGATCTCCTGCCACCCCGGAGGGTGCCACGGCGGCGGGCAGAGCCACGCGCGGCATCAAGGGTCCCCAGCACACCGGGCAGAGCTGTGAGGAGCAGCCAGGGAGCTCCCAGGGACACCAGGCTCCCCTGGCTCCTGCCCCCTCAGCAATGTCCCCCCCCCCGACACCCCGGAGCTGCTGGGACCCCCGGTACCTGAGGAGAGGGGGTGCCCGTGCTTCTCTTCGATCAGTGGCGCCGAGGGGCCGCCCGGGTAGGGGGGCGGGGGGTCGCTGGACATGGCTCAGGGTGGCCCTGCAAGGACAGGAGCTTTAGAAGACACAGACACCGGCCCCTGGCTGCACCAGGTGCCCCAGGGCTGCCCGGGCTTGGGGCAGGAGGGGGCAGAGGGGCCCGGGGCTGGAGCCATGGGCAGAAACGCAGCCAGAGCACCAAGGGAGGAGAAGCTTCATCCCAGGCAGCAAATCCAAGGGGTAAATCTTCCTGCTGGCTCCACGGGGCTTTCCCAGTAACACCCGTGGTGCCCAGCAGCTGGGGCAGCACTGGGCTGGAGTCACACACTGGTTTGGGTTGGAAGGGACCTCAAAGATCATCTAGATCCAACCCCCTGCATGGGCAGGGACACCTCCCACCAGCCCAGGTTGCTCCAAGCCCCATCCAACCTGCCCTTCAACACTGCCAGGGATGGGGCAGCCACAGCTTCCCTGGGCAACCTGGGCCAGGCTCTCACCACCCTCACACCAAAGAACTTCTGGAAGCTGCTCTGCCAAGAGCCTCAGCTCCAGCATTATGGAACCAAAGCTGGGGAAGAGCTGCCCACGTTGCCCACAGCAACCCAGCTCCACCCAGCACTGACACACACCCCGAGGGGACAAGGGACCCCCTGAGCCTGAACACAAACCCTGAGGTGGAGGGCACAAAGCCATGGAGCATGTTCCTTAATCCTCTCATTGAGTGAGTGAAGGTGAGACCACCTTTAACAGCTGGATACATCATTTTAGCTGTGGTAAAACCTACCTTGTCCTCCTCCTTGCAGCAAGGAGCTCAGAGGCCTTGACAGAGCTGAGAAAAACACTTCTGTTGTGCAGTGTAGTTTGGAAGGTGGCTGCACCCACCAGACCTGTGTGAAAGGACAGAGAGTGATGGGAGGAGCCACCACTGCAGCCCTGGCTGCCCTGCCAACCCTCCTGTCCCTGGCGTGGGCCTTGAGAGAGCAGCTCTGGGCAGGACCCTCCCCATGTGTGCCCCTCCATGGCAGGCACCAGGCTGGGTGTCCTCAGCACACGGAAAAGCCCCATCAACGCTCTCTGAACACCAAGGAAGTGGCAACAACAACAAGAAACCTGATCTCCCTCTTTACTCTGGCTCTGTTCTATCTGGTAGGACGTGACTGAACTGAGAAATACATGAGGCTGCTCACTGGGTGCTTGGGAAGGCGGCCAACGGGCAGGGGACATGGTGACATTGCTGTTAGTGCCCAGGGAGCAGCTGGTGACACTGCCCTGCAGCCCTGGCAGGGCACAACCTGCCTGCTTGGCTTCACTTCATCCCTCTCCTCTTCTCCAGGCTCACACTCCTGGCCCCCAAGCAGCCTCCTGCAAGGTGGCAGGAAAGCAAAGCAGGTCACAAGGCTGTGGAGGAGCACCAGGACCCCTTCCTGACCATGGGGCAGCACCAGCACCCCTTCCTGACCATGGGGCAGCACCAGCACCCATGCCTGATCATGGGGCAGCACCAGCACCCATGCCTGATCACTGTTACCCACTCCTGAGCACCATCACATCACGACAGTGGAGCAGGACACTGATCCCCCAGGAGCTGAGCACAGCCTGGCTTGGGACAGGGTGTCCCCAGGATGTCCTGGTATTTACTGACTAATCTTTCTCCCTGGAGGTCCCAAGTGGAATGTTGCAGACACACAGCTTGGAACTGTAAGAGGGGGGGGAGCTGGGGGGCATCTTCCTCTTGCCTTTCTCTCCAGCTTCCTCCCTAGGAGCCAGGGGGCAGATCTGGCCACCCCAGCAGGCAGGGCAGAGGCCTGGGGCACTGCCAGGCAGAGGGAAGCCCTGGGAGCACTGCAGAGCCCTCCTTCTCCTTCAGTGACCTACAAAGCTACAAACTGGGCCGTGCTCTTTTTAGCTTCGCTGGGGATGTCAAAGAAAGGAGGACTTTATCTTCTGAAAGTAGCCAACCAACCCACCCTGCACACCCAGGAGCCTCAGGCCTGCCTGTCCCTGTGCCTGCAGGGCTCCCAGGGAAGCCCAGCCTGGCTGGAGTGTCCCCAAGTCCTTACTTGGGGACACACAGGCCTGCCAAGGAGCTTTCCCTGTCCTGGCAGGCCAGCTGAGCCCACAGCTTTTCTAATGTGACAGATCTCCTGCCATTACTGCTCAGATGTTGCCTTCCCAGCACGTCCCACCTCCCAACACTCCCCAGCCTCACCCCCCTGGCAGCAAAGCAGCTGCAGGAAAAACTCAGGAGACAAGAGACCAAGAGGCCATCCCAGCCACGTGCTCCACAAACGCCCCTCAGATGAAGCAACAGCCTCGGACTCAGGAGCAGCTGCTCCTGCCACCTTGGCCAGCAGGGAGAGGCAGCCACGAGGGTGATGGAGAGAGGATCTGAGCCCCTGGTGCACGGGGGTGAAGGGAACTGGAGGGGGCAGAGCTGCTCTGCTCCTGCTCGGCAGACTCAGCCACTCAGTGCAACGTTCTGCTTATTAAGAGAGAGCTGGAAAGAGCAAGACATTTTGGCTGTGTGCCCTTCCCAGGAGGAAAAGAAAGCCTGGTGCTTCTAAGCCTCTTAGAAGCTGTTTCTCTCACGCTTTCTTTAATCTTGTTGTGAGAAGCACAATCCCCCCCCAGCCCATTTCTGTCACAGAGCTCCACGGGGCACAAGGCTGCCCCTCCAGGATGGGGCTACCCCAGGACACCCAGCAGGTTGATGGTACCTGGGCACAGGCAGGTGAGCTCTGAAGATCCAGCCCCTTAACAAAAGCACAGCAGTGTTTTGCATCACAACCTCACCCCCAGAATGACATAAAAAAGGCCTCTTGCTGCTGGTCCCTTCTAGGTTTACCCACCAGCTTTCCAAGAAGTTGACTGACTTTCCTCCCTCTGTCTTGCAAAAAAAGAAACAAAAGACTTCTCCTGTCCAGGGCACCAGCACAGAGACACAGACCTGGAGTCTGGTGGGACCTCATCCCAGAGGCTTCACACCACGCAGAGCCTGGTGGCCTGTCCCAGGGTGGACACCCCAGGATCTCCAGCCACCCACACCAGCACACTACATGTCCCACATGAACCGTTTCTGTGTCCTGAAAGCAGCTTAGACCAAACCAGCTGTTCCTACCCAGGCAGAAATGTTCCCAAAGATGGCAGAAATGGCATCCCCACTAGGGCCTACTGGAACAACAACGCTGAGAGACCAGCTGAACACCTGGGGAGGGGGAACAAAACCTTCACAAATAATTTCAGCCAAGTTCACCGGGCTTAAGTTCAAGATCTGATGGAGGCACCAATGTCTCTCCCATGTTTCAGCCTCCTACCATCCCAGAGTTTGTTGGGGGCTTGGTTTCAGTGTGGACATGGGGGACCAAAACACAGCTGCAGAGGAGCCCACGTGCAAGACAGGCTGGAGCTCTGCTAAAGGCAACAAGAGACAAGATTCAGATTCCCATCACTCCCATTAGCCCTGCCAGGAAGGGAGGTTATTACAGACCCAGCCAGGAAATCGTGACTCCATCCCAATCCCAAAGACAGTGAGAGGGCCTGGCCCACCCCAGCTACAGCTTTGATCCCTCTACCCTTGCCTACAGCTGGCTCTGAGCTCCCTGGTTGACCCAGGGTCTCCTTTCAGGAAGCTTTTGGGCAAGGAGAAGAAAGAAAAGCAGGTCTCTGGATGGCCCCAGACCAGGGAGTAACTCCTGGCCCCAAGGGACCAGGGAACATGGTGCCACTGGAACAGGTCCTAGTGACCATGCCCTAACACACCCTAAAACAGGTAACACCACAGAGAGGACAGTCACTGGACACCCAAAGGTTTGGTCTGTTACCACTGCCTGCCTGGGCAGGAACCCTGTGCTTCCTCCTGGACAAACAGGGTGAGACAAACCTGAACAGATGCCTGACAAGCCCAACTCACATGCAAGCCCTGCTGGTGCTTCAGTGGCCCCATGCAGCTCTGAGTCAGCTTCCCTCTGCCTCTGGGAGCAGGGGCTGCAGCCACTGAGGGAGCAGCAGTTGTTCATACTTGACCATGTTCAGTGATGTTAGCATTTTAAAAGCTCCTACTGCACAATTTTCATCACAGAATGGTTTGGGTTGGAAGGGACCTTCAAGATCATCCAGTCCCAACCCCCTGCATGGGCAGGGACACCTCCCACCAGCCCAGGCTGCTCCAAGCCCCATCCAACCTGCCCTTCAACACTGCCAGGGATGGGGCAGCCACAGCTTCCCCGGGCAACCTGGGCCAGGCTCTCACCACCCTCACAGCCAAGAATTTCCTCCTCATGTCCAACCTCAATCTCCCCACCTACAGCTTAAAACCACTACCCCTTATCCAACCACTACAAGCCCTTGTCAAAAGTCCCTCTCCAGCTTTCCTGTAGCCCCCCTTTTGGACACTGGAAGGTGCTCTAAGCTCTTCCTCCACAAAAAAATAACTTCTGATATGTAGAGAAGGCAAAAACCACACTGAAGTTACATCAATTAATGATATGACCACTTCCAGCTTTGCTGCAAAACAGACACAAACTTCACTTCCAGGCTTTTGCAAATACACCTTTAAGAGCCAAGTCAAGAGCTCCAAAGAACCCCAGCTCCCTCGCTGAGTCACAGAATGGTTTGGGTTGGAAGGGACCTTCAAGATCATCTAGATCCAACCCCCTGCATGGGCACCACCAGCCCAGGCTGCTCCAAGCCCCATCCAACCTGCCCTTCAACACTGCCAGGGATGGGGCTGAAGATTCTGTCTCTCTCAGATAATCATGTATAAGGTTATTCTTGAAAAATACATTTTTTTGGTAGAATGGGGGATGTTTATAGAGGTCTCTTTCTTGTACCTGCAGACATCCCAACATCCACTCACTGAATCATAACTTAAAATAGAAATATGCTAGGGAGAAGCCCCAAGGGCAGATCAGATGCTGGCAAAATGTCTTTTGACCTTTTAAAAGGGCTCTGGGGGGAGCAAGAAGAGACTGAACAAGGCAGGGTGGGATGAGAAATGGACAGAGTCACATCCTGGCTGTGGCTACCCTGGCATTTCCAAAGCCTCTCCAAAGCCCAACCTTGACCCTGCTCTGCAGGGTGTTCCCTGAGTGACCCCCGTGCTACCAAGCACACTGGGGACACTGCCCTCCCCACACAGGCACCAGTTCCCACAGAGCTGGTAGGGATGTGGTTCAGCTCCCCCTGCTCCTGAAAGCACCACAAACAACCCACAGCTCTTACCTTTGAAAGGAAAGATAGCAAAAATCCCTCCTGGAAAAGCAGTATCAGTGGTTACTTCTGCCTGGTTTTTCAGCAGAACAAAATAAAAGAGGTTTTCCCTGGGGATGAGCCAAACTTCCCCCTCAGCCTTCCCTCTTCCCATGCACATTTGCTGCCTCCAGCCTGCACAGCCTCTCCCCAGAGCCAGGAGGGAAGGAACAAGCAGCCAGCAGAGCTGCAGCCTCCTTTAGAGAGAGAGAGGATGTCCTGGCAACCCTTGAGCAGGAGCCACAAACCCCCTCCTCTTCCCAGTTAACCCCAGCAGCACCTCCTCAACCCATCAGCCTGGTCCTGGCCAAGACAGCAAGAGCACCCATGCCTGCAGGCCAGCAGCACAAGGAGCAGCTGGAAACCCAAGGACTAAAGGGAAGGCCTGGTCTTTTCCTGAGGGATTTTCCTGAGCTTTTCCAGCTGTGACTCTCCAAGCACAAGCCTTGCACCTCCAGCCCCAGCGTCCAGGAGCTGCCAGGCTGTTGGCACAGCAGCAGGTTTCTCCCACCCTTCTGCAGTCAGATTTCAGCTGCAAAAAACCTGCTCCTTCCAGGAGGACCAGAGGGTCTTGCTTTGCTCTGCTGGCAAAGCAGGCCAGAAGCTGTTCCTTCAACACAGAGGAGAGGGTTATTCACCACTCAACCCAGCTCTGTCAGGCAGCCAAAGCTCCCTGCTCTGCTCTACTGGGTGTGAATTTTCTGGAGGAGCATCCTGGTTGCAGTCAGTTACCCTGGGACCTCAAACATGTTGTTTGGTTCTCCCTGTGCCACCATCCCCCAGGAGGGACATCAGCTGAGAGCAGGATCCTTGCTGGATCCAGCTGCTGTTGTCCACAGCGTGACTTCTCAGGGCATGAAATCCAAAGCACAATCAGATCATCTCCAGGCTCAGCTGTCCTCAGCCAGAGATGCAAACTACTGCTTCATGCAGCTCCTCTGGGTGAATACCAGCAAAACTGGGCACAAAATCCCCCTGCTTAAGACCAGGATGGTTGATCCACCACATCCACAAAGGGTTACGTGCCTGTCAGGACCTGCTGCCACCTCCCTCAGGATTCTCTCCAGTGCTACTGGACTCCAGATGGGCTGACCAAGGGCTTGTTGGCTCTTCACACCAGGGCTGCAGGGACAGCCTTGCCAGGACCTGCCCAACCTCAACATTTGAAAGAGAACTGGCCAAAAGGAAAAGGAAGGCAAGTCTGGGGTAGCTCTTTGCTGCTGCCCACAACTGCAGGGAGCACCAGAGCTCACTGTGCTGGAGGGGACATCCCACAGGAGCCCAGGGGGGATCCAAGGGAGCCTGTGAGCCACCAGCCAGGAGAGACCATTGCCACACACTTCAAAACTGAACCCCAGCCCTTCTAGATTCAGGGGCACTGGGGAAGGCTCAGGTGTGGTGCACAGAGCACTCTGGACCACCAGGGCAGCTGAACCCAGCAGAGTTCCCTGAACATGGAGCAAGCACAGAGCTCGATACTTGCCCTGGAAAACAACCCCCCCTCCCACTCAGGAGGTGTCAGACCTCACCAGCTGGTGACCTGGCCTCATGGGAGAACACAGACCACAACAGACCAGATGTTCTCATGGATGCAAAGGTGCAACTTAGAAGAAATGTTCAAGACAAACCTGAGTTCCTCTGCACCTCGGTAACCTGCTCCAGAGAGACTGAGATGAAAAGGAGGGTGCTGCAACCCAAACCTCTGGGGAACCAGAGAGCTCCTCCATGAGACATTCACCAAAGCTGACAAACAGTCCCAGCTAACACTTGCTAAACCCCATGAGAAATCACCCAGCACAGCAGCTGCTGCTGGAGTCCTGTGCATCTGCTGCATTTTTTCCCCTGAGAGGATAAATACTGCATGACATCATCCATTTGATATCTAATTAATCATGTTAATAACATAATCTGCAACAGGACAAGGGGCAATGGGCACAAGCTGGAGCACAGGAGGTTTAACCTAAATATATGAAAATACTTCTTTCCTGTGAGGGTGGCAGAGCCCTAGGACAGGCTGCCCAGAGAGGCTGTGGATTCTCCATCCCTGGAGACATTCCAAACCCACCTGGGTATGTTCCTGTGGGATCTGCTGCAGGTGACCCTGCTCTAGCAGGGGGTTGGACTGGATGATCTCCAGAGGTCCCTTCCAACCCCACCACTCTGTGACTCTCTGAAACTCACCCATCAGGCACGGGTGATTCCCCAAACTCCAGAGTTGGCTTCTCTGGACCATGTAACCATGAGCTATCCTGGTTTTCTTCCCTGTGTTGGTCAAAGCCTCCACTGATCCCTTTGAAGGTGCTAGAGGAAGGCAGAAAAATCATAAGTTTTTCATCTACAGCAAAAAAACAACCAACCACCAACCAAAACAACCACCAACCAAAACAACCACCAACCAAAACAACCACCAACCAAAACAACCACCAACCCAAACAACCACCAACCCAAACAACCACCAAAGAAGTGTCTCCTGCAGTCACAATCTGCTCCCTGCCCATTTTCTCTCACGCAGAAAAGATGAATACAGGGGGATCACCCTCTACATCTCAGAGCACAACTCAGGATTTTCTGGATTTCCTTCCCAAAACTATCCTAAAAAGATGTTATTCCTTTATGCACCCCACTTTTTTTTCATTACTCCCTCATTCTACAGAAATTTGTGGAAAGCAAGTCAAATATGACAGCTCCATCGCCCCTGAATTGACCTGATTGGATGTGTCATTCCATTAAATAACACAGCAAGCTCCAAGGGAGAGGAGGAAACCAGAGGATCAGCACTTCTGGGGAGATGTAGCTGCATTTCAGTTGCAGAATTAATCAGAGCCCAAGAGCCTAGCCAGAATTCCCTTGCAGATTTTGCAATGCAATGAAACAGTTTTGAATACACTGGAGGTGATTCCAGATCCCTTTTCCTTCCAAGCCATGTACCCAAACATATGTGACAGTCCTGATGTTTCCTCACCCAAGCCCCACCTTGCTGCAGGACCCACTCCAGCCTCCAACAGCATCAGCATTTTCTGTCCTCACTCACAGCTCTGCCTGGGTGCCAGAGAAGCTGCTGACGTTCAGATTTAACAGGTACAGTGTCACCTTGTGCTTTTTTTTTCCTTTCTGAGGACTGGTGAGAAGTGCTCAGTGTCACTCAGTTGGATTTCAGGCCATGGCTCTTTGCAAAGGAGTTAAGCAGGAGAGGGTGTGTAAGGCCTGAGACCTCCCCTGAGTCCTGCTGCCAACAGGGAGGACTCATGCATGTCCAGAGGAAGAGGAACCCCCATGCTAGGCCACACATGTTACCACACTCACCATCTTCAAGATGACTGGGGAGTTGGAGCATCTCCCTGATGAGGAAAGGCTGGGAGAGCTGGGACTGTTCAGCCTGGAGAGGAGAAGGCTGAGGGGAGACCTTATCAATGCCTGGCAGTATCTCAGGGTGGGTGCAGGAGGATGGAGCCAGACTCTGCTCAGCAGTGCCCAGGGACAGGACCAGGGGCCACGGGCACAGGCTGGAACATGGGAAGTGCCACTGGAATATGAGGAGAAACTTCTTTCCTGTGAGGGTGACAGAGCCCTGGGACAGGCTGCCCAGGGGGGCTGTGGAGTCCCCTTCTCTGGAGATATTCAAGACCCCCCTGGATGCAGCCCTGTGGGATGTGCTCCAGGGGATCCTGCTTTGCTGGGGAGTTGGACTAGATGATCTCTAGAGGCCCCTTCTAACCTTGACAATTCTGTGATTCTTGCTCCCATGGCATGACCAGACCAGTTTCCAGACCAGAACCTCTCCCGGGGTGCCCCAGGGCCCCTCCAGCATGGGGCTCACTCACCCTATGGCAGTTTGACAGGAGCAGGGCACCCTGCCCTGCCCTCCCCTGCTCCCAAGCCCAGCTCACCTGGGCTGCTCAAGGACAGATGACAACACCCTAGCTAGCAAAGGGGGGAACCCCCTGGTATGATCCACACCCACTGTGTGTGCCCAGCAGCAGTGGCTCAGAGGGAACACTGGGACATACCCCTGAGTCACAGGCAGCTCCAGCTGGTCCCATTTCTCCCTCCAGTTCCAGCCAGACTTGGCTAGTCTGCACTGACTTCCAAGCCATTTTTCCTCCCAAGCATTCTGTGACTTTGGGTTCAGTTGGCAGCACCAAGTTCGTGACAACTCCTTCATAACCCCTTCCCCAAAACTCTGCTGCTGTCTGCTGAACAAAGCCAGGGAGGAGCTCCTGCATATCTGTCCCTCAAATCATGCCAGAAGCTGCTTCCCCATCAGCCTCGTTTGCCACTGCTGCAGTCCTGCCAGGGGACACAAGGAAGACATGCACAGCCACCTCGTTAGCCTGGCTTGATTAAATGTGAGCAGAGCTGACAAGAACATTGACCAGGATACAACTCAACTAGCCAAGATCAGCAAGATCTGCAGTCAGGCACACAGAGCTGTGTTCCCTTTGAAAACAAGGGTGAAGGAGCAGACACGATGTCCCAACACCTCTCCAGGCCACAGCTCCAGGCACCTTCCTAGTTTTGGCACACACCACCTGGACACGAGCTGCACCAGCCCCAGGACTGTGGATGAAGCAAGCAGAAGACCTCTTGCTGAAAATACACACACAGCTCCTGGATTCAAAGCACTGCACCTCCTCAAGTCCCTGCTCTGAGCTTTTCTAAACCCTTTTCCCTGCCTCTCTGTCGAGGCAGAATGAAAACGAACAGCATCCCTGGGCAGAGGGTTGGGAGCACTCCTGAGCCTGGATCACTGCTCCCCCAGCAGGAGATGAGACTGGTGAAAATTCAAGCCCAAAATACCAAGATGCCCTCAGGGCAGGTAAATAGCTCAGCTGCTGTGGAGGGTTCAGGACTGAGATCCCCTCCTCAGCCAGATAAATACAGAGAAACTCCCACAGTTACAACTTTAAACAAGCTGGGAACTGCTTTCTCTCTCAAAAGAAGAGCCCAGGAGCCAGCCCAAAACTGCTCCCACCACCCTCATGCACCCTCAACAGAGGCACGAGGGGGAGTCTGAAAGCCTGAGCCTGGCTACAATAACAACACCTGTAGCTTCAAAGTCATGAACTTCGAAGGAATCTCCGTCCCCAACATGCAAATATGTTCCAGACAACAAGTCTGTGAAAGAGCTACAACCAAGTCCAGGAGAAGAGCTGATTTGTTAAGGTCAGTGGAAATGTTCTCTAGCCCCAGCTTCACTCTCTTGCCCAAAGACCACGTTAAGATTGTGGGGGAGCTGAATGACCACAGGGAAGGGCAAGCTGAGGCTTCAGCACACACCCACACCTCCTGCCAGCACTTCCTGCTGTACCATAAAGCAGAACAAAGGTGCTAAGCTAAGTGGAAGACAAACCAAACACACCTTTAAGAAAGGAAAGAAGAAAGCACACACACACACAAGCAACAGCTATTTGTCCAGTGGTCAGTTAAAAACACGAGCCCAAAGGGGTGGGCAGCAGCCCAGAAATCCCACCTCCACTGCTCTCCTCCAGTCTTTGTCCTCCCCTCCAGAATCCCAGACTGGTTTGGGTTGGAAGGGACCTTAAAGACCACCTAGTTCCAACCCCTCTGCCATGAGCTTGGTGCCTGGGACCCCTGAGGACCACAAAAGCATCCCAGGCTGGAGAGTCCCTGCAGCAGAGGCAGAGCTGGCTTTGGCCTGTGCTTTCCTCCTGAAACAATCCTGCTCTGAAACCCAGGGGTTCCTCTGCCTCTCTTAAGAGGGTGGCCTGCTGCTTATGTGGAGAAACAATCAATAAAACCCAACTGACTGATCTTCATTCACCACCAGACAGAAATCTCATCTCAAATCACCAGCAGCACTACCCTGGACACAGCTATCACATCTATCATCCAAGTTATCTGCTGTGGGTACCAGCACGAGTGGGTTTTACAGCTGCACTGGGCAGGGCTGCCAACATCCCAACAACTCATCTATTCTCAGAAAGGCTAATTTAATCTGGCAGTGAATGTTCTCCAAGCCTCCTTGCCCAGAAAAGCTTTTCTCTTGGTTGGCTTAACAACAATCCAGCAGACCCAAAAACGTGGAGGGATGCTAAAGAAGAACACTACCCTTGTGTTTTGAGTCCTCTAGTACTCTTGTCCGAGCAATTTCTCTTGGTAACCAGAGATTTGGAGAAAACAGAGTGCCTCTGTTTTTTTTTTTAAACAGCCAACTGTGTTTTCAAGGCAAAATACACAACAGTTCAGGCTGCTTCCCCCTTGCATACAACTGGGTCTTGCAAGAAAGAGCTCTGCTCTTAGTAAGGCAGCAAAGCTTGTTGAGTATTAAGACACCACGTTCCCTTCTGACAGCCCCTCTGCATGGCAAGAGGAGACCAGCACCCCTTGCCCAGGGAGCCCTACCTGCCACTGGAAGGTGACTTTCCCCAGCCCACACTACAGGGGAACAAACTCCAGAAGGAATTCAAAAGCCCTCTGGGTTAAAGCAGCTGCATCACTGAAGCACTGCAGAGAGAGCACCCTGCAGATTTCCAGCCTCTGCCAGACCTGGGACAAGGGGGGAGCAATAACTAATTAAGCAATCAGAAAGCTTTTTTTTATTATTCTTAAATTCTAGTTCACCTTTTTCCCTCACTAGTGGAAGTGTGCACAGAGGCAGCAGGCATCCAGAGTCAAGCTGAGCCATTTGAACCCCAGTGTGGGGTCTCTTAATGAGAGTCACCATCTAGAAATGGTTCTCACCTTCATCTGCCCCTTGCAAGGGCACAGCACTGTCCCTTGGAACTGGGGGGGGGGCTAAACCAAGGGGGTTTAAAGCATTACCAAAGACACAGCTGTGCCAGGATAGCCCTCCATGCTCTTAGGAATGTCACCATCAACCTGCTGCAAAAGCAAAGCTGGTGCTGTGCAAGGATCATGCCTGAGAAGGCTCCTTTGGTACAAGAACATGCCCCAGATGGCATCCAAAAATTTAGGATAATTCAGTTAATTCAGGAACAAGACAAAAAATCTGAGGGAAGCAGAGCATTAAGACAGAGAAACAAACCAACCCTAAACCAAACAAAACAACAGTCCCCTTGTTCCTATCTGTCAGGAACCACTGTCCCAAGAATAGCCTGGTTTAGGGTCCAGGAAACTCAGAGAGCAGCAGGGAAGGGCTGAGTCATGGCCACTTGGAAATTAAAAAAAAAAACCACAACAAAACCCACAACAAAATAACCCAAAAGAGAAGAAAAAAATACGGAGAGCAGCTGTTCTGGGCCTTGGAGATATGGACAAGTCAATCCAGAACATATTAGCCCATCTTTATTTCTAAAAGCTCTGCAGACACAAGGTACTGCCAGAAAAAAAGCAGTTGACCCTCCCTCTGCTCCTGGGAGGCAAATTTAGCTCTGGCTGAATCAAGGAAAACTGGTGGTGCTTCCCAGCACCAGCCTCTCCACACAACACCAGGACACAAACTGCTCCCTGTTTCTACCCTGATCTTTGCCCTGATTTGCTCCTTTACAGCATTAGCACCCTGACACCACAAAGGCTGGGGAAAACAAATTCCCAAAGGGAAGTGCAGTCCCTTCCAGGGGTGGGATGAGCAGAGGGTCGGGAGCAGTTTTTCCACCCTGGAAGTGCACGAGGTAAAGTGTGACTTGGATGGGTTTCTTGTGACTTTCTGAGCAGAAGAAGTGCTCCCTTCTCTCAGCACTGCCCATCGAGCCCCCAGCAAGGCCAGGCTGTGGTTCAGTTTTGCTCAAGTCTTCCCAGGTGAGAATCTTTGTTTTGTGACCTAAATGAAATCAATTTTACAACCATTCTCCCCAGGACACCAATCTTAGTCACTCCCACATAATCTAAAAGATTGTACCTGCTCTCCAGCTCTAGGAGGAGCACGAGGGATTGCTGAGCACTGAGGGCTTGTTTTTAATACATTTCCTCAGCTTCCTCTCCTGTATCTTTGCAATCAAATAACTGTGTTTGGGGGAAAAAAACAATCCTATAATTCATTTTATCTTGCACTGTGAGGTTAATTCTGTCAGATTAAAACTGCAAAAGAAAGAAGTGGGAAGGCTCTCCAAATCAAATATAGAATAAAAGAATCATGGAATGGTTTGGGCTGGGAGGGACCTTAAAGATCATCCAGTTCCAACCCCCTTGCATGGGCAGGGACACCTCCCACCAGCCCAGGTTGCTCCAAGCCCCATCCAACCTGCCCTTCAACACTGCCAGGGATGGGGCAGCCACAGCTTCCCTGGGCAACCTGGGCCAGGCTCTCACCACCCTCACAGCCAAGAATTTCCTCCTCATGTCCAACCTCAACCTCCCCTCTTCCAGTTTTAATCCATTCCCCCTTGTCCTCTCCCTCCCTGCCCTTGTCCCAAGCCCCTCCCCAGCTTTCCTGGAGCCCCTTCAGGCACTGGAAGGTGCTCTAAGGTCTCCCTGGAGCCTTCTCTTCTCCAGGCTGAACACCCCAACTCTCTCAGCCTGTCCCCAGAGCAGAGCTGCTCCCTCTGAGCAGGCTGCCCATGCCTGCTGTCCCCAGACCCTGGAGATAACATGCACCCGCATGGAATCACACCTCAGCCACCATGTCTTGTCTCAGCAAAAGATTCAGTGGTCAAAAGACACACGTCAGGGCTTCCTTTGCACAGATCCACACAGCAGATACCATTGTGGGACACCAGTGCTCACAAGCACAATGCTGGCTGAGCTCTGGAAGGGGCTGGGAAGTGTGCTGTGTCTACATGATTATGGGTTACATTTTTTAAGACTTACATGATGTTATAGAGTAGAATCAGTTCATGTCAATGCTTGATAGAGACACTGTGTAGGAACAGGACGTGTCTCACCTGAGAGCCCAAGAAACAGAATCCAGCTCAGGCTGTGCTTGCTCCACCAACCAACCTGCCAGAATGATGGATGATATGGCCCAAGGTGAAAAGGGCACAGTGAGGAAGACTCTGAGCCATCCTCCAAGAGACCCCAGCCCACGACCACCCAGTGAGGAAGACTCTGAGCCTTCCTCCAAGAGACCCCAGCCCACGACCACCCAGTGAGGAAGACTCTCAGCCTTCCTCCAAGAGACCCCAGCCCACGACCACCGAGAGGCAGCGCCCAGGCGGGAATGGGTGGAGCTTTATGTAAATGATTTCTGGGAGATTATTGAGATATTATAATGAATTTGGGGAACTAGTTGGTATAATGCTAACTATTCCTTTGTGAAGTAAGGCATATGTATATTTTGAGTGAGTAAATATGTACTGCTTGTGTCTGTTGGTGTGTGTGTTTGGAGGAGTGATCCCCGTGCACCCAGCACTGCAATAAATAGCTTTATAGCTACACAGGGCTAGAGAGTTTTCTTCTTCATGTCATGTCACACAGACCAAGAGAGAGCAAGTCTCTGTGCTCCTCCTTTTTCATCTACAAAGCCCTTTTAGTCTGAGAGGGGGCTGTATTTTTGGTTTGTTTTTCAGAGAGCCAGTATAAGGCACAGGAGGAGCCCAGAGCCTCGCTTACCCCTCTGCAGCAGTGGAAGAGCCTGTCCCTGCAGCCTGAACAGGTCCCCCAGTCTCCCACCACCCATCTTAGGGGAATGGACCCTGTGGAGAAGGCAGCTCCCACAGGCCCAGCCTCTCCCCAGCACTGGGATTTGCTGGGATAATTACAAAACAGGGCTTCCACGTCTAGCCCCAGCCTTGACAATGACTCCCAGAACAAGAGCTCAAGGAAAGTGTCCCAGAGCAAAGGGGCTTTGCTCATAGTTTGAATTTTAAGTAAAATTCTTTTTCTCAGTGACCACAGCAACGCAAAAGTATATCAAGACGAAATACAGCTGGAGCATGGAGTGTGCATGTACCATGGTATGATGTAAGGGGTGGAATTGATGAGGGGGAGATGGAATGCGAGGCGAAAGGGTAAGTGTGTAGGTACACTTAAAGCTGGAACACTCCTTCCAAACCACTCCTTCCAAACCACTCCTTCCAAACAATGTAGAGCAGACCTTCTTTCTAAATGCAGAGACTGGCTATCACAAAAAGTTCAGGGACACACACTGTAGGGAATGTCTACCTGCACACTAGCTCAGGCCAGAGGGACCACTGGTACGTCTCACATACCACCCTTGCCTCAGCACAGATGCTTTATGATCTTACATTCCCTTAATCAATAAGATAACTTGGTACTATTCCATTTTTTTAATGTGCTAAAGAGATAAAGGAAACAGAACTGTTAGGAATGCAGAGCTACCTTATTAATCACAATAGGTAACAGAGAAATATATCACTTAATTAGCACGGAGAGCCCCAGCTGGCTTCTTCATTCTCTGATCGTCTCGGGTTTCACCATGTTTCATCAAGAGGTACAAAGTCAAACACACACAGCCCACAGCTGTTCTTCACAATTGCAAAGATGCTAATTACACTGCCATCTTTTGGGGTTATTTCTGGTTATTTTCTGACTCTAAATTCAGGCCTGCTGAGAGAGTTCAGATTAAAGACAGCTGCACTAAAGCAGGGCCTCACGCAGGAGATGAAGCCACGAGGCAGCTTCCTTCTCACCTCCACCCAAAGTTATGACCAGCCCAGGCCTGCTGTGCTCACAAACAACCCTTGTTCACCACCACAAATACAACCAATTTTAGGCTACAACCGGGAGGCAGCTCAGAATGAACGAGCCCAAAGCAAAACTGTACCAGCAACCAAGAAGTTCCCCTGAGCATCCCATGCCAGCAGCACGAACTGCGCTCCCGCGGCCTCAGAGACTTCATCCTGTGGAGAAAATGGGTTGTGGTTTCCTATGGCATCTGTTATAATTCCCTTCCCTTTGATCAGAGGAGGAGGCAGGTCCTTTGCAGAGCATGCAAAGATCTGACACCATTGAAAATCTCACAGCTTCTCACCAGTTGCAAGACGGACCCCGAGTGCCCGTCGGGAACCACAGGAAAAGGGCAGGGTGAAGAACACATCCTAAGGCAGAAGTTGCTGATCACATGTTTTTGGAAGGCAAACAAATAATTGTCCATACACGTCTTTGTTTGCAAACTTGCTCTGAAACTTTCAGGAGGGTCAACGGTTTTCAGGCTCTGCCTGTGTAACCTCTGCAAAATCAGGTCCTGGCAGCAAAACCAACCCAAAACCTCCAACCATCTGCAGGACAACACCAATTCCCACGACAAACCACCACTTTTGCTGTACAGAGTTAAAATCTTTCCTTTGAGAACATCGCTGACTGCTCCTCAGAGCCATGAGGCCCCTCAGCCTCTGTCTGCTGTTTCCCAGCTCTGCTGTCCTGTTCCCAGCAGCTTTGTGCACAGGCACTGACAGCACCCCCAGCACACCTACAGAGCTGTGGTAGTACCCCCAGAAGTGGTGCCCAGCCCTGGTGAAGACCCTACAAAAACGCTATTAAAAAGAGTTTTTAAAGCTTAGCTTCTTTCAGCCTAGGATATTCTCTCCTGATTAAAGCAATTCTAAGAAATCAAAGGTAGGGCTTTACAACAGTACCCCCAATAGACACAGAACATCTGATTTCATACTTGTCTTTACCCATAAGCAAAAAACTTGCCTCCGGTCACAGCAGATACTAGAAGTCTGTGTATCTTCTTCTTAAACCACCCATGCTCATGCTGGAAGATCTTTGCAACAACCACATCCTTTCAATACAAGTATTTACCTGCACAACTCACAGCAGAAGGGGGAAAAATATATATAATCTTTAAATAAGAAAGTTATTTTCATCCTTTCTCTCGCTATGTTTGTGAGCAACACTGGCAATGGGAGCACTTCTGCAGATGAGAAGACTGTCCCAAGGACCTCTGAAACATGCACAGTGGGGGTGCTGAATGGCCTTCAGCTGCAGGAGGGCACCCAGAGCCCATCTCCCAGCTGTGCTCCATGCAGAAGGAAAGGAGTTGCCATGCTTTGCATCCCTGTGTGATTCCCCAAGCACAGCAAGCATGGCTGATTAGGGAGTGAGCTTGGAAAACAGGCTCAGAAACCACAGCTCCCTCCATTCCTGACAGGAGCTGGGAGAGAGGGCTCCAGTTAGAAGAGAAGCAGGAGGAACTGAATTTCAGAACTGAATTTCAGGTGCAGGACCTGTTAAGGGAACATAAGAAACTCAGCACCACCTTCCATCTTCTTAGGAAGGACTCCAGTCCTGAGAGAGAAGCTCCCTCTCTGTTAACAAGTCACACTTGTGGCAAGATCTTCAGGCACTCAGCCTGTGAAGATGCACATCCCCTCTCCCAGCACCTCCCCGAGTGCAGCCCTGAGCAGACCCAGCCCCCTCAGCCCCATCACCTGTACAACAGCAGCTGGGAAGGACTGAGCACGTTTGCTCCACCTGCCCTCACTCACAGGACATCTTGGGGACATTGTTCCATCACCCTGCCCTTGCTACAGTCTCACTCCCATCTGTACTCACACCACATTAGACAGTCTCATATCAGTTCCTAAAGTGTTGCTTCCCTTCCTCCAAGCAGGAATTCCTTCCTGTCAAAACCCCTAAGGACAAAGCAGGGAAATCACTAAATGCTCCCAGGGATTTCCTGGGGTGCAGAGACATCACTACAACATTTTGACAGGGAAGCCCTGGGGAAAGGAAAGTTTCCAGCCTATGCTTTCCCCACTGACACGAGTCTGTTTAGCTCCTAAAAATGAATGACTGACACACTATGTTTAATACATTATGCTACATAATACCCCAGTTTCGTGTCCTGCCCACTCCAGTCACACCCTCTGGAAAGCTGAAGGGCCCCTGCTGAAATGAGAGCCCCATTCTGAGCACGTGGGTTAAAAGGGAACAAACAGGAGGGTATCCTGCATCTTCACCAAGTGTTTCTCAGCAAGCTTTACATACAACCCAAAACGACTATAATCATCATTTAAAACACTGAAAACACTTCCACTGAAAATCACTGTGCCTGGCCTAGTCTACCACCCAGCATTTTAGGCTCAGCCTGGAATGTGACAACTGCCCAGTCCCCTCCCCAGTTCTCACTGGTGCAAGGAGACCATCTCTGAACAGCTCTTCCAGCAACACCTCGGGCCGAGGGGCACACACCTTCACCTGAAGCAACTCAGAGAAGTTTGACCTTGGCCACAGAATCATTATCATTAAGGTTGGAAGGGACCTTAAAGATCAAGTTCCAACGCCCCTGCCATGAGCAGGGAACCACTAGACCAGGCTGCACAAAACCTCGATCAACCTGGCCTTAGAAACCTCCAGGGATGGGGCATCAACAACCTCCGTGGGTAATGCTTAGCATGGTCCCATAAATATGGGAAGATAGACCATGTAATAGGCCACGATGTCCTGCAGACAACCCAGAGGACAGTGCCCACCCCAGCCAGCCTGCTCCTGCTCCCCTGCACAGCCCTGGAGCTCTCCCCAGGGTCCCAAGCCCCATCCCTCCATTTGGCAGCAACCACAACCCACTGTGCTCTTCAGAAAGCAACCAAACAGCTTCTGCCCTTTGCCTCTCCAGTCCCCTCGGGAGGCAGGACCAAGACCTCACCACTCCAGTGGTTTAAAGACCTCCCAGCCTCCCACCAGCTGGCAGCCCCTGGGCGCTGCAGGACGAGCCCTCCTGGTTGCGCAGGGACCTCGCTGCCAATCTGCCGATGGACAGTGCCACCCCCACCCCCACCCCCACGTCTCGTCTTGCTTGTCGAGACACCCGAGCGGCCTTGGCCTCCTCTAACACAGGCTGATCGTTCCTGATGGCTGACCAGGCCGTTCCAGGCCTGCCGAGCAGGGATGACTGGAAACACACACACACACACACACAGAGCTCGTACCCAGGCCGGGCTCCCAGGAACCCGCCCGGGGAAGGGATCATGCCTGCCCGGGGCACAGCCGGGCCCCGCTGGCAGCTCTGCCGCCCCCTGCGCCGGCGGGCACGGCCTGGCAGCGCGAAAGCCTCTTCCCTCCCCCGAGCACACGACCTGCCTTTCCAACCGATTCGATTTCACCCCAAGCCCGCTGCTCCAGCCCAACCCCCCCCCCCATCCTCCCGCCCCGCTCCGGGGACTCACCTGGAGCCCGGGACGCTTTCAGCGGCCTCCCCCGCGGCGTTCCGAGGCCCGGCGGGAGCCCCGCGGCGGCCTTGCCCTCTCCCCGGGCCGCGGCCGAGCACAGAGCCCTCCTCTCGGCCTGGAGAAGCCCCCGCTCCTCGCACCGATCCTCACCCCTCTGCCCGCCAGCAGCGGCGGGCCCCGCTTCACCCCGCCCGGGCCTCCCTCCCCGCCGCCTCCTCCTCCGGCCCCACCGCTCCCCGGGCTCCACCCGGGCCCTCAGCCCGACCCCCCCGGCCCGCCGGGGGAAGCACTTACCGGCCGCCAGCTCCGGCGGTGGCTCCGGCACCTGCCGAGCCGGGGCGGGGCGAGGCGGGGCGGGGCGGGCCCGGGGCCTGTTCCCCGGGGTTTGCCGCCCGCCCCGGGCCGGGGGCTGCTCCCCTCGCCGGGCCGCAGGGCAGGGCAGGGCGGCAGAACCCCCGGGCCAGAACTCCCGGTGACGTCCCCTGTGACCTCAGCCCCGCTCCCCGCGTCCCCGTCCCGGGGCCGCCTCCCGCGGAGGGGCCGGGAGGCAGCATGAGCGTGAGGGTGCGGCTGGCGGAGCTGGTGGACATGGCCTTGGGCACGGCCGGGGGCGGCAGCCCGCAGCTCGGGGCCCTGCGCATCCTGCTGCGCGGCCTGCTGCAGCACCTCGCCCCGCTGGAGGCCCCGCTGCTGCTCGGGGAAGGGGAAGGGGGTCTCCTGGAGCCCCCCCCCGCCAGCTCGGCCGGGGAGAAGCCCGGCTCCCTCCCCCGGCAGGGGCGGCGGGGGCTGGGCAGGCCCGAAGGGCAGCCCCCCAGCAGCGCCGGGCAGGTGGTGCAGCTGCAGAAGAGTTTGGAAGTGACCGAGGAGAGGATGACGAAGGTGAGAAGCCGGCCCCCCTCTCCTTGGAGGGCGCCCGTCCTGCCCCGCAGAGCGTCCCCCTGTGCCGCAGCCAGCCCCGCGCCGTGTCCTGCCCCGTGTGCTGCCCCTGCCCACGCAGGGCATCTCGTGTCTTGCCCATCTGCTGCTGCCCCAGGACCAGGCGAGGCACCTTGCTGGCTCTGGTGGCCCCAGCTCCCCTTGGGATTCATTAAAGAGCAGTATTTAACACAGCCACTGGCCAAAGGTGGTTCCGGTCACTTCTTACCTGGCCTTGAGGCTCCGTCGGTCTTTTTAGTTCTGTTGGGTCCCTTTCTGCCCTGGCGAGGGTCCCCCCAGCTGTGCTGGGAGCTGGGGCAGCAGTGTCCTCAATGGGCTCCTGACCCCTGGCACAGCAAGTGGCTGAGCTGCAGGTGACCGTGGTGCTGCCTCCTGGCCCGGCTGTCCCCACAACGTGGCAGGATCCTGTGGGAGACATCGGCACAGCGCAGTTATTTGACCGCTCGAGTTCAGACCCCGAGTTGGAAACGCAACGTTTCTCCCTGGAGAAACCCATCCACATCCCCCAGAGCTCACGGGGACCCTGTGTCCCCAGCTAAACACGTATTCCTCAGGTGATGGACACGCTGCAGGAGATGCACAACACCATCTGCTCCCTGAAAACCACCGTCGAGGGGTTCCAGGAGGAGCTGCAGCTCCTGAAGGACAATTTCCAGAAGGTGTGTGTGTGCAGAGCTCTTGCTGGAGAGCTCTTGGGCAGAGGGGTTGAGCTTCCCAGGGACCTGTATGGACAGCAAGGGTGCGTGGGGTGACAGGGATGAGGTCCCAAGCCCTGAGGCGGAGCTGGGAGTTGTGGGATCTGCCCTGAAGCCCAGGGGTTTCAGGTAGACACTGTCCCCAGCCACAGAGCCCTGGCCTGGGCTGGGTGCTGCAGATCCCTGCCTGTCCCTGCTGCTCCCTACCCATTCCAACCCCTGCGGGTGCTGAAGCCCCTGATGCTTCTGTCTAACAGGATGGTCTGGAGGAGCTGCAAGAGCAGTCGGTGCAGCAGGATGAGCACAGCCACCTCCTGCAGAGCATCCTGGACCAGCTGGTGAGCAGGGGGAGTCCTGGCAGAGGGAGCAGTGTCTGCAGCACAGTGCACAGAGGCACTCAGCACCCAGCTCCTGGAACTGTCCCCTGGCTGTCCAGGGTCAGGCTTTGGCAAATCCTTATGGAAAAAACACTCAGGCCTCCCAAGGGCTGCCCTGGCTGTCATCACCTGCCTGGGCAAGCCTCTGGCTCCTCAAGGCTCTTCTGGCAAGGGTCCATGTTACCTCCCCAGCCACTGGAGCAGGCACATCCATCCCTGGGCACCCTATGTCCTGGTGGCTTCCACCAGCCAGCTCCACTTCTCTTGTCCCTCCTGCAATGCCAGGAGAATCATCACCCTGGGACATGGCAGCACAGGCCCAGGGGTGGATTTAACCCTCTAGATTTTGACGCCCCAGGGGACCTGCGGGGTTGGGGACAGTGCTGGGGGTGGTTGTAGGGTTTGGCATTGCCCTCCTCATGCTGGGGGCTGCCCAGGCTCTCCAGTCCTGGAGCAGAAGGGCTGATTTCTCTCCTGGTTGCAGGCAGAGGTGCAGCAGGAGCTGAGCTCCCTGCCCTGCAACGCTGCCGCTCCGCGCCGGAGCTCTGTCAGTGAGGAGCCTGCTGGTGAGGTGAGTGCTCCTGGGCTCCCTCACTGCAGGCTGGCAATGCCCCTTGGCACCAGGACTGCACGGGAATCTTCTCTCTTCCCAAATCCTTGGGGGCTGTTTCATTTCAGAAGCTTTCCAGCCGAGATCCCAGCCCTGAGCCTTTGCAGGAGCCAGCCCACGAGGCCCCGTGTAAGCTGAGCTGGCTGCTGGAGCAGTATGAAGCCGTGGGGACCCATGTCAGCCACCAGGAGAGCCAGGATGGTGAGCACTGACATCCCCACCACCACACCAGGGCCACCATGCTGGGTTGTGCCCCCAGACCCTTTGCAGCCCCCTCGTTCCTCTGCCTGGCTCCCAGCCAGGCTGGCATGGCTGGCAGGGACGTGGTCACTGCCCTCTGTGGCCCCAAAGGGTGTCTTGGTGCTGGCCATGCCCAGGGGCTGCCAACAGTACCGGGGAGTCTCCACAGCCATAAAGCCACCTGGGTTGGGGATGGCACTGTGCTGGGGGGCTGCAGGAGCTGGCACTGCACAGAGCAAATCTCTGGTGTCTGTTTTCAGCTCATCTGGGGACCTTTGAGGACACAGCTGCCCGACTGGAGAAGGTGCCGAGCGAGATGAGGCAGATGAAGGATGGAGGAGAGAAGGTGCCCAGCTGCACAGACCCCAGCGGGGCTGCCCGAGGGTCTGGGGGATGCAGCCCCATACCCAGCTTGCTGGGGATGCAGTGGGGCATCTCTGGGGATGTCCTTGCTATCCATTCACTGGGGCCACCCAGAAGCATACCTGCCTTGCCCTGGGTCCTGCAGCCAGCCTGTTTCTCACCTAGAGCCACATTTGTCCTCCTCAGGGGATGGATTTCAGCAGGGAGGTGCTGGAGCAGGTGAGGCAGCTGCAAGAGCAGTGCACCAGGCTGCAGGGAGCTGCAGAGAGGCTGTGGGGTGACACCAAGGACACCCAGGTGAGCACAGCCCTGGGCTCGTGCCTCGTTGGTGTCTGAGCCAGGCTGGGTACAGGCTTGCCCAGACTTGGCACGTCCCCACTCTGAAGTGGCTCAGTGTGCCAGGATTTTGTGGCCATGCCACACTGGTGGAGCTGGGGACAAACACCAGTGAGTGGCTCCAAGGAAGGCACAGGGGAGGGCAAGGGGCTGGGGGCACATGGTGGGTGTGGAGCCTGCACGGAATGGTGGAGCAGCCAGCTGTGAGCAAGGTGCTGCTGGAGCAGGGCTTGGGTGTTGTGAGCAAGCAAAGGCACGAGGGGATGGTGGCAGGGCTGTGGGTCTGCAGGGGACAGCTGACACTGTGCCCCCTGCAGAAGGCAGAGAAGGAGACCAAAGCGAACCGAGAGGAACTGCAACATGCCATGACCCAGCTGAGCGAGGTGATGCAGGATCTGCTGCAGAGGATGTCCCTGCAAGACCAGGATAGGCAGAAAGGCTTGGAGAACCTCCTCAGCAAGATAGACTCCAAGGTAGCACTGTCACCTGGGGAGGATGGTGGGGATGGGGAGATGCATCAGTCCAGGGAGCACCTCCCTGTGGGGTGAGGGTGAGCCCTAAATCTGCCAAGGCCAAGAAATGATTGCATCATGGCTGGCCATGTGTCCCAGGGTGTCCCCAACAGCCCTCAGAGGCAAAAGCATCCCTTGAAATGGGGCTGGTGTCCCAGTGAGACCCCCTGCCTCCCTGCAGCTGGACTGTGCAGTGCTGGCTCCCCTACAGGCCCAGCTGGAGCAGCTGTGGAAGCTCACCCAGCAGTGCCACTGCCAGGGATCCTGCTGCACTGCCACCTATGCCACCGGCTTCAAGAGGTGGGGCTGCTGGGTCCAATCCCATCTCATCCTACCCCATCCCATCCCACCTTGTCACCTCCTGCCCTGCCCCATCCCCTCCCACGCTGTCCCATCCTGCCCTGTCTGTCCCATCCAGACTCTGTTTGTTCCACCCTGCCCATGGAGTGCTGGCCACCCATGGGACCTGGCATGGTCCCTGGGGTGCTGGCAGGGTGCTGAGCAGCCTCCCCTGTGCTGCAGGCAGCTCTTTGATCCAGCCAAGTGCATCTCCTGTGACAGACCCCTGACCTCAGCCCCGGCTCCGTAAGCAGCATGCAGCCCCCCCAGGGCAGACCCCCACTTCCACTAGAGACTGCTGCTTGAATTTCCCTCCATGTTCTCATCTCTAGGCCCTTGGTGACAGTCCGAAGGAACAGGCAGCTCCTCCAGACCCATCCAGCCTGTGCCAGTGCCTCCAACTGCCCGGCACAGCGGCTGCCAGGGAGGTGAGGTTCCCAAGCACTTGCCACGTCCCTCTCTCCCCCCCCTTTTTGGGTCCCTCTCCCTGGACAGGAGGGGTAATGTTGGTGCTCCCTGCCCAGGGAGAGCAAAGGGAGCAGCAGGGCCAGCCGGGGCCCTGCAAGTCCTACGGGGCCACTGTCCAGGTCCAGCTCCCTCATGACCATCTGTCCCTGTGGGAACCCTGCAGGCTTTGCCAGCAAGAACGTGAGTCCCCATCCCCAAGTGTCCCTGTGCTCTGGAAACCCACCCAGCCCACCTGGGCTGGGGTGAGGGGACTGCTGCAACCTGGCTGCAGCCTCAGGGCACCTCCAATGGCACTGGCTGCTCTTCCCTTTAGAAAGAAGTGGATATTTTGGGCATCGACGGCATCATTTACAAGGGCAGGCTGAGCTCCCCACCTGCCAGCAAGGCCACCACCGTGGGCAAGGACTTCCCAGGTAGAGGAGCAGCCCTGGAGCACTGTGTGAGCTCCAGCCAGGCTGTGCAGCCACCTGAGCTGGCATGTCTGACTGAGGACAAGCCACCAGCAGCCCCTCATCAGGCTGAGCTAACAGTGTCCCTGCTTCTCCCCCCAAAGCATCCAAGACCCCCCAGCCCTGCTCTCAGCACATCACAGAGAAGACGCGTCGTGTCTCCAAGTACAGCAGCCGCTACGTGTCCCCCTACTCATGTGAGTGGCTGTCCTTGGTGTCCCCCAGGCCACTGGCCTTGCCACGTGGGCTCAACCTGGTGCTGAGCACTCCTGGGGGTGTCATACCCTGTGCAAGGCAGTTTGTCCTTCTGCATTGCAGGTGCTGCCACACGAAGACCAGCCTCTCAGGGGGCTGGTGGCAAGAGGACAGCAGGCACCTGAGCTGGCCAGGGCCTGTGAAATGGCACTGGGGTCTGGGGAGGGGACAAGCACACCAGGGCTGTGCTGCCCAGCCTCAGGGGGTGGTGGATTGGGTGCCACACGGCCACAGCCACTGCTCATTACAGCTGATTAACACTGCAGGCCATAAAGATGTTGCTCTGTTGTCTCTCCTGCATGGTTCCTGGGCTTGAGGGCACATGGGGCATCCTTGGGGACTCAGCGACCAGAGCCTGACACGTCCACTGTGCCACATCCCTGGCAGCTCCCTCTGACCAGCCAGCCATTCCAATCTGAGTTCAGGCTCCAGATTTTCCAATCCTGTGGCTCCTGGTGGCCAGGGGACAGTCACAAGCAGGTTCCTCTTCACATCACCCAGCTCTCCAGAGCTTCACCTGTTCCGTGGGCAGGTGCCTCGTGAGGCCAGATCCCTTTTCCATGTCTCCCCTGGGTGGGCTCTATGCCACGCAGCCCCTGCCTTGAGGACTATCCCTACAGTCTTCAGTGTGCTCAGGCCACCACGGTCAGGACTTGAGGCCCATGGCCCCAGCTTGCTCCAAATGCCCCAAGTTTGGACCAGTCCCCTTCAGTGGGGCAGGACCGAGCCACACAGCTCTGGCACAAGCCTACGCAGGGCAGCTCACCAGGGCCACCACCAGCTCCAGCCTGAGGCTGTCCAAGAGGCAGCCTGGGTGAAACCATCACTCCTACAATGTTTATTTTAGCAACACGAGTAAGAGATTAAAATTAATGATTGACTGGTGACCGCAGGGGTGCCAGGGCACAGCCTCGTGGGAAGAAGGCCTGTCAGGGATGGTGGCCTCCAAGGGACCTCCCCCCATCACCTGGTGAAGAGGGGATAAGGAGCCAGGACACAGCAAGACACCCAGGGCCTGTGAGTGTCACACAGGGAGCCCAAGGGCTCCCTGCAGTCCTGCCATCAGCCTGCCCCTGCTCCTGGTGGGTTCTCACACCCAGGCTGATGTGAGGGGGCAGTGGGCAAGGGCAGGATGGCTTCTGCTGGGACAAAGGCAGCAGGCAGTGACCACATGGCTGGGACAGGGCGTTTGGAGCAGCAGATATACAGCAGAGAGGTGGCCAGCCTCAGCTCAGGGGCACTTGGATAGGGGATCCTGCACCAGCCAGAGCCCAGGCCAGCCTCCCCCGTGTCCCACCACTGCTGCAAACGAAGCAAAGACACCAGGTTGAAAGCAGAAGAGCGTGTATTGCAAGCGGCCGTGGCGCAGCCGGACACTCCCAGCCGCCGGGAGAAAAGAACAGAGGGGTTAAAAACGATCCCAGTCTCTAGGGTTACACTGTGTCATGCAAACAGCCCCGGGGGCAAACCCCATCCCAGGCGGTGGAGGGGAGGGTGTGCTGGCCCAGCTCCCCATCGCAGGGGTGGGCAAGGGACCAGACGCCTCCCCAGGAGCCTCAGTCCCCCAGCCCTGCTCACCAGCGAGCACGGCGCATGCGGGGCGGAGGTTGCAGCCGAGCAGGAACAGCCCTTGCTCCCCCCCCTTCCCAAAAAACAAGCTGTGTGGGGTGTCTGCCCCCCACCCGGTTGAGTGGGGTTAAGGGAGAGGGGGGGGAAAACACTCGGGTAACAACCCACTCTGCCTGGTGGGGTGGCCCAGGGGACAGCGAGGAAGGGACCCCCTCCGTAAGCGTCACTCGCATGCAAACTCCAGTGTCCCAAGAGAGGAGGGGGTGCTTGCTCCCCGGGGGTCCCAGGCAGAGGCCAGCACCAGTCCCACGTCCCTCGCAGCCTCCCGCTGTCCCTGGGGAGCTCCGTTTCAGCTCGACAACAAGTAAAAACTACTTCAAACCAAACCCATGCAAGGCAGCTATTTGCTCGTGTGTCTCGGCAGCTGCCAGACGCCCTGGCAGCAGAGTTCCTCTCCTCTTCAGGGGAAGGGGGAGGGGGGGGGGAAGGGGGGAAAAAATAAAAAAAGACGTATTTATAGGCAGGGGTCCCCGCCGCGTTCGCTCTCCGCCGCGGCCTCATCTCTCTGCCTCCATGGTCACGTTGGCCTTCTGTTCTGCCGTGGCCTGCTGCGAGACGGCGGCGGGCCAGCCGGCGGGCTGCGCCGAGGGGGCCGGAGTCCACATGCTCTGCTGCTGGCCGGGGGGAGAGGCCGTGGGCCAGGAGGGGTTGAAGGCCCCGTGCTGGGGGAGTGGTGGGGCTGGGGGCGGCGGGGAGGTCGCCATGGAGGCCACGGGGCTGCTGCTGTTGAAGCTCTCGGAGGCCTTGAGGCGGGAGAACATGGTGAGGGCGTCGGGGAAGTTGGGCGGCGTGGCCGGCGTGTTGGCGGGAGTGCACATCTGTGGGAGGGAGACACGGGGTCAGGGCGGGGGGATACACCTGCTGCCTCCCACCAGGGACAGACCCCTCCGTCCCCACCACCGCAGCACGCGGAGCCCTGGCCGAGCCGGGGGCCCCCTCTGCTCCATCCCCCCCCATTGGTGCCACCCTGGGCCAGCAGCTCTTCCAGCCTGGCAGGCACAAGGCTCAGGCTCAGCTCCCATCCCACGGGAAACCGGGTGTGCTCAGGCCCTGCCTGGCACTCGCTCTGCACGCTCCCGATCCCCAGTCGTCCCACAGAGTCAAATGAGGCCACGGCAGCCAGCAAATCCCTAAAACACATCTGCCCTGGCAGATTACAGGCTGCTGGGGCGCAGGAGTTAGAGGGACGGAGTCTGGGGACAGCCAGGAGAGCGTGGGGGCAGGCAGCTCCCCCCACCTGCAGCCCGTGGGTGCTCTCACAGGTCCCACCAGGACGCTGTACCACGGCTCCCCGGGCCTCTGCACACTCCATCACCCCAGCGAGCACACGAGGACACACGTGCGTGGCCAGCAGTGCCCGTAACTGAAGGCATTGCTGACACAGGCTGGTGCTCCAGGCCTCCCCAGCCTCTCTCTGCCATCCTGGGGTGGGTGGTCTGCCCACTAGCCACGGCCAAAGCATCCTCTGCCAGACCACTACTCTCTGAGGAGCAGCCCCAACCCCTCTGCAGGGCTCTGAGGGCACTCTTGGACCTGTTATCCCATTGCCTAGGACAGGCTATGCCACCCCTGGCCACTCTCCAGGAAAACCTTCCTTGGCAGGCAGCCCTGGCAGTGCTCAGCTGGACCTCCCTGCTGGCTCTCCTGGAGCTGTGAAGCAGCGAGCTGAGCACCAGCACCAGCTCCAAGCGTCCACCAGCTGGTGCTGTGCCCTGGGCAAGCGCTGGAGATGTGGGAAAGCACTTACCATCTGATGGTGGTGGCTGTAGGGGATGTTTGTTTCTTGGAAAAAAGCACTGAGAGCAGTCTGGGGGAAAAAAAAAAAAAAGGAAGAAAGAAAATAAAATGAAAACTATGTTACCACCAGCACGCAAACTGGGCACCCACCTCCCCCCTGTGCACAAGGGCAGGGCTTTGCAAGACCCCAGAGATGATCCAAAACAGCCCCACGGGGCCTGGCGGCCCCTTGCCTGCATGAGAAAGCACTGCACACAGCTGCTCCCGTCCCCAGGCAGGGACCCAGGGCACAGCCACTCTCCTGTCCCCAGGCAGGGACCCACACATCCATCTGCCTGTGGCCGAGGCAAGAAGGGATGACGGGGATTTGGGATGACGGGGATTTGGGATGACGGGGATTTGGGATGACGGGGATTTGGGATCACCGTCACTGCGGGAGCCAGCAGGCATTCCACAAGTCACAGCGATGCTCCACAACAGCTGCCTGCAGGGAGGGGAACCAAATCCAAACCCAGCAGGGGAAGCCCAGCAGGAACCAGTTTGAGGCACGTCCTTCACAAGACAAGATCACAGTCACCACATTCACACCAGGAGGTGGGGGGCTGCAGCAGGTAGCCCACCCCACGGACCAGAGCACTTCCAACCCTGTCCCAAGGCAGGATAAGGGTATGACTGACATAACTTTGGTTAGCTTCCAGTTCAGACCAGTTACAATCTGGTAAATGTGTCACATGCCACAGGCATGACAGAGGAACAGGGGGGGTGGGGGGGCTGCAGGGAGGGAAGGCAGGGACACAGGCTGGCCAGGAGGGCAGACCCCCGTCTGGGAGTACAGGAGGGGGCACACACAGGACTGATGCAGGACCAGCAAAGGGGAAGCTTGATTCCTCTTCTGTGCCAGGCTTTAGCAGAGTTTGGGCTAGACAACAACGTTTTAATTCAATTGTAGGTCAGAATTAATAGAAATGTTAGAGAATTGGTTTGGATTCAGCTCTGGTTGGAGGAAAAGTCCCCCCATCAACTCAGTCCCTCCCCCAGGGGCAGCCTGGCCTGCAGCTCTACAAGCTGGGTGCAAGGCATGGGGCTGTGGCACCACCTGAGATTTGCTCCTTTCCTTTGCAACCCAGTGATTTGGGGTTACCCAATCTGCTGAAGAGAAAAAAAAAAAAAAAAAAAAAGGCAGGAAAACCTGGAAAAAGCAGAGGCAGGTTGTACCAAACCCTGTGTGATTGCAGTAGCCACAGCCCTGCCACCACACGTGCTCCTGTGGCACAGCCAGGCATGGGATGAACGAGGCAGCTCAGTTTACTGGTCTGATGGAAAACTCTTCTGCCCCAAGACACGCAGGCTGGCAGGCCCTGGAAAGGCAAAGGGGCTGCACCCACAGCCACGGGGAGCTGGTGCTGGCTGCTTGCAGCAGGGATTATGATTTCCTGGCTGAAGGGGGACAAAGCATCAACAAGAGCAGGTGGCAGCCGGGAGTGGTATCAGCACACGATAAACCAGGCCTGGATGGGAGAAGCAAAGGGTGCTGTGGAGCATGGAGCCAGGCTGGCAACAGCCAGGCTGGCATGGCCCTTCCCCACCACAGTTGCATTCCCCTGGCTGTGTTTACTAACGTGGTACCTGAACCCTGCACCCAGCCAGGCTGTGGCCGAGGCAGGACCCACTGGTTTCCAGCCAGGCAGCAGGATGAGGGGCTGCGGCTCTGGAGAGCAGGTCTGAAGAGACCAGCACACGTCTGTGGGTCAAGGAAACAGCTGATGGAGACAATTCTGAGGCAGCAACACCCCCTCGCAGTACTACCCTTCGTCCCGGGCGAGGTCTGATGTCAACACACACACACTATTGCCCAGACATTCGGGATCGTGATAAGAAAGGGGGGAACAGCCAATGGGAAGTACAGGCAGAGATGTGGGCACAGCCAGATACCATAAGCTGATTAAATCTGCTCTGTACTCCTGTTGTCCTAGCAGCCTTGCATCTGGGACTGTGCCAGCAGCAGAGAGGGGCAGAGAAGGTCCCTGCTGTCCCCCTGAGCTGCCACTGGTCCCTGCTGGTGCTGGGACACGAGCTGTGACCTGGGTGGAGGAAGCACCCCACCCTCACAGGCCCCTCTGCCTAAAATGCTGCATCCCTCCCCTCCATCTGCCTCTTTCCAAGTGTGGCAGAAGCAATCCCTCTGCCTGTGGCTTGTGTCCCTTCAGCCCTAGAGAACAGCTGCCACCTCCCAGGGACCTGCAGCAGCCCCAACCCTGAGACCCACACCCCCTCATCCTCCGTGCCACAAGGTACCAGGGACACACATGTAACCAAAGCTGCTGATGCCACCTGGTCACCAGCCAGCAGCACAAGTACCGAGGGCAACTGGTGGAACAGCAAAGCCAATTAAGGCTCCTGTGCTTGAGCAGGAGCCTGAGCTGCAGCTCAGCCCTGACCAAAGGCCCCATAGCCTGTGTCACCCTGGGTGCCAGTAGGAGCAGGGCAGCTCCATACCCGCTGTCTGGCCAGGCTCAGCCAGAGGCCAGGCCACCTTGTCCCTCCCAGGAGCCAAACCCAGGAGCTTCACAGGTGGTGGATCACAAAAAGACCCAAAGAGGGTGCCAAAAAGCACCCGTAGTGTCCAAAACAGAGGGAAGATGGCAGCAGGTGGGGAAGTGAATGCAAGGAGCGCTGGGTGCTGGGCAGAACAAGCTCATCCCAGAGAAGGGGGACACCCAGCCCTCTGCAGCTGCTCAGACAGGACCCTGGGTGCTGTTTGGGTCCCTGCACACTGCTGCCTGAGTGGCTCTTGCACCTGCTCCCAGCTGCAGGTGTGAGCTGCACGGCTGCCGGAGCCCGGGATCAGGTGCCAGCACAGGGGATCCGGCAGCAAGGAGCACACAGAGCAGCCCTGGGGGCACCCTGCCCTTGAGCCACAAAGGAGAGGGAAAGGAGCTGGATAAAACATAAATGAGAAGAGGAAGTGGAAATCCAACCACGGACACAGTGGGCAGAGCCAGACACCTGCTCCTCCTCTTGCTCCCCACACACACACTGAGCAGACACGACACTTAGCACCAGGAAAAAGGAAGGAAGGGGTGGCTTTTTTTTTTTTAAGCTGATATCTTCTTATCCTTTCCAAGCAGCCTCAGGGGCAAACAGCACATAAAGCCAATTAATACTCTTCAGCCTGGGAAGGAGCCTGATCCACCACCCAGCTCAGCCTGACACGAGCCTCTGCAAACTCCGAAATGTCTCCCTGGTTGCCCGTTGGGTTCCAGCCATGCTGGAGGTACCTGCTGCCTTCCCTGCCTGTAATCCTCCCATTCTGATCAGCCCTGGCACTGCTCCAGCTGCAGGAGGGCTGGGCTGGCACAGCCACTCCTGCTGGCACCCAGTGCAGCAGTCCCTGGAAGCACAGCAGGGCTCAGGGCGCCGCGAGAGCTGCGAACTACACCAGACGTGCCATGAGAAAGCCTGCCCTGGGTCCCTGTAAAAGACAGGTGGAGTCATGGTGAGTGGGAGAGGTGATCTACAACGCTACCCACAAGCTGCCCTGCTCCCTGGGGATGCAAAATAAACAGCTCTCTTGTCAAGCCTCTGAGCACAGGACAGACTGACCAGCTTGTGCTGCACCAAAGGCAGCTATATCCCCAGTGGTTTCCTGACTTCTTGGCTGTCCTGGATCCTGTTCCTTCCCTCCAAACTCCAGGTCTGGCAGAGACAGCAGGACACCACACACAGTAAACCCTCTCTGCAGCCCCCACCAGCCACAATGGCCCTGGAGCAGGCCCTGCCCAGGAAAGCCATCCCAAACCATCTGCATGCCCCCAGCCTGAAGCTGTCTGTGCTTCACAGCAGCTTCCCTCTCCTCCTGTCCAGGACCCCACACCCCAGGATCCTGCTCTCTGTGACAAGCAGTGAGTGGGGCACGTGCCCACATAGCCAATGTCCTGGCCAGGGCAGAGGCCAGAATGGAGGGACAGAGCTTGAAGAACAAAGCTTCTGCTCCTGAATCCAGGCTGTCTGGCTTGCCTTGGCTCTGCTATGACCACGTCTCCCCACGGTGGTTTTCCAGGCAGGAGCAACATCCTCAGGGCTTCTCCAACTCACACCAAAACCCCTGGAGCAGCACTTTGGATCAGAGGAGACTACAAATGAAGGAAACTGCCTGAACTCCACCAATTCATACTCTCTGCAGGCGCGGGCCAGCCAGCAAACGGCACAGCCCTGGGACAACAAACCCCCCAAGAACATCCCAGGGAAGAGGTGAGAAGGCAGGCTGGAGCCAGGAGAGGACACCTCCCCTGCGTGGCTCCCCGAGGAAGCCGTGCCCAGCGGCCATTTTGCAAAGGGAACGCTCTGACCGTTGCACCAAAAGTGAGTGGGAACATGGTTAACTGCTCAGCGCGGCGGGTTTGTTTACAGCCCCGCTTCCTCTCAGTCATGTGAGTGCCAAGCCGGCAGCGGCCGGGCCGTTTGTACTTGTGCAACTCGCCAAACGGTGGCAAAGTTCTGCAAAAACGCCTGGCGAAAGAAAAAGTTCCAACTCCTTTTTGCTTTTTTTTCTACCCCCCCCCCCCCAATCCCCGGCTCTTTCGCGACAGGCGCGGAGGTGGCGGCAGCGGGTCCCGCCCGTCACGCAGGGCCAGCCAAAGCGTGTTAGTAAACAAAACCCCGAGAGCACGTTACACATGCAACAACACACCGGCCGGAGCCGCGGGCGGCAGCAGCAGGTCGTGCCGTGAAACCGGCAGGGCGGGGATGCCGGTGCAGCTCCCCCCGCAGCTCCCCCCGCAGCCCCCGCGCTCCCTGCCCACGCACCGTTCGGTTTCCAGCGGCTCCTGGGCTCGGATTTAGCTTTTAGAAACCCTGCGGCTGTTAGGGCGACCAACCGCCTCCGTGGCCCGACCCATCCCAGCGCCGGCAGGTTCAGAGAACGAGCCCCCCAGGTGCGGAAGCCCCGGGGCCCGCAAGTGGCCCCCGCACCGCCCTGAGGCTGCGGGGTGGGCACACCAAGGGGAACCTCCTGCTCTTCCAGCCTGCCTCACACCTCCTCCTGCATCACGAAGCGAGACACCTCGACTACAAAGGTGACATGAGCGTCAAATCCATCAGCTTTTCAAGAGCTGCTGGGGCTGCGGGAGGAAAAAAAAAAAAAATAGAAGGGAGGGGGAAAATCCTCTTTGGAAGGAGCTTTGCTGGCTGCGGTCGCCGCGCTCCCCCCGTGCTGCCTGCGCCGGAGCTCCGGGGGTCTCCGGAGGAGCAGAGCAGCCCAGACAGGCTGCGGGGGGGTCCCCAGCCCCAGGCGCGACGTTCAGCCCGGTCGGTGGCACCGAGTATCCCGCCCGCCGGCGAGAGGGAAAAGCGTCCGGAGCCAGAAACGCTTTGACCTACAAAGTCTCCTCTCCCACGGCTGCCCGAGGACTCAAAGTGGCCGAGGCAGGGACGGAGGGGAAAGGCTGGGGTGGGGCTTTCCTGCCCACGGCCACGCGGGAGGATCGCGGGAGGCGGGAGCAGGGCTCGGTACCCCCGGCCCGCCGTGGGCCCGGAGGGGCCCTGGCCCTGCCGGCACCGCGCACCGGGGCTCCCCGCTCCCCCCGCCCCCGCACCAGGCCCAGGCGAGCACATCGGGGCCCGGCCCCGCCGAACGCTGCCCGAACCCCCCCCCCCCGCCACCCCCAGCGTTACCGGAGCCCGGTACCGGCGGCCTCACCTCGAACTGCCAGTGGGCCGCCTGCAGCAGCTGCTTGGCCTGGTCGGCGGCGCAGCCGGCAGCCAACACGAACTGGTTGATCATCACTTGATGCTTGAGCTCGTCCATGGCCCCGGCCGCCGGCCCCCGCCGCCCCGCCGCGCCCAGCCCGCCCCTCACGGCGCCGCCACCATGGCGGAGCCGGCGCGGCTCACGCCAATGTTTACTGGGCACTGACTCACGGCGCCCGGCGAGCCCCGCCGATCGCCGCCAGGGGCGGGCCGGGCCGCGGGGCGCTTCTGGGAGATGTAGTCCTTTCTCTCTTGGCCTCCCGGGCGCCTCCCTTCCTTCGGGACTACAACTCCCAGCAGCCCCCGCTTTGTTTGCGGGGCGCCGGCGCCCGGTGAGCGACGCGCCGGGCCGCCCAACCGCCGCCCGCGGCTCGCTCGTTACCTGACCGTATATGGTCAACAACGGCGCGGGCCCCAATCGGCGGGCGGCGGGGGCGGGACGGGCCCGGGGCGGGACGGGCCCCGTGGGCGCGGGGGGGGGGGGCCCGGGCGGTGTTTACAGCCGCCGCGTGCGGTTTCCTGTTGACGGGGGGGGGAGGCGGTAACGGCGCCCGGGTGATGTTTAACCGGGCGAGGCCCCGCGGTGCCTCTTCCCCGGGGGGAGCCTTTGCTACCGGAGGTGGTGCCGCCGCCTCCTCCTCCCGGTGCCGAGGCCCGGGGGTTGTCTCGGCCCCCTTCCCCCGGGCGCTGCCGAGAGGAGGGCGGGCAACCGGGGAAGGTTCTGGAAGGTGCCCGGGGGGCTCCCGGAGGCATGAAGGGATCCCTTTGGGAGCCGGGAGGGCGGGCAGGGGTGTTGCCGAGTCCCGGGAAGCGAGAAACGGGCAGAGGGAGACGCGGCTGGGTTGCCGGGGGGTTGGCTCTAAAGGAAAAGCGGGCTGGGAGGAAGGGAAGCGCTGGCCCCGCAGGGTTTGGGGAGGCCCCTGGCTCCCTGCAGCTTTCCCGAGCGGTCCTGGGCTCTTTTCCCTGCGGCTTGTGCTGGGGTTTAAGCCTCCCGACGGGCGGCAGCTCCTTGTTGTGCAGCTGCGGGGCCCGAAGGGCTGCAGCTCGGGCAGGGCAGGCGTTTGGACCCTGCGGGGTTTGCAGCCTGCGCTGCTCCGGCACAGGCTGCCCCGGAGCTGACCCCCCTGGCAAACATCTTCCCACGTCTCCTTCGTGCCAAGTCCTGCAGGCCTTGGGTGATGCCAGAGCCAAGGGGATTCCTCCTCATGTCACTGCCCACGTCAGGGCACAGCTGTGCTTTTTGTGGCAGCCGGACGTGTCAAGAGGTGACCAGTTGTTTGGACAAGGTCGAGGCCACCCCAAGAGGGAAGCAGCAACAGGAGACCTGTAGCCAGCAAGGTGTAAATATATCTGGGAAAAAAACCCAAATCTCCTGGAGGATGAATCGGTGAGAACCAGACATCTTTAGATTCTTGAAGGGGGAAGGGTTGGCTCCGGCCCAGCAGGACTTTCGGGAAGGGTTGGGAGCCCTTTGGAGCAGGGCAGTGTTTAGGGAGGCAAAGTTCATGGGTTTGCCACTCCTTCTGCTGAGGAGTAACTGTGCCTGCAGTCTCCAGGGCTCCTGAGCCTTGTTGTTCTCCAAGTACCAGAGAAAAGTGGGTGACAGCACCAGGGAGGGGACAACTGAGACAAAGCAGTTTGCTTCACTGGATGATAAACCCCTGAGCAGCTGGACTTTGGATGAGCTGCTCGGGTGAGTGGAAGGTCTGCAGGCAAACACACCTTGTTTACACGGGTGTGCTTGTGGCTGCCTGGCTGCAGAGATGTCCAAGGGGGCTCCTAAAGGGCAGCTGGAGACACGTGTGTGAAACGTCTCCAGCTCCAGAACTCCTTTTTCATCCAAGTTTTGCAGGAAGGAGTGATGGAGTGGAGGCCAGCTGGATCTGCAATATAGTGACACGACTTGGGGTGACAGTGAGTGTGTAGATGAGATACAGGGAGCCCTCAGAGCTGGTGGGGGAGGTGGGCTCACAGCTGAAGAATCCCTCCTCTGTCCTGCTGTTCCTCTCCAGGTCATGCTAGAGAATGGCTCTGGGCTTACCTTTTCCTGGAGGGATTTTGCCCAGCAGGAAAGATGTCTGAGCTGGAGGGCAGCACAGGAGCAGAGTCCTCCTCAGCACTCCTGGGGCTCTGCAGGGTCCTGGGGGTAGGAGCTCTGACCCATTTTCACTCTGGTCCTCCCCAGCTTGGCTGCCCTCACTCCACGTGGGGAGACCTGGGCTTTCAGGCTCCCTTGTCATGTTTTTCCCTCCCTCGAGTGTTTTCACCCCTTTGACCTTCCTGCCTCTTCATCCTCACCACGGTGTAGGGCCCAGGGCTCACAGCACCACGCCGAGGGGAATTAGGGGCTCAGGATCCTGGAGGCAGAGGGTGAAGATGCAAAACCCACGCCTGGTAGCACTGCCAGGGTTTTTATGACTGTCACCACGTCTTGTAGCCACCCTGGTGCTGCCTGCTGGCAGCTGCTGCTCCTCCAGCCCGTGGGATGTGGCTGTGGTGCTGCTGGGTCCCCACCTGTGGGTTCCCTGCCCCACTGCTGGCAGCAGCTCTGTCCCCTCAGCTGTGGTGCTGGCAGTGGCTCCTGCAAGGGCTGGAGGAGGCGAGTGGTACAATATCCTGCCCTTCTCCCTGATAGTGCCCATGTCTCCTGGGCCAGGGGGATGAAGGAACCGTGTCCCTGGAGGTGCTGCCCTACAGCTCCATCGCTCCAGACCCTGAGCTTCAGGGTGGAAGGGCTGAGCCTGTTCCTGGCACACCAGGGCTGCTATTGTCATCTGTCCCGTACATCTCACAAGGGAGATACTCCCCAGTGAAGGCCCCTGCCCGCCCAGATGACAATAACCCCCTCGGGGGCCCTGGCCACTTCCTCTGAGCTCTGCAGAGCTGTGAGGCCCAGGAGGGATCTTCCCACTGGTGGAGGTTCTGCACAAAAGCCTCCTGCCATGGCTGCTTCCCTGGGTGCTGGCAGTGCCAGCTGGGACAACAGCTCCTCTTGGCTTAACCCATGCAGCACCAGGCTTCTGTCCCCAAAATCTCTCAGGGGACAGCTTTGGGGCTGTTCCATGCCAGGCCAGGATGGATCCCAGGGACCTCGTTGGGCTGGGTGGATACTCTGGTGCTCAGGATGTGAGAGGGACCCTTGTCTTCTGTCCTTGTGGAAATGTCCCCCCTGGCCCTGCTGTGTGATGTGACCACAGCTCTGCTTTGCTCCTGTGCTTGTGGCAACCAGTTGCCAGCATGGCATGGGGAGCTGGAGCTGCTGGGCCCTGCTGTGCCAAGGGTACCCAGATCTGGTTTGCTGGTGGGACGTGGCCATTGCTCATTCCCTGGCTCTTCCCTGACCTTTCCAGCCCTCTTGCACCACAGGACACAGCAGAGGAACCCAGGAGAGGTTTCTCCATGTGCACACTACACAGCCCTGCAGCTGAAGAGGCCTTCCTCTCCTGCTGGTGGCCCAGCCTCAGGAGCAGATACCACCTCTGGGAACTGGCCTAGATGACAAATCCCCAGGCCAAACTTCCTGGGAGGTTCACAGCTACCCGCCTTGGCCTGCATGGTCTGTGGGCTCCCCACGTGGACCAGCTGTGCCTGGCATGCATGACCAGTGCCACTTCCTGGTCCCCAGTGGGAATGGAGCCCGGTGGGGATGATTGTGGTGTTACCACATGAAGCTCTTCTGCAAAACAACCACCAGCAGGTTAATCATTCCCTGGGCTGAGCCAAACAGCCCTGCCAGGCACCCTCAGTGTGATTCACAGAGTCACAGGCTGGTTTGAGTTGGAAGGGACCTTAAAGATCATCCAGTCCCAACCCCCCTGCATGGGCAGGGACACCTCCCACCAGCCCAGGTTGCTCCAAGCCCCATCCAACCTGCCCTTCAACACTGCCAGGGATGGGGCAGCCACAGCTTCCCTGGGCAACCTGGGCCAGGCTCTCACCACCCTCACAGCCAAGAATTTCCTCCTCATGTCCAACCTCAATCTCCCCTCTGCCAGTTTTCATCCCTTCCCTCTTGTCCTCTCCCTCCCTGCCCTTGTCCCAAGTCCCTCCCCAGCTTTCCTGGAGCCCCTTCAGGCACTGGAAGGTGCTCTAAGGTCTCCCTGGAGCCTTCTCTTCTCCTGGCTGAACACCCCAACTCTCTCAGCCTGGCTCCACAGCAGAGCTGCTCCAGCCCTTGGATCATCTCCGTGGCCTCCTCTGGACTCTCTCCAGCAGCTCCATGTCCTTCCTGTGCTGGGGGCTCCAGAACTGGACACAGTTCCAGGTGGGGTCTCCCCAGAGCAGAGCAGAGGGGACAATCCCCTCCCTGGCCCTGCTGCCCACGCTGCTGGTGACACAGCCCAGGACAGGGTTGGTTTCTGGGCTCCAGCTCATGTTGAGCTTCTCCTCCACCAGCACCCCCAGGTCCTTCTCCCCTGGGCTGCCTGTCCTGACCCAGGGGCTCCCAAAGGTCTCCCGATCCAAGGTGTATCCCCGTTTATTCCCAGTGCACATCCCAGTGCCCAACCTGATTATTCCCGGTGCTCATCCTGGTGCCCATCCCAGTGCCCATCCTGGTTATTCCCACTGCCCATCCCGGTTATTCCCTGTCGCGAGCTGGTACCGGCTTGCGACATCCCCGCTGCCCATCCCGGTGCCCATCCCGCTACCCATCCCAGTGATTCCCGCTGCCCATCCCGCTGCCCATCCCGGTCATTCCCACTGCCCATCCCGGTCATTCCCGGTCATTCCCGCTGCTCATCTCGGTCATTCCCGGTGATTCCCGCTGCCCATCCCGGCCATTCCCGGTCATTCCCGCTGCCCGTCCCGGTGATTCCTGGTGCCCATCCCAGTCAGTCATTCCCGCTGCCCATCCCGGCCATTCCCGGCCATTCCCGCTGCCCGTCCCGGTGCCCATCCCGGCCATTCCCGGCCATTCCCGGCCATTCCCGCTGCCCGTCCCGGTGCCCATCCCGGCCATTCCCGCTGCCCGTCCCGGTGCCCATCCCGGCCATTCCCGGCCATTCCCGGCCATTCCCGCTCCCCGCAGCGCCCCCTCCCGGCAGGGCTCCCTCCGCCCCTCCCCGCCGCTGGGAGGCGCCGCCGCGGTGCCTGACGGGAGTTGTAGTCGCGGGGCGGGACTCGCTCTCCCGGCGTGCCTGGCGCCGCCGCCGGTGCGGGAGCGGGAGCGGGAGCGGAGCGGGCCCCTCGCCGCCGCGCTGCTCTCCTGCCCCGGCCGCCATGGGCTCCCTGCTCAGCCGGCGCATCGCGGGCGTGGAGGACATCGACATCCAGGCCAACTCGGCCTACCGCTACCCGCCCAAGTCCGGTGAGGGCCGCGGGGCCGGGGGGCGGGGGGGGCCGGGCCTGGGCCGGGGCCCCCAGGCCGCACCGAGGGGCACGGGCGGAGCGGGGGGCGGCCGGGCCCGGGGAAAGGGGCTGCGGGAGCGCCTGTCTGGCTCTGGCCGTGCCCGGAGCCCTGCCCGCCCGGCGCTGGGGCCTCCCCGTGCGAGACAGCCCGTGGATGTGTCTTGTTGAGCTTTCCCCGTGGTGTTCGGCTGCGGTGTAAGGGTCCAGGAGGGCCCTGTGCCCCGAGTCTGCCCGTCCCCCTCCCGCTGTCCGCAGCCCCAGCGCTGCCTTTTGCTCCTGGTGGGTCCTGGCAGGTGAGCAGAGCTCTTCTCACTCTGGAACCGACCGCAGCCAGTCCTGGGTGTGTGGCGAGTGGGGCATCTCCTGCTGGGAGAGATGAGGGGATGGCAGGGCTCGGCGGGGACGTGGAAGGAGGATTGTATCTGGTGGAGTATAGAATGGAAAAATTCCTCCCTGCCAGCCTCTTTAACTCCTTACGGTGGCAGTGGTTGTCACCCAGGAGCTGTTGGGCTGACATGGCCTACGTGGATGTTTGTTTTCCAAAGAGAGTTGTTCTGGAAACTTAAAGTTTTTTTGCCAGCAGTGCCACTTTTGGGAAGTCAGGATGAGCCTGTGACTCACCTTGTCTTCTGAGACTGACCTGGTTTAACTTGTTTAAAGAGTTTTATTTATTCTTTTCGCAAAACAAGTCACCAGGGAAATTCAGGTGCTCTTTCCTCCTACAGTATCCATTCACTTAGAAGTTTTCCTGAGTTTCTGTTCTGCTCGGGCTCTTCCATACAGGATAAAAAATGTGCAGAGCAGCATTTTGGGTTCCCTCACTCTCGGGTACAGGTAGAGCATAGCCTTTTTGTTCAGAAACTCTTAGTTCTGTGTGTGTGCCTGATGTCTTGCTGGCTGTGACAACCTCAGAGCTGTGTGGTAGAGGGAGCTGGGTCACCTTGTTTTGTTTGGAGGGGGGTGCAAGTTCTTCTCACACAGAGTCCTGCCATCATTACACCCTGCCTGGTTGCAGGTTGGTCCTCAGCAAGAATGGTGGGTGGTGTGGAGGGGATAGAAAGGGGAAACCTGCCCAGGAAAAAATCTTCTTCAGCTGTGTTTGCTCTCTTAGAAAATGTAACCTGCTTTTTTAGGGGGTGGGAACTAGTTTCTTGGGCTGCTAAGGAGGATAAATGTCACTGGGATGTTCCAGCAGGATTCTGTGTGTCCCAAAGGACATTCCCAGTGTGGGAGACTGGGTGGGTGTGAGCTCAGCTGGAGCTGTGGTAGCAGGGGCCCTGCTGGCAGTTTTTGTACAGCCAGGTTGCACCTGGTTTCCGTTGACAGGATTTTAGATATGAACTGGATTAATTATCACCACCGTGTGCCATGAACGTGAATCTTCTTCTTTCAAACCATCAGCCTGTTGTTTCTGTACTGGTGTAATTACTTGGAGCTGGAATGGAACAGTGTGTTGGGTCTCAGTGTTGTGCCTGTCCAGGTAACCCTGTCACACAGGTGAGAGGGGTTTGTATGTTCCCAGGCACCCTGGAAGGGGTCTGCAGTCCTGGATACTTCCAGGGAGTGTTCCATGCTTGGTATTTCCCTTGTAAAGCTGGACAGCTCATGCTTTCAAGCAGCTGATTAAAAATAAAAGTATGGGTATTTCCTTTTAGAGGCTTTGGATGTGATTAGGTGCTTGTAAAATTACTTTTCTCTTGGACTTGGCTGTGCTCTTTCTGAAGGGATGCTGGCTCTGGGCTAGACCTCTCTCTCTGCTTCCCTCAGGTTTATGTAGCCAGGATCCTTTTGACCTCAGGAAGGGAGAAGAGCTGTTCAAGCTCAGCATCCTTCTAGGCAGAAGGTCCTGAGCACTTCTAAGGTGGAAATTCAATGTTACTGAGCAGCAGAGCAGGAAGGGCTGTCAGGGTGGCCCCCTTCTTCAGGTGGTATGTGTGGACATTGTCCCTTCTGGTCCTGCAGTCCTAAGGGTGTTTGACTTGGAAAGGTTGGCTGTGAGTGGTGCAACACCTGCCAGTGAAGACAGCTGGGAAGGAGTGTGTGTGGATGTCTTTGATTTCAGGGACCCAGCTGGAAGTAGTACAAAAAGTTGCCAGCCTAAGTGGCTGCTAATTGTTTCAGACTTGTCAGTGTTGCTGTGAGCCCTGTGCTGCTGCCTGGGCTGTGTTAGGTGGGGGTGTGTGCTGGAGCCTTGGCCTGATGCTCAGGCAGGCCCCTGGCTGCTTGGAGATTCCCTCTGGAAGGCTGGAAGTGCACCTGAGGTTACCTGTCCACTGGAGTCTGGTGTGGCACCAAGGAATGTCTGTCACCTTGTGCCTTCCTTCCCTCTGGGTCTCTGGCTGAAGCAGATCTTGACTTGCTATGGGTGCCTGGGCTCTGGTCCATGTTGGAAGGATGCCTTCTGGATCAAACCCACCACCTCCTGAGAAGGACACGAGGCATGAAACACAAAACACAGGTGTTGTGGCTGTGATTTTAAGGAGTGTGTCACCTGCCCGTGGAAGGGAACACGGTTGCTTGGCCAGGTCACCCCAAGGGACGGCGCCTCGTTGAGTCACAGCTGGTGGTGAACATTCAGTTCTCATTTATTGACTTTTGATGTGGTTCTTGCTGGGTCAGTCACGTGCTCCCTGGTGCATTGAGCAGGTTGGGGTGGAATCCACCTTGGGTTTTATATGTCAGGGCCCATCATGAGACATTCACAGATCATTCAACAGCTTTGCTGCAACCAGTATGTGGTTTTCTAGTTTAAAATCCTTGGAAAACAGCCTGATGATTCCTTCAAGATTCTGAATATGGATCATCTCAGTTTTCCCCTCCTGGATCTGAGGGGCTGAGGCTGCTGAAATGCTGTAAGAGGACACCTGATTATATTCTTTAATACCTGTTCACTGGTACCTTTTTGCCTTTCTTGCTTGCTTTATGGAGGCTGTGGTGGCACTGCAGGTGCCTGACCAGTTGGAAGGGGCTTGGAGCAGGGCCTGGTTGGTACAGAAGAATTAGTGCCCCCATGAAAAGGGCTAAAAATGGGTAATCACAAGGAACAGCCACGATCTTTGCATCAGGGCTTGAAGCAGTAAACTGATCCATGTTCTCCCATGCAGGCTCATGGTGCCCCTATTGCTTTAGCAACCAGTGAGCACACCCCAGGGCTTTCCACAGCTCTTGTGTCAGCTCATCTCTGGTTCCAGGGAGCTCATCTGCAAGGAGCATGTGCCTTTGAGATGGCTTTTCACCTCAGGAATAAGCTCTTGAAAGAGAATTCCAGACCCTGGCCAAATTTGGGAGGAAAAAAGAGAAGTGGATTGCTCCTCTCTCAAGCTGGACTGCTCTGTGGCTTGGGAGCGGTGCTTTAATCAAAGAAAGAGCAATCTTAAATAGCAGAAGAGTACCCTGTGTTCTCTCCAGTCCAGAACACAGGAAACTCCATCTAAACATGAGGAGGAACTTCTTGACTTTGAGGGTGACAAAGCCCTGGGACAGGCTGCCCAGGGGGGTGCTGGAGTCTCCTCTCTGGAGATATTCCAAACTGGCCTGGATTCCATCCTGTGCAACCTGCTCTGGGTGACCCTGCACTGGCAGAGAATGGCCTAGATGATCTCCAGAGGTCCCTTCCAACCCCTGGCATCCTGTGATTCTCTTGTTTGTTGCTGGGTTGTGTTTAGCCCAGCTCACAGCCACGTTCCCTCTTGCCACGGGTGGTTTTGGTGGCCCAGCAGGGATGGGTGGTGAGGAGGGCCAGATGGCCTCGTCCAAGCTGCTGTGCCATGGTGGTGAGCTTCTGGCTGGGTGATTAAAAAGGACTCAATTTCTGTCACTTCACTGCTATTCTAATAATGGTGAGAAGCCTAAATGGACACCTAATGACTTTCAATTAAGGGGCTTTGTATGATACAGCCCTTGTTCTGATGGGGCTACAATCATTGTGCACTCTGTGCTCCTGCCTGTGGTTGGTGCAGTGTTCCCTGTCCATCACATCCAGGAATTAGGATTGTGTGGTCACAGGATTGGGACACTGGGTCAAGGAGAAGTAATTACAAGTAAAACCAAGCAGTTTGGTGCTTAATGCTGTGGTGTTTATGATGATAAAAACCCTCCACCATGTGAGAATAAATGTTAAGCAGTTCCTGTCATTCGATGCTTTGGAGAAGCCTTGGGTTCCAGGTTAGTTTTGCAGGGAGCAAACTAAGCTGGATGTCCCAGTGGTATTTTTTCCAGCCACTGTTTTCCACCACAACACTTTCTCTAACAACCACTACTTGCACTTCACCTGCCTGAGCAGTGTCACCTTCAGCTGATTTACTCTGAGAAACTCCAAGCCACAGTTTTTCTTTGCTCTGGCATTTTTCCTGTGGCCCCTCCTTGGTCATTGGTGTATGATTCTTTCCTTGTAATTGTGCAGCTGCAATTTCCTGGAGGATTTCTCTCTGTAGCAGTTCTGTGGAGGGTTAATCCAAAGATTTAGTTCGTTTTTTTTCCTGCCAAAGAGGATGGTGCTCAGCATCCCCCTTGTGCCCACAGCCACAGAGCTCTGTGTAAAGCTGGTCAGGTGGGTCAGGGTTGGTTTTCTAGCCTGAGGGGAGGTCTGGGAACAGGGTGCAAGGAGCAAGGCAGTCTGCCTGAAAACCTACAGTTGGAAAAAGAACCTAGAGGTGGAGCTGCAGCAGGATTTTAATGCATAGAAAATAGATACAAGTCTTGTAGAGACATGAAAAATGCTCAGTCTTGTGCTAGATGTGTGGACATCATGGTGACCAGAAAAGAGAACACCTCCATTTTTTCTTTCTTAAAGTTTCTCTGTCCTTTTAGTCCTTGGTGTGATATTTACACAAGTGATCTCTTAAGAGTGTTGTGTCTCCAACTGGGGCAAACTCTCAGGTGCTTGTGACAGTGGTTGAGAGGAATAATGTACAACTGTGGTCCTCTCTTGAGAGCCCTGAGCTTAATATGTTGTTGCAGCAACTGTCTTCTGAAAGCTTCCAGCAGACTGTCTTTTTTTGTAGCTGCTAAAACCTGTGTTATAACTTGTGCAGACAGTTTGTTGCCATCCTGGCTTGTTAGTTTTGCTGTTAAACCTGATGTAGGTGGGGGCAGAACTGGCAGAGCCCTGGGGTGCTCTGCCCCCCAGCCTGTTTCCCTCTGAGCTCCTCAAAGTGGTCCTCCTCCAGCTCTTTGTGGCTGGCACTGACTGTGTTTCTTTGCTTGTGAAGGAAACACCTCTGGGGAAAAAAAACCCTTCTCATTGTAGGAGGTGACTTAGCAGGAAGATGAAGGGAGCCTTTGGTCTGAAGGTGGGACTGAAGCTGGGAGTTGCAGTTGGTGCTGCTGTGTTGGTGAAAAACCCTAACAATTTGTTAGCTGTGGGAGCAAGGACAGTGTGGCAGGTGCCTTGAACATGCTAGTTGTGCATCTTGGTGTCATTCCAGTTGGTGGAGAGAGACCTTTTGATCCTGAGGTGCTGGTGAGGCTGCCCTGGACAGCTGGCTCCCCTCAGGCGTGGGGCTTCAGTGGTGGCCAGCAGTCCTCTGTGTTCTTTGTGCCTGGGGTGCAGAATTTTTTCCATAAAAAACCTCTGCTCTGAAGTGGTGGAATACAGGTCTCCTGAGGTGAGTTGAGCCTTGGGATGTCTCATTCCTGGGATGCAAGGGACCTGCCTGGCTGATCCCAGACCATCAGCTGGTACGCTGCTGGGACATCCTGCATAAGCCATTAGGGTTACAATCCTGCTTGATCCACATAAAATGCCCAATGTATAACTAAACCCCAGTGTCTGTCATGCTTTTCTGAACCTTGGTGTAAGCATAAACCACCACAGTGTCTCCCAGGTGGAGAGGCTGTATCAAGCTTGCTGTGCTTGGGTATTGTATGCAGATGAACTTTTTAATGTGTTGCTTCTGGGAGGGGTGGGGAAAGCCTGCCTGTCATTTGGAGCACCTATATTTTGTTATGCTGACTCTGCAGGACAGATTCTAGGTAGATTCTGGACTTTATAGCTGGAGAGAAGGATGTGTTTCTATAATAAAAACATCTGGATGCCTGCAAGCTGAGCTCAGCAGTAGCTGAGCACTGCTGTGCTGGTTGGAACCAGACCATCTGTGCAGAGGAAGAGCAGCCTTTCTTGAAGCATAAAGGAAAAAAGCCTTTATGGAAAAAGCAGCCATTCATGGAAACCTTCCATTTCAGAGTAAATCATGCCTGCTTCTAGCTTAGAGGGACTGCAAATCCTCCCATCGTGTCTCCATAACCATTCAGATGATTGGTTGCTGCTTCTGGAATGACTAATTTAAAGAACACCACCACACAGTGATGCTGTCTGTGCATTGCACCTAGGGAAGTGAATGTACGTGTGGCCCAGCCCTTTCATCCCATGCATGGGAAACCCCCACTCTGAAGCCTCAAGGCCTTGGGTGGAAACTTTTATTTTAGTTCTCCCCTGATGCTTACTTCTCTGAAATTGTGATGCTGTGAAGTTCATACTTGAGAGTGTTTTCCTGAAGTCTTTCTAGGAGGAAGCTGCATTTCTGGTGCTCTCCTGGGTGGATTCTGTTGACTTTGCAGCTCACCCAGTGCTCTGGAATCCCAGTGAGCTTGAACACGTTTTGTGTCCTGACATTTGCACTGAAGTGCATCAACTTGAAGACGAATGGAACAAATCTGTGGTGAAGCTTTTAGTCAGTCCCAGGGTTCATCTCTTCCAGACACCCACGTTTCTGCATTTAGAACTGTCAGTGGTATTAATTAAATTCAGTATCAAGCTGTATAGTCTCTAGGAGTCACAGTAATGGCTTTGTGTGGTCCATGCCCTGGGATATGGGAGTGAAAGAGGGGAGGGAAGGTAGGGGAGCAGGAGGCCCCCTGGTTGTGCAGGGCTCTGCAGTGGGAGGAAGCCTCATCCTTCTCTGAGCAGGTTTATGAGACTGGACTTCATGCTGGAAGGTAGAGAAAAGAGGAGCAATTAATCAGAACTGAGCAATATTGGAAAGGGCTGATTCTTACTGCTCCCTGTCCCTTTTCTGGCACACAAGTTAAAATAGGATTATCTCCACTGTAATGATTTATTCTAGGGATTTTTCATTTCCCTCTAAATCTACCATTTAGGTAGGGGAGAACTAGCAAGTATTTTCTGTATCTTGTGCTCTTTTATACTTGTGAATTAAAAGCTGCACGGACCAGCTGTTCTCTGGGAAGCACTTTTATTCCCTTGTGGTCTTTTTTTTCCTAGGAAACTACTTTGCAAGTCATTTCTTTATGGGAGGAGAGAAGTTTGACACCCCTCATCCCGAGGGCTACCTTTTTGGTGAGAACATGGATCTGAACTTCCTCGGGAACAGACCTGTTCAGGCAAGTTCCTCTATGCTGTCTGTTTTAGCCTTTCATTTGCTGCCTCTTTTGCAAAATCCTGTGTAGGACTTGCAGAGGAGGATAGCAGAGACCTGAAAGATCCTCAGTATCTGGAGAGTGTCATTCCAGCCTGAGGTACAAGAGTGTTCTCCCACCCCACATCCCAGCTTGTTGGCTGCCATGACTGTTTAGAGGCAAACAGAGTTTTCCTAAGAAGCAGCCTTCTCCTTTTAGGCTTATTTTCACTTGGGGCAGAAAGAAGAAATGGTGGGGGAAAAGGGACAGGAACTCAGGAGCACAGATGTTGGGACTCATTCAAATTGCCTGCCTGAGTGAGTGTAAAACATGCTGCAGAGAGGAGAAGGCTGGGAGGCAGGTCCACTTCTAGAGCCTGAACTTCACAAGACTTCTGGGCACACTGGATGGTTTCCAGCCAGTGCTCAGCATGTGCTGTTCCCATGTAGCCAGGTGGCCTGAGAGGCTGTAGGGCAGTGTTAAGACAGATCTTGATATTTGGTGGGTTTTGTTTGCTTTGTAATCGAGGTGAGCAGCTCAGAAAGTCCCTCCTTTGGTTTTCCTCGTTGGAACATGGAGGTATTTCTGGGCTCACAGGTCATAAGAGTTGTCAGGGTTGGAAGGGACCTCTGGAGATCATCTAGTCCAACCCCCTGCCAGAGCAGGATCCCCTACAGTAGGTTCCACAGGAACGTGTCCAGGTGAGTTTGGAATGTCTCCAGAGAAGGAGACTCTACAACCTCTCTGGGCAGCCTGTCCCAGGGCTCTGTCACCCTCACAGGAGGCAAGTTTTTCTTATGTTCAACTTGAGCTTCCTTAGGAGTCTTAGGAGCCTGGGAAAAGCTGCCTGCTCCAGCAATTGTCTCATTTTCTGGTTGTGAACAGGGAATAGCACAGTTGTGAGAGACAGATATGGATTTAATGCATGTGTTATGTTTGGGATTTCCCTTGCATCCCAGATCTGCTTAAAAAGAGCCACAAGGAATCAGAACAGGAGCCATTTGGAGATGTTTTCAGAGTGCTGGAGAGGAAGGGGAAAAGAGCTGCTTGCTTTGCCAGTTGCTCTAGGTCTTTCTGCAGCTTCAAAACAAGAAAGAGAAAAACTGGTCATGGTTCTTATCTTCAGAAAAGCTGTGAGTGTTGGTTAATTCATGCTCAGAGGCAGGTCAGTATCCCCCCTGTTCTAGAGGTGGAGGAAGCTGAGGCAGAAGGACTCGACCAGTGGTGAGCATGTTCTGCTTTCTGAGCTCTCCTTGGGCTGTGCTGTTGTTCTTCTCAGCACCACAGTTCATTGACAGGACCAGGGAGGATCCAGAGAGCCCCTGTCCAAGCAGAAAGTGCAGATGAGCAACAGAATTAAGAAGGAGGATGGAAATGGTTGTGATGGTGCTGTGCAGGCATGGGGGTGCTCACCACATGCCCTACCCTGTGTCTGCACACAGGGCCCCTGCAGGACAGCAGTTAAAAGCTGAACACTTCTGTGCCCTGTGGCTGGCAGAGACACTGTGCTCCCATGAAAGCAGAAGATGCAGCTAAATGTCCTGTGGGCTGTGGGGATCAGCCTTGCAGAGTCACCTTGCCTGCATGTCTCAGCCTGGCTTCCCTTGCAGACACCCCAGCACTGAATTTCATCATTCCTTCAGAAGGGAGTGGGTGAGGATGCTATTAACACACTGGGATGTTTGCCAGAAGGAGGCTGTCCTGGTGTGGAGTTTGCCCGTGGAAAGTTGATGCCCTTTGGCAACTCTGATTAATCTTCAAGGGAAAAAACAACACTCAAACACAGAGCAGCAAAACTGCTTTCTGAACATGGGCCAAGTTCTGGCTTTTTGGGGTAGCTGGGGTCTTGACTGCCCTGTCTAGGGCAGTGCTACCAACCACAGCACCCAGCTGTTGGGGTGCAAGGGAAGCAGTTGCTGCTGCCCTGGGAATTCTCTGCTGCCTGTGGCTCTGGCATGGGGTCTCCTAGGAGATCTTTTTTGGTGTCCTCAGGGAACAGCGTGTCTTCCCTCAGGCTCTGGCTGTGGCCCCACCAATACATCTCTGTGGCCTGAGAGGACAACACTGATGGGCTGTGTGCTGGAGCTGCCCTGGAGTCCAGCTGCAACTGTTTTGGCTGCCTGATCAGCAGGCTCCTCATTTCTAAGGAAAATTGTACACTGGTGGTCCCTGGTGCCTCTGCTCCGTGTCAGTCCCTCTCTCCACACCTCTGCAGGGCATGTAGTAGGTGTGTGTTTGAAGGACCCCACCTCTAATGGGGCTGCATGGTGGTACTCTTGCTGGATATTCAGAGAATTATAGAATCATTAAGGTTGGGAAAGACCCCTAAGATCATCAAGTGCAACCATCAACCCAACCCCAAACCACGTCCTGAGGTGCCATGTCTAGGTGTTTTTTGAATACCTCCAGGAATGGTGACTCCACCACTTCCCTGGGCAGCCTGTTCCAATGCCTGAACACTCCTCCAGTGAAGAAATTGTTCCTAATATCCAACCTCAGCTTCAATCAGGACCTCTCAGAGTGACCTTCCACCCGAGAGCCTGCCCCATAGCTCTGCACCCTGGTGTTGTGCTGTTGCTTTACCTTGGGGCGTGGCTGTGCCTCCAGGCTGAGCACCCTGGCTGTTGTGTGAGTGAATGGTTCACTTCCAGACCCTGCTGAGCAGATTAGAGATCCAGCAGGCAGGTCTGCAGCTATACAGGTTGAGGTCACCACATTAAGCAGTTTCCTTTGCATTTCTCACTGGAGATTCTGTCACCAGCAAGGAGAATTACGTTACAGCCCTTTACTTGAAGGACGATCTGTGAGAGAAGTTCTCTTGCCTGCAGAATAGAATGAGGCCCCCTGTCTCGTTTCTTTTCCAGGACATTTGCCCCATTGTTTCAGAATAAAAAAGAGATCCCCCCAGTAATCCAGGGCCTTGGCATGCTGATTAGCAGTCAAGTCACTGTTTGCATGCTGTAACACACATGAAAGAGCTGCATTTCTTCTCCTCAAGCTGGAGGTGGTTTCTTTAGTGGAAATAAAAGCTTGTGAGAGCAGGGCTTGCTAGACTGAGAATTAAGGGTGCAGAAAAAGAGCTTGTGAAAATGCCTCTTAAAGTATACCCTCTCAATATGAGCTATTCCTGGGCCAGAGCAGGATTTTCACCCTTAAACATGTTTGATTTATCTGTAAGTGGAATTCTCTGCTGCTGTTCCCTTGTGGCTGTTGTGCTGAGCACCCTTAAAGGGAGGTGTTTCTTGGGTTGGGTAAATTGTATGTCAGGTAACGTTCTGCTGCCTTTTATAGTATAATAAGAAGAAGGTTATTTGCCTTTTTGTTGCAGTTTCCCTATGTAACTCCAGCTCCACATGAGCCTGTGAAGACACTGAGGAGCTTGGTGAATATCCGCAAGGACTCTCTCCGTCTTGTCAGGTACTGTTATTGCCTGAACTCTTCATTGTATTCAACCCAAGGATCTGACATCCAGAGCCAAACTGTATTTGTTATGGTTTTGGAGAAACAGCTGAATTCCAGTTCCTTGTTGCTAGATGTGTCCAGAGGTTGCCACGTGATCCCTTGTGATCAGAGCTTTCAGGTGGTTTCTACGCTCTGGATCCCTAGACTTGAGCAATCTGTGTTTCCAGACAGTTCCAGTGATGTGACTGTCCCCTCAGGACAGACTAGAGTGGTAAACAAAACCATGGAATGTTAGCATGAATGGAAGGTATTGGTCAGGTCCATAAAGCCCACAGACAGATTCCTTTCTGCATTCTTGTGCAAGGAGAAGCCGGAAAGTAGCTGATTCTGGTGTAAGTCAGAGGCCAGGAAGACTGCTTGATCTTGAGTGAAACTTCCTTAGGTTTCTCCTGCTGCCAAGATGAAGTTTGGACCTTGTGCTGTGCATCCGTTTAGATGGCTTGTGTCCCATGTGTAGGAGGCCTGGATGATCCTGGAGGTCTGGATGACCCTGGAGATCTGTTACTTTTGACTGCTCTTCACTGAGATCCAAACCAGCACTAGCTGGGCTGAACATAGTGGCCAACACTCCGACCTGTGGCTGCCCTCTTGCAAACAGCTGGCTCCAGTACAGGGCCCCAGCAAACAGGGCTTTGTTTTGGTCTGAGCCACTGGGCAGATGTCCAGGCAGAACATGTCTCAGAGATCCTGGAGCTGCTCGGAATTCTGCGTTTCAGGGGCAGGGCTGGAGTGCTGGCAGGGGACCAGCCTCAGCTCTCAGCCAAGGTACTTCTCAGAGCATGGCCTGACGTGGGTAATTTGAGTCATAACCACACCAACCCTTCTGTTTGTTTTTACTCGAAAACTGAAGGTTGGGGTTTTTTTGTTTGCTTTGGTTTTGTTTTGTTGGGTTTTTTTAAATGAGCAATACCTGTGGTTTCAAAACTGATTGAACAGGAAAAGAAGGAAGAACTCCTGAAAAAATAACTATTGGTAAACTGCTCTGAATGCTGTCTGGCTTCTTCAGCTCAAGGGTGAAGTAATTCTCTAGGAAAAAGCCTTGCTTGCCTCCCACACTTGCTGTGGAAAGGGGTGTTTTGTTCCACGTGTAAACACTGTGACATATCTCGGAAGCCAAATGGGAAGTGGCTTCTCCACTGGGAGAGGCTGTGCTGGGACTGGAGGTGTTGGTGGGGTTCAGTACCTACAGTCCTGCCATTCTCCTTGCTGTGGGTTCACCTCCTGTCCCCCCAGGCAGAGCTGCAGCTCTGGACTGTTTGAGCTGTGTCCGTGCACCCTGACAGTGTCTAGGTTTGCATCTGCCTAATTCCTGCTACTGTCCCTTCCATCACTTCTTTCTCTGCCTCATGGGCTCTCACAGGCTCTTGTCCTGCTGCTGCTGAGTTAGTGCTGATGACAACACCCCCAGCATTACTCTATTTAATTTTGTACTGATGTAGACCCAAAATGAGATTTTAATTGCCAGTCCCCAGAGTCTTGTGCTTTTCTACTGTTCTGGACTAGAGGCTTTTCCTTCCTCCCTCTGTGCACGTAAAGACATTTTGTGCCCTCTCCAGCTTGGCTTTTTTGCAACCAGTGGTTGAGGCTTGCACATCCTTTCCAGAACTATTTCAGTTTAATTTACCAACTCCTCCACCAAATAAAAGCACTGAGCTGAGTGTGTAGGTGTAAAGTAGGTTCTGGTGGTAAAATCCTCACAAGCTTTTTGGTTTTTCCTTGTGTTTAATTGAAAATTCATTGTTCACACCCGTGAAGAGGGTGTTGATCCATACTTTGGAGTGTAGGGCTTTATGAAGGAATATGAGGAAATGGCTGCTCTGGGCTTCCTGCCTGCTCTGACCAGACAAAATTCTGAGCTTTGCCAAATCCTGGATATTTACAGCAACTTTGGAGAGAAGCAATAAACGTGGATATTGGAGTTGAAGTTCTGAGTCTTCGACACCTCGTGGGAGTGCTTGATTTTTTGCAGGATGTGACTCCATAACCCTCAGAGGAAGCAGCATGAGTTTTGCTGCTAACCCCTAAGAGAAAAGGGCTGTCTTGTGTCCCTCTCTTGGCCATGGACTGGAAGCTTTATTTCAGAGGTGAAGTACCTGACAGGCTGGCACTGGCTGTTTCCTCTTACCTTGAAAGCACTTCAGCTGCAGAAGAAAGATCAACTCAGGAGGCAACGGGTTTAGTGGAGAAGCTGCATCCTGGGATAAAGCCTCTGTGGAACAAAAGTGCTCAAGGAATCAAAAAATAGAGGGGTTTGGGAATGTGTCTGAAGCAGCAGCAACATTGTGGAGGGTGGTGAAAGCAACAAGCATTTTGGGGCTGAGAGGGGGGCAGATGACAGGGACTGAGGGAAGTCAGGTGAGTTGCTATCAGAGAGAGAAGTGAAATCCCTTCTCTTCCCTCTCCAACACAGTGGGGCTGACCTTGATCTTTGGAGCAGTTCATCTCATGGTCGAGATGGTGAAGGTGCTGGGCCTGCCTGCTCTGCACCCCTGGATTGTGTTAAACTGTGTGCAGACCTCTGCAGGACCCCCAGACAGGAAAGCCCCCCATGAAGTCAATGCTGATAGAGATGTCAGCTAGTTCTTACTTCATTTAGTGCCTGCTCTAACCTTGTACTGCATAGTTCACAATGCTAAGTCAAGCAATATTTAGCATTTATCCTGCATGTCTCATAAGTTGTGGGTCTAACTTTTTAATCTCAAAGGATGAGATCGGGCTCAACTTGACCTGTTCCTATAAAATTGTCATGGCTGCTGTTAATTCTATTTTTATCTTTTAATTCTTTAACAGACAAACAAAAAGTTCCAGTGTTTCCATTATTTTATCCAGAAGTGATGTCAGACCAAGCTCCCTTGGTCATCCTGCTTTGCCTTTTTCATCATAACATTGGATCAGCTGTTTGCTCTCCAAGGTGGTCAGTGTCCTCTGCTCTGCTGTGTGGTCACCTTGTGTGCATGACAGACACATGTGGCACACCCACCACGGTCACTACTTTCTAAATCTGTGCATGCAACTGTGGCCACCTCACATCAACACTGTCTCTAGGGCTTGACTAAATGTACACTGTAAGCTCCAAGGGCAGGTGGGGACAGAAGAGCTCTTGAATCACCTGAACCCCCTCCCTGTCTGCCAAGACTGCTGCGAAGACGGAGGGAATGCGAACGGTGTGACTTCATCTTGGTAACCCTCTTGAAGTATCTCAGATGTCTCTGCCTCTCAAAGTATGCACCGAAGTAGTCCTTGCTTGGTCTTTGGTCCAGCCACCACCTGCTTCTGCAGCTTTTCCTCCCCTGAGCTCCTTGCTGTGTGGCAGATGATACTCTTAAGCTCTAGCACCCAGCATGGTGCCTCAGGAAGGTGTGTGCACAGCCTTGCTGTCACCCTTCAGGCACGTGGGCTTTGTCCCCCTGCTGCACCTAGAGCTGTGGCTCTGCTTCTTCCCAGCAGATGCAGCCTCCAGAAACGTTCTCTCCAGGCACTGCAGTTGGTAGTGCCCTTTCAGTGGTTTCCCCAGGCAACAAGATCTATTCTAGTCAGGCTTAACCCCTTTTCTCCTGGAAGGGATGGAAGCACCTTGTGAGCGTTGGCTGGGAGCTGCAGAGGTGAAGCTGAGAGCAGGAGGGTGCTCTGGGAGCCCCATGCTTTGTGGGACCTCACTTAAAAGACAAAACAGCCAATGGATTTGCTATTGACATGGTGCTTTTCTGTCAGCAGCTCTCCCTCAGCTCTCCCACCTTCTTACCTGGGGCTGTTACAGGTGTGGAGACTTGTGCTGCTGTTGGTCTGGAGCTGGTGCATCTCCATTATTACCTCCCTCTGTGTGCAGTCAGTGTAGGTCTGAGGAGCAGCCTTCATCCATCCCTGCCTGGAAGGGATGTTGGTTCTCCCCACCCTACCTCTGGAAGAAGTGGTGAGTGGATGGTGGCCCAGAGATCATGCTCCCCTTGTCCTTTGCTGACCTTGGAGAGCAGCACAGCCAGAAATCGTTTGCAGAAGCTCATGCTGCTGCTTTCTCTGGACACCCAACACTTGTGAGCAGATTGGTGCCTTCTGTCTTCTTGGGTCAGTCCAACACAACATGGTGAGGCTCTCCCTGTGTTTTCTAGGCAAACTTGCCCTGCTGGCTCCTGTTTCTTGCTTACAGCCCTCAAATGCCATGATTTTATTCTTTGAATGCAACTATCCTGTGTGAAAATATTTCTCTACAGTCTATATCATATCCAGGCTGCTGCAGATGTTCAGATTCTCACTCCTTAGAATTTGTCTGGTTTATACTAGCATGTTGGGTGTATTCTAGCTTAATTTGTTTCTCTGACCTAGGTGAACCTCTGGTAAAAGCCTTCTTTGGAGCTCTCCAAGTCCTTCAGACAGGAATGCAAGTGCATGCTGTAGTGATTCACCAGGGTTACACGGGTACAAATTTGATTTGATTATATTGCTCTTAAACTTCATTTTGGACCTCCTGTATTCAGTTGCTGAAGGTGAACATCTCATTCTTGTTCAGTGTGGTGTTAAGTAAAATTGATGCTGGAACCCTCTTCATGAGGCAGCAGTTATTACATCTCAGTGAACTTGGTAAATAAGGATTCCCTTGACAGTTCTGAGGTTGAATTGTGGAGGTGTGTCTGGGCTATTTCTGAGGATTTTCAACAGCATATTCATCAAGGCTGTTTAATGAAGGGAGAGGCTGGTGCTGGGAAGTCAGAGGTGGTGCCAAGCTTCTCCTGAATGGTTCAGCTGCTTGGCTTTGCCCCAGGCCTGGTGGCAATTAAAGTAATGCTGATAGACAAGTGAGGCTGGAGCTGGGCAGCACATCAAGCAGTGGTGTGCACCTCTCACAACCTGCTGCCTTCACCATTCCTACACAGGCTGGGAACTACTGGTGGTACCTACAGACCACAGTGGGATTTCATTTTATGTCTGAGAATCTGCTGCTTGTCCTGCCAGAGAATCACCTCCCTTCTGTCACTTTGCCCTTCAAGGCTGTGGAGATCTTCTCATGGTGTGTTGTGCTGGCTCTTTGTTCCAGGATCTGCTGGTCTTCCTGGCCTGTTTATCCATGGCCATAGCTTGCTGCCCTGGAGCTTGCTTCACACCACCTTCTCCACCAGATTTGTTACCTGCCTTTTCCAGCACTGGGGAGGGAGAAGGAGTTAATACTGGGCACTGGGGATCATGCAGTGGATCCAGCTGTGCAGTGGCCCATAGCCAAGTTATCACTCACCACTGTGTTCATTAAAATAACTTCTAAACTCATTCTCATGCCTCTTACACAGCTGAATGTGTTCATTTTGGTTCATACAATAAAGGTGTGGAAGCTTCAGTCATTGGCAGCAGGTTTAGTTGGTGATTTGTACATGTAAAGGTATTTGAAGCTCCTACATTTGGATGCTTTCTGATCTATCATCTTCTCTGTGATACTGGAGGTGCCTTTTGTTGAGTTTCAGGGGTTCTTTGTGTTACAGAAACCTTGGGTTTGCCTGTCATGCACCATTTCCTTTGAAGAGTTAGAAGAATTAGGCTTTGGACTTCTCAGGCCTATGCAGGGCTCCTTTATCCCAAACACTCAGCCTGACGGGAAGGTTTAAAAGCAGAGAGAATGTTTCTTCTCCTGAGGGCTTGGCATTCAAGAGTTGACTTTCTTTTCTGACCCTGTGTCCTGGCACTGGAAGGCTGGGTGAGATCCCCCTACAACATCACCACATACCTCACTTCAACAACTTCCTTCAAATCTTGGAAGAACCTTCTTCAGAGGAAAGAACGGAAACCCCCTGGGGAGCCCCAGCTGGAAGGCCCTGGTGCAGAACACCTCACTTGGAGTACTCTTGTCCTGATTTCCAAAATGATCTTGGTGATGGCTCATAAATACGTGCTCTGACCCTCTCTTGGCATTGTCTTTCAGGTACAAAGATGATGTTGACAGTCCTACAGAGGAGAGCGGGAAGCAGAAGGTCCTGTACAGCCTGGAGTTCACGTTTGACGCCGATGCCCGTGTTGCCATCACCATCTACTGCCAGGCTACAGAAGAGTTTGTTGGTGGCATGGCAGTGTAAGTCCTGGGCTTGTGGGCACGTGGAGGGACATGGGAACCCTTGGGTGATGAGATCAAACATCTCTCATTAATACATCTCTCATGAATCACCCCTGAGGGCAGCGCTGCCGCAGACGGTGAAGAGGGAAATCTCTGCTTTCTCTGTTTTGTTTTATGTATTCTGATAGCTTTGAATATTACTTTCACTTCCCTTCCCCACACAGCCAATATCTTCTCTTGTTCCCTTTTTGGTTAGTTTTTTGGGTTTTGGGGAAACCCTTCTGTGTGCAACAAAGGAGAGGAGCTCACAGCTGTGTGCCTTGTCAGCAGGATGTTCTATGAAGTGAAAAAACCCACCAAAAAATCACCCTGCCCTTCAATACTACCTGTTTTGTTGCTTTTGTTTGTTTTTTTTTCTCCAGAACACCTCATTCACTGGATTTCTGTGTTCCTTGGGACAGGAGCACCAAGGCCACCAAAGTAAAGTTCAGTCTGAGATGTGTATAGTGAGTCTGTGGAACTGAGGCCCACCCAAAGCCCCTCTTGGGATTAACGAGCACCTCAACACAGGCTGTTGGGAGATGGTTGGTGGGAGGATCTGCTGCCTGAAACCCTGTGTGTTTCCTGCCAGTACGTTTATTACCCTTGGCTAGTTGTAGAAAGAATGGTCAAAACATCATCCTTGGAGTCTTTCCCACATCCTGGTAGTCCATTCTTAGAGATTTCAAACCCTTTTTATCTAAAGCAGCACCTTTAAACCATCCCCACCAGCACTGTGTCCCATAAGACTGCAGAAGATTCCCTCTCTGTATGAAAAGGTGGCTGAAATGTGCTCTCCCTGGTGTGAATTTGGTACATGTGAGGTGTTAGCACATTACAGCAGGATTCTGGTGGCCATGGGACAAAGATTCTCCTTTATTTTTTTATGGATAAAGGAAGGTTGAGGCTGCAGGAGCTCTTGGCTTCCTCTAGGAGAAGCTTCTGGCTGCTCAGCAGCTCTGTGCAGGGAGTGCTGCTGGCTTCTGCAGTGGTGCTCTGCATTTGGGGCAAACACATTTTATGGAAGGGATCTCAGAGGTTTCAGCAGGGAGAAACAGGGATGACAGGCCATAAAATGGCTGTTTTATGCAAAGCATAAACATCCCAGTAACGACCAGTGAACAGGGTATTTTTAGAAATGAGACAAGCTCAGCGCTCCCATCCAGATGTGCATTCCTGCAAACTGGAGGATATCCTGATCCAGACTTTTTGTTCAGACCCCTTCTCTTCTTCTGTTGAAGCCTGTTGGCTGCCTTTATTTTGGGGAGGTAATAAATGAACTCCTTTTAAGGCCTTGAAAAATATCTCTTAGCAAACTCTGAAAGCCCTTTGATTTAGATCCAGTTTTTCCCGAGCAGAGCTGAACGCTGCAGGATGCCTTAGAAATCCTCATCAAGCTTCCATGTTCTGTCTCTTAAGTCCTTAGGTTTCCTGTGAATTTAGTGCTAGTGAAGGTGCTGGAATGGCAGCCTTGGAGATTGAAGTCCTCTTTTCCTAACAAAGGTACAACATGGAGAGGTGCCAGTGTCCCTTGTGCTGCCCTGCAGTGTTCCTTGTTTTTTGACCCGAGGAGGAAACAGTTTGTGGGTTAACGTGGAGAACTGAGGGCCTCTATGGCCAGGGTGGATGCATTTACATTGTCAGACTTCAGCCATGGCTTAAATCAGCCAGCAAGTCTTGGTTTAAGTCATTGATTTTAAACTTATTTTGCATATTCACTTGTTGGTTTGCCTGAAAGGAGAAGGTTTGTCACTGGTCGGTGACGATGAAACATCTGCACTTACAACTTGGTGTCAACTTCATGTTAAACCTTGTGCTACATTTATCCAAGAGCTTAACTCTGTGAAAAATACGTATATATTTTCAAATGTCTCTTTTTTTTTTTCCCCAGACTCCTACTTTTGTGTTTTGTTATGTCAAAATGAAAACAAGAAAAGTTATTCTCGAAGGAAAAGAGACATTTATATTTTTAACCCGTGTCTTGAACCAAACTTTGTGGGGTTGAAAGTGCAGCTAAATCACCTGAGACCTGCTCTGTGTTGGACTCTGTCTTGTTAAGCTGTGCCTTTAATAATTAATTAATTGAAGTATTAGTTACTGAATAGAACTGTTTCTGGACAGAGTATGTTTTCAGTAACTAGTAGCTCTCCTCTTGGAACTTTGTGGGTTGGTTGGAGGAGGAGAACACAGTTTCTGGTTCACTTAAGAGCACATTTTACTGAAATTTAGTGCTGTGCACTGAGCCAGTGACTGACACCAGTGCTGCTGCCTGTTTTTTAAAGCTTATGCAGCAGACATGAGCTGCCTAATTGCTTTTTAAATTTGATTGGAGCAATTCCTAGGCAGTATTTCTGGAAGTTAACACGACTGTCAACTTCAAAGACTTTTTTCTTTAATACACATTTTTTAATCCACCCTGTCCATGGTTCACTGAGCTGGATTTAGATGTCAGAGGAGAACCCTTTGGTGATGAACCCTGCCTGTCTCTGCATGAAACCAGGATCAGCAGTTATTACCTCCTTCACCAAATGTAGGTGACAATGCTGTGCTGCCCCATGAGGGTGGCAGGGTGCCAGGGTGTCCCCAGGGCACTACACTTGAGAAGTCAAAGCACTCAAGATTTAGCTCTTACTTCCACTGCTGGCCTTTTAATTAAGAAATCATACTCTAATTTCCCCCTAGGATAGGAGTGATTAACTGTCCCTGCTCTGGAGTTCTTGCACAATAAATATTCTACAGGTAGGGACATGGAGAGATGCACCCAAAGAGGGAACCCTTTGGGAATCATGATCCTGATTTCATGCAGATGTGTAGGTAATAAGTGCTGGGGGAAGTGAGATACAAATATAGACTTTACAACCTGCTTTCATTCACCCCAGACTATTTTTCCATCTGGAAGTGGCTCATGGGAGCACATCCTGGGGCTAGAGCAGCTGCCTGAAGTAGGAATCTCTGCTTCTCTGGATTTGCTGGCTGCTAGTAAAAACCTTTTGAAGCTCTTGATTTCAGCTTTGCAAAGCAATTCTGAAAGGGCAGTGGTATCATTCATTGCTTTGATTTCTTTATTTCTTTTCAAATTCTGGTGGAAAAAAAAAAAAAAAAGACCTGGGCTGCATTCTGAAAGCTCTGAGCAAACCAGTTGCATTTTTAATGCAGTCATAGGAATGCAGCTGGGAGTTTTTTCTTTTCCCAATTTTTTTTTGGTGCTAACAGCTACATTCAAAGAACAAGCACATGCAAAAGCTGCACTGTGTATGAATTAAAAACTTTTGTGTCCAGCTCTTGATTGGGAAGAAAATTATCTTTAAAACAAACTACTTTTTTTTTTTTTTTCCACTCTCCTAAATTGATGCTAAATCTTAAAATGGGAGAAACTTTCTGGACTTTTTGTCAAAAGCAGAAATTTTCTCCTAGTCCCCAGCCTGCAGCATGGCTCCTTACAAGTGCTAAATGAGTTTTCCTTGCTTCTCTGCTGGAACAACCACTGATCCTGATTGTATCAGCACTCCTGCTCCTGTGAAACTCCTGCTGGGGACTGTGTTGTGTTCATTCAGGTTGGGAGGGAAGGTGGCTGTCCCTGAGCAGAGGGACAACTTGTGGTGGAGCCTCTGCTCATCTGAGAGCCACAAAGCCCTGGTCTCCATGACCAAAGGGAAGTATTTCTCTCTGCAAGCCAGAGAGTCCAGGGGAGGCCATGAAAATGATCAGAGGCCGGAGCAGCTCTGCTCTGGAGCCAGGCTGGGAGAGCTGGGGTGTTCAGCCTGGAGAAGAGAAGGCTCCAGGGAGACCTTAGAGCACCTTCCAGTGCCTGAAGGGGCTCCAGGAAAGCTGGGGAGGGGCTTGGGACAAGGGCAGGGAGGGAGAGGACAAGGGGGATGGATTAAAACTGGTAGAGGGGAGATTGAGGTTGGACATGAGGAGGGAATTCTTGGCTGTGAGGGTTGTGAGAGCCTGGCCCAGGTTGCCCAGGGAAGCTGTGGCTGCCCCATCCCTGGCAGTGTTGAAGGGCAGGTTGGATGGGGCTTGGAGCAACCTGGGCTGGTGGGAGGTGTCCCTGCCCATGCAGGGGGTTGGATCTAGATGATCTTGAAAGTCCCTTCCAACCCAAACCATTCCATGATTCTGTGATGATTCTATGGTTGTTTGGGCTCTGTTTAAGAGCTGGTGGCTCCATCAGTGTGTGCTGCCTGTCCTGACCTGTCTCCAAGGAGCCTTCAGCAGGCTTTCCCACATAATAGTGCTGGGAGATGTGCTCAGCTATACCCTTCCCTAGCCAAGATCTTGGGAACAGGTAGCTCCTGGCTTCAGCCAGCCCTTTGTCCTGAACTGTTGAACCCTGGGGGGTTGTATCATCACTGCTGTGAGACCACAGCTCACCAGTGAAGTCTGAAGGTGAAGGTCTGGCTGTTGATGCTTGCAGAGGTGTCTGCACCTTGGCAGCCCCGTGCCCAGGGAAGGCTGCACCCAGCACTTTCTGGTGCTGGTGCAGGTACCTGTAGAAGCCTCTTGGATGAAATGGGAATTAGTTTAAGTCTCGAGGGGGCTGCTGCCCTCACTCTCTGAATATCTTCTGTCCATTTGCTTTGTGGTGAGCCTGAAGACTCCTTAGAGGAAAACATCAGTTCTCAGAGGACCAGCTGGTGCTTTACCCCAAGGGTAACAGAGACCAGATCTGCCTGTGTCCAGAGCCTCTTTAATGGCATGGAACGAGCAGTGACCTGCCTCTGAACACCTCACAGCCTCCCATATCCTCTGGTTTATTTATTTCTCTGGTTGTGTCCATTTTCTTTGGTTTTGGAAATCAGCAAACTGTTCCACTCTGCTTCTGTTTCCTGTGGGAGTCCCCCCCGGGGAGTTTCAGCACAACCTCTTCCCTGAGGATCTTTCTGCTCTCATCTTTGGTTAGTGGTGGGTATGCTCCTGGGGAGCTGGCCTGTGATCTGCCTGCCTTGGGGCAAGTGGTATTTCTCAGTTTGTCCTTTTCTTTGGCTTCATCTTCCCAGCAGCCAGGTCGAAAGGTCCCCTGCTTGGGGAAACCATCATAGCAGCTTGACTGCTCACCTGGGAGGACAAGCCTTGTAGTGCTCTGTGTCCCTACCTGTCAGCTTCAGAATGTCCTGCAAACAAAGAGAAATTAGCTGTCAGAATCTGTGATGCTAATTGGGTTTTAGGACTAGGCAGGTGGAGAGGTAGCTCCCAGCCTGCAGTAGAGGTGGTTGGCATGTGCCTTCTGCAGTAACTGCTTCCTGTGTTTGTCCCCTTCGATGCTTTAGGACACTTGGATGTTTTTTTGGAGGCTGGAAACATGTTCATATTCTCTTTTTTGGGGTGTGCCCTGTGGATGCACCCTCTCTTTTTGTGGCAGAAGCCTTGATGTGCACACTAGCCTGTTCCTGGGAGGGCCCCTGGGATTCTTCCAGCTGTGGGCATCCTGCTGACTAGCAGGAAGGATTGTGTAGTTAGAACATGACAGCAGTGGTTCTTTCCTCAGGGGAAGTATCAAACCAGCCCTGTAGCTGGAAGCACTTAAAACAACCAGCTCTGAAGACATGAGCAATCTTGGCAGATCAGGAGCTGATAATAAACATGACATCAGAGGTTTGAGTTTTGCAGCCCATTCTTACGAAAAAGATCTTCCTCTTTGGACAGAAAAGGTTCTTTTCCCTCTCCTTGTTGTGTTGCCAGGCTTTGTTTCCCCATCATGGTGAGAAAACACAATGAAAATAGGTCTGTTTTTCCCTTTCTCAGGGCTTGTGTTGCTGAAGCACGATGGGTGTACTGGAGAGAGAGATATATATATATAAAAAATATAAATCTCATTTCCTTGTTTGTTTTACACTCAGCACAAACATCCCTCTGCAGCCTCTGAAGCTGATGGTGGGCAGGACACTGCAGTGATGATGGATCCTGTCTGCATGTGGAGGTTGGAACAGCTGGTTCACAAAATGAAACCCACGTGAGGCGGGTGGCTCAGCACGTGGCTGTTTCAGTGAGGCTTGCCTAGACAGAGGCACCCAGCTCTTCCTTGGGTTATTTCATAGCCTCTGCCTGCTCAGGGCCTTTGAAAGGTGCTCTTGCTGCTTTTGGCTGTGGTGATTGATAGGGAACCCTTTGTGCAGGGAGATTTCTGCTGTGGGAAGAAGTCAGAGGCCAGTGCTGTTGCTTGCTGGGCACAAGCCTTTCAGCTGAAAGCTGCTTTGATCCAGGCACACACCAGTCCCCAGGGGAACTGCAGTGTGTGAAGTTCACAGGCTGGAGAGCTAAATTCTGTAGGTTTCACTGAGCAGACAAACCCTCTGTCTTTTAAGAAGAGTTCTGGCCTTTGTGCCTGTGTGTAGCTGTTGTGTGAGCCAGTGGCTTTGAAGGCTGGTTGGACTGGGGAGCGTGGGGCTCTCACCAGTAAGTCCAGCAGCTGAAGGCAGAGCTCTGCAGGAGCTGGAGCAGGATATGGAGCAGGTGTTTGTTTCCTCTTGGAGTGGAAACTCAGTCCTGGGAGGAAGGAGGAGGGAGGAGAGGCCTGGGAGGGACAGCAGTGTACCAACTTAGCACCCAGGTAACCTCCAGACTCAATGTGGGAGCCCTTCCAGCCTGGATCTTGCCTAACTTGGACTGAAACCCAGGGCTACAGCCTTCTTACCTTTTGATAGTGTTTCTTTTATCAATAAAAATCACTTTGAGTTGAGCTACTTGTCCCAATTCCCCTCTTCCCCAAAAGCTGACCTGGGAGATCCTGGCCCAAAATGAAAGGGGAGAGTGTGGATGGGAGGAAGAGGGAACAACATGCTTGCTCCACATCAACTCCTGGCCCTTTTGAACACCAGCAGAACTTGCCTGGCTCCCTCCTTGTCACCTGTGAGAGGACATGGGGCCTGCCAGGCAGTCACAGCCTGCAGCAGTGGAAAGTTTGGTTCCTGAGTATCCTCTAAAGCTCTCGTGAAACTCTGTCTTGTCCTCAGTTCACTGCTAATTGCCCCACAACGTGGCAATTGCTAAAGAGAGAGGCCTCAGACTGTCCACAGGCTCTTCAAAGCACAGACTGTTTTCCTGAGCAGCTACTAGTCAAAAATGGAACCTCAGGGCATCCTCCTTTCCTCTGAGGAATGGGGTCTGACCAGGGCTCTGTGTAATTCTCAGGCAAGCTGGCCAGGATCTTGGCTTGGGCTCCTTGGTCAGGGGTCCCAGCATGTCTGTGGTAACAGGAACCATCTTTGGACTGTGTGAGGCAGCCCCAGGTGGAGCTGAGCATGAGGAGCACAGCAGTGAAGAAGTAGGCACGAGTTGAGACTGATGCCTTGCTGAGAACTTCCCCAGGTGCTGATCAGGGATGAGCACGAGGTGGAATCACCCCCACAGGTTCTTGGTGCATCTCCAGTGAATGTGCAGCAACAGAACTTGAACTCTGCTTAGCCAGAGGTTCCTGAAAAGCTCCCACTGGTGCCTCAGGAGCTACGTAAGGTCTGAACTGTGCATGGGGAGAAGCCTGTGGGAGCCCCAGGCTGAGTTTCTCTGTGCAGGCAGCAAGTGTTCCTCAGATGATGGTGAAGGAGTGAGACTGAAGAACACTTGGTTTCCTGCTCTCTCAAAACCCACCGTATTGTGGTCATGGGGCTCCTCATTTGTCTGTTCTCTGATACACAGCTGGTGTGGGGGAGTGGGTGGGCTTGGCACGAGGGAGGAAGGAGTCAGCGTGGGGTAGAAGCTTTGCTTTGTGGCTGTGAAGGTGTGTCAGAGAGCTTACAGGAGGAGATGGGCTGCAGGAGCCCTGAGGACAGAGCTGGGGGCTGCTGCTGCACCGAGATACCTCGTGTTGCTGGTGCTTCTCACACTGGCAGGGGTACATGAGCAAGCAGACAGGTTTAATTAAGTGTGACCATGGATTTCTGTTTGGTCCTGACCAAACAGGACAGGCCTGGCTTCATCTGCCTGAGCTGCAAGTGACTGCAAGGAGGTTTTGTTAGACCTCTGGTCTGGATGGGGAGCTGGCCTGGGGCAGTCTGAAAATAGCAGCCCAAAAGTTCAGCTTTCAGTTTTTATGCAGGGAGAGGCAGCATGTTGCACCTCTGCTATTCTTTATTCTTAATATATGCTCTTTTTTTTCCTGTAATGCATCTCCATGGCTCTCCAGAGCTTCTCCAGTGTGGTTTGCTGTGAGCACACAGCACCACAGGCAGGGGATAGAAGACTTGTGAATGCAGCAGGTGAATTGGTGTGATCCTGGCTTGTTTTCCTGGTGTAGAGTGGTTTGGGCTCCTGGTACTGTAAGTGCAGCTCCTCCAGCCTTCCTGGCACTCCCCATCAGCATGTTGACACCCCTCACCCAACCCTGCTGTGGTGCATGTCATCCAGGCAGTCTCTGACCTCCACTCTCTCCTCTGCACTTTCTTTCTGGTAGGTTCCTGATTTGCTGTCACTTTAGATAAGTCACTCTTCCATCCCTTGCCTTCTCAGCAACAGAGGGAGAATTGTTGCCTCTCTGCTGAGCTGAGGAGCTCTGAGAGCACCACAAAAGGAGCTAGATACAGGCTTGCTCTATTCATTGTGCCTGACAGCTCAGTAAATAAAACTTCACTCAATTGCTTGCTCTGTAATTCACACATAAAAGACCTGTCACTGTGATCTCTCCCACACCGTGCTTGAAATGTGAAGGATGGAGTGAGACCTTCTAGGAAAGCAGTACAGTTTCAGAGCAGTACAGAAGAGGCTTGGAGGGGAAGGTGTTGTCATAAATAACACACTGTACTTGGCAGGGAGAGCAGAGACCATGGGGTGGCCCTGGCCATTGTCATGGCCTTCCAGAATTGAACATGGATCTGGTGACACTTGATAAGCCTTCTGGATCCTCAGAGGGTGTAGGAACTGTGCTGGCTTTTCCAGAGAAAGGCAGCAGTTCACCCACTGGGGGAGCCTGGTTTTTCCTCCTTGGGTTTGAGAGGAATTCATAAGTGTTCATCATCTTCTGGTATCCAGGTATTTATACCTTCAGCTGCAAAATGCATCCTCATCATGGTGCTTTAAGGCTCTGTCTCACACTGCTGGCTGGCCTGAGCCCTGGGGGGCAGCTCCTGTCTCTGTGGGCTCTTGTCAAGTCTCCACAGCATCACTTAAAGCTGAGTTTTAAGGTTCGTGTCCTCTCTAGTCACCTCTGCCAGCCCCATCTTCACAGCTCTGCTGTGATGCTCAGTTCTGCAGTTCTCAGTTGACTCTGCACCTTGGGCTTTTCCCACAGCTTTTCCTTCCCCCCCCCCTTCTGGAAGCAGGCTGCCCAGCCCTCCTGCTCCTTGCTGACAGAAACCAGAAGCCTCGGGTGCAGAAAAGCTTCGTGTTGCCATCTCCTTCTAGTGTGCTCCACAAAGTGTGCTTAGGCTGGAGGAACTGGGAGCTTTCCAACCTCTGTGTACGTCCCTGGTGATCTGTACCTGTCTGTTCCAGAGCAGCTGAATGTCCTCACAAGTCCAGAATCCTGTCCTTCAAGCAAGGATTCTCTTTGCCTCTGGGTACACTCTGTTAACTGTTTTCCTTGATGGGGCTTCCTACTGAATCAGCCACATCCAGTGCCTCCATCTCCTCTGCCACTGTCTCCAGTAGTGCTGCCCCTGTTATTTGTTGAGAAATAAGAATCAGCACCACCTGAGGAGCTGCCTCTCAGGGGATCCTGTGTGATATCCCAAGCTGAGTTAAGGAAAAACTCAGCCTGGAGTTCCTGGTGTGTCCCTGGGGCCTGTCCCCAGGCTGCCTGCTCAGTGGAGCACAGTGACAATCGAGTTGGAACAGTCAACAAGGCTTTGAGCTGTGTGTGGTGGCTGGAGGGCAGTGCTTCCCAGCCTCACCCTGTGAAGCTCTGCTTAGGAAGTGATGCTTAGTGTGCAGAAGAGCTGACATCCCATTGCTGGGACCAGCTGTTGAAGTGGTTCTTAACAGAGCTGGAGCTTGACCTGTCTCATCACTGTGCTGGGGAGGTGGTTGTTTCTGCAGTGGAAGACTCTTGGGCAAGGGATCTCTCTCACTTCCTCTCTGGTTTGTCAACATGCTCTGAACACACAAGTGGTAGCTCTGCAGCAAAGGCTTTGGTGGTAAAACCAGCTTCAGATGTTCTCACCCTGCTTTCCTGTCCCTCCTCTCCTGTGCCAGAATTGCACATCCAGCTCAGAATTCACCTTCCTGAAAGGGGTGAAAACTTGATCTTGTTTTGCCACTGAAGCCCACTCTGTAGTGATGGTCAGAGGGCAATGAAAGGTTCCCCTTGGAGTGAAGCTCTAGGTGGAATCTGGGGGCAGAAGATGGTGGATGGTGGCCATGGTCCTATTCCAGAGATGTTTATCCCAGCTTGACATGCCAGGGTTTCAGTGCTGGGCCTCAACAGAGTGGAAGAATTGTGACTGTTCTTGAGGTGGCCAACTTGGAGGACTGTTTGGTGTCTCTGGTGGTGTTGGTAGCCCTGCAGCACCTCTGAGGAGGAACACAGGAGAGAACTGGCATGGTTTTTGGTTACCAGGTTGATGGGGAACCAGGGACTGTTCCTCCCTGAAGACCTGGCCCGTGGAGGCACAGGAGAGCTTTCAGCACCCTCTTGGGTTGGCTGTTGCCACTGTTAGGTCCTTGCTCCTTCTTCCTGGCTTTCCTGCAGAAAATGAGTCTGTGTGCTGGGCTGAAGGCAGCGTTGCCCAGGCCCTGGATTTAGGGAGCTACCCTTTCCCAGGCTGCTGCACCCCACTGGCACCCAGTGCTTCCAGGCAGCTCCCTATGGATCCCACCAGGCCTTGCCTCTCTGTGCTGCTTTCCCTTCCCTCTGCTCACCTTCTGGCTTTGACCTCTCCCTTCCCTTCTTGTCCCCCCACTGATGGCTGCCAGCTCCTGCCAGCTCTGTCTCTCAGAGCTGCCACTTGTGATTCCTGAAAGCTGGACAGGTGGGAAGGAATGAGGGCCCAGCAGAGCAATCCTGTGTTACATCAAGTTCCTTTTCTCCCCTCTCTCCAGATACAGCACAAAGAATCCCTCTCTGCAGTCGGAGACGGTTCATTACAAGAGAGGGGTGAGCCAGCAATTCTCCCTGCCTTCCTTCAAGATTGATTTCTCAGACTGGAAGGATGATGAGGTAAGGCTCTTCTCAGTGTCCCCTTCTTTCATGGAATCATGAATTGTGGAATGGTTTGGGTTGGAAGGGACCTTCAAGATCATCTAGATCCAACCCCCTGCATGGACAGGGACACCTCCCACCAGCCCAGGCTGCTCCAAGCCCCATCCAACCTGCCCTTCAACACTGCCAGGGATGGGGCAGCCACAGCCTCCCTGGGCAACCTGGGCCAGGGTCTCACCACCCTCACACTAAAGAATTTCCTCCTCATGTCCAATCTCAGTCTCCCCTCTTCCAGTTTTAATCCATCCCCCCTTGTCCTCTCCCTCCCTGCCCTTGTCCCAAGCCCCTCCCCAGCTTTCCTGGAGCCCCTTCAGGCACTGGAAGGTGCTCTAAGGTCTCCCTGGAGCCTTCTCTTCTCCAGGCTGAACACCCCAACTCAGCCTGTCTCCAGAGCAGAGCTGCTCCAGCCTCTGAGCATTTTTGTGACATCCTCTGGTCTCTGTCCATGAGCAACATCTCTAAAAAAGAAGGAAGCAACATCTCTAAAAAGATGAGATAAAATAAAATAAACCAAGAGACGTTTCTTTCCACATTCCTGTAGTCCTAGAAGCACTGGACTCCATTTAATGCCATGTAGTTATGGCTGGAAGACACCCTCTCCCAGCCTTCATGTGAGTGTTGTGTCTGTGAGTGCTGGTAGGTAACTACCTAGGAAAAAAAAAGCCAGAAGGAAAATTAAGAAGAAAAAAAGAAAGGAGAAAGTAATCTTTTTTGTATTTTGAAGAGACTGAATAGCTGCTGTCTTGAAGTTACAGTCATAACTATCATCAGTCCCGTGCCTTAACAAATGCTGTGGTGGTTACCAAGAGCCTGCAGAGTCTGGTTTCCTGATGTCTTGGCTTCTCTGCCAATGTATGATTTCACAAGTTCAGCATACAAAGCCTGGAAGAGCTGCTTCTCAGTCCCTTCTGTCATCTGAGAGAGCTGGGAAGTTGGAACTCAGATCCCTTTCTTCTTAAAGAACTGAGAAGCTTAATTCTCACTTCTGTTCCTTCCAGCAAGGTTTTAACTCGAGTACCAAAGTCATGTCCCTTTGACAGCTTAAAAGGAGAGATGCTGCAGAAAAATAAGCCCTCTTGGCTTGATTCTGCTGCATCCTCTCTCCTTCATTGGCTTTACAGGGAGAAAATGTGGAGCAACACTGTGATTGGGAAGAGTTTCTCCCATTTCAGCTCTGCAGTCAGGTCCAGTCAAATGCATCTGGAGAAATCTTAACTAGTCACTGAAAGGCAGCACTTTCATCTGAAGCAGCTGGCAGAGCTTTATCACTCAGCCCTGCACAATTGCACACCTCAGATTGCTTTCCAGCTTTGTGACTGGTCTTGTCCAAAAAAATCCAGCTTGACTTCATGTTTTTGCTCAGTGTAAGACTCACAGATGATGTAGCTCTTGGCTGGCCAACAGAAGGGGAAATAATTATGTGGGGTTGTTACTTGGAAAGCTTTCAAAAAGTGTGTCTTCATGGTGTATTGGTTTGTTTGCACATTATGGTGTTTGGCTCCTGTTGAGAGAGTTGGTTTTAGGTCCCTAAAAATCAATGTGAAATGGACCCTTAAAGAGGCCTTTTTGTTTGAGAATGCAAAACTTTACATGGTCAAGTAACCACGGTTCTGAGATGTGACTTTCCCTTCAAATGGACAAACAGAAACTGTTGTTGTAGAGTAATAAATCAGAGCAGGAAGCAAAGCAAAAACCATAAGCTTCTCTCAGCATTTTAAATCAATTGTCCTCGATGAATTTTCCCTCTGTGGCTTGCCATAATGGTCCAAAAATGCAAGCTGGAAAATAGTGGCTGAGTGAGTCTCTGCTCTAACAAATACTGAGAGGTTAGATGAGATTTTTGTGTTTGTTACTCGGCTGCTTTGGAAAGAGAATAGAGGTTGGTAGTTTAAAGGAGGAATAAAATGTAAAACCATCATTATGAGACCCCACATGGACAACTGGGTTCAATTCTGGAGCCCCCAACATAAGGATGTGGAGCTCCTGGAGTGAGGCCAGAGGAGGCCTGGAAGATGATGGGAGGGCTGGAGCAGCTCTGCTCTGGAGCCAGGCTGGGAGAGTTGGGATGTTCAGCCTGGAGAAGAGAAGGCTCCAGGGAGACCTTAGAGCACCTTCCAGTGCCTGAAGGGGCTCCAGGAAAGCTGGGGAGGGACTTGGGACAAGGGCAGGGAGGGAGAGGACAAGGGGGAAGGGATGAAAACTGGCAGAGGGGAGATTGAGGTTGGACATGAGGAGGGAATTCTTGGCTGTGAGGGTGGTGAGACCCTGGCCCAGGTTGCCCAGGGAAGCTGTGGCTGCCCCATCCCTGGCAGTGTTGAAGGGCAGGTTGGATGGGGCTTGGAGCAGCCTGGGCTGGTGGGAGGTGTCCCTGCCCATGCAGGGGGCTGGATCCAGGTGATCTTTACGGTCCCTTCCAACCCAAACCAGTCTGTGATACTATGAAAACAATATCCCTTGAAGTCATCCTACTACCAATCACTTAGGAGTGAATCAGTGAGAATTAAATAACAGGAAGTCCAAGCAGAGACCCTTTCCTGTGCCAGCCTCAGCTGGTGTGTCATGCCCTGTCTGTGTATAGATGTTGTACCTGCTCTGACTGTCTCCTTTGGAAAGTTGGTGTCTGAACTTTCAATCTTCCTGCTCTGTTGTGTCCTTTTCAGCCCGGGGCCCCGTTATCTATCTGGAGTCTTGTCTCCAGGCAAGCCTGGTGTGCACTGTCTAACTTCATCTCCTTTCTTTCCCTCAGCTGAATTTTGACTTGGATCGTGGGGTGTTCCCTGTGGTCATCCGGGCGGTGGTGGATGAAGGGGATGGTAAGTATGTGCTGCTCCCTTGGTCTTCTCCTGCCTCCTTTTGGGGTTGTGTGACTCCTTCTGCAATGAGAAAAACATCTCACTCTTAGCCAAGGCTTGGGGAACCTTTCCAGAATGAAAATCTTCCAGGAGTTCACCTGTGTGAAAGGTCCCAGCTCACCACGGGTGCTCACGGAAAAACATCCTGTTAAAAATCACCTCCATTTTTTAACAGGAAAAATGGCCAATTAATGTTGGGATGATGTTCAGGAGAGCTCCTGGCTCTGCCACCAGTGCCAGGCACAAACTGGAGCAAGTGACTTCCTCTCTCTTTGAATTTTGCAAGGAGGGAGCTGGTCTTTTCCCCTCTTTGGGGGGTAAATTGTCCTCATAAAACCTTTGCCTTACTCGGGTGGATTTTCCCCTAGGAACAGGAAAAGAAAAGGCTGTAAAATGCTTTGTATTCAACCAAATCCATCTTTGTTCAGCAGTTTGAAATTCTCCTGCTTTTTCTGAAGGGTGCTGAGTGTTCACAAGAAAACAACACAACCTGTGATGAGAAATAAGAATATTGCTGATTTGTTTTTTTTTTAAAGCACGTTGTCATTTTGGAGAGGGAAGTCCAGCAGGTGTGGGAGGCTTTTGTGGTCAGCAGGAGCAGCATTTCACTTCTGCATTTTGCCATGTGTTGTACAAAATTGAAGGATAATCAGAAAGGGAAGGGAAAAAAAAGCAAAGCCCATTATTGATGCATTGTTTAGTGCAGTCACTCTGCTCAGTTTTTTATGTTCTAGGTGTCAGAGTGTCCAGAAATTGGTTGCATTATTTGACAGTCCTCCAAGCAGGCTGAAATAGAACTGGGTGAACCAATTTTAGCAAAGCAGGGAGCAGCAGAAAGGAAATGACTTCTTAAGTGCATCTATTTGTAGTGACTTCAGGCACTGTTAGTAAAATTGACATGTATGTATATTTCCTGACCACAAATATAAAACACCTTCCTCTGTTTTTCTGGAGCTTTTGGTGAGATATTTGTACTTTCTAATGCTGAAGGACCAAAAATAGAGCAGGGGGGCAGCATGGGAAGCACATATTTATGCACATACCATGGCCAGTCTTAGCCAAGGTGGACTATCACCTACCTTAATAACCTGGGAAGGCAATTGCTTTAAATCCCCTACTGGAAAGAACATCAGCACAAAAATAGGTGACATTTAGAAGAGATATGAGGAAATTGTTGTGTATTTTGGTTCTTTTTTTAACTGGCTGGAACTGGAACGAGCTGGCTTAGTGTGTTTGGAGCACCTGGAAAATTACAGGCAGCCTGTAACTGCTTGTGTTCAATAAAATTGAATGTCAAATTAAAATAGCAGTCAGCAAGATGCTGGTTGGGAATGAATTCTGCCAGGAGATGCCTTGAAGAGCATGAGTCTAGGAATGGAGGTGTTGCCTGGTCTCTCTTGGCTTTTCCAACTGTGGAGAGGGACCTGAATGTCAGTGATTGAGTGAGCTGGAACAGCCTTGCTCTGGGCTGGCAGTGGGGGGAGCAAGGAGGTGAACTCCCAATCTGAGCCTCTTTCCTGCCTGCTCTTATGTTCCTGAATGCACCCAAACTGCTGTGACCCATCCCAGTTGTCCAGCAGACCTGCAGACGTGGGCTCTCCCATTCTCTGCTGTTTCCAGACATGACCCAGGGAATGGATCCTCTTGTCTCTGCTGTCCTGGGGGAGCCCAAGGGAAGCTCTGGAGCTCCTCTCCCTTTTAGACAACCCAGGAGCTGCTTCCTTCAGCTGTTCCCTTTCTGGCACAGAGCTGATGGAAGTGTCTGCCAGCTCTCCTGCACGTGCTGAACACATCCTTCCCTTCCTTAGTGACTCCTCCATCACCTCCAGCTCTCATGTCCACATGATGAGTCTCAACCTCATTAAGCAAAAGGCTCCAACCAGTTGGAGCTGAACAGAACCTCAGTGTCTTGCACCAGAGAGAGGGGGCTTGTAGCTCTAGTCTGTGTTTTGATTTGCTGGGGGAGCCATGGATGCAGTGCAGAAACCTCTGGCAGCTCCTTCTCAGTGCTGAGGGGTTGAGAGGGAATCCTTGAGTTTGGAAGAGGGAAGACATGATGTTTGTCTTTGGGGAAAAGATCAGAGAACTGCTCAGAGATGTTGCAGGGTCCAAAATTGGTATGAGAAAGAAATGTTTTATAAGCACATCAGATTAGAGTGAAATAAAGTGATAAGTACCAGGGCTGGAAGTGCTGCCAACTGCTGTTAAACCAGATGGATTTGTTAATCTCTGTGATACATTTAGGTAATTAAAACCAGACATTTGAGGAGAAGACAGCATCCCACTGAGCTCTTTGTTTTACTTTCCCTTTCCAACCTCTGAAGATAAAGTGGGATAGTTTGGAGCACCCAAGATGATGAAAGCAAGTCTGTGTAGGGCCCACCAGAGAGAGCCCTGCAGGGGTTTGTTCCTGCTCTGCAGGGGTGTGAGATCAACCAGCCTGACAACGAGATAAGAGTAGTTTTAAATTGCAAGAGGAGATAAAATAGAGCAGGTATTGTCTTAGAAATTGTAAATGGACTAAAATCCACCTTGGGGTAGTTCTGTGCTTGTGCTGTTGTCAAGGTTTAACCAGGACTGCTCTTTATTTTGCAGTGGTGGTTGAGGTGACGGGTCATGCCCATGTTCTTCTGGCTGCATTTGAAAAGGTAAAGGAGTTCTTTTTCCCCTTTGTCCCTGTACATGTAAACATTTCCATGGGTCATTAGTTTGTGCAACACTGAGCACAGAGGAGTCCTGACCCGTGACTGGGCTTCCCAGTGCTGTTGTAGTACAAATAATTGCTTGCAGCAGCTTCTGTGTAGCCTATAATTATCATTTGTACCTGAGCTGGTCACTCAGCTAATGGGGACTGGTGTTTCCTGTCTGTGGGGAGAGGGTGTGTCAGTGCCTGGGATGTTTGAGGGTGGGAACTGCTGCCCTGCAGTTTTCCAGGGCCTTGTGATGTCTCTGCAGCACTGGATGTGTCGTGGCCAGACCTTGTTGCACCAGAATTTGGCTTTAGTTTACAGGGAGCACCAAGCCCTTGGAAAGAATTAGGAAACATCCTGCCTAAGGACTTGGAGCTCCCCCACTTTTGGGTGGCATGTTTGATGTAGCTGACTGCTGGTAAGGCCAAGCCAGGCTGTACACACAAGCCTTGATAACAAAATCTCTCTCGGTGATAATTGGACCCTGAAAACAGTTGCAAGACCCATGTTGTGTCTGGATACTGCAGACATAATCTTGGGCAAGAGATACTTCTTGTGACATGCTGAAGTGAGGCAAGAGATGCTGGAGCAGAGCTGGAAATGCAAGGGGGAGCAGCATTGATGCTGTGCTGTTAGAAATTCTCAACACCTCCAGGCTGGCATGTGGACTGACTTCTGTTTCTCCATCTGCTTGATTCCTGCTGTAGCCCTGAGCAAGCTGACAGATCTTTCTCTGTTCCTCCTGGGTGGATAATGTGGATGGTGACAAGCTGAGTCAGAGGGCACAGGAAGCACAGTCAGTCCCAAGGAAGCCCTCTGGCTGGAAGGTGCTCTAGACTGATTTTTTGGTTGGGCTTGGTACGTGAAGAAAATGAGTTTCCCTGTGTTAGAAGGGCTGCTTTGAGCACTGGCCCTGCAGGTAGTTCTCCTCTTGGCAGTTAGAGATCTGTCAGAAGTGAGATGGGCAGCTGAAGCACCCCTGGGACTAGGGCAGGGATGTTATTCTTTATTTTCCTCCTCCAGCTGATCTGGAAAAACAACACAGGCTGAAATCCCTGCCATTGTTCAGCAGCACCTGGGAGAGAACTGTGTGGGTAGTGGGGCCTTGGGGAAGGCTGCAGTGGTTGGATCCCATCTCTCCTCTTGGTGGGAAAGTGCTGGAGATAAAGAACCCCTGGCCTTGCCAAAAATGATTGTTCAGCCATTTCTGAGGAGAGGAAAACAGATGAGACCACCAGCTTCCTGCATGATACAGCTTGATTTTGAAGGATCCCACACATGTTTGCCTTCCTCACCAGTGAGACTCAGCTCTGGCCCCCTGGCTGTTGCCTTCACAGCTTTGTGGTGGGAGCCAGCTTCAGGTTTGGCTTTGGATCTGGTGATGCAAGTGGGTTTTTTACTCAGAATGGAGTGTGTCTAGTTGCTGGTTTACAAGTATCCAAACACTGTGCTGTTGCAGTAAGCTCAGCCTCTGTGGTCAGGGAGTAGAGCTCTTCCCTTGGACCTGGGCTTGTCCCAGCTTCCTGTTCTAGCATCCTGTGACCAGCACTTGGTAATAGCACCTTATGGAAGGCAGGAAAACACACACCTATTGGAATGTGTTTGCAAAAGTGAAGCTTTAGGATTTCTGTCTCGTGAGATTGGAGAGTGACTTGAACTGCTCCAGCTTTGGAAGGAGGATTCCAAGGATTTTGGGGCAAATTCCATGTGCAGAACCTCTGAGCTCTCTGGGGGTACAAACGTGATGGCAGAACCCCCCTTAATGTCCAGAGAGCTGAAGGAGGAAGGCAGCAAAACTGGGAACCAACTACAGCTAGTCAGGCCATTCCATCAGTGCTGGGTTATATCCCATGTCCAGGTCTCAGCTCAAGGATTCAGTGCTTCCCTAATTTTTCCAGTCTGTGCTGTGAGAGGGAGATGCTCTCTGCTGGGGCCACTTCTCATCTGCCCCTGAATGCTTCAAACAAGATCAAAATCTTCCTTTTTATTAAAAGGCACAAGGCAAAGTGCTTGTAGACTTCTTTCTTCTCCCTGTTTGATTAAAATATCTTCCCCATCCTTAGAATAATTGCAGCTTTTGAAGTGTAGGTCCATAAATCCAGAGGGGGCCCTTGCTAATAAGCCCTGCTGCTGATCACCAGAGCATGATCAGAGGACAGACAGACCAGCAGGCCTTGGTCACTTGCTATTGATATATGTATTTTAAAAATCAGAACAGTAACCTTGATGCTAACTTGGCACTTGGTGTTCACCTGGAAGATGGGATTGTTGTGGTTTTTTGGAGCTTTTGTCCTTTCTAACCTCCCTCAGTGAACAGCCCCATGTCTGCAGGTGTTCTCAGCAGCAGTTTCACCCAGGTCTCCTTTCCTGCTCTGTAGACTCCAGCAGAGGAGGTGGTTGGGCCCTAGTGAATGATGGGGACAGCAGAAGCAGCACAGTGCTCCTGTCACCAGGTCCCACACTGGGAATAGGGTTGTTCCAGCAGTGCCAGCCCTGAGCCAGTGAAGCTCAGGTGGGCTCAGAAGGTGCCTGTGGAACATGTGTGACTCGTTTCCAGTGCTGTCTGGTGGACAAGCCTTGTTCTCAGCCCCATGCCAGCCCCCTGCTCTGCTGGGACTCTCTGCCTCTGGAGCTGGGTCTTATTTAGGGTGTTCACAAACACCCCTGCCAAGTCTGGCTGGCCTGGTGAAGAAGTGTTTGCACCCAGTTGGACTGAAGCAACCTGAGAGCACCCAGTGGGTTTTTGTGCGTGCTCTGACCCACTTCAGCCAGGTGGAACTTCAGCCAAGTCCATCTCCTGCTGCAGTGGGGCAGAGGAGGAGCCCTCCAGTTCCCTGTTCCACCAACTCCCCTGGGAGCCGTTGCCCAGCAGGCTGTCCCAGTGGCACCTACACCACCCTTCTCTGAAGCAGCAGACACCAGCTGTGACCATCACAAGTCTGTTCTACTCTTTCTTTACACACTTCAGCTGTTTAATTCGTGTCCTTTCTTTCCTCCTAGCACGTTGATGGCAGTTTTTCCGTGAAGCCCTTAAAACAGAAGCAGATTGTAAGTACCTGGTTCCTCTCTACTGCTTAATTAAAGCCATCTCCTGGTGTCCCATGGGTGTCCAAGCTGTTCCCAGTGGGAAACTTCTATGTTCATTCCCTGGGAGCCTGAGATCTCACCTTGTTTGCTCAGGTGCCACAAGCAAAGGCACAGTGAGCTGCTGGCAGCCCTAGGGGGGTTGTTGCACAGCCAGATGTGTGTTGGGGGCACAGATATATGGCAGGACTGGCAGAGCAAGGGTGAGGGTCTCTGGGCTCCTCTGGGAGGCATCACTATTCACAGATCCTGTCTTCCCTGTACGTTCCTGCCTTGCTGGAATTTGGCACTTGAACAGAAAACTGGCAGAGTCCCTGGACATCCCACAGGATGGGTGGTTTGTGTGCAAATCAATCAGGCTTGTGAAATGGAGCTTCAGAGCTTCAGCAGCATGAAGTACAGCTGTTGATGTGCACTGCCACATCTCCTTCACTCTGTGTCTTCTGGTGTGGAAGGATATCTCTGCAGGCTCCCTGTGTCCCACCTGGAGGCTGAAAGCTTTCCATACACGTGTGTTGAGTTATATGGGGATCATCTCCCTGCACAAGCTTCCTCCTTGTCCTTGGTATCTTTGGAGCAGTCCCAGGGGCTGAGACCTTTTGGCTCACCTTGCCTGTCCCCTCTGAGTATGCTGGGACTTGAGCAGTCACAGAAGAGCTCTTGCTTTAAAGCTGCTGTGTATGTACCAGGCTGCACATGTCAGGAGGGCAAGGGCAGAAGGCAGAGTGGCAAACAGGGAAACATCAAGGATCTGAAGCCCTTTTTTAGCCCAGCCCAGGATGGTGTGATGCACAGAAGCTGTGCACAACATTCATGAGCTGCTGAAAAGCTGCTCATTTATCTTGATAATGGGTTTGAAGTTTATAATTGTTTAGAAAGGGCAGTTTCCTGGCTGGGAGCTCTCTGAGCTGGTGCTGGGGTGCTGTGCACCCAGTGTGTACCATTCTCCATTTGGCACTCCAGGCTCCCCAGAGAGGGTGCTGTCTTGCTAGAAGTGCTCTCCAGGGGAGTTCCCACCCTGCCACAGGCTGGTGAGCTGACTCCTGCAGGGAAACAGGGTGTGCTTGTCTGTCTTTACTGGCAGATCATGTCACCTTCCCACTCGGTGTTTGGTTGTGGGTACTTTTTTATTTTCTATTGGCAGTTTGTAAGAGGTGATGCTTGTGTGTTGCCTCTCATGGCTTTTAAAATAGAAGGAAGCTCTTGCTAGAAGAACACCCAGTACCACTGAAACCCAGACAGCATCTGCAGCCATAAGAGCAGAGGTATAGAGTAAATGTCTGCAGTGTAACATGGTACATTCTTCCCCATCACTGCTTTTCTTTTGCCTTCCCCTCCTTGCCATTGCCAGGATTCCCAGGTACCTTTTGTGTGCATCCATCTCTAGAGCTGTTTTGGGAGCAGGAAGCAGCAGCTAATGAGCTGAACTACTTTGTTCTCTCAGCTGAGTTAGTGTTCCTACCAGCCTGTTTCAAGAAACTCAGCATGGGTGAATGCAAACAGATGGGGCAGCAAAAAAAACCCATGACCTGGATGTGGCTGGTGGCTCCTGTGAGCATCAGCTGAGGCTGTAGTTAGGAACAGAAGCCTTTGGGAGGGTGTCATGGTGGGGATGGGCTGGAGAAGTGGGAAGGTGAAGAACTGCATTGTGTGCAGTCACCTACTCCTCATTTACTCCTACTCTTTTTAAAACCTGGAGATCTTTCTAGGGAGAGCCACGTTGCATTGCTCACACTTCTCCTTCTGGGACATGAGCTTCTCAGGATTTTGAGAGCCAGGCAGGTAAAACCAACCCCAGCTCCTGCAGAGGCTTTGGTCTCTTCCTTCCCCACCTCTTCTGTGCTTTGAGCTGGCCACTCCTGCACTCCCTGCTGCTCATCACGATCCTCCAAGGAGTCAGGGTGCTGTCACAAGGCTCACTTGGAAATGTCTAGTTACAAAAGGACATCTCCCACATCATTGTTCCCAAACTTCCTGGGTGAGCTGTGAGCTGCTGCAGAGGATTTTGCTCAGCAGTCCAGCAGCTGAGCTCATTGCTGTGAAATGCAGGCCCAGAACAGACTGGCTGTGAGCTGCACACTGTGTGGAACTGGGAGACACTGGAATGAGTTTGTTAAAAGCTGCTGTATCCCAGCTCAGAGCATTTCTAAGCTGGCAAGCAGGCTGGATAGAGCTGTTGGCTGCCCCGTGGCTTGGGATGTCTTCTGCAGCACTGAAAGCCCATGGCAAAGCCATGGCTCTTGCAGAATCACAGACTGGCTTGAGTTGGGAGGGACCTTAAAGATCATCCAGTCCCAACCCCCTGCATGGGCAGGGACACCTCCCACCAGCCCAGGCTGCTCCAAGCCCCATCCAACCTGCCCTTCAACACTGCCAGGGATGGGGCAGCCACAGCTTCCCTGGGCAACCTGGGCCAGGCTCTCACCCTCACAGCAAAGAATTTCCTCCTCATGTCCAACCTCAATCTCCCCCTTTCAGCTTAAAAACCTTTTTCCTATCATCCTTGTCCCAAGTCCCTCCCCAGCTTTCCTGGAGCCCCTTCAGGCACTGGCAGGTGCTCTAAGGTCTCCCTGGAGCCTTCTCTTCTCCAGGCTGAACACCCCAGCTCTCCCAGCCTGGCTCCAGAGCAGAGCTGCTCCAGCCTCTGATCATCTTCATGCTCTTCTGAGCACCTGGCTGGACAAAAGGAGAGGAGAGGGGCCAGCTACACTTGGAAATGCCAAAAGCCCCGGGGCACTGGGTTCCTGGTGGGGCACTGGGTTCCTGGTGGCTTCACTTCACTGCATGGTGTCACCTGGGCAGTTACTGGAGGGGGCAGGACAGCGTTTCCTCCCCCTGCTTGTGAGGTGTCTCCATTTGATACCCTGCAGCTCCTTCTCCGTTTGACCTCTTGTGGGGTGACACCTCCTGCTCTGGGAAAGCTGCAGGGTAGCACCACATCTCAGAGGACCAGTATCTGGGTCCATCCTTGTAGGTTCTGCTCCTGGCAGCTGTAAGAGTCTCGTGCTGTACTTGCTGGCTAAGCCAAGGAAGAGGGGAGACCCCCCTGGTGGTCCAGGGGGACCTGCCTTCTGGCACTTGAGCCATCATCAGCCTTTCTTGCCTCAGGGCTTTCTTCATTCAGCTGCTTGAGGGTGTTTGCAGGCAGCTGCCAGAGTTTGCCTAAAGGCCTGGCTCCATGGAGGACATCCCAGGTTTGGGGCTGGGAGCAGCTCCCACTGTGCCTAGAGCACTTTCTGTCACCACACCCCCCAATTTAGAGAGGCCACCAAGGGCCTGGAGGTAGGTGCTAATAAATGACATTGCAGTGATGTTGTCCCTCGAGTGCTTCTCATGCTAAGAGGGGTGGTTTGTGTGTCTTCAGTGGCTTGACCTTATGCTCCCAGGTGATGACCAGGGAAGTGCTGTGCAGCCATGGGTGTGCCAGTAAGGAGCTGTTGGCACAGAACCTCTCCTGGGGCCACCAAGACGGGTGGAAGCTCATCCTGCTGAAAGTCAGGAAGACTGTGGAAGGCTGGTTGCCTCTGGCTTAATTGAGCCATGGATGCTTGTTCCCTCTTGATCTCTGAGACAACCAGAGTACTTGTGTTTTAGGTGGTTTTGATGGTGACAAAAGTGGTCAGTTGGGCTCCCTGCTCAGACCTGATGGGTTGGGCACCACTTCTTGAGCAAGGAGAGGCTCCTTCTCCCAGCCTTTTTTTTTCTTTTGGTGTGGCTCTAAAGGAGCCAGCTGCTGTGGGTGTATCATGGACATTTTGACACAGGGAGGGAGGGGAGGTGATCCAACTTGGAGGCACTCCAACTGTTGTCTTCTCCCCTAGGTTGACCGGGTGAGTTACCTGCTTCAGGAGATCTACGGCATCGAGAACAAAAACAACCAAGAGACCAAGGTAAAGGCTCCTGCTTGTCCCAAGTCCTCACTGTTACAAGGCCCAAACAATCACTGGAGTAGTGCTGAGATCATTTGAAGATAGCATGAGGCTCTTGAGGATCTTCCCTGGGGCTGGAATTGCTGGGAGAGAAGGCTATCAGTGTCCTGTGGGGCACAGCCCTGATCTTTGGGGCTTGGAGAGAAGTGGGCCAATGTCAGCTGCTGCTCTTGGTTCCCTGAGGCTACTGGCCAGTCTGGGTGCTTCCCAGTTTGCACAGCCAGGAATATATTAGGATTTTTTTTGAGCATTGCTTCCCAGGCCCCTCCAACATCTTCCCTCTGGTGCTCACACCACCTTCACTGCCTCTCTGCAGTTGTGCCTGGTGTGTCTGTGCTTGTGGCTCCCTCATTGTCTCCTGTTTGTTGAGGGGTTGTTTTTTTTTTTGTGGGGGGGGTTTGGTGGGATTTTTTTAATGGAAGGACTCCATATTCCCACAGCACAGGGACCTCAGCTCTCTAGGCTTGCCACTGCCCACAGAGCAACCTGCACCCCTCAGCCAGAGGGAGCACAGCCTCACTAGGGGCTGTAGCTGCAAATACCTTAACCAGAAACATTGTCCACCTTTAGGCAGGAGCTTCTGCTGGATCCCAGCTTGCTGCACAGCCCTGTGCACGTTCCCTGACCACTTTAGCCTTAGGTGGAGCTGCCCTTTGCTGCCACCTGGGCTTCCAGACCGAGCTGCTTGTGTAGTGGAATCAGAGGAGTGGCCAAAAGAGCAGGACAAGCAGGATTTCCTCTCTGAGCAACACAGTGTCCTGCCCAAAGCACGTTGTGGGCTCTGCCTGTGCCAACAGGTAGCACCTGAAGAGGCAGGGGGGAGAAGTCTTCTCAAAGATTTGTGTTGCACAGGATGTCTTCTAAGAGGATTGAAGGCTTCTCTTTGGTTCCTCCGTGGTCTTGTGATGATTCTCTTGATCCAGCCATCACATATTTGTGGCCCATCAGACAAGTGGCCCGGGGGCATTTTTGTACTTATGGGAGAGCAAAAAGCCTGAGCTCCCTGCCTCCCAAAATAGAGGAGCAGTGCATGTGGGGGTGCAGCCAGGCTGGCAGGTTTCTGCTGGCTTAGCTGGCAGGCTGGGTGGGGATGTGGCAGCAGCAGATGCTGGGTGGTGCTGTTCCCACCAGGGCTGCACGGGGTCTGGGCTGTGTTAGCCTTGGTGACCAAAGAGGCCTTGTGGAGTGGGACCAGGCCAAGGTGGAGGGTGGCCCATCATCAGTTTGGGGGGCCCTGGCATAACTTCTGTGGCATTGGTGGGGAGGCTGTGGGGTGCTTGGGTGTCAGGAAGAGCCTCCTGTGCTTGAGGAGTGGGTTTCTCCTTGCTCAGTGGCTGTAATCCAGTTTGTGGGGCCCTGGGTGACTGAAGGACTAGTGTGGTGTATGTTCATCTTGAACAGGGACAAACCTTTTTACCAAGGTAGCTGTGAGCAGGTTAACATTCCAGGCTGGTTCTCCTGCAGCTGCATCAGAGCTTGTGCCAGCAGGGGAGCCTGGTGAAGATGCTGTGGCAGGAGAACCTCTCCTCCCTCCATGACTTGTTCCAAGGACTCGTGGAAACTGGGTTAGACATGGCTGGAGTGCCTCCTTCTGTCCAGCCATGGGGATTATCCCACAGCTCCTTCTGGGGCTGCTCTCTCTGGGGACACGGGGCAGCAAGGCTGGACTGCCAAAGCCCCGTGTCCCTGCTGAGCCTGGGGGGCCTGGGCTGGCAAGGCAGGAGCTGGTGCTTGGTCCCGTTCAGCCGAGGGGCTCCCTACCCCCGAGGGGCTCCCCTCTGCAGGCAGCCTGGCTCTGGGAGGGCCAGAGTGCTGGGAATTCACAGGACAGTGTCCTCCTCCCTGCCTTGGGTCAGCTCCGAGCAGAACCACCAGGAGTGTCCTGTGGGCTGGAGCTCCCTCTCCTGGAGATCTCCCTGCTGAGACCTGGAAGGAGGATACCAGCTCTCAGGGACTCTCAGATGGGAAATTTCCAGAATCCCTTGACAGTTCAGCTGGGCTCTTTCCCCTCACAACCCAACACCAGGGGGTACTTGGCACTGGTGAGGCCACACCTTGAGGTCTGTGTTCAGTTCTGGGTGCCACAGTAGAAGAAAGACATGGAGGTGCTGGAGCAGGTACAGAGAAGGGCAATGAGTTGGTGAAGGGTCTTGAGGATTAGTCTTATTGAGGAGCAGCTGAGGGAGCTGGAGCTGTTTAGCCTGGAGAAAAGAAGGTTGAGGGGGAACCTTCTCACTCTACAGCTGCTTGAAAGGAGGTTATAGAGGCAAGTCTGGTCTCTTCTCCCAGGTAACAAGTGAGAGGATGAGAGGAAACAGCCTCAAGTTGTACCAGGGGATGTTTAGACTGGATATTAGGAAAAAAATTCTTCATAGAAAGAGTTGTCAGGCCCTTTCAGGCAGCCCAGGCTGCCCAGGGCAGTGGTGGAGTCCCCATCCCTGGAGGTGTTCTAAAGATGTAGATGTGGTGCTGAGGGACGTGGCTCAGCAGTGAACCGGGTGGAGCTGGGTGAAGGGCTGGACTCCATCATCTTAAAGGGTCTTTTCCAACCTAAACCGTTGATTCTGTGATCTTGCAGCCTTCAGATGATGAGAACAGTGACAACAGCAACGAGTGTGTGGTTTGCCTGTCAGACCTGAGGGACACCCTGATCCTGCCCTGCAGGCACCTCTGCCTCTGCAACTCCTGCGCCGACACCCTGCGCTACCAGGCCAACAACTGCCCCATCTGCAGGCTCCGTGAGTGTGTGCCCAGCAGGCTGGGCAGCTTTCTCCCTTCTGGCCTCCTCTGAAAATCAGTGCAGGCTGTGAGAGGTTGCCTGTGTTTTCTATATCCCACCCCAAGGCTCAGCATCAAACGTTGCTGCTGCTCTCGCTGGCTTATCCGGAGATTTCTGACACCTAAAATAGCAACAGGCCTCCAAGAGGGAAGGAGGGGATTACTTGGGAGAATGGCCCTTTGTTCAGTGCCTCCCTGGCCTCTTGCCCTCTCCCTGGGGTGGATCTGAAGGTGCAGGTGCTCTGAGCCCTGCCGTGGAGGCAGGACTTGTGTTCTGGTGCAGAAGATGGAAAAGTCCCCCCAAGGAGGGGACGTGGAATCTTTATCCTGAGAGTACCTGGCCAGAGCAGTAGCCAGCCCCACCAAAAAGCTGTCCCAAGTGCTTTGCATGACTTTTTTTTCCCCTCTGACAACCTTTCTTTGACTTCACTGGGGAGGTGGAGATGAGATGAAAGTCTGTTTAGCCCTTTGCTTTGCCAGGAGAGTTAGGAGGACTCTGAGCCCTGCACTGCTCAGCTCCCAGAAGATGGACAAAGTGAGATATCCCTTCTGACACTCAGGCAGTGCTTGCTGAATTCCATGTCTTTTCCCAAAAGCACAGAGTCATAAGAGCCTCTGGAGAAAATTCCTGTGTTTTTACTGGACTAGACAGATCCTGTGTTTTGGCCTCTGAAGTATTTGATTGTTTCTAATTGATACTTCTCAGGAAAAGAAAAAAAAAGAGCCTAAGGCAGATGTTTGGCCTGAGAAATGAAGTCTAAACAGTTCAAACTTGGCAAAGATGCAGTGACCAAAAGCAAGATCTTATCAGAGGAAGCACCACACAGCTTTGACCATAAGTAGCACAACTTAAAAAAACAGAAGCAGCATTATCTGATCTGCATGCTGCAGCAGAGTAGCTTGTGTTTGTTTGGAAGGTGTCCCCATGTCAGACTTCCTGGGAATCTGCTTCTGGGGAGTGCAGAGGCAGGGAGGGTAGATTTGCACCCCTGGCTTTAGGGTGATGTTGCAAGCAGCTGGGTGCAGCAAGAAGTGCCTGGACCTTTTCTTCATGCACAAGCAAGCTCTCACAGCTGCATCACATCTGGCTCATTCCTGTGTTGCCCCGGGCACGGGGGAAGCAACAATGTGAAAGATCTGGAGAGAGAAAATGGGGCTGTGGAGTGGAGTGGAGATCAAAGCTGTTGCAGTGGGAGGACCCAGTGTTGTGCTGGAGACAGGAGTTCAGCCACCAGCCCTCTGGCTGGGTTTGTGCCCCTGGCAGAGCCTCTCAGCTCTGTGCTGGCTGCTGGGTGGGCAGGAGTGATGCTTCCAGCACCAGGGCTGAGACTTGTGGGGGCTGATTGAACCCAAAGTGGTTTTCCATGAGATCACCCCCATCCTGTAGCTTGCAGAGCACTGCCCAGGGCTGAGCTGGTGCCTCTGTTACTGGGCTGTCTAGGATCAGGCCTGAAGCACCTCTGTGCAAGGGCTTGTAGTGAGAGGACAAGGGGGAATGGGTTGAAACTGGAAGAGGGGAGACTTAGGTGAGATATGAAGAGGAAATTCTTTAGTGTGAGGGTGGTGAGACCCTGGCCCAGGTTGCCCAGGGAAGCTGTGGCTGCCCCATCCCTGGCAGTGTTGAAGGGCAGGTTGGATGGGGCTTGGAGCAGCCTGGGCTGGTGGAAGGTGTCCCTGCCCATGCAGGGGGTTGGAAATAGATGATCTTGAAGGTCCCTTCCAACCCAAGGCATGCTATGATACCTGACTGTACCAGGGCAGCAGTGCCTGCTCTCCACAAGGGCTGTGTGTTCCCACAGCTTTTTGGCCAGCAGGTCTCTCCCCACTGCAGACTGATCCACTAGAAGCCAAACCCTAGTGCTTGTCTTTGGGGGGCTCTCTGTCCTGCTCCCCACGTAGATGGGGAGCAATCCTGCGTTTGATGGGGTGTGTCTGTGGCCAACCAAGGAGCTGTCACAGCCTGGTCCTGCCTGGCCATGTGCTCACCTGGCTGCTGTTCTCTCCCAGCCTTCCGTGCCCTGCTGCAGATCCGGGCTGTGAGGAAGAAGCCAGGAGCTCTGTCCCCCGTGTCCTTCAGCCCCGTCTTGGCGCAGAGCGTTGACCATGACGAGCACTCTGTAAGTACCTCCCCACCCTCTGGACAAAGCCTGGCTGCTGGGCTCAGCCTGGCTTGTGCAGCTTTGTCCACCCACGAGTTGCTTGGCCTGATGGCTCAACATACCCTGGGACCTCAGGAGGGGCCTTGGAGCAAGGTCTTCCTGGGCAGTGCAGCCCCTCAGCCCTGCTGGAGAGCCAGGACCTCTCCTCGTGTGGTTTAGCCAGATGCTCTCCTGTCTTTTGGAGGAAACAAACTCAACAAAAGCATTGAAGGAGTTGGGAATGTTTAGTTTGAGGAAGAGGAGGCTGAGGGGACACCTCATCAGTCTCTACAACTGCCTGAAAGGTCATTGCAGAGAGGTTGGTGCTGGTCTCTTCTCACACATCATTAGTGACAGAACAAGAGGAAATGGCTTCAAGCTGCAACAGGGCAGGGTCAGGCTGGACATGAGGAACATTTTTTTTCACAGAAAGAGTGGTCAGACGCTGGAACAGGCTGCCCAAGGAGGTGGTGGAGTCACCATCCCTAGATGTGTTTAGGGGTTGTTTGGATGTGGTGTTGGTGGAGATGGTTTTAGGGGAGAACTTTGTAGAGCAGGGATGATGGTTGGACTGGGTGATCCTGAGAGGCTTTTCCAACCTGAATGGTTCTATGATTCTGTGATTCTAAATCCACAGAAACCTCAGCTTAAGCTGAGTTTTCTCGGGGTCAGTCCCAGCAAAAAAAAGTGGCAGGCTCAGCCTGGCAGAGTGGGAGCTGAGAACATGTGGGGCATGGATTTGCAGTTGACTGCTGTGTGACAGCAGACTCACATGAAATGATGCCACCCTTGGCATCAGGGTGGCCAGCAGGGGACCAGAAAGGCCTTTCTGTGCCAGCCCCCCTAAGTGACCAGGGTCCCATCAGGCAGCTGAGAGAGTGTGGGATGGAAACTGTGGTGCTGGTGGCCTCAGGGCCTGGTTGTCCATCCCTGGTGTGGTGAGGGCAGTAGCCTGAGCAGAGCTGTTGCACAGCTGGCTGTGGTGGGACACATGAGGTCAGGGTGAGGAGAGGGATGTCTGCATCTAGATCATCTTACAGGCTTTTATGGGGACAGAAGGAGATGGTCACAGAAAGAGCCTGGGTTTGTCCATCTGGCCCTCTGCAGCATTGGACTGGGGCCTGGAAATAGGGCAGGGGTGAAACCCCAAGGGTTGCTGTGAAGCAGAGTGTGGTGTGTAGAGGAAGCAGGTGCTGTCAGCTGGAGCCAGGTGGGGAGATGCTGTGTGCCTCTTTGTGTCACCAACCTCAAGAAACAACTTCTTTACATCATGGCTTTCTCTCAACAGTGTCCCTTTAAACCCCTCAAAGTCAGCACTGTCTCCCTGCTCAGCAGGAAACCTAGAAGGGAAACAGTAAGTGGTCTGGGGTGCTTGTGCTGCTCTTTGCCAGCAGTGTCACCAGCACGGGGACGTGTCACACACACGAGGGCTCACTGCCACACTGCCTTTGATTTGTGTCCCTTCACGGGCTGCCACACTCCACCTCCTGCCTCCATCATCAGGGAGACACTCACACCCTGCATGGATGATCACCAACCCCCTGGTTTGCCTGTGGAGGAACAAGCAAGATGGGAGCAGCTTGTCACAAGGGTCTGATGCTTCAGGGGCTGTCCCCAGGTCCTGGGCCTGGTTGCTTTGTAGTTCCTGGCCAAGGTGGTTTTGTAGGACTGTGGCAAGCTGCTGTCCCCTTGGCTCACCCAGAAGCTTCCTTGCACTTGTCAGCACCCCCTTGGCAGTTTGGTGTGGGCACATCTTGATGTGGTTTCCACCCTGGTGCTGGGATGTAGAGGTGGACAAACAGGCACCACTGCTGGAGCAGGTCTTGCCTTCAGGAGCAGTGTGGTGGGCTTTGCTTTTCCAGAAGGATGGGGCTTGTTCTGCTGGGGACTCTCCAAGTTGGTGGGAGAGTGTGTGTCTGGAGTGCTGTGCTGGGGACAGTGTGGATGGCAGCTGTGGGGACCAGGAGCTGGGAAGGGGAAAGGGGAGGAAGGGCCCAGGCCAGGAAGGGTCTGTTTGTGCCCTCTATGTACTCCCATCAAGTGCAGCTGGAGCAGGGGCTCCAGGGGAGGTGTAGAGGTCAGTGTCCCAGGAGGGAGCCCTGTCTCAGGGTTGTTAGAATGCTCAGAAACCTGCAGGGAGGGTGTTGTAGCTGAGAAATCCCCCCCTGGCTCTGAGCAGCTGAGCTTCCACTGCAGGGAGCAGCCTTTGAACCCTCAGGCCTTGGTCTTCACAGCCAAGAGAAAATGTCCCAAGCACCAGCCCCAGGGAGTTTTGTCTCCCTGACCTCTCTCCACAAAACAGCACCTCCCAGCTGCTGTCTGGAGGTGGAATGTGTTTGTGGAGATGACTTTTGGCCCCACCACCTGGAGGTGGCACCAGCTGTGTGCTCAGATTCCTTGTTCAGCTGGTTGGGTTTTCTTCCAATTCCCAGCTGTGCTCTCCAGCCCAGGCTGATCACAGGAGCAGTGCTTGGGGGATGTGGGTTGATGTTGACCCCAGGTGCCACTCGTTCTTTCCTCCTGGTCAGATCCAGCACCTTCTTTGAGCACAAGTGAGGCAGGTCAGCAATCAGCTCACCCCAGGTTAATGGCTGGGTTGGAGCAAGTTGCTGGGCAGGTTCATCTGCACCTGGGTGACTGGGCACAGAGAAGCTCCAGGAGTTCATGGCCAGACTCAGCAGCCACGTGCCACCTTAGGTACCACATAAAGCCACCTCCCTGAGGGTGCAGGGCTGAAACAGCTTTATTTAATGTTAGCCTGGACTGCTGCAGTGTTGCCCCTTCGTGTGGCCTGGGTTGAGCTGCCTGGGACCTGCTGGGTTGAGCTGCCTGGGACCTGCTTGGTTGAGCTGCCTGGGACCTGCTGGGTTGAGCTGCCTGGGACCTCCTGGGTTGCAGCATCAACCCCATTTACCAACGAGTCCTTGGTGATCAGGAGGATTTTTGGAGTTAAACCAAGTGTTGGTTTAATGGCTTTGGAAGAGTCCAGTCTCTGGTAACTTCTCCCTGCCCACACAAGGGGGTTGGAACTAGGTGATCTTTAAGGTCCCTTCCAACTCCAACCATTCCATGATCCAGCAGTGTTGGAGCCCAAGGGGAGACGTGTGGCTGTTGCTGGGGAGGAGGCTGTGGGGATGCACCGTGTAGGAGGTGCAGGGCTGGGTTTCCCCCCCCTTTCTGGGGGGGGTGCTCCCAGCCTGCTGAGGGTTTCTTAATGTGCCACTCTCCTTCTTGCCCACAGAGCTCTGACAACATCCCTCCAGGCTACGAGCCCATTTCCTTGCTGGAAGCACTGAATGGCCTTCGCTCCGTTTCCCCCTCCATCCCCTCAGCTCCTCTCTACGATGAGATCAACTACTCCGGGGTGGTGGATGGGATGCCCCCCACCAGCCGCCCCCTGGTGGGCATGGACAGAGCCCTGGACAGCAGCCACCAAAAGGGCAAGAGGAGCAAGTCCCCAGATAGGTCAGCTTGGGCTCCATTCCTCTTGCAAGCCCTTGAGGACTTGTGGCCACTGGCATCGGGAGCCAGGAGAGGGCTCTGGGAGGGGGGTCCCATCCCTGGTAGCACTGCTTACTCACAACTTTAGGAGGTACTCTGGCCAGGGAGAGGATTGGGACACCACCCCTGTGTTCAGCCTGAGGTGACCAGCTTATGTCTCCTAAGGGCTGGCTTTGTCACTACAAGAAAGAGGATTTTGAACAGAGAATTTGATCCAGACTCCAGATGGAAATGTCTCCTTCCCTACGCAGTTAGTCCCTCAATTTGTGTTGGACATCCAAACCTTGTTGAATTTTAGCTTTCCGTGGAGTTCCCCAGGAGAAAAAGAATGGGGAGAGAAGTGACCTGAATTCCAGAGCACAAAATGCTGAGTGAGATCCTGTAGTTGCTGTCTGGAGCTTCCTCCGTGGGCTTTTGGTGGAGGATGTAGATGTGGGTGCCTGGAGAGGGCAGCCCACTGCCCTCCCCGTGGGGCTGCACAGATGGGGTCAGACTGGCTTTGTTCCTGGCACTCCTCTCTGTGTCCCATTCCAAATTTCCCCCTGGGAAGGGAGCCCCTGAAGGTGTGAGGAGCAGTGTGGGACCTGGGCCTCTTGCTCTCCATGCAGGATTTTGTCCAAGCCGTGTTCCTGTGCCAGAGCTCTGCCCCGCTGGGCTCTGCCCCAGAAACGCTGCTGCTGCTGCTCTTCTCCCTGTAGCTGACCCTGCAGGGCCCTGCTGAATTTAGCTCCATCCTTTGAGCTCCTGCTTCTGCTGCTGGTGGAGGGACAGGGCAGGGGTGGTGACAACTTGAGCTGCTGCCACCAGATCCAGCAGGAGCCAGGGTGCAGGCAGCCCTGTGGCTCCCTGTGAACGGAGCCCCTCTCTCTGCAGCACCCTGCGCTCTCCCTCGTCCCCCATCCACGAGGAGGATGAAGAGAAGCTCTCCGAGGACTCCGACTCACAGCCAGCCCTGGGTGGTGCTGAGCTGGCCCTGAGAGAGACCAGCCCTCCAGAAGTGAGTGTGCTCTGCTGGGGAGCTGCTCTGAGCCAGGGCTCTGCTGGGGGCGGCTGCTCTGAGAAGCTTCCTGAGTGACAGGGTGAAGAAGAGCTTGTTAGTAGGAGCAGCCTGGAGCCAATGGTCTTGGCTGCCTTTATTTATCTCCCTGTAGGGCTCCCTGGGGAAGGGTGTCACTGCTCCCTGTGCCCCTGACATGTCTTTGGGAGCTGAGGGGCTGGAAAGTCACTTGGCTGCAGTCGTGTCAGAGCTTCCCCCAGCTTCCCCCCAGCTGGGCCTTGCTGGCCTTCCAGCCTGCAAACCCCCTTTATCCCTGGCCTGTGGTGCCACAGGACTGGTGTGTTGGCCCCCTGTGCTCCCGCTGGGAAACAAATCTCTGGAGAGAAGCAGAGCTGGAGACAAGTGCAGCAGAACTAACCTGTGTGGTTCCTCCTTGCAGAGTGTGGCTGAGGAGGAGACCGAGGAGGCCTCGTCCCTGCAGCAGGGTGAGTGTGCACTTGGCCGTGGGGACAGACAGACCTTGTCTTGGTGTCCAGGGGACAGCTGGGGAGTTGGGCAGACGAGTTCAGAAACATCCATCCCCTGAAATCCCATCTCTGAGCTGCTGTGCTTCCCTGGAATTCCCCTGCTCTCTCTTGGCTAACAGGGGGAGCAAAATCACCAGATCCCCCTGGTTTCTTTGCCAAGCAGGATGTGCCCCGTGCCTTTGGGATGGGCCTGGGGTGCTCAGTCAGCATCCAGAGGGGACGAGGACAGGCTGGGAGGGGAGGGTTTGGGGACACAAACCCGTGTGCTCACACAGGGCACGGTGAGCGGGGCCAGTCCCGGTTCTCCCGGGATCCCTGCAGGGCTGGGGGGGGGGGGAGGGGCCCGGGGAGCTTCTTCCCGTGGGAGCGGGGTGTGGGGGGGATCTCAGCCCCCCCCTCCCGGCCCTGCGGAGCTGGTGTGGGTCCTGATGGCCGCGCTCTCCCTTCCAGGGAGCCGCCCTCCCTCCGTCGAGGACGTGCTGCAGGACGGCGAGCACCGGAGCCTGGCGCAGGGGGAGCCCGACCCGCCGGTCGATGTCTGCCTGCCAGGTACCGGGGGGGCCCGGGGGTGCGCTGCCCTCCGGGGCACCCGGGGCGATGGAGGGGGGGCTGTGCCTGAGCAGGAGCAGCCTGTCCCAGCGGAGCCGCTTGTCCCCCGGGACGGGGCAGGGACACACCTGCCCGCGGCACAGGCTGCTCCCCGAGGGCAGAGCGAGCTGTGGGCAAGGGGGGGGCTAACACAGAGGTGTAACTCGCTCCCCCTCCCCCCTTTTCTCTCCTCCTCCTCCCTCGCCCTTTTGTCTCTGTCCTTCCCCTCCTCTCTTCTCTCCGGGCTGCAGCCACTTGATGGCACCGTTTCTGTGGCACCGGCCTCCGCTCCCTCCCCCAGCCCGTGCTCCTGTTCTCGGCCGAGGGAGGGGAACCCTCTGGGGCCGGCGTGGGGGGCAGCGGGCTCCCCTGTGCCACGGCGGGGGGGTGACACGGCTTAGGGGGGCTTTGGGGGGGGACCTGCTTTGCTGGCAAGCGTGGCCGAGGGCCGCGGTGCCGCCCCCCCCGGGGGCTGTTGTTGCAGCCTGTTTTCTTCTGTGGAGTGGCAGCCTGTTCTGAGCAGCTCTCTAATGTCTCCTTCCCTCTCTGTCTGCCTTCCTCCCTCCTGTCTTGGGCAGCACTGGGTCCCGATTCCTGCTCTATTGGTATAGAGGAGTAAGCTGGTACGTCTGCTCGTTCTTGTTCCGCGTCGCTGTGGTGTGGGGGCAGCAGGAGCCCCCTGGGAAGGCTGGGAGAGAGCAGGGATGGGATTGATCCTTGGCAGCAGGGAAGGAGAGGGCAGCAAACCAGCCAGAGCCTGCACCACTGGCTCTGTCCTGGCTTTCCCATTCCTGGCACCAGCATCCCTGCATCCCCACCTGCTGTCCCCCAGTGCCAGGACCCCAGGCAGGGCAGCAGAAACCCCAGCCTCCCCCACTGGCTCCTGGGTGAGGGCTCTGCTGCCTGGTGGGCACCAGGAAGCTCCACTGGCTTCTCCAGGGCTGGTGGCAGACAGTGTGTCCCTTTTGTCCCACCCCTAGTGCTTGCTGGATCGTAGCAGGGGCAGAGGAGCTCGATGGGCTCGATGCCCTGCCTTGGGTGGTCAGAGCAGGGTGGGATGGGGGGGGGGGGGGGGTAGGTGGGAGGGAGATGCTGGAATCCTTGGCTCAGGCCTGGCATCATTGAGGCTGGATCCTTTTTCTCCTCAGGCTCATCCGACTTCACCAAGATGCTCCCTGGCCGTGGCACTGGCAGCCCCATGCAGCCCCTCCTCTTCGAGCAGACACGTCTTCACCTGGAGGACGAGCAAAGCCTCTCGTGAGCGGGGCTGGACCCCCCCCCGGCCCTGCCACCGGACCCCCAGACCCCACACACACCAGCCTCTCCCCCTCACCGCCCCACAGCTCCAGCCCAGCCTTTTGGGGTTGGTGTTTGGTCGGGTTTTTTTTGCCTTTTTCGTGTTTTGTTTGTTTTTTTAAAGACGTGCATGTTTCCTCGGCAGCGGGCGGGGGCTGGTGATGTGTTTTTATGGGGGGGGGGAGGGAGGGGCAATTTTTGGGGTTAAAACCAACAGATGAAGGACACTACCCTTGTATATTTTGTACACACCCAGCACAGCCCTTTGCTGTCACTGCCCCGGGTGGGACGGGGCTGATTCCCATTCCGGGGGGGGGGGCTTGGGGGGCAGCCCATTTGGGGTGGGCCAGGGCTGCCCCCCAATCCCACCCCCCCCCCCCCAACTTTTTGCCCGGCGCTGCCCACGCCGTGTGCCTTGTTCTGCTTCTGCGGTGGGTTCCCTGGGTTCGCCCCCACTACACACCCCCCCTCCCCCCGTTTCGTCTCTCTGTTTGTAGTAATAAACCCGTGAAGCAGCCGGGCCAGGCCGTGATTTTTTTGGGCGGGGACGGGATTCGAACCGGCGGCCTCGGAGCCCCGAGCGGGGCGGGGCCAGGCAGCGGAGGGGGCGGGGCTTGGTTCTTGTGAGGGGCGGGGCCACGAGGGGAGGGGGTGGATCCCGCCTCCTTCCCGGCATGCCGTTCGGCGCGCCCCGCTCCCATTGGCGGCGCGCGCAGCGGGCTCTAGCGCGCCGCTCCCCCGAGCGCCGCCCGCTCCCATTGGCTGCCGCGCCCGGGGGGTCCCGAGCGCCCATTGGCCCGGCGGCGCGCGGCGCGGCGCTATTGGCCGAGACCCCCCTCGCCGGTCCCGCCCTTTCCGTCGGCGGCGCGGCTGCGCGTGCGCGGGGCGGGCTCCCGGGGCGGGCGGTGAGGATGGCGGCCATGGGCGCGATGGCGGCCATAGGGCCCCTGCCGGCGGGCCCCGCGGCGCTGCCGCCGCTGCCCACGCTGGGCGTGCCCGGGGTGCCCGAGCTGAAGCCGCTGACGCGGTACGAGGCGATGCGGCTGGGCCCGGGCTGGAGCCACTCGTGCCACGCCATGCTGTACGCGCCCAACCCGGGGATGCTGTTCGGCCGCATCCCGCTGCGCTACGCCGTGCTGGTGAGGGGGCGGGCGGGGGGAGCGGGACCGGGGAGCGGGCCGGGCAGCGGGGAGACGGGCGGGCCCCCGGGGCGGGGCGGGGCGGGCGGCAGGGCCTGAGCAGGGCAGGGCGGGCCCAGGCAGCGGCGGCACCGGGGCGGGGGGGGGGGGAGGGGGAAGCCCCCGGGACCCCCCCCCCCGGCTCTGCGGCCCCGCCTCGGCTCCCGGGGCCGCGGGGAAGCGCTCGGAGACGGTGTCGGTGAAGGGTCCTGGATGCGCTGGAGCTGGTCGGGCCGCGCCGGAGCGGCCGGGAGGTCTTTTTTTTTTTCTTTTCTTTTCTTTTTTTTTTTTTCTTTCTTTCTTTCTTTCTTTCTTTCTCCGCCTTTCTCCGCCTCCGCGGAGGCTTCCGGGGCGCCCGCACGGCCCCCGCCTCCCTCCCTCCATCCCTCGCCCCCGCCGGGGCCCCGCCGTGCCCCATTAACACCATCCGCCTCTATTGCAGATGCAGATGCGATTTGACGGACTACTGGGCTTTCCCGGGGGGTTCGTGGATCGCCGTTACTGGTCCCTGGAGGACGGTCTGAATCGGGTGCTGGGCTTGGGTTTGGGCTGTGTGCGCCTGACGGAAGCTGACTATCTGTGCTCGCACCTGACAGAGGGGCCACACCGCGTGGTGGCCCATTTCTACGCCAGGCAGCTGACCCTGGAGGAGCTGCACACCATCGAGATCAGCGCGGTGCATTCCCGAGACCACGGGCTGGAGGTGGGGCACCAGGGAGGGGGGTGGGGGGCGTGCAGCTCTCGGCCTTTACCCCCAGCTCCCCTCCTGGCTCTGCGGGGCTGCCCAGCCCTGCGGGGGGAATGCACCGCACCGAGAGCTACCCGAGGTTGGTGCCTTGCACCGCCCGGTGGCGCCGCCGCCAGGAGGTCTGGTTGGTGGCTGGGGTCGTGGAGCAGCCTCCGGAGCAGAAACGGCTCCGGCTCCAGCCCCTCCCGGCGACTGCAGGCGTAGGGAAGAGCCCTGTGTTCCCCTCACCTGGGAGAGGAGCCCTGTGTTCCCCTCACCTGGGAGAGGAGCCCTGTGTTCCCCTCACCTGGGAGAGGAGCCCTGTGTTCCTCTCACCCGGGGAGGAGCCCTGTGTCCCCCAGGGAGGAGCCCTGTGTTCCCCTCACCCAGAGAGGAGCCCTGTGTTCCCCTCACCCAGGCAAGAGCCCTGTGTTCCCCTCACCTGGGAGAGGAGCCCTGTGTTCCTCTCACCCGGGGAGGAGCCCTGTGTTCCCCTCACCAGGGAGAGGAGCCCCGTGTTCCCCTCACCCAGGGAGGAGCCCCGTTCCCTGCTCAGCCTCGGGATGTGGGTGAGCTCCGTCTCGTGTCTGGTGGGCATTTCCCTCGGCTTGGGAGTGACCTGGACTGGAGTGCTGACCCTCAGCGTGGTGATGTGTTGCTCTTAAGCCCGAGTTTCCCTCCCTGGCTGGCAGGGAGGGGAGGAGGAGCCTCCCGGGGGGGCTGGGCTGCCTTGGTGCCCTGGGGCAGGGGCTGAGGGTTCTCCCCGTGCACCCCAACCCTCGAGGCGCTCGGCAGGTTCTGGCAGCAGAGGCAGTTGTGATGTGGCTGTTGAGGGGGGGGGGGGGGTGTGGGTAAAGCCGGGGTGTCCCCCGGCAGGGCAGGGTGTGGAGGGGGATGCGGGGCTCCCCATAGGGGCCTGGGACAAGCGGGGTCCCCCAAAAACGGGCAGGAGGTGGAACAGAGGCAGGGCTGGGCTGGGCAGGGAGAGCAGGACTGGTGGGGCAGCAGAGGGTTCAGCTGGGCTGCGGGGCAGGCAGGCGAGGGCAGGGGGAGGTGGGGCAGGCTCTGGCTGGGACTGGAGGCTCTGGCTGGGACTGGAGGCTCTGGCTGGGACTGGAGGGGAGCTGGGGTGAGGGTGTGGGGGCAGAAGGGGTGCGGGGGGGGGGGTCCTGGTGCTGCTGCAGCCCCCGCTGAGCCGCCGCCGGTGCCGTTGCAGGTGATGGGCATGGTCCGCGTGCCCCTCTACACCCAGAAGGACCGCATGGGGGGCCTGCCCAACTTCCTGGCCAACTCCTTCGTGGGAACCGCCAAATTCCAGCTGCTCTTCGCCCTGAAGATCTTGAACATGGTGCCTGAGGAGAAGCTGGCCGAGGCCGTGGCTGCCACGCAGAAGCCGAAGAAGCCGCCGCTCGACCAGGCGGCGGGAGCTCCCGGGAACCCGCACGGCGGCGCCAAGCCGGGCAACGAGCTGCTGGTGCCCGGTAAAACGGGCAACGAGCTGGCAGAGAGGGGAGAGAACCAGGCAGCGGGGCAGGCCGAGGTGGCCGAGCAGGCGGCGGGAGGGCTGGAGAGCCAAGCGGTGGTGGCGGAGCTGCCGGCGGAGCAGGCGGGGCTGGGGGCAGACGCCGGGGCCGAGCAGCCGGGGGCTGAGCCCATGGAGTGAAAGAAGAAAAGTGGGTGAGAATTCGAAGAGACTTTCTTCTACCTTTCCAACCTGCCGCTGGCTTGAGGGCGCTGCCCCCACCGCCCAGCCGGGAGGGGGTCGGGTTTGAAGCAGGGGAAAGTGTGATGTATTTTTTATGGCCATTAAAAGTCTTAGCGAGCTTCCCAGATCCACCCGCGCGGCCCCCGCCGAGAGTTCCTGTGCTTAGTGAGGGCACCCGAGCCTTAGAATTCATGCTTTTGATTTCAGGGACCCCCTTGCTGCTGCTGTCAGGTCCCCCCCCCTTTCATTTTTATTTTTTTTTTTTAAGGAACAAAATGTTTTATTTTTCAAAAAGAATAAAAACACGAAAAAGCCTCCCCCCCCCATCCCCATCCCCCCCCCCATGTTCAGTCGGAGGCGGCTGCGAGCGCAGCGGGCACAGCTGAGGGGCAGGGCTGGGGAGCAGCAGCCCTGCCAGCCTGGGCTCCCTCCCCTCCACGGCTGGGATCCCACTCAGGGTGCTGTGAATTCCCTCTGGGGCCTGGGGGTGCTGGTGTGAGTTTCTACCTGGAGATCTGTGGGAGCAGGAAAGCAGGAATAAATGGCTTTGCTGAACGCTGTGCAGCCCGGGGTGGTTCTTGAGTGGGGGCACAGGCTGTGGCCCCCCCCAGAGCTTGAAAGGGTCAAGGGGACCAAGGGTGGCCACAGGGTCCCCGTGGCCACAGGGCTTGGTCCCCTGCTCAGCTGTGCCAGGGTGAGAAGCTGGAGGGGCAGGGCTTGCCCAGAGCTGCTGCTGACAGCCCCTCAGCTGGGGGGGAAGGTGAGGCTTGGGGGGGCTGGCTGGAGGGGGGGGGCTGCAGTGCTGCAAACCCTTGTCAAGCTCTTGCTGCTGGGTTGCTCCAAAATGGCTCCTGCACCCAAGGGCTTCAGGCAGGGGGATGGGGGGGGGGGGAGGGTCTGTCTGGTCCCCAGTGGGGCAGCCAGTGAGGGGCTTGGCCTCTCTGAGGCCCTGGGCTCTGCAGGGTGAGCAGTTCCAGCTGAGCCTTGGTGCAATCCTCACCCTCCAGCAGCCCCACAGCAATGGGGGGATGTGCTGGAGGAGCTGCTGCCCCTGCTCCAGCCCTGCTGTCCCCCCCCATGGAGCAGCAGCAGCTCCCAGCCCTGGTGGCAGAGCACAAGGTCAGGTGAAGGTGCTCAAAGAGCTGATCAAGGGCTCCTGTGCAGACAAACGACTCAGAAAAAAGAGATTGGGTTTAATTGAGGACATTTAGAGGGGCTGACAGTGGCAGCACAAGGCTCTTCAATAAATAACAGGCTGAGAGGTGGGGATGTGGCTGTCACCTCAGGGGACAGGGTGGCAGGAGGACACACAGACCAGTCGCAGGTTCCCTCGGGCCATGCTCAGGTGCTGCAGCCATGGAGCTGGATGATGGACCAGGGAGGACAGAAATGAGGGGTGGAAGGGACACAGACCTCAGTCCCAGACAACCAGGAGAGAAAGATTCATTCTGGGCCAGAGGAAGCAAGTGCTCAAGAACTCGCTTGAATTGCTAAAGAAACCTGTATAAATCAAGAGGGGTTTAAGTAAAAAGGGGATAAGCAGGAAGAGGGGGGGAAAAACAAACCAGGCGGTGGAAACGGAGAAGGCTGGAAGGGCTGCAGGGCTCCCACCCGAGGGCTCTGGCTTGGAGAGGTTGAGCAAGTCCTGGTGCAACCTCTGCTGCCAGAGCAGTGCTGGGGACAGCAGGGACAGCCCAGGCCTCCCCTCCAGTGCCAGCAAAGCCACCACCTGCTCCCTGGGCTGCTGGTGGGTACCTGTGCCAGGCACCTGCCGGGCTGGAGGCAGCCAAGCTGGAGTCCAGTGAAGGAGCCAGCAGCTCCATGGCAGGGGAGGGGGATACAAGGACCCCAACACTCCCCCTGGAGCAGCTCAGCTGCCTTGCCCTGCTCCTCTGCCAGCTGCTCCACCACAGCCCTCCCTGGCAGAGGAGCAGGGAGCCCCCCACACTCAGCAGCCCCAGGGGGCAGAGCTCCTCTCACCCCCCCCCCCAACCCAGCTCAAACCCCCCGCCCACCCCAGGCACCGTGGCTGATGCTGCAGAGAGCAGCCCCAGCCCATCCTGCTGCCCCTGCTGGTGCCCCACACGGGCTCCTGCTGCCCCACTCACCAGGGAAGGAGCCTCAGGAGTGCTCTGGTCGTCCAGCCCCAGAGCAAGGCCCACACTGTGGTCAGCTCAGACTCTTGAGCTCCCAGTTTGCTCGGCCTCACAGCAACAGGGTTTTCCTTCTCTGTCACTCACTGCACTAGACCTCTCTGAGCCCCAGAAGAGGGACCAGCACCTCCTTGCAAGAAGGACCTTCTGCTGCTCCAAAACACTCCATGTGCCAGCCCCTGGAGCTGCTTCCCACTCCCAGGCTGCAGGAGCAGCTGTGCTCAGCAGGGATTGCTGTGCTGGAGCCAGCCCCGGGGCAGAGCAGGGAGCTTGTCCCAGCCCCCTGGGAACCCAGCACAGCACCACTTGGTGCCACTCCTAGCAAGCTCCCTTCCTGCACCCCTTTAGTAGCCAACCCCCACCCCAAGGCCTTACAGACACTGACATGACTTACAACAGTCACCTGGGCTGCAAAACCTTCATATTGTTCCTGTTCCAAGCCTGACCTGTGCTGTCTGTCCCCAGGCCCCCCCCCTGCAGCCAGCATAGGCCCTGCCTGCACACCCAGGCCTGGCTGAGCCCAGAGCTCCTTCACTCAAGTCCCAGTTTCAAAATTTGAGAGGAATGAGGAACACGATGCTGAGCAGGGAAGAGTCTGGGCCAGGGAAGAGGGATTTCCCAGGGGACCCCAGCAGGGTGCAGAGCTGCTGCTCCTGCAGCACACACTGGGCTGGGGGAGCTGCTCAGACTCCTACCTTGGAAGCCAAGTGCTGGCCCAACCTGGCTCTTCAGCAAGGAAAAGCTGCTGTGATCCATGTCCAGTTCCTGCAGGAGCCCAGCCCCAGTGCTGTGGGAAGGGCTCAGGCCCAGGCTCCACAGAGCACCTCTGTGTCCCACAGCTCCCCTCCCCTGCAACGTTCCAACTTGGACAAAGGCAGAAAGATCTATACAGTATAATATATATATTTCACTATGAAATAGCAATTTCATCCCCTGCCTTCTCCATGCATCCAGCAGCAGATGCTGCTTCGGAAGTCACTCCTGAGGGCTGGCAGGGCTGGGCTGTTTCTCATCCATGGCAGCTGCCCTCCCTGGGAACTGCCTTCCCTGGGAGTTGCCTGCCCTGGGAATTGCCCTCCCTGGAAGCCCCAGCAGCTGACCTGGCAGGACCTGGACATGATCTCTGCTCCTTGCTCCCTTACCCAGCTCCCACCTTTCCCTCCAGCTGCCTGCTCTGCCAGCAGTGACCTGCCAGGGTGCTCACAGCTCATTAACATGGTTGGTCAGTGCAGATTCGTTAACATAATTGAGGCTGCTCTCAGCAGCCAGTGGTGTGGGAGCAGCAACCAAACCCCTCTTACATCAGGGCTACAAACAGGAGTAACCAGAGGCGAGGGGAGTGGGGGGGACAATGCAGGATGCACAATGACAGGTGACACCCCAGGCACAGCCAGGCCTGCCTGGGCAGCACTGCTGGGCTCCAGGCATGGGGGCAGCAGGAGTGCAGCCTGTCACGAGTGGAGCCTGCCCAAACCTTGGCCAACCTGTGGGACAAGGAGTCCTGGCCAGGGGTGGGGTCAGTGACCAAGAGCTGTCACGGCTGGAATCAGCGTGGAGCCAGATGGTTCAGGAGATGGAAGGAAGAACGATCCTGTGGGAAGATAAAAGAGGGGAACTGGGTGTTAGGGGCCTCTTCCAGGATATTTAGAAGCCTCTGAGGATCTTGCTGGAGAGCTGCACTGCACATGGGCTGTCAGCTGTGTCCCCTGGGACACAGCTGGAGAAGCAGCAAGGACCTGGTGGCTCTGGCAGGACGGAAGGAGAGAGGCAGCAGGGACAGGCTGGATCTGCTCTCAAGCCCTGAGCTCCAGGCAACAGCTCAGCTGAAATTCTCCCCCAGGGCAGAGATGCAGTGTTGGCATCACCACCGTGGCAGTGCCAGCCCCAGGCACAGGCTGGAGCTTTCCCAGGGACCCACCTTGGATGTCCCTGCTTCCTGGCACCCCCTCACATGGTCCGGCTGTACTCGATGCCGCTCTTGGCAGAGATGCCAGACCAGGGCAGGAGGCTGCAGAGCAGGTTCTGGGCCTGGCGATAGATCCTCTGGGGAATGGAGCAGGGGCTCAGGCTGGCCAGAGTGGACCCAATGTGCTGCAGGTAGTCAGTGGCCACCAGTTAAGGACAGCAACCTCTGCACTGCAACTCAAGAAGTAACTCCCCAAGACCCCGCGGAGTCACAACCCCCTGAAGAGGCTGCTCAGCCCCCTCAGGCACCATCTGCTCCTTCTCCTCATGGCCTGCTCCTCTCTCTCAAAAGCAGGGCTGCTTGGCAGCACCAAGGAATGGAACTTGGGAACACTGGCCCCAGCCTGTGTGGGAAATGCCTTCTCTAAGCAGCTGCTGGTTTCCTTGGCACTCCAGAGCGAGTTCCCATGGGAATGGCAATCCATCCATCTGCCTGGAGAGGTTTGGATGGACTAGCTACACCCAGGAAGGATCAAGTTTCTTCTCCATGATCCAACGACCTGAAATAAACTCCCCCAAGTCAGTTTGAGGTCCAGGGCAGGGCCACAGGAGATCCTGGGCCACAGGAAACAAGACCAAGGGGACCTCTGCCAGGCTGCTGGGCAGACCCTGCACCACACAGGGCACACAGGGCACTCTGGCTTAACACCAGCTCTGGCATTAAGTGTGCTCCAAACTATGAATCACCCCACTCTGCTCCCCCTGAGCTACCCCCCAGGGGAGCTGGAGCACAGGCAGGTCACTGCCACATCCCTCACACAGCCCTTTCCTTCCAGCTTCAGATTAAACCCACGTCTGAGCAGGCATCAGTTCCCAGATCTAGCCAGGTCACACCTTCCTGGATTGCTGGTTTTAACCCCAAACCATAGCTGAGTGTCTGCTTAGAGTGCTCCACTGCTAATCCAGCTGGGAGGAAAGGATATAAGATTGTCCAGGGTGGGTGTCCACCGTTGATGTAGAGGACGTAGGTGAAGCCATCTTTGAGGACCCCTCGGATGGAGTAATAATAGGGCAGGTAGTGGTGCTGCTTAAAGTCCCTGTTCTCATAGAAGTTTATTGCTGTGTTGTTGGTGGTGAGGACGTGCAGGTAGATGGCTTTGCAGTGATCCTGGGCTGTGGTGGAGATGTGGTCTTTTAAACTTTCAAGCAGGAGTGAACCTGTTGGAAGGGAAGAGGAGCAGAAATGGCATCGTGCAGCTGGTGGGGCCCAGGAGAGACCTCCTGCACCTAAGCAGGGATTGCTCCAAATGTTTGGAGACCCCCAGATCCCACCCAGTTCTCACACACCCCTTCCAGGAATTGAACAGGACCCACTCCATGATTTGAACGTTGAGTCTCACCTCACCCATGTTTTGTGAACCTCACCTTCACCAAACAGGTTTTAAAAAGGCACAAAACTTCTGGTTCAATAACCACATGTGTCAGGATCTGCCCCTTCCCAGCAGTTCCCATCCCCAGCCAAGCAGCTCTCAGCTCTGGGGAAGCTCAGGGAGTCACTATCAATGCCATCAGTTCATCATGGAATCAGAGGATCATCACAGAATGCCAGCTTGGAAGGGACCTCAAGGATCATCTGGTCCAACCTTGCCAGGTAATAATACAGCTGAAATGGGATGGCCCAACACCCTGTTGGGCTGAGTCTTCAAACTGTCCAATGTGGAGGAGGAGATGATTCCAATGTCTGACTGTCCTCATGGTGAGAGGCCAGTTGGAATCTCCCCATCCCATTTATTTCCTTTAAGGCATTTAGAAGAGCAGGGAGGCAAAACAAGGCTTCACCAGCAGGTTATTGTGGCTGAACCCCAATGAAAAGTTAAGCACTGGCAGGATGTTAAGGTCCCTTCCAAGGAGGAGAGATGAGTCTCACTCAACCTGGACTCTGTGCAGCCACTAGTCAGCAGGAGAAACCAGAGGAGGGCACAGAGGATATTCCAGCCCCAAGAGACAAGACTTGGAGGTTCATCCAAACCACCACCACATGGCCCAGAGGACCCAGCAAAACCTGCAGGGGAACTTCTGCCACCAGGTGTGGTAACAACAGGCTGAAGAGGCAGCTTAGCCAGAACAAACAGACTGATGAGCTTTATGCTGCTGTTTCACCAGTCCCAGAGCACAGGAGACTTCCAGCAGGAGCCACAGGATTTCAGAGAAGTCAACAGCACTGACTTCATGGTCACTTGATGCTCAGTGGGCATTTACATCATCCAAGCACAAGAAGAGCCAGGAGAGCAGTTTCATTTTGTCAGGAGATGTTCCACTTCTCCATCTCACAGAAACCCCACTGCCCCCTGGTTGAAGAAGAGCAGAGATCTAGAAACCAAAGCCTTCCCATGGCTGCCAGAGACTTTGGAACCATTTGCACACTGTGTTGTGGCTCCACCAGTAAAAACATCTCAGTTCACCTGCACTAACAGCAAGAAGGGGATGTGAGTGCATCCTGCTGGGACAAATCAGGACAAGCTTGTCTCCAAAGGGGGTTGCAGTGGAATGGTGGAGCTCCTGCAGTCCCACCCACCAGCCACAGGTGGAAATGACAGCATCACAGTTGTCACTTGGCAGCATCTTACCTATTCCATGTTTTCTGAACTCCTTCACCACTCCAAGGCTTAGGATGTAAGCAACTTGAGTGTCCACAGGAAAATTGGAAGCTAGGATGTCTCCATCCTGAGTAGAGATATGACAAGTTACTTAGTAGGACGGCCAGGGAGGCACAGGAGAAGGCAAGAATCCTGCACTGGAACACCTGAAAACAAGGCTAGAGCAGGAAACTTCACTGAACAGGCTGAGTTGAAGCTTCTGGAAAGGAGGTGGGGAGTTAAAGAAACCAAATATTGTCCCTTAGGGCTTATTCCTACTTTGCTATCATCTTCCCAGATGAAGAACTTGATGAAGATGGAGCTATCTTGATGCTTCCCTGCTCTAAACATTATCTGGGAGCTTAGGGACAGCAGACATCTGCATTCTTTACCAGAAAGGATTGAAAGAGCCAATTCTGGAGTTTTCCATCAGTGTCTACCTCAATCCAGCAACAGCCTTTACTGCCTGCAGGCTCCATCAGAGCTTGGTGTCAGCTGGAGATCTCTGTTCTGCTGAGAGGACAAGGAGCATGTTCTGCAGGCTCAGTGTCTAAATAAGCCCCTGGCTTTCAGTTTGGCTGCTACAAGAGCCTTTTGTCAGAACTGCTGAAGATGCAGTTTGTGACTTGGGCTAGCTTTGAGGTGAAGCCAGATGGCTGGAGTGGGGGGATCCATCCCACTCCAGGCTCCCTGTCCCTACAAAGGTTCAGATGAATGTTTAATCCTAACAAGGATAGCCTTGCAGAAGTCTCTCCACTCTCTGTGCTGCCCCTGGGTGTTGTCAATCCACTTGCCTGTGCTGCTTTTCCCACTCCACTAACCCTTTCCCCACACTGTGCCCACCTCTTCTTCACCTCTCTGACAAACTGTGTTGTCCCTCCTGGCCTCCAGGCTGTTCTCCCTGAAGCCTGAGCTTCCTGCACCTGGTGCACTCTTGGTGCTCCAGACAGTGACTGTGTCACCCAAGGAGGTTCTGCAGGAAGGGAAGGCCCCTGGTGCAGGGCAACTGGGGAAGCTCCAGCCTTGTCTATGGAAGGAAGGTTTGTTCTCCCCCAGCTGCCTGTGCCTCAGCCATGCCCAGGCACTCTGGGGACAGCCAGGCAGCAGCAATGTGGCCTCCTAGTCCTGTTTGAATGCTGCCTCATGGATGACATCAGGCAGCAAGCCCCTGATGGGCTGTCCAGCCCCAGCAGAACCCTCTGTGGCACCACACATGTCCAGACAACACCCCACCCACCACCCAGGCTCCAGAATCTGGACATTGGCATGTTCTGGGTTTCTTAAATTCACTCAGCATTGCTCTTGTAAATGTCTGGGTGGAGGGGGGGTGGGGTTAAAAATACCCCCCAAGAGGTTCCATCACAGTTAACCATGGTGCAGTACCTCCCAGGGAAGCCCAGGTGAGCAGCATACCTCTTTATGCACCTTGGTTCTGCTCTTGATCTCTGCCACTATCATCCCCACGATGGAGCCTCTGTACGTGGCTGCGAGGGAGAAGAACTTCTTGTTGGAGGTGATATCTCTGTACCATGAGTCAGGGTACCTGGGAAGGGAGGAAGGAAGGAAAAATAGGAATGTTAGGGGACATGGAGCCCACGGGAGCAGGCAGTGCTACAGCCAACATACAACCATGGAATGGTCTGGGTTGGAAGGGACCTTCAAGATCATCTGGATCCAACCCCTGCATGGGCAGGGACACCTCCCAGCAGCCCAGGTTGCTCCAAGCCCCATCCAACCTGCCCTTCAACACTGCCAGGGGTGGGGCAGCCACCACCTCTCCAGGCAACCTGTGCCAGTGTCTTACTGCCCTCGTGGTGAAGAATTCCTCCTAGTATCTAACCTCAACTCCCCTCTTCCACTTTTAAAACCATTTCTCCTTGTCCTGTCACTACACTCTCTGGTAGTGAAACATTGTGCCAAGATGGTGCTCAGCTGGAAACTGGCAGCAACATGGATCAGGGCCAGTCCTGGAGCTGCAGACCAATGGATTTCCCACAAGGACTACAGGGAGGGAGACCCACAGTCTTCTGCAAAGTCACCCCACACAGCTCAGCCTTGTGTCAATCTGAGGCTCTTCCTATGCTACTGATTGAGCATATCCCACCAACTCTGGGTTAGGAAGTGATCCACCTTTCTTCTCCTAACTGTTGTAGGGCACCAGTGCACATCAGGGAACTGCTGTGCCCCATGTGCTAACATGGCTTCTCTGACTGCATCTCAGCAGCAACGCAGGCTGCTTGTGGAATGGCCTCCTGCCTTGCTAAGACAACCACAAATTCATTTCACAATCATTGCCCAGAGCTTTCACTTCCAGCTTCAGCAGGTTATTTTTAACCATAAGATCCATCTGCCCTCCTGTAGGAGCCTGAGGGTCTCAATAACTTGATACACACGTGAGAAAAACACTGCACATTGGTCCAAACAAAACCCAACAAAAATCCCATCATCAGCCTCCAGCTCTGCCCTCCTGCAGCTCCTAAAGGGAAAACTGGGGTGCTGTGGTTCCCCTGCATGCTTTAAGCCAGGAAGGTACCACTGTCTCCCAGCAAAGCCCCTTTTTCCCGTTGTGCAGACACGGGCATTTACCAGATGGGGGCCTGGGAGGTGCCCTGGGACAGACTGACAGCAGCTCTAGGTCAGAGCTTTGCCTCAGCTTCAGGAGCAACAGTGATCCCAAGGACACAGACAAGTGCTGTTCTGTCTCCTGCTGGGACATTCAGGAAGACAATCCCTTGGGAAGAGTCTCTCTGTGTTGATTTGGGCCAGCTCTGAGGGTGCTTTCCTGGCACATGCTCCAGAACACAGCTTCCTTTCACAGGCCCTTTTTCCTGGAGGTGTGTTCCTTTCCCAGCTCACACACAGCCTTTCCCAAGAAGCTGTTCCACTCCTTTAATTCTAAAGCCCATTTTTTCTGCCAAAATCTGCACTCAGGAACCTTCTGATGACTTCAGGACCCAGCAGGACAGGCAGCAAAGGGCTGTTAACAGCAACACCACCACAGCGCAGGAGAGGTTCAGAACCTGCTGCTGCCCGAGCATGGGTCCAGATGGCTGCAGAGCCTCTGGTGTCAGCTCTGGATGGGACCTGTGCAGGTTGACAGCACGTGTCTGGACACCCCCCACCACCCCCCAGCCCAACCTGGGAACGTACTCTATTGGGAACCAGTCTCCACAGAGCTGTTTCACTGTGTCTATGTCATCGTGGCAGAGCAGGCGCAGGTGGACGTCGGTGAGTGCCGTGGGGGGCACCTCCCTGGTCATTCACACCTGCAAGGCAAGAAGCTCGTTAGGGACAAAGGTGATTGGGGGGGTCGGAGCATCTCCCTGATGAGGGAAGGCTGAGAGCTGTTCAGCCTGGAGAGGAGAAGGCTGAGGGGAGACCTTATCAATGCCTGGCAGTATCTCAGGGTGGGTGCAGGAGGATGGAGCCAGACTCTGCTCAGCAGTGCCCAGAGACAGGACCAGGGGCAACGGGCACAGGCTGGAACATGGGAAGTGCCACTGCAATATGAGGAGAAACTTCTTTCCAGTGAGGGTGGCAGAGCCCTGGGACAGGCTGCCCAAGGGGGCTGTGGAGTCCCCTTCTCTGGAGATATTCAAGACCCAGCTGGATGCAGCCCTGTGGGATGTGCTCCAGGGGATCCTGCTTTAGCTGGGGGCTGGACTAGATGATCTCTAGAGGTCCCTTCCAACCCTGACAGTTCTGTGATTCTGTGACAATGAAGCACAGACTCTGGCTGCCAGCTCCAAGCCACCCGTGCAAAGGCAGCAGGAGGTCCCCAGTACCAAGAAAGCTTGTTCTTCCTATCAGGAGGAGTTTTCAAGGGGGATGAAGCAAAACATGGCAGCCCTAACCCGAGCAGCAGCTTGAGGCCCTGCTGCCCACAGCTCACTTCCCAGCCCGTGCTCCCCCCTCTCCCTGCGTGTGAAGGAGCACGTGGCACCAACCGTTTCCAAAAAGAGCTCAGGATGCTGCACTGAACAAGCCAACAATGTGCCAAGGGTGCCTTACAATGCCTGGAGCTCTTCAAAACCTAGTGCAGGGCCAACATCTTTTTAAAACAAAACTGAACAAACAGCTGAGAAGGGAACACCAGTAGAAGAACACTCCTAAAGTCCTCTCAACAACCCCACCGCCTCCAGTTACTGCGTGTGCAGAGGACTCAAAGCCTTTACCACGTTCCTTTTGTTGAACTCATGCTGGTAAAATGAGGTCTAGTTTCATTTCCCCTCCTTCCCACGTGCTACAGCTCAGGGAGGGCTGCATTTCCAGCCCAGCAGAGAAGGTTCAAATGCAGAAATCCCCAGCCACCCTCTCCTTTCAGCACAGGCCTGCGAACCACGTACACAGCACTGACTGCACCGTCTGCAGCCTTTTTAAACAGGGTACCAGAGGAAAGCAGCAAGCAGTAAGTGGGTGTAGAAGGTCCCTTCCAACTCTGCCAGTTCTGGGAAAAACCCCATCAGCTCCGTAACACGCTCTGTAACTGGTAGAGCTGCACAGGAGGAGCAGCACAGCAACCCCCCGTTGGATGTGTTTGACAGCACCCAACTCTGTGCTCTCCTAAGAATTTGGAAACACCTCCTTCTACTGTTCCCCTAATAAAAAAAGCCTGCTAAGCCATTCTGGCCCCACATTTCTCTTGTAAGGGACATAAGCCAGCTTTCTTCTGCAGTTCCCCTGGAGGAACTGGGAGAACAACTCCCAGTATCACCCACAGGGTGATACTCAGCAGGGTTCCCAGACACTGGGGTCCTCGGAACTCAGCATCAGTGCTGAGAGGTGTCAGCAGAGCTGATGAGAGCAGCATCCACCCTTGACTTTGGCACTTTCTCTGTGTGACTCCTTTACCCTGGCTGGACCAGCCTGAGCTCCCACCCCTCCAGCTTCCCAGACAGAAGGATAAAGCCCCTGTGCTGCATCAGCCTGGAACTCCAGCACTGGTGTGTGTCCAACCAGCAACACCTCAGACAGCTCATGCATCAACAGGAGAAAGGACCCAATTCAAGTCCACCATTATCTAGAGAAATCTTTGCCAGCCCTTGTCCCACACAGAGACAACAGCAAAATGCTTTAATAGAGAAGAGGTCTGAGGATGCTCTACAGCTCTTGAGAAAGGTGAAGTGGGGTGGGGTTCTTCAAACAAGGGATCCTTCCCAGACACAGCGTCCCTCCTGGTGACGGGTCCAACTATTTCCCTGAGAGGGGCATCCCAGGGAACCCATATATTGAAAAGGATCAATTGTTCTTCTCCCAAGTAGTCCTTAAAAAGAATCACAGCTCTTTCACAGCCTGTTCTAGGGCCGTGGCTGCAGCCTCCAGCTTTCACCACCAGTCCAGATGCTAGTTTCAAAACAACTTCAGCACCTACAACAACCACAAAACCAGTACTCCTTGTGTGACTTTGCACGCCAACAGCTGGCTCCAGCCCTCTGAGGCCAGACCCTGATCCTGCACTCTGTGGTGGCAGTGATGTGCTGCCCACTCCCAGTCCCTGGTCTCCCTTGAACCTGCCTCAGCTTTTCCCCAAGGGGACCTGATGAGGGACACCTTCCCTTGCTGTGACTGATCCCACCCACCCTGCTTGCTGGCTGAGACACCTCAGGTCCCATCCTCTCACCCTTGCTGGACCCTTTGCTGAGCCATTTCACAGCAGTGACCCCACCACAAAGTCACAAAGAGAGGACAAAACAACTGTTGGTAGGCCAGGACTGCTTGGCAATAGCCTGGGGAGTGTAGGACTGGGGGAAAAAAAAAAAAAAAAGAGGAGGGAGCAAGAGCCAAAATGGCCATGGAGAAGCTCCAAGCCCTGCTAGATCCCTTTCTTAGTGGGCATTAACCAGCACTTAGGTTTGCAGCCATGCTCTTACTCATCCACATGATTATTCTTGGGAAGTGTGGATCCTGCTGTAAGGCAACACCCCTTCTCAGCACTCTCAGCATCAATAAATCAGAGAGAAATGAACCAAGATGATAGAACCATATTTGTGCTAATGAGTAGAAAAGGCAGGGACCTGGGAGCAGCCTTTGCCAGCAGCTGCTGCAGCAGAGCCAGAGCCAACACAGGACACATTCTTGGGAGGATTAGCTCATGTTTATTTAACATTATATTCTCAAAGAGCCAGGCAAGCACTCTGCATTATCCTGGAGCTGAAGCCAGCCTTAAAAACCAGTAATCCATGGCTGTTCTGTTGAACAGGATAATTCCCTTCAAATTCCAACCACCGTGTCCCAGCCCTGGTTGTGTTTGCAGGGACTCACTCCACTTGGCATTGTGGGATCCAAGCTGGAGCTCCTGCACACTGGAAGGAAATTCAGGACACCCCCCTGGCACTGTGTCCTGCCACAAGGCTTCAGGAGAGCCTGTGCACCTTCCCCCCTGGGCAGGTGGTGCTGCTGGAGGAGCAGTCAGTGGTTGCTGTGACTAAGAGAGGTGGAATCCCAGGCAAGTCAGCTCTCTTCTCGTGGAGAACCTCTGGGTCTTCACAGATGCCTGGGAGAAGTCCCAAGGCCTGGGTCTGGGTCAAGTCCCAAGACCTGGGTCTGGATAGAGACCCAGAGAGCAGAGCCATCGTCTTGAACAAAAGCCACAGCTAACACAGTGATGAGGGTGTCATTTTTAGAGCCAACTTGGGTTTAGAGGATTAAAGATATGTTTGGAAGCATAAAGAAATAATAAAAAACAGTCTCAGGGTGCAACACAACCCTAGGACTCAATGGAGGTTAAAAGGACCTTTAGAGGTAGCACAGCTCCACTCACTGCTCCAACCACCCTAAGTTCTGGACCACTAGACCTGGTTGCTCCAAGCCCCATCCAACCTGCCCTTCAACACTGCCAGGGATGGGGCAGCCACAGCTTCCCTGCTCCAGTGTCTCACCACCCTCTTTTCCTTTCCAATTTAAAAGCTAACTGAAACGAATTAATCCTGAGCAGAAAGAAACAAACCTGCAGGAAAGAACACAGGAACACAAGCACTGCCAGGCTAGTGGATTTTTATAAAGTGACCCTACAATTTGGGAAGTACTGTCTGAAAGACACAGGACCAACCACCTCAGCATTGCAGGCAGTTCTGCAGGGAAATGGTGCAGATTCTTATTGACTTGGGCTGAAGATTTTCACCTTCAGGAAGTGAAAACACTTTTCTTCAAGCATACACCTGCTCCATTATTAGGAAGGATTATCTGCTGTCAATCTTTTCATTCTGTGGAATAAGCTCCTCCAGAGAGCTGCTGAGCACATCCCAAGCAGGGTCCAGCTCTGAGGAACTGCAGCTATGCCACACAGGTCCCTCTGCAGAGGCCACATGAGAATTCCTGCTGCTGGCAGCTCATGGCCCTCTGCCCACAGCTCCTCCCCAGCCCTCCAGTGCTGGACATGTGCCCAGTGGCTGCATCTGAGCTGACATGAGCAGACCATCTGCTTGGACAAACATTGAGGAGTGGATGCTCCCTGGGAGATTTCCATGCAGGCACAGCAGGCTGGAGCTGCCTTCCCTTAGCCCTGGTGCCCTCACCAGAGCTGGGTGCCCCATAGCCCTGGTGCCCTCACCAGAGCTGGGTTCCCTTAGTCCTGGTGCCCTCACCAGAGCTGGCTTCCCTTAGTCCTGGTGCCCTCACCAGAGCTGCTGCCCCAGTGGCACCACCAAATCCTAGTCTGCAACGTCTGCACAGACAGTTCTCAAACCCCAACAAGATTCCCAGAGAAGAAAATTTAATGGCACCTGTCATCCTCTCTCACTCGTAAATAAGTAAGATCAAAGCCCAGAGAGAATTTTAAGAGCTCCTCAAGAGGCAGGAGAGGCACAGGTCAGCTGTGACCAAGCAACACAGCTCTCAGGACAGCCACAAACTCTGCTCTTGTCTGGGGAGTATCACTTGGAGAGCCCAGCTCTAAGTCTCTCCACCTTGAGCCATCTGGCACTGGGGATTTGATTTACATTAAACCCTTCAATCTGAACCAGCCAAAGGTCTAATTCCAACAAAGCAGCAGGGATTTCCCTTCTGCATTTCATTTTAAGCTTATTGAGTTTTTAGGTTACTGGTCTCGCAGGGAATGCTCCACATGGACACACTGGGTACCAAGTTCCTTGTACTGAATGCAGTAAAATTGCAACTGGATTTGAAAACATCATGAAATCACTACTGAGAATCTCAAAGAGGCACCTCTAGGACGTAGGGCAACATTATCAAAGCAATAGGAGCCAATTTTAAAAAGATATTTAAATACCTGGCTTGGTATCACCTACACACTAATTGGAGCATTACAAAAATGAGCTTGGAAGCAACTTTTGGGGTTCCACCCACCTTAGATCAATCAACTTGCACAGCTCCACAGTCCCACAGAATGTCAGTGCAAATCTCTCCACCCTGCCTGGGCTCAGACTAGTTCCTTTGCACCCAAAGGAACAACTGGAAAGCTGTTCAATGTGCTGCCTACACCAACACAGCCACCTCTGCCCTGCCTGCAGCCCAAGCCTGCCTCTAGATGCTATTTTTTATGCTCTATTTATTCCAACTAATGCTCCTGCTCCTTCTAGGAATGCCATGCAGGATGGTTTAGGACAAGCAATACACTAAGATGTGGTTTTCCTCAGTTCTGGTCTGTAATGCAGACTGGCAGAGTAGGGCTTGGCAGTCAGCAGCAGCTTGGTGAGGGTTGCACCTCCCCTCCTGTTCCCCTGTCCCATCCTTCACACCCCTCAGGTGTGCTGCCCAAAACTGCCATCACCCCATTCCCCACATTAGCAGGAGTGGGTGTTTGGAGCTGGTGAGACACTTCGTAGGAAATCTAGGACAAAATGACTGATTTTGTGCCTTGGTCTGAAAATAATGTAATAATATGGCTGGAAAGAGGCTCTGATGCTGGATCACATCATTTCACAGCAGCCCATAATGCCTTCTGATCCAGGCATGACATTTTCCTGTAATTTCTCCTAGAAGGACTGAGCCTTGGAGCCCCTCGTGGACCCCTGCTAAGGAACACACACAAGCTCAAGACTTGGAGCTCCTCATCATTTAAAACTCCTTCAGCAGCAGCTTCTTTCTGTGCACAAAACTGCCCTCCTCAGCCTGCTCCCCCTGCACCACCTCCCAAGGACACCACAGGTCCCAGTTTCCTCCAAAGCACTGAAGAACTCCCCTCAGGGACATCACTCTGGAGAAAGGAGTTTGTCAGTGCCTGGACTTTCCTCTCCAGTAAACCTGGCCAGGGCAGCACAGCCTCTCAGTGGGGGAGGGCAAAGAACAGGGAGCCTGGGGATGAATGGACTGTGAGGAAAGCTGAACCTATGCCCACACCAGGGAGGCTGGAGGGCAACCTTGGGGTTAGGTAAGACAGCTGCCTCACTGAATTCTCAGGTGCCCTGAGGCAATTCACAAAGAATAACATCTTCCTGAGCTAGCCAGACCAGCATGGGGGGAGCACATCCATGGCTGGACCCAAAGAATAAAAACTGAGCAGTTAATACACTTTGAGGAAAGCCAAGGGTCTAGGCTGGCTTCAATCCATGTATCCCTCCCTGGTGACTGTGGGAAGTGAGCACACAGAGACCAGCAACAGGCACATCTGTACTGGGATTCACTGTCCCCTGCAATGTCACACCTGTGCTGCCATTCCATGTGTTGCTGCATCCCCCTACCACACCCCCTGGAACACCAAATACACCAGACAAGGACACTGGATATTAAACCTTCCTCCAGTGGGGTATCTACAAGAACCTGGCTAGAGCGTATCAGACTCAGCCAGTCAGGAAGGCAGCACAGTCACACACAACCTGGGAAAACCCATCCTGGCATCCAGCCCTCATCCCAAAGGCTCATTCCATGCTGCTCAGCCCACTTTTCCTCAGCTCTGAAACTCTGAAAACATCATGCTCAGATGTTTTCACTGTGAAACTAAGATGTGCCTTCACTCACACCGTGTCCCCAGCTCTGTTCCTCACCTTCTGTGGTGCCCAGACTGAGGTGTAGAAGACACAGGACTATAGCCTGGCAGCCAAAAACCACTGAGCCACAGTACTGACCACTCTGGCCTCCTGCCATGAAAGATGAGGATTGGAAACAGATCCCAAAAGGATATTAAAAAACGAGAAGGCAAAATGCAGCTCTACCTGCACAGCAAGCAGCAGTTATTTGAAATGAAAAGACTTACTGTTAGTGAAATCCTTTTACACTTGTACCCCTGATCCTCTGCCCACCTGAGGGGTGACTTGGCAGCCTTCCAGCAGCAGAAATGTTAAGGATTTGCATGCCAGTCACCTCCTGGGCTTTTCTTTTCCCCTACAGCTCTCGATCCATTCCCGAAGCTGCCGATTTCTCAAGCACTGGAACCTGAGTGAAGTGTCTCTACAGCACATTGCAAAAAGGCAGGGCTTCCTGCTGCCCCAGATACAGCAATTCCTCCAGGGAATAGCAAACAGGAATCTCTAAGAAGGTTTTGCTGTTCAATCTTCCCTCGTTAAGAAGAGAAAATCTGCTTTGTGACAGTAGCTCTGTGGGGAGGCAAAACCCAAAGGTCACAACAGAGGCACATTTACAACAAGGAGCTCACTAGAGGAGAGATCCAACACCTTTGCAAATGCCAAAACCCTGCCAACTTCCAACAGCCAGGAATTCAGGCTGGTGTGGTGCAAACCCTGGGAGAGGGGAATTGGAGCCTGCCACCATTTCCCAGCCACTGTCCTCCTTACTGAGCAGCAACACCCGGCCAACCATCAAACCCAGCCCCTCCGCCTGCCTCGCTGCAGGAGACACTGGCAGGGAGCCTTTTAGAGGCTAAAAATGGGCTTTAAAAGTACAAAAAAAGCTTGGAAAAAGAACATTTCTTCCCTAGTCGTCAGACAAGAGCCCCAAACCCTCTTCTGTCACCCAGCAGTGACTATAAACATCCGAGGTTATCAGCCGAAAAACTTGGCTGCTCATTTCAGCAAATTGTGCTGCTTAAAAGGGTGTTCAGTGAAGAAAGAAAACAAATCAGTGCAAAATTTGATTTATCCTCACTAAAACCAGGACACCTTCTCTCCAAGATCCCAAATTTAAAATCTGAGCCATCATGGCTCTTCTTCCTTTCTTTCTCAATGGTGTTTTTCCAGCAGGAGACGCCCAGGTTCAACTCCAAAACCCCACAGCTTCTGGTTAGAGCCACTTAAGACAGATGTGGGCAGAGGTGTCTGCTCTGCCACACCCACAGGACCTGAGCAGGGGGAATGAAAAACTTCATCAAAAGCTAAGGGTGGAAAACTGAGCAGCTCCTGTTCCCACCTTCCTGGCAGGAGGGAAGTGTGGGTGGGGTGAGGTAGCGTGAGACATGAAGCTCTGAGTCTTTTCAACACCCTGCACTGAAGCCACCAGACGTGCTGTGGCTGGTGGAGACAGCAGTGACACCTCTCCAACCAGGATCTGAGGTGGTGTTTAACTCCAGGTGTGTAGAAGAGACACTCAGCTAGGACAGAACTTCCTTCCTCTGCTGCCACACTGAGCACGCAGTTGTTTCTTTTCCAAGTGCCTTGAACACCAGAGGAGCAAAGCAGCTGCTGGCATCAGGTCACTGGAAGGGGAATTCCTTTCCATCCTCCAAGGCTGCTGCCAGCCCAGCAGGTTGGGAGGAGCAGGAAGGCAGAACCACCAGGAGCTGTGGAGCAGCTCTGCTGACAGGGAAGCCCCTCAGGGTAGCAGCTGTGATTCCTCAGGTATTCACAGCAGTCACGGCCAGTCAGGTTGTGCAACCACAGCTTCACCTCCTGCTCCTTCCATGCATCACCCTGGGAGTGGCTGGGGAGGGGGAAAAACCCAGGAAGAAAGAGGGTTTCTTGGGTGGTAGGACCAGTTCACACCAGATGATGGGCTGGTTAGATGGGGCTCTGAGCAACCTCCTCTAGTAGGAAGTGTCCCTGCCCATGCAGGGGGGTTGAAACTAGATGATCCTTAAGGTCCTTTCCCACCCAAACCAGTCTGTGTTCCTATGCAGATACCAGCACTGACTCACTGGCCCAATGCTGTGTTCATAACACCCCCAAAAATCCTCCCTCACACACAAAAGCAGCTCATCCTTACTGGGAAAGAACCAACAGACATGAAAGAAACCCCAGACTCCATTACCAAAAAGGCTCTTCGAGCTCCAAGCTACAAAAGAGGGGTTTTCTGAACCCTACTGGCAGTTCCAGGACACCTGAGACCAGCCCAGATCCCCAAACACACCATGATGCCACTTCTGGGTCAGGAAAAGAAATCAAAATGAAGAGTGCCAGGGGTTTTAAGAGGGCACTCACCACCAGGCCACTCAGCAGCTACTCAGACAGGTCAAGCCAACCTGCTTTAAACACATCAAACCCCCAGCTGAGAGAAAGAGCAGCAGCAACTTCAGAGAACAAAGGGAGGTATAAGAACCATTAGAACCACTGCATTCTTCTTTATTTGCTGCCTGGCATGGGAAGATTAATTAAAACACCAGGTCAGATGACAAAACAGAACTACTTTTTTCTTCTGTGTGATTAAAACCATCTACTTGACAAGCTTGGTGCCAGGCAGTGCCTGTATCACAGTCTCTGTCACAGGTGAAGCTGCTCCAAACTTGTCAATGAGGAGTTCACACCAATTATAACACGTTGGACAAGAGGTTTTTCTTTGAGAAGAACCTCCTTTCTGAGAAATCTGCTGGAGTTTATTCACACAGGAAATTGGTTTCTTGGAAAAAAAAGAACAACAACCACCAACCAACACCAAAACCAAACACCATGCACTAGGACTTCCAAGAAGCTGCCTTGTAAAAAAAAGCTTTTGAGGACACTCAGGAGAGATGCTGTCAGATTAAAATAAATTAAGCAAACCTAGTAAAAAGAGACCCAAGCAATAATCCATTCATAAAAACATCAATGGGAGAAGAGATGAATGGAGATGCAACAAAACTGGCTGATGTTTCTTTGGCCAAGGGCACAGACTTCCCAGGACAGTAAAATCTAAAGCTGCTCCCAATTGTAGAAAGTTCTCATGGTGCCAAAAGACTCATAAAATGGCAGATAAAGTCTGTGAGTTGGTAGATAAAAAAGGCATGTAGATGAGAGAGAGGCAAACATTTCCACTTTGTGTCAAGCACTGCAAGGGCGGGGGGGTGTGGAATCCTGGTTTTCTAAGGGAGATCCCTGAAAACATTAGTTTGCTGCTTAGCAGGTGTCCCAGTAGGATGCTAGGAACTATCAGAACAGAGAAAGTGGGAAAATATGCCTCTAAAAGGCTTTGGGGTGAGGTAGTTACAGGTATATCATGGCACTAGACATCTGTCAATAAAAGGGCATTTAGTCAGGGTCAGACAGGTCCCCAGGGCAGAGCTGCTGGGAGGGGCAGGGGGGCTCACCTGGCTGGGAGGGGCTGCAGCAGACACAGAGCAGCCCAACACACCTCAAACTCCAACACAGAAACATAATTCAGCATTTAAACAGCTTGCCACGGGGGACGGTGAGAAGTTGATGCCCATAATCAAGAGGCAATGTCTAAGGCACAAGCTTGAGCTCAGGGCTGGGCACAGGGGGGTCCTGATGGCAAAGACACCAGCCCTGATCCCACCCACAGGGGTCCAGAAGAGAGATAAACACAGAGTCACAGACTGGTTTGGGTTGGGAGGGACCTTAAAGATCATCCAGATCAATCCCCTGCATGGGCAGGGACACCTCCCACCAGCCCAGGCTGCTCCAAGCCCCATCCAACCTGCCCTTCAGCACTGCCAGGGATGGGGCAGCCACAGCTTCCCTGGGCAACCTGGGCCAGGCTCTCACCACCCTCACACCCAAGAATTTCCTCCTCATGTCCAACCTCAATCTCCCCTCTGCCAGTTTTAATCCATCCCGCTTGTCCTCTCCCTCCCTGCCCTTGTCCCAAGTCCCTCCCCAGCTTTCCTGGAGCCCCTTCAGGCACTGGAAGCTGCTCTAAGGTCTCCCTGGAGCCTTCTCTTCTCCAGGCTGAACACCCCAGCTCTCCCAGCCTGTCTCCAGAGCAGAGCTGCTCCAGCCCTCCCATCATCTCCGTCTCCTCACTCCAGCAGCTCCACATCCTCCCGCCGGGCGCTCCTGGCGTGAGGCCGGTACCACCCCCCCCGCAACGCGGCCTAGCAGCCGGGGCCGGGGCTGTCGTACCGACCAGCGCCCAGGACGGGCCCCAACCCAACCCCGTCCGGGCGCAGGGGGCCAGGCCAGCCCGTCTGTCCCCGCTCACCTCGGAGGGGCGGCGGGCGGGCCGCGGGGGGGGGGGTCAGCGCATCCCGGGCCGGGGAGGCGGCGGGCGAGCGGCCGCGGGCACCGGCGGGCACTTCCTCTGCCCGGGCACCCCGCAGCAACGCGCCTCCTGATTGGCTGCCTGAGCCCACGTGACCGCCGGGCTCCGCGCAGGCGCAGGAAGGGCAGCGGCTGTTGGGCTGCGGAGCACGTGGAGCTGCTCGTTAACGGGGAAATGTTAATTAGCGCCGCGGCCCGGAGCACGGACGCTGGGGAGAGGGGGCGGAGGGGGGGTCAGACGCCTCCCCCCGCAGGTCCCCCCGGTGGGGCTGGGTGCCAAGCGCGGCTCTCGTCCTGAAAGGAGGAGGTTTAAGAGGTTTTTTTCCCTTGTTTTTCCAGCCCCACAAAGCCCTCTCCGACCAGGGTGGGAGTTTTCCCTTGGAAAGGACCTACCACTACACCTCGTCCAACGGCCTGACTGCTTTAGGGCTGACCAAAAGTTAGAACTAACATTAATTTCCCTTCCTAGAGAAGGGCAGACACCCTTTTCCTTCCGTTTCCTTCATGTTTTCACAACTTCCATCTAATCCACCCATTTTTGCAGCCAGTGCACAACCAGGAGCCACAGCCACCACATCCCCTCCATCAGGACACAAGCCCTGGAGGTCTCTTAAAGCTGCTCATGAACAGACAGGACCCATTTTTCCTAGTTTTTCACCCAGCAGAGGAGGCTCAGAGCATCACGGCAGAGTAAAAGTCAAGGGAAGGGGCTGGGATGGGGTCAGGGATGGTTCCACACCCACCTGCCCTGTGCCCAGAGCAGGCCAGCACACCCAGCCACTCACTGCCCAGTTTCCCACCATTAATTAAAACACACCAGGTCTCACCCCAAGGTTTCATTCCTCACTGATTGGGCTGTGTAACGAGGGCCCTTCCCAAGCCTGGGGTCACTGCAGCCACCAAGGGGTTGTGCTCCCTCTCCAGCACCACAAGCCTAACGAGCTGGACCTTCTAATCACTGTTTAAAAGATAAAGCATTATTATTATTTAAAAGATAAAGAATTATTTTATGCTTCTTAAATCGTTCCCTTTAATAGGAAGTGCTGCTTTACTCTACTTTGTGCTTCTGAAACAAACATTTGTGTGCCAAAAATAGACAGTGTACACATCCTCTGTAGCTATAGATACAAACATGTACAAGAAAGGAGCAGGCTGGAGCAGATGAGCTTGGAAAAAATCCTCTTGGAAAAACCTCTGTCTGGCACAACTGCCACAACCAGATCAAACCACGGCCGAGCAGGTCTCACACCCTGGGGGATTATAGGGAACAATGTGGGTTTAAAAAAAATATATATATAAATTCCACACGCTGGTTTGGGGTTTCTGCTGAATTTCTCACCCCTTTCTTCAGTCCCTTTCCCACCCTTTCCTTTTAGTCCTGCTGATCTGCTGGATCCTGATGGATCTCCTGATCCAACCAGCTCCAGGGCGTCCTTCCCGCTCCCGCCCGCGTCGCTCAGCTTCACACCAAAGAGGACAAAGTGGCTCCCCAGACATTTGGTTCCAACTCCAAGGTTTCCTGAAACTAAGGGGAAGGGAGGAGGCTCCACAGTTCTTGGCATTTCAGCGGATAGGTCGGTATGGGAATGTCATTCCTGGTATGAATGTTTGCACGGGATGAGCCGGGAGCGCGGGATGCGCCGGGAGCGCCGGGTGCGCGGCGTAGCCCAGGGGAGGAGTGTGGATGTGGGGATAGAATCCTGGTGGCAGAGTGCCATGGGCTGGCTGCTGCACTGGGCCTGAGATCACCAGCTGGAGCAGGCTGTGGAGAGACATGCAGACAGGCAGGAGGGTTATTGGCAGGAGGGTTTTGTCCTGGCTGGCTCCAGCATGGAAGAGCCTGGCTGGAAGGACAATCCGGAACCCATATGCAGAGGGAAGAGGCAGGGATTCAGTTATAGAATCATGGAATGGTTTGGGCTGGAAGGGACCTTCAAGATCATCCAGATCAATCCCCTGCATGGGCAGGGACACCTCCCACCAGCCCAGGTTGCTCCAAGCCCCATCCAACCTGCCCTTCAACACTGCCAGGGATGGGGCAGCCACAGCTTCCCTGGGCAACCTGGGCCAGGCTCTCACCACCCTCACAGCAAAGAATTTCCTCCTCATGTCCAACCTCAATCTCCCCTCTTCCACTTTTAATGCATTCCCCCTTGTCCTCTCCCTCCTTGCCCTTGTCCAAAGTCCCTCCCCAACTTTCCTGCAGCCCCTTCAGGCACTGGAAGGAACTTAAAACTCTTCACAGCTTCTTTTGGACTTCCTTTTTCCCCTCTTTCCCCTTTTGTCCCCACCTTAAATTTGGTTGCTCTTTGCAAAGAATCAAAGTGCAGTTCAGCTCAGGGTCAAGTAGAACGAGGGGAGAGTGGGAGATGGGACAACTCTGGGGCAAGTTCCAACTGTCATTTCATTTTCCCCTCCTGTGCATTTGTTCCAACACTGTCTGGGCAAGACCACCTGTGTGGTGGGACTCACTGAGGTCTCTCTCAAGTCAGGAGTCCAGCCTGCAAGGGAAGGAGCAGCCAGCCCTGTCTATGCCCTTTACCCTCATGCTAAACCCTGTGTGAACAAACTTCCAGAAAGCAGACACAGATTTTGAGAAGACATTTTGCCTCACAGCCCTCAGGTTTGTGTCTTGGAGCATGCACTAAAACCAACCCAGCTGTAGAAAGGTCTCTTACTTGTTATGTGGCAGCCTGGAGCACACAGTTCTCAAGTCATCTGAAAGAGGACAGAGACATAACAATGAGGTGAAGCAGAAATTAGAGCCATTTTCCTCTCCACTCTCCTTCCTAGCAAGGTCAGATCACAAAAAAAACCCAAAACAAAACCCTCAACAGATCCAGAATCCCACTCTCAAGCTTCCAAAGGAGAGACAACATTTCTCCATCTCACCAGTGATTCCTGCAGCTTCCAGACACTTCAGTGGATGTTGACCCTTTAACCTAAGTTGCCATATGGGAAATGCAGCTTCACTTCAAGGCCAATCCAAGCCTCAGTACAGAATTCCCACCACCAATATCCCATCAAGAAGTAACTAAGAGATAGGAAACACAAGCTATGGCTCTGCCCACTGAATGGGGCATTTATAGTTAGAAAGGCACCAGGTCCATGCAGGGCAAATTTTACCCAGCACCTTCTTTGCATTGATTTGGGCTTTTTTTAAACAGTTCTAATGCAAATAAAGAGTTGGGGTATTTTTACTGAGATTTATCAACTAGAATTTGCACCTTTTTACCATCTCCAAACTTCTGCTAAAGCAAAAGAGCTGGAATCAAGGTATTTAATAACACATCCTCTTGCTAGAGTCCTTTCTTGATAGGAAACTCCTGCCTTTGCAGAGAAATGCAGACCCAAAATGCTGAAATAACGGGTATTTCTGCAGCTACTTATACTGAATCACTTCCCACTTGACAGCAAAAGGAAATGCTCAGGTGAACAGCCAGAGAAAAAATACAGCCAACTGAAAACCCTCCACTTTTCTGCCTGTTCCTACTACACCCAGAGCTACTTTAGGAAAGATCAGAAAGAGGAACACTGATACTGGGCCAGCAGTGCTGGTTCCACGAGGGCAGAAGCTGCAGGCACCTCCTGGGGCAGAGGCTGCTCTCTGCAGCTGGGTCTGCACCAACTGCCTGGGCTTTGAGGGGCTTTGAGCCTTCTGGTGGCTTCCAGAACCTCCTGTTTGCAGGAGGATGTGTCAACAAACCTTCCCCCTGTCTCACCCTCTGCCGGGTTAAGGCTCCTCCCTTTTTTGACACAGGAAAAACACATGAACAGGCTCCTTTACCCAGTTTAACTGACCTTGTACAGACCTTAATGGGGTCTCATGACAAGAGAGCTGAAGGCCCAGAAGTTCCACTTTTTCCAGTGGATAAATTCTTAGATAGCCCCTTTTTGTTTGCTTTTCAAAGTCCTTGTCCAGCACACCCACCCCATGTTTCAACTAGTTCATGGCAGCTCCTGAAGCACCATCAAACACTGCTTTTTAAATAGCTACAACCAGTTTTGTGGGGGCAGATTTGTGCTGGACACCCCAATATCCCCCCTCCCCTGTGCACACTGACCAGCTGCTCTCCAGCAACACACCACTCACCTCTATGTCATCTCCCCTTCCTTCCTCCCCATCCAGTGATTTTTCCTCAAGTATTTCCTGCACTATCACTTCCTAAGAGCAGCAAACCTCTGCTTTTTCCTCTCCCCATCCCTCTTACAAACATCCACACACTGGAGGAAGAGAATCCCATGCCAGGGTCTCCACCAGCCCCCCTACCAGCTTACCTCTGGTGCACAGGAGGGCTCCTGATGCCATGGCCACTTGCAGAGCCTGAGCCAGCCTGTCTAGAGCCAGTTCAATCTCTTTGGATGCATTGAGAGGATTGAGTTCATCAGACAGTCTGTTAATTTCCTCAACGAGGGGAACCACGTGGTCAAAGGGAATAAGCCCCAGGCGCCCATAAAGGTTCTTCTCCGTTAGATGCCCCTGAAGCATCATCAGAACCTGCAGGACACTGAGATGCAGTTTGGAATACAGCTGGTGACAATCTCGGTCTTCTCCTGAAGCTGAGTCCTTGGCAATTTTGTTGGGGGGGTGTCCATTGGAGAGAGAAGCTTTCTTCTTCCTTTTATAAGCCAGGGGGGCCTTCACACACCAGCGGATCAGTCCGGTCAGTGGGGTGAGCTCCAAAAACCCTATTGGCAGGTTGGCTGCAATGGGAGTGTTGAGGAAGGTGATGAGGATCAAACGGGGGTCTTCAAAGATCCAGGAGACAATCAAGTCCAGCAGATCCGAGGGAGGGATGAGGTCATCTGAAGACAGGAAAGGTGTTATTGAGGAAGCTGAGCCCTGCGCTGGAGCACAGGGCAGAGGTCTCTAATTGATCTCTCACACACACCCTTCCCTGCACTGTCACAGCTGCAATTGCTAAACCTTCCCAACACTCCTGGTTTTTCCCAGACACCACAGGGAGGTGGCTGTGTGTCCCAGGGGAGACACAACCATGTTCCTGTCAACTTAGAATCATAGAATGGTTTAGGTTGGAAGGGAACTTAAAGATCATCTAGTTCCAACCCCTGCATGGGCAGGGACACTTCCCAGCAGCCCAGGTTGCTCCAAGCCCCATCCAACCTGCCCTTCAACACTGCCAGGGATGGGGCAGCCACAGCTTCCCTGGGCAACTTGGGCCAGGCTCTCACCACCCTCACAGCAAAGAATTTCCTCCTCATGTCCAACCTCAATCTCCCTCTTCCAGTTTTAATCCATTCCTCCTTGTCCTCACTACAATGGGACAGGGCTTGGAGCAACGTGGTCTAGTGGGAGGTGTCCCTGCCTGTGCAGGAGGTTGGATCTAGATGATCTTTAAAAGTCCCTTCCAACCCAAACCATCCCATTTCTGATTCTCTGAGTCTATCTGCTGGGCAGGTGACACACACAAAGTGCCTGCCCAGCAGTTCAACTGTCACTCCTAGAGCTGCTCCCACAACAAGGTCCCCATGTCCTTTGTCCTCTTCCACACAGGACACTGCCCTCTGTGTCAGGCATTACCTGCTTGCTCCTCCAGTACCTTCAACCACCACGTGGTTATTTTTAGCCTCGTCTGGCATCGTTCTGCAGCTCTTGGAAGCAACTTACCCGAGGAGAGGTCGTAGAGGGCTGTGACAGAGGTGATGAACTGGCAGCAGAAGCGAGGGCTGGCACTGAAGATCTGCTTCAGGGTCTGGATGGAGCCAGGCACTAGGTTGCAGTAGTCATCCACCAGGGCTCGGGCCAGCCGCACGCAGTACACGGCGGGGGTGCGCTGGGGGGGACAGGACAAACCCAACCTCAAGAGGGTCCTACAGAGCTGACTTCAAAGCCCACCTTGCCCAGCCTGCCCCACCTCCCCCAGCTGCTTCACTGTCTCCACACTTCATGTGGCCACGTCCCCACAGACTGAAGCCCCGTTTCTCTCACCCTGCACATCAACCACAATGAGCATTTCAGGATATCAGAACAAGAGGTTCACTGTGTTCACCTGTGATTTAGCATTAAAGCTTTTTACATCAAGATTTTGACTTAAGAGCCTTTTCACAAGGGCTTGTAGTGAGAGGACAAGGGGGAATGGATTAAAACTGGAAGAGGTTTAGGTTAAACATGAGGAAGAAATTCTTCCCTGTGAGGTGGTGAGAGCCTGGCCCAGGTTGCCCAGGGAAGCTGTGGCTGCCCCATCCCTGGCAGTGTTGAAGGGCAGGTTGGATGGGGCTTGGAGCAACCTGGGCTGGTGGGAGGTGTCCCTGCCCATGCAGATGATCTTTAAGGTCCCTTCCAACCCAAACCATTCCATGATTCTGATTTTTTTTACTACTTCAGCAACGTAATTCTGTAGTTCAACCAGTTCAGCACCAGCACAACTAGTTCTGTAACCTCTCAGTTACCCTTGACATGTTCAGGGAACATGGAAAAAAAATCCTTGAGATCTATGATCTGCCCCAAAACACCTTCTTCTGTTAACCAGGCCACATCCCCTGCTGGAGGGGAAGCAGAGACCCCAGAGAAACTGCACTGGTCTGTCCCTTCCCAGCACAGCCTTCCTGCTGATCCCCTCTAATGCAGGTGACTTCTGCACACCCTGCAAGGCAGCAGGAACAAAGCTGTGCTTCCCAAGGTCTGCAGCAGGGAATGACAGTGGGAAAGGAGGAGACACAGGAGATCCCTGACATACTGTTCTCGTGGGAGACAGACACAGGTATTTCGTGCCCAGATCTCAAGAGAGAGCTTTGCTCTCTTCTGCCGTGTCCAAACTGGAGCACAGGAGGTTTAACATAAATAGAAGAAAATACATCTTGACTCTGAGGGTGACAGAGCCCTGGGACAGGCTGCCCAGAGAGCCTGTGGAGTCTCCATCCCTGGAGACATTCCAAATCCACCTGTGGGATCTGCTCTGGGGGATCCTGCTCTAGCAGGGGGGTTGGACTAGATGATCTCCAGAGGTCCCTTCCAACCCCACCACTCTGTGACTCTCTGAAACTCTCCCATCAGGCACGGGTGATTTCCCAGACTCCAGAGTTGGCTTCTCTGGGCAACATGACCATGAGCTATCCTGGTTTTGTTCCCTATGTTTTGATCAAAGCCTCCACTGATCCCTTTGAACCTGCTCCAGGGGGCAGGAAAATCAAGCACGTTTTCATCAGCAGCAAAAAAACCAAAAAACACCCTAATTTTCTTCTGCCACAACTGGATTGGAAAAAGCTCTGCCTGATGGTGGAGCAAAGGAACAAGCACCTGGGGTGAAGGCAGCTGCAGCAGCAGCTGTAACATCAGCTCACCACAAAGATGGAGACTGCCTTTCTAAAAGGAGTCACATGGAGAAGACAAGGGGTGATGGGTACAAGTCACTCCTGGGGAGATTCCAATTGGGCTCCAGAGGAAAATGTTTCACCACGAGAACAGTCAAGACCTTGGAATAATCTCCTGAGGGAAGTGGTGGATTCCCCCACACTGGACAGTTTGAAGACTCAGCTTGCCAGGGTGCTGGGCCACCTCATTTCAGCTGTATTATTACCTAGCAAGGTTGAACCAGATGATCCCTGAGGTCCCTTCCAAGCTGGCATTCTAAGATTAAAGTGCCCCCGTGGAGCAGCTGACTGCCACCAGCTGTCACCAAGCCTGAGGTGACACCCACACCTCCTCCCCATCACAGCACCCCTGCTCCCTCCCCTGCACAGCAGCTGTACCTGCAGCCAGAAAGCAGCACACTCCAGAACAGGAACCCTGCACACAGCCACTGCCATGGAAACCAGCTTCCCCAGCAGAGCCATCCTGCTGTCATCAGCTTTGTTTCCTTGGGGGCTGAAGAGAGAGGAGAAGATGATCTGCCGGACTGAGTCCTTGGTCTGCTCTTGGAAGTAGTTGCACATGATCTCAAGGAGCTGGAGCTCCTGAAGTGAATTCAGCCTCTGAAAGAAAACAAAAAGTAAAGCTGCAAAATGTACTGGGGCTCCTGAAGAAAGGCTGGAGCAGCTCTGCTCTGGAGCCAGGCTGGGAGAGCTGGGGTGTTCAGCCTGGAGAAGAGAAGGCTCCAGGGAGACCTTAGAGCACCTTCCAGTGCCTGAAGGGGCTCCAGGAAAGCTGGGGAGGGACTTGGGACAAGGGCAGGGAGGGAGAGGACAAAGGGGAAGGAATCAAAACTGGAAGAGATTTAGGTTAAACATTAGGAAGAAATTCTTTGCTGTGAGGGTGGTGAGACCCTGGCCCAGGTTGCCCAGGGAAGCTGTGGCTGCCCCATCCCTGGCAGTGTTGAAGGGCAGGTTGGATGGGGCTTGGAGCAGCCTGGGCTGGTGGGAGGTGGGAGATGTCCCTGCCCATGCAGGGGGGATGGAACTGGATGGTCTTTAATGTCTCTTCCAACCCAAACCAGTCTATGCTAAGAATCAAGAGCTGCTTTGATAAAATACAGCAACCGTAAAGGTCAAGAGATTCCCTCAGGTGTGAGAAACTCCATCTTTGTGCACAACACACACATTCAAGCTTCCTGAACCACCCTGTGTTTACCCAGCTAGCCTGAGAAGCTCCAGGCTGTATCTGAATACCTGGGATAGCCAAGGCTGCTGCTTCCTGCAAATACTGCCCACAGTCTGAGGGATAAGACCAACAGCAGTTCTGGGGTGACAAGTATTTCCTCTCCAAATAACAGCACTAAAGGCACTGCCAGGCAGCTGGGGGGGGGGGTCACATCCGGGCTCAGCAGCCCCAGCCCGTGCACACCGACATTCACCAGCAACTGCCGTTCCTGGCCACTGCTCTCTGGGAGGTCCCCATCCAGCTCTAGCCCACACTCAGCCACCTCAAAACCCCGATGCAGCTCAGCTGGCAGCACTGTGAAGCTGTGGGCACTCCCCGGAGCCCACCACGCCTCGCGGGGACCCTGCCTGGTCTTTCTGAGTCCTGCCCAGGGCACGGGAGTCTCGCCAGTCAAACCTCTCCCCACCACAAAAGACCTGTCACCAGCCCTCAACCCCCCAGGCACCCTATCCTGTCCTCCTAACGACTCAAGCTCCAGCAACCAGCTCCACAGGAGCCCTGTCGAGCTCTCGGAGCCTCGGCCTCCACAGCCACTCCCTGGGGCTCCGCGCGGCCTGTCCGGGTGTGCCCGGGCCTCGCGTCCTCAGCCCCCCGGGCCTGCCCTGCTTCCCCGGGGGCCCCGCCAGGCCTCGCGGCCGGGGCTCACCTTGGGGGGCGCGCCGCGCTCCTTGGGGACCTGGAAGAGGAACTCCTCCAGGAGCTCGGTGGGGCCCTTGTCGACGAGGGGCAGCGGGGCGCTCTGCAGCTGGCTGCTGAAGTAGATGTCCAGGTGGTACAGCACCTCCTTGGCGGCGCTCAGCGCGTCCCGCCGCAGCAGCGAGTGCCGGATGTCGTTCATAGCTCCGAGCTGACCCGGAAAGGCCGCCCCGGTGCCCCGTTCCCGGCCTCCCGGTGCCCGGTTCCCCCGGCGCGGCGCGGCCCGGCCCGCTCGGCGCGGCCTCCTCAGGCGCGGACGGGCGCTACGGCGGCCCGGCACGGACAAAGAGGGGCCAGGCGCGCCCGCCGCCGGCAGCGCCCCCTGCTGGCCCCGCCGCGCGGTGCGGGTGGAGCCCGGGGTGGGGGGAGGGGGGACCTGGACCCGGGGGGTTTGGGGGTGTCAGGAATGAAATGTAGTGTTGGTTTTGTGTCAGAAGCGCGGTGTTTGGTTTGGGTTTTCGGTTGTTTGGTTGTTCGGTTGTTTTTTAATCTCTACCCCAGTGTTAGGAATGTATCCGTGTGTTGAAGGGAGGGGAGATCTCTGCCCTGTCCAGTGACACCTGGGGGGGTTTTATGGTCCAAGCGGCTGAACTGGGACTGAACTGGGCTCCATCTGGGGGATCCCGGCACGGAGCAGGGTTGATGGCCAAGATCAGACCCAACACAGCCTCTTCTGTCCTGCTCCCCGGGGCAGGAGGACACCAGTGGGTACCCGTGGTGGGGATTGGGAAGGCAGCCAAGGGGGCAAGAAAGGTCAGAATTACCCCTTGAAAGGTACAAAGTGACCTGCTAGAATGGGATGTGTGCACAGGGGCGGGAAACTGATGGGATCATTAGCAGCGTGGGATGGGCTGGAAACCCTGCAGTGCCCAGCCAGGGGGGAAACAGGGCAGGGAACTTTGGGAATAGGGGATAGAAACTGTTCTTCACCTGGCTCTGGGTGTTCCTGCTTGGTTAGGTCAGCCCTTCTGGCCAGAGTGTCAATAACCTGCTGGGCTGAGGGATCCGGTTGGTGCCACAAACGTTCCTCACAGGGGGAGCTGGTCCTTTGGGGGTCCTGAGGCTGCTCCGGGGGATCTGGGCCAGAGGAGGGTCTGTCCCTGAGGGGGTCTTGGCTCTGGGTGGAAGCTGAGCTGGGGGGAGCTCGGCTCTGCTGGCCCTGGGGTGTGAACTTGACCCTGGGGGTGGGGGGAGCTGAGTCCTGGAGCTGACCTGGGGGGTCTCTCAGCCAGGAGGGAATGGGCTCTGAGGGGATCTTGGCCCTGGGGATGGAGGTGGCCATGGTGAGGGTGTTGGCTTGGGGTGCCTGGCCCTAGAGCTGGCCTTTGGAGGGGGCTTGGGCTGAAAGGGGTCCAGCCCTCAGGGGGTCTTGGCCCAGGGGGAGATCTGGCCCTTGGTGGAGGTCTTGGTCTGGGGGTGCTGGTCCCAGGGCTGTCTTGGGGAGCACAGCCCTGCCAAGGGTGTCTTGACCCAGCCCTGATCCCACTGTGGGGAGCGTGGTCCCAGTCCTGGCCCTACTCTGGGGGGGTTGTCTCAGGAGGGCCCCCCCCCCCAGTCCCTGAGGAGCACTGTGAACTGCAGAAGCCCAGCATGGCTCTCCTGGGAAACCCAGCAGCTGCCTTGGGAGGCTGGGAAGCACTGGGACATCAGCCAAGGCTGCTGGGGCAAGGCTGGGGCAAGCAGCAGGGTGTGAGGCCACCATTCCCCAGCACCACACAGGCTCCCTCAGGGACAGGGTCTGCCCCAGGAGACCTCCCATCGTTTTTCAGGACTCCTGGGCTTGGCTCCACACCCGAAGTCCAAAGCTGGTGGGACTGCACTGGGATGCACCAGCTGTGCTCAGCCCCCAGCCCCGGGCTCCCACCACTGCCAGCACACCCCCCTGAAACCAGCTTGCTGGAACTCTGGATGGGAATGGTTAGTTTTGGTGAAACAAGCACTTTTATTTAAAAATAAAGCTGGTGATGAGTGAGAGCAGCAGCTCCCCTGAGTGGTCTCTGGGATTCACCTGCATCTTGCAGGTCTCCTGTCAGGCACATGCTCAGCCTCACCTGTCACGGGAGGTGCTGGCACTGGGTGAAAGGGTTGGTTTTTTTCCCCTGAGCAGGCTTAATTTCCGTGAAAAATGCCATATGGAGCCTGAGGCCTCGTTCCTTGGCTGGGCGACCACTTGGCAAGGTGAGTGTGTCCCTGCCCATAAATGCAGGTGTGGTTCCTTTCCCTTCCAGAGACCTTGGACGACACCAAAGGTACGTCCCACTCCCCACTCCTCCTGCTCCCCTCTCCTCCTGCTCCCCTCTCCTCCTAGCTCTGTCACCTTCTCCAGCTCAGCTCAGTTTTGCCCAGCTGCTCTGCCTGGGCTCAGCTCCTCAGCATCACCCAGGATGGACACACTCCTCTGTAGGTGCCTCTGCCTGGGGAGGCTGCAGAAGCTGCCACGTTCCCTGGCAGCAGGGAGGATTTGTGGGGCTTTAGGCAATTTTTGGCTTGACCAAATCCTGGCATTCCCAAATGGTGGCCTTACCAAATCACCACATTACCAGCTGGGGGGATTGTGGCCTGACAGACAGTAGCTTTTGTAGCTGGAGCTGGATGCAAGTGGGAAAAAGGGAGGAGAAAAAGTGAGCCAGGGGGCAGTGAGCCTGTCCTTGGGTTGTGCTAAAAGCTGGGGTGTTTGCCAGTGCCAGGGCTGCTGGTGGGGCTGGGCACTCAGGCAGGGCTCAGATCCCACACACTGGTGAAATATTACCCCGGGGAGCTGAGAGCCACGGGGAATCCTTCCCAGAGCCTTTCCCTGGGGGTGGGAGCTCCTGTGGGTGGGAGCTGCTCTGCTGCCTCAGCGGGGGGTCCCGGGGGACTCCAGCCCAGGTGAGGAGGGGGCAGGGGCAGTGCTGGGGGTCTGGGTGGGGGGGGGGCAGGAGGCCCCAAAGGAGGATGCTGCAGGCAGGGAAGGAGGTTGGGAGGGATGTTGGGGGGGGGAGGTCAGGGAGGTCCCAGCCCTTGCTCTGTCCCAGCACGGCTGCTGGGGGGTCTCTTGGGTCTCCAGGGAGGGGTGGGAGAGGCAGAAGCCGAGGGACCTTGGTGTCCCTGGGTGCTGCCACCTGCCACAGGCCAGGAGAGGCCCTGGCTGAGCACAGTGCATGAGGAAGCTCCTCTCTGCTCCGCGTCACACGGGCTGGCACTTGCTCCTTTGCCCGTGGATTTTCCACTCTGGCCCCACGGGCCTCCCTGCAGCAGGGGCAGGCAGGATGAACCCCCACATGAAGCAGGAGGTGCTGGGTGGGGGGGGTGCTAGGAAATGGGCACCTCCCAGGGAAACCAGTATGAGCAGTGGGAATACCCTGGTCTCCCTCGTCGCTTGCGCCCCATCCCTGCCCCAGCCAGAGGGGCTGAGCCTGCCCCTGTCCCTCTGCACACAGGATGGTGGCCTCCAAGCTGGTGCTGTCGCTGCTGGCTGCAGCTCTCCTGCTGCAGGTGGCCACCACGCTGAAGATCAGTGCCTTCAACATCAAGGCCTTTGGGGACAGCAAGATGTCCAACCAGACTGTCGCAGATATCATCGTCTCCGTGAGTGCTGGGGGAGAGGAGCAAGCCTGGCCCCCCTGCTCTCTGGGATGCAGCCAGCTCGGGGCAGTTGGACACCAGCTGTCTGCAGGCACCCATCCACCCATCCCTGTGCCCACCTCTGCATCCACCCACCCACCAATCCACCTCTCCACGCTCCCCATCCCTCCATCCCTCCACCCATCTGATCTTCTCCCATCACCGTCTCCAACCTTGGGCCATCTCCACTCTTGCTGGTCCCCAGTGAGATGGGTGATGCTCGGTGCTGCCCAGATTCCTCACTCAGAGCAGGCTGGGAGCAAGGAGCTGCTGGGCTGGGGGGTGGTAGACAGATGTGTCACCCCAGGGTCTTCCCGAGCCAGAGGACACCAGCAGAGGGGCTCCCTCCCTGGCTCTCGGCTCCCTGCTGACCCCCTGCTTCCATCCTGGGAGCATTCACAGCCCAGACTGGGCACCCATGGGTGCCCCCACCAGCAGCTCCCAGCCACATGCCAGCAGCTCTGAGCTTGTCCCCCCAGATCCTGTCAGGGTACGACATCACCGTGGTGCAGGAGGTCCGGGACGCCGACCTGAGCGCTGTGAAGAAGCTCATGGACCAGCTCAACAGGTGACCCTGGTGGCACAGGACAAGGGGATGCCTGCCAGTGGGGTACTGGGACAGACCCCAGCTGGTGTCTCCCTGTGCTGGGGTATCTCTGGCTGGGCCAGAGGGAGCCCAGTGGGTGCTGGGGGCACCAGGACCCTCCTCTCACCCTCCCCACATCTGGCTCCCAGTGTGTCCCCACACCCCTACAGCTTTTTGGACAGCATCCCCCTGGGTCGGACCAGCTACAAGGAGCAGTACGTCTTCATCTACAGGTAAGGGCTGCCACCAGGGCCCACGTCCCCCGTGTCACCCCCCCAGCAGCCCCTAAAGGGTGGTGGGTACCTCTGGGGGCTCTGGCTGTGGTGGGAGCAGTGCTGGGGGCTGCCCTGCTCTCCCCTCTCAGGTCAGACATGGTGTCCGTGCTGGGAAGCTACTACTATGATGATGGCTGTGAGTCCTGTGGGAATGACACCTTCAGCAGGGAGCCCTTCATCGTCAGGTTCTCCTCACCCACCACACGTGAGCAGAGCTGCTGCTGGGGGCTGCCCAGACCTGGCACAGGGTCCCCCCCGTGCGGGGCTGAACCCAGAGCTGTGCCTGCCAGGCTGGGGGGGTTGCACCCTGGAGCCCAGCTCAGGGGCTCCACTGGGGTCCTGCACTGCTGCAGGGCCCTCTCCCACCCACGGGTGCCCAGAGGTCCTGGGGACCTGCCTAGCACAGCCTGCTGTTTGCCACCATCTGTCGTCTCCCACCATGTCCCATCTCCTCCCATGGCCTGTCATCTCCCACCCTGGTCCCCCTCCAGTTGTGTGCCATGTTTTGTCTCCAGCTGTTTCCCAATGTGCCTCACATCCCATCACCTGCTGACTCCCATCTTGCGCCATATTCCACCATCTGCTTCCTCCAGTTTCATGCCAGCTCCCATCACATGCCAACACCCATCACATGCCAGTTCCCACCATGTGCCACCTCCCATCAACTCCCACCTCCCACCAACTCCCAGCTCCCACCTTGTGCTGTGCCATCACCTTCACCCCCCCAGCGGCTCCCCAGGGCACACACACACACACACACACACTCTCCCATCTCTCTCCCACCCCCATCTCCTTCCCAAAACTGCGCTGGCTTGGAAAAACTGATGGGAAACAAGCAGCAAACCCCAAACCATGCACGGAGGGACACAACTTCCCGCTGGAAATTCCAGCCTGGAGGAGAAGACCACAAAATGCCAACGTGCCCTTTCCCGTCGGCAGCTTTTCCCAGCTGGTCCCTGGGGCTTGCCCTGGGGTGGTGCCCTGGGGTTCCTGCTCCCTTCCTGGGTGCTGCACCCGAGGTAGGGGCTGATGGCCACCCGTCCAGCAGAGGTGGAGGAGTTTGTGATGGTGCCCCTGCACTCCGAGCCCAGCAGCGCGGCGCAGGAGATCGACGCGCTCTACGACGTCTACACCGACGTGCTCAGCAAGTGGGCAACGGAGGTGAGCCACGGTGAGCAGCTCTGCTCCTCCTTGGGGCAGCCCGGGTGGGCTGGGCTACAGCCACCACACCTCCCAGTGGCCTTCCCTGGGTGGGTGCATCCCACGGGAGTTTCCTTGTGCCCCCTGCAGCGGGTACCAGCCCAGCACCTCCAGGCAGGGTGCTGCTGGGTGGCTCCGCTGCCACTACTGAGGGCTGGGGAGCCCCGAGGTGGGGTTTCCTGCTGCCCCATCAGATTTTTAGGGCAGCCCTTGAGGCCCGTGGGCAGGGACAGAGCGTGCTGCCCTGCAGGACATCCTCCTCCTGGGTGACTTCAACGCCGGCTGCTCCTACGTGAGCAGCGCGCAGTGGCCGTCCATCCGCCTGCGCTCCCTGCCCGCCTGCCGGTGGCTCATCCCCGACAGCGCCGACACCACCGTGGCCAACACCACCCACTGTGCCTATGACCGGTGGGTGGGGACCGTGGTGGAGGCTTGGGGGTTGGTGGAGGGGGTCAACCAGTGGGCACTGACCCACCCCGCCCCGTGATGCCCCGGCAGGATCGTCGCCTGCGGCACCGCGCTGCGCCGAAGCATCGAGCCCGGCTCTGCTGCCGTCCGTGACTTCCAGAAGGCTTTTCACCTCCAGAGCAAGGATGTGAGTGAGGGGCCAATGGAACAGGAGCCCAGCAGCACTGGGATCCAGCCCCCGTGCCTCCCAGGAGGGTGGGTGGGCTCCTTCTTCTCCAAGGTGCACCCAAGGGTGGCCCAGCCCCAATCCCTGCACCGATGCAGCCTACCCCAACCTGAGCCTTTTGAGGTCTGGTCTATTTGTTGGGGTTGGAGGGGAGGGTTTGTGTCCCAGCTGGCCACAGGAGTAGTGGGGGGTCCAGACGAGCTCAGCCCCATCTCTGCTTTCTTCCCACACCAGGCTTTGGCTGTCAGTGACCATTTCCCAGTGGAGGTGACCCTAAAAACCCCCTGAGCCCGTCCCCATGCTGGCAGCTACCAGGACACCCTGGCACAGACCTGTCCCTGGTGGGACCCCATGTGCCAGCAGTGACAACCAAGCTGCCACCATTGCTGCCAGGAGCTGTTCTTCGGGGTCTTCTGAGGGTGGGATGCTTTCTGCTTCCATTAAAAAATGAGCCTTTTCCAGCCCTTGCAGATCTGGAGGAGGGTCCCTTTTCTTGCCCTCACCCCCTGTTCCCCTGCTGGAGCAGCCCTGACTGTGGCCATGGAGATCCTCAGGGCAGAGGGTCCCCTCCTGCCACTGAGACACACAGGGTGACAAGTGCAGCTCCCCTCTGAGCTGTGGCAGCAAGAGCAGGGGCACCAGGAAGGACCCGGAAGAGTGGGGCAGCGTTTGGCCCCTTGCCAGGCTGCGGGATGCTCTTCCACCAACTCACGGGGCTGGATCCTGCCAGATCCTGCCTGGTTGCAGGGAGTGAACGTGAGGGTGGGGGACTTGAGTCAGCACCCGGGGGGGCAGGGGGGTTTGGTGCTTCCCGCGGGGGTTTCGGTGCTGGGGGACACCGGACTCATCCCGGGACTGGGTGTGAGGACACGACACCCGGCAGCGCACGCCAGAGCCCGGCCAGCATGAGCTGGCATGAGCAGCCACGGCCTCCCTGCCTGCCAGCACCTGGGCAGAGCCACCTGCTCTGTCAGCCAGGGTGACAACATGTGAGGGGTGACACTTTGTGCTGGGGTGACGCCGTGTGCTGGGGTGACATCATGTGCAAAGGTGACGCTGTGAGCCCGTGAGGGGGATGCTGTCCCTGCTGGGGCTGCACTGGGTCACCCCTGGGGTTGCACTGGGTCCCTGCTGGGGCTGCACTGGGTCACCCCTGGGGCTGCTTTAGTTGACAACAGGGGCTGCTCAGGGTCAGGAGCGGGTCAGCTCTGGATGACATCCAGGCCTGCTGCTGGGATTGGCAACCATTCCCTCTTGCTCCACCTGCCTGACCTGCACTCCCCACCATTTCCTTCTCTCCCCTCTAATTACCCCAACCTGAATCACCCACATTCAGGCTGTCACCCTTCATCCCAGCCTGGCCACCATGCCTCTTGTTGAGACCCAGGGGCCACCCCAGCCCCAGCACCCCGAGTCCCCCTTGCCCACCCACCCACCACGGTGCTCCCCAGCCACCCCGCGCCCCGTCAGCACAGGGCCGGCTCTGCCAGCCCCACCCTGCCTCCCCGTGGGTTTTGGGTTTCCCAATGTAGGAAGGACCCAAAGCCGTGCCAAACCCCCCCCGGGGGGGGCAGACTCATCCTGCTTTGCCGGCACATCCACTGGGAATAAAGCCGCCCGTCCTGCTGCCGGGAGAGCAGAGGTGCTGCGCGTTCCGCACGGTAAGGACGGACCCGGGCTTGGCAACTTCAGCCACAAACAGGGAGGAACTGAGACCAGCTGGGATGAACTGGGATGAGGAGTTGCTCCCTTATCCCCACCGCGGGGGCTGTGATCAGTTTGAAGGGTGTGGAGCAGCCCAGGGTGCTGGTGGTGGCAACCGGGGCTGGCAGGTGGTGGAGACATCCCGGTGGGGAGCAGAGCTGGGTGATCCCAGGGGCTGGCACTGGTGCTGCTGGGTGGATTCAGTGTGGCAGGATGGGTTATCACTTCCCCTGGGACCAGTGAGCCAGCAGTCAGGCCATGCCTGGCTGCTTGGGGCAGCGTCCATCGTGGCACACTGGATTTAGGAAGGACTGACATGGATTTTTTTTTGTTGTTGTTCTGTCCCCAAACCGAAGCAGTTTCCCCAGCCTGACTCCCATTGTTGCACCCCTGTGGCTCAGAGTCCCTCCTGGCAGGATGAGGACCCTGGTGCTGGCCCTGCTCCTGCTGACCACCACTCTGCTGTGCCCAGCCACCGCTGCACTGCGCGTTGGTGCCTTCAACATCAGGGCGTTTGGTGACACCAAGATGTCCAACAAGGAAGTGGCAGATGTCATTGTTGGCGTGAGTGCTACAGGGGCTGGTGGACTGTGTGCTGGGGGGGACCCAAAGCAGATCCTGTGGGATCCTGTGCCAGGGACGTGAGGGGATGTGCCCGTGGATGGGACCACATCCTGGTGTTGGGCTGCCCTGGGTGGAGGAAGGACCAAGGTGGGGGGTCAGGCAGGTGCTGCAGTCCCCTCTGAGTGCTCAGGGGGCTTGTCTGGGAGGTGAGCGGGCGAGGAGAAGGTGTCCCAGCACCAGGCTCCCCCTCGCCACCACCCTCCCTTCTCGACCCCGCAGATCCTGAAGCGCTACGACGTGGTGCTGGTCCAGGAGGTGCGGGACTCCGACCTCAGCGCTGTCACCGACCTCCTGGAGCAGCTCAACAGGTAGGAGCGGGGCGGGCAGCCCCGGGAGGAGCCGCCAGCCTCAGGCTGGGAGAGCCCAGCCCAGCTCAGCTGCCTGAGCCGCAGAAGGCAAATAAAAAACAGCCCACAAAAGGGTCCATCAGGGGGCGAAGCTCTGAGCACCCACCAGGATTAATCCGGGGGGGGGGGAAGGGGGACACAAGGGGCACAACCTCCCCCCTCCCCCGCCAAAGGCTGGGAAGAACTAACAGCTCCCGCCAGCTCTGCCTGCAAAACCCGACAAGTCAGAGCGGGGGGCTTGAAGGGGCAATGTCCCCCAGCCCCCGCACCCCCAGCCCCTCTCGGGGTGGCAGGAGCGCGGGGTGCACCCAGTGGCAGGCGATGCTCCGAAGCCAGCAGCCCAGGGACCCCCGGAGGTGATGGAGCCTCTGGGGTGGGTTAACCCAGGTTGGGGGGTCCGGCCCCCCCACCGGCTGCTGCCAGCCGCTTTGCACCAGCCCGTGTCCCCTTTGCTGGCCCCGGCCAGCGCGGCCACGGAGCAGCCGGGGCAGGGAGGGTGACGCCAGGCTCGGCGGGGCCCCGGGCTGCTCGTTAACCTCCTTTAGCTGCGCCGCAAACGCAGGTGGGGAGCGTCCCTGTGGATAAAGGGGCTGGTGGGAGCCGCCCTGTGTCCTCCTGGTGGCCGGCTGTGGCCCAGGGGCCACCCCGGGGCCAGCAGGGTGGCTTGCAGCTGGGACAGCCTGTGTCACCCCACGGCCGGGGCGCGCTGCCCCACGGGGACAGCAGAGCGAGACTGGCCGGGGCTGATCCCGCGGCCACCCAGCCCGTGGCAGTGCCAGCACCACCCCAGGATGCTGCCAGCTGTGTCACCACTGTCCTTCCTCTGTGCCTCTACAGTGTGTCCACGTCCCCGTATGACTACGAGATCAGCGAACCCCTGGGGCGGGAGAACTACAAGGAGATGTACCTCTTCATCTACAGGTGAGGGGGCTGGCTGTGCTGCCACCTGTCTCATGGCACAGCAGGGCCGCTGGTGCCACGGAGGGGACACACAGACCACGCCAAGCCCCAGGCTCACCATCCTCGTTGGCCCTACAGGACGGATGTTGTGTCTGTGGTGGATACCTACCAATATGAGGACCCCCAGGATGTCTTCAGCCGGGAGCCGTTCATCCTGAGGGTCTCAGCGCCCCACACCAGTAAGTGGGAGGGCGGGTGGCCCCAGGAGGTGGCATGATGTGGCCACAGGGTTGACATCCCTCTCTCCTGGCAGAGGCAAAGGAGTTTGTGCTGGTGCCACTGCACTCAGCCCCACACAATGCTGTCGCTGAGATCGATGCGCTCTACGATGTCTACCTGGCCATTGTCAGCAAGTGGGAGACTGATGTGAGTGTCCCCAGCACCGGGGGTAGCACTGAGGGTGGGCACTGAACCCTGGGGACCAGAGCCCATGCTGAGTCCCTGTTCCAAGGCACGGCCAGTGCGAGGCTGGTGGGATAAGAACCCTGCTCCTGCCTCATTCCCCTGCCTCAGGGGACACCCTGGTCCCTGGGGCAGCCCCTCTCCCCACCCCCATGAGCCCCCCGCCCCGTCTCCCCTCTGCAGAACATCATGTTCCTGGGGGACTTCAACGCCGACTGTGCCTACGTGCAGCCAGGGGACTGGTCGGCCATCCGCCTGCACACCAGCCACGTCTTCAAGTGGCTGCTCCCCGAGGGCACTGACACCACCGTGGGGAGCTCAGACTGCGCCTACGACAGGTGAGCGTCACCGTGGTGGCACTGCTGCCCCCTCCCCAAGCACCCCGGGGGTGCTCTCAGCCTGAGAGCAGGGACAGGAGCAGGGCCCACCGTCCACTCCTCCCTGGCAGGATCGTGGTGTGCGGGGCCAGGCTGAAGAGGAGCATCGTGCCCGACTCAGCCGGCGTCTACGATTTCCAGCGCGCTTTCCGGCTGAGCCAGGAGGAGGTGAGCTGGGATCCCACACCCATGGGATCAAGTGGGCACCAAAGCTGAGCTGTCCCAGCTGTGGGGTTGTTTGGGATGAGGCAGCCCCACAGCCACGGAGCTGCTGCGTTTAAGTATCAGTTCAAAAATGGAGCTGAAGCAGCTCCAGCTGCAGCCCAAGGTGGCTCTGCCCAGTGTCTGCCTGCTGGGATGCAGGGTGAGGGACATAATTCATTGTTCCCTCCCAGCCAACAGGGAGCTCAGGGTGTCAAGGGACACATGGGTGAAAGCAGGGGAGGGATTTGGGGTTGCTGTTGCTCCCTGTGGGGAAGAGATGAAACACACAGGGTTTTGCGTGGCATTCCCAGGACCCCAATCCAAGCCCATCTTCCACCACCCAGAGGTGGCACAGACCTCACAAACAAGACACAGGGGTCTCAGAGGGCAGGTGCCCCCCTGGCAGTGCCTGCCCCAGGCTACACCTGGGCATCTCTCTGTGAGAGGTGCCAAAACTGAGCCTTGTGTGTTGAGTGTCTTGGGGCTGAGGGCAGTGTCCCCCTCCATCGGGCAGAAGGTTCTGGCAGGGCAATCACAGCCACCCTGCTGGCCCCACCAGCACCATGAGGGGTGAGGGCCTCACCAAACCCTTGCATGACACCTCCCCACCTCTCGCCCTCGTCCAGGCCCTGGCAGTCAGTGACCACTACCCAGTCGAGGTGAAGCTGACAGCTTGAGCTCCTCCTGCACCCACAGACCACAATCCAGCTCCAGCTCCCACCACAAGCCTCATGAAGATCCTCCCACCAGGAAGGTGCTCATCCATGAGCCCTGTGCATGGGCTGCTCTACGTCCTGGTCTGGAGAAGGGTCACAGCCAAGCTGCTAGCCATGCCCAGACCCCCCCAGCCCCCCATGGCTCATGGCAGAGCTCCCTCAGCCCACCACAAAGCAGAGCCTGGGGACAGGCCACCCCATCACTGCAAGCGGTGACCAGAGACAGGCTGAGGAATGAAACATCCACCTCCTACCTCATCAAAGACTTTATTGACAGATCTCATTTCACAATTAGGTGTTGGACAGGAGGGAGGATGCCCAAGGACTGGTGGGCTGGGGCCCCAGCAGCATCAAGACCCTCTCCCTGTCCCGTTTCTCGGGGGAGCCGAGGGGGCAGCTCTCCCCGCTGTTGGGAAAGGCAGCAGTGGTGACAGGCACTCTAGGGGACCCAGGGGAAGGGGTGGTCGGGGTGGCCACAGGAGCAGGCAGCACATCCCCAACTGCTGACACTGCAGATGGCTTCACTGTGAAAGTCTTGCAGCTACTGCAGGGTTTCAGAGGGTCACTTGAGCTCCTGGGACCCGTCCCCAGGCAGCTCGGCTCCTCAGCCCTTCTTCTTCTTCAGCATCTCCATGTACATGCGAAGGGACTTCTGGATGGACTCTTTTGAGATGAAGGTGATGAAGTTCTTAATGTCTTCCTCCCGGTGAGCTACCAGGCGGTCCAGCACTGCCTTCCTCATCATGGACTTGGTGAGCTGGCGGGCATGGTCTGCAGAGAGGAGAGCAAGGATGGGGAATGTGCACGGTCCTCAGCCCTGGCCAGCTCTCAGCCACTGCCACCACGTGCAGGTGCCTCCAAAGGCAGGTACCACACACCAAAGGGCTCTTTAAACCAGCAGGGAGAGGTGTAAGAAAAAAAACCCCACTGGCTGGAAGCTGAACTGGGTAAATCCTCACAGAATAAATGTTGATCTGCACTGCTCAGTGAGGGAATGACTGATCTGCTGGGATGGATGACAAGGTTGTGCATCTCCTCTTCGTGCCTGGGGTGGCCCAACACACACCGCTGGGCTCAGGACAGGAGCAACCAAATGAAAGTCTCTGTTTGAAACTGTTCTGGCTCTGAGCTCCCTCAACCCAACCCCCTGGACCTCTGGCAGGACAGTCAGCTCAGGCCAAACAGGCTGTACAAAGCCAGCAGCACTGTCCCCTCAGGCTGATCCCAGCAGCAGGCTCTGGGCAGGTGCTGTTCCGCAGGGATACGGGGATGCTCCCGGAGCAGCGCTGGCTGCTGGAGCTGCTGGAGCTGCTGGAGCTGCTGGAGCTGCTGGAGCTGCTGGAGGCCTCCAGCACACACCTGCTCACACCCACAGGCAGTGGTGCAGAAGCACATCTGTGGCAGATGTTGCACACTTGCTCTCTGTGCTTCAGCCGAGCCCGTTGCTGCCTGTCCCCGTGCCCCCCTCCTCACCCCCTGCCCAGCAGAGTGACAAGAGCTCGTGCAGACCCCAGAAGGCTGGCAGCCCCCCCCAGCACTTCGCCCAGCCTGTTCCCTCAGCTCCTGGGGTGACACCTCCACTGACAGGGATTCAGTTGGTATCGAGAGCTCAGGCACTGCTGGATTGACTCTGCAGGGCTGGCAGGGCCAGCTGAGCTGCAGCCACGTGCCCTGCACACCCAGCACCGTGTCCTCCCACGCTGGGCCACTGGCAGCCCAGCCCTGCTAGTCCAAGGCTGCCCGGGCTGCTGTGCTGAGCATTCCCACCTCCTGGCCATCTGCACCTTCCCTTTGAGTGGACAACATCACGTGCAGGTACCAGCCCCAGGACCTGTCCCTCCCACCCAGATCAGATCCCCCCTTCCTCTGCTGAGGTGCTGCCCTTCACAGAATCATAGAATGGGTTGGGAAGGGACCTTAAAGATCATCTAGATCCAGCCCCCTGCATGGGCAGGGACACCTCCCACCAGCCCAGGTTGCTCCAAGCCCCATCCAACCTGCCCTTCAACACTGCCAGGGATGGGGCAGCCACAGCTTCCCTGGGCAACCTGGGCCAGGCTCTCACCACCCTCACAGCAAAGAATTCCCTCCTCATGTCCAACCTCAATCTCCCCTCTGCCAGTTTTGATCCATTCCCCCGTGTCCTCTCCCTACAAGCCCTTGTCCCAAGTCCCTCCCCAGCTTTCCTGGAGCCCCTTACCAGGAAGAGCCAGCCACTGAGCCATAACAGCTGCAGCCTTCTCCTGGAGCTTCTCCCCTGGCACCAGCTCATCCACCAGGCCTAACCTGTGAGCCTCGGGTGCAGGGTGGAGGGACCCCAGCTGCAGGGAGAGTTCAGCAACACGGTGTCCCACAACATTCACAAATGTGTCCTTAAACCTAGAAGAGATGGGAGGAAAAGCCAGAGTCAGGGAAAGAAACACCCAGCAGCAGAGCAATTGTTTTGAGAGACCCACACATGACCCTAGAAGTGGGAGGCACTGGCCTACCAGAAGGGAGCCACAATGCCCAGCTGAGCTTCATTCAGGCCGATGCTGAACTTGGGGTTCTCCACCATGATCCTGTAGTCACACGACAGGGCCATGAGACAACCTCCTGCTGGGCTGGACCCCTGAAAGAGAAGGGAGGAGAGAGTCTAGATCAACCCTCTGTGCTGGTTACAAACGTCCCTGCACTCCCAGGCTCACCATGTCCTCCAGAGCAGGCAAGACACAGGGTGACAGAGCTGCCAAGGACAGAGCAGAAGAGCCACTAACAAAGACTTTCTCAGATGTTCACCACAGTTTGTCCTTTCATTTCTCAATGCTCTTTGTTTCTTGCATTTGGCAGCCTGGAAACCTAGTTACCTGATCCGTGTTACTGGGGTTGCACACCCTGCAGCTCAGATCTGCTGTGGCACTTTCTTGTAATGCCACAGAAGTCCTTAACCCTGCTTCAGTTTGTGACCCCAAATGCCACAGAAACGGTCCTTTTCAGGGGCTGTGTAACACTTTCAGTCTCTAAAACTTCCACTTGAGGCTGTCTTTGCTGTGACCTGGTGCTTGCTCAGCCCTGCACAGGATGCCTGTGGGGAGCTCAGAGATGGAGCTGCCTTCAGAGACAATCTATGGACAGACACAGAGCTGTGAGCTGCAGAAGCAGCACTGCACTGCAAAACACAAACAAGACACCCAGCAGGTAACAGCTCGTCTTACAGACACTGACATTCAGGCAGCACATCCCTGCTGGCCAAAAAAACCACATGGCTGGAGGAGCAAAACTCGATGAACAAAAGGGCTGGTGCCAAGGGGCACTGCCCGGCGTCGGAGCTTTGCTGCCCGCGGGGCCAAGGACAGGCCCTTGCAGCACTGCAGGGCTGCCTGCCATCCCCTCCCCTCTGCTGGAGAGGTGCAGCGGCCAAGCAAGGGACCCTGGGCAACTCCCAGGAGCCCCACCCGTGAGAAGCAGCTGGTGGGCATGGGACAGGGCAACTCCTGGGCAACTCCTCCTGAGTCCTCCCACGCCAGGCGCTCGGCTCCTCCGGAGCCCGTCAGGCAGGGATGTCCCTCCTGCTCCCCCGCTGCCCTGCTGCCCTCCTGCTCCCCCAGGCAGCAGCACAGCCTCCCTCCCAGGGCAGGACATGGCTCATGCTGCACAAGGCACAGCCACGGGCACCTCAGACCCCTGGGCAGAACAGGAGCACCATGCAGGGTCCCCACCACAGCTCCAGCTTACATGGAACCCACCACATCCCACCCTCCCATTCCCCCCCACCCCCCAACACCCCCACCCACCACACCCTTTGCCCAGACACCCCAACAAGGCCATCCCTCTGTTTGTTCCATCACCACCGAGCCTGATTTGTTTTGGCTGTCCCTGCCCATGCAGGACAAAGAAGCCACAGCAAGTGACTGACCGTGGGGAGCAAGGAGGGAGGTGGCTCTAAGGGGGGTGGCTCTAAGGGGGGTGGCTCTAAGGGGGGTGGCTCTAAGGGGGGGTGGCTCTAAGAGGGGGGGACACTAAGAGGGGTGGCTCTAAGGGGGGTGGTTGTAAAGGGGGGTGGCTCTAAGGGGGGGGGGGACTCTAAGGGGGGTGGTTCTAAAGGGGGGTGGCTCTAAGGGACATACATTGACTGCAGCAACTGTCACCATGTTGGAGCTGTACAGCCGGAGCCACATCTCCTGCACAGCTCTCCAGAACTCTGCATAGTGCTCTGTGCTCTTCCCACACATCTCTGTGATGTCCAGGCCGGATGAGAAGATCTTGGGAACATCCTGGAATTGAGAAAACACAAACATCACTGGGAGTCACTGCCCAGGGATCAGCCTCTAGCCCTCTAACGCGCCCGGCCTGGCAGCCTGGGGAAAGGGAAAGTGATTGTTGAACATGACATAAACCAGGGTGTTTTGGGGTTCTGAAATAATCTCCCCAGTGCTCCCACAGCCTGGATCATCCCATCACCATGGCATGCAGGGCTGGGACTCTGCTTGCCACATGATTTCTTATTATCAGGGTCCCTGTGTGGGCGCACCAGCCACGCAGCACAAAACCTGTCCTGTCCTGTTCCCTGGCACCACCTTGTACTCACATCACATCTGAAAATAACACTGGCATCCCCAAGCAGCTGCCTCTGGGCAGCTCAGGAGGTCTCAAGGGATGTGTCAAGTCTGCAGATACGCAGCTTTGATTCTAGTGACAGATTATAACATCTAGTTACCCTTCTGTTAGTCAAGGACAGAGAAGAAAAAGCACAGCCTTCCCAAGAACCCTCTCCCCTCCTTCCAGAGCTGATCAAAGCTGCTTCCCAGCCCTCCTGTGCCAGTGACCAGGAAGCCAGGAGACCAAACACCAGGAAGGGAACAGCACCCATGCCAAATGGCCCCACAGGTGACACACTGAGCCCAGGACAACACGTACGGATGTTAAGATCACACCCCGGCAGGCCCGGTCGTTCTCCAGCTTCTCCAGGCTTATGCAAAACTCTGTGAGGAAGTCCAGGCTGAGGCTGTTGACTGGGGGGCTCCTGAACTTCATCGTGGCAACACCTGTGCCACGATAAAACACAGAGATATCAGGACCCTCCATCACAGGGGCACATGCTGCCCTGCCCAAGGGAGCTTCACTTGCTCCCCTGCTCACCCCAGACTCTTGTCTTTCCACTCTGGCTCTTCAAAAAAAGCCCCCAGAGCTGTGGGGTCAAGACAGGGCCCTACTCTTTGCCCAGACCTGCCCACAAGCCAGGCTTGCTCAGCCAGTGCTGGGCCTGGAGCATGAGCCAGCAGGTGTGCAGTGGCCACCTTGTGTGTCCCCAAGACCTCTGGGGTCACACTGCCTGGCAGGTCCCTTCTGTCTGGGCTCGTGGATAAGATGGAGCCTCCAGCTTCCATCACAGCAAACACCCCATGTCCAGGGGATCACACACCTTCCCGAGCCTGCTGGCAGCACTGCCACCCCAGCCAGCAGCACGGGAAGGGCTCCAAGCCATTGTCCCCTCCCCAACAGCAGTCCCCAACCCCAGAGGGTCCCCACTGAGTGCTCAGCCTGTGTGCTGCAGCTGTGCCCAGGCTGGGAACAGAGTGAGGATGCACCCAGAGGGCTGGCAGGCCCTGGGAAGCCTCGAGAAGAAGCACCTTTTGTTTAGGGTGGGGACGTGGCCCCGCGACAGCTGCTGCTGGCAGCCAGGACACACAAACCCAAGGGCTGCTCCCTGCCTGCCACTCTGCCAGCTCCACCCCACAGAGGGGACAGGGCACAAGGTCTGCCCGTGGCGACAGCCAGGGTTTGCCTGTGGCACCCAAGTAGCACCCAGCCACCTGAAGCACCCACCATTGGTGAGACCCTGGTCCCCAAATGCTTCTCTCCAAGGGTCCTAAGCAGCTGAAGCTGGAACATGTGGACTTGGGTGGCTTTCCACACCCAGGGCCACGTGTGCTGCGGGGCAGGGACGGGAGGGACCCCCCTGCATGCACCCCACAAGACCCCGTGGGACGCAGGGAACACTGCAGAGGTGCCACCCACCCTACCTTTGCTCTCGTCCAGCTCCACCAGGATCTTGTTGTTGCTGAAGGCACGGCACGGGGTGAGCAGGAGGCTGTGGAGCTGCCAGGAGGCTCTGCCCCTCACTGCTGGCCAGTGGCAGAGGGGCAGCACACCTGGGGGGGGGGACAGAAGCAAGTAGGGGTGGGCAGGGCACAGCCCCCGTGGGTGTGGAGTGTGCTCCTCAAAAGTGCTCTGCACGGGCAGGACGAGGACATGGGGCACCCTGCCCCACTGAGGGAGGACATGGGGAGACCCTGACCCATTGAAGGGAGGACATGGGACACCCAGACCCATTGAAGGGAAGACATGGGACACCCAGACCCACTGAGGAAGGACATGGGGCACCCTGCCCCACTGAAGGGAGGACATGGGGAGACCCTGACCCACTGAAGGGAGGACATGGGGCACCCTGCCCCACTGAAGGGAGGACATGGGGAGACCCTGACCCATTGAAGGGAGGACATGGGGACACCCAGGCCCACTGAGGGAGGACATGGGGCACCCAGACCCACTGAAGGGAGGACATGGGGCACCCTGACCCACTGAGGGAGGACATGGGGCACCCAGACCCACTGAGGGAGGACATGGGGCACCCCCACCCACGGTGGGGGACACGGGGACAGCCCGACCGATGGGGGGGGGCACGGGACAGCCCGAGGCAGAGGGGGCGGGGGGCGGTGGGGCCGCCGGGCGCACCTGAGCGGGCGATCCGGGCCAGGCTCGGCAGCGCCGCCATCTTCCGCCTCAAGGGCACGGGGCGGGGCCTGCGCGCCCGGACACGCCCCGGGACACGCCCCCCGGGTAAGCCCCGCCCCCGGCGGCTCCGTGCCGCCCCCTGGTGGCCCCGGGAGCCAGCTTGTCTGTCTGCCTGTCTGCCTGCCTGTCTGCCTGCCTGTCTGCCTGTCTGCCTGTCTGCCTGTCTGCCTGCCTGTCTGCCTGCCTGCCTGTCTGCCTGTCTGCCTGTCTGCCTGTCTGCCTGTCTGTCTGTCTGCCTGTCTGTCTGCCTGTCTGTCTGTCTGCCTGCCTGTCTGTCTGCCTGTCTGTCTGTCTGTCTGCCTGTCTGCCTGTCTGTCTGTCTGCCTGTCTGCCTGCCTGTCTGCCTGCCTGTCTGCCTGCCTGCCTGTCTGCCTGTCTGCCTGTCTGCCTGTCTGCCTGTCTGTCTGTCTGCCTGTCTGTCTGCCTGTCTGTCTGTCTGCCTGCCTGTCTGTCTGCCTGTCTGTCTGTCTGTCTGCCTGTCTGCCTGTCTGTCTGTCTGCCTGTCTGCCTGCCTGTCTGCCTGTCTGTCTGCCTGTCTGCCTGTCTGCCTGTCTGTCTGCCTGTCTGTCTGTCTGCCTGTCTGCCTGTCTGCCTGTCTGTCTGTCTGCCTGTCTGCCTGCCTGTCTGTCTGTCTGTCTGTCTGTCTGCCTGCCTGTCTGCCTGTCTGTCTGTCTGTCTGCCTGTCTGCCTGTCTGTCTGTCTGCCTGTCTGCCTGTCTGTCTGTCTGCCTGCCTGTCTGTCTGTCTGTCTGTCTGTCTGTCTGCCTGTCTGTCTGCCTGTCTGTCTGTCTGCCTGCCTGTCTGTCTGCCTGTCTGTCTGTCTGCCTGTCTGCCTGCCTGTCTGTCTGCCTGTCTGCCTGCCTGTCTGTCCTGCCTGTCTGTCTGTCCTGCCTGCCTGCCCTGCCTGCACTGCCCTGCCTGTCCTGTCCTGTCCTGTCCTGTCCTGTCCTGTCCTGTCCTGTCTTGCCCTGCCCTGCCCTGTCCTGCCTGCACTGACCTGCCTGTCCTGCCTGCACTGCCCTGCCCTGCCCTGCCCTGCCCTGCCCTGCCCTGCCCTGCCCTGCCTGCCCTGCTCTGCCTGCCCTGCTCTGCCCTGCCTGTCCTGCCCTGTCCTGCCTGCCCTGCTCTGCCTGCCCTGCCCTGCCTGTCCTGACCTGTCCTGCCTGCCCTGCCCTGTCCTGCCTGCCCTGCTCTGCCTGCCCTGCCCTGCCTGTCCTGCCCTGTCCTGCCTTCACTGCCCTGTCCTGCCTGCCCTGCCCTACCTGCACTGTCCCACCCTGCCTGCACCGCCCTGCCCTGCCCTGCCCTGCCTCCCCCCCTGCTCCTCATCCAGCGCATTAGTCTGGGACCACCCACCCCACTGCCCTCCCCAAGGCTGGGTCCCCCCAAATCCCCCTGGCCGGTGGCCACGGGTCTGGGAGCCCCGGTGCCGGCGGCTGTCGGCACAGCCAGCGCGGCTGTGGATCTCATCACGGTGGGGGCTGTCCAGGGGCCCGCGGGGGCCAGGGCTGGCCCTGCCCTGCAGGCAGAGAGTGTCCGGCAGCGGCATGGCAGGCACAGCGCTGCCCCTCTGCCTGATCCTCGCTGCCGCCCTGTGGGGTGGCCAGACCCACCGCCCCGGACCCCCATTCCTGCGGCTGCAGCGGCTGGAGGAGCAGGTGGGTGCACGGGGCTGGGGTGGGGGGGTGTAAGGGACGCAGCCCGGGGGGCCACTCGGTGTTTTGGGCTGGGCTGGGGGTCGGAGATACGGCAGGGGCTCGGTGTGGAGGTGTTGGTTCCCCCCACCTCACCCCGCTCCCTTGGCAGGTTCGCCGGCTGCGGGAGGTGACACTGAACCATCTCCAGAGCATCGCCAGGAACTACAACATCTCCTACAACATCGACGGACGTTTCCAGGCGCTGGCAGAGCAAGCGGAGGCAGCGGCCAGTGCTCGGGCTGCCCTGGGAGCCAAACTGGCCCGCTTGGCCACCGCCGGCCGGCGGCTCCATCGCAGGCTGAAACGGCTGGAGGGGACAGTGGGTGCCCTGAGGCTGCCGCACCTCCTGGTCACCCCCCCACCCAGCCTGCCGCGCGCTGCCTGGAGCTGGGGCAGCCGGCTGGAGCGGGAACTGCAGGGCAGGGTGGCCCCCAGCACCCCCAGCACCCCCAGTTCTTGGCGCCTGAAGGCGAGGCGGGAGCAGCAAGGCCAGCAGGAGGAAGGGCACGGGCTGCCCGCCCATGCCGCGCCTGGTGGGGTGCCTGGGGAGGATGTGGACCCCCCTCGGGATGCAGCACCAGCAGCCCAACAAGCACCCTTGCTCCCCACCGTGACCACGGTCCCCCAGGCGCCAGCTGCCCGGCAGCCAGGAGAGGGCAGGTACTGCCCCCCTGCGCCGGCGCCCACCTCCCCAGCCTGCCTCTCCGGTGCCGTCCTGCTCTTCCCCAACACCTCCCAGGGGCACACGGCTGTCCTGGGGCTGGGCTCACACCGGGGGCTGCGGGGGCTGTCTCTCTGCTCCTGGCTGGCCACCCCGGCCCCCCGCCTCGGGGCTCTCCTCTCCTACACCAGCGGGGACGGTGGCAGCGAGCTGTCCCTGAGCGGTGGGGACAGCCCTGGCTCCGCACGCCTTGTCCTCGGAGGCAGGGAATTCCGGGAGCTCCCCGTGGTCCCGCTCCTGGATGGCAGGTGGCACCACCTCTGCCTCACCTGGTCCTCCGGCCAGGGCCAGTACCGCTTCTATGTGGACAGGAGGCTGCTGGCTGCCGGCTCGGGTTTCCAGCGGGGCTACGAAATTCCCACTGGTGGCTTGCTGGTGCTGGGCGGGGAGCAGGACGGCGACGGCAGGGGCTTGGGGGCTGCAGACGCTTTTGTGGGTGGCCTGGCTGGCTTTGCTCTCTGGAGCCGGGCTCTCTTGCCTGGGGAGGTGGCCAGGATGGCAATGGGGAGGTTGCCCCGTGGCCCCCTCCTCAGGCTGGCTGGTGCCTCCCCGCGGAGCCCGGTGTGTCCGCGGCGCCGAGCCCGGCAGCGGGAGCCGTGCCCGGTCCCGGCGGCCGCAGAGGGTTCACGGTGCTGGTGCCGGCACGGGCTGCGTCCTCCTGGGGTGAAGGGACCCCAGGCAGGGCGGGGATCTCAGGACCGGGACGGCGGGAGGTGGGGAAAGAGGTGGGACCCTGTGGCAGTGCCTGTCCCCGAGCCAGGTGGTGGGCTCCTGTCCCCAGAGGATGCACAGCCCCAGCGTCCCTATTAAATCCCTCCCAGGCAGAGAAGAAGCCTCGCGTGTGTCTGGTCTTGCTCTTCACTGTTCCGCTCGGTGTCACCTGCAGCCGGGTGGGAGCTGGAGCCCCTGCCCCCTGCCGCTCTGCCAGACCCGGGGGGAAGTCTGGAAAAGCCGGTGGCCGGGGGGGAGCGGGCGGTGCTGGAGCAGGACGCGTGTCCCGTGTGTGTCCCCGTGTCCCGTGTCCCGTGTCCCCAGAGGCTCTCCTGGGGCGCTGCCGGGCTGTGCTGCTCCGGGAACCCCAGGCATCCCGCCCGCGCCAGGCAGCGGGGCAGCCGGGACCCCCGTTCTGCGGGGAGCGGGTTTTGGGGGGGGGGGGTCCCCGCTGCCAGGACTACATCTCCCATGGTGTCGCGGGGCGGGGCGGCCCCCGCCGGCCGCCGTAGCGCTCACGTGAGGGCGGCGCGGTCACATGACCGGCCGGTGCGGCAGGGGCCGGCGGGAGGTCCGCGCCGCCGCCCCCCCACCCCCCACCCCCCCATGGCCAACGTCGCCAAGAAGGTGTCCTGGTCCGGCCGCGACCGCGACGACGACGAAGACGACGCCGGCCGGGTGGGCGAGACCACCCCGCTGCTCAACGGCACCGGCCCCGGGGCAGCGCCCGGCACCCGGCAGGTCGGCACCGGCACCGGGGGGGGGCTGTGGGCACCGGGGCGGGGGGGGGGTCTGCTCCGTCCTAGGCCTTCCTAGGCTGAGGTCGGGGCTGCAGCTCGTCCCTGCATCCCCCTCCCGTGTCGCGTTCAACCGTGTCCGTCGCCCCGGGCGGGGGGCCTGGGGGGAGCGGGCGGGGGGGGGCCCCGGGGGGTGCCGGGGCTGTGCTCCCCGGGGGGGGTGGTCCTGGGGGGTGCCGGGGCTGTGCTGCCCGGGGGGGGGGGTCCTGGGGGGTGCCGGGGCTGTGCTGCCCGGGGGGGGGGAGGCCCCGGGGGGTGCCGGGGCTGTGCTCCCCGGGGGGGGGGGGTCCTGGGGGGTGCCGGGGCTGTGCTGCCCGGGGGGGAGGGTCCTGGGGGGAGGTCGGGGCTGTGCTCCCCGGGGGGGGGGGGGTCCTGGGGGGTGCCGGGGCTGTGCTCCCCGGGGGGGGTCCTGGGGGGTGCCGGGGCTGTGCTCCCCGGGGGGAGGGAGGGCCCTGGGGGGAGGTCGGGGTCCCTCGGTGCTCCCCCCAAAGAGGGGAAAGCAGAAGCTGGCAGGGCCCGGTGCAGGGGGGGGAGCCACGTGTGTGTGTGGGGGGGGGGGGGGGGGGGGGGTGTGGCTGGTGGGGGAAAATCTGAGCACAGAGGAAAATGTGAGCTCGGGGTGACTCGCAGCTGCCTCCGTGCCGAGGTGGCAGTGCCCGGGTGGCTGGGAGGGTCCCCAGGGCCCCTGCCAGCCCCGGGCAGGGCCTGCTCCTTTAGTTACTCCTCAAGCCGTGGTTCCCCCCCTTGTCCTGGCGCTGCTGCTGCCACCCAGGGCAGGGCCCGAACACGGGGGTGTCGCTGGAGCTGGAGGTGCACGTGGTGAAGGTGCTGGCTGAAGGCAAGGCCGGGCTGGGAGGTGTTACGGGCACAAGGGAGGCCAGCTCCTTCTTGAGAAGTAATTTGGGTCGATCAGTGAAGAGAATCTTCTCTGCAGTGTCCCTGCAGGCTGTGGCTTGGCCAGTCTGCCTGGCTGGGGCTCCCAGTTAGAAAGCCAAGTGGTGGGCTGGTGCTGGGCAGGAACCTTGGTCTGGGTGGGATGTAAAGCCCAGGAGGTGATTTCCGTGCCAGCTCCAGGTGGGAGAGGGGCCTGATGTCCTCACATTCCCTCTGAAGAGCTTTCTGGCAGAGCTGAGCTGAGAGGAGGAGGAGCAGAGCCAGGTTGGCAGGGACGTCTTGCCGAGCACGATCCTGTGCCGTCCTGCTCCCGGGCAAGCTGGAACAACGGGCTAATTAGAGGGAAATGCAGAGTTCGTTAGGCTGGAAGGGGCCTAGTGTGGTGCTGGAGTGGCACGGCAGCTGGAAGGAGCCTCCCCTGCTGTGGCAGCTGTTCTGGTGGGGAGATAAACCTGATCTTCCCAGGCAGTACAACAGTGTGTTTGCAGCTTGGGCTGACTTTAAGGACCACCTGGGGAATCCTGTAGGTGTGAGGAGTGTTAAAATAGGGGTTAACCAGGTTTCGTGGCTGCAGGTTCAGTTGGGAGGGGGTTTTCCTGGTGGCTGGAAGAAATGCCTGAGCCCCTCTGCAGCAGGGACAGCGTGTGGTGGGGGAAACCCAGCCCTGCTGGTCTCATTTCTTGTCACCGCGTCCCTCCCGAGCGCAGGTCCCAGCTGCTGTGTGGCCTTTTCCTTAGCCAAGGGAAGTGAGCACCTTGCTGGAGCTCCAGGCCTGCAGCTGCTGGCCAGGCCACCTGTGCCCCTGGCAGTGCCAGATGGGTTGTCACCATAGAGCTGGTGACACTTGGAGCTGCTCTCCCTCACACGGTGCTTTGCCCTCAGCGCTCTCCCGATGTACAAGTGGAGGAGTGAAGGCAGGACAGGTTTGGCAGAGAAAAAAGAGAGACTGGAGAGGCTGGAGCCTTGCCCAGGGGTTGTGGTCACACAAAATGTCCCCAGCAGATCTTCTTCCCTTTCTCACGTGCTGGTTTGATGGAAATGAAAGTGATCTTCAAGTGACAAAAGGAGACACAGGTCTGGAGTTCTCTGGCTGATCTCTGCAAGGGGCTTGAGGGTGGGAGGTGAGGAGGGGCTGGGTAAACACACCAGTGGTTGTAGAGGGGATGTTACAGGGCTGTGCTGCAGGTCTCCTCTGGTTTTGGGGCCAGCTGAGCCCTGCTCTGGAGCTGGCTGAGCCTTTGTTCTCTCACCAGGACTTTCTAGTGCCTGGAGCACATCTGAGCACCACGTCTGCCCCTCTCCCACATCCTTGAGCTTCACGTGTCCTTTCTCAGGCTGAAAAGTGTGTGAAGCAGTTTAGGTAGGAGCAGAAAATGTCCATCACTGGGCATTTTTTTTGAAAAATGAGACTTCTCCTTCACTACCCATTGAAGGTGTGCTCCGTGTTTGTGCTAAAAATGCCTTGATTCTGGGATTGGTACAATGTTCCTGCTCCAGAGGGTGCCTGGAAAGAGGGGCTGTGGGCAGGGGGTCACCAGGATGTGGAGCTGCTGGGCAGCTCATCCTTCCTAACCTCTGGGTGTTTATTTGACATCTCTAGATGCTGTTGGTCTTGTTTCCTTGAACTTGAAGGAGCAGGATGCAAAAGGCAGCCAGTTTGTGTGGGGATACCCAAGGGCTGCTGTGATTCCTGCTGCTGGAAAATCTTGTGGAAGGGGAGGGAAGGAGGGGAAAGAGAAGTCTGGTGGGGTGAGCCCTGATTCCTGGTGGATGGGCTGCAGGGAGGACGTGGGACAAGGTTTCCTGGAGAAAGGCAGGTGGGCCAGGACAGTACCAGTGTCTCCCAGCCTCCTGCAGGTGAGGGGGCAGGAGCTGTGGTTCCCTGGAGCAGCAGTGGGAGGCTGGAAGCAAAACTGGAGCCCAGTGGTGACACCACAGAGAAAGTCCTCATGTTTTCCACCCATGATGGGCCTGGAGGTGAGGAGCCTTGTTCCCTCCTGGCTTGGTGTGTTTCAGGGGTGATGGCAGCATGGGTTTGAAGGCTGGGGCAGCTGTGGTTGTGTGTCTGAGGAGGAGGATCTCCAGAGCCCTGCCATGTCTGGTGACAGGGCTTCTGCTCATGAAAGGGCTTCTCCTGCTGGTGACACAGCCTGGGGCTGTCCTTCCACCCAAGCAGGCACTGGGGGCTCCTCAGCAGAGCACACTGGAGCCAAGGCTCCTCTTCAACTTGTTCACCTGCAAGAGCTGATCAGCAAAGCTGCTTTGTAACCACCAGGGCAGGTCCATCCCAGGTGCTGGGCTTTGTATTGGCCTCTGTGGATATCTGGAGGGCTTCCCTGAAGCCTGCTGAGGACCCTTTGAGGAGCAGGCCTCCCCACCAGTATACCAGCTGCCCTCCTGACAAAGGCATTGAGCAGTTTAGGTCCAGGTCAAGGCTCCAGACACCTCTTTGCAGAGCTCAGAATGGCTTTACCACCTGAACAGGGTGAGTGCTGGGTGCTGTCCCTGTGTGTGCTGCTGTGGGAGGCAGGCTCAGCTGGCCCCAGAGCCTCTCCTGGGACAGGAGAGCTGTTAACCCAGCTGTGTCCTCTGGGTTTTGGCAGCAGTGCCTGGTGTTCTGTGGAGACAATCATGCTAGGGTCACACCAACATCATGTGTACCCGGGATCAGCAGCTGCCTTGGCTGGAGTTTGGAAAAGCAGCCAAAGGAGGGTAGTGCCATCCATCTGCTCAGTGAATCTGTGAGCCCTGCACAAATAACCTTCTGTCCTGGCTGCCTCAGTCCCCCCTGCCCCTCTTAGAAAAGCTGAGTGCTGATGGAAGGAGCTTTCTCCTGTCCTCCTGCCTTGTGACCCCCGTGCTGGGTGAGATGGGAGCCACCCCCCTGCTCACAGAGCAGCTGGGCCAGCCTGGGTGCCTGAGGGATGCCAGGACCTAGGAGGAGTTGGGGCACATTGAAACCTGCTGCTTGTCTAATGAAGTTCAGCTTCAGGTCCAGCTGCAGCTCCTTTCCCTGTGCCTGGGCCCTGCTGCTGCCTCATCCCTGGGGAGCAGGGCTGCTGTGCCCTGGCTGCTTGCTCCATAGGGAAGGAGTATGTGGGAGATGTTACCAGTTCAGCCATGTTTGGTCTTTCTCTGGACCCCCATGGCTAGCAGGGGGAGAATTCCTGAAGGACTGGTCCTGCCTGAGGTCTGAGCCCAGGCTTGAGCAGGGGACATGGCATGAGCGACTGTTTCCATCTCACTGCCTTGACCTTTCTCTGGACATGTGGCATTGAGCAGGAGCCTTTGATCTTGGTGCTTCCTGAAGGTGGAGGTGGGTTCCCTTCTCAGCTTTGTCCTTCCCAAGGTTTCAGGGATAGTGGGATCCCAGCTGGAATCTGCCAACTGGAGTGCCTGGGCACCAGCAGGCAGCAAAACGGGCAGTTCCTGCCTCCAGCTCGTGACTCTGTGTAAGTTCCCATCTCTGTCCCCACAGGGAGGTGACAGCTTTGGGCGTGCCTGGCTCCTAAGAGCTGGTGGTGGTCTACCCTGACTGCTGGGAAAGGTCATTTGAGCCCTTTCCATGGGGATTGTGGAGCCATCGTGGACCAGAATCGAAGCCCAGGCTGGTCTCACTGAACCAGTGTCCAAAAAGGGCTGCAAGGAGCAGTTTGTGCTCAGCCCCTCCTGTGGGCTCAGGCTGCTGGGGACAAAAAGGCACTGAAGAGGGTTTGAGAAACTGGGGAGAAACCTGGCTGTGGGTCAGGGAGTAAATGAAAAGGTGGAAAAGAGGGAGAAATGGGAAAATAGGTCAGGCTGCAAACACAAAGGGGGGTTATTTGTCTGCAGTGGTGTGTGTGGCTCCTGGCCTGGGCATTCCAGATGGAATTGGTGGGGATTACAGGAGCAGGGGCTTTATCTGGGATCTACTGGATTGTTGGCAGAGAGGGACAGATGTGCCAGGGCCCTGCTGTTGCTCACCATCCCTCTTTGATTCTCCAGTCCTTTGGCAGCTGGGGAGGAGGAGATCTTGGGGTTGAGAAATGCTGTTTGGGCTGTGCTTGGTGCCAGTGCTGCTCTCACCCTGGTGCATCCCTGTGTTTCCCAAGGGAGGAGGGGTGATGGCAGCTTGCCTCCTTTGCCAGGTCCTCTCGTGGCACTGGAGACTGGCTCAGCTGCAGCCTGAGCCCTTTGCCTGCATCACCCAGGAGACAAGAGGTGCCCAAATAGTCAAAAAAAGCCCCGAGTTGTGCAATTTACTGCCAGTAATGAGCCCGAGTGGTCACCAGAGAAAGGAGAACCTGCTCCCCAGAGGGAGATACAAGTGTTCCTTCCCAGTGTGGTGCTGGGGCCAGCTCAGAGTCACCCAGTGTCCCCAGGGGAGGACATGCCAGCTTCCTCTTGTGTGCTGGCTGGCAGCTGCCCTCCTGCTGGCAGGGAGGTGGACGTGCCGAGGTGCTCCTCTCTGCTGCCCTGGAGCAGCTGGCAGAGCCAGACATGCCCAGCCCAGGGGTGGCCCTAGCAGGCCTTGGTGTGCTGGGGACCACAGAGGTGGCACTTTCTCTCCAGGGGTCTGTCCCTCTCCAGCTCCAGGGGAGGGTGGGACGTGCTACTCAGGGCAGGTTTGGGTTTGCTGGTGGCACAGCTGCTGGGTCGGGGTGCCAGGCTCCTCAGCTGGGGGGCTGTTGGTGAGTGTCACCTGCTGCTGGCCCCAACTGAGCTGCTGCTGACCAGCCCCAGGGCAAGCCAGCCCTGCCAGATGCCAGGTTGGAGCAGCTCTTCCCAACCTCAGCTGCCTTATGCTCCCTCCAGGGTGGGAGGTCCCACCTCCTCCCCGTGCCCTCTGAGAGCGGGGGCTGCCCTGGCAGGCAGAGCTCAGCCAGGGGGGCAGAGCAGCAGTGCCCACAGGCCTGCTTCTTCCTTCCCCAAGGCTTTGCAGCACGTCCAGGGTGTGACCCCCTTTTCCCTCCTCTCCTCAGCTCACTCCTTCTTCCTTCCTGCGCATCGGGCAGCTGAGCAATGTGGACCTCAACGAGGAGATCCGTGAGCTGGTGAGTGGCACAGACAGGGCCCCACCATTGCCAAGTCCCTGCTTCCACTGGCAGCACTAGCAGCTGCTTTTGTTCCCCCCTTCACATCCCCTCTGTCTGCCAAGGGCTCCAGTGCTTCCTCCTGGGCTGGGTGACCTCTGCCTCCACCCTCTCCACTTCCCTTGGCTGTCCCAAGGATGTCCCAGTCCCCTGAGCTTCTCCAGGTGGCAGCTGGCACAGAGACCTTCCCCCTGCTGGAGTAAATGCAGCAGCAAGTGGGGTGGGAAAGGGGTTTCTTCCTTGTTGCCCTGAGAACCCCTTAAAGCTGTTTCTCCTGCCTGCCCCAGCTCAGCTCGAAGGCAGGGGAGGGGACATCTCAGCCCTGGGGACAGAGCTGGCATCTGGCAGAAACTCTCAGGTTTCAAGTTATTCCCCCCCAAACAGCCAAGGAGTTTTCCTTTCCCAGGTACTCCTGCCTCAGCCATGGAGCTGTAGGAAGAAGAAAGAAGGAGGACAACTTTTGTTCAGTATTCCTTGTGGAATTCTTAAATGGGAATCAATATGTCTGAGTCTGGCCCCTCAGAGGATGGGCTGGGCTGGCTTTGGCTGTCACTGTAACACAGGGCCAGGGCAGGGTGCCACTGCCCCGGGGGGCCCTCTGCCATCCTCAGGAATTGCCCTCAAAAGGTGTTTGGGAAACAGAATTTGGTTGCTGCCCAAAAACCACGGGTGTGCTTGAAATAGCTCCTTGCTTCCTGCTGGAGGGATTTCCTGCCGAGGTGAAAGGTTGCCCCCTCCAGCTGGAGCTGCTTGGAGGCAGCTCTGGCTTGAGGTGCCAGCTGGGCAAACCCTCATCTGCCTGTGGGGAGATGTCCTGCCTGGGGGGTGGAGAGGTGGTGGGTGAGGGTCCATGCCTGGCAGCCCCTTCAGCTGCCTTCAATCCCACACATCCCACCAGCTGGTGGACAATCGTCCTGGCCCCTGACCTGCTGAGCAGCTTGCACCAGGGCTTGGGCCTCTGCAGTCCTTCCCCTGCCTCTGGAGTGTGAAAACCAGCAGGAATGTGGGAGAGGGGAGGGTTGGGCTTGGACCTGACCCTCCTCACCCGTGCATCACATTCCTAGGAGACAGAGCTCCCTCGGCAGCACCCCAACGAGATCCCCCACAACGAGAAGCTCCTGTCGCTCAAGTACGAGGTGAGTGCCCATCTTCCCATCTTCCCTCCTCTTGGCTCTGCCCCCTCTGGGGGGCAGCAGGTGAGGCACATGGGCTGGGGGCTTGTGGTTGCCCAACAAGAGGTGTTTCAGCAGGGAAGGAGCAGGATTGAGGGAGGAAAAGGATAGAGGTGTGTGGAGGGGAAGGGGCCTGGGGGCAGCCCTCCTTGGTGTGGGCATCTCTTACCCTATGCTAGACAGTAACAGCACCTCCCTCTCCTGAACTAGAGCCTGGACTATGACAACAGTGAAAACCAGCTGTTCCTGGAGGAGGAGAGGAGGATAAACCACACGGTGAGTCTTGCTGTGACACGGTTGTCCACTGTTCCCACAGCTGGGGTGGCCCAGGGAAGCCATTTCCCCCCCTGCCTGCTGCTGGGGGAGGTCATACTCAAAGCAGTGCCTGAGCTGGGGGGCTCTGTGGACACTGCCCAGCTTGTGGGGAGCCATCAAACCTCGGGAGCAAGGACCCAGCACAGGATGGTTCAAATGGGAGCTGGCCTGGGTGTGTGTGTGGTGGTGTTGCTGAGCGACACGAGGCAGGTCCCTGAGCAGAGGGACTTCTGGAGCCATGAGGTGCACCTGCTCTGGGGGCTTTGGGAGTCAGAGCTGCAGCCAGAAGCCCAACAGGAGAGGTGTGAGAGAGGCAGGTGAGCTGGAGAAGTACACCTGCTGTTGGGGATCCCACTGAGGGGCAGGGGCACTGGCTTAGAATGAGTGAAGCGTGGCCAAGCTTTGCAACCCTGGGTCAGCTGGCATCGGTGTCCCTTGGGCAGCTCTCCTTGGAGCTGGGTTGGGGAAGGTGTCCAGGTGGTTTGGAGATCCCTGGATGCTGGTGGGGATGGCAGCAGCAGGGCTGATCTCTGTCTGTCCCTCAGGCTTTCCGGACGGTGGAGATCAAGCGCTGGGTCATCTGTGCCATGATTGGCATCCTCACTGGGCTGGTCGCCTGCTTCATTGACATCGTGGTGGAGAACCTGGCTGGGCTGAAGTACCGTGTGGTGAAGGACAGTATCCTTCCATGGAGCCATGGCCAGCTGGGAGCTGTGGGATCTCCATTCCCGAGAGCCAGGAGAGGGCTGAAGGGAAGCACAGATCCTGCCACCCAAAGGTGCTGCTGAGCACCCGGCTGCTCCGTGGGGCTGAGCACTGGCCAGGCACTGCCACATGGGGGAGGTTCCTCACAGCAGCCCGGGTTCTGCTGGGCTGCCACAGCCCCAGGAGCATTTGCTCAGGGCTTTGCTGTGGTGGGAGAGGTGGTACCCAACTGGTAACTGGTCTTTCCTTGAGCTGCTCCCCCAGACATCGACAAGTTCACGGAGAAAGGGGGCCTGTCTTTCTCCCTCTTGCTCTGGGCCACCCTGAATGCCAGTGTGGTGATGGTGGGCTCTGTGATTGTGGCTTTCATAGAGGTAAGAGTTTGGAAGTGGCCTGGGTAGGATAACTGTGCCTCCTGCCCTGGCTCTTTCCCTGGGGAAAGCAGGATCACAGCTCCAGGAAACATGCAAATCCGTGTCATGGCAAATGTATTTCTGCTAGGTTGGCCCTTGGGAGCCCCAGTGCCTCAGTGCTGGCTCCAGATGTGCTGTTGAGTTTCTGCTGGGGTGTCAGACCAGCAGGACATGGTGCCCTTGGCTGGCAGCCCAGGGCAGAGGTGTGCTCCAGCCTTGGGTGCAGGTGCAGCTCTCGTGAGCCTTGGCCCCAGCTGGGCCTCTCCGTGCTGGGTGTACGTGAGCATGGGTGAGAGCAGCTGTGGGTGCCTTGGGGGCAGGGTTGGGAGGACAAGCTGGAGACAGGTTATGGCCAGGATGGCATGATGGTTCCCTACGGGCCACTCTGAGTCAGCAGTGTCTTCCTTTTGGCTTTGCCCTTGCTCTGCTTGGCCACCAAGTGTGAGTCTTCTGCAGCCCTGGGCCTCACACCATGGCACAGTGGTGGGGACACCCCAATGTCCCCCAAGAACCCACCTGGCTCCTTCTCCCTACCACGTTTGCCCTTAGGGGTAGCAGGTGCCTCCCTCAGGGCCATCTCCAGAGCCTGTAGACAGGCTTGGGCCTCATCTCCAGCCCTCTCTCAGGCTGCCCTGTGCTGAGGAGCAGGGCTAAGGTGGCCAGCGTGTCCCCACCCTGGTCGTGGCAGCTGCTGACGCTCTCCCTGCTCCCTGCAGCCCGTGGCAGCTGGCAGTGGCATTCCCCAGATCAAGTGCTATCTCAACGGTGTGAAGATCCCTCACGTTGTCCGCCTGAAGGTAGGAGGTGGGAGGTGGTGGGATGTATGGTGGGGCTGGTCATTTTTTTTTTTCTGCTTGGGCCGAGAAGAAAGTTGGCCAAGCCCACTGCCACAGCGAGGGGCTGGGAGGATCCCCCGGGTTACTGGCTCCTGCCCCTGTGGCTGGCCAGGTCTGTGTCCCCTGTGGCTGCCACAGTCATGTCCCTCGTGCCCCCTGTGTGACCTGCTCTGCCTGTTGTCTCTTTTGCAGACCCTGGTGATCAAAGTCTGTGGGGTGATCCTCTCGGTGGTCGGCGGCCTGGCCGTTGGGAAGGTGATGTGCACACCGTGCTCCCCAGCACGCCCCTGCCATCCTGGTACCCCCAGCTGCCAGAGGTGCCACAGCCTGTCACTGGCCTTCTGCTGGGAACAGGGCTCTGGTGGCCCTGTGGTGACCCCTCAGTTTCACTCCCTGGGCTGCTGGCCAGGCTTGGGGCAGCCCCCAGGGCATGTGGTGCCACCGAGCCGGCCCCTGTGTGGCTCAGCTGAGGGCAGGAGAGCAGCAGCCTGAGTCCCTGTAGATGTTGGGTGGGGAAGAGGTGGGTGCCCTGTTGGGACCCTTCTCACTTGCTGGGGTCGAAGGCAGGCAAGGGAGGCCCCTGTCACCTCTGCTGTTGGGAACAGGAGGTGGCCACGAGAGCCACTTGCTAGAATGAGGATTTAAGGGGAGGAGATAGCAAGGTCTGTCTTTCCCAGAGGGAAATCCTCCTGGCCAGCTTCTTCAGAGCTGCAAGCTGGTGATCAGCATTCAGCCATCTCTGACTATCCCTGGGGTTCTTCCTTCTCTGCTCTGACTCCCCTCTCCTGCCCACAGGAAGGACCCATGATTCACTCTGGAGCAGTGATTGCTGCTGGGATCTCCCAGGGAAGATCCACCTCGCTGAAGCGAGACTTCAAGGTTGGCGTTGAGGGCCGAGGGGGCTGCCCTGCAGGTGGTCTCCTGCAGCCCAAACTGGGCTGTCTCTCAGGGTCACCCGGGTGGCTTGGGCTGATCCGTGGCCCAGCCTGTGACTCCCCTGAACTGGCCTTCACTTTGGTGTTTCAGATCTTCGAGTACTTCCGCAGGGACACGGAGAAGCGGGACTTTGTCTCGGCGGGAGCTGCCGCGGGTGTCTCGGCTGCCTTTGGTGCCCCCGTGGGTGTGTGTCTCAGCTCTCTGATCTCGAGCAGTGCCTGCACACAGGTCTCCTCGGGAGGTGGCTCCCAGCTGCCAGGATCTGCTTGGGGCGTTGCAGGAGCCTTCCCACAGAGCGCCCAGCCCTGCTCCAAGCTGTCCTGCCACGCGGGTCTTGGGAAGAGGGGAGGTTCATCTGTGCCCAATTCCAGGTGTTGCCTCCCTGGGGTGGAGTAGGGCAGTGGAGGGGCTTCAATGCCATCAGAACATCTCTGGTAGCTGGGTGGGCTTGGCTGGTCCCTTCACTGGAGGCTGTGAGGTCCAGAGCAGTGCGGGGCACGTGTACTGGGAGGAATTTGGGTGCCTTGGCTGCTGCTGCAAACCAAGTGTCCTTGTCACGCGTCCCCTGTGAAGGTGTTTGTGTCTTGCATTTGCAGGGGGTGTCCTCTTCAGCTTGGAGGAAGGGGCTTCCTTCTGGAACCAGTTCCTGACCTGGAGAATTGTAAGTACTGGAAAGCAGGAGCTCCCAGCTTCCTGATGCCCCACAGCCCCACATCTCCTGCCACCCCTGCCCTGGCTGGGCAGCTGTGTGGAACACATCCCAGGGAACAGCATCTCAGCTCCACCCTTCTGTGCCCTGGTCCTCAGGGGCTGAGTTTGGGCTTGGCTCAGCTCCAGCTTGCTGCCAGCCCCTTTCCAAGGGAGCTGCCTTGGGTTGTGCCCCAGGGCAACAGAGAGGCCAGAGGAGGAGCAAGCCCCTGGTCGGTGTAAGCTGCCCAGAGTGCAGCCCCAGGGGAGGTGGCCTCTTGTTCCCACCACACTGTGGGTACCAAGCCCTACTCGGGGATATTTGGGGTGATGCTGGGGGCATGTGGTGAGGGTTGGAGGCATCTGGCAGTGACTCAGGGCTGCATCTCCTTCCAGTTTTTTGCCTCCATGATCTCTACGTTCACTCTGAACTCTGTCCTGAGTGTTTACCACGGCAATGCTTGGGATCTCTCCAGCCCTGGGCTCATCAACTTTGGCAGGTTTGATAACGAGGTATGACAGGGTATTCCCCATGCAGAGCTTTGTTGGGGGGGGTTAGAAGCAGCCCATGGCAGCTTGGGGCCACCAGTCTGTCTTATAGTTCACCCAACAGCCAGGTCCCAGCTCCACCAACCCCAGCAAAAGGCTTTTCTGCAGCCACTGCTGGGGCTGGGGCTGTGAGGTGTCCAGGGGAGACTTTGGGGCAGCTCTGGGAGTCACTGGCTGGTGCTGTCCCAGCAAACAGGGACAAGCTGCAGGGCTGCTGATGGGCCAGAAGATCTGAAACCCGTGTCTTGCTTTCTTGCAGAAAATGGGATACACCATCCAGGAAATTCCTATCTTCATCTTTATGGGAGTGGTTGGTGAGTGAGTGCTGCTCTTTCAATTTGATCAGTCTGAATAATTTCCTCTGTTCTCCCCTCTGGGTCTAAAAAGCTTTGGAATCTGGTTGCCTGGGGAGAATGGGAAATCCATTAAGCTCTGGAGCAGACGCTGCTTGTGGGGCTTACACAGGGGGGGAGAACTGGGTCCTGGCCCAACCCTCACCCTGTAGCAAAGGAGACCCCTTCACCCACGTCCTGCAGAGTTGTTGAGGGGGGGTCAGTGCATCTCAGCCGAGGGGGTGTCAGTGCATCTCAGCTGGGGGCAGCCCTTTGCTTTGGAGTGGACCCCCCCTTGTCCCTGTGGACTTGCCTGTCCCTCACCTGCCCAGTGCCAGGGCTGTGACACTGGCCCCCAGCCCCCCTGCTGCTGGTGCTGAGCTCCTCTCAGCGTCCTGGGCAGCCCTGGGAGAGCCCAACACCTGCACACTGAGCTGTTCCTCTTTTGCATTGGCAGGAGGGATCCTCGGGGCCCTGTTCAACGCCCTCAATTACTGGTTGACGATGTTCCGGATCAGGTGAGAGCTGGTGGTGGCTGAGGGGATGGGCATGGGTTGGCTGCCACCTTCTGTGCTCCCTCAGAGCTCCGTTCCCAGCCAGGGCAAGGCTGTTATCTCACACACAACGTGAGCAGCAGCAGCCCATGGGAGCTGGGAGGCACAGATGCTGTCAGGCTGTGATCTGCAGCTTCCCACTGTTGCTCTGACCCTGCCAAGTGTTTCCCTTCCCTGACTTGAGGGGACTCAGAGAAGTACAAACTCCGTGCAGACCTGACTGGTTTGTGCTTCAGAGAGGAGCAAGAGCTGCTAAAGCCATCTGAGCCCAGTCTGGCAAAGCCAGTGCTTGTCACCAGATTTTCAAACCCCAGGACCAGCCTGGTGGCCTCAGGAAGGGATGACCTGTGGCAGCAGAGTGGTGAGGGGCCTGCAGGAACTTCCAGGGCATGGCTCCTCTCAAACCTTCACAGACCTCAGGCTTCTGGGCTTGGTTCTGCACTGTCCCCCCCCAGCCAGACCACACCAGCCTTTCCCTGGGAGCTGTGCCTGGCTCCGTGCAGGGAAGGTGGGCAGGTCCACTGGAGCTGGGTGAGAAAAGCTGCTCCTGCCTTCCTGCTCCAGGTCCTTATGGTGGCTCTGCCAGAGAACAGAGCACAGGACAGCCTGGCAGGGTCTGGGGAGGGAGCAGAGGCAACCAGCCTGTCCTTGTGCCTGATGTGATGTGGCAAGCCAGGCTGGGGGTGATCCTGCCTGCACCCCTGGGTGTCACCCCTGCTCTGCTCCCTCCACAGGTACATCCACCGGCCCTGCCTCCAGGTGGTGGAGGCCATGCTGGTGGCAGCAGTGACAGCAACCGTGGGGTTTGTCATGATTTACTGCTCGAGAGACTGCCAGCCCATCCAGGGCAGCACAGTGGCCTACCCCCTGCAGGTAGGAGATGCTGGGTATTGCCCCCAGGGTGAGGGGCAACCTAAGCCTGAGTGGAGAAAAAGAAGGGAGATGAAGCCCTGCTGGGCTTTGTGACACTGGACACCAGAGTCAATGTCCTCTGCCACAGGCAGAGCTGGAGACCCAGGTGTGGTGTGGCAGTGCTTGCTGCCCAGAGCTGCCTTCCCCTGCCACGTGTCCCCCTGGGCCTGGCAGCCTTCCCCACCACAGGGCAGCCCAGACCTGCCATGTCTTAACTCTCCTTTCTTCCCCCTCAGCTTTTCTGTGCTGATGGAGAGTACAACTCCATGGCCACTGCCTTCTTCAACACACCTGAGAAGAGCGTTGTCAGCCTCTTCCATGACCCTCCAGGTCTGTGTGCCAGCAGGTGAACGTGAGCAGGGCTGGGCTGGTGTCAGGTGGCCAGGCTGCTCCCTGGCCACTCGTGTTGGGACAAGGCAGGGGATGCCCAGGAGGGCACGACAGGATCCAGCAGAGCCCTGTGCCTGCTCCTTTCCTGCAGTGGGGGGGAAGGAGAAGGGGTGGGTGCTGTGCCTGGTGGCACCTACGAGCTCAGCCAAAGGGCTGTGGTCTCAGGAGCTTGTGGATGAGGGTCTGGTTTTGTTTGTGCATGTTTGCAAGCTGTCCCTCTGAGGTGTGTGGGGGCATGTCTGACCCTTGCTGGCTGTCTGAAGTCCATCCTGGAAATGTCCCTGCCTGTTTTCTTAATTAGCAGGGCCTCTTGCCCCAGAATGACTTTACCTTCTGGGCAGGTTGTGGAAGTGGATCTTGGGATTTGGAATTGCTTGAGAATTGCAATCTGGCTCCCACGTTCCAGTTCCTGGCTCCCTTGGACCTCATGTAACAGCAGTTTGCCCTCTGCCTGCTGCTCTGGGTTTCATGCCCAGCCTCATGTGGGTAGGGAACAGACAGCTCCCAATTTCCAGACCTCAGCCCAAAGAGTGCAGCTTGGCCACCTGAAGCCACACAATGACCATCCTGTGTCTCGGGGCCATTCCCTGCAGTGCTGGGTCCTCCCTGGCTCAGGGCTTTGGTCCATTGACCTCTCTGTGAAAGAAAGGTTGCCAAGTACTCGTTTAAACTGGACTGAGCTGCCCAGAAGTCCTGAAATAGCAGTAGGCTGAGTCCTGGGGACAGCAGGGTCTTGCTGTGATGGCACAGCCTGTGCAGTGGGACAGCCACAGGAGCTGTGGGACAGGAAGGGGTTTGCAGAACCTGCTGTGTTTAATCCTGAAGCTGGCAGCAGGAGCCCTGCCAGCTCACCAGTGCTGTGTCCTCCTGACCTAGTCCTCCCACACTGGTGGTCCCCTGGGGCTTTGTGCAGTTCGTCAGGCTGCCTTGGTGGGAGGCTGGGAACTGTAGGGCTGGGAGGGGACAGGTCATCACAGGCCAAGAGATGGAGGAAAGGCAGGACTTGGTGGGATGGGAGGGCTTGGGGTGGCACTGGCTGGCTGGTGGGGCCTTGAGGTGGCAGAAACAACCTAAAGAGCTGGTTTGAAAGGCTTGTGCTGCCAGGGTGGGAGGTGCATCCAACGAGAGGGGCTTGGGCTGCTGGGAGAGTGTCCTGGGGCTGCTGCTGTCTGTTCCCCCGTGGTCACAGCCCATCACGCTGTCCTCTGGGCTGCAGGACTCAGCACTCGCTGCGTTCTCTCTCCACCTCAGGTTCCTACAACCCCATGACCCTGGGGATGTTCACACTGATGTATTTCTTCCTGGCCTGCTGGACCTACGGCCTCACGGTGTCCGCCGGGGTCTTCATCCCCTCCCTGCTGATCGGCGCTGCCTGGGGGAGGCTCTTTGGCATCTCCCTGTCCTACCTGACCAACGCCTCAGTGAGTCCTCGCTGGGGATGGGTGCTGGGTAGGAGGGTCTGTGGCACCCAGCCCTCCTCCCATGGCCCTGGGCAGGCTGCAGGGGCAGGCAGCAGGCATGGAGAGCTGTCTGGAGAGGTGTGGAGTGGGCTGGCTCCTCACTAGATGCCTTCCTGAGCTGGGTCTGGGCTTTCCCATGTCCTTATGGAGCCCTGCCAGGGCAGTGCAGGCACCCTCAGGTGTTTGTCCCCACTTTGGAGAGGGGTTTGGGGGCCAGGGCACTGCTCACGACTGCTGGATGCCCTGGAGCCAGCAGCTGCCTCAGCCACTTCTCTCTCCCATGCTCAGATCTGGGCTGACCCCGGGAAGTACGCCCTGATGGGAGCTGCTGCCCAGCTAGGTGAGTTCCCCACAGGCACTCGTGGACACCTCCTGCTTGTGCTGGGGGGAAGGTGGTGTAGGAAAACGTGGTCCATGCTTCCCTGGTGCAGCTTCTTCCCCAGCCTGGCTCTCAGCTTCCTGATGGCCCTGCCAGGCACGGGCAGTGCCGTGGCAGCTGGGGATGGGCTCATCCAGGGCAGCCCTGCCTGTGTGGGCAGTCACGGAGCACCACAGAAGAGACCTGGGGGTCTCAGGTGCTTTGCTATCCCCTCACCCCCTGTTTCCCTGCCCCCCTAAGCCCCCCCACCTCTCGGATGCCCCTCGCAGGTGGCATCGTGCGGATGACGCTGAGTCTCACGGTCATCATGATGGAGGCGACGGGCAACGTCACCTATGGGTTCCCCATCATGCTGGTGCTGATGACAGCAAAGATTGTGGGAGACTACTTTGTGGAGGTGAGGGCTGGGGTGCTAACTGGGAGGCTGTGGGCTGGGGGGTGCCGGGAAGGTGCAGGGGCCAGGACAAGGATGTGCTCCCTCTTGGAGGGGAACTGCTGCCTGGCTGTACCCCCCAGCATCTCACCAGGCTTCCCCTGTTGGGTTTGGCTGTCATTGCAGGGGCTCTATGACATGCACATCCAGCTGCAGAGTGTGCCCTTCCTTCACTGGGAGGCCCCGGTGACATCCCACTCCCTCACGGCCAGGTAGGTGGGCTGGGGGACATTTGACACTCCCAGGGTGGCAGCTTTTGGACCATGCTGTTGGCCTGAGCTGGAAATGGAGGTGGTGATGTGTTTCATCCCCAGTGCCACCAGCACAGCCCCTTCCCCAATGGGGAGGTCCCTGAGTCCCCAGCAGGTTACAGGGATGGAGGAGGGAAGAATTTGGGGCTGGGGGGCTGTGTTTCACACCCAGCCTTCCAGAAGTGTGACCAGCAGGTCAAGGGAGGTGATTCTTCCCCTCTGTTCTCATGAGACCCACCCCTCCCCTGCAAAGCTGGGTCCAGTTCTGGAGTCCCCAGCACAGGAAGGACATGGAGCTGTTGAAGTGAGTCCAGAGGAGGTCAGGAAGATGATCCAAGGGCTGAAGCAGCTCTGCTCTGGAGACAGGCTGAGAGAGTTGGGGTGTTCAGCCTGGAGAGGAGAAGGCTCCAGGGAGACCTTAGAGCACCTTCCAGTGCCTGAAGGGGCTCCAGGAAAGCTGGGGAGGGGTTTGGGACAAGGGCAGGGAGGGAGAGGACAAGGGGGAATGGATTAAAACTGGAAAAGGGAGATTGAGGTTGGACATGAGGAGGAAATTCTTGGCTGTGAGGGTGGTGAGAGCCTGGCCCAGGTTGCCCAGGGAAGCTGTGGCTGCCCCATCCCTGGCAGTGTTGAAGGGCAAGTTGGATGGGGCTTGGAGCAGCCTGGGCTGGTGGGAGGTGGCTTGGAAATGGATGCTCTTTAAGGTCTTTCCCAACCCAAACCAGTCTGTGGTTCCATGATTCCCCACAGGGAGGTCATGAGCACTCCTGTCACCTGCCTGCGGAGGATCGAGCGAGTGGGCACAGTGGTGGACATCCTCAGTGACACCTCCTCCAACCACAACGGCTTCCCGGTGGTGGAGAGCAACCCTGATGCCACTCAGGTGGGCTTGGGCGCTGCTTGTCAGGGGTTGCAGCAGGGGGGGCTGCCACGGGCCCCTCTCCCTTGCCCCCCAGCCCCATCTCATGTGTGCTGCTCTGTTGCAGGTGGCAGGACTGCGGGGCTTGATCCTGCGCTCCCAGCTCATCGTCCTGCTGAAGCACAAGGTGGGTGAAGCTGCCTGGAGGCAGTTTGGGCTGGGGCAGAGCCCCCGTGCCCTTGTCCCATGGTGGCCTGAAGCCCCTTGCTGCTTGCCTTGCTCAGGAGGGTCCCTGTTCATCTCCCTCAGCTCAGAGGAGGAGACACTGGGGGTTGTCGTGCCGTGCTGGGGTCACCCCAGCATCACCCTGTACCCCCCTGGGCTCACACGCCCCACGGGAAACGGGCAGTTCTTCTGCAGAGGGTCCACCTGCCTTGTGCTCCTGCCCTCTTCCTTCCCCTGGCCCCGGTGCCTGTCGGTGCTGTGGGATGGTCCCTGACAGCCTCTCTCCTCCCAAGGTTTTTGTGGAAAGGGCCAACCTGAGCCTGGTGCAGCGGCGGCTGAAGCTGAAGGATTTCCGGGACGCCTACCCCCGCTTCCCGCCCATCCAGTCCATCCACGTCTCCCAGGACGAGCGCGAGTGCATGATCGACCTCAGCGAGTTCATGAACCCCTCGCCCTACACCGTGCCTCAGGTACTGGCCAGGGACCCCAGGGGGGGTGGGTGGGTGGGCGAGGGGTGCGGGCCGGGGGTGCCCGTGCCCACCCAGCCCCGCGCTGCCTTGCAGGAGGCGTCTCTGCCCCGGGTGTTCAAGCTGTTCCGGGCCCTGGGGCTGCGGCACTTGGTGGTCGTGGACAATCGCAACGAGGTGAGTCCCTGCAGCCTGGGCTCCTCGGTGAGGGGCACAAGGGGTGCTGTCCCCAGGCTCTGCGTGCCAGCCCCGGGGCTGTACCCTGTCCCCTTCCCTGCAGGTGGTGGGCATGGTCACCCGCAAGGACCTCGCCAGGTACCGGCTGGGGAAGGAAGGTCTGGAGGAGCTCTCGCTGGCGCAGACGTGACGTGGGGTGGCACTGCCCAGCAGAGATGTGCCCCGGCCCCTCGGAGCTGGGGACCCCCTTTTGTGGGAGGTGAGGGAGGACTGGGCCAGACTGGGCAGGCATCACGGTGCCTGGAGCACCAGCACAGCTGTCCTGCCCCGGCTCTCCTGCCCATTGCTGCCTTCCCACATCTACTGCCTCCTCTTCTCCCCCTTCCTCTGCTTCCCCAAGGGATCAAAACACACCCTTGGCTCTGTTAGCTCCTGGTGTAGGCTCCCCTTGAGGGTGGGGTGAAGACTGGAGTGTGCCTCACTGGGCTGAGCTGGACACAGTCCCTCTGCCACAGCACATGGCCTCATCACCTCATCCACCCAACTTAGGCTGTCTAGGACCTAGCTCTGCCCTGACGCCTGCTGCGGGGCCTGTGTGGGGAGTGGAGGGGACATGGTGGGGCTCCCTTCTGCTCCCAGGGTCTCATCCCCCCTGCCCTGTGCTCCTCCTGGCTGGGTCAGGCTGAACCCTGGGGCAGGTGCTTGCTTCTCTGCCCGCTGGCTGGAGAAAGGAGGCTGTGCCCTGCTCAGCTGTGCAATAAAAGGGCTCTCCTGGTTCAGCAGCTGCTGCCCGTTGCTCTTTCTTGGCCCCTTTGGCCACTCTGACCCCGACCCACATGTGGGGAGGCACCTCTGGGCTTTGGAGCAGGGAGGGGAGAGGTACCTGCTCTGGGGCAGTGTTAGTCCTGCAGCCTGGGGCCCTGGTTCATGCCCCTATGCCACTCCTGCCCTCCTCCCACCATTGCTGCTCCCTCTGCCCCTTCTGGGGTCCAGAGTCACCCTGGGTGTGTTTCTGCACTTGCTGCAGCTTTTTCTGACCCTTTCTGCTGCCTGGGCTCTGCCAGGCACCCCAAAACTCACCCCCAGCCCCAGATGTGAACTCCTGTGGGCAATGAGGAGGGTTCCAGCCCTGGCACCTCTCCCATCTCCCACCACCCTCAATCCTCACCCTGCCCTGGCTTGGGGCTGTCCCCTCCTCGCTTGGGCAGGGGCAAGCTGGTGCCTGGGGGAGGGGGCTTTTGACTGCAGGATACTGTGCTCAAATAAAGCCTGTTTGTACTTTTATTGTGGTGCTGCCCCTTCCTTCCTTCCTTCCCTTCTTCCCCTAGTGCTGCTGCCCAGGTTCGGCGTCATGCTTGTCCAAGCTGGGCTGGGGGGGATCCAGGGGAGGAGGCCAAGGCCCCCAGACCTTCCTCAGCCCCGGGCAGGGCTGGAAGTGGGGGGCTTTTCCCTTCTAAGGCAAACAAAGAACAGTCACGGAGCTGGGGCCGGGTACCAGGGCCGGGCTGTGGGCTCCGGTGGGAGCCTGCTCCAGGGGTGAGGCCGTAGGGAAGGGCTGGCTGCCCTCCCAGGGCGGTGTGGGTCCAGTTCCCTGGCACGGCCGTGGGGCAGGAGAGCCGTGGGAGGGCGGCGGGTCCCCGCGGGGTGCTGGCAACCAGGCGCGTCGGGAGGCCCCGCGTCGCCCTTTGCCCCGGCGCGGCTGAGATAAGGGGCTGGGATCCACCACCTTGGGCCGCAGAGCAAACACGGGGCTGCTGGCTCCGCGTCCCGCCTCTCCCCGCTGCCGGCGCGACCCTTTGTCACCGGCAGTGGGGACACCAGAGTGCTGGGCGGGGAGGGGGGCAAAGGACACCGCGCGTGCTGGTGCCTGGCTGGAGTCATTTATTCGCTCATCCCCTCGCCAGCTCTGAGCCAGGGGCTCCAGGTGCCCCGGCGCTGCCACCCAGGACACCGGGTTTGTCATTAACCGGGTGGCACGTGGCGGGGCTGGGGGGCCCCTGGGGCCGTGGTGGGGTCACAGCCCGGAGAAAGGCTCAGCCTCCAGCCCCAGGCGAGCTGGCTCTGGCAGCAGCTCCCGCCCCGTGCCCGGCAGCTCCGGCCCTGGCTCCGCCGTCCAGTTGGCCAGGAGGTCACTGAAGTCGGGGGTGCCGGCATGGAGGAGGCCAGCAGGGCCAGGGCCCGGCTCCCTCCAGAAGGAGGCCGGCAGCTTCCTGCGGTGCATGGGGGTGATGTGGCCATATTTCCTCTCCAGCCGCTGCGTCTTGCCGCCGGCTCCCCGCGCCGGCAGGCACCGGTGCACGCCGTACTCGAAGAGCTCGGCCAGCGGCCCCAGCCTCTGCGCGGCCCCAGAGCTGCCCCTCGGTGCCTCGGGCTGGGCCTCAGCCTGCCGGGGTGAGCCGCAGTCCTCGGGCACGGCGTGGCCGCCGGCGGCCTCCTCCCGGCCCTGCCGCCCGAAGTAGCGCTGGATGTCACAGCTGATCAGCTCCGAAAACTTGAGGAGCTGCAGGGTGGTCTCGGCGGTGCTGGGGACAGCCAGCTCTGACCCTGCGCTCTCCTCCTCCTCGTCTTCCTCGTCTTCCTCCTCCTCCTCCTCCTCCTCCTCGGAGAGGTCGGGGCAGTCGGGCTCGGGGCGGGCGGGCAGCAGGCCGTGCGGGAAGGGCGAGGGCAGCCGCAGCTCGGCCAGGGGCCGGATGACACCCGCAGCCATCTCAGTGCACAGGGGCACCCCGGGGCCTGGCCTCACCCTGCGGGCAGGGACAGCACCATGGCGCCCTCCCTGACCCGCTGCCTGCAGGGGCACTTGGCCCTGAGGCAGCAGGGGGGCCATACCGTGGCCTTGGCAGGGCAGCAGGGACATCCCCCACAAGCCATGGGACATGGGGCAGCGGGAATGTGGCCCCCAAGCCGTGGGACACAGGGCAGTGGAAATATGCCCCCTGAGTCATGGGAGGTGGGGCAGCAGGGACTTCCTCACTCAGCCCTGGGACATCATGCAGCAGGGATGTCGTCCTGCCAAGCCACGGGGCATGGGGCATCAGGGATGCCCCCACCGAGACATGGGGAGCGGGATAATGGGGACATCCCCACCAAGTCGTGGCATCTGGGGCAGCAGAGATGTCCCCACCGATCCATGCGACATGGGGCAGCAGGACGTTCCCCAGCAAACCATGGGAGGTTGGGGAGTGGGGGACATCCCTCTGAGCCACGAGGCAGCAGGGATGTTCCCAGTCACCCTGGGGCTGTGCATGGAGGTGGATGGGGCTGAGCTCTCCCTGCCACCCTGCACGCTGAGCCCCCAGAACACTCAGCCCCATGCCCTGCCCATGCAATGTCCCCACAGGTTTCCGTGTGACAGGGAAAACCTAGCCATGGTCCCACATCCCCCTGGCGGGGTCTGGTCGGGGCTGGGTTCTTCTGAGCTGGTTGAAGCCCCTCTGCAGCTCATGCTGCCTTGGCCCCAGGGTCCCCAGCCCTGCCTCACCGCGGGGCATCCCCCCCACGTGCCTGGCACTGCCATCACCACAGCCCCGAGAGGGTCTTGGGGTCAAACACTGGGGGAACAAATCCTGCTCCTGCCACCGAGCTGAGCCCTGCAGCCAGCCTGAGACAGCATCCTTGCCACCCCTGGGATCACCGTGCATTCCTCTTGGTGCCATCCCCGCTGAGGGACCTCCCTGCATGCCACCGGGGGCTCAGCCTCCCGGGACCACCCTAGGAATGGAACCAACCTCCCCTGCTGGACCCTCAGCCAGAGAAACCCCCCCCCGCCGGTGCAGGAGGGCACGGCCCGGGGCCGGGGCTCGGCACTCACCTCGGGGCGGCCGCCCGGCCATGCATAGGCTCCCGCGCCGCTCCCCCTCGCCGTCCCTCCACCTGGGCTTGAAGTATTTATAGCGGAGCAGCGAGCTGCCGGCTGGCAAATATTTGGTGGCTGTATTGTAATAGTAGACTCGGTAAACAGAGCCGGGGTTTGCTTTAGCGCCCAGCAACGGGAGAGCGGCGCGGGGAGGGACGCGGGGACGGAAGGCAGGGCTCACCTTAATGGTTCACTAGCCAGGGGATTTTCAAGTGTTGTTCCTGTAAATTCACCTATTAAATCGGCAGCCCCAGCTGCCAAACTGCCCGCGCACTTGTGCCGAGGGCTCTTATCTCCCCGCTGATTGGAGGCGAAATCAAGCTTTGTCAAATAGGCGTAAAATTGAATTTCATGCTATTTTGACTCCTGGAGTAGGGATCTTCTGAAGGACACGCTGCGTATCGAGCGATGCCTCCGCAAACAGGCGCTGCTGCCGCGGGTGAAACCTCTCCCTGGGGTCCCCTCCAAGTGCCCTGCAGCCCCCGTGTGTGTCTGGACCCCTCATCTCCACCCTCCCAAGGAGGGTGTGGAGCTCCCTGGCCAGCCCCAGAGTGGGATTTGGAACCTTTTGAAGTGGTAGGACGTGGCCCCGATGGCATGGACAGTGGGAGAGGTGTTTTGGGGTGCTGTGCTCCCCAGGGTGGGGTTTGGGTGTCTGGGGACAGGGGGGTCTTGCCAGGCAGTGCCCCAGGGACACAGAGGTGGGGACATGCTGTGTGGGAAGTGGCTGAGCCAGCCCCGAGGTGGGGACAGCACCAAGGGTAGCAGCTTTGTCACCGTGGCTGGGGTGCTGGGGTGCCCCGTGTCTCCACTCTGGCCTGTGCCCGTGCTGGCTCCGTGTGCCAGCGAGGATGGTGACAATGGTGAGGCAGTTGTGGCCAGAGGTTCTATCCAGAGGTCACCTGGGGTAGTACAGTGCACGGCCAGGGAACACAGATGGTTGGGGCAAGGGGGTGGCTGGGGGCACACGGCGTGGCTGGGGACACAGGATGGCCAGGGGACACAGGACAGCTTGCAGTGACAGCTGGAGGGCACAGGATGGTGGGGCCCTGAGGCAGCACCCAGACCCTGTCACCACCTGTGCTGGGGACGCTCACAGGGTGGGACACGGATCATTCGGCTTGGGGGACGGCCAGAGCCCTGCTCCAGAGCTGCCCTGCCTCCCTGCTCTCGGGGTGACCACAGCTCCCGCTCTGCTCCCTCAGAGCCCTCCCAGCACCCTGCCCTGAGCATCCTGCACCCCCAGCTGAGCTGCCCCGGCGCTGGGGTGGGTCCCCGAGCCCCTGGCATGGCGCAGCATGGGGGAGGAGGCCGTCACCCACCCTGCAGCCCCGGGGCACCCCGCGCTGGGCCCCAGCCCCGCAGCACTCCCTGTCCCCCTTCTCCAAACACTCACACCGGCAACGCCGGGATGGGAGCAGCAGCCCCGGGAGCAGCCGCTGTCCCGCCCGGGCACCGCTGGGCAAACACAGCGGGTGGGAGCTGATAAGCCACGGGCACCCAGCGGGCTGCTCCTGGCGCCAGCTGCCCGTGCCCGCCCGGCACGGCCTGGCACGGCTCGGCACGGCTCGGCCTGGCTTGGCAGGGCCTGGCACAGCTCGGCACGGCCTGGCACGGCTCGGCACGGCTCGGCCATGGCTCGGCACGGCCTGGCACAGCTCGGCATGGCTCGACACGGCACGGCCTGGCTTGCCATGCAACCACAGAACCGTTTTCCTTGGAAAAGACCTTTAATATCACCAAGTTCCGCCGTTCCCCCAGCCCCGCCAAGGCCCCCGCTGCCCCGTGCCCCTCAGCACCACAGCCACACGTCTGAGGAACCCCTCCAGGGACGGGAACCTGGCCAGGCCCCGGCAGCCCTGTGGGGCAGCAACTGTTCCCAAGAGCCAATCCAAACCCCCCCTAGTGCCGCTGCAGGCCCCACCGCTCGTTCCTGGGAGAACAGACCGCTCCCCTCTCCCCCCGCCCCGCCCCGCCCCGCCCCCCGAACTACCGCTCCCGACATGCCCCGCGGTGGCGGGAGGGGCCGCTTCCGCCCCGCCGCGCGTCGCCGCTGAGGCCGCAGCCGCCGCCCAGGCCCAGGCCCCGGCCCGGTGTCTCTCCCGCCGCGCCCCGCGCTCGCCATGTCGGCCCAGGCTCAGATGCGGGCCCTGCTGGACCAGCTGATGGGCACGGCCCGGGACGGTGAGTAGGGGCGGGCGGGGCCTGCAGGAAACGCCGCGGCCTGGCGGCCGCCTCACCGCGCGGGGCCTGGCCCGGGCCGCCGCCGCCTCCGCTCCGGACCTGCGGCGCGATCGGGCTCCGAGCCCCAGCCCGGCCCCTGCCCCGCCGCTCAGCCAGCGGAGCGGCCGCCTGGGCGGGCCCGGCCGAGCGGGGCCCGGGCCTTGGGGGCGAGCTCGGCACGGGGAGCCCGGTAGGGGTGGGCCTGCCCGGCCGGGGAGCCCGCCTCGGCCCTGGCCCTAGAGTGCGGCCGGCCCCGGGAGGAGGCGGTAGGGAAGGCTCCGTGGCCGGGCCGCGCGGAGGCGGGTAGGTAGGTGTGACAGCCTGTGCGAAACCTGCGGCCGCTGCGGTTTGTTTCTCCCTCCTGCGACCCGCTGAGTACTTACCCCCCCCCCCCGGCACATGAGCAGGGCTGTTCAGGTGCTCAGCACTTCGTTTCCTAAGCGAATAAGTGCTTTTCTTTCTTTTTTAATTTTTTTTGGTGTGTGTTGAGTTGCTGTTGAATTGCTTCCCACCTTTTTATTTCATACAAACTGAACAATTGTGGCCCCTCTATTTTATTTATAAAGGTTCAGTGTATCTTTGCCTGCCTACATCAATCTGCAAGGGAGTTGCAGAAAAGCCTCATGTTCATCGAGCCGTGAGTCACAACCCATTTTTAAAGCTGTTATAACAAAAGCAAAACAAACAAACAAAAAAAGTGTTTGGGTTTTTTTTGTTTTCTTTTTTTTTTTCACTAGTAACTTTAAAAGTGTAGCTGAGAAAGAAAGAAATTAAGAACCAACAGAAAAAACAACCAACCATTTTCAGTAGACACAACATTATTCCTGGATGCTTGTGAACCCTAAACTCTATTCATACTTTAGTATCACCCAGACCTGTGTCATATACACGGATGGGCTTTAAAATTGTCACCATTGCCACTTTGCCTTGACTTTGATGTATCATTCCCCTGACTTCCTTACTGCAGGTGTGGGCAAGAAAGCTTTTCCTTTAAAAACTTTTCAACAGTGGGCATAAAATTCTGCAGCTGAGGTCTTGAAGAATGCAGATGGGTATAGTATGTGTTGGAGCTCGCAGTGTGTATTGACTAACTTTGTTCCTTTTTTTCTGTTATTTTGTTGCTTTTCTCAATACTGTCTCGTTTTTTTTTTTTTTTTTTTAAAGTGGCTCCTTCCTGAGTGTAAAATGTCTCCTGAGGGTGGGATGTGGGTGGGAAACAAGCTGTTCCAGGCCAAGACTGACAAGATCTGGCTTTTGCACGGCCTTGGGAACCCAAGCACTGCCTGCTTGGCTTTCAAACCAAGTGGACCCAGGGCTTAATTAGCCAGATGAGCAAATAGCCTAGAAAAACTGGCCAGCACAACCCTGTTTTTGTGCTTCTTGGCCTTCCAATAACCTGGGTTTTGGTACCTCTTGCCCCTTCCTGACAGTAAAAAAAATGAGGAGGGAAAATGAAAAGGTTTGGGCTGGGAGCCAGATTGTCTGTCTCCTTTTTTTCCTCCCCTCTTCTGGCTCTGCTGTCTCTTTATATGGATGACAGGCCTTGGATGTTACTTGGCTCACCCAACACTGTGTTTAACATGGTGTGCTGGAGGAGTAAATGCTAAAATAGTGTTTGTTGCCAATTATCAATGTTCCAGAATATCCTGTTGTCCTCTAAGCTTTTTTTTTTTTTTAATTTTTGGAGTAGTTTTGGGGAGCAGGAACAACCAAGTCTTTTAATCTGCATTTTGAGGCGAAATGATCGTGTCGACGTCGCTTTTCCTCTTGATCAGTCTCATTCTAATGTCTCCTTATTTCAAACCACAAATGAATTTCAGGGGATGAAACCAGACAAAGGGTGAAGTTTACAGACGATCGTGTTTGCAAGAGCCACCTTCTGGATTGCTGTCCTCATGATATCCTGGCTGGAACAGTAAGTCTATTCCCTGTGATCAGACATTCTGGTGAGGCAGATGTTGTCACAACACTTCAGGGCTTATCTCAGCATGGTGGGAGATGAGGCTTTCTGTGCCCAAGGAGCAGTCACTCTTCTAGTTTCAGTTTCTGTGACCTGTCTTGTGGAACCACTGAAGTCAGGAGCTCTTCAGAATTCACTTGTCATGTTCTTTTCTCTCATAATCCCCTAAGAAGTTGCAAGATTATTTCTCTTTTAGCAGTTTGGAGTGGTTAGGGCCTGAAACTTGTCCTGTGGAGGTTATGGAATCATAGAATGGTTAAGATTGGAAGGGACCTTAAAGATCCATCAGGTTCTTTAAGGTCCCTTCCAACCTTAACCATTCCATGATTCCGTAACCTCCACAGGTTGCAAGACTATAGCTAGCTGGCTCTCCTGGGTGCTCTAGTTGCATCTTCAGGGTGGCAAGTTTTGTCTTAACCAGCTGCAATAACCCTTAACCCTTGGAGCTTTTCCATCTCCTCTCTCCCACCACGTGGTGTTCCCCTTTTCCATGGTTGGTGTGGCAGTGGTAGCTCAGGCTGACTTTGTCTATAGAGTTGGTTGCTCTGAGCAGAGTGTCACTCTGCCCGACTGGTTTGGGACAGTTGGGTCAGCTCCTTGGCTGCTGCCCTCTGGGGACAGCTGGCCAGCTTTCAGAAGTTTGGTTCTCATGCTCTCTGAGAGCAAAAGGTGATGTTGGCCTTTCACAACCAGCTCTTGAGAAGTAAAGGCTCAGTTTTTGTGCCCAGATGAAAAGTGCAGCCCAGCCTTCAAAGGAAAACTGTGTCGCTTGGAGCTGCTGCTGTGTTCCAGAGTTGCAGGATGGAGCTGGGCACGGGTGTTTGGAGTCCATCTGCACCCTCACTGGTTGACAGTAAACACCGTGGTGCTTCACATTGTCCATCCACTTCAGCAGCTTGTTTAGATACCGTTGTTATTTCTAGCTGTCATTCCAAGGGCTGGGATGGACTCCATGGGCTGCCAGCAGAGGGAGGGGCTGGCAGGGCTGGCACTCCTTCCTTGCCTGCTGTTGCTGCCATAGCAAGGGCTCTGTGGCAGCAACTGCTGGAAAGAGCTTCAGCAAAAGCTGCCTGGGCTCCAGGCACTCAGACTTCAGCTTCTCATTGGCTACTATTGCAGAGTAAGGTTGGAATTTGAATCCCAAGCTCTAGATATCTCTGTATGGTTGTTTTTTGTTAATTTGCAGCACAGGTGTGTTTTCTGCTGATTGCTCTGCCAGCCTCCATCTCACTTCCATTTCAGAATTGTACAGCTGCTTAAATCCCACCTCCATCTTTCATACAGGTCAATGTATTTTATGACCTGTGACTCACAGCAGTTTTTTGGGGCCCAAATTTGGGTGGTTTGAAGGTGCAGGCTGCCTTTTACCTCTTCTGGCATGTTCCCAGGAAGAAGGTAAAAGGTGAGGCAAAGGGATTGATTGGAGGGATGTGTGTGACTGTTGGATCTAGTGCCAAAGCACAGAGGAAGTCTGAGGTGCTCAGGTGAGTTGCAAGACTCTGGGGTAGAGAAGCACATTGGTAAAGCTGTTTCTCTTGTTCCTGTTGTTCTTTGACTGTAGTGAGTTGTCTGTTCCCTCTTGCTGTGGAATTTGTGCCCAGAAATTTCACATGGGAGCAGGAGGGAAGGCTGTGGATCTTGTGGATCATTCAGATGATCTTGTGGTGGCCTTTACGTGGCCGTGGAGCTCTCTGCACTGCTGTCAGCAGGTTCTTGAGGGCAAGAAGTATTGCTGCCACAGATCTGTGTTGAGGGGACACGTGATGAAACAGGAACAGCACTTGGGGCTGCCAGCACCATCAGCACAGCATGAAACTCATCTGGGATGTGCAGCCATTCGTCGTGATCCCTGTCAGGTTCACTGGCAGCTTCGTGTGCTCCATTCTGGAAAGAGCTGTGTGGATGAACCAGCTTCAGCTGGATGGGGCAGTATCCATCTCTGGATGAGTTTCATTGCTGAAATCAGGACCTTGAATCTTTTGGGAAACTTGAAACAGATGCTTCATGCCTTCTGGTGCTGGTTATGTTGTGTCCTCCCCCAAAGGCATTGCTACTGCTGCGTCCTGCACCTGTGTGTGGATATTCCTTTAATGGGGGGCTGATTGGAGATGGGGGGGAAGCTGAATCCATTGGGTAGCTGTGCTCAGGGAGATGTGGTGCAGTCCCATCCACTGATGTGGAGTAAGGGAAGGAGCCCAGGCGTGCGTGCAGCTCTGGGCTATTCCTGAGAGCTGCAGAAGGTTTGCTGGTGGGCTTAGGTGGGCCCCTGTTCCTGGTCAGAAGAGCCTTTGGCCCCAGAAACTTGTCTGAACTTTTCACTGAGTAAGATAAATAAATTTCCCTCCTTGGCAAAGGAGGAAAATTCTGAGACAACATAAGTTAGTTTATTATGTCCATGTTACCCTACACTGGTCACCAGATCATTAGTGGCCTGCTCTGAGTTAGCTCTGCAGCTGATGGTAGGTGTATTTCTGTCAGTGGAAGTCCTGGAGCATCCTCAGAGGTGGCATCAGATGATGATTCTCCTGAAATCTAACTCCACTAATAAGTGGACAGATGAGTGTGAAAGCTGCCCAGGTACAACTAAGCTTGGAAGTGTTATTCAGGGAATTAACTGTGTCCCCCACTGGGAGAGAACAGTGAGCTGAAATCTGCAGGTTGCAGAATCTTTGTGGCTGGCTGTGCCTTTCCTTTTTGACTGGGGTCAAACGCTGCAGCTCTGATTGCTGTTAAAGAGCCTTCCTAATGGGAATGGACTTCCTGGTGAGTTAGCAGTTTAGTGAAGATCATCAGTGGTACCTCAGAACATGGATTGCTCAGCCAGCGTGGCATTGGAATGTGTTACATCTTGTTGTGTATGGAGGGTTCAGGCTTTGGGCTCTGCTGGTCCCTGTCCCAAATGGATTATAAACCAACCATGGGTGTTGACTGGAGCAAGTCACCATCCCTGCAGGAAAGGGTGAGGGTTTGAAGACAGGCCTCTCTGAGATAAGAGGGTTCTGTGAGGCAGGAGGTGAGCAAAACCTGTGAAAATCTCCTTGCACCTTGGTCATCTCCAAGGACACAGAGCAAGACTTGGTGTCTGTGCTGGTGAGACCTGAACCTTCTCCCCCAGAGGATGAGGTTGAGGGATTTGTTGTCTGTATTGAGGAATACAGAGCACGGTGTCATCATGGAATCATAGACTGGTTTGGGTTGGAAAGGACCTTAAAGATCATCTAGATCCAACCCCCCTGCATGGGCAGGGACACCTCCCACCAGCCCAGGTTGTTCCAAGCCCCATCCAACCTGCCTTTCAACACTTCCAGTGATGGGACCTCCTCAGCTTCTCTGGGCAACCTGGTCCAATATCTCACCATGCTCCTGAAGCTGGGAGTTGGAGCCCCTTCTCTGGAGCTAGAAGAGTTCAGTTAAGAATCCTTACAATCCCATCCAATACCATGATTTTTTTCCCCTGTGTTGGAAAGGAATCTCAGTAGAATAACCATAAGAATAAAAGATTGAAGTCCCATCATGGGAAGCTGCTGCTGTAGGAAGATAACAGTAGCTCACTAGTGTTCTTTGAATAAGCTTGCCTGAAGATTAACATGATTAAGCTCTTTTTTTTTCTGTAGGCATTAAATTTTTCCCATTAGAGGGCTCAGCAGGACTATTCTTGGATACAGTGTTTGTTTTTGTAGCCTGCTGGCTGTGACCTCCTGTTTCTGGTAAATCTGACCAAAATGAGGAAGACTAAATGCTGACAGGTCATCCAGAATTTGTTTTCTTTGTTTAAAAAAGGAAGGCTAGTAACAGATGTAACTTCTGAAACCCAGAGCATTACCTGGTGGAGCTTGCTTTGCTTCATTCTAAACACTTCCAGTGCTGCTGTCCCACTGCACTGCCTCACATGGGTGTCTTCCAGCTCTAGTTTGTGATGTTCCCCAGAGATTCTCCTGTGTTGATCCTGGTTTAGCTGCATTCAGCTTTTTCTGACACCCGTGGTGCTGTGTTCAGGCTGGAGTTCCTTGGGACTGGTGGTGACTGGGAGAGCAGAGGATGGCTGGCTGGGGTGTTCCATGTGGTGACGGGTACCCTGATATTTGTACTGTTGCTCACACTTGGGCCTTTTATTCTTTTGGCTTTTGAAATGGCATCTTCTTTTTCTGCTTTATGAAGAGAAATGTTCCCTGTTACTTCCTGATAATGTCAAAATGCAGCTTCCATGTTTTGAGAGCAGAATGAACTGTGGTTCCTGTGGCTGTTTCCTGTGAGGTTGGGGAAAATAAATGCAAATAGCATTGACTGCAGTGGGAGTGAAGGGCAGCAAGCAAGTCAGGGCTGCCTGGGAGAGGAGATGCTTCCAAGAAGTCTCATTAGCTGGAGCTTTGCTGGGCAGGGTTTAGAATCCCAGGCCACAGCTGGGTGTGGGAAGGGCTGAGCTGTGGAGTTACCAGTCTGCCTGCTGAGCGTGGGTTTGTGCCTTTCTGCAGCCCATACCCCTTGTCCCTCTCAGCTCCCCAGGTTCTTGGCAGGCAGCATTCTGTCTGTCTTCTGGTGTCTTTGGGGCCATCACTGGGGCTGGTCCTCACACAGATGTGCTTTTCCAGGGGAGCTTTGAACAGGGCCCAAAGCTGCATGTTCTGCTGTGCTGCAGCTCCATCTGGGAGACATTCGGAGTTGGTTCTTGTTGGAGGAGTAACTACTGCAGTGTGCTGCACCTTCCCAGCTCCCTGCCAGCTCCAAGGCTGTGCTGTGACCTGGAGCAGGAGGAGGACTGAACATGAAACATTTGGGGTGTTTTAACGTTGTTATATAGTTGGCAAGAATTAATATCTGCTGCTTGTTGCAATCATGGAGAGGATTCTTGCATTGATTTTTCTTGTTCTTTTCACCAGCGAATGGACCTGGGAGAATGTACAAAGATCCATGACTTGGCACTGCGAGCAGATTATGAGATTGCAAGTAAAGAGAGAGACCTGTTTTTTGAGCTGGATGTGAGTATGGAGAGAGAAATCTTGAGTGCTTTTGTGGAAACTGCCTCTTGAAGCTGTTTGGCTGAGCAGTAGAGCTCAGTGGGCATTTCAGCTGCGTTGCCTGATGTGTTATGGCAAGAACGTGCCCCTTCCTGAATGCTGGCTTGAATTTGTAAAAGTAATTATGGCCCAGCTACCTGGGAGGCTCCTCTGGCATTCCTTGCATCCCACACCTGCTGCTCTATACCAGGTCATTGTAACCTGGTGGCCTGTCCCAGAAGGAAGTTTGACATTAAAAGCCTTCTGCTCTGTGGTTTCACTTTGGCCAGATTGAGCTTTCTGGGATGGAACAGATCAAGTGGAAGAACCATTCTGTCTTCCTTTTTTGTATTATTCCAGTACATTTGTCTCTGCACCTGTTGGTCATTCCTTGGAAGCTCCAGCCTTCATGTGAGCACTCTGCTGTGTGTCACAGCAAAGGAGCTGTGTCAAGTTCTGGGCAGATGATGGACCTGAAGGACAGGGATCCAAATTTATTTGTTCTGCAAAGTGTCATTTTTAATTTTTTTTCCTCAAGGCATCTGTTCTTGAGGCTTTTTGTGTGTTGTACAGGGATTGCCCCAGGTAGCTGTTGGCTGTCAGAGCTAGGCTGGGCATGGGGAGCATTTTTATTCACCATTCTTTGTCTGAACATGCAGGCGATGGATCACCTGGAGTCCTTCATTGCAGAGTGTGACAGGAGAACAGAGCTGGCCAAGAAACGCCTGGCTGAGACACAGGAGGAGATCAGTGCTGAGGTGTCTGCAAAGGTATTGTCCCCATTAAACCTTGGGGCTGCAAGTCTGGGCAAGGGCACTGGTGCTGTCCTGGCTGTGACACTGGGAAGTGAGGTTCCACGTGGACTCTGTGGATTCCACCCATCCACCTCCAGTGCTTCTCTCACCATTCTTGTGACAAACTTAGAAGTCCAGAGGGCTGTGGTGGCATAAAACATGAGCTCTGAAATAGGTTGGTTTAGCAGGGCAATGAAGGATTGGTTCCCCCCCCCACTATTCAATGTTAACATCATCATTTAAGACTAGTAAACCCATCCCATTACTGTTGTCTTTTTGCTTATAAATGCTCATGGAGTTTCCTCTTTGGAAGCTTCATCCAGACAATCCAAAACATTTCTGAAGCTGGTTTGGTGGGCTCTGTCCTGTCCTGTGCCAGTGTTTGCAGCAGAACTGATGGTGCCCCCTCTACGTCCATATTTTCTCTTTACTACATGTCTGACTGCATTGCCTGTACTTGGCCCACCAGTCCCTTTCTGATGGGACTCCTTTGACTTTTGGACATTTAAGGTCACCTTCCAACAACTGCTTTTGTTAAGCAATATTTTTTAGGGGAAAAGAAAAAGTTACACTGCAAGTTTTAGCAGGTTTTCCTGTCTCGCTAAAAACTACCCGTTCTTTTTAGGCAGAGAAAGTCCATGAGCTGAATGAAGACATTGGAAAGCTGCTAGCTAAAGCTGAACAGCTGGGAGCTGAAGGAAATGTTGATGAGTCTCAAAAGATCCTGATGGAAGTGGAGAAAGTCCGAGCAAAAAAGAAAGAGGCAGAGGTATGGCCTTGGATCTCCTGGGGTTTGGAGCAGGAACCTGGGCTGGGCTGAGTGTGTGACAAAGTGCTGGGTGGTTCCCACCTCTTTCCCCATGTTCCAGCCCCTTCTAGCAAGCAGAGTAGTGTGGTAGATGAAGAAAAGCTTTGTAGAAACTTTCATCTAGTGCAGAAAACTGGGGTGGGTGGGGGATTTGTCCTCTGCAATATTTGGTCACCAGTCCCTTGCAGGGATGACCTGTCAGGTTGGCTGTGCTCAGATACAGCACCTCCTTGATCCTGAGGCTGCTTTTATCATCCCTGAAAGGGCAGAGCAGTTCTTTGCAGAGATTTCCCTGGAGGGTTGTGGCTATGTAAGGCTTCCCTGACATTTTCCTGGGGTTTTTTTTTGCCTCCCCTTAGGAAGAATACCGGAATTCCATGCCTGCATCCAGTTTCCAGCAGCAGAAGCTGCGTGTGTGTGAAGTTTGTTCAGCGTATCTGGGGCTCCATGACAACGACCGACGTCTTGCTGACCACTTTGGAGGCAAATTACACTTGGGTTTCATACAGATTCGTGAGAAACTGGATCAGTTGAGGGTAATCTTGGCTCTTTTAAACCTTCCCCTTGTACTTCTGAAGATGTTCAGCTCTTTTATTCAATTCACACGGGATTTGGGTGAGTTGCAGAGTGTAGAAGCCCAGAAATTTCTGATCCCTGAAACTTCCAATGGAGCCTCCTGTGGTCTGTAGTTTCTGGGTAATTAAGTCCCCCCAGAATTAGTCCAACCAGAGTGCTGCTGTCATTTGTTTTTTAAATGCACATGACTGTACTATTGCTACTTCTCATAGCTTTGGATGAGGTTGGTCACTGTGGGGGGTTTTTTTGACTATCAAAGAGTACTTCCAGACCTCCTAAAGAAGTGCTTGAACTGAAGTTTCACATAGTGCTGTCAGTGAGGAAGATCTTCAGTAGCTGAAGTGATCACAAATTTTCTGGAGTGGTTTGTCATGGAATTGCTGGCCTTGCTCACAGGCAGACTTTGAGCCTGCTCAAGTAGCAGGGGTGATTCTGTATTCACCAGGCAGCATGTTGAGGTCAGTGTCTCCACTGATGGTTGGCCTGAGGCCAGAGCCCTGCTTGAGTGTGCTGTGTGTGCTTGGGGTGAGACAGTCCCTTGCCCCAAAATCTGAGGGGCTTGTCCCTCAGAGCACAAGCACTCAAAAGCAGAGGGTGGCATTTCTGGCACTGAGGGGTGATGGTGAAGTTGTGAGGGAAGTGAGAACCTTGGTTGAGATCTTGGCTGGCACAGAAAACACAGTTAAATGGTTCTTTGTCTTATTGCCTGAACAGTCTCCCTGCAGGTCTCTCTGACCTGTTACTGTGTGGCTGAAACACAATGTGAACTTCTTGTTGTTTGTTTTTTTTCCTAGAAAACAGTGGCAGAAAAGCAAGAGAAGAGAAACCAGGATCGTTTGAGACGGAGGGAGGAGAGAGAGCGAGAGGAGAGGATGGGCAGACGGTAAGGGGGGGCTGATCCCTGGCTTGGGGAGTTGGTTTTGATATGGTCTGATTGCTTGTACCTGAGCATTGCAGGAAAGCAGCATCTGCTGCAGGAGCAGCTGTTGGATGTGCTCTGGATGCTGTGTGGGCACCTTGGCATTCAATTAGAGTTGCAAACAAAAGCACAACCCCCCGACCCTCGAGTGATTGTCTGTGTGTTGTTTTAACCTCCGTGTGTCTGCAAGATGTGAGCTCTCTGGAGTCTTCAGGCTTATATTGGTCTTGTATTCCCTGTCCTTAGGAACCTGAATCTGGATAAAATGCTCTCATCCAAGTAATCTGAGTGGGAAGGCTTGATGAGTGAGTGCTTGGTCTGCTCAAATGGCACCAGTCATGCAGAAATTTCCCAGACATCCCTCCTCACATCCAGGCTAGGAGGTGACAGCAGGATGGAGCTGCAATCTATGAGCCAGATGATGGGATGTCTGCTTTACTCAGAAGCTTTTCTATAGAAACAGTGAGGCACAGCTTTGGAAAACATTCCTGGGGATCCAAGGGATCCCAAGGAGTAGCTGCTTGTGGTGGTTGTGACCATATGTGCCTCCTTCCTGCAGGTCCTTCCTGTATAAAAATTGCTCAGCTGAGTTGCCTTCAGAGCTCTATGGATCTCTTAGTTGGTCTGCATCTCCCCAGAATGATGGCTTGCTTCCTCCTGTGGCAATTCTGAGGGTTTGTTTTTCAGGTTTAGAGTAAAAATAAATCAACAAATCCTCAGTTCTTGAGAGTCCAGGAGCCTCGTGTGTTCACAAGGAGTCCATACAGGTGTGCATCTGATGAGGCTGCTTCTGAATGTTTATTTGATGCTTTAAATATGAAGGGTTTGAGGACTGCATTGAGTTGGCCTGAAGTCTGAGATCTTGCTGGTTCCCTATGTGGCACTCCCTAGACTTTGGCCAGCCTTGGCTCCTGCTTCATGTGGAAGAATCCCTCTGCTCCTCTCTTGGGTTGCCCAAGAAAAGCTTGTTATGAAGGAGCCAGGAGAGGAGCCACACAGGGGAGGGTCAAATTATTTGCCTCTCCAAAATGAGAACTTGACCCAAGGAAGGGAAATAGTTTTCCCAGTGTCAGAACTGAGCTTAGAGCCCAGATTTCTCCATTCCTCTGCACCTTACCCCACAGAAAGCTCAGCAAATCTGTGCTTGCAGGGGCATTTTTCCATCAAAAACTCATCAAAGACTTCTGCTGCCTTTCAGACAGCCTCTCTTACCCAGAGCTTGATACTTGAAGGAACCACAGAAAGCACATTTCCTTCTTTTCATGCCATATCTTCAGAGGCAGCATCTTCACAGTGTTCCTCAGTCAGAGAAGGAGTACTTGGAGAAGTCCTTGGTGACTTGCAGGCCCTGTGACGTACTGTGGAAACCTACAGACTCACTTGTGAAACTGCCTCTCACAGGTGTTACTAATTTGCCAACTCAACTGTGATTTCCACACAGGAATGAGTGAACTGGGTTGTCACCCCTCGTAGTAAATAAACACAGGTCCTTTGGTGGTGTTCATGACTGTGGGCTACCCAGTAATCTCTTTAAGACTGGAATTCTGTGGAGAGGTAATGTGCTTGGAAGTGCAGACCTTGGTATTTGCTTCCCAAGTACACCAGCAAACAGGTCTGGGTGGAGTTGCCACCCTGTGGATTTCCTTTGTGTTGATTTGGACAAAACAGGTTGTGAAACACAGCACGTGGTCTCTGTGATGGAGGGACAAAGAGGGAAAAACACACTCAGCCTCTCACTCTCCTGGACAGCAAACTTGACTGTCTCCTGCTGTACCCTGATCCAGGCTCGTCAGGGAAGGGCTGTTGTGTTGGGTGCTTCCTGGATTTGGAAATCTAGCACCAGGGAGTGATTATCCAGAGTTTACTGTGCAAACTCCTGCTCAGATCATAGGCACAGAAGGGCAGCCAGGCTTTTCAGGAGATGTGGAATGGCTTTGTTTGGAGGTGTGCACCAGTGATTTGGAATAAAGTGATCAGAAGGAGAAGACCATTAAGAACTTGGAGTAATTACAACCACCAGAACAATTCAGTTGCCTGCCAGGCATCCCCAAGAGGCCCTGCTGTTCTTTCAGGTTCTGTTAGATGAAAAAGGAGGTGTTGTGGTTCTTGCTCTCCTGGTTTGTCAGCTTTTCCTTCCCCTGCTCCTCTTGTGTGTTGCCTCAGCACGTGGTTCATTTGCCTGAGCTCCACCTTGTTTACAGTCCTACCCAAATTCCTTTCTAAATGTTGGGGTTTCTTTTCTATTCCACCTTGATTGAACAATCCCATTTCATTGTGAAGGAATGTCACTACACATTCTTTTAATCTTCTCTTATTCAGGCATGGTTTTAAATGATCTTATTAAAAGAGATCCTTCTCTATTGCTTTTTAAATGTTGTAGCTTTCAGCTCCATCCCCTGTCAGCTCTGGGGCTGTGTCCCTGAACACCCCCTTGAGTCTGGACACAGTGGGGTGGCAGCAGTGACCAGTGTGGGTCTCTAAGCCACTAAATGAGATCAGCCAGTTCTCAATTAAAGCAAAAAATGAGGCTGTTTAGACGATGTGAGAAGTTTTGGTGTAGGTTGGCTTTGAAATGTGGCTGTAGAGGAAAAGGGAGGGTGTGTTTTTCACAAGGAGTGGTGTCTTAAGTGATGGCTAAGTTGAAAGAATTATGACATGGTTATTTAACTGGAAGAGGGGAGAATGAGCTTAGTTATTAGGAAGAAATTTTTCACTGTGAGGGTGGTGAGACACTCAACTGTTGTTGAGTTCCTGTGCAGGGCTGCCAGGGTGAACAGGTTGTTCTAATGAGCACTGACTGTATCACACCTTCAGCTCTTCATTCTCCTCTTCTTCCTAGGTCTGGATCAAGAAATAGAGATCGTCGAAGGTGAGTGGAGAGTTCTCCAGTTCTCCCAGTTTCTGTCCAGCTGCTGTGTTTTTTCCTAAGTCTCCAGGAATAGGTTGCCTAGGGAGGTGCTGGATGCCCCCTCCCTGGAGGTGTTGAAGGGAAGGTTGGATGGGGCTTGGAGCAACCTGGGCTGAGGGAGATGTCCCTGCCCATGCAGGGGGGTTGGAACTGGATGATCTTTAAGGTCCTTTCCAACCCAAACCAGTCTGTGTTTCTATGATTCCCAAGTGGAGTTCCCTCAGTGCTCCAGCCTCTTTTGTTCTGCTCCCCGAAAGAAGTGGGAATTGCTGCTGGGACACTTCAGTGGTGCTCTGAGAGTTGATGGCACCCACTGGGCTGGGAAGCAAACAGTGCTGTGTGCTCCTGAGTACAAGCCTGAATGTACTCAATGCCTTTTTCAGTCATCACTAACACACTTCCCTATTTTTAATGTCTGAGATGTATCTGTTAGATACATAACACCTCAGATGTGAAAACAGATTGAAGATCAAGCTCCCCACATCTCTGCAGAGCTTGCTCACATACCTGGAGCTCTTCCTCTCTGCTGCTCCCCATACACATTGGTGTCCTGTGTTTTGTTTCCAGAGCAGATTTAAACAGTTCTGCTTCTGGAGAGCAGCAGGTTCAGACAGCTGCAGGGCTTCAGTCATTTCACATGCCCCTTTCCTTGGCCTTTCTGCTGACACAGCAGACACAGGGTGAGGATGGGTTGGTAAGCTCTGCTCTAGGCCTTGGCACAGGATTTTTTTTAACCTAAGCTTCCCAGCAAGCCAAGGTGACCCATTGGTGGAGCGAGGCCCGCGAGGTGACCTGCCCCGTGAGGGGGGGGGAGCGGTGCTGGCGCTCTGGGTGTTTTTCCCTTGGGAATGTCTGAAGTGGGGTGGGCTGGGGGGGGTGTACAGGGCTGGTGGTGTCTGGGCCCATCCCCTGAGGTCTGAGGCAACCCGTGTCCTTTCCAGATCCCGGTCTCGGGAGCGGAGGCGGCGGCGCTCCAGGTCGGGCTCCCGCGAGCGGCGGAAGTCGCGCTCCAGGTCCCGGGACCGACACAGGCGGCACCGGAGCCGTTCCCGCAGCCACAGCAGAGGGCACCGGAGGGGTTCCAGAGACAGGAGTTCAAAACACAAGTAGGTATTCCTGACACGGGTGCTTCCGGGGGAGTCCTTGGCGTGGCAGGGAGCCTGCCCCTCCCTTAGAGCCAGCAGGAGCGTGGCAGGTCTCGCGTTGGCAGCCGGCGTCCTGCCCCTGGGCCAGAGCAGGGCTTCCCAGGGGCTGTTGGCAGGTGACAGCAGCAGCTGCAGTGAGATCCCAGCTGGAAAGGAGGGTCTAGGAGATAGAACTGGTTCCCTGGTTTGCAGTGCTGAGCCTTGACAAGTTGCTGCTTCTCTTCTATAAGCAGCAGCACAACTTGAGCTGACTGAGCCTCCCCAGGGGCTGTTTTGACGTTACATTTCTATGGTTACCTTCTGCTTCCCAGTTTGTTCCTCTCAGTGGTGGCATGGAGAAGGAAATGTATGACTGGGGACCTTGGGGAAGCCTTCTGTTTGGGTAAGAAGAAGGCTGGCTGGGAGAGAGTTCTTTAGGGAGAAGGAAATGTATGACTGGGGACCTTGGGAAAGCCGCCTGTTTGGGTAAGAAGGTGGCTGGCTGGGAGAGAGTTCTTCAGGCATCTGTACTAGAGGGAGGGAAGAAGGCAGCCAGGAGGAGGAGTATCCCACTCCTGTTGCTATAGTTCCAAGAAGGGCTCCAATCTCTTCTGAAACTCAGCAAAACACCCACTGTGGTGGAGTAAGGATGAGACAAGCATATGTAGGAGTATTTGAAACACTGAAAGGAATTCATTGTGTTTCCCTACAGCCCTTCTGAGCTCAGGAGCAAGTCAGTCACCAGGTGCTTGCTGAAGTTAGATAGGACTTTTTTTAAAATGCCCTAATGAACAGGGAAGTGCTTTTAGCACTGCCTCACCTGGTGAGGCACCAGCACTCAAGTACAGTTCTAGAAACAAACCTGCTGTTGTGTGTCTTGTGTCACTAGGCTAAGGGGTAAGAAGAGGTTTTAAAGATACCTGCTGAAGGGGAGGGAAATAATGGTCTGAAAAAATAAGTCTGTTAATAATTGAGGGGGGGTGTAAATACTGTTGATTCTCCAATGGCTGAGATACTAAAGTCCTTTTTTAAATCTGTCTTGAACATGAAAAATAAAGAAAAGAAGTTTGGACAATTAGGAAGTGAGGAAGACCCTGTAATAACTATTACTAAAGAGCAGGTAAGGGATTACTTTGAAAACCTTGAACACATTCAAATCAGCCCATCAAGCCTGTAGGGGGATTGGCTAGCTGAACTCCTTTCACAGAGTTCCTGAGAACTGGGAGAGACCAGGAACAGTTTAAGGAAATAGAAACAAGAGAACAAGCAGGAAAAGCCTGTTGCCTGAGAGAGAGAGTAGCTTCTCTTCTCACCTCGATGGTGAATGAATCCTGCAGTTGAGTTCTGCTGGCCTGAGGGTCTCACTTGTGTGAGGAGATGGAGAGCCTGGTGCAGGATCTAGGTTTCTTGGGGTAGGAGGACCATGGGCAGCAGGCATTGTTGTGGGAACAGGAGGAGTTAACTTCATCACAGTGTTGTCTTCTGGTTGAATGACACCATTTAATCGCAGTTAAATTGCTGCTGTGACACAGCTGTTGGATTTCAATATCTCAATTGTGCAGCATTTCCAGGCCTTGCAGTCAGCATGAATGGAAGCTGGAACCTCTGAGGTACCTGCCAGGTGATTTTTATGTGCCTGTGCAGAAGAACCTGCCTGCTGAGTCCTAGAGTAGAATGTGCTGGCTCTGTGAAAGCCTCTGCCACCTTGTGAAGGGGCGTGGGTGCTGGAGCTCCTTTGGGATCAGCACCTTTGGAAGATGGTTGGTCACTAGGCTGGCAGGAATCCCACAGGAGAACAGACCCCCTCTTCTGTTGGACCTGATGTGAAGCCCTCTGCTTCATTCTGTGTGGGCTGATCCAGCCCTGCTGGAAATCTGGCTGGGAAAAGATCTGCCTGTTTTGGGGCCTGTGACTGTCAATCTGTGTCACCCTGACCATGATCCCAGGGTGCTTCCAAGGACAGGGCTTGTCAGGATGTGAGGCAGGAAAAGCCCAGGGCTGAGCAAGCCTTTGAGCCCAAAGAATGCAGTTGGCATTCAGAGAATCCTGGAATAGTTTGGGCTGGAAAGCACCTTCAAGATCCTCCAGTCCCAACCCCCTGCATGGGCAGGGACACCTCCCACCATTCCAGGCTGCTCCAAGCCCCATCCAACCTGCCCTTCAGCACTTCCAGGGATGGGGCATGTTCAGAGCAGTTGAGCAGAAAGGCACTAGCCCAGGGCATAATGGAAATCAGTCCAGAAGACAGAGCTGAGGAAGACCTTGCAGGTGCTTTAGTGTGGCCCAGGAACTGATGAGGGGCACAGGGAAGAGCTCAGAGGTCAGAGAGGGGACAGCACTCCTGACATCCCAGGCCCATTCCTGGAAGAAACTAGGGACAGACAAGGGTGTATTTGCAAATCCTTCAGCTGCCAGGCTTCCAGTGATGGTTCCCTTTGTACTTCAGATCCTCTAGAGACCGATCTTCAAGAGAAAAGTCACGAGACAGAGAGAGGAAAGAGAAGAGCTCTTCTGAGAGGAGGCACGAGAGCACAAACGGCAAATCTCGTTCCAAGAGATCGGAAGAGAGAGAAGCTGGCGAGATCTGACCTCGGCGAGCTGTGTTGCACTGTAAATAGTCTGAGAAACCTTCTACACAAAGCCTAAATTTCCCATTTCTATTTACTGAATACGACTCATCTGTTTTTTGGTTGTTTTTTTTTTTTTTTTTTGTAGTTTGGGGGTTTTTATTGTTTGGCAGGTAGCTGTGAGTGGGTAGAGACACCGAGTTGCGTACTGTTTTAACAGGGTCTTGGGTTTTGTTTTCAGTAGGAATAAATCCATCTGGAGGGGTGGTTGTCACTTCAGGCCACTGTGGGGACAGGCCTGGGCTGCCCTGCCCTTGTCACACTTCAGCCCTTCCCAAAAAGATCCACTTGGGTCGCACTTAATGCATTTCCCCCCCCCCCCTTCCCCTCCCCTTCTGTTTATCTATGTTAAAAGAAATTGAGACGTGGGTTTGTTGTTTTGGTTTTGTGGTTTGTTTTTTGTTGTGGGTTTTTTTTTTTTTTTAACCTTGGAGTTCTTGGCCACCTCAGGTTTATGTCTCCCAGCATTTGAGCCTTGCCTCACTAGCCCAGCTCACCGTTTGGCCCTGCTCTGCCTCTTTTTGAAAGCTCTCCATCCCTGGGCTGATGACCCAATCTGCTGGAGCACGTTCCTGAGATGGGCTCGAGGCTGGTTTTTAGTCCCTTGAAGGATCAGATGAGGGGTGGGAACAAAAGGGTGGGAAATGTGATTTCTTCTCTAGAGGGAGGACAGTGAGTCTGCCTCTTCCCTGTGCCCTCCAGTCAGAGCTCCCTCCCTGGAGCCTCCTGGCTGGCACCAGCGCTGGGTGTGTGTTTTCCCAAGGCCAGCCGGGCACAAGGGGGCTGAGTTGGCCGAGGTGCCCAGGATGGAGAGAACTCCCAGGGGCAGGGCGAGGGCAGGAGGGGGTGTGTGCTGCTCCTCCTGTGTCCCAGCGCCTGCGGGAGGACTTTTCCCTAGAGCGACAAGCTCTTTGTGACAGGTTTCCGTGACACCGGGCAGGACGCCCACCCCGGGCTGCCTGTTGTGTCGGTACCGGGGCAGTGCCCGGGCCTGGCCGCTGGGTGCGGCGGGGTCCGGTGGCAGCCAGACCCCCTCCCCGGGGGGGTTTTCACCCGGGGGTCACGGGCGGGTGGGCGGGGGGGTCCCGGTGGGTTTTCACCCCTCCCGGGCTTCCCGGAGCTGCTTCACGGCTCCGGTTCCCCGCGGCCGCCCCCTCGGTGTTAGTCCTTTAGTGCATGCCGCCCCCTCCCCTGTCGGTTTTTTACAAGGAATTCCGCGGTTTCACGTCTTGTTTTTTGTCGCCCCGGTGTGGGCGCGGGGAGCGGGGCCCGGGGGGGGGCGGCGGGGCGCGCTCGGGATGCCTGTACGTGACTGTGCTGTTCTCTTCGCGGTCTGATCGCATTAAAGATCTGTGTTTGTGGCTCCCCGCGCTGCCCGGCCTGGTTCTTGCCGCTTCCGCGTCGCCGCCCGCCCCGGGGACGCGCCCTTCCCGGCGGGGCGGAAGCGGGAGGGCCCGCTGTGTCGTCACTTCCGGAGAAATGGCGGCGGCGGAGGCGGTGCGCGCGGGGTGAGTGCGGGACGGGGCGGGGGGCGGCGGGGAGACCGGGCCTGGCGGGGAGACCGGGCCGGGCTGGGGAGACCGGGCCGGGCCGGGGGGACCGGGCCTGGCGGGGAGACCGGGCCGAGCTCGGGAGACCGGACCTGGCGGGGAGACCGGGTAGAGCTGGGGAGACCGGGCCTGGCGGGGAGACCAAGCTGGGCCAGGGAGACCGGGCCGAGCTGGGGAGACCGGGCCTGGCCGGGGCCCTGGGCAGCTCCTGCCGTGCCGCCCCGGGTCGCTCCTCCGGCTCCCGGAGCTGGAAAAGGGTTTCGTGAAGGCGGGAGGGTCCCAGGCCGCGGCTGAGCCGGGCAGCTCCGTGCAGCGCGGCGGCTGCTCAGCGCTCCCTGCCCGGCCCCGCTGCCCGGCCCGGCCCCGGGGGCGGTCGCTGTGCCCCTGCCGCCGCTCCGGAGGGGGCCGAGCCGCGTCGGGAAGCTTGGGAAAGAACTTAATCCCTTTCGCAAGAGCTTGGGGCTGTGCCGAGGGAGGTTGTTGCTCTGATTCTTGCCTTTGATCCCAGGGGGTTTGTCCCGCCAAGCTGGGCGGGCTGCGGGGGGGCCCTGGGGAGACGCTGAGGGAGCAGCTGGCAGAGCAGGGCTGTGCTGCAGCCACAGGGAAACACACCCCGCCCCTCTGCTCCACACCCAGCCCCTCTGCTCCACACCCAGCCCCTCTGCTCCACAGCCCCACACACAGCCTTTCTGCTCCACTCGCAGCCTCTCTGCTCCACACACAACCCCACACCCAGCCCCTCTGCTCCACAGCCCCACACACAGCCTTTCTGCTCCACTCGCAGCCTCTCTGCTCCACACACAACCCCACACACAGCCCCTCTGCTCCACAGCCCCACACACAGCCCCTCTGCTCCATACACAGCCCTCAAAACTCTGCCTTCAGAGCTTCACTTCCCTGCTTAGCTTTTCCTCAGCAGGCCACCAGCCTGACCTGCAGGAATGAAAAAAAAAACAACCCAACGCATCCATGTGTTAAATTCCGACCTCATTTCCACCTTTTCCTTGTTTTGGAGAGCATAAACCTCTTGCATAACTGCAGCCTGGCTTGCAGGGAGGGACTGGAGCCAGCCCACCCCTGTGTGAGGAGCTGCCTGAGGAGACTAGAAGCCAAGAGGGACCTTGGGTGTGTGGGTGGGGTAGCCTGTGGCTGAGCTTTTCTCTCTGTACATCTGAGAGGAAGATAAAAATCCACCTTCTGAAAGGTGGTTCCTCTTGGAGATGGTTGGCAGGGAGGATGGTGGCTGGAGGAAGAAGGACTCAGTGGGCAGCACTGAGTTTGTCACCTGTGGAGCAAGTGCTCCACTTGAAAAGCATGGTTTCTTTTGGGCTTCTTAATAAACCTAGATGGCATGACCCACGGCCTCTCCTAAAGGGTTTTCCTGCTCCAGGATCTCCCCTGAGTCCCAGTTGTGACTGGTGGCTGGAAGCAGTGGCTGTGCTGCTGGTGCAGGTGGGGAGCCCTGGGGGTGAGGAGGGGGATGGCTCTGACCTGGGAGATGCAAACAACTCACCCCCTGCTGCTCGTGGAGCTGAGCAAAGGGCTTTGCAGCAGCTGGGGAGGACAAGTGGCTTGGATCCCAGAAGTCTGTAAGGGCTGGGATGCTAAATGGCACATGTTTCTGCTGCTCAGTTGTTGTTACTGGCCTAAACTGTGATCAGGTCCATGCAGCTTTAGTGCTGTTCTTCACCTTGGAGACTTTTCTTCTTCTGATCTTGGGAAAAAAAAAAAAAGTGCTGGGTTGTGTTTTGCTCTTCACTAACCAGGTTGAGTTTCTCTGCTGGAACCCTGACTGTAGGGAAAACTGCCCTGGAGAGAGGACTTTTCTCCTACAGACGACAGATGTGTCACATTCTAAGGTGACATTTGCTTGTGCTCTGGAGGAGTGTCCAGTCCATGTGCTGCAGATGCTCCAGGCACGTGTTGTGTCTGCACCAGAGGGTTGAGTGTCACTTGAGAAGAACCTGGTGATGGGAAGAGACCGACTTGAACCGAGGGAAAATAACCAGAGGCAGGGGAGGGGGAAGGGCAGCTGTGGCAGCAGAACGTGGGTGTTTCTCTGAGCCTGGTCTTTATTGTCACCTGTGTTACAGACTGTAAAGGCTGTAAGGAGCCAGCAAGAGCTCTGGTGGTGGCAGGGGTTGGTCTTCTCCAGGCACTTCTCCCCCTCCAGCCCCTGCCTGTGGCTTTTAGAAAGAGCTGTGAGCTGCAGGTGCTCCAGCAAAGCTGTGCACTCAGTGCAGGCTGAGTGTGTTTGGAGAGGAAAATCTCCTCCTCTGGGGGAAACCTTTCCTGTCATTTCCTCGTGGCTGGATCCTGGTGTTGGTTGGGGCTGCAGAAAGGGAGAAAAGTGACCCTGTAATGTCTCAGTGTTGCAGCAGGTGACTGCCTGGTGGGTTCCCTGCCGTGCCCACCTGAGACATCTGCTCAAAACTGAACAGGCTGCTCAGCTGTGGAGCAGTGGAAGGCAGCCATGAAGGGAGCACATCTCGTTCAGACTCAAATTTGGAAGTGTTTGTGTCATTCTTGGTCGCAGCGTGGGGCTTTGGGAGTTTCTGGCTGATGGGAAGGAAACCTGTGAGGTGCTTCAAGCCAAAAAACACAGAACCAAAACATCCAAGTGCTGTATTTGTGTTCCTGAGGTGGCCAGAGTCTTGAGTTCCTCATTCTGTGAAAGGCACAAACATGTGGAACATCCAGTCTAAGTTAGGATACGTTGCCAGAGGTTTTCCAGGAAGAACTGGTGCCTGCTGAGATGACAAATGCTGTGGTTTGGTGTTTTAGGGGTGGAAAATGAGTGAAACCTTCCACCACACTGAGACTTGGGTGGTTTCTGTGCCTGCTTCCCACACACCTGCCTGTGTGTGGGTCTCTGTGCTCCACAGGCTGCCTGTTAATGACAGCTTGTCCCTTGGCTCTGGCTGTGGCTTGGCCCTGCCTGCTGCACCCCTTCCACTGCTCTGCTTCAGACCAGATCCATAAATCTGGGCTGTAGTTCTGGGAGAAGAGGGAAGTCAGTGCCCCAGCAGGGTGAGCAGAGCTGTTTGTCCGGAGCGCAACAGTCCTGGGCTCGGATCTGGTTCTTGCAGTTTCTGATTGTTTCCTTTCCTATGAAGCCTTTTTCCCATGTTTTCTCCCAGTGAGTTCTCCCATGTGGAGCACCCACTGGTGCACCTCCCACTGGTGCTGGTGCTGGCTGTGGGATCTGGTGCCTGCAGCCTGTGTTGATGATGCAGCAGCACAGGGCCCTGTCACCCCATGTTTCCTCACAAGGTGCCTGGTTGCCTTAAACTTCCCAGTGCATTATTTCATGTCCTCTACCAGCAGGAGACAAGCAAGCTGGCTGCTAGAGGAGGGTAAAACCCTCTGAAACACACCCTGTCATTTTCTGCTTCTCTTCAATTAAGCTGATTACCAGGCTGCTTTGTTGTTCAGAGCTCAGAGTGTTCCACATGCTGCCAGCATGTACTTTGGCGTGGGGTTCCCTGCATTCTGGGAGTCTCTGCCATGGACCTTTGTGGTCCTGGCTCTGGCAACTGCCTCTGCTCTGGCAGGGCTGCAAAGGGCATTGTTCAAATCCTGAAAGGGAAGAGAAGGAATTGCTTTAAAGGCTTCGAGGGCTTTTTGTCATTGGTGGCTCCCAGGGTCATTGCTGCGAAAGAGGGGGAATTACTGGGGCTGTCAGGATAATTGCCAGATGTTATTGTTCTCATCCCAGTCTGGATGACAGTGGTGTGATGTCTGTGAGGCACAAAAACACAGCATAATGCTCCATAGGGTGTTAAGATAGGGGCCCTGTTGGACTAAGGGAGAAGAAGCCTGGGTTTGGTTCTTCTCAAGAAGTTCTGCAGGGGCTGGAAGCGCCCGGCTGTGCCCTGGAGGGCTCTGGCTGGGGGGCTGCTGGGGGCTGTGGGGTTGTGGTGAGGCCCTGTGCTGTGGCAGCTGGTTACTGCAGGGAGAGATCCCCCATGCCCTGCCTCTGGGGACAGGCAACCAGGGCCCCACGGGCCATCTGCCTTTGTCACCAGGGAGGCTACGTGTCCCCTTCCGTTGCTCTGCTCTGGTAAATCATTTGCTCAGCCAGTGCCTGCAGCCTTGTACCTTGTACCTGCTGGAGCTCAGGGGCTCAGCCAGCTCCACTGCTGGAGCAGTGCCTGGTCAGGGGAAGGCTGCATGCACAACTCTTCCTTTCCTTCCCCCTTCCACCTGGAGACTCCCTACCCCTGTCTGGTGCCTGGTCTGGAAGCAGCTGGTCTGGTGGGGTGTCCCTGCTGTTGCTGGTAGACTGATGTGAAGGGCAATGAGGTCTTTGGACTAAGATACTTCCAAATACTTGGATACTTGGCCTAAGTCTTCCAAAGCCTAAGAGGCCTTTGGAAGAAGATCCAGCTTCTGCATTATTGATTGAATTGCATTTGCATGGTAGAGTGCAGCTTGAATTAAATTATCTGGAGTGAGATCTCGTGCTCCATGTGCTGGTGTAGAAGAAATATTGGGCTGGAGTAAGTGCTGGTGGAACTCCAGCCTTGAGGGTCCACCAGGCACTGAGGTTGACTGGGGGCTCAACAGCAGCATGCCAGGCTGTCCTGCTCACCCCTTGAGCTCAGCCCCTGCCTTGCCCTGGGTCTGTGTCCCCTGCAATTTGTACCCCGAAGAGAAGAGTCCTCCACAGGTCTCAAGCCCCAGCTGCCTGGGGGAGCCTGGCATCTCCTTTGTGTCTCTGAACCTGTAAATGAGCTTGGGCATGAAACATGAGACTTAACAAGCCCTGATGTTGGTGGCCTTGACAGGCTCTCTGCTTTGTGTTGGGGCTGAGTTGAAGTTATTTTCTGCTGGGGAAGTGAATTGCTCCAGCAGACAACCCAGGCACGTGACCACTGGGGCACAGTCATGGAAAATTGGCTCAGTTGTCATGTCTGTTTGCACTGATAGAACTTTTTATGGCACTGTCAGGCAGCTTTTTCCAAGCCTACTGGAATGTGTGATTCTTTATTTCTTTCCTTCTGCTATTTTTTTTTAAAGAAACACTATCAGAGAAGCTGTACATCAAGTTGATGTTTGTTGTAACCAACTAGAGCTTTTTCTTTTTTTCCCCCTTTTCATAACAAATTAACACAGACGCCCTCTTGTTATTGTAGCTGTAGCTCAAGATTATGACTTATAGCAGGAGAAGCTAAACCAGCAGTTGTTAGCAATTCTTCCATTCTAATGAAACCAGATTTGCCTGATTTTAGTCTCAGCTCCTGCCTTCTTTCACCCCTGGGGAGGGAAAGAATCACTCTCTTGGTTTCTGCAGGGCTGGGGTGTGAAACTTATCAAGTGGTTTCTCATCTGAGCTGTTGGATGGCTTTGGTTTGTTCCTGGGCAGAAGATGCTGGTGTTTGTTTCTCTCTCTCCCTCTCTGGGAAGCTCATGTACTCATTGCATTAGGGAACAGCCTTACGTTGGGATATAAAGGTCAGGAGTGTTTCCTTTCACCTCTCCAGCTGGGAGGCAGACTGACAGACAGGGGAGGTGGCAAGAAGTCTTTGCAGCAGAAGGAGCTTTTGGTGTGTTTTCCTTGAAGAAGACCTACAGAGCAGCCAGTCCTCTCCATGCAGAGGCTGTAGCTTTCTTTGCCCGGGTCTAGCAGAGCTGATTTCCATCTCTGAGGAAGGAGAAACCCTGGAATTCCTGCATCCCCATGGTCTCTTCCCCATTGCTCCATCTGGGAGACCCCTGGTACCAACAGCACTTTGTGACAACAGACTGATTTCCTCTCCTCCCACCCAGCATTCCCGGTGTGAGTATCAGGTAGTAGCAGAATCTTTTGGTTGCTTTTCTTACCTCCTCCCAAACCCTGTCCTAACTGCTCTTCCCATTGTGTGTCAGGTGAAGGGGGAGGAGGGTGTCTGCGTACCCATGAGTGAGCTGCCATGGATAACAAAGACTCAGAGGCTGAGATCCACCCTCTGAAGACTGAGGACGTGAAACTTCAAGAGAACCATGAAAACTCAGTGGAGAGAAGAAGGATTCTCACCAAGCAGCCCTCCCAGCTGTCCCGGCTGTCCCGCTGGCGCACTGCTGCCTTCTTCATCTCCTTGTTCCTCTGTCTGATCATTGTCTTTGCTTTCTCCTTTATCATTCCTTGCCCAGAGAGGCCAGTTTCAGAAAGAACCTGGTTCCGAAACTACGACAATGCAGGTGAGCTGGATGTAGCAGGAAAAATCCTTACCAGTAACCCCTTGCCTTGCTGTGCCATGAATTTTGAGCTGTGGAGCTGTGCCTCAGAGCAGGCTGGAGATTGGGCCTGCAGAGATGCTGCCCTTGGGGAGGGAGAGCTGGGAATAACTGACCTGGATAAGCAACAGCCCATCAGAATTGGAGCAGGCATCCAGGAAGTGTTTGCAGGCTCTGATGGAGAAGTCAGATGCTGCTCTGAAGCATGAACAGGTTGGCCTCATTTTGAAACAAACAAACAAACAAACAAACATGAGGAAGGGGAGCTGGGAATCAATCTTTCATAAAGTTTGGGGTGTAAAATGTTCCCTCGAAGTCTGAGCTGAGGTCTGGAGACATTCTCCTTCTGTCAGTGTGACTTCCTAACTTGTCTCTGGAAAGGGAGAAGAGGAGTTGCATCTTGTTTGGTTGTTTCTTTTATACACTGTCCAAATTTATGGTGGTTTTAGAGGGCTTTTCAGCCTGGGTGCTGCTCCCTGGTGGCTTGGCATTCACTTCTGTGAAAGCTTCTCTTTATTCTGAAGTGCAGGGGGGTGTGTTGGTTATTCTATAAATACTAGAGCTCACCAGCAGGGACTCAGCCTTGTGTGTTAATGCAGAAATCCCAAATCCTGCTATTCTGAGCTGAAGAAAGTTGGTTTTAGCTGAGAGGGAGAAAGGTGGAATCTCTGGGGCTGAGTTTCCTGTGTTTTGTTTGTTTTCTTTCTATCTTTTGGGAATAGCAAAGCCCACACCAAGCCCAGAGTTGCTCTTTGATCAACATAGTTCAAATTCTGGCTGCTTGGCTTTAAAAATAAGACAGATCCTCTGGGGATAGCAAATTTAAAAAGGCCTTTGGCATCAACTTCCAGTCCTTGGTACTCACATTGATGGCTTTTTTTAGTACAAAAGCCAATCTGTCCTGATGTTACACTGTCAGAGATGGAGGCAGTGAGTAGGTCTCTAGGAATTTGTGTTCTGTTCCAGCTGCCTCTGCTGTTGTTGGAGGCAACTCTCACCAGTGCCTGCCTTGTGGTCTCTTTGACAGTGGCCTACAAGTTTCTTGCTATAGAAGATGTGAACAAAGACAAAGTGCAGGATGTCATCTTTGCCTTCAAAGCTGGCAATGGCAGCAGCAGCTTCAACACCTCCTGTCTGGATGAAGGTAGCTGTCTCAGAAACAGAAAACCTTGTAGTAGAAGGGCTGGTACTTCTCTTTTAGAATCATAGAATGGTTTGGGTTGGAAGGGACCTTCAAGATCATCAGGTTCCAACCTCCCTGCACGGGCAGGGACACCTCCCAACAGCCCAGGCTGCACAAGCCTCATCCAACCTGCCCTTCAACACCTCCAGGGAGAGGGCATCAACAGCCTCCCTGGGCAACCTCTTCCAGTGCCTTTTAGTTCTAATTAGTGAGGCTGCAGTGGGACTGGGAGAGAAAACAAGGTAAGCTGGGTGGGGAGAGGAGCTGGGTGGGTGCCAGGTCTGGGTGGCGCGGCGCAGTGAGGCGAGGAGCGGGCAGCGTTCCTGCTGACATCTCTTTTCTCCAGGTCTGCCTTCTCCCTGTGCCTTCCTTGCTGCTGTGTCTGGCACGAATGGCAGGGTGCTGTGGGAGAGGCCTGCAGCCCGGGAGGTGGAGTGGTTGGAATGTGGCATCCAGCAGCTCGGGGAGGCCAAGGCCCCGGGTTGCCTGCTGATGGGGAAGCCCGAGGCTCTCACGGCAGTTGACCTGCAGACAGGTGAGTGGGGAGCAGAGTCCTGCTGCCATACAGGGGACAGTGCTGCTTGCATTCCTCCCCTGGTGACCTTCAGACCTCAGAGGCTGGGGACAGCAGCGTGATGGGACTTGCTGGTACAGGAACAATGGGCACTGGGTGTCTATGATCTTGCAAACCTTGCCAGAGCCGTTCACTGCGCCGATGGGAAGCGCCTGTTCTGGCAGCCTGTCTGTTCCAAAGGCTGGACTCTGTGCTGGTGCCTTGTGCCAGCTGCTGTATTATAAGAAGGACTTTTCAACAGCTTTTGAAAGAGGAGGAGCAGTCACTAGCTGTGAGTGTTACTTTATACTCTCAGGGGATGGACATGAACCCTCAGTGTTTCTCAGTTGTTTGCATGTGAGTGCTCCGAGTGCTTGTGGTGGCAAGAGGAGTGGGAGTTCTAGGGATTTATGATTTCAATGTCATCAAGGAGAGCATGTAGGCCAAATTCTCTTCTTAATTTCTGAGCCTGTAGATGGAGAAATTCATCATCATCATCTTGCCTAAGGCAGGGTGAGGGTGAAGAGAACCTGTACTTCTCTAGGAACAGGGCAGGGACCATCTACTGCACCTTGATCCTTCTCACTGAGGAAGCCTGGAATATGTTTCCATTTTGGGGGTCACTGTTTCAAGAGTTCTAAACAATGCATGTGCTCCCTTGAAAGCATGCCTGGGATTCCATCCTCTTGATATGGAACCCCTCACCCCCTGTTTTCCAAAAACTGGGAGAGAGAAACAGCAAGAGGCATAGCTCTAAGGAAAATCTGGTGTAGCTTTAATTTCCAGGTCAAAGCAGAGCCAGAGGCATGTAACTGCAGATATCCATAAATAAATAGCACAGACATGGAGAGAAGGAGCCAGGCTGAGCCACAGGTCACAGCAACAATAGGGTAAAGAAAACATTCCAAAGATAAATTAAAAGCAAGAGATGAAAAATTGCTTCAGATAGAAAAGTGAGTAACCCTGAAGCTGATGTGTTTTGTACCATTTTGCTATTAAGTAGCTTAAAAGGGGCTTCTTGGTGTAGTTGACTTTTACTGGAGGTTAGGAGGGCAGATCAGAAAAGAAATGTGTTTAAATGGGCTAAATATATTGAAAGTGGCAAAGTGTGACTTGGATCACACTGAGCTAAAAACAGTTGTCAGAAGAATCTTTAGCTGTTAATGATTCATCCGTGTGGAGGATTGGTGAGATTCCAGGGCTCTCTTGCCTCAGCCTGTAGGAATACTGAAGGAGAAGGAGGGGGATTATAATCTGAAAGTGTCTGATGTGGTTTTGATCTTCACGTGCTGATAAAGGGAGTGCTTTTCTCTCAGTCTGGATTGTGTTAAGCTTTGCTTTCTTCCTTGCCAGAAGAAGTGACCTGAGCAAACAAGAAGGGAAGCGTAGGATTGCCTTGTGTGGGACATCTGACATTCCTGCATGTTTATCTGACAAGCAAACTGGGACACAAGAGTTTAAGATTAGCTGTTCCAGGTCAAAGCAGAAGTCTGTGTAGCTGCATATTCCATCTCTGCCAGGGCCAGAGGCAGAGTCTGGAGGGAGAGACAGGGTTAAGTGTATTGTCACACCTTCTCCCTTTGTCTTGTCCTCCAGCAGCCCCTGGTGATCCCTGTCAGTGCTTCTGACCTCCCAAGGAATATGGCAGTAAAGGGACCACAATGACAGATGTATGAAATTGCTTCTGTGCACGAAATCACTAAATAAACCACAGCTCCAGCCTGGAGAATGTGTGTCAGTGAGGAAAGTCTATAAAATGATGAGTGAGAAGAATAAGGAATTAACCATTTCCTGCCACAATTCTTCATTACTCCGTGGTTCTCTTAGAAGAACCAAAAAGGGATCCTTCTTCACACCCACCATGTGGTGGAGCTTACAAGTGTTCAGTGAACAAGTGGGCAAGGGCAGGAGGGAGGGGTCTGGCACTGCTCAGTAGAAAAGACCTGCCTTTAGCTCAGGTAGCTTGTGAGCTGCAGACTAGGAGAGCACAGTCTTGGATGTGTGCCTGGACCTCATCCAGCCTGAGGCAAGCAGTCCTGCTTTGTGTCTTCTGTGCTGCTTGAAGCCAGAGCTGAACTCCATCATCTTAAGTCCTAATTTTATTATTCCTTCTGGACCAAAAGCCAAATCCCCTTTAGCCCAGGTTAGATTTGCTGCTTAGGCACGTGTCTAATTTCCAGCTTGGCTTGAGCTTCTGCTGTGACCTCAGGCTCTGGGAAAGCACCCTAGCACTCCAGATGTGGGACAGAATAGTCTCATCTCCTGTTGGTGGAGCAGGATGGGACTGGGCTGGGGTCTGTGGTGGAGCACGAAAGCTTCTCAAGTCCTTTGTGTTGAATCTGTCTCATTGTTACCTGTTTCTGTTCAACCAGAGTGCTCTTTTAAGAGGGTGAGGGGCTTCCTCCAAAACTGTATCCACTGTCTAACCATCAAAGGACAGAGCCTTATGCATTGAAATACAGATTTCATCAGCCTGATCTTACTGTTGTAGCTTAGGACTTTGCTGGAGCCAGGATATAGTTATGTAAAAGTTCTGGCCTTCCTTTGCCTGCTTGTTTTCTCCAGAGCTAAAATTCTTTGCCTTCCCATGACTTCCTAGGGACATTCTTCTCCTTCACAGCTGTTGTGATAGTAACAAATCCAAGTATTTTTTTTAAGAGATGTGAGTGGCCTGTGGTGCTGCTGTTGTGCCTGGGTGCTGCCAAGAGCTCCAGGAGCAGGAGCCTGAAAAGCCTTTCAACCTAAAGTACCTCCCAGTGAATGTTTCCCAATGACTCTGTCTTGTAGGAGAGGTTCAGTGGAGACAATCCAGTGACTTGGGAGCTAATTACACCATCCTGCCTCCTGTAGCAGTGATTCCAGATGTGGATAGTGATGGAGTGCAGGACCTGATCATCTTTATTGCTACAGGAAATAAGGTATGTCACTCTGCTGCTGAGTGGCTGAGCCACAGGGCATGGCAGGTTCTTGATTTTGAGCTTGTAGTCTGTGTCCAGAGGCCTCTGATACCTGTGGGTTTGGGGTAGGCTCTTTCCCACCCTGCACTCCCAAATCAGTGCAGGTGTTTTATGGTTTAAAGAAGAAAGGAAGAAGCTGACCAGGATCCCTCCCCCAGGTCAGTCTGCACTCCTGGCTGCATGTGGAGCCAGCCTGGCTGAGATGAGCTTGCAGTTTTCTAGCAGTCTGCTCAGAGAGGTGGAAGAGCAGCAGCCATGACAGGTTTGGCTCTTGGATCAGAGCACAGTTGACAGGCAGTGCTGCCCTTTTCCAGTCCCTTCCCTGCCTCTGCTCTGCCTGCCCAGGTTGGCTGCTCTGCCTGGCTCTGGTCAGGAAACAGCGGCTCCTTCCTCCCTTCCACTGTTGCTTTTCCCATCTCCTTGAGGGAAAGTCATGCAGCTAAGTGTGTTTCTACACTCAAACATCAGCATCCAGGATGCACAGCAGCACCTGTTAAATTTACAGCTCCCTGCATGTCTGATGGGAGGAGCAGGAGCCCCATGTCCTCATACCACAGCACCCCATGAGCAAACAGGGTCCTGCTGCCCAAGACATTCTTCTTGCCAGACTCATCAGAAATTCCATCCCCTGCAACTCCTACATTTCTCTTTTGTTTTCTTCCATCCTTGCTTTTGCTATCCCAGTTATCTCAATACATTTTTTTTTGTTTTAATCTTAGGCAGCCAAGAAGTGTTTGAATGTAGTCTCTGTTCTGCAGAGCTGCCTTTTGATTTGTTTTCCATTTAACCTCTCTGGCTATCTTGGTATTTAGATAACTTCCTCCCTTCCTCCCTCTGGGCTTGGCAAACACTCTGTCAACTGAAGTAAAAGTATGTGCTTTTTTTGAGAAATCACACATACATGTAGGAAGCTTGAGAGCAGCTCTGCAGCCTGGAAAAAGACATTCCTGTTGGGAGGGAGGTTCAGAACTTCAGGAAATGAGCTTTGTTGCTAACAAGGCCTGAAGTTGAACCTTAGATGATATTGCAGTTCCCTGGGGTGGCAGAGCTTTGAGCAGCCTGTGGGGAAGGCTCTGTGTGCAGGGGCTTTAGGTGGCAGCTTTTTCCAGGAGTCTTGACCTGCTGCAAGCTTCAGCACAGACACATCCAGGAACACAGGACATTTTTCAGGACAGGTTGCCTGTAGCAGCCAAGAGGGGTGTTGAGCAATGCAGTGAGCAAGGGGGTGTGTATTCTGACTTGCTGTGTGAAAACCTCTGGCTGTTCCTGTCCCTGGGAGTAAAGGTGGAGCTGATCTGCAGGAGCTGGTATGTGCTCCCAGTGCAGGAGCCTGGGAACAGCTGGCAGATGTGTTGCTCTCCCTCTCCAGCTGTGTTCTCCCTTCTCTTCAGCAAACTCTGTCCCTCATTCACCTGCTAGACTCTCCAGAATCACTTGGAGAGCAGCAGATTTCCTTCTCTTTCCCAGTCTCTCCCTCTCAAGGAAAAGGGAAGGGTTCCTGCCTGACTCAGCATCCCTGATGGAAGCTGTTTCTCTTTTCCTCAGTGTGTGCTGCTTTCCCCAGACTATGCCTGTTGCCCAGACATTTCAATCTGGTCCTGCTTTTAGCCTTTTTTTCTCCTGGGCTAAACCTTTCTAGTGGGTTCTGTTACCCTGCACAAAGAATATAAAGAAACCTGTCAGCATTTTTATCCCCTTGGACTCATGTCAGCCTCAGGAGGAGAAGAACAGGGCACTTAAAATACTTAGCAGAGCTGCTGTCTGAAGCCAAGTTTCTCCTGTGTCCATATGCTGCTTTGTTTCTGCCTTTAGGTCCTCTCCATCCTTGTCACTGCTCAAATTGATCCAGGGAGAGACATTTCACCCAAGCCTGTGCAGTTCCCATGGAGCTGCTGGTCCACACCAGCTGCTCACAAGCTTTGGAAAACACTCGTGTTGGAGCAATAACAGTGTGATGCAGCTTGAACCTTTTTCTTTCTCCCTTTCTTTTGTCATCCCTTCCCTGCATAGGTGAAGACCTTCATCCATTCAGGAAAAAATGGCAAGCAGATTGGCTCCCCTGGGAGCCTGGATGTGGATGGGAAAGCTCATTATTTCAGGCAGAATCTGGTGTCCTCCTCCTACTTCCTTTTCTATACAGGTACAGTTCTGTCTGGGATTCAGTCTGAAACAGAGATTAGCTCTGTGAAATCAAGGTTCCTGAGCAGTTGTCTGAAAGAGTGTTGTACATTCTTAAAACTGGAAGAGGGTTAGGTTGGAGATGAGGAGGAAATTCTTGGCTGTGAGGGTGGTGAGAGCCTGGCCCAGGTTGCCCAGGGAAGCTGTGGCTGCCCCATCCCTGGCAGTGTTGAAGGGCAGGTTGGATGGGGCTTGGAGCAACCTGGGCTGGTGGGAGGTGTCCCTGCCCATGCAGGGGTGGGACTAGATGGTCTTTAAGGTCCCTTCCAACCCAAACCAGTCTGATATAATTCTATGATTCTTGAAAGCTGTGTGGTGCTTTTTCACCCCCAGAGAAGGGGGCTTCTGCTTAAGCTGAGCTTTGTTATGTACTGGAATAATTTTATTTAACAAACGTTGAGAATGTAAGGTTTAAGTAGTCATTTATAGCAAATTATTACTGTGGGATACTTGGATTATGAACAGACAAGTTATTAAAAGGGTTGAAAAGCAGGCTTGAGGCTCAAAATACCAGTACAGCTTGTGATGCAAGCCCTAAAAATATTGTTCATCTGCCAGATCTGGAAAATCAGGGAGTTCAGAGCAAGGGCAGGATAACTTATCTCCCTCATTCTTGTGGTTGTTTTTTTTTTTTGCACAGAAAACTCTCTCTATGCATATTCCCTGAAGGATCTCTACAGTGCAGCAACAGGGATGGAAAGGAAGCTTCCCAGCCTTGAGCAAGATCCTCAGTGGGAGAAGAACATTGACCCCATCACGCGCCGCTTGGCCCTTCTCAGGTGGGAGGTTGTGTCTTGGTTGCTGGGGGATTGGAGGGTCCTGGTGTTCCTGCCAGGATGGCCTGTTGTGGTTTTGTTCTTTCCTGGCTATGTGGCTTTTGGAATAGGGGCATAGCCAAAGAAGAGGGATCCCTTGGGAAGAGGGCTGGTGTTGATGGCCAGCTCAGGGTTTCATAGGAAAGGAGGACAAGCAGGCTGGAGGTTTCTCTTTGCAGGGAGAAAAAAACCCAAAACCCCACACAATAAAACTATCCACAGTCTAGAAAACATCCATCATTTCTCTGTCCTTGTTCAGCTCTAGAGGGATTCGTTACCTGGCAAGAATTCCTAGGGGATCACGGGAGAACATCCTGGTTGTGAGCTCGGAGGTGGCCACGCTGGTCAACACACAGAATCTGCAGACTTTGTGGACCCTCAATGCCTCCCGTGTCCTGAGGTAGTGTTACCAGTGTGGGCTGGATGAAGGCATCTCCAGGCTCCCAGCAGCACTGATGTCCTGGCAGATGCTGTTTTTTTACATTAATTTGAAACCCAAAAGCCTGTTCTGTGGTTACACCTGCACGATGCTTGTTGCGTTGTGAGTTCTGCTAGCAAGTGCTGGGCACCACTTGGAAAGGGAGGAGCCCAAAGCTTTGATTCTTCACCCTGTCCCTGCTGTGGTGGGGCTGTTTTAGGGGTGGGCTCAGAGCTGGGGTGGTACCAGGCTCACCCAGCCCAGCAGACAAGTCTCTTGCCTGGGGAGTTGCTGGGAGGACAGAGCTGATCTGAAAGAAGAAGGAATGTCCAGGTTGTGTTGTGATCTCTCTGTGCCCTTTCTCTCCCTTAGTGAGCCTCTGCTTGGGTACTACAAACCTGATGTTCTTGGTCTTGTCCTTGAGAGTGAAATTGAACCCAACAGAAAGAAGGTTTGAATGTTTCCTTCTAACTTCCCTTTTCTCTGCATGTCTCAGCTCAGGCAGGTATTGAGTCAAGGGCAGCTGGTGGGATGTGTTCCCTCTGCCTGACTTTAGGAAGCTTAAAGCTGGGAAAAGGTCTCTTTGAACAGGTTATTGAAGCCAGCTCAGGCACTTTAATTCTCTTCTCAGCAAGAGGCTTCAAAGACAGAGCTTTGAACCCCTTGAAATAGCTGCAAAACTTGTGGCTTGGAATGTAGTCACCCCAGGTCCCACAGCTCTGGGGTGCTCGGTGTCAAGTATCCCCTCATCTTCCTCTGGGTCAGATACTTGTTCCTACAGACAGCGTGGGGTAGAGACTTGGCTTCTCTCTCAGGCCTTGTTAGAGCTATTTGGTCTGAGGTCCTTTTCTCTCTTCCCTGCCAGGTGATGATTGTTGAGAGTGGATCTGGAGCAGTCCAGTGGGACCTGAAGCTGAACTGGAGAGCAGGGAGCCCTGGGCCAGCCACACTTTCCACTGCGGATCATCGCTCCGCCTTCCTCCTCTGGGGGGAGTACCAGGCAGCAGGGAACCAGACGGTGAGCAGTGCTGCTGGGTGCCTGCTGTTCTGCAGCCTTGGGGGCAGAACTGGCTGCAGCTTCCCCCTTTTCCCAGCCTTCACACTCACAGCTCCCTGTGCCACTAGTGTTGCAGCCTCCTGCACTGGGTGTGGGGCTGCAGGCCAGTTGGGGCTGCTGGAAGCAGGCAGACCTCTGTGTGTGGTCTGGTCTGTACTGGGCCCTCACAATTCCCATAGCAGTGTCCCTGCTAGCAGCTGGTGGTGACACTACCAGCTTTTGCCATCCTTAGCCTGGCTATGTAGAGAAAAGGGACTTGATGGCTTTATGAACAAAGTCAGTGGGTTGCCCAGAGCCCTGCCTTGGTGTGGTGAGGTGAGATGCTACTGGCTTTGGTCCCTCTGCAGCTGCTGCTGCTCAGCCTGGTGCCTCCCATGGCAGTACTGCATGCAGTGATCTCCTGGGGCCACATGGATGTCCTCTCTCTGTGCCCAGGCAGCCTCTGGCAGCCTCACAGAGCCCTCTGGGTCAGTGGCTGCCAGCGTTAGTGTCAGGTTGTGTTCTGGAGGATGTCTGAGCACCAGCTGAGCTTCCTGTGCTTTCCTCACTAACTCTACCAGCCCTAGGGCAAAAATCTGTCTCCTGCCTGCATTGGGCAGGCCTGCTGTTTGCAGGGAGCTTGGAGCAGGGAGGAGGGTACCAAGCAGCAAGCAGAATCCCAGCACAAGTACTAGTGGCCTCAGACAGAGTGAGCTGGGCAGATGTGGAGAGTTATCTGACTGGATGGATTCTGTCGAGCATGAGTAATAGCTGAGCCTGGTGCTGGTGTTGTCTCTGGGATAAAGTGTGGGTCTGGGTCCTGATGGTGTCCTGTTGGTTGCAGAGATCCAGAACTCCTCTCCAGAAGCTCTACCTTTTCCATCCTTCCTACACTAACGTCCTCTTGGAGCTCCGCAATAGCACAGACCAAATCATTGGGTTCACTGGTAAGTCCTCTCCTTCCAGCAAGGAGATGCAGGAGGACACCAGCCTCCTGGTACCTCCTGGACCCCGTGGGTGCTGGGTCTGCTGGCCAGTCTGAGCTCAGAGACCTTAGGCTGGGCTTTTCCCTCCGCTCTGCCTTCCAGCCGCGCTGTTCGAGCGGAGCCGCCACGCCTGCTACGTGCTGCTGAGGGGCCCTCAGCCCGGTGAGGAGCCAGGGCTGGTGTCCCTGATGAAGCGTAAGCTGAAGGAGGACGTGTCCCAGAGCAGGGTGATCTGGCTGAACCAGGTGGCAGTGGACACTGAGCAGTACGTCCGGGACCGCCTCTACAGGATGCGATTCCACAGCCGGGAGTGAACTGGGCGAGGGAGGGGAGAGCCTGTCCTGGCCTAGGCATCTCCCAGCTGCCTCTCCTCTGCAGCCCTGCTCCCAGCAGACCCAGAGCACCAGTTCCAACAGGAAGCTGCCTTTCTGCATCTGCAAACCAAAGCGTGGCTGGTGGGGAAGCACCCTCAGTGTCTGGGGTTGCCCAGGCTGTGGGGGCACCTGCCAGCGCATCTGTCGCCAGAGCTGATGGGACTTCAGTGCTTGGCCAGCACTGAGGTGTTGTCACCTTGAGGCAGAGGGGTTTCCTTCTCTGTCCCCCTGTGCCCACAGAGCTGTGCTGGCTCAGCCTGTAGCTGGAGGGAAACACGTGCTTGCTGGGGATGCTGGAGCTGATTGTTTCTTGGGTGCTTGTGTGAGAAATGGAGCTTTGGTGTGTGTTTCCTGAGCCAGCTCTGCTCACTGCAGGAGAGGTGCTTGGCTGCAGGTCGATTTGCACTCCCCCTCTCCTGGATTTGGGCCCCTGCTTTGGTGGTCATGGTGTGTGTGTGGTGACGGACCCCAGCCCTGGCTGAGGAGGTGGCTGGCTGTTCCCTGGGCCAGCAGAGCACAGGTTAAAGTGTCATTCTACTGAGAAAATGGCCTTTTCTCCCAAGAGCAGCCCCATGTGCCCCAGACTGCAGTCACAAGCCTACCTGTGTCTCTCTCTGTTGCTTCCCTTCCAGCCAGGCTGTGACAGAAAGGGAGCTGGTCTCCCCCCTGATTTATGCTTCAGTGTTCCTCTCTGTCCCCAGTCTGATTATAGATGATACAAAAACCACCCTGAGTCCAGGCTGGCTGGTCCCTGCTGGCTCAGATACCACCTATCCTGCTGGTTCTGCAGTGCCAGGGGATCTAGGACATTTTTCCAAAGTAGAATTGCACTTTACCTTTGCCTGGGAGCTGGGCTTCCTGCTGTGGGCAGCCCTGTCCCCACATGGCAATGCCAGCTCTCCTGCAGATACTCCTTCAGTCTTGCAGCTGCTGAGGAGTCTTTCCCAAGCATTGTCCCCTCTGCCAGGGGGTGGGCAGGCTGTAGGACAGGCACAGCTGCTTGGGAAGTAGGGCAGAGCTCTAGAGAGCTCTCTGCTCCCTCCCTGCCCTGGGAATGAAGTGATGCTGGGTGAGGATCTCCAGGTTCTGTCCTCTCTGTCCTGCCTAAGGGAATGGGACAGGTTGCTGTGTGAAGATGATGTCGCTTCTGGAGACTTCTGCAGGACTTCTGAGACTTGTGGTGGGCACCAACATGGATGGTAGAAATGAGGTTGCAAAGCCTGGAGAATGGTTTGAATTGGCTGTTCAGTCCTGAAGGCTGCTGCCCCCACACCAGCCACGCTGGGACATGAGTCCTCTCCATCAGCTGCTTGGGTGTCTGTGATGGGTGAGAGGAAGGTGGGCAGAAAGCACACACCCTGCAGATAACCTCTGAAGTTTCCTGGTGCCCGAGGGGGTTCAGCTGATGTCCCCCTCCCTTGCTTCACCTGGGATCAGGGTGTGTGTAGGAATGCTGTGGGGTGGGAAACCTAAGTTGGGTTGCATAGGGTTGAGCTTCGGTTCTTGTGTCAACCCCTGAGCTTTCCCCTGCTGCAGGGCAGCTCCTGCCTCAGCTCTCCCAGTCACGCAGCAAAATGAGCTGCTGTGGTCTGCCTGGATGCTTATCTCCTGCTTCCAGCTGGCCTGGGGGTTGCCCAGAGGAGCCCCTGGCTCCCTCTGCCCTGTGAGCCACACTCAGGCAGCTGAAGGAGCCGTGTAGGACGAGTGCTGCTGGTGGAGCCCAGGCTGTGCAGGAAGCTGAGGATGCTCCCAGGAGAGCACTCCACAACCCCCAGAGCACCCTGGACTCAAAACACTGGGTTTCCCCCTCTGCTCCTCGCCTTCCAAGCTGTTTTCTGAGTGTGGGGACACATGGAGACTCCCCTGCCATGTCCCCCCAGCTGAAGTCACCTCTTTGCTCAGCAGGATGAAGCCTGAAGCCTCACAGCCCAGGAAGGGCTGGTGCAGGATCAGGAGCAGCAGGAGCAGCTGAATCCTGCCCTCCCAGCAGCAGGGGCAGAGCCTGGAGCGTGGCTGCCCCAGACGTGTGCTTGTCCTGTCTGGGTGCTGGGTGTGGATTGTATCCCACTGAAATTCCCCTGGCAGGGAGCAAGGTGCCTGGGTTGTGTTCCCTCTCTGCAGTCACAGCATCTCAGCTCTCTCCCTGCAATCCCTGCCCAGACCTGACCTGTCCCATGGGCTCACTGAATGTTCCTTCAGGAGAGCTGGCTTTCCAGCTTTGGGAGGAGGGGGCTTTTCTGGCTTTAAGTTATCCTTTCATGTTTCCAGATACTTTGGAAATGCAGATTTCCCTGTGGCAGCTCAATGAAATGCATCAGTGCCAAACCAGCACCTTCTTAACAAAACAAGTCCTTTTCCCAGCTTATTTCTGTGTGTAATTGGGTTGGTTTGTATTTTTTGCAGTATTTAATGAATGACTTTGTGCCTTGATTCAGTAACTCAGCTGGGTGACAATGGCATAGATCACTGTGTTACATGTTAGTGTGATTATTTTTTTTTTAACACTGAGACTGTTTGGTTTGGTTAACTTATTGCAAATTGTGCCCTCTAGGACTTGGTCTAACCAGGATGGTTTCAATAAATCCTCTTTTGCATTGTTTGTAAATGGTGCCTGGCTTTTGTTGCTGCAGCTGAGCTTATGCAAGACCTGGGGTTTGTTGGGGTGTTGGTTTTTTTTGTGTGTGTGTGTGTGTCACTTCCCCAAGGCAGAAACCTCTTTGTTTTGGGAAGGATCCAGGTGTCCTGGTGGTGGTTTGCTGGCTGAGCTGGCTCTGCCCCTGCTGCCCTGTCCCGCTGCCGGCAGGGGATGGACTGGGAGCAGGGAGCATGTGGAGGGAGGCTGGAGTTAGATAACCCCGCTGGGCCAGCCTGTCCCTGTCCCCTGCCTGGGGCTCCGTGACCTGCTTTTTACACCCCGGATTCCTGCTGCAGTCCATCAGCATGAAAAAGCTCCCGCCAGGGCTTGGGTTTGGATCAAGCCCGAGGGAGCTGCGTGGCAGGTCCTGCCTCCTGGAGCCTGGGACCATCTGTCACCGCCCAGTGGCTGCCAGCGCCGAGGTCCCAGCTCTCCATCCCTTCACCGAGGCTCCTGCAGCGTCCCCAGCAGATGTTCCAGCACCCAACTGAGAGTCAGACCCTGCTGTGGGCGGGGGTCCTGAGCTCCGTGGCAGGGAGGGAGGTGGTATCCTGAGCATCCACGCCTGTGCTTGGTCAGCCAAGGGCTGGAGTGCGAGGCTGAGGGCTGGTGGGCATCAGCCCCCCTCTCCTTTATGTAACCACCAGCCTTAATCCCCTCAGCTGGGGCTCGGCTCCAGGGAAGAGAATAATCCTGCTGCCAGATCCTCGGCCCAGATTAAGGGGCTGTGGGCAGGGAGAGGGGGCTCAGCTGCCAGTCCCACTCCCTCTGTGCCACTGCCAGCCCGGCTTTGGTGACCCTGGCCACGCTCAAAAGGCCTTTTTGTCCTCCCCGGGGCTGTACGTGGGTGCACCGGTGGCTGCAGGGGGCTGAGTGCCCCGAGTGCCAGCTCGGCTGTGCCGGGAGGGCAGCGGGGGGGGCTGGTTTTGCCCCTCGGATTCAGCAGAGCCGTGGGTGGTGGCAGCTCCCGCCCCCCCTTCTCCGGGGTTTGCACCCTTGCTGGGTGCTGCGGGCACGGGAGGGAGTCGCTGCCACCATGTGCCCCCCCACCACCCCCACCCTGCAGCCACCCTGGTCGCCCCCCCCTCGCCAAAAACCACAGGGGCCACAGCCTTTCCCCAGGGAGGCTTTATTGCCTTGTGCCCGGGGGGGGGCGGGAGGAGGGGGTGACCCCACACCAGACCGGCTGGGTGCGGGGTCCCCGAGGGGTTGGAGGGTGCTGGGGACGTGAGCGGGGGCTGCAGCGGGGCCAGCCTGGCCGGGGTGGGGGGCTGCCGGGGGTCGGGGGGGGGGGGGTGTGTATGGCTTCTCTCCTCGGTGCTACTGCCGCGGGTGCTGCGGCGGGGCCGGGGCGTGCTGGGTGGGGGGCCCGGGGGCTCCCACAGTGGCGGGAGCCGGGACCCTCAGCTCTCCTCCTCGGGGACGGGGTCGGCCGTGGGGGTCTTGCTCTTCTCCTCGGCGTCGGGGGCGGGCAGGAGCAGGGCCGGGCTGGGGCTGGAGTGTCGGTACTTGCGCATGAAGGGGAAGACCCTGCGGGCAGAGTGGGGGGTCAATGCTTTGCAGGGACCCCTCCCACACACAGCGCCCCGGGGGTCCGGTCCCTCCCCTCACCGCTTCTTGGTCTCCGGGGGGACGATGGCCTCGGCCAGGAGGTTCTTGTAGAGCTCCGACTTGAGGAACCGTGGGTAGGAGTCCTGGGGGAGCAGAGGTGTTTGGCTCCTGTCCAACCCTGCCCTTCCCAGCCCAGCCCTGCCCTTGCCCACCTTCTTCATCAGCATGTAGATGTGCATCTGGGCGTCGTCCATCACGTAGCGGTGGGGGGTCTTGATGCCTTCCAGGGTCCTCTCCATGGTCTTGCTGTCAATGTTCACCCAGCGCGTGGCCCCGGGGGCCAGGAACTGCCTGGGGAGTCACAGCTGGTGGTGAGTGCCCAGCCTCAAGGGGAGATGGAGCTCCCCCAAACCTTAACCCCCCAAAACCTTATCCCCCCCCAAACTCTGGCCCTGCTGGCACTCACTGGTAGATGGAATCCACGATCTCAGAGATCCGTGACTGCTCCCCATAGCGCAGCTCCTCACACGCCTCCCAGAAGCTCAGGTTCTCAGCTGGGGAGGGGGATGCAGAGTTGGATGTGGACATGGTGCTGGGCACCCACCATGGGCAACCCAGCAACACCCCTGGAATGCAGCCAGCTGGTGTGATGTGGGGTGGGGGGAGTCTAGAGGTGCTGGGATGGGATGGTGGGTCTGGGGGTGCCAGGATAAGTTGGTCAGGAGGTGGCAGTGGGTTTGGAGATGCCAGAATGGGGTGATGGGTTGGGGGCTGCCAGGACAGGGTAATGGGTTTGATGTTGCTGGGATGGGGCAGTGGATTAAGTGGTACTGGGACAGGTTAGTGGGCCTGGGGGTGCTGGGATGTAGCAGTGATTTTAGGGTTGCTGGGGTGGTCGTTCTGGGGATGGTGTGTCAGCGGGTACCAGGATGTGTGGAGGGGGGGGGGTGGGTGGGTTTGAGCATGCTGGGGTGGCGTGGGTTTGGCATGAGGGGGTGGCTCACCACTGAACTCCTTCTTGAGGAACTCGAGGAGATGCATCCGGCCCAGGGGGTCAGTGATGAGCTCACTGAAGTTGAAGCTCCAGCGCTCCACGCGCGGCTTGGTGGGGGTCAGCACCCTGTGGGTGACAACAGCACCAGGGCTGGCAGCGGGCACCCAGGGCTGCCTGCACCACCCTGCACCCCGTCCTGTGGGTTGGGGGTGTTGGGGGGCCCAGCAGGCCCCTGCGGGCTCTTACGTGGGGGCGTTCATGGCCCAGTAGGTGGTGTCATCTGTGATCCAGGGGTTGCTGGGCAGGCAGCCGGACATGATGGGGTCGTGGGGCACGTACTGCTCGTTGAACTTCAGGTACCTGCCAGGAGCAGCAGCTGGAGGTGGTCAGAGCCACTGTCCCACCACTGCCACTGTCCCCAGCCACCAGAGGGACATAGTGGGGACATGCTGGGTGCCTGCGGCCGGCAGCAGGGATGCGGGTGCCCCTGTCACCCCTGCAGGGACCCTGCCCGTGGCTGGGACAGCTGCCAGCCACTCACCCCTCGAGGCAGATGGAGGACTTCACCCTGGTCCTGGCCATGGCCTTCCTGCAGTACTCGATCTGGGGCGGGGTGCAGGGGGGATGTCAGGGGTGCCCTGCAGACCGTGCCCTGCTCACCTCCCCCTGGGAACTGTCCCTGCCCTGCTCACCTCCCGCTTGTAGTAATCCATGTTCTTGGTCTGCAAGAGACACGTGGGGCTGGGTGAGGGCATGGTGCCCCAGGACCTTGTGCCCACCAGCTCTGCCATCCCTACCCTGGGCATCAAGCCCCCCCTTACTCACCTTGACAGCTCATGGCCATCCCCGTGGCCTACAGCCCCACCCCTACGTGCCTCCTGGCACAACCTGCACAGCCCCTGGGGCAAAACCCAGCACCCACCCCCCAGCCCCAGTGTGGTCCCGGGTTAGTGACACTTACGTGGGCAGAGGACACGGCACAGGGTGCAGAGAAGAGAAAGTGGGTGGTTAGTGAGGAGGGGGGGGCTGGGGAGAGGTGCGGCAGTGTTAGTGGGGTCATGACACAGGGGTGCCAGGGATCCCAGCAGCACAGCCATCCCGTGGGATTAGGAACACTGGCACGGAGGGGTGCAGGGGCAAACACAGAGACACCTTCCCCGCCTCCCCCCTGCCCCAGGACAGCTGGACACGCAGATGTCAGCAGAGGTATGGCCCCCCATCTTCACGCTGAAATGTGGGCACAGCCTTGGGGGGCCCGGTGAGCACCCACTGGGCTAGCTCAGCACACACAGTGGCTGTGCCCTGTGCCTGCTGGCCGCCCAGGGATGCCCACTCACCAGCTGGACACGGGTGGTGTGGCTGTTCCTGCGCTCGGGGCCCTGCTCCAGCACGTTGGGGGTTCCCGGCTGCAACCAGAGCATCGTACTGGGGGCTGGCAGGACCACCCCCAGCCCCTCTCCCAGACTGGGGCCACGCCCAGGGTCCCCCCCCCCCGCCCCGCCTTGGCCCAGCACCGTTTGCCCCCCACCCCCCAGCCTGTCCTGTCCTCACCGGGGGCCTGTTGACGAGCCAGTAGGCCTGTTCCTGGCAGTCGATGACGATGCGGTCACCCTTCCGCCGCTGCTTGGCCGCCCTGCCCGTGCAAAGCAGCAGGGAGGTGATGGTGGCACCCTGCCCGCCCCTGCCAGCACCCCGGGGTGCCGTGCCCGCACTCACCGCAGCTGCTCCCGTGCCTGCATCACCACAAAGTCCCACGTGTGGTTGATCCGCTTGTGCAGGAGGTTGTAGTTGTCCTGGGGAGCGGCAGTGTCAGCCCCCCCGGGCACGGAGGGATACGCCTCCCCCTCACCTGGCTCCCAGCTCCAGCACAGGCACAGCCAGTGCCATCCCACAGGTGAGCCCCTTATCCAGGGTGAGCTGAGACCTCCCCCCAGCTCATCACAGCTGTCGGGAGGGCACCACTCACCTTCTCATGGTCGATCAGGTCGCCCTGCTTGCGGATGTTCTTCTTGGCCAGGTAAATGGCTGCAAGGGGAATGGTGGTGGCACCTCAGGGAGAGCCAGGGAGGGGCTGCAGCCTGTGCCGGCCCTGCTGGCACCTACCGTAGTCCAGCTCCGTGGCTTGCCACTTGGTGCTGGTCCAGAAATAGGGGGTCTGTGGAGGGGGGGGGCAGAGGCTGAGGCCCACACCTTGGGGTGCCAGGGTCCTGAGCCGGGGGGGCTGAGGCTGTGGGTGTACCTGAAAGCGGTAGGGAGACTCATCTGCCCGCAGCACCAGGCTGCGGGGGTCTCTGAGGGGGTAGATGTAGCCGTGCTTCACGATGAGGTTGCCGAGGTGCAGCGACTCTAGGGGAGCACGAGCAGGGGCTGTATGGGGGGGGGGAGTCCAGCCACTCTTGTTACCCCGTGGTACCGGCGCCCGCAGCAGGGCACTCACCCTCCTCGGAGATGCCGTACTTCTGAATGAGCCACTCCACGATGTCGTTCCCTGGGGACAGAGGCAGGTTAGCGGGGTGCGACCTGGTCCCCCGCAGCGGGCACGGGGATGTTCCCAGGCTGGAGCACTCCCACATGGCAGGATGAGCAACGAGGGGGGGTCATGCAAGGTGATGAGGGCCCTGCCAAGGATGTGCCCGCCCTGCTCAGCCCATGCATAATTGATGCCAGTTGCGGCGCGGAGCAGAGGCCGGGGGGGCTGTGGGGTGCTGTGGGGCTGGGTGCTGGGCACTAGGGACACCCACCCGCCTCCCCCCCCCCGCCGTGTGCCCTGCTGCAGGGACCCACCTGTCATGGCATGGGGGATGACGGTGATGAGCAGGCGCTGGTTCCTCATCTTGATGCCCATGTCGGGGTCCTGCATGCTGACGATCAGCCGCTCCATCTGCCGGGTAAGTGCCCACCACACTCAGCACTCAGCCAGGGACGCCGGGCAGGGCACAGCCCGCCCCCCACCCCTGCCCTGACCCGGGGCACCCTGTGCTTGCCCCGGGGACAGCCTGGCACCCCACAGCTGGACCTGGGGACCCCGTGCCCACCCTGGGGACAACCTGGCACTCCAGAGCCAGCTACTGTGCCGTGCCAGCCGTGCGGGTTCCCAGCCTCCGGGCACCCCTGGGCTGGGGAGCCCCGGTTTTGGGGGTCGGGCTGTTTCAACCCCCGGGACCCCGACCGGAGCTGAGCACGCAGCTCCGGGGCTCTGCCCGTGGGTTCGGCGCGTCGGGCGGTGCCCGGGGTCCCTTGGTGGGGTCGGGGTGGTGCCCGCTGGACCGAGGTACACGGGGTGGTGCTGGTACCCCGCCCCGGGGGACGGCTGGCGGTGCCCGGTCCCCACGGTCCCAGCGCCCCTTCCCCGCCGTGCCCACCACCCGTTCCTCCTGCCTTGCCCGGTCCCGCTGGGGCCGGTCCCGCTGCGGGCTCACCTTGCGCAGACAGGGCATCTGGATCGGGGGGTGCCGGCCGCGGGGGCCGCCGATGGTCATCGCGGGTGCGCTGCCCGCTCCGCTCGGCTCGGCCCCGCCCGGCCCCGCCCCCTGCCCCGCCCAGCGCCCCCGCAACCCCCCCGCTCCCCCGTTTGCTCCAGGAGCCCCGTCGGACACCCCCGAGACCGGGACCAGCCCCCGCCCTGCCCACGGACTCCCAGGCCGGTCCGCCCGGACCCGCCCTCTCCCCGTCCCCCCGTCCCTTCCGATCGGGCCCCGGGGGGGCGTCCTGGCTGACCCGGTGGGGCTACCGGGTGCGGGCGGGGGGGGACACTGGCTGTCGGGATGGCTGTGCGGGCAGGGGGCGGGCAGGGGGCCGGCAGGACAGGCAGGGCACGGGCAGGGGGCGGGCAGCGTGCGGGCAGCGCGGGGTGAAGCGCGGGCAGGGTGCGAGGAGCTGCTTTCGGGGGGGGTGGGCAGGATGTGGCGGGGTGCGGGCGGGGTGCCGAGGATGCAGGCAGGATGCTGGCGGGGTGCGGGCGGGGCATTTAGGGTTCAGGCAGGGTGCTGGCCGGGTGCGGGCAGCGCGGGGCGGGCTCGCACGGCGGATGAGCTCACCGCAGTCTCCCGCCCATGAGCGGCGGGGCTGGAGCCGCCGAGGGGCGGGGGCGGGCGGGGGCGGGCAGCGGAGCCGCCGCGTCTGCGGGAGCCGCCGCCGCCGCCCCGCCGGGCCGCGCCGGGCAGAGCAGCGGGGAGCACCGGGGAGCACCGGGGAGCGCGGCGGAGCCGCCGTCACCGGGCGCGGCGGGAGAAGCGCAGCATCGGACCCCGGCGGAGCCGCCGGTACCGGCAGAGCCGCGCCCTGGGCCCCGGTAGCGGCTGCCCCGCCCGGCCCCGCGGGCGCGGGGCGCGGCCCGGCCCGGCCATGCTCGGCTTGGATGTGTGCGAGGTCGGCGGGCAGCTGCTGGAGCTGCTCTGGCTGGCGCTGTGCTACCGAGGTGAGCGGCGGGCGGGAGGGCATTGCCCCGTGCCCCGGGGGTGGGCATCGCCCCGGGGATGGCATCGGTCCGGCACCCCGACAGGGGAGCATCGCCCCCGGGTGCGCTCAGGAGTGAGCATCACGCCAGCCCCTGGGGGACCAGAGCATCCCGTAGGGGTGGGGGTGCCACCCAGCCGCCCCCCCAGCTGGGCTCCTGGCACCCCGCACACACCGGCCTGTCTTGCCATCCCTGCGGGGCTGGGTGAGCCCCCGGGCGGGTGCAGCCCTGGGCTAGGGGCCAGCGTGGCTAACAGCCCCGGGGTGCAGGGCCTCTGCCTTTGCTGGGGGCCCAGGGGTGCAGCAGGGCCATCGCTCCGCAGCCTGGTCACCTGCCCTGGGGACCCGTGCAGTGTGGTGGCCCTTGCCCCAGGCTGTGCCTCCTGCTTGATGCCAGGGGTGGGTTCTGCAGGGGCCTGGGATGCACAGGGCTTGCAGTCAGAAGGGTGAAAAGTGTGGGGGGACAGTGCAGCAGCAGGGCAGAGTCAAGGGTGACAGGGACATTGCCTGTCCTTGTGCCCCCCTGTCCTTGTGCCTGACACCCACCAGAGCCACCAGTTGCCCACTGCCACTGGTTTGGGGTAGGAGATGGGGTTGGTGGCTGCCCAGCAGCATTGGAGAGAGCCACAGGGCAGTGACAAGGCCCTCTCTGGGTGACAGGGTGCAAAGGGTGCCTGCAGGCTGTGGTGGGCTGCAAACACCCCCAGGCTGTTGCACACCACATCTACAACCAGCTCATTTTGCTCCATGGCTGTGTGGAAGTGCAGCTGGTGGCAACAGCTTGGGGCCTCAGCTGTGCCACCAGGCCCTGGGGACACAGAGCCAGTCAGCATCCCCATGGCCCTAAGCAGAGGGACAACTTAGTGTCCCACGGGAATTGCCCACATCCATCTATGGTGTGTCCCAGCTCAGCCACCTGCTGCCACCAGTGCCTCTGTGTCATGGAGAGGGGAGGTGTGTGGGGGGGCTGTCCCCTGGGGTGTCCCCAGGGTGGTGGGACTGCCACTGCCTGTCTCCTGCAGACATCATGGCTGACAAGGAGGGGGTGACGCTGTCACTGGAGGAGGAGGAGGAGGCCGACGTGGCCCTGGCGTACAAGACGCCGGAGAAGAAGAGCCTGCAGGAGATCCAGGAGCTGGACCCGGGGGACGAGAGCCTGCAGAAGTACAAGCAGGCACTGCTGGGTGCCATCCCCGCTGCCCTGGGTGAGGCTGCAGGCTGCCTGCTGGGCTGGGCAGCCCTGCGCCCCAACACCCCTGTGCCCCAACACCCCTGCACTCCATCAAGGTGATGCAGCCTCTGCGGGTGCAGGGAGCTCAGGTGTCCCCAGCACCCCTGGGACATCCCCCGCAGGGAGGAGGACTCGCCCTGGCTGTGGGTGCTGCCTGTGCCCCCCACCTGTGAGGAGACCCCGGCATCCCCCTGCCGACACGTAACGGCTGCCCAGGGACCCCCGGTTGCCATGGTTACGGGATCACCACCACAGTTTCCATAGGAACGGCTGTGGAAATTCATTGGGATGCCAGACCCGGAGCGAGCAGCCGCCAGGGCACGGCTGTGGGTGCCCAGACGGTGACCCCCTCTCTGCCCCCCCAGCCTGGTTCTGCCCTGCGGGGCCTGGGCCAGGCTGGGGGGGCTCCCCAGGCCCACCCCCCTGCTGTGCTGGCTGAGGGGTGCATGGCAGCTGGGGGGGGGGGGGGGGGGCGTGCACGAGGTGTGCGTGTGGGCTGATGGGGTGCAAGTGGGTTGGTGGGGGTGCAGGCTGCTGGTGGGGTGCAGGTTGGGCTGCTGAGGTGCAATTAGACCAGCACCCACCTTGAGGGATGCCTTGGCCTCCTCCCCACCCCCTCCTGGACCCCCACCCAAGCCAGGGAGCATCGTGTCCAGTGAGATACCTGTGGCTGGGCTCTTTTAAACGTGTTCACTCCCCAAGGTGTTGATGCCAAGGTTGGTCTGAGATGCCGCATATCTCCTGCACCCTGCCTGGGCTGCCCAGCACCTGCCAGCTCCTAACAACCCACCAGGGGCACTGTGGCTCTTCAGGCCGTTCTGGGGCTCGCAGACACCCCCCCGACGTGCCAGTGGGCTGGGTACAGGTGGGTAAGGGCTGTGCCCTGCTGCTTGTCCCTAGATGCCAGGGTGCCCAACGTGCAGGTGACAAGGCTCACCCTGATGTGCGAGCAGGCACCGGGACCGATCACCATGGACCTGACAGGTGAGTGGGAGGGGCACAGATTGGGGAGGGGGGAGAAGGAGGAGGAGGAAGGTGTGCCAAGCTCATGGGCTGTCTCTCGGCACAGGAGACCTGGAAGTGCTGCGGGGCCAGGCCTTTGTGCTGAAGGAGGGGGTGGACTACAGGGTGAAGGTGTCCTTCAAGGTGAGATGGATGCATGACGCCATGTGCCCACCAGCTGGGCACAGCCCTGCTACCCTCACACCCTGGGGTCCCACCCCATGGGGTCTCTGCTGCCTGTGTGCCCCTCTTCCCATATGTCTCTGCCCGTCTGGATCCCTCCTGCCACGTGGGTTGCCTGCTGTCTCTGCATCCCTGCTACTGGGGGTCCCTTCTACCCTGGGTTTCTGCCCCCCACCCTTCAGCCTCAGGGTCTGTGCCTTCCTGGGGGTCCCTATCACCCCCCCCCTGCCGGGGTCCCTGCCATCCTGGGAATCCTTGCTGCCCCTAACATTACCAAGACCCTGGGATCCCTGCTGCCTGGGAGTCCTTACTTCTCTTGGGGGTCCCTGCCACCCCTGGGTCCCTGCCTCTCTCAGGGTCCCTGCCCCTCTTGGGGGGGGTCCCAGCCACCCTTCATCCTGCTCAGCACCCAATCCAACCCAAGAAGCTGGGTGCTGGGGTGGGGGTGTGCACAAGAGGGGGCTTTAGAGATGAGTGCCCCCTCAGGCCAGGGGTCCCCAGGGCAGGGTGGGAGGGCAGCACCCATGGCAGCCCTGCCCTCTGCCTGCAGGTCAACAGGGAGATCGTCTGCGGGCTGCGGTGCCTGCACCTCACCTACCGCCGGGGCCGGCCGGGTGAGTGGGCTTGGGGGGCTGGCGGTGGCGGCGGCGGGCGGGGGGGCTCCGTGTCACCCTGTCCCCACTCACCTCTTCCCCTCCTCACCCAGTGGACCGCGATGTCTTCATGGTGGGCAGCTACGCGCCGCGGGCCGAGGAGTACGAGGTGGTGACGCCGGCGGAGGAGGCCCCGCGGGGCTGGCTGGCGCGGGGCTCCTACCGCGTCCGCTCCCTCGTCACCGACGACGACAAGACGGAGCATCTCTCCTGGGAGTGGGGCCTCTGCATAAAGAAGGCCTGGGAGGACTGACACCCCCTCCCCGCAGCCTGGTCTCCCCCCCACGGCCAGCGCGGGGACGCGGTGCCCGCCGTCCTGGGGGACACCTCGCTGGCACCACCGCGTGAAGGGTTTTGGGGGGGGTGTCCCTTAGCGAGCGGATGCCCACGGTCGTGGTCTTGGCAACCAAAGTTATTTTTAATTGCTGTTTTTTGTTTTTTTTTTTAAGTACCAATGCCCGCCTGGTCCCTGCAGTGTCCCCGTCGCTGGGGCCGGTGCCATGGCCCTGTGTGGTCGCAGGCTGTGCTCTCCCATCGCCATTAAACCCTACAGACTGGTCTCTTACTGGTGTGTCCGCGCCCCGTCGCTTCTCCTCCTCCCTCCTGTCCCTGTCCCCATCCCACTGGCAGGGCCGGGTTCCACTGCTGGGACAGGAGACTGGAAAAGAGCCACCTGCTCCTGCTGCCTTATCGGCGGGGCCGAGCAGCCAGTAGCGGAGGGCCACGAGCCCCAGGGGACGGGCACCACCCGCCCGGTGGCCCTTATCTGGGTCCTCTCTGCCCAGGCACTGGTTTTGGGGAGGACGGTGGCACCATGCGGGGCTGCGGGGCCCGGCTGGTTTGGCTGCTGGTGCTGGCACTGGTGCTGGCCTGGCTGGGCCCAGTGTTGGGTGGTGAGGAGGAGGAAGGTGGGGAGGTGGTGGCGGAGAAGGAGGGGAAGGAGGATGAGGGGGTCTCGGATGAGCTCAAGGAGGAGGATGGCGTCCTGGTGCTTCATGAGCACAACTTTGCCCGTGCCCTGGCTGAGCATCAGCTGCTGCTGGTGGAGTTCTGTAAGTGTCCCCAGACGTGGCCAGGGGTGCGGGCAGGGGCCTGTGTGGGCAGGGACACGGGTGCAGGATGGGGTGGGAACTGGGCAGGGGTAGGCACTGCCCGGGCACAGGGCATGGCATGTGACAGGGCAGGGACACTGGGCGTGGGATAGGGACATGGGGCTTGGGATGAGGACATGAGGCAGAGACCCGGGGTGGGGGACGTGTAGGGGTGGCATGGGGCAGGGACACGTGGTGGGGGTGTGGGACATAGACCATGGCATGGGGGGCACAGGCAGGGGCAGGTGCTGGAGCCCACCAGGCTCAGGCAGCCATTATGTGTCCTGGCCACCCGCCAGGCCCACCTGAGGGACCAGGGACACCCCAAAGCTGCCCCCGGGGCTGTGCCTGTCACCAACACTGTCCCTGCTCGCAGACGCGCCCTGGTGCGGGCACTGCCAGCGCCTGGCCCCTGCCTTTGCCCAGGCAGCCACCACGCTGAGGAACGAGTCCAGCCCGGCGTGGCTGGCCAAGGTGGACGCCACGGCACAGGTGGCCCTGGCCAACGAGTTCGGCATCACCTCCTACCCCACGCTCAAGCTCTTCCGTGGTGGCAACCGCACCCACCCCATCGCCTACACTGGTAGGGTCATGGGTCTGTGGGATGGCCACCCGTGGTGGGGACACCATGATGGGGGGGGCTGGGGTGCAAGGACGGGTGATGGGGAGAGGGGGTGGCAATGTCCTGGTGGGGTTTGCAGGCTGGGGTGTGGGGGCAAGTGACAGCACGGTGGTGGTGCATGTGGCGATGGCAGGCAGTGCTGGGGGGGTTATGGCTGGGGCTGATGGTGAGGGGTGTGTGGAGGGTGGCAGCCCAGTGAGGGGTGCCCAGGGTGACGGAGGAGGCCCCGCTCTGCATGCCAGGCCTCATGGACGCTGAGGGCATCGTGCGCTGGGTGCGGCGCCGGGCCGGCCCCAGCGCGGTGCTGCTGCAGGACCCCAGCACTGCCGCCGCCTTCGTTGCCTCCCAGGACTTGGTGGCCGTCGGGTTCTTCAAGGTGGGCTGGGGCAGGTGGGTGGGGGGGGGGGGGGGGGGGGGGGGGGGGGGTGTGGGTCTGGGCCGTGGCCATGGTTTCTGATGGGGTGGTCCTGCAGGACCTGGAGAGCGAGGTGGCCCAGGCGTTTTATGAGGTGGCCAGTGAGATGGTGGACTTGCCGTTCGGTGTGGCCAAGGAGGCTGAGCTCTTCAAGGAGTACGGGCTGTTGGCTGACACTGTCTGCCTTTTCAAGAAGGTGAGGGGGCGGAGGTGGGGTGGCATGGCCGTCATGGTTCCCCCTCAGCCCTCACTGCTCCCTGACCTGGTAGTTCGACGAGGGACGGACAGACTTCCCCGTGGACCCGGTGAAGGGGCTGGATGTGGCCGAGCTCACCCGGCTGCTCCGTGTCCACAGCCTGAAGCTGGTGATGGAGTTCAGCTCTGAGGTACAGGCTGGCCACAGCCTTGTTCCCATCCCCACAGGGCCGTGGCTCCCTGGTCCTCACCCTCACTCTGCTCCCCAGACTTCCAATGAGATCTTCAGTGCCAAGATCCCCCACCACATGCTGCTCTTCCTCAACAAGTCGTCGTCGGCTCAGCTGGGGCTGCAGGACGGATTCCAGGCAGCTGCCACTGCCTTCCGGGGCCAGGTGAGCAGGTGCCATGGCAGGTGCCAGGTGGCCGTGGGGTGCCACGGTATCAGTGCTCTCTGTCCCCCACCCAGGTGCTCTTCGTGGTGGTGGATGTGGCTGGGTACGGTGCTGAAGTCCTGTCCTTCTTTGGCATGACGGCTGCCGACGCCCCCACCCTGCGCCTGGTCAGGATGGAGAACAACCGCAAGTACCGGATGGAGCAGGACACCTTCTCGGACACGGCCATACGGGCCTTCATCCAGGAGGTGCTGGATGGCAAGGTGAAGGTGAGGAACGCAGCGCTGTGCCAAGGCAGCACCAAGGGTGCTTCCCTCCGAGTGGCAGGCTGTTCACGCTGAAGCCTAATGATGGCAGCTGTGCAGTGAACACCAGCCACAGGGCTCTGGTGCACCTGCTGCCAGGCCTAAGGACCGGGGGTGGTGTTGTGGGAAAGGAGGCAGGACTGTTGATAGGGAGACACACAGAGCTGGCTTGGTGGCAGAGGAGAAGCTCTGGGCCAAAAGGCAGCACAGAAGCACCCCTGGCCACAGGCTGGGGGGGTCCACTGTCCCCATCCCTCACTGTGCCCCGTGGGACCCGGGCACCACTCACCCTGGGCTGTGGCTGTCCCTGCTGTCCCCACAGCCACACCTGCTGAGCGCAGAGCCCCCAGAGGACTGGGACACACGGCCTGTAAAAGTCCTGGTGGGGAAGACCTTCGAGCAGGTGGCGTTCGACGAGACCAAGAACGTCTTTGTCAAGTTCTGTAAGTGCTGCCCACAACCCTCCCCGAGCCCTGCAGAGGCTCAGGCCCCTGTTGACAGCCCCCAGCCCTGTCCCCAACCCCTCGCTCAGGGGACACCACATCCTGAGCCCGGGCAGAGCCCCAGGGGCCAGAGCCCCTGCACCCCAGCACTGCCCCGTCCTGCAGACGCGCCCTGGTGCTCCCACTGCCAGGCCATGGCGGCCGCCTGGGAGGAGCTGGGAGAGCGTTACAAGGACCACGAGGACATTGTCATTGCTGAGATGGACTCCACAGCCAACGAGCTGGAGAACATCACCATCCATGGCTTTCCCACCCTGCACTACTTCCCCGCAGGGCCAGGCAGGAAGGTAGGAGGTGGGTGGGGGGGGCACCTGGCTCTGCCAGCACCCAGGGGATGGGGGGTGGGGTCACAACTCATCTCCCTTCCATCCCATGGCTCCAGATGATTGAGTATAAGAGTGCTCGAGATGTGGAGACCTTCTCCAAGTTCTTGGAAAATGGGGGGACGCTGCCTGAGGAGCCTTCTGCGGTGAGTGAGATGACCCCACCCCAGGGCAGCTCCTGGCCTTCATGGGGCAGGGGAATGGATGGTGTAGGATATGGGTGTGTCCCCCTCTGTGCCTCACCTCTGCCTTTTCCAGGTGCCCAAGGCCCCTGGGAACAGCACGGGCAGGGAGGAGCCGCTGGGAACAGCAGAAACCCGGGAGGAGCTGTGAGCCCCATCCCACTCGGGCACGTGCTATAAACAACCTGGAATCCATGTGGGCTCCGCTCTGTCTGTGGTTCCCCAGCACTCCTGGGGAGCACCCATGTGTCCTGGGGACACAGCAAGGCTGGTGGGTGCCCCAAGGGGCAGAGCCCCCAGGCCACCTGAACCCAGGGGTGCTGAGCCAGCGCAGCCCTGGCAGCCCTGCAATGACACGGGGTGGCCAAGGCCCTGAGGGAACCCCAGTGCTCTCCACGCTGGCCTTTGTGCTGGGGTGCAGGTGATGGGGGTCCAGCTGGGGTCTTGTTGTGGCTCCCAGGCAGCTCTCCCACCCTAGGCCTGGGCTCCACAGTCATGTACCAGCCCCAGGAGCTGCTGCCACAGCTGGGGAAGCCAAGAGCCCAACATGGGGCTCCATGGGCTCCTCTTAAGCCTGGCTCACAGCCCCTTGGAACCTCCTGCGTCCCCTCCAACCCCTGGCACCAGCCCCTCTCCCTGGGCCTGCTGCTCCCAGACCTTGGGCAATTCCCCCAGGGTACAACACCTTGGTCCCTCAGTGCCAGGACCCGCCTGGCCACCCCTGGAGGGACCCCATGGCTGTCCCAGCCCCACCAGGTGCCAGAGCAGGGCCCTTTCCCTGACCTGCCCCATCCTCTGGCCACCCCAGCGTCTGCTCCGCGGGGAAGGAAGAAACCAGCAGGTGATGGGATGTGGGGTTTTATTTAATTTTATCCAAGTACCTTTGAAAAGATCATTGTACAAGTCAGCACACGAGAACGCAGAGGAGACATCGCCGGGGCTGCACGGCCACTGTACATATTTACAGGGACCCCCACCCCCCCGAGAAAAAAAAGGGGGAGACGGAGATCCCGGGCACGTTAACAACCTCACCAGACACAACAACCATCAGAACTTCATAAAAAAAAAAAAACACGGAGGAAAAAAATGCTTGTAACACTGTTCCCGGGCTGACCAGGATGGTGGATGTTGCTGGACCTCACGGGGCGTACAGGCGAGTCGCTGCACCGTGTTTTAAAGGCACTGGGTGACATAAACAACAGGCTGTCCCCTCCTGGGGACACTGCAGCCCCAAGGTGCTGAGGGCAGCAGGAGCACCCGTGTGGCAGCCCACCCCCCCTCCCCAGGCTGTGGGGCCACCCTGGTTTCTGTTGGTGGGCGAGGGCTGGTCTCCAAAGGAGGGGGAGCAGTGCGGCTGTGCAGGGCAGGGGCAGCAGGGCTGGGCAGGGTGGTGGGGGCACCAGCACACCCCCCCAGCTTTCTTGCGTCCGAGTAAGCCTGGGAGGGCCCGGGGTGCTGGCTGCCCTGCTGGGGGGTGATCTAGCCCTGTGTGAGCCCCACAAACTGGCATCAACACCCTCCCCCCATTGCTGCCTCAGGTACAAACTGACAAAGGACATAGAACTTATAAAAAGACACTTTTTTTTTTTTTTTCTTGTCCTCAGCTTGTCTCTCATCAGTTCCCTCCCCTCTTGTTTGTACTAAAGAGAGTCCCCTGCCCAAAGCTGGAGCTCAGCACCATGGCCTGGGCATGAGTGCATGGGGCACACTGGTGGCAGAGCCGGGGTACCCTGCTGGGAACTGAACCCTTCTCCAGGGGCACACAGGGCAGGGGGACGAGGGCAGGGGCCATGGGACCCCAGCACCCAACCTGCCACCCCGGCTCCCAGCTGGTCCCCACCCTGCAGGAAGCCCCCAGCCCCAAGAGCTGGCACCCACCCTTCAATCCCTTGGGATTTACTCGGTCGCAAGAAAGCTCGGGAGAAACAAAAACCATCCTACCATGTCCAGCAGCTCAGACTGCCAGGGAGGGTAGAGACCGACTCGTCCCAAAGGGCTCCATGATCTCCAGAAGGGAGCTGGGAGCTCAGCCCCTCCATGTGGGTGCAGGGAGGGCAGCTCTGCCCGTGGCTCCAGAACCATCCACAGCAGGGGCTGGGAACAGGGTGCCAGGACAGCCAGGAGCAGCTGGAGTCTGAGGGATGGCTGTACACTTTGGGAAAGATCTGCAGTACCTGTATGTCTTACATTTACATAAGAGCACTGTGACATTGGAAATATTTTCCTTTTATTACAATATATCAAAAATATGCAGCTTTAGTAAACAAGGTCATATTACACTTTCTAATGCACTGTACAATGCTACATTACACTTATATTCGGTATGGAGAGGGAGCCCAGGCTCCCACTGGCAGGTTTGTGGGGTGAAACAGCTTCCACCAGCAACCTGGCACTTGCTCAGGTCCATGCCAGAGCCAGGTGGCCACCCTCTGCCCGGGGCTCACCCAGCACCCATGGCAGTAGCACCACCAGTGTCTGCCCCAGGCCTTCTCCTCCGGTCCCAGAGTCTTTCACAGTCCTGTCCTCAAGCCTCAGCAGCCCTGGAACCTAGTCGATCTTCTCCACTTTGCCAATGATCTTCTCTTCAAAGATGGGCAGGATGGTGTCATCCTCCCTCACCTCCTCAAAGACCACACCACAGTCGAACTCGTCGCTCACTTTCTTAAAGTAATACCTGAAAAACCAGAAACATGGGGGCAGAGAGGAAAGAAGAAACAAAAAAAAAGCAGCAGGTGAATGGTGATGGGGGCACCGTGGTCTCCAAACCTGGGTACAGCCCCTCCGTGGCCCTAAGCTCATGGTGCATGGGCTCCTCCAGACGTGGAGGAAACTGTGGCCACATTTTGCCTCTGCCCTCACTCAGTGAGCCAAAAGGTCAAGATCCAGGCCACGCTGAGGAGCTGAATCCAGCCCTGAATCCAAGCCCATCCACAGCTCTCCCAAAAGTAGTGGCTGAGGCACTTGTGCTGGTGGAGTGTTTCTAGGCAGGCTTTTCAATAGCAGCACCTACTTGGAAGGGGGAACTCAGAGAGCTACACACCCCATGCCTGGCTGCTTTGGGATTCCAGGAGGACCCAACCTCCCTGTCCTCACTGGAGGGAACTTCGGGAGGACATCAGAGGGTTCCCCACAGCATCACTGAGCAGTGGCTGGTGCTGATCTTCACCAGCCCAGGACCCCACAGGGCAGCTTAGCAGCTTCTGTTGAAGGTGCAAACTGCAAACAGCCCTGCTATAAAACCCAATCTCTCTTGTCCCTGTAACCTGCCCTCTTCAACAGCCAAGGTTCCTTGGCCATGATGCTACATCCCCACCACAGCACACCCTGCAGGGGCCCTCTTAGGAGGCCCCAGGTGGAGCTACCTCCACCGTGCTCCCCTTCACCTTAGAGGCAGCAACACCGCTACGCTCCGGCAGCAGCACCTGCCAGGGGTCGCTGACAGTCTGCTGGCAACGTACCACACGTGGGGAGCAGCTCTCACCTGTAGTTCCCTTTCTTGGTCAGCAGCTCCTTGAACTGTCCCAGGGTCACCACACGCCCCTTGACCAGGGTGCGGTAGGGGATGGGCTCTCCACAGAAGTAATAGGCCACCACGATGTTCTCGCACGACTGGGACGCGCCGCTGCCTGGTCTCTTCAGGAGCTTCAACCTGCTGTGCAAAAACACAAGCGACCTGTTGAGTGTCATCAGCCTACCTGCCAGCCTGGGCAGGCCCGACAGAGCCTGGATGGAGATGCTGAACTGGCAGCCAAGGACCCTCAGGAGCATCCTCTGCTCCACCAGCAGCTCCCTGGGCACACAGACGCACGCCAAGGCTGGTGAAGGAGCAACTGGCACCTGGAAAGGCTGGATGGGGCCGGGAGGCAGCAACAAGGAGGGTGCAGGTTCTAGCTCAGCCCCTTTGGGCTGAAGGAACCTCTTCCTAGGCTTTGAGATGGGGTGGCCCTTCCCCCAGCACTGCTGCCTTGGGGGTCATCATCCCTGGAGGTGTTCCAAGAATGCGTCGAGTGGCACTTCAGCACCTGGTTTAGTGGCTATAGTGGTACTGGGTTGACAGTTGGACTTGATGATCCTAGAGGTCTTTTTCAACCTTAATGATTCAATGATCCCTAAGCTCCAGGCAAGGCAGAGCATCCCAAGCCCACAGCAGCAGACCCAGGTCACCACCAGCACGTTCCTAGTGTGCAGGGAGCATGCAGGGCTGGGTGTGTGCTTGGGGATGGTAACACAAACACTGCTCAGGCAGCTCTGGATTCTTGCTGCTGTGGCCAGAACAGCTCAGCACAGCTTCCTGCTCACCTACATCTGCACAGACAGGACCCCTCGGCTCCCCCCAGCTCCCTCGGGCACCTCTCCCAGTATAGATGGAGGTTGGAGGGGATGGAGCACCCAATGGGACATGTCCCAGAGGCTTCACTGCTCACCCCACTCATGCAGGGTGGCAGGGCAGCCACCATCCCCAAAACCTCAGGGACTTGACACCTCCTGTGTTTTCCTGCCTCTCAGGATGTTGGTCTAGTCTCTGCTTTCAGCCCACACACTGGGGCTTCTGCTACGTGGTGCCACCATTAGACCAAAAGCACCAGCCCAGTCCTAACTCTATTTTCAGAGGCAGACAAAAGTAGCAATGAAAAAAAAAACCCAGGGTACTTTGCCCTTCTGTCGAGCCTTTCATCTGAGGTGCTGCAAATGCTGCCCAAACACGGCAGCAACCGACACAGACTGGCAACCTGGCACGTGTGGCCTGAGCCAGAGGCAGGCTGCCCTTTCCAAGTCACATCAAACAAATTTGGCAGCTGAAAAAAAACAACCCCAGAGTCCTGAAAAAGCAAGCTGGGTAAAAAAGATGATTCTTGACGTGGCTGGAAAGTTGCTATAAAAAACGGGCCCTTGCCAAGTGCATGAGGTAATGGCAGTTTTGGACATGACTCCTGACCCTAACCTTTCAAGGTTGGCTGGTGGGTAAAACACCTTTTAATGGCATGCCCACATAAACATGGGCACTGCAAACCCAGGCCAGACACGATCTTTGCACCTTTCTAAAGGTATGAGAGGTCTAAAGTTCAACTGGACAACCTTCCTGGTGTCTGCTCTGCCTGGGAGACCTTTGGAGAAGATGCAGCATTCTGAGAGGTGAGGGGCTGCTCCTGGTCCAGCAGAGCTCTTGGAGCCTCCCCCATCCCTGTATCAAAGCACAGGATGCCCTTTAGCTAGGAAAACATTCAGGAATTGAATCATCCTTGGAAAAAAATAAAAGGGTCATAAATTCAGGCAAATTCTGTGAGTCAGAAGTTAATGGAAGGGGTTTGGAAAATCTCAACGTCCCTATGCTTGATCCTGCTAGAAACAAGTCGTGACCAAGAGCTGCTGGGTGCCCTGCTCAGGCAACAAAGCTGCTTTCTCCTGGGCCCTGGGGGAGATGGAGAGGACCCCCCAAGCTCTGTTGTGGTTGAAGCAAGAGCAGGACCAGGGCTAGGACTGGGAGCCTTCCTCCTCCTGCCACATAATTCATCCCTGAGATGCCATTTCTGAAGGGGCTCAGCCTGGCTCCAGTGCTCACCTCCTCCAAAGAGCAGAGATGTGTCTGAAAATGAAGCCTGAAATGATGCCTGAAAGCAGAAACTCTGCAGTGCTTTCCAGAGCTGGAGTTAAATCCAACCCCCAAGGTGTGGGTCCCTGGCTTTTGCCATAAATTCAGGCAGGGGTGGATGGCTGTGGTAACTCCAAGCTCCTGGGGCCAAAACAAGGCTGTGCAGCAGGATCCACATGCATCCCACACCACAGCCAGCAATCTCTAGCAGGCTGATGAATAAGGAACCACTGAAAATGTAATTTTCCAAGAGTTTCTCTCAGGAAAGCAAGACATCACAACTGACTTTGCTTTGGCCATTACCAACAGCTCTCCCGAGACCACAGCTCACCCAAGCAGGCTGGGCCTGAGCTCTGCCTCACTGAAGCTTCCACCTGCACCCACCTCCTGGGTGGCACCCAGAAACACAGCCAGGTGTCACCTCCTTGCCCCTTCAAGCTCCCTTTGCTGCACTTGGCACACACACAGACATGACCTGGCCAGGAAAGGGCAGCCCAAGAGCCCCTGCCCCTCACCACCCTCCTGATTTCAGCCATATAACCTGGTGGTGCCATGACAGGGAAACTGAGTCTGGGTTAGAGCACAAATCCACTCTCACTGTGAGGCAGAGGTGAGGTGCCCAGCTCACTCCAGCAGGATCTCAGAAGTCCTTTCAACCATGACAATGCTGTGCTTCTGTGATCCAGCTGTGAACCTACGTGAGCTGTGACACTGAGCTGCAGAAAATGGCTCCAAATCTGGCTGCACACACAAGAAACCTGGCAGTGACTGGGCCACAAAGGCTGGGTACACTGGACCTGCAGGTCACTGGACACTTAATCCTGCACTGCTTGCCAGCAGCAGCCATGTGGCTACCAGAGATCAGTGTCCCTCCAAATGCTGCAGAACAGGGAGAGAAGGGCTTTTTCTGCATCAGAAGTGTGATTTCTGGGAGAGTCTTTGTGATTCCCAGCAGAGACACTGCAGGTGCCTCCTTGATTTCCAGGGGGGCAGGGCTGGGGTGGGAGCAGAGCTGCACCCTGGCCAGAGCAGTTGGCTGGGGAAGGGCATGGCTGGTGAGCTGGAGAACCATGCCAAGGTTGCATGGTGCCCATGGCCAGTGCCTCAAGGACACCCTGGGGCTCACCTCCACCTCCCCAAGGCTGCTGTCAAACCTGGGCACGGGCTCCCACTTCCCACAGCTCTCCAGAGCTCCCAACTGAATGAAACGTTTGGGGTTTATTTTCACACATTAACTCCCCTCCTGTTTTCTCCTTCGCTCCCACTTTGGGCAGCCCCTTTCTGAAGGTCTGTTTGCAGGCAGGTTCCTGTGCTAACCATAGGAGGAGCTCTCTAAAAACCTCAGGTCTGCTTCAGCTGGAGCCCTCAATCCTGCCAAAACCCAGCAGCAAGCCTTCAACATCCAGAAATCCCTGGGGACCACTGCCTCTACTGGACACGGGTACATTTCCTTTCCATCAGCAGTTCCCCACCAGTGAACATGGCTCCTTGGTTCTCCAGGCAGGTCTGGGGGATCCTGCATTACTGGAAGAAAAGGAGGACCTGGTGGGGAAGCAGAGCAGCCCAGCACCAGGACTGCTCAGCCTGTCCTCCCACTGCTCTGCTCAGCTCTTACCACTCTTACAAAAAGCTACACTTAATATACATGGCAAATTATTATTAGACTATTAATTAGATATGGATATGGCCCAGGCTGGTGTTTCCAAAGTGTGCACTTGCATGTAGACATTTCTGGGGAAGGTGCATGAATCTAGCACCAACTGAAAGGAAGATCAAATGAACTTGGCTTAACCTGAGATGGGAGAGTCCTCTAATTACCTGCCTTTCAATCAATGCTCTGACATAAACACACAAGTCTGTGTGGTCTCTGCAAGCAAAACTAATTGGAGCTGGGCTGAAAGAGCTGCTTTCAAAAATTACATTCTTGTTTCTAAGAGTCAGACACCAAAGTTGCAAGTTTTCAGATTACAGCTCTAAAGCTGTGAAAGGTTTTTAATGGACAAAGTGCTTTTAGCTGCCAAGAGTAATTGCCCAGCACTTCCAAACTGCTTTTCATCTGAGAGCTCCACATGCCTCTCTGAAAGACAACACAGGAGCAGGAGAATTAGCTCCTCAACAGGCATTAAAGCTGAGTCACAAGCAGATGCAGTGACCTGGGCAGGGCTGTGCAGTGACTCCCTGCTGCTGCAGGGGACTGCAGGGCACTGGTCCCACCCTGCAGGGCACTGCTCCCACCCGGGTGCCAGGGAAGACCTTTGCTGGAAGCCTGTGGGAGATGCAGAAGAGCAAATACTCTTCAGCACTTCATTCTGCTGCATCCTGATGAATTCTGCTCCTGCACCAACCTTTGAAAATTCTGGTGTGAGTGTGAGTGAGTTGTCAGCCAGTACTGGGGGACAGAGCTCTTCCATACCATGCCTCCTCCAGACATGCTGCCCCCTGCCCAACTCCTCCTCAAGCTCTCAGCAGCCCCTTCCCCACTCTCCTAAAAGCATTTCCAGCCTCTCCATCCAAAAACCACAAGCCCTCAAGGTGGGTTTTGCCCTTTGCACCACCACGTTAGAAGGGCTGGGGGACGTTTCTCTGACCTTCTCTTGCATATACCTCCACCCAGCTGGTGCTGGGAGCTGGAGAGCAGAGCAGAGGGGCAGTGGACATCTCCCTCAGTCCCCCACCTTCAGAGCAGTCCCCCCCTTCCCTCCCACACACCATCAGACCCCATCACTCTACCTCTGTTTAGCGGGGAGTTTCCCGGCCCTTTTTTCCTCCTCTTCCAACCTTCTGCGAGCTTCTTCCAGTTGGGTGAGAGGGTTGGGGGCTGGATTGGGCGGCATGGTGGGATCTTGGATGAAGGGATGAGAAGGCTGGACGACATTCCGGAGCTGGGCACTGACCCACGGATGCACCGCGACCGGGCGCTCGATGGAGAGGGATCGCACCACGTCATGGGACAGCTGCTTCTTAGCACCTGAAGAGCTAGACACAAACACAAAGGCTTAACAGAGATGGCTGAGCACTCAGTCACTCCTAGATGGACCTCCTCTCCTACAGCTTGGACATGGGCACCACTGGGAAGCTCCTTACAGCACGGCTGCTGAGGGAGAGGGGAGCACCATCCACCTCTAGGGGGAGATTTCAGGAGAGCAAGACCTGAGGGATCAGGATGAGCAACCCAACCCTGAGACAAAGCCCAGATCTGTTTGAGGGCTTTCATCCAGTCCACAATACACAAAACTAAAACTGGCAAAAGGCAGCTCCAGCTTTTCTGACATTCCCTCAGAAGATGCCCTCCCATATGCTGCTGAAACTCCCAGGCTGGGAGCCTCTCCATGAGGTCGGCACCTCCAGGGAAAGGGATGCTGCAGGGATGTGCTCATCCTTCCCCAGCTCCAGAACCTGCTGCCTGACTTCCCAGTGGCCTGGCACTGCCCCTGGCTCTGGTGTTCAGCCCCAGCTGCCTCCAGTGCATCCTGCCCTGGCCACTGCTGTCCAGCAGGAGGAGAAACCACCAGCAGTTCCACCACCCAGCGGCAGAGGGGATGAGACCCCACATCCCTCTCATCAATGCACTGGTTTTGGCCAGAGACTGACCAGACTGTGATCAAGGACTTGTGCCTGCAGGAGATCTGCTTGACTCCAGAGAGACTTCTGACACAGCCACATCCTTGGCTCCACTCCAGGCAGGAGAGGACATCCCAGAGGATGCTCCCAGCAAGCTGAAACACTGGGCAACCCTGAACTGTGCTAAACTGCTTACTCAGGACCAATGGCACCAGTGCAGCAGGTCCCAGGTTTCTACCAGCACCTTGCAGGAGTACAAAGCATTTACACACAGCAAGTGCTTCCAGGACAGTGAATGCCTACTGTGTACCCTGGCATCCACCTCGGAACCACAGCAGCACAGTGAGATTCCCCTGGGGCTGCAGCTTCCCCACAAGCCATCCTTCAGAAAAACCTGCCCTTACAGCCCCGGAGCAATTCTCTGTCTCCAAGGGGTCTAAACCCTTGTGCCTGGTTGATTCCTGTCTTCCCAAGGTCTCCAGACAGACTGCTGGACAGCCTTGTGCAGAGGATGCAACCCAAGAGCATGAAGACCCCTGGCTCTGCTGCTCCTTACCCATGGGTTGTTTTCTTATGCCTGCTGATCTCCTTCTCTCCTTCTATGATCCACTGAAGGATCTTCTGGTTTCTCTCCACATCTTCAGGAGATCCTGGCATCTCATAGTTGGCACCATCACTTTTCCCTGAATCGGTCTTCTTAACATTTCTTTTTGAGAGCAGACTTGCTTTCCCACTGCAAGAACAAAGCTTGAGACATTAGTGCTTTGCCTGAGCCAAACCACCACAGAGGTGGCAGGGGAAGGACATGTCTATCTCCAGACATGTTCAGCCCTTCCAGGGTCTGCTGCTATCTGTGGTGCAGAGATCCTGGCTGCCTTCCACAGCCCCCCTGGCCCTTCCACAGCCCCCCTGGCCCTACCACACCTCAAACCAACCAGGCTGCAGTTGAGGCTAAGATTGAGACTGGCCAGACCCTGGCATGGCAGGCTTCTCCATCCAGCCACCCATGGAGAAAGGGATCTTCTCTGGCCAAATGAGCCACAGCAAAGCGGCAAAAAGCCCAGATCTCCTGCCACATGAAGGGTTATGTTAAACCTGCTCAGAGCAGAAGGTTCATCCTGGTGCTACAATCCACTGGCTGCCTCTCCACAACAGACCACTGCTGGAAAGATGAGCCCTTCCCACCACCTCAGACTGCTGATGTGTCACCCTGAGCATCTGCTTCTCACCTCCCATATCATGGTGGGAGGCCACATCCTAGCTGGGGGGACTGCATTCCCACTGGCTCGTGTGCCCTGGGAAGCACAGCCACCCTCAGCATGGCAGCCAGATGGACACAAGGCAGGAGACAACACTGGCTGTGCTCTGGCAGCAAAGGCTGTTGCAAAAGCCCCAGCTCCTTGCCCATGTCCATGCCCACATGCCCAGCAGGGTGTCTCCATGCTCACCAGGTCACACAGAACTTGCCCTCGCTGGCCTGTTGCTGCCACAGTGTATAATTTCATGGGACCCTCACTGTCCTCATCACCCAGCCACTGTCCTCCATAGGACCTCCCTAATTCTGCTTCTCCCTGCCCACTGACACACAGGAGAAGAAACCTTAACACCACTGAGGAGTCACAGGCCCTCAGACAGCTTTGCTGATTTTTTTGGGGAAAAAACCTGTAGAGGGGTTGCTGAAGATCTACAGAGAAGGCCACCTGCCTCCACTAGCTACCCCACCCCTGGTATACTGCAAAGCATCACCCCAAAACCAGGGCCCTGGGGAGCCAGCTGAACCAGCACAGCTCTCCCCCATGGCTGCCCCATCCATATATATTATCCTGGGCAGCCGCCAGCTCCACTCACACCTTTGCAGTCATCCAGAACCAGGACAAACAAAATCAGCAGCTGAGAAGGAGCTTCACCCTCTCCCCTCAGCATGGAGAGATTCCAACAACCAAGGGAAGAAGGACAGAAGCCCCTGTAAGGCAGGGACATGGCTCTCCTGAGCAGAGAACTCCCTGCCCCAGAGAATGTCCCCTTGGGACACGATGCCACTGCAGTGTCCCATCCCTTTGTTGGGAAAAGAAAAGAGCCCTCCTGGCTAATGGGTTTGTCCTTGCAGTAAAGAGGGCTTCTGTGTCCTCTTGTGGACACCTCAGGACACCAGGGTCTGTTGCTCAGAGCCCAGACACAGCCCTATACTGAGCAACTCCTAACACACAGAGAAGCAGACCAGCACCTGCAATTTCTAAGCACCTCCACTGCATTAAGAAGGAGAAAAACTCCTTTATAACCAAGGCCATTAAGAATCTTGGTTAAAGGGTGTTTCAGAGGTGAAAAGGGGCCTGTAAGGGCCCATTTCTGAAGAGGAAGAGAAGTGGGAAGCCCTTAAACCATGTCCCAACACAAGCTATCAACAGGGTTCAACCACCTCATTTATGGAAGAGCTTCCTACTGAAGCCACAGCTCTGGGACTCCCGTTGGGTGTTGCTTTGACTCACCTGTAGCCTAAAGAGTCCATGGGGCCAGGGGCCATGCCCAAGTTTTCAGTGTAGTTTCGTGACTTTGTTGCATAGTTATGTGAATCTACATTCCAAGCAAAGCTGTTCTGCACCCTCTGCGTGGCCTCAGCCTCGATCTGCTCTTTTGGTTTCATCACGCTGTGGTGATGGATGTGGTGGTAGACGTGTTTATGGTGGTATAAGTTAGCTGCATCCAGTTTCATTCCTGATTTTGTTGCGTGCTTGCCGTGCCCTGGAGGAATTGTTCCTAGTGTCCCTGACAGCTTTCCTAAGTGGCCACTTTCTGGGGACCGTGGCTTGGGAGAGTGGCGGCCAGGTCCTGGAGATTGGCAGCCTGGTGTTTTCATCACACGCTGGACGTGCTCGTCGAGGATGCTCTCAGGGTTTTCTTCATGGGCATCTCTCATCTGCATCCCAGCACAGCCCATCTCAGAGTAACGAGGAGCAAAGTGATGAAAAGCTTGGGCGGAAGGCATCTTGTGGCTAAGGACTGAGGGACCAGAAGAGATATCTGCATCCTCACCTTCTTCTTCCTGCAAGAAACACGGGGACAATCAGAGAATGACAGCAGGGTGGCAGAAGGGGTCTCTAGTCTCACCTCCTGCTTGCAGCAGAATTGCTGCCAACCTTTGAAGGGGTCAGGCCTGGCTTTGTCCAGCCAGATCTAGCAAACCCTCAAGGTAGAGATCCACCACCCCTCTGTAGACCTGTCCCAGACTCTGCCAACCTCCTGCAGAAGATTTCCTTAATGCTCAACCCAAGCCTGTGCAGTCTTGCTGCCACCCAGCAGAGCTGCTCAGGTCTCTACCTGCTTTCTGAGCTATCAGCAAGGGTTCTCCAGGCACAGCCCATCAAGACCGAGGCAACGTGACAGGCAGCTCACACATCACAACCAGGGTTTCCAGAGGCAGCTTTCTGATGAGCACAACTCAATGGGGTGTAGGAGCAGGCAGCAGGAATGGGTTTGAAAATCAGACATTGATTTCTCCCAGGCATGCTAAGGCTGGAGTGAAACACATCACACAGCTCAAGGAGGGCTGGAACTGATTGCTTGGTCTTCTAGTTCCCAACCGTCTAGGAGATGCTGTTAGTGACGCCCAGGTCCTTGCCAGGAAGAATAAAACTCCTCTATGCTGACAGCCACAGTTTTGATGCTGACAAACTACTTTATACTCCAACATAAACTCAGATATTTATGAAGTTTCTTTTTTGGAAGTCAGGATTCCTATTTTTTTAAATTACATAAGCAGGATTCCAGCAAGTCCTTTAATCCTGCTCTTTCTTCCTCTGACGGAACAGTAAAGAAACCAGTTTCAGCCCAGGGCATCTCTGGCCTGCCAGATAAATGCATCTGCTCAAAGCCACCACCTTTGCCTGTCAGATGCCATCATCCATCACTTGCTAACCAGCCTCCAAGTCTCCGCTGCCAACCACACAGCGAGAAAGCAAACAACAAACATCTTCCTGTGTCACACCTGGGGGGGTTCAAACCTGAACCAGGGACAACGCCAGGCTTTGAAAGTGCCACAGCCACGGGTGCTGCCAGCCCGGGGGTGTAACATGATGCCTAAGTCTGGAGGGAACCCACAACCTTCTATCAAATCACTTTGAAGAACTTCAGAGGCACTTTTCATCTGCAGCCACAAGGCTGCCAACCTGCCAATCACCATCCCTGGGCACCGAGACCAGGCACAAGAAAAGATGAAGGCTGTGCTGACTAAATCCCTGCCACCAGGGTAAGCATTTATTAGCAGTTTATGATAACCCAGTGATGTGCTCAGCACTTGAGAGGCTTTTAGGGCTGGTACCTGCTTTCTGGAAAACTCTTAGGTTGAAGCATCATCCCAGTGTGCAGGGGTAGATCTGAGCCTGGCACAGATGTCTGATGAAGGGCAGCACTTCTGCTCAGGGCCCAGAGCCCCAGCAGAGCTGTCACACTAGAGCAGGGTGACATCAGAGAGACAACCTGGGATGGTCCAGCCAAATGGGCACCTGGGATTCAGGAAATCCTCTGGCTGCCTGGAACTCTATTTTGCCAATTACTGGGACCTGGTACTTTGCTGTGCTCCGAGCCTGAGATGAGAATGGGCAAAGGGAAGGAGAGGGATGCACTGGCTCGCTCAGCTCAGCTGTGCCACTGAGGAGATCTGGACCTCAAGCAGGTCCTTAGGCAGGAGCACGTGCTGCTGGGGTTGGTGTGTGCAGGCAGGCCTGGGGCAGCTGGATTCCCACCCCCCAGCACTAATACCATACCTATCTGCACCCAGACCTGCCTGCACCCAGACCTGCCTGCAACCAACCTGCTTGCACCCAGATCTTCCTGAAGCTCATGGCACAAGCCTGCTGCCCAACTTGCACCCTTCAGCCCTCTGAACACCCTTGCTATGCCCATGGCTGGCACTGGCAGAAGAAAGGGAAGAGAAGCCAACAAGATGACAAAGAAGGCCCAGACAGGAGGCAAGAACACTGTGTCTGACACCAAAGAAAGGTGAAGGTCTGGGACCAGACTCCTCCATGAGTTCAGCTGTCCTGGGCACCAGGCTGGTGTGAGCTCTGGAGCCCTGTCTCAGCATCTGGCTGAGGTGAACTGGGCAGAACTGGGCAGCGTGTGCTGCCCCTTCCGGCAGGAAAGCCCTGGGTGCCATAACCACTAGATGGTGCTTTGTTGACATAACATTGTCAGAAAACTCTTCTATCCCCTCCGGAAGGCAGCAGCAGTTGGAGAGATGCAGGCTGCAACTTTGCTGCCTGGCTGTGGAGCTATTTCTGCTCTGCAGCAGGGCCGGGGGTGCCCTTTCTTTTGAATTAGGAGGCTGCAACCTGCCCTGATGAGCCAGAGGAAGAGCTACCTTGCTGCAAACCTCCTCCTCTGCCTTCTCCCAGTCCCACCACTCAGGCTGCTGCTGGTCAGCAGGGCACAACAGCTCACCTAACCACCAGTGGGTTTTCCATCATCCTGCAAATGATTTTTATCTCTAGTGAGGCAACGTTTTATATTCAGATAATGAGAATCTCAGCCCTGGCTTTTGCTTCTCCTGACTTATTTTCAAGACAGACTGACCTGTATGATGTAATACTGAGCTGTATGATATGATACTGGTCTGTATGATAAGGTGCTGCAGCTTCCATGCACAGACATGAGGCTAAAGTGGCTCAAAAACTAATAAGGGGACATGCCCATCCTCTAATCCTCTCCCATGTTGCTCAGAATAACTAATGAAATCAGAATTTGTGTGGGGTTTTTTTTGAAAAACAGAAATTTTACAGTCTTTTCAGCAAAAGGCTCTAAACTAGATGCCTCTTCTTGATGTTACTGCATGATGCAGCTTTGAAGGGGGATCTGCAGACAGCTCAGTATGGGGGAGAAAAATCCTTTTTTCCTGGCTTTTGCAAAATATTTCCAGCTTCTCTGCTAAGCTGGTAACTGCCTACTGTGATTTATGCTTGTGGTTTTCCCTGTGCTGCTGCTCAGTGAGCCATGCAGACCTGGTAAGAGGTTACCCTCTAAGTCCTGGTGTTCAGGTCATAGAAAAAAGCCCTGTGATCTATCAGGACTCAAGCTCTTCTCTTGCTGATACCAGCAGCTCCTGCACCTTAAGTGCTGACCTAAAAAAGCTACAATTGCTTACTCTGAGTTTTCCCTGAATGGCTAATGCCAGATGCCAGCCAGTGAATGAAATACATTCTGCAGACAGCAAAGAGGTTTAATATATAGCATTAGTGGGAGTCCTGGCCTTAAAAATAGATTAAGTCACAGAAAAATGTGTTTAAACAGACTTAAATTTATTCTCTGGCACATAGGTATTTGCTGATTTTATGGTATTGCTACTGGCAGCTTCTTCAAGGAGGGAGTGGGCTGGGATAATGCAGCCTGGTGCAGGTGGGGGCTGCCATGGGGCTGTGGGAGGAGGAGGAGGAGGAAGAAGAAAGCTCTAGGACTGTGTTAGCAGAAAATACTGCTGGTCACACTGGCTTTGTCTAAAAAGCAGTAGGTGCCAGAGAGTAAAATGGACCAGTTCTAGAAGAACAGGAATCTAATCACATAATAGCACCTTGCTGGCTTTCCTTCTGGCTGGGTGCTGGACACAGACATGCAGGGAGTTTGCTGCCCAGTGCTGGGAGCTGGAGGGAAGCTCAGAGACCTCCTCTGCCTTCCTCACTCTCCACATCTGAAACAGGGATGTGATTTAAAGCAAATATTACAACCTGTTTTGCTGTTTAAAGATGAACATTTAATAATATTGATGAATATCTTAAAATGCTCTCATGGGGCTGGATGGCCTGCTCTGGAGCCCCAGGGGCTCAGTTTCTTTGGAAGCACAGAGTCAGCCAAGACAGGCATCAACACCTCTGCTTTCAGGGAGAGCTGTGGGTTACCAAGTACAGAGCTTCTGCCTCAGGGCCACAGCTGCTATTAGCTGCAGGGACCTACAATTTCTTCACTCAGGGCTGTAGTTCTGCAGACTTCAGTCTGTGATGTTCAGTGACACTCTGGTGTCCTCCAAAAGCTCTCCTGTATGCCCAGCACAAGATGGACAGGTCCCTGTGAGATGCAGTGTCTCAGAAGATGTGGTGTGAATATTGCTGAACAGGGTGTCTCATGCAGGTAAGGCAAGATGACCAACACCTCATTCTGTCCCTTTTGGAGCTCCTTGTGGAGCTAAAGGCCTTGCAGGCTTCCCTGGGTTCATCTACCCAGTCCTGGAGCTCTGAAGGGCCCTGGTGCTACCAGGGCTGACAGCACACAGTGCCACGGGCTTACCCTTACCCAGCCACCCATGTGGAGCCAGTGTGTTTCTCTGCCCAGAGAGGATGTTTGGGTGCTACCACACCTGATCAGCTCCAAATTTTCTAGGGAAGTGCATTGATGGGCAGAACCCTTTTTCAGTTTTGGTAGGAATGGCCTGCTAGCACACCCAAACACCTCCAAGCATAACCTGGCGTGTGGTCACCATTTGGGGCGGAAACAGGGATCAGACAAAACCCTGCAGGGGACGGTGAAGCCCTGTTCCATAGCCCCCATCCTTGCATGGAAGGAACTGCTCACCAAGTCTGTGATGGACAGGAGAGCAAGGGTGCCAAAGATGATGATGGAGAGCACCCACAGCACCTATCTGGTGACAGAAGTGGGCACTGCTGGGCCATGGCTGCTTACAGCAGAAGCTCACAGAGCCCTGCACAGACCAGGGACCAGCACCATGGAAACTCCTGGGGGAATGTGGGCCTCCAGAAGCCCTGTGCAAAGTGATGGTGGTGGCGTTGGAGCAGGGAAATGCTCACCCAGGTTGCTTCCAGAGCAGCTAAAAGCTCCCTGTGGTGTATAGTACACAGAATCCCAGGCTGATAAAGGAGGCAAGGAGGTTACTAACTGCTGGTAAAGGAGCCAAGGAGGTTACTAACTGCTGGTAAAGGAGGCAAGGAGGTTACTAACTGCTGGTAAAGGAGGCAAGCAGGTTACTCACCGCTCGAACGCGTTTCAGGCGCTCCTCCAATTTCTCCTCTGCTTCACGTTCCTTCTGTACTTCCTCCAAACGATTGATCAGCTCTGCAGCAAACTTCTCTGGTTCAACGTGGATATCCTTTGGCATTCGGTACGTACGCTGGAGGGAAAACACACCAGGGGTTAACAAAAGATGCATGAAAAAGCAGCTGTTGATTTTGGAGGTTCTCCTAGCTGGAAGTGCCAGTCGTTCCAGTGGGAGCTGAGAGAGGACAGGCTGGCAGACACAGAGGTGCAGCCTGGGACTGGTGGGCTGGAGGCTGAGCCACCACCATGAGTTCCCCAGCTCCACACACCAGCCCAGGTAATGGAAAGGTTTTTTGGAGGCATAATTCAGCAAGCTCTTTAGGCACCAAAGTCCTCCTTGGGATGGATGTGCTCACTCTCCTCCCAGTGTACACACAGTCAGCAGGGAGACCCTGCTCTGAAAGGCTGGAAAAGGACAGACAAACCTCTCAAAAGTCATGCTTATGGCAGTGATGTTTTCACCTTGCTAGAAAGGAGACCTCTTAAGCACACTTATTCAGCTTACTCCAGGTGGATCAGGTCAATTCCTGCAAACACACCCCACGGCTGCAAAAAGGAGAGAGAACCCTGTCACCTCTGAGACACCTTCTGCCCTCAGCCCAACCACAAGAGGCCACGGCTCCCAGAAAGCATCCTCTCTTGCTAGAGGATCCTGCAGGATTGCATCTTGGCTCTTCAGAGCCATACCATGATTCCCTGCTTGCCTTATCAGCACAGCAACCTCACAAGCACATAGATACCACTTTTCTGCTTGCTTGGGGTGAACAAATGAACACTTACAAGAGTTCAAGGGCATTCTTCGTTCCTTACACTGAGTTACATTGTCCCTAAATTCCTGAGCTCTGGGATAAGAAGTTTGTGTAGACTGACAACTCCTGGTTTTTCCCCTCATTTTTTATCCCTTCTGCCTTATTTTGTTAAAATAGTAGGAAAAATTAAAATACAGCAGAGATAAAAAATTATTTGGGAAGAAAAACATATGGAAAATTCAACAGCACAAAAAACCTGCATTCAAATATTTCAATACTGACTTGAGAGAAATATACACTCTGCAGGACCAGAGATAAAATTAAATGTGAAGACATGAGATAATTCATCAAGAACAAATGCAGCACCAGAAGCATCCATCAAGTTGTAATCTTTAAAGGAGGATTAGAGACCACCTGAATTTACCCTGTACCAGCCAAGAGATCAGTGCAAGAGACTAAAATAATGCTTTGCCTCCAAACCTGACAAAAGCATCCAAATCTTACTGGTTTTCTCTCTGCCAGCTCCTGAGTGGAAGTCAGGGGAAGAAAAACACGGACAGTAAGTATCCTCCTGCTGGCTCTGAGGAGCTGAAGACATCTTTTATGACACCCAAGCTGGGTTGCAGAGGTCTCAGTTAAAGCATTGTTCTGTTTGCCAACTCTGCCAGCAACCCTTCCTTTCAGTGCTCACTGCCTTTGCCTTCTCTGCCCTGCTGGATGGTGCTGGGCTGCAGAGTCCCTGGGGATGTCTGTGGACACGATGTGGCTCTGCAGGCAGGACTGCCTGCTCCAGCTCTCTGTGACAAGCAGAAGGACCCACAGCTCCACCTGAAGCTGTCCCAGGCAGGACTGACCCATCCGAGCTGGGTTCAACCCAAACCAACCATCCCCTCCTGGCTTGGGGAGCCTGCATGTAGCAGGAACCCCAAAGCTCCACCATCCATCCCATGAGGCAGCCCTGACTCCTGAGGAGGGAAATCTCCCTCTCCTGACAAGACCCAACCTGCTGGGTGCTGTGCTCCCTCCCTCCTGCCACCCCAGCCAAGTCAACGCTCCCTGTGGTTGTTCATACGGTGGCAGCACCAACCCCTGCTCCGTTAGAGACTTCATGAGCTAATGAGAAGCAGCTCAGGGCTTGGCAGTCATGCTCCTGGGTCTCCCTGCTGCAGCCACCACAGTGGCTTCCATGGAGAAGCAGAACCAGGGAAGATCTCCCCTTCACGTTCACAGCTGGTGAGGCAATGCAGCAGCTCCAAGTCCCTCCTGAGCCCCCCGAGCAAAGGCTGATGTTTGCTCACCTGTGTGTTCGAGTCCTGTCCAAGTAAGGTGGCTCCCTCCAGGCTCAGCAAGGCCTGAGGACCACAGCTCCCTCTCCAATGGGGATCTGAGGACATTCAGGGTCACTGCTGTATCCAGGGAACTCGAGACAAGACGATTTGGGTCTTTTACAACTAGCATTTCAGGATGTTTATTCACAGCCTCTCACTGTCTGGAGGTGACTGAAGCTCGACTACAGAAATGAAATTGAACCCAAGAATCTTCAGGATGAACTCGTGTTCCTCTCTGATAAACCACTGCATCTGCAAAACCCACTGCCCTGTCCTTGGGGCTCTCCACTCAGCACACCTGCTTGCAGAAGTCCTCAGCAGCCAGTTCCAGGGTGCCAGATGCAGGTGAAGCCATCTTTGCAAGGCTCCCCTGACCACCCAAGTTCAATGCAACTGAAATAAACCTCAATTCACCTCATGGACACCAGTTGCATTTGCCCCACATTGTCCTGCTGGGTGCCTGTAATGGTGACCCACAGAAAGCTGGCAAGCAGGAGGATGCTTGGAATATCACTATGGGTCTGACTGTGTTCCTAGATCAAAGGATGAGCTACAAAGACCTCCCCAAAACTACCAGTATTGCAGAAGAATGAATGCAAATTCTCTGTGCTGAAACAACACAGATAACTCCTGAGGGCTCTCACCATCTCCCTGGACAGCACACATGGATTGCACTGACCTGGTTCAAAAAGCTCAAGACAACAAAGTGTTTAAAAGTCTTACAGAATGACAGGCCTGACTTTGGAAGGGAGACATGCGCCATCATAAACCAGCCAGGCTGAGTCTGTTGCCTGGAGGAGGATCCCTCAGGGCTTCAGGATTTTCAACCTGCCCCTGGCTTCCTGTGGGCATCCAGAGCCCTACCAAGGGAGCTGTAAGTAAGCTTTATTGTTCTGGAAGCAGAACATCTCCAAAAGCCTTTGTTGTAAGTAAAGGGTGCAGAACTCTGAGAGCTGCCTGGTTTTGGAGGATCCAACCCTCCAGTCTGGACCAGAATGAGATCTCTGGCCAATCTGGATTAACAATTCAGAAAGGAACTGCTCCATTTTAAAGAGCCGTTTCAGTTACAGCTGGTTTATCTAATGCTTTATTTAATTTGCTACCCACATTTATTTAATGCCACTAGTTCAGACAGGTCTGTCCAGAACCAACCCCAGCTGAGCTGGGGAGGTTGCAGAGAACAATGGATGGGAAGCTGAATGCCAGATGGGTTGGCAAGAAAGAAATTGCTTGAACTGGTCTGGATGGAGCAATCTTTCCTAGTGACAGCTGTGAGGAAGGATTTCTTGAGGTACCTATCACCAGAACACTGTCCTCTGTTCTTGACAAGCAAAGTGTCTGAAGCTCTGGTACCTTCAGGAAGAAACAGCCTGCTAAGAACATGCAAGATACACAAGCTCTCCATGCTATGTTTTCTCCTTTTCTTGGAGCCAATGGAGCAGGAGTTGCACGGACTTGGCTCCATGAGGCAGATGCAAGTCTTGGATTTTGCTTGCTCTTTCCTTCCTTGGTACTCCAAGTCTCTGCTTGAAGCCAAAAGAGAGACACAAACCAGAAGAAAAGCAACACTCAGCTACTGTGTAATGGGTTCCTGTCAGAGGCACCAAATGAAGGTTTTGTCACTTGCTAGAGACCTTCATCCACAGCATTCCTGGGCAGAGCATCATGTCACCAAACACACCTTTTCTCAACTTAGAGCACTGGTGAGTGTGCCATTGTGGAGCATGCAGAACACAGCCAGCATGCACCAAGTTCTCCTGCAGCACTGCAGGGCATCCTACATAACCAGCACATGGCCTTTGTCATCTGGAAGCAGCATGGCTGGTGAACCCAGCAGGCAGGCTCCTATGAACATATCATCATGGCAGTTTATAGCTTTTGGACCTAACTAGAAGTGCTGCTATTAAAAGCTATAGAAGCTCTTTCAGAATTTTGTGTAATAGCCCCATAACTCATTTGTAAGGGAACGGTGAGGTCTCTAAAGGACTTCTGAAATGACTTTTCAGAAGCAGAAGGTTCTCTGCTATCACTAGGAAAACATGCCATGCATTCTGCAAGCACTATCAGTGTGGACTCTGGCTATGCAGGTGAGATATGAGTCCATAAAGACCTTCACTCAAAGGCTGCCATTTAGTCATGGCTGCACGTTCAGAAGCTCCCTAACCACCAGGTCCAGGTGGCTGATGGAACCTGCTTTAGCTACGGGCTGCGAGGTAGCCTAACCCCCAGCTTTGGAAAGCAACACTTGAAGCCACATTTGCATGGCTCCTTGCTAATTGGGGAAGTTTTAATTCAAGAAGCGTGCAGTTAGAGGTGATTTTAAAAGACTAACTTTATAACATTTCACACTGGTGTTGTCAAAACATATTGTCTAATTACCTTCTCCTTTCTTGGCTGATTGATAAGCGAGGGCAGAGCAGCGACTCTCTGAAGTCGATGCCAATTCTGTGTCAGGAATTGGCTGGCAGGAGGTGCCAGCATGTCTGAACTAAACTTTTATTCCCTGGAGAAAGACTAGGAGTAACTCAACTTCTCAGTGCTCTGCACCCCTATAAATATGCACCAAGATGCCTTTTTCCCTGAGACTTAAAACTGCAGTGCAGAATCTAATGGGAACAGTGGCTGTTTCACAGAAAAGTCCTTGTAAAGTGTCTGTGTCTAGTTTAGGAGGAATATGTAATTCTACAAGACTGTGTAGATAAGTAGGAGAATATAAAAATTTATAAGCAGCAGGTGGCCAATTTAAACCTTGTTTTCCCCACCCCCCCTTTTTCAACTGGTTTCCAAAAAGGTCGATAAAATTTAATGCTAAGTAAAACTAATTAGCCTGCAAGGAACTGCTGCTGGAATGACACTTATTCAGTTCAACAAAAGAAATGTTTGGCAGATGGAAGTTCGTTAAAGCAGAGCTCACTATACATATTTAATGCTCCATACTCTGGGTTTATAACCTGCAGTTCATCAAGGCATTGCCAGTGCACACAATCAACAAAAAGCCACGATTATTTTTATCCAAAAGGTAAAGCCACTGACAAGCTTTGAAGTCAGAGAATATTCCCTCGGTAGTTCCCACTGTTGGGGACCAGCAACAACAACAACAACAACAAAAAATAAAGGCCAAGCTTTCAAACTTCAACCCTAACAAAGCCATGCTTACAGTAAAAACGGCACCAAGTGAAAGAAAAAGGCACCCAGCCAGTCTTTTCAACAGCGACCACACTGGGAAAGCAACTGCATGAAAAGAGAGGTGACTGAGCAAGGATGGTGAGTGAGCGTCCACAGCCTGGGCTTTTATTGTCAACCCAGTGATCAAAGACCAGGAGACCCTCTTAAATCTAAGGAAAATAATCTAATTTAAAAGGCAAAACAAAGAGCGGTGGTTTTGGTGGGTGTTTTTTTTTTTTTTCTTGGTTGGTTTGTTTTTTTTCTTTTAAATCAGATGAAAACAAGGGTGTATTTCTGCTGGTATTGTGCTGCTTTGAGCAGGCAGGATGAGAACAGCTGCCTCCAGTTTGAAGGCACTTCTGGAAAAAAGCAGATGGAGGGTTTTTTTTTTCTTCCCCATTTGATTTGTGCTGGAGTCCAGCTGTCCAAAGGGGAAAGAAGCACCTTTATTCCCTGCTAGATATTAAATGTCACCTGTAACTGCTCACAGAAAGAAAGGAATAATAAGCAGAGCTGCAGATGGTGCTGCAGAGCCCTAGCAGCTATGTTCATCTTCCAAAGCCGTTTGCTTACCTGGAGCAACCAGGGAGACAGTGTCAGACAAATTAAATGCTTATGCCTGCACCTTCTTTGCTCTCCTGCCTCATACCCCCAGGCAGGCTTTGCCAAGTGCCTGGGAACAGGTCACAGCTCCTTTGGCTGCCCAGTGCAGAAATACTGCTCGGGACAGTTGTGTTTCTTCTCAGCTGACCTTGGCTGAGAGCTACATCAGCTTCCATGTCCCATGGCCTCCTACACCTTCCACAAACACCTCCAGCTCACCCAAGGGCATGAAAACTGCTTGCAGGGAGATGCCAGCCAGCTCTTCCCTTCTCCAGGAGAAACAATTGTCTACTGACTGAACAGTTAAGAAAAAATTAGACATTTTGGGCAGCCCAGGATGGTGAATTTGGCAGAAGACTAGCAAGCCCTTTCTTAGGATGGTGTATTTCCATCTTAAAACATCTCCAAATGAACCCAGCGCTAAATGGGGGTTAAACTTGAGCAAGCAGAGCAACTCTACACTAAGATCTCACATATTTTGCATATTTACCTCTGGGGAAGGAGATAGTGCTACTTACAGGAATGTGAGGTAGTGGCACACGTCCATTTGCTTTGGCACTTTCTTGCATCTCTCTGCGATGCTGCTTTCGGAGCCTGTAGGGTGGGATCCCATCTCTGCTGGAACAAAACAACAACAGGCCAGGCTTTAGCTCCTCTCATACATCACATTCCTTGCAGCCCCCCCACCAAAGGTAGGAAACCCCTTTACTCTTGAGAAAGGCTTTGCAAGCCCAGGGCCAGTGCAGAAGAGTAAGAGGAATCCGTGCAGGGAACGATACTTGCCCAGGTGCCCCCAGACCTGGAACACTCTGGCACTGGGTGCTGGGGTGGCTCACATGGCATCCACTGGCAACAGAGCAGGGCACGGCTCTGGTGACCGCTGCCCTGGGCAGAGGGCAGGGAGAAGGACTTGGACCACATCCTGGTACCTTTTATAGTTGGTTGCTTTCTACAAAAGAGCCTGTAATGTACACAGCAAACCACAGCACAGGGGAGGAGGGGGAGGAGGAGTGGGAGCTCAGTGAGCATCTACAGCGAGGGGAACTCGGTCAGGGAACAAGGTATATATTTTTAAGAGAGCATGACAACTTCTCAAATGGCTTATCAAAGTGAAGGGGTTGGCTCCACTGCTCTTAAGCAGGTCTCCAGCTCAGTCTGGAATTACAGGCCTGATCCTGGAGGTACTTTGTGGAGTAGAAGGACAAGGTTAGGGAGGGATGCCATGGGCAGTGACACCCAAGCAAACCTGCTCTGCTCAGGTTCGTGTCCTTGCTGAAAAAGCTGGTGACTGAGGCCTGTGCAGAGGAAGGAGACAGTGGTGGCAATGATCCTTGGGCCTGATGGACTGGGAGCTGGGTCTGTGGCTCTGTCACGAGCTGGGGGATGGTGAGACCTCTCTACCAAGCCACACACAGCTCAAAGATGGGGCCTGGGTGCACATGGGTGCCAGCAAGGGGCAGCCAGAGGGGTCTGAGCCACCAGGCTGCACTGAGCACTGCAAACCATCACTGGCTGAGCATAACTTCAGGAGAAGAAAGGAACTATGTTTTTGTTCTCACCACTGCAACCACCCTGCTTACACCCTGGGAGAAAGAGAATGTGAGTGAGGTGGAGCTCAGTTACAACATAAGGACACAGGCCCATGGCCTGGTGACACTGATTTTGAGAAAAAGCAACAAATGCAAAACCAAATGCCTGCCTGGAGTTTGGTAATTCGGAATTTTCCTTTTAAATTTTACACATTTCCCTGATTCAGTAAAGCAACTGCTTGGGAAGGCTGTGCAATGCCACAGACACTCATGGAAATGAACAGGGGGGTTGGTTTATCACAAGTACCAAATAATTTCCACGCACACTGTCCCCTTCCAGCCCTGACCCGCTCAGAGCAGAGCAAACGAGCTGGTCCCAGCACATCTCACAGCAACAAGATGTTTGCACAGGCCAAATGCCCTTAGCACCTACCCTCCTCCCCAGCTGCCAGGCACAGCTGCTTCTCAACATCAGCCAAACAGTTTAACCAGCAGGTTTTTAAAGTTGAGATGCCATTTGGCAAGGGAAACACAATTTACTGCCTTGTTTTGCCTGCAAAAGCTCTCAAGCTACAAGCACTGGCTCCCTGGAAAGGTGGGTGCAGGCAGAACAGCAGACCAAAGGCCACTTCATGCAGTAACTCAGGCATTCAAAATTAACCACCACTAAACTAAAATAAAACCCGTGACTAATGACAAGTGTTTTTTAGTAGGAAGGCAAATGAGAGAATAGAAAATTAACCAGGCTAATTACAGCTCTGTATGGTGGCTGCAGGTAATGCAGGAGGAGGAAGAGAGGGAGGAAGAGAGCATCAGAGAGCATCAGCTCTGTTGCACCCAGCAGTGACATGGAGCAGAGCAATGTCCCCCAGCGTCACAGGTGATGGTGACACAGCTTTCATCTGGCAGCTTCATTTTCTTTAATGACAAACCTCCATTTGAAAAGCAACTTAAAGAATTCCCAACGGTTAAAAGAGTTTCATCGCCTCACGACGCGGCTTTTTCCAGGCTGGATGGCAACTGACCCAACTGACAATTTTCAGAGGGGGAAAAAATATATATAAATATTAAAAAAATAACAATCTGGGGGGACTATTTTAGCCATCACTGGTCGGCACCTACAGACAACATGCCAGCTTAACCCCTGCACAAAACCCGGGTGCCAGAACACAACTCGCACGCTAAAGCCGCCGCGGCCATTCGCGGGGAAAGCAGCATTATATTAGAAGGTGCAATTTTTCTTTCTTTCTCTCTTTTTTATTTTTTTCCCCTTTAATTCTCCCCAGCAGCAGTCCCAGCGGAAAGAGCGACTTTTGTTCCCAGCACAGTAGCGAGAGGCTGATAATGGCCTCTAATCTATCCGGCTTCAAACACATGTTCAGCCCCGCTGTGCTGCCTTTGATGTCATTTTAACTAGATTCCCCAATGCCACCTCTGAACTTGGAACATTCCTTCGTTCAATGTACTGTGCCAACTCAACCAGAGGAAGCAAATTCAAAGATAAGCACTTTAATTTTATCCCAACAAAACCTTATTCAATAGATGGGGGGGACAGCAAGGAAAACCAATACCGTACTTTTGTTTTCCTTTTGTCAGGTAGCTTGCTTTGAGATATTGTCAATAGATAGAAAAAGAAAATATCTATTAAAAAACTAAAATGAAATTAAAACTTTTTAAAAGCACATCTACTTGAAAAAGAAAACTTCTCCAAACTGCTTTTTTTGCCTTATTCCATCCCATGATTTTTCTCTAGCACCAGAAAGCTCCGTACTGAAATGCAAGGGGGGAGAAAGCCAGAGTTTTTCTACCATTTTTTTAATGATAATGCAACTGGTTTGCTACTGGGGAAACACTGGAGGCTTCCTCTCCTCTCCAAACCACTCTGCAAGAGCCTCTGGTGAGCAGGGAGGTTTTGCTGTGGCTCTGCAGTTGGACTCTCCCAACATGGGCTGTCTTTTCTCCTCCACAGCCTCCAAACCTAACCATTAAGCCTAACAAGTTGGAAATCATCACGGAGGATCTTTTAAATTAAAAAGCTGTTAAACTTGTTTAAATATAGCAGAACTCAAGGTCATTCTGGATCACTGGCCGTAGGAAAGACAGGAAACAAATCCACAGTGAAGCTGATATTTTCTACCAATTACTCTTATCAAAGCACCACCGTCACTGAGAGACCTTTCTCACATAAAGAAGCACGTTGGGAAAATTGCCAGGAATTTTGGCCACAGGCCAGCCATCCAAGGAATGATATTTAATCTGCAAGGTTTTTTGAAGGAGTAACCACTGTCCTAAATCCCTTCACTCTGGGAAATGGTCATCCTTACTCTAGGGCAGGTTTGACTGGAATTGGGGGAAGAGCAGGCATCCCTCCAGGCTTCTCAGGGGAAGCAAAGCTCATCTCCCAACCAAGATAAGCCAGGACACACGATTAGACCAGAGGAAAGAGTGTTGTTGTTTAGTTGGACCGCAGGGCTGGGCTAAAGAGGAGACATTACCTCTTGTTTACCCATCTCAGCTGTTGTAGAAATCAAGAGAAGAAAGATATGGACCTAAAGCACTTCTGCATCTGAATTAGAACATCACATGATGACTGAATGCATTTCAGCTTCTGCCTGTTGCCTCCATCCCTAGATCTGCCTTAACTTCCCTGTTGTGACAACCCCCTCTGCCCAGAGGCTGTCTCCTGCACTTGGGGAAGATGCTATTTGTATGCAGGGTTACCAGACACATCCAGAGCAGCTCAGGACACATCTGAAAAGCTCCTGCAAGCCTGGGGCAGTCCCCAAGCCCCCCAAGCCCCAACCCACCAGGGAGCAGCAGCAGTGGGTGACTCAGCCTCACTTGCAGCCCTGGCAGGCTGCTGGGCTGGCACCCGCCTGGGCTTTGCACCGTGTCCTCTCCAGACCTTGCCTCTGCAGAAACCAGCTAAAACAACACAGCTGCCCTGCTGACTATAAAAACAGGTTTCAGCAGAGAGGAGCAGGGCTGTTTTGCCTACAAGGGCAGAGGAATTCGTAGGACACAGGAAGACTGAAAAATAATCAGCGGAGCACAGGCATTTAAGAGCAATGTTTTTTAAGCCACTCAAACAGCAAACCCACCAACAACAGGCACTGATAACATATTCGTTATAGAAATTCAAGCCACTGCAATAATATTTACCAGTGCTTGGAAAGACATCCTGCTGAAAGCTTGTCTTTTAGGCAAGCATGCTTGTAGCTGGTACCACAAAAATGACTTTTAAAAACACAGCAGGGAGCTGGGCCCTCCTGAGAAGCATGGGTCTGCTCCTTTTGCCCCAGCTCAGGGCCAGAGCATGGCCCATGTCTTTGCTAGGGGCTCTGCAATCCAGGCTGGGCATACAGCCACATCCAAGCCCTGTTTTGCCATCACCAAAACGATCCCACAGCTTGGGTAGGAGCTGGGGACAACCTCAACACCTCAGAGCACCAGCAACTGCTCCTCCTCTGGCTTGAGCTGGGCACAACTGGCCCAACAGGCCTTGCATCAAACCAGGCTCTTTCTGCACCCACATCCCTTCCTGATTTACTGCTAGCACTCTTCAATGAAATGATGTTTGTATCCTGATGATCCAGACACATACTCTTCTGATGAAGGGTCACTGAGGTTTCTGCCTTGGGATCACATCCAGTTCACACGCTGCCTTGGAGGAGAAGCTGGATTTCCTTGTTATGGAGCTTGACTGCTGTATGTAAACAGCACACACAGCAAACGAGGAGGCTTTTATTGCCATTTTCCTCAGAGGAGGCCTAAATTCAAAGCGTTGAGACATGCAAGTCTTGTCAAGCAGCAGGAGTCCCTTCTTTACTTGTGCCTGGTTGTTCTTCATTTTTGCTGCCTTGAGCAATTCTGCAAAAATTCCTTTGAAACTTGGGAAGCAGACAGGTTCAGCAACGCCGCGTAAAAACCAAACAAAACTTGGTACTGGAGTTTTAAAAGGTGTAATGAAGAGCAAATGTTGAAAGCAGAGAGAGTCTTTGCAAGCTGAAGGTCACGACTCTGTGTCCTGAATCCCAATTTGGGGATCAATCAGCACACATCCAGTTTGAGATGCATAGAAAGCAAGATCACAGATTTATGATTTTTGAGACTTGAAATAAACCACTGAGATTAGAGTAGTTATTAGCAGAAGGCAGCACACGTATTAGTGGTAATTAAAGTCCTAGAAGCAGCCTGTGGTGGGCATAGAAGGGACAAAATGCCTAAAGGCAAGAGGAGCAAAGAATAAAGAATGCATGGGATAGTCAAACAGAAATTATTCTGCCTGTGAAAGAAATATAAATTCTGGCTGCTGAAATAAAAATTATGAGGGTGAAGAACTTCTGGCATAAATGATCACAACTTATTGCAGGTATAACCATCAGTGCAACCCCATGAGTCCACTGGACCAGTGAAAGAGCTAATTAATGTTGAAGAGTTCTTACATCTGTCTCTCCTGATAACAAGAAGTTACATGACCCCTGCTAACTTCGGAGTACTGCTCCATATAATTGATGAAGAACTGCAGAAGGATGTGGCAAAGCAGCTGGATTTGTATGAAACTGAGCCTTTAATGAGCAGTTCTCCACAGCTTTCTGTCCCAGGGGCGCGCTCTGCTTCTCATGCCTCTTTGGCCAAGGTCTGCCCCCCCCATCTTGCCACATGACATGGATAAGGTAAGAGGATGTTGGCAGTGAGCAGGGAGGACTCAAGAGCTGCTCCTAAACGGTTCCAAGCCTCCACAGAGCCAGAGACAAGGATTCTACAGGCTCACACAGAGGCACCAAAGCAGACACAGAAGCCCCCTAACCACACAGCACCTTCACCAGCTCACCAGCACCTTCACAGTGTTAACTGATGGGAGGTGGGGAACTGTTGCAGCACCCATTAACAACATCCATGACACGGGATGGAACTCTCTCCAACAAGGTCTGACAGCTCCTGACATTCACAGTGACACTAAATGACTCTTCAAGGACTTTGTGTTTACAGCACTGCTGTTAATAAAACCCTCTCCTAATTCTGTAAACCAGTCATCTGTCACTTGAAAAATCAAAGGGTTTCTGCTCTACAGAAAGACACTTCACATTTGCACTACTAAAAAAACCCCAAACATTGAATATTTTTGCCTAAAGCCTTTTTTTAAAAAAAAAATATTACAGAGATGCAGTCACAACAAAATCTTGTAACCTTTTTTATCTTCCTTTGCAGACCATCTTTAGGGAAGGTATTTCATGGGTGAGAAACAGGGTGCTGTCAAGAAGGTAGGAACTAGGAAAAAGGAAGAAAAATTTGAGGGAGGGAGGTGTGTACTTATTGGTACTAGTTGTGTTAAAGAGCAGTGGTCACCAGACATAAACTAGAACTTCTACTGAAGAGCAATCACACACTATGCACTGTCAGCAAAAAAGAGACATACTCAGGTAAGTAGAAAGCTCTGTTTGACCTTCAGAAGATACTGTATCTCAAATCACTACAAAGCCATCCGACCTTTCCAATGTTTCTTGCACTTGGCAAGAAACACTGCAGGAACTCTGACTGCCATTTATTTTAGTTCAAATGTCTCCAAGGCCAGCAAGGCTGAGCAGTCTGCACAATGACTAAACAAGCCTTCTTGAACAGAAAGTGAGAATGATCACAACCTTGGTCTAGTGAGGTATTCCCCCAAAACCACCTGCGGCGAAGCCCCCAGCACTAACACAACATCAGCACCAGCACTGAAGACCAAACACAGTGTTGTCCCACTGGTTGTCCCAGCAGGCTGAGGTTACTTACACGCTGCTGTCAGTCAGTGACATGGTGTCAGCATCACTGGACATGCTCTGCTGCTCGCTGTCGTTGGCACTGGTGGCTGGTGCCAAAGCGTAGCCCGTGTTGACATAGTAAGGGTTAACAGGCTCTCTCCACGGCCCATGCCTGCAAGAAAAATAAAAGTCCAATTAGGAGGATACAGCCTTGACCACTCCCTGCATCACTGGGCAGCAGGACTCTGCCTGGAGCCCCACCACTGGTGACAGGCTACATATTAAGCTGCACTGACAGAACCTGAACAATTTTAAGCCAAAAGGAAACAGATGGGAATTAATGGAGTAATGAAGATGATACTGTCAAAGATGGAGAAGGCAGGGAACAAGACTATATGGAAGAAGCCCAGTTCCCATCAGGATGAAGAGTGTTCATTGGCTAGCTGCTTAGCATTATCACTCAAGGGCAGGTTGGATGAGGCTTGTGCAGCCTGGTCTAGTGGGAGGTGTCCCTGCTCACAGCAGGGAGGTTGGAGCCTCATGATCTTTAAGGTCCCTTCCAACCTTCACCATTCTATGATTCTGTAAGCAAGGCAGGGCATCTAAAAGCAATAGCTAGATAGTTAAGACAGCATTTTTTCTTGGTCAAAACAAGCTTCTGCTCTTCCAGTGGTGAAGGATGTGTAGCATGGCTCACCATTCTGTGCTTGCTTTACATCCCTCTCTACTCCAACATGTTTGTCAAGGGAGGGAAGTAAAGCAAGAAATGGCTGTTGCTTACAAGGCAGCACCTAAAGCTGACCTCAAATGTCACACTCGGGTACATCAAACACTTGCAAATTCCACCAGGAAGGACCATCTAATCCCACCGGCTTTTCCAATAGACAATCTGTTCAGGATCTATGAGGCCAGTCTGCACACAACCACACTCCTTGTCCTGCAGACAGGTTATGCAGGTCCACATGGAGCAGGCCAGCCTCCTTCTCTTCTCTTCAACAAAATGGTAGAAGAGAGAGAAGAGAGACTGCCTGCAGGAGCCAGCTGGGAAGCCAGTTCCTTGCACAGGAGGAGATCTGCATTAATGGCAGAGCAGTCCATGAGAGAAGCAGGCAAGAGCTCCTTCACACTGCCACTGCCACGGGCACAGAGCAGCTACTGCTGCCAACCTGCCTCTGCCTCTGCTGCTCCACAGGACAGCCAGGCCACACAGGCATCTTCTTGTCATTCTGTAATTTGCCAGGAGAAGGACTGAGCTGAAAGGTTCACACCTGCACAGCAACACAGCATCATTCCATCCTCCACCACCCCTCTGTAAGAAGAGCAGCATTTGAAGTTGATGAATTCCTGGGTTCTCCAAACTCTGAAAAATCAGAGCCCTGTTTTAATTCAGATCACAAAGCTCATCAGCATGATCTTTTACTTAGTAACTCAGTAACCGGCACCTGGTCGATGTGGTTTGTAATGGACCTTAAGCAAACACCTCCAAGGAGGACACAACATGCAAATTGTGTTTCCCTGTTCTGCTGTGAAAAGCTTTTCTGCTTGTACTGCAGTGGACAAAGTCCTACAGACATCAGAAAACAGTGCCTGCCCTGATGAGTTTACATTTAGATAAGACAAAGAAACCCATGAGAAATGCACAGATGGAAGGGCTGGAGGTAAGGAAGACACCAGCAAAGGCAGAAGTTGGAGGTTTCTGCATATTTGCACAAACATGGGACAGCCACTGTGTGGACTGGGACTAGCAGCCAATCCATTGAAGGTAGAGTTCTTCAGAATGACTGCTGTGTAATGTGGTACTCAGCGTACAAGGACAGCAGCGTTACCAAAATACTCTAAAACCCGAATTTGAGAGGGCTACGTTGCTTGTCACAAGCCCACACAAGCTCCAAGCTGTTTCTCCTTGAAGGAGGAAGTTCAGTGTAGTTGCAGAGTGGTGCAAAGAGCACCCAAAATGGTGCCACCTAAGGGTTTTCATGACTGTTTGAGGCAGAGGGAGCCTAGTGAGGTTTCTCCACACTCAGGTACAGTACAGAGCTGGCTGGGTACGAGCACTTACGGGCACCTTGGGATGGTGAGATACCACAGACACCATCTAGCACACAAACCTCCTGACTGTCACTGTAAACGTGCACTGGAGCAACCTGATTTCTATATTCCATCAGACTTCAGAACAGCTTTCCAGGGCAAATACTTAAGGCTGGAAATAATTTGAACAAGTTCACCTTAAAAAGCAAGGTATGGTAAGTGCAAACCTCACCAGCCCTCCTTCACCAGTTCTCCAACAGCATAATGGTCAGTTCTGAACACCAAAGGAGCACTGTGCAGTGCAAGCCTCTTGTCACACCTGATATGACAGCTGCATGATGGAGGCTGATACAACCTCTCAAATTGAGGCAGGAATGATGGATGGCTCAAGCCTTCCCTGCAGGCAAAGAGAAGGATGTTTTTTGGATATCCCAATTAAAATCTAGCATCAAGTTGTAGTGGATCTGCCAGGATTGTCTGGGTGAGACACGGATAATTCTAGCAGTATCTTAAGAAAGCGTTATGATAACTTAAAATGCACATTGCCATCAGTTTCTCTCCTTTGCATCTGCTGGTACAAAGAGACAGCAGCAGCAAGAGTTCTGAAGAGTTTGTTGGGTATGGATCTGAGGTGGCTGAAGGAAGCAAGAGCAAGCAGATGGGTCTGGGGTGGCCCCTCCAGAGGAGCTGGGATGGACGGGCTCTCCTGCAGGGCTGTGGGATTCCCACTGAGGATGTAGGCAAGAGTTTGGTCACAACTGCTGTATTTAGCTTAAGTTACACACTTAAGCATGTATACAGCAGGGATTACTTCCATTTTAGCTCTGCCTCTAATACATCAATGCAAATGTAAACGTTCGGTAAGCATAAGTAGATGGAAAGGGTATAGGATTTCAAAGCAATCGTAACAGGTTACATTACTTTTGAGGAATCCATCTGTATTCAATCCTTCTCCTAATGTTCCCTCTCCCTGACAACTCTCTTCAGCTGGCTCGTATCACTATTTGAATGTTTTGTGCCGTGCCTCTGAAGAACGCTTTCAACATCTATTAGGAGGAAAACTTTAAAGGAACATGGAGTCTAACAAAAAAACCTGGTCACTTCTGATCTGGGAGGGAAAGCTGCTTTCAAAAGGGATACAGGCACACTCAGAGCGATTCGAAATGTCAGCTAAAAACCTCACACACCGAGCTCTATGGGCTGATAAGGGCGATAAAAGGGAAGGTGAGCATTTCAAGTCAGACTTCACTGCAATTCCTGCGGTCTTCCGGAATTCTGTTTTATTTTTTGAGACAGAAAGGGCCATGAATGTGCTTGAAACGAACACAGAACATGTCACACATGGCAGAAAGCAAGCTGCACGTCCCTTCTGCAGCTCTCCATTGCTCAACCCTCAAAATAATCACATAAGGAACAATTATGATAGAGATCACAGTGACCCAAATAAGTCAACCTGACCAGATGCCTTTTCTTTGTAGAAAGCCCTCCACTGATCCCTGTCAATTCTGGTAATGCTGACAAGGGGCAAATCTGTTGTAGAAAACCAGCAAACATCTCCTTAGGGCTTCCTTCTACCCATTCAGTTTATTTTCCATGGTGTCTTGCTTGCATCCCATCCCCAGACACCCCAAATCTCCAACTCCTCCAACCACGACCAGCAGCACAGCACTCTGAGCATGAGCACCATCAGATCTTGGAGCTTCAACCTAAGTGAGAAGTGAGGTGAGGTCCTCTTTGGGCCTCCTTGCCCTAGCTGGAGTTCCCACAGCATCACAAGTCCCTAAGGGCATCCTTCTCCCTCCAGCCTAGGATCCCCAGTCCCCTTCACACAACTCCACCTGATGGTTATTTTAACTTTAAATCAAAGACACAAAGTCTCCAGTTTTTGCCAAACTGGCTGGCACACTCTGAGGAAGAATTGCATCACTTTCAGCATCCACAGCAGGAGGAAGATTTCCCAGATCCTGCCTGTAAAGCCAAACCCACATGGCACACCCTTCGGTTTTCAACAGTTACATACCTCTACCATTGATGTTCTTAATCAAGCATGGAAAAAAAAAACCCTAAAGCAAGAAGGAGCTCCTTGGAGACGAAAAACCTCTAGGCAATTCATTTCTGTATAATTTAAATTTTCACTGGAGGGAATAAGTTGCACAACACTCTATTGGCAGGTCTGAGAAACATGGTCTTCTCAAGACTGCCAGCAGTTCCAGTGTGGCTGGAGCAGCTCCCAGTCTAACAGGGAAGCTGATCAGATGCATCAGCTTTCATTGCTACCATCTTCTCCAGCTCTAGCACTGGATTTTTATGACACTGACATTTTCTGGAAGAAAATTTTTACTCAAAAGAAGTGACAGAACCCAGGCAGGCTGCCAGTCCTCCTCCTCTTGCAAGGGTCCCCCACCTCTTGCAAAGGTGTCTCACCTGCCGGACCCTGAGATCAGCTGATAATCACCCTAACTTCAGGAGCTGCCTTGAAAAGCTCTGAGCTGCAGAAGAGGTGGGGATGTTGGCAAGTCCCAAGGCAGGACACCCCAAAAGGGGCTCTGCAGAAACTCCAGATCTCTCACCACAGCTGATGACAGGTCAAGCAGCAGTGATACCCTCCTTTCTGCATGGCAGCAAGGAGCCTGGTGGCAACTTTCCTCCTCTGATGGGTAGCGTTGGAACTGAGGGATGACGCTCAGAGACCACAGACCAGGGCTGCAACTCAATGAGACCCAGTCACTGAGTCTCTGTTCTCTCACCCTGCTTTTCCACACCAGCTTCTGACAACTTCAGTTCAAACTTTTACAATCCTGTGTTTTTGAAGCTATTTCCAGACCTACATTTGCAGAAGGACACCAGCCCAAAGCACTCCCCTTGTTTGGTGTCTCTTGGTCATTTTGCCTTCATGACTGGGTGGATGCAGCCTAATGCTGAGACATCCTGCCAGCTCATTATTTTGACATCTTCCATTTATTCAGTCTGAAAAGATTAATTTTTCCATTTAAAAACTTATGTACTTCCATCCAAGATTAAAAAAAGCTTCCAAAATGACAGCTGGCTGAGTCTGCGGCTGGCCAGACACAAGCATGCAGAGCTCCCTTACTTCCCATACTCACATTTACCAACAAGTGGGTGTCTGCCACATCCTTCCTGCAATACCACATTTCATTATCCCAATCAGTCAATCAAATTAAAAGGTGCACATGTTGGCTTATGATGTACGAGCCGAAGCAAATCCCTTCAGCATATTTAAATAGCATGTGCTGACAAGGGTGTCCGAGCGACAGGGTCACCTTTAACCAGGGGATTAGAACAACATCCACCAGGAAGTCTGACTTAAAAGATTACATTAATCTACCACCTGAACAGAGAAGTCTCCATTTCCAAGCCATGGTACCAAAACCCCCGACAGAAGCTGCACCACACTGGGTATAAAACTATCGGAAATGTTCCAAAGTATTCACAGCACTCCCCGACACATCCTCATGGTATGTTCTGGAGCCAAGAACAACACGTCTCTGAAGATGCAAAGCTGAAAACCTTTAGTCCTGACTGGATTTAACCTACACTAAAGATGCAAAGTCTGCTCAAGAGGTTAAAATTGGGGATTTAGCTGATAATTTGATTGCAAATCCTTGAGGCTGCTCCACTTAAAACTCCTCCTAATTACTGCGGGTACTCAGACACTGCTGTGCATCTCAACTTTATCACTGCCAATGTCAAGCTAATCACATGTGTTCTAGGCAAGGGCAGCTTCTTCAAAGATCACATCAATTTTGGACAAGTTAATCTGCTCTTTGAGGTCTCCAGATGGCTCTTGCCAAGAAAGTTCACTTCCAGCCCTGCAGCCGGCGAGCGCAGCGGCCCCGGTGCTCTGCAGAGCATTACAAAGGAACCAGATCAAAGTTGTGTCTTACAAAAAAAATGAAATCTGAAGTTTGAAAAGCAACAGCAGCCTGTCACTCGTAGGCTTAAAGACGACTTCTGCATGCTCCAGCTATCAGGGAATTTATGATTACAGTCTGGCTTTTAAAAGCTGATGAAAAAAACGACGCTCTTTAGCGCTCCTTGCCTTTGCAAACCTCTATCTTCTTCTGTGCTTATTCATCCTCCCACGCTGGAGGAAGAAGGGAAATAAATAAAAACTTAACTAAAAGTACAGATAAGGGCTCCTCTTCTCTTTTATTCTAATGCATTCAATTCCATTTTAGGAGTACACAGAGATTATTTAATGGGGAGCTTCAGTAATTACTGTGAAGTATTAAAGTACAGTTGCTAAACCCAAGATCTATCCGTCTAAGTTCCCAATTCTGGCTGCTTTGCATTTACCAAGGACACACTACTTCTCTGGCAGGAGTAATGAACAGAAGATGCATTAATTGAAACCAATCATTTAGATCACAGGATACTGCAAGGGAGGTGAGAAAAATGGCTTAGAATTTGTCAGAATGAGGAAGGAAGCTGCAATAAAGGAAATAAATAATTAGCCCTAGCAGGCAAATAAAGACTGCACAGGCTAAATACTGTGGCTGTACTGCCCTACTGCCACCCTAACATTCTTAGGAGAGACTTTCAGCCAACAGGACACAACCACTGTATCTCAAGGACATTGCAGAACAAGGGCCTCAAGATTTCATCTGACCATGCATCTACAAATAAGCCCTCCCAGCTTCTCTTTCCCACCAGAGGCAACGCTGTGCTCACACATCACCCCCGTGTAATACTGAAGTTTATCCACTACTCACAATCAAAACTGTCAAAATCCAATTTTGACACACAATGAAGTCAAGTCCCTCCTAAAAACAATGCACATCTTCCCTACAGTAAGACCAAAAACCTCATTTATTGAATGGCTTCATGCACAAGACATGAGTTAAAATAAAGGAGCAAATCTGGGCAACATGATGTCTGCACATCAATTAACAGCACACTTGGATCATCTTCCTGAAATAAAGCAAAGGGAATGTCACAGAACATTTTGTTCCCTACCTAACAATAACAGGTATCTGCTTAGATTAAATCAATGTACTATTCAGAATTTATGCCATAATAGTTTGGGCTTTTTAAAATGATGATGTGAATGACACGATTAATATGAATCCTTACTCATTATGAAAGGCTGACACTAAACAGGCCTGGGCCATGGGGTTCACTAGTGTGGACACAGGCACTAATGTGGTCTCCTTTCCCCTTGCTCCAGCTGAGAGCTGGGACAAATTCAGCAACAGGCTGATAGGGAAGATCTCTCTGCTCTGCTGACTGGCTGCTCAGAGTGAAATGACATCTCTGCTTAATATGGCAAGTGATTATCTATATATACACGTGTTTGAGTGGGTGAACACACACAGTAGCTATCTCAGACCACATGCAGCAGTGCCAGCTCCCATGTCCCTGCTTCCCAGGTGATTCTCCCAGATAAATTTGGTCCAGTGGGGAGGAGAACCCCTCTGTATGGAGCTATGGGGTCTCTACACGGGTTCCTCTGTTTTTTCCCCATGGACTCCCTTCTCTGGGAAGGCAGGCAGGGCAGCTGGGAGATGTAGAGGAGTCACAGAGGCAATGGCTCTTCCCTGCAGGGAATGATACAACTACCTTGTTGCAGACGTAAAAATACCAGGGAACCCCCTCAGCCCTCCAGAGCCTTCCCCATCACGCCATGCCAGCGACCACCCATCCCCTCCTCCCACCCTGCCTGCAGCCCGGGATGCTGCTCCCTCCATGGATGGAAGGAGCTCCCAGCTTTCCAGGGGTGGGCTGGAAATGCAGACACCCCCACAACTCGGCTTCCAGGCCCGAGCAGCCCCCGAGCCCCCCAGCCAGGGCCTTGGGGAAACAAATGACTTCCAAATGCCTGCCCTGGGGCACGGGGAGACAGGGAAGCCCAGGTTTGTATCTGGGTCTGCTCATAACCTAAGGAAGGCAGCAGCTCCACTTAAACACCACTGCCTGCAAACTATCAAATTAATCCCGGGATTTCAACAGCTTTTCTTCATTATTTTTCGTCTCAACCAAACCACAAATTTACTTAATGACTAAACCAGGCGAGTGTGTACTTTGTTTTCCAGACAGCAGGAACCTTCCTAACGGGATCCAGGTTTTCAGAACACGTTTACCTAACGCCAGGCGAGGCAGAGGGTCCATTTCCAAGATGAGTTGGAGGCTTTTTTTAACCTCCCCAACCCCACCAGCGTCGTGGTCAGGGTATCTCCGAGTCCTGAGCCCAAGGAGAGGCGCTGAGCGGGGTGAGGAGGAACACAATAAGAACAGTGTGTTCCAGGAATGACTGAATAAAGGCAAGAGCAGGATTTGGGCTGGCAGGATTCAGCGCTCTAACTCCGTCTGCCGCTTTTCTTCTCCGTCTGAAGCGATGTTGTTTGTCCACGCTTCTCTGAAATGGAAAGTATTTCCTCTTGCCTGCTCGTTCCAAGGAAAGATCTGAGGAGGCCTGGTATAACCAGGCAGAACTGGGGATTCTCCAGTGCCTCAACTCTTCTTTTGCCAAAATTTCTGCTCAACAAGCAAGGGCTTACAAGAAAGAAATTACAAGCAGATTTCTCTGCAAGCTCACTAACTCAAGACCAGGGCCTATAGGATGAGTAAGTTTTTGGATGGGAACAAAGCATCCAGCTTTGGCCAGTGACTCCAGACCATTCCCCTCCTTTCTACATACCTTTGAAGTGTGAAGAACATGGGATGGGGCAGGGACATCTAAAGGTATGTGGACCACACTGGGGAATGGGCACCACTGGAATCAAAGGGCAAATAAGACCCTCTGGACTCAGCCCTTCCTTACATCACCAGAGCTTTTCAGGAGAACACAAACCCCAGCAACATAATCCACTGGCTGTACTACTTTCAGAGATAAATTTCCTGAAACTTAAGTCACAACAGTGATGTTGCTGATGGCAGAAAAAAAAGAGGAAGACAGGCAACTCAGGGGACTCCATTAGACAAAGACCAGTTGCATCTTTGATGTTAAACTCCTTGTTTGTACCACTGTTTGTACCACGTAAGGCAGGCTGAGCCTCACCAATGCAGACTTGTGGGCCTGACAGAAACCCTCATCAAAACAGTGCCATGGAACTTAATATTCATCACCAATTTACTGCCAGCGAACTTGGTGCTTTAATGTCATTACGAATCTGGGTGGCAGAAGAAACAGGTTGATTTAATATTGTGAACATCTATGACACACCTGATTTAGTGCCTCAAAACCCCTCAGGTTTACTGCCAGAGACCTTTGAGGAAGTCCTTCTAATGATGAGGTGGGTAGGATTACCAAGGGACCTCTAGTAATAATCCTGCACATACACACAGAAAAAAGACTTTATTTCTCTGAATAAGGTCTGGCTCATCAATGCACATGAAACAAAGAGGTCTGCCTCCAAGGAGAGTTGCTCAATGACGTCTTAACTCCTACAGAAAGGATCCAAGAAACTCCAGCAATTGAATAAGAACCTTTGAGGTGACCGAACTTCGACCTCAGCTGGTAACAAAACCAAAAACAGGGAGGGCTGGCAAGACCTGGCAGAGATAAAGCTGAGAGTCAGGATTTAATAGTGCTCTCAGAGATGCAGCTGATTAGAAACATCCTAATCTTCTCTCTCAGTGTATATTAAAGGTCAAGAAGTGGGATCAGATATTGGCAGCACATGAAAAAACAACTCAGTCAACCAAAAGACCTTTACAAAGGCATTTCATACCTTTGCATTAAAAATTCCTGCAAAGCCTTGTTTAACTTTACTTCTATCTAGGGGACACACTGAAGTTTAAAGTTAAGAGACCATTAGACAGAGAGAGAAGATTCCTGCCCCCCCTCTCCCCAAAGACTTCTGCCTCCAATGAATACTTTATAATGAGCAGGAGTTCATAAGCATCAGTTGACTATAACCAGGACAGATAAGTACAGCACCATGAAACAGAGCTTCTCCAGCAGTCCTCTGGAGTCTCACAAGCTCCCCAAACGGGGTCATTAAAGGATACTTGTTGGCTCATGTTAACAAGTAGCAGGCTGTATCAACAACAAAATACTGGCAAGCTGCAAAAAGCTTTTAAACTTGTCCTATCATTTACTGCTCAGCTCTGCAGAGATGTCAGCATCACAGTAAACGGATAAATCATAACTCGGTCTCCTGATCTCTATTGGGAGCCCATAACCTGATGTTCCTTTCTCAGTTCACACTGACCTGGCTGATCCAATGCAGAGGCTGGGGCAAGATGTGGGTGGACTGAATCATGCTATCCTTCTGGCAAGGTCCATTAGAGGTTGTCAGCAATGACAAGACCCCAGAAGGACCATAACAACAACAACAACAACCAGAAGGAATGAAACACACAGAAACCGTGCGTGACACAGAGAGCCAGATGCTGTTGAAAAGGATCTTTCCTTTCCTAGAGAAACTTATTTTTTCCTCTTTTAAGAGTTCAGCAGATGTACAGCAAGTAACTTACTGCTGTCCCCAGAAAATAGGGATACATAGGGAAGTTAGTCTTGTGAAGATGCTACAGCTGGTCCCCCAGAAAACAGGGATACATAAGGAAGTTAGTCTTGTGAAGATGCTACAGCTGGTCTTTCTTTTAGGGAAGAGCTAAAGTAACTCTTCCCTAAGTGGTGCAGAATTGTCTTCTTTCACAGGCCTAGTTTTGGGATGGTCACTGAACCTTGCATCCCCAGCCAAACCTAGAAGCCAAACCATCAGTCACTGCATCGAGGCCACACAGTCATGTTTGAAGATGATGCATGAAACCAGTGGACAACATTTCTCATTTCTTGAGGTTGCACTTTTACAAATGGATCTAAATTCAGTGGCTGACTGGCAAACCAAGAGCAAAGAGTCCAGGAGTGACAATGAAGGAGATGAGCAAGCACAGCCAGCTGGTGCAGGTCAATTAGCAACACCTATTAACTGTGTACACCTTGGCTGGAACCAGAAGGACCCCGCTGGGCACGCTCTGCTCTTGAAGGTGACAACATCTCCAGAGGCATCCACTAAACAGTTCAAGGTACAAGAACCAGTACACCTCATTTAAATGGATATTAAAATGTAGTGAAAAACAGCTAAAGGAGGCAGGGAGGGGGGGAAAAAAAACCACCAGAGCAGCTCACAGACAAATTGCACAGGGTAACTCCTGGGACACTGCAATACCAGAAGGTCCAGCTAAACCACAGACCTGAGGGGAGATGAAATACCTTTAATTGTAGCACAAGAGCATTAGGGCAGCTGTTGGGAGCTTTATAAATGCAGTCCATCCCATTCCTGTGCCCAGGGTAGTTCTCTGGGTGCTTTTTCTTGGTGTACTTTCCAGCAAGTGAAACTTGACTTCAAGAACTGTGGTGGGATTTGTTGGTATTTTTGCCTTATGCAAGTCTTCTGTTTTGGTTCTCATCCATTACAAAAAGCAGATATACAGGCTTTTACCTTTATTACACAAATTCCACAGTACCTTTTCGTCTGGTATGCACTATTTTGGGGATATATATGATGTACCATGTCAATTTAAAGTGCTGTAAAAGAGTTGCTTGAGCTTTCATTCCAGTCCTACATATCCATATTCCATTAAAATCAGTTGACAGTTCTGTTTAGGAAAAATAAGTAAAAATGCAATCAATGTGCTTTTTGTTCTAAATAAATTAGCCACTGTCAGATAAAAGACACTTGTATTTTTTTTTACCTCAATTTCTTAAAGACAGAAGGCTTGGTGATCAAACTCTCTGTTCCTACTGACCTCTTTTTGCTCCCTCCAGAAATCCTGAGTACAAGGTATTTGCTGACACTCAACCAAATTCAGCAGGGGAGGGAAGTCCCAAAGACACTGCAGTAATTAGTGAAAATGGGAAGGTGTGGAGAGACTCTAAGTGCTCTGAATAACAACAAGGCTGCAGCCAGGTCTCAGCCGAAAACCTTCAAGAAGAAGAGATCTTACAACTGCCTCAAATGCAAACTGAAGTTTCAGCTCCAGCTGACACCTTCCCACATCAAAGTCAGCATGGACCTACTGAAAAAAAACCCAAACATTTTGGGAGCCCCAGTGCTGAGACCTAGTTTAATTCTGCATTTTGGTTGGCCATGGACAAGCCTCAACTCAAATCACCTCCAGGTGACACAATGTGTTGTTCCTACCACTTTCTTCTGCAATAGCAAGAGGACCCAGAGCAGAGCACCACAGCTTTTCTGAGCCCACTGCCACATGCTGCCATCATTCCAGCTGCCATAATGAGAAATGAAATCCTGCAGATGAAGGACAAGGCTGTTTTCCATGTAGAGCCTGGAGAACAAGAGCTTGAATGAGGCTTTGTGCAGCCCGGTCTAGTGGGAGGTGTCCCTGCTCATAGCAGGGAGTTTGAAGCCTCATGATCTTTAAGGTCCCTTCCAACCTTCACCATTCTATGATTTCTAGGATTCTATGAACAGCTGTGTGACACAAACAGACCATCTGTTACAGAATGCCTATGTGCTCCACTATACATACAGGATTTCATTGACCAGGCAGGTGGTACAAAAATGCCTCATTTCTTTAGGTGTTTTCTCCTTAAGACAGCAGGAAAAAGCCATCTAGTTTAGAGAAAATACCATCTTCTACTCCCTTCTCTCATGCCCATGTATCACTCTTATCATCTGTGACTGATCCTGCACATCCTCTGCAGAACTTCATCTGCTCACGGCTCAGCATAAACGGATTGTTATCCTTATTTTCCTCCTCTTTGTACCTTTACATCACCCAAACCTCATGCTGAATGCAGCATTATTCACCTGGCTGGTGATTCCTCTACAGCAATTTTGACAAGTGAATCTTGCACGTATCTGTGATGCTATTTTGGAGGAGGGAAAAGCTATTATCCTCTTATGCACAAAAAGCCAGCTGCAATGCTGGAATAGTCAAAATTTTCTCAAAATGTGGATGCTCAATTTGAAATGCTCTAGGCCTAACACTCAGCATTTTTGTAAGGCTTCAGCCTTGACATTCTCAGCACATCATTCAGTCTGATCTGGGTTCTAAGCTGCACACAGAAAGGTAAGGCTGCACAATGACCTTCTCCCAGGGAGAAGAGCTGCCATACAGCTCTGGCAGAATGGAAGCACCTGTGTTCTTCTGCTTGCATCTTCTGCCTCTTCCCCTTCAAGACCTTTTAAAGATGTAGGAGGCAATGAAGGTGCCCTGTGCACCTTCCTTCCTACCTGCGCTGTTAGTTCCCCTGGCACTAGCCATCCCACGCACTGAACAAGCAAGAGTCCTAAAGAAGAGTCTGTGATCACACACCAACAAGTAGCTACAAGAGTGGAGAAAGTTATGAAACACCACATGATAGCACCAAGCATCAGACTTACCACCATCCCACGGCTACATGGGACACATCCCCAGCCCCTCTCCCCCATTCAGCTTTATCAGGTCAGCTCCCAGTCCTCCCCTCAAAGGCAAAGAGGGTTTGTCTCCTCTAACCTGCCATTCACTGCACAAAAGGGAACTTCACCCTGTTATCAAAACAGGCTGAGATGAGTGGGCAGGCAGTATCATCCTCCTGCGTAACAGGCTTGAAAACAGGCAGCTTCAGCTACAGCACCCGAGAACCCTGGGAAGCATCAGAAATACCCCTTCCCAGTTTCAAACTCCTGTACAGCCCTGTCTCTTGTTAGCTCCCAGCATCACCTGCTCACCACTGGCGGATCTCACCCTTCTCACCTCCTCCCTATCACTGCCCAAAAATGCCTTTATTTTGCTGAGTGCCTTTTCTGGAGGGTGTAAGAAGAGAGCCAGCTCACCTAACGACGAGTATCAGAGACTCCAGAATCATCACCAGCAGCAACAAGAGCTGCTCGTTTCCAGTCTCCGAAGCCTCAGCCATGAGCATCGTCAGAGCAAACACATTTATAAGATACTCTGGCTGCCCAAATTTTAAACCATCTACTACAGAGCTTGTGCAATTTTCACAAGCTTATAATGTAATCAAATAGGATGGATTCTCACACGGACAGCAAAAAAAGGGATGTTCAAGCTGCCAGCACCCCTCCCACCTCCAGCCACCCCCTTGCCAAACGATACACCCCTGCTTCAAAGTGGGAAAGCTGGAAAGTTATCAATGAAAAGTGAATTGTGAGACTCTGACATGAGCAAAACAATGTAATTTCCTCCCCCTCTGTTTTTGCTAAAATTTGCCAAAATAATTCAGCCTTCGGCAGAATCTCAGCGTGGAAGAACACCAAACAACACAGTCTGATAAAGATATGAGCAACTACAACAAAGTTTTATATAATGGGAAATGTTAGGCAACCATGACTACAGCCATTGCTGCCAGCTCCTCCTATATAGTAAATTGAGTGAAATTTTAACATCACTATTAAACCCCTCTGCAAAACTACAAGTGAGTCTGAATCTGAGTCATAATATCCTTGGCACACATTTTGATTGCAAGGTTGATGAAAGCACCCATCCTCAAACCTGTGTGTGAAAACCCTGGATGAATTAATCAAAACATGCAGGAGCTTGTGACACTGAAGTCTGAGCCTGCACATTCACATCTGCAGTTGTGAGCCTCTTGCATGACACGCCACGACAGCACAGAGATTTGGTTGCCAACTTGTGCTGTACCTTGTCACATCCAGGGAAGAGAGAACAGTACTTTTCAGCAGTTCTGATTCTAGGACGGAGCTTTCTGGACTCGTGTATATCCACAGCACGATGTTAAAATTCACACTGTAAATGAGCAAAGAGACTCATCTGCTTTGTGTGTGTTGCTATCACAGGAGCTGCTCAGTGGCATCATCTTCTCTTCTCAAGAGGATAACAGATGTCTATGTAGATGTGCATTTGTTGTGCAGCTTTAAGCAAATAACAGCTACATTTATGAATTCCACTGTTGATGACTTATCCTCTACATGCAGAATCACTTCACTGCTTTTCTTTGGGCAGCAGGTTGACTGCCTGGTGGGACTGTGTGCCTGACCTCCAAGTCTTCCACTTCACCACTGAGAGCAGTGGTGGAAGTCTACCTCAGTCCAGATGAACCATCAGAATAATTAATCAGCCTGCTTTCTCCAGAAGAAAGGAAGAGGCCTTTCCCAAGCAGCTGTTTCCTGACACTAACTTTTCAAATCTCCCTGCAGGGTTTATTCTCTGGGAAAAGTTAGGGAGCAGGTTGGGACGAAGAAATACCAGCACATTTCCTTGAATGGGGCCAACCCCAGGAGATCAGGAGACCATGCATATCTGTGAGTGGCCACTCCTGGGACCAAGAAGATCATTTTTTGTTGAAAATGCAGTTGCACCCAAAAAACCTTTTGGGGATTTTATTCAGTGCTGCAAAGCTGAGGAGATATGGGGCCACAACAGCTCTCAGGACACGGCTCACGAAGACTTTAGCTTCACTCTTGGAAAGAATGTCACTGCTGGGGAAGACTTCTGTCTCCCTGGTAGTTTAAGGCCAGTTCATGAAGTGATAAAATGCTGACATTGACCTTCCCTGAGAACGTGCTAAGAATCCAGAAGAGTGACTATACCCCGAGCCTGCTTCTCTGCTAGTCAGAGAGATGTTTCCATCAGTCCTAAAGAGGATGAAGGACCGTGATTTGATCAGCAGGAGAGGATGTGTTGGTGATCATCAGACCCTAATAAATAATTTCTGATTCTGATCATTTCCACATTCCCCAGTGATGAGAATGAGAACTAGTAGGCCAAGGTCACCTACGGGGGCTGCTTGAACAGTGATAAGGAACAGGTCTGTTCAAACAGAAGTCTGAAACGTGTGGAACTTTTAGTTCTAGAGCAAAAGATTTTGACCCAGTTTCAGATTTTAAGTCCATCTCCTAAACAAAAGCAGCTGAAGTTTAAATGAGCCAATTCTGAAGATCATTACACTGCTATTACACAATTCTTTCTAATCCCTGAAGTGTGGAAGATGTGCCAAGGCCAACCCAGGCACATCTTTGTCATTTCTGCTGGACTTCCAGCCTTTCCACTAAAGATTTCATTCTCCTAAGCCATTCTTGACAAATGCCAAACACTAAAATCTCCCAAATATTTATTGTAATTTCTTTGGCCATGCTATCACAAGTGCCTGAATTCCCTTTCTCAGTTGGAGAGCTATCTAGACCAGAGGTCTCCAAATCTTTCAGCCTAATAAACATCACAAAGGCTCATGAGCCCCTACGAGTAGTAAGAGAGAGATTGTTTGTGGCACAAAAGGAACAAAAATGACCAGCCATCCCCTGCTGGCTGTTCTCCTCCCCTAAGAACTTGGCCTAATCCCCTCCACCCTACAGCCCATAAAAAACAATGTGCCAAGGAAAGGGAGCAACTGCTATGCATACTGATTCCCCCCAAGCTTGGATGTGGTTCCTGGAGGACCCACTGCCAGCCAACTGCTAAGAGCAGCCCCCTCTGAGATGCTGTACTAAGGCAGAAGGTTGCTTTCATCCCTCTGTCTAAGGGACTGACCAAAGAAACCACCAGGCTGATCGTAGCTCTCCTGGACTCATGCAACAGTGGGGCTCTTCCTACAACTTCTTTGGGTCTCCAAAGCCCAGCAGATAAAAGGGCTGTGGAGCCTGCAGCTACTCTCAGATCCTCCCCAAGCCAGCCTGAGAGAAATGCAGGCTCATCCAAACATTTTGGGGAGAAGGAGCACGTTCCTCTATTTCTTCCAACATGCTACCATAGCACCTTTTAGGTGAGGAGGTACACACGCCTGCTGTCAAGCCATGCAGGGAGCAAGAGCACCAAGGGAAAAGGGGAAGACGCACCAGAAACAGAGGGTTATTGCAGCTCCCAAAGCCACCCCTGTGTGCTCAAGTGTGCCAGGAGGAAACCTGGAAGCACTGGTGTCTCTAGAAGCCACAGTTGAGAAGGTAACATTATGAAGCTATAAACTAAGGTTTTACTGCTGCTGACTAGCTGGGACATGCAGAACATGTGTTGCAGGGAACATATCGTGATTTTATTAGCAAACACAAAGCCATTCATGCAGAGTGGCCCAAATGGGGTGGGTTGAATTAAGAGAACAATAGCAGCTCATCAGATGGCCCTTTTTTCACATATGCCTTCAACTTACTATGCTAGCAAATGCTTAAAGCAACTTGGAAATACATTTTCATCCGAAGAGCTTCACATTATTAACACACTAGATGAAAATCAGAGTAATTGAGAACGTAACCTATTCCTGATGCCACTCATTAACTGACTAAATCTAAACCACCAGCACTCAGCCAGCCTCCCCCTTTGGAAACTCACTTGTGACCAAGTGACTATTTGCCCAATTTAGCCCAAGCCAGCCCTTTGCAGCTCTGCTGAAGCTGAACAGGAGTGTTCGGGCACTGAACACAACACTGCCTCACTGCCTGAGTGCGTGGGTCACAGCAGAGCTGTGGACCCCTCAAGCTGTCTAGGAGAAGATGTGCTCAGGCTCAGACCACTCTGAAAGGAAAAAAACCCACCCCGTTGCATCAGAGGCTAATGCTAACCATGTTTCCAATCTGACCACGGATTCCAGTTCCCCAAATAACAAAACAATAGACACCAAAGAGGAAAAGTGGAAACTGCTGCTTGGGGAAGCTTGCCATGAGGTGCTGGCTGGAAGTGCGTTGGGACTAAACCCTGCTGGAGCTGGGCTGGGGCTCAGCATGCCAAGGCAGCCTGCAGGACAGGCAGGGCTGGATTCCCCCTTTCCAAGCTGCCTCCCTCCCCGTTCCACCTCCAGCTCTCCTTGCACAGCCCAGTCGATGTTTGTGCTGCTCACTCATCCCAGGGTGGGAGAGATGAGAACAGAGGAGCAGAAGAGACAGGGAACAGCATGTAGATGGCCCTGGGGAGGAGAGACTTCAAAAGTCACACAGCAGGCTTGGGCTCTGAATGTGCTTGCAACGGACACCTCTGTAGTGACTTCAGGATCTAGAGCTGCACTGGTCTTGCTTTATGCCTGTTTTTTTAAGGCTTTACTTTGCAAAACAACCAGGTAGGTGAGCAGAGATGCTGCTGCTTTAAAGCTGGTGTGAGGAACAGCCTGCTTCCTGCTCAAGGCTTACATTACGGATTTGCCACAGGACACCGGTACAGATGATAAGGCAGCAGAGCCCTGGCTTAACCTTTGTCAAAGAATTCCTAATCTTCTTCAAGATTAGACTTCTGTTCTTCTTAACTGCCAGCCCAACAGCCACCTAGACTGCAGGGGGCCAGGCCCACAAACACACATTAATTACATCAGCTGTAATTCACACCTCTGGAGGCTTTTGAAGCGCCTAGTTAAGTGCTTTTGCATAAGACAATTGGGGAAAAAAAACCCTAGTAGCATATCACACTGAAATACAGATTTCTGTTCTGGAAGGAGCAATACACAGATTAAACCCCAATATCCCAGCAGGTGAATTCAAGCAGATTGTTTCAAGTGCAGGTCTGTGTGCCCATCAACTCACAGAGTCCAACTGGATGCCTCTATGATTTGCAACAGCAGCAGTGAAACAGCCATAAGGTGAGCTCAGCTCCTCATTTCAGTTTGCACCCCAGAATCCAGCCCTTCTCCCCCGCAGAGGAGCTTCCCTGCCCCTGCTCACCACCAGCCATGTCAAAAGGAAGCAGGAAGTTCGCTAAGGAAGATGTGTCAGCCTGAGGTGAGGGATGTTCTGCTGGCCAGTCTCTGGGGAATGAGCTGGGCATGGCTGCTTGGGCCAGCAGAGGAACCTGTGGGTAGGAGAGGTCGGTAACTGTGCGGTCGCTCCCTCTGCTCAGCACCCTGCAGGGAAACTTGGAAAGATTTCGTCAATCCCAGGTTGGTGCTGTACAGCTTTCAAGGCAGGAGGGCAAAATTATTTTCCTGAAATTCACTGAAATGAAACTGCAGAGCAGCTGGGTTTGCTAGGAGGCAGTTCCCCATTGCATGGGGTGATGGCTGCAGCGAGGAGGAGGCCAGAGAGGTGGGCACTGCCGAAGCCACGCAGATCCTGACCCTAACCCACAGAGCAACGACATCCAAAGGGAAATCTCCATACTTCAGACCTCTCCCTGCTTCCTTCTGACTCCTTCAACCTGGGGACTCCAGAGAGAGAAAACCACCAGCAGCTTGCTGATGATGGAAGGGCCAAAGCATTCCAGGTATCAGGCCATCGGTACCTGGAGGCTGATGGGGGAGATAGTGGCTGGCCCTCAGCTCATCCTGCTGGAATGGTCAGGAATGGTGGTGGTTTCTGCCTCCCAGCAGCAGGGAGGCAGGGGCAGGACAGAGGACACAGGTTTTAACCATTTCTGCAAGTTCAGTATTCCTGCAGTGACCACATGCTGCACCAGAACAAACTTCAAGCCAATTGGAAAATATAAAAAAAAGGACCCAACTGTAAGGACTAATTGCTTAAGATAAAACTACCCCTTATCTCCCAAAAGGTTTTCCCTGACTCTTTGGTGCATGGCAGTTCTCCTCTGACTAAAAACGTGAGCTATTTACCGAGGGTGGGATTTTCATGAAGGCCTGTAGGTGTGTCAAGGCAAGGTCAGTGAGGACAGAGGTGGTTTTTTATATTTCAATTCCTTTTTTCCTAAGGCCAACAGCTACAGCTTGGAAAAGCTACCAAGCAAGCTTTCAGGCCCTCAGATTACTCTCCTGGTCTGCAAGACAAGCAAGAAACTGAAAGTCAAACACAGGCTGAGAACAAATATTCCAAGTTAAATATGTTAATCAATTAGATAATTGGAGGGAAAATGCTGCTCAGTGCCCCCGAAGAGGCTGGGAGAGGTCAGTGGGGAGACGAGGCAACGCTGCAGAGAGGACAGCTGTCCTCCACGGAGCACTGAGGTTGTCTGGTGGTGCACAGCTCACCTCCTGGAGCCACAGCCAGGTGGGTCTCTGTGGTCCAAGTCCTCCAGACCTTCCAAAAGCAAGCTGCTTTCAACAGAGGGGATTCTTTGGGATGGCAAAGCCTCCATGTGCCCAGGAATCCTGCATCACCACGCCTGGGCCAGGGCAGCAACCACCTCTTCCTGCAGCCCCTGCTCGTGGACCAGTGCAGCTAGAACACCACCATGACTCCCAGGCAAGGCCAAACTCTTTCTTTGGATAGCCTGGAAAGAATCCCAACAATTTCAACAACAGCCATCTCCCTGCCCGCCATCTCCCCAGGATTTTCAGTGCAGCTCCTCCAGGCTGCCCCTGATACCCCGGCACCAGCGAGTTATTTCAAACATTCTCAGCCCATGTTGTGTGTGCCCTGTTGTGTGCTGAGGTAGAGCTGGGCGTGAAGAAAGCATTCGTTGAGTTAACTCTGTTTTACTCTGCAAGTGGAACAAATTTCATCACCCCCTACAAGTCCATTCTGTTTTCTATTTATACCGCAGCCATTTGGTGCAGGACTCAGGAGCAGCAGGAACAGGTGATGTAATGCACTGTACAAACAGCATTCTGTTCACACAGTGGGAAAATAAAGTGCATTCTCTTGGTTTCTTTGATCACGCTTAAAACAATCAGATTAGAAGTCACAGATAACCCAATACATGCTGAAGATGAAAGGACTCTGAAGAAATAAATCACCCAAAGTTAGATATTAAGCAAGATTTCTCTCTCAACAATCAACTTATCTGTGGAGAGAGGAGGAATGACCATGTGGTTTCAAAATCCTGCCAGGCATTTTATTTATTTTTATAATACCATAAAGCTACTCCACCCACTTTTTCAGAATGAACGTTGCATTACACAACACATCAAAGGGACTTTATGGCCTAAATTAAGCAATAAAATAGTTGAGATTGTGCGTTATGCTGAAAATTGGCTGGCTCCTGGTGCCTGGTGAGATGGGAGGTGAACACCTCGTGTTCAGAGCACCTGAAGAAAACTCAGGGCGGCATGGCCTGAGGTATCAAAGTGTGTGGCACCTGCATTTATAGACCAAAGTGAAGTTGGAGGCCTTCAGCACCCGCTGTAACCCTCTCTCGCCCAGGGGATGGCATCAACTGAAGGCATGGCATGGGATATCAGTGCTGGCATGAAGAGCTGAGGCATCAGTGGGATATGACCTTTCATCCCCATCACCTTTAAGGTTTGGTTTATAGGAAAAGCTCTGTTGGAAGCTGTGGGCCTTGTGGATGTGGTTCCCCCATTCTAACAGCAAGCCATGCTTTGGGAAAAGGGAGCTGGGAAAAGCCAGGGGAAAGCTGTTAGCAGCACAGCCACATTTCCCACCATCTGTCCATCTTCTGTTTCTCCCACCTCGATCAAAATTACACAAAAATTAGAAAGCATTCAAGCCCCTCTTGAAATGTTTCCTAACTTGCATTCATTTTTAATTGGAAGAGAACCAGAAAATGGGATATGTGAGAGTGGTGTGCTGGTGCAAAGTGTTTCATTTTCCAGCTCTGCCTCACATCCTTACACAAGCAAGGTGTGAAATGAGAGGCTATCAAGAGAGGAGAAAGTTGGCAGGTCCACTGCTCCAGAGCAGAGCAGGGGCTGAGTTTCCACTGAAGCAGCTCAGGAGACGCAAGAAAAGTCAATTTGCAATGAGACACGAGCTGGCAGGTCCCACAAACCCCGGCGCTGCGTGTCCTTCCCTTCCTGCTCTCAAAACACGGTTTAAAAAAAAAAATAAATCTAATTAATTTGGGCTCTATCATGATTTTCTGCGGCCTGACTCACAACGTTTGATCTCCCAGGGCTGGCAAGAGGTGTTTGAGCCTGCCCTAGGAGCCCCTGGCGCTCCAGCCAAGCACCAACAATGACTAGACAGACTTGAGGGCCACTCCTTCTGTCTATCAATAGAGTCACTGTTGGGCAGGCTGACTCACCGCTCTTCCCGAGACCTGTTCGGCACCGGTTCTCCATCAAAAGAGCAAAAAGAAAACCAAACAGTTCTACATTGACTGAGAGTAGTTTAGCAAGAAGAGGGGTTTTATTTTAAGGTTTTGTTTTTACGAGGTTGCGCTGCTGCTTTCGGGTGGCAGAAATCGGCCAGGATGACACTCTCCTGTGGCTCCTGCTTCTAAGTCATGCTCTAAAGGCACAGTGAGGAGAATCTTCAAACATACAGACAGAGCGTAAGGAAAACACATGCACACAGAAGTTCTGGAAGCCCCCAGTTATGGGAGCAGAGCTGTTCATAAACCAACCTTTCTTGGCACAGCATCTCCCAGGGCATGAGAGCACCTTGCGTTTCCCCTTGATGCCTCTCAACCCCCTTACACCAAATATAAACCCCCAGGACTGCCCCTGTCAATCTACACCACATCTTCCTCCACTGCTCCCCAGAGCTGTGCTTGGCCTCAGCACAGCCAAGCCCTGGTGGAGATCAAGGGGAGGTTGAACATACCCTGCCTGACACTTCTATTGCTGCTGTAAAACATGAAAGCCACCCAGAACTACAACAAAGAATTCCTCAATAATGTACAAGTTCAATTAAGTCATAAAGTTTAATGCCCCACCAAGGACAGATGCAGCTTGGGAAGATGACAATGAAAGCTTCAGCATGACTGAGCATAACATGAACCCGGGAGATGCAAGTTTACAGGTAGACCTTGGCCATGCAATGTATTCCCCAACAAAGTCACCCCAGCATCACACACCCACATTCCCATGCCCTGGTTCCACGGGAATGCCAGCAGGGGTGGGTCAAGGGCAGCTGAGCAGCTGCAGCAGACGGGACATGAGGACCAACTCCCCGTGCAGACATGTTGGACTGGGCTAAGACATACTTCTAGTCTGAGTAGATTCGTGTCTGGCATGGCCAGTCAAGACCTTTTCTCTGATCTACAACCAGGTACCAACACACACCAGTGAGAATTGGGATTCTCTCCATCTATTGACTTCCTCCAGGCTGCTAAGCTTTAATTAACTGATTTCTCTATGGTATTCATGAACATCAGCAAGCTCTACCACATCTTCTGATTAACTGCACTTAAGCAATTAATTCCAATTCAGCCTATTCCTCCTGAATCTCCATGCAGTGTGTCAGAACAAAGAGATGCCACCACCCTGCTATGAAGACAGTAGCTGTTTGAAGAGTGGTTTGGAAACGACAAACCAGACTTCTGCACAAGATATAAAGACGGTCTTTAAGGTTTCTAAGTTCTTTGAAGGCCTTCAGGACTTTACAGGAGAGACCAGTCCCAGTACAAAGAAGTCACCTGATGCAATTACAAGAGATGGTGGAGTCCCCAAACTTATCTCAATCAGACACTCTTGATTTCCTGTTTGCGGCATTGACAAATAAAAAGCTCTACATGGCAGGTAATTATACTTTACAGAGGACAACAATTAAGAAATAGCCAATTACACTTTACAAGCTCAGGATAATCAAAAGCTTCCTCAAATATCTTAGAGTTGCAATAAGCACTTAGAAATGGCAACTCCCAACAAATTGCAGGTAATTTAGAGCAATTCACACAGATGACATATTTCCCTATCTGTGCTCAAAACCTTCAAACCCCGTTCTGAAAAATACTGCAGGAGTTCCTGGAATTTATCACTGCTGATTTCTAAAAATAGTGCATTGCCCGTTCCCACCTTCACTGGCCTTGGAGGTGAGATGCAGGACCTCTGGTCACCACACTGCAAAGAGAAATGCACCATGAGGAGAAGAGATTTTTAGATCAGGTTTTTAAAACCGTGGGAGGATCCTGATGAGCATTACCAATGAACAACAAAAAATCCATCCCTTCTGTTATTTGATTTCATGCTTGATTTCAGTACAGCATTATTTGGTTTAAGCCTTCTAGCTTTTAAAGGAACAGCTACCTGCTTTATTTGTAACCCAGTGCTGTAGCTCCCAGGCAGCCAATGCATGAGAAGCAGGATCAAACAGCAAATTAAAAATCATAAATGACTGACAGGAAAGAAATATACCTTTCTCATTTTTAAAGTGTAACCTCTTAGACAGGAGATTTAAAGACACCCCTAGAGGTGCAGAGTAGAGATGGATAAGGATACAATCTAGTATAGACAGCTGCTACAGCGTGGCAGGTTCATCCCTCACTTTCAATGTGTAATTTTTTTGGAAAAAAAACTAAACCCCAAGCTTTTCCTTGCTCATGTGCCTTGGGTGGGTTGCTGGAACTGCACTTTTATCTCCTCCCTGCGCCAGGGGAGGTTTACATTGGATATTAGAAAGAATTTCTTTACCCAAAGAGTGGTTGTACAGTGGAACAGGCTGCCCAGGAAGGTGGTGGAGTCACCATCCCTGGAAGTATTCAAAAGAAATATAGATATAGTGCTTAGTGACATGATTTAAGCACTGAACAGATAAATTAGGTTATGATAGGGGGATTTAGGTTATGGTTGGACTTGATGATCTTCAAGGTCCCTTCCAACCAGAATGATTCTATGATTTTAATTGCCTTCTGTGGCTTGGCAACACCTTTGTGGACAATAGGTGTTCCTGCCACTACTGTCCCATCTGGAACAAGAGGTTTGGCTCCAGTCCCACCCTCTTTCTTCAGCTCAGGCTTCCAGGATGATTTCCAAAGCTGGGAAGTGAGAGGATTATGCTACTCCATGCCACCTGAGGCAACACACTACACCCAAGTCCACAGCCCACGATGGGCTACCTGGGAGGGTTTCTGACATTGTTGGTGCCAAGCCACAGGCAGCAATTAACAAAGAAAAAGGGTTGCTCTCAGCTTGACTGCTGGCAATGTGGTTGATGGCTCCAGACAGAACCTACATGAGGTAAAGAAAGGGAGCAATCCACACAGAGCTGACTCAGGGCGTCACGTCAGGAACCAAAACCCCAATGACCTTGCTGAGCCCAAGTAACTGCTGTCTCTGAAGCGTATGCTGCCATTGGGGAGGCAAATCCAGTGAGCTGTAGGAAGCATCTGCCCTTCTGAGCATGTGGAAGAGCTGTGGGCAGGCACTGGAGGACAGCAAGGCCAGCCTCTTCACTGTAAAATTGGTGGGGTAGCAGATCACTTTGCTATAGCTCCAACAAGCCACCTCTCCCAGGCTGAGAGTGCCCAAGTCAAGATATCTGCAAGGGACAGATGGCTCTCAAGGAGAGGAGCTCTACGACTGCATCAAGAAAGGAAAAGTGATCAGCACAGGGCCAACTGACTTGTGCAGGACCAGAAAAGCCTCCTTGAGCTCCTGAGTAGAGCTGCAGCTGCAGGCAGCAGGAGAGGGGCCAGAACAAGCTGCCTTATGCAGATTTGCTCATCCCTTCCATCCAAGCAGTGTGATGGAGAAGTGGAGCTTGACTGGTGACCCACCCTGGGGACCGAGGGCAACATCTGGGTCAGAGAAACATCTTGCTGCTCTTGGGGATAGATGCTTCCCCTCCTCTCCCTGCTCTGCTGCAGTGGAGCTGTGCCATGCCCTGAGCCCAGTGACACTGCCAGGTGCTGGCAGCAGGGCCGTGACACCAGCAGCCCGGGGCTGCCCCCCAGACACGCAGCCCTGCAGGCTGTTCTGCCAGCACAACCACCAACCCCAGCAACCTCCAGCCAGTTCAGTGTAGCACCTTTCCAACATCTTGGCTTCCACAGAGAGAGAGAAGCATGTGAAAAATGTCCCTCTCTCAGCACAGGCTGCCTTCTAGCACGGGGCTGAAAATAAAAATCCTGAGTTTTGCCCAGTTGGGCACCCACGACGCCACGAGGAAAAGCCCTGTGCCTTCCAACGCCCCTAAAATCAGATGTGGCCACTCTGCCACATCTCAGAGGGACCATTCAAAGGAGCTTCTCTCCTTTCTTCCCCAGACCACTACAGTCCATAAAGCAGATACTGCTGCAGGGATGTAAGAAGAGGAGAGCAGACCCAGCCCATAGCTTGGCTGCCGTGGCTGTGGGCACACAAAGCTGCTCCTCCACCAACTCTCCACCGGTCCCACCAGCTGCTACAACCTTTGTCACCCAAACAAATCTGCATGGAACAGTTATTAAAATGATGTGAACCTCAGCACCCCGTCTATCCCCGTGCCAGCTACTGCTATAACTGGTTCCACCTCACCAGCCAAAGCTCTGGAGATGGAAAGGCCAGCAGAGACAAAGGTGTGCTGGGTTTTACCTTTGAAGGGATTTAGATCTGGAGCACTTAACAGTGACAAACTGCTGAGACAGGCATTTCCTCAGGTGCATAAACATCATGGACAGCAAATGCCAGCCTTGCAAGAATTCTTCTCCAATGCTAAAGAATAAATTCAACATGTTTTGAAATAATTACAGATTAATCATTGGGGGAAAAAAAACCCCAAAACTTCCTACATTTTATCTTCAGTGGCTCCCACTGATCATGCAGCCATTGTTTTAAATGTAAATACATATTCCCACCTACTTGCACTCTTAGTGTGTAGCAGAGTACTTCAGGTAGCAGAAAACCTAAAGCACAGGCTGCCTTCCTTTCAGCCTTTAGAAGTGACAGAACAGTTAACACAAAACTGAATTTATTTAAGGGGGGAGAGGGGGAAAAAAGAGGCCACAAGTTAATTTCCCTTAGAAGCCCGATGGTCCCCACCCAGAAACCTTCAGACAAAAGAATACTGCATTTTAAACTGGTAGGTTAGGTCTGAGACCAGAGGGAAGGTTTGTCAACCATGACAAGCTACAGCTTGTTTAGCAGTCGGAGGGTTCAAAAGTCTAATAAAACCCAAGGGCCTTCCATAACAAAGCTGCTGCCACTTAAGGAGAACATTCACACCCATTCAGGAGGGGTTTTTCAAACATGCACAGGTACTTGGAGATCCTGAAGTGAGCAAAGACACACCAAAACCCAGCAGTTAGAAACTGAAGCTGGGAAAAACTGTAGGGAGCAATAAGGAACATGCTGAGAGCAGTGAGAGTAACTAACCACGGGAAGAGATAATAAAAATGCTGCGTGACCTCCCATCGCTTGGATGCCTTTCTAAAATAGACACTTCAGCCTGACCACAAGTTATTGTGCAAGAATCACTGGGTGAAGCTGCGTGACCTGTTATCTCCAGGATTACCAAAGGAAAGTTTTTTCCCATGCCCATTTGGAAAGCTTCCCCTCTTCAGAAGGAGGAAGGTTCAAGGATCAGTTTTAGCAGGTTCCTCCAGCCTCTTCTGGGGCAGACCCAAAACCACATCTGATGGACAGCAGGATGCTCAGCCTTCTCGGATGTCTCCAGTTGGGCTAATTTACCAGCCAGCAGGACTCAAATCTCTCCTGGGGTTACAAACTTCACTGCATGTATCTGGAGGGGAAAACATCAACTAATCCTGCACTGCAGTGACACATCCACACGTCCTTTGCTGCCCATTTCCATCTTGTTTCAAGCTCACCTATTTTTGCCAGCATTGGCTCATCTTAAAGAAAAAGAGGGTCAAGCCTTTTCAGAGTAGCTTTTCCCAAGAGAAGAAAACAAAGCTTCCCTGAATGTGCAGATGTTCAAAGCCATTAAATTGAAATACTTCCACAACAAAGAAGGCAGCTTCTGCCCTTTCTTTTCCCGGCAGAGCCTTGGACCAAGCAACAAAGGGGTGATGATCTTCATCCAGTGCTAGCAGCTCAGCAGAAGACACATGCTGCACACACCTGAGGTTGCCAGCATACCCAACAGCTTTCTTTTGTGGCTTTGCTCAAGAAAGATCATTTTTCATTTCCTAAGAAATAAACGTTATGACAGTCACATGGACTGAATTAAAAGTACAAAGACAAGCCTTCTTAGCCAGAGACCCCAACTTTTTATTAAAAAAAATAAAAAAATACATGCCCCGTGGAAATTCAATCTGGGTAGGGCCATAAGGAGAGCAAGAAGGTTCCAAGGTCATGTTTTACAATCTTTTGAAGCAGGAATGGAGCCGATGTCCGAAGGAGACATTTTGTGCTGCAATCTGGACAGAGCTTCCCTTTCTTCAGCAGGCTGCAAATGTTACAGTGCAAGAACTTGCTGTCTTTGCTCGGGCACTCTTATTTATACACAATAAAGCCCTTGTGCAGGAGATCAAGGCTGTATTTCATTGATTTGACATGATGGTTAACCTGTGAACTTTGCCCCTGCTAATAGAATAATTTCTATTTGTTGATTCCTCTTTTGGGATCCTCGAGGGTAACGGCCACTTCAGCCCAGCTCTCATTTGCATGTCTGGTGCCAAATGGTTTTATAGCTCTTGCTTCTGCACAACAGAGCCAGGAGAAAGTTAATCAAACCCATTAGCTACAGCTGGATATGAACTCCGTGCACCTCAATTCCTGGATCCTACCTGTAATTCCCAGGAGCTCCCCTGAAACTCAACTCTCATTTGTACTTGGCTTGTGAAAGCTTGGAGAGGTCCTCAGCTACCAAACAACTGATCTTGCACCGGACAGAGGTCCCAAAACAACCTTCTGGGCCAGGATGGCAGCAATGGCAGAACAAGGAAGCCCCTCTTGCAGATAAATATCACCCTGTCTGGAAAGCTGCTTGCCAGCCAAGACGACCAAATTATGACTGGAAAGGGTCAATCTGTTGGACACATAAAGGAACAGTTTTCCAGCAGACCTAACTCTCTCTCTCTACACGTGGACTGCTGAATAAAAGACAATCCCACCTCCCCACTCCTCCTCCTCTCCTTCCAGCACCAGCATTTCTCTGAACACACCTCGAGACAAATGACAAAACCCCTAAACCTCCAGAAAAAAAGGAAAATTAAAACGGAGAGAGAGAGAGGACTGAGACTCTCCATCCTACAACAAGACAGGGAATATGTGGGGGTTGGAGGAATAAAACCCAGAAGCTTCTGGTCATTAGCTTTGTAGGCAGGTCCAAGGAACAACAGAAGGTCCTGCTGGTAACCAGCAGGTCTCAAGGGGCTATTTCAAAGAGGTTTTTCTCCTCTAGCTATCACTTTCCTCCCTCTGCTGTTTTTCATCAGACTAAGTGAAAGCTATTCATCTATTAGCTATTTAGATCAGCTAAAGACCTTCTAGAAGCCGGTATTTTAGGGACAGGTTGGATCTCAGAAGCCACAGGTCCAAAAAAATTCCAGGTCTTACCACAAAAGTGCACTCTGGAGTCTTCAAAAGTAAAACATCCAATTTCCACCTGGGTTTTACAGAATGTGGATAATCTGACTTAAAACTACAAAGGTTCTACTTAAACTCATCGCTGCCATAAAAGTGAAGCACCCAGACCAGGGCAGTGAGTAACCACGGGTTTGCTTTTTACACGCAAGCGTGACCTGCTGCAATTTAATTTCTGAGTGTGACTTTGGGCAGAGCAGCTTCCTCTGGCACATGGCAGAGGGGAAGAAGTGCCTCCAGAAGAGACCTTTCCTGAAGTGCCCAGACGATGAGCAGGGGATTCAGGGCTGCACCAGCCAAGGGGAATCTTTGCCCCCAATGAGCAGAGACGGGCGCTGCAGCTCCCAGAGCAGCTTAAAACCTGAGCCCCGTGTGTCCCGTAGCTGTAGGAAAAAAAATGAGCCTCTTAAACAAATCACCCCAAAACCAGCTGCCCACTGGGGATGGTGTATTTCCAAGAGGATTGTCATCTTTGTAGAGTCCAAAACTGCACTTCCAAGTGAAGCAGGCAGTGATTAGCTAATTACAAGCACGAAGACGGACAGCGTTGGACATGTTTTGTATCTGATACACTCGAAAGTGTAGCTCTCCTCCAGTATTACTCCCCTTCCAAATTATCTCCACTAACCTGGCAGCAGAGCTATGACATCCCATTGCCATGGGAGAGGTGGATAACAAGGCACCAAGGAAAACCAGCCTCATCCACATCAGGATGGCCCAACACTGGCTGCTCTGTGCTGCTGGGCAGAGCAAACCCCTGCTCTTAACCAAGTATCAAACCTTTTCTGAAAGATTAGATTCACCAGCAATTTGACTCGTTAATCGTTTCAATTACTAAAACACTTCAATCAGAACAAAACCAGGAAAAAATAACCACTCTCCTTCTGAAACAGCCTGCCTAGCTTAACAGACCATAGCAAATTGTGAAGGTTTTTGCTTTTGTGGGCTTCACATACTTTATTTAATGCAGATAATTAACCTCAGTTTCTAATTTCAAATCCTCCACATAAGGAAGCAAAGTGATTGAACACATTCACTGACAGACGGAAAATTAAAATATTACTACAGCTTCTGCATGTGGCTCAAAAGACAGGGCCTTGCAAAAGATCTTTCTTCTTTTATTTGACTGATTAACTGTAATTTGCTTAATGGATTTAAGGATGAGCCTAATAATCCAATGATATTTCCAGGAACTGATTCAGGATATCAGCACCTCTGTTCTGAGCCATGTTTTTTTTAAACGCAGCAATTTTCTTCACTACACATAGAGCCACTTCTGAAACTAGATTTTTCCACTGATTCTAATAAAACCAGGGCCATTATTTATTTTAAATGCATGGTATCACATGACTGGCCTTGCATCATGCAGCCACAGTGCTCTAACTTCTTGGAGCACCTTCGGAAGGCCTAAACCCAGGGATGACCCAGAACAATGGCATGCAGCAGCAGCCAGCCACCCAGCCCAGTGGACCTGGAGGATCTCTTGCATGGGTTGAGAGGGTGGAAAGTCAACAGTTCAACCCTAACATGAGGCCAGCGGGTGTTCCCCCACCACCCCCCCTACCCTTCTCAGTCCCTGTTCCACCACGAAAGCCTGGCGTAACAGGATTTCACAGTCTGTCTCAATAGTTAATAAATCCAGGATCTAACAGACTGTTAGAGGAAAACATCCAAGAGGCAGTCATTTTTAAAACGTCCAATGGTAACTAATTATTCAAGGGATTAGTCCATTATAGCAACAACAAAGAAACTCTTAAAACACAAAGGCGAGCTGAAGCTGAACAGCAGATCAAAACCAAGGTGTACCCACCCCAAGGCCCACCTCCTAGGTGCAATTCCCAGTGTCTGAAATCAGGGAGAACCCAAACCAGCCTATCAAACTTCTCAAAATACACTAGCAATGATTTGTGCCTTCACTGTAAGTGCATCTCAAAATAGGACAATTGTCCACACTGGACTAGACTGGACATGGCTCTGCCTAACCCAGCTCTGAAGCCCTCCAAGGATGGAGATCCCCCTCCTCTCTGGTGACTCCTTCCTGGGCTGCATCACACATCTCATGAAGACTTTTTTCCCCAATGTTCAACCTGAACCTCCCCAACACCAAAAAGATGGGGGTATAATTCCTCTTTTGTTCTTTTAAGAGAATAACTTCTATAACCCAAGGAAAACTCAACCACAACAAAACAAGGTAGCTGTTTGCTGGAGGAGGGCAGAAAACACTTACTCATTTATCAAGAGAGTGCTAAAAGCTTAACTACCTGTCTTTAAAAAGATGCCAAAGCACTGATCCATAACCAAACAACAAATACACCACTTCTTCATCTTGATTTGTGTAGAGGCAAAGCTATGGGCACAAAAGGTATTCTTCTTCAAATAAAACCTATTTAAAAACTTGGCAACCACCAGTATAAATACTTTACACTGTTAATATAAGCATTTCTATGCAGAAGTTTCATCAGCTTAACAATGTATTTTAAAAAGCTGGCCTAACTTCTGTGCAAAAACACCATCAGTCTTTGTTTTGTGTATCTTACTGCACTGGAGCCACTAAATTACCACTCACTGCTATTAGCTTCAGACCCCACCTCCCCGTTAGACTCCCTCATTTCTCTCAAGAACAATGCAGAACCAAAACTATTCCTCTCTAACTTATTTTCTTTACATTTTGGAAATAGCCACAGCCTCCAAATAGAGTTGCATCAATTACAAGTGATGTTATGGGCTCAACTTTAGTTTCAACTAAGCTAAGTGTCTAGAACTTTTCTTTCTGCCTCTAATACTCAGTACCTGCTTTCTTCCAGCAACCAACGTCTCCTGAAGCTCCAGCAGCTGAGCTCCAAGATGCACATGATGCTTCTCCAGTTAAAAATAACAGTAATGCATGCCTTGGACCTTCTAGACACAAACTGCTCCTGCATCAGCCTTCGTGATTTTGCATCCCCAGTTTTCCACCCCGTTCAGAACAATTAAGGCGGATTCCTTCACCACGCACTCTTGACTCAGAAGTCTGCAGTTTCATACTTACTTATGAATGGAGGAGCAAACCTCAAAATTAGGTCTGCCAAGTCAATTGTAGCTTCTTCATGATGCAGGCTCAGCTTCTGACCTCTGGACTGCTTACACTGCCTAAACACCGGAGAGATCCTGCACCTTCCCTGAACCACCCTGCGCCGTTCCTCTCCATGTCCAAGTTCGTCATTGAATCATCTCAGACCAGAGGTTGCCACCTTCTTCTAACAGCTCTTCCAGCCATTTCTCCATGTGCTTTCTCTCATACCCTGCTCTGAAGGAGTGCTGGCTGTACGTTTTGGGGAGACCTGTGTGTCCAGAGAGGCTGCCAGTGCACGGGCACAAGTATCGATGGTTCAAATGAAAAGGATGGGTGATGTGATGCTCCACCAGGACTTGCAGACATCACCAGGAGTGGGCCAAGTACGTGGGCACAATCACAATTCTGGTGATTTCTACCTGCCCTGGTGGAGAACTGCGTCACCCATCCTTTTCATTTGAACCACCAACACTTGTGAAACACCATGAGCTTAGTCAGATCAGCCCTCTGGAAATCAAAGCTTAGGTGATGCAGCCAGCTTCCTTTAAAAAAAAACAACAAAACACCAAGCAACAAACCACACGTATATCAAAGCCCCCGTTGGGAAATTTCTCCATCTGTGCCTATCAGATCCACAATACTCCCCGATGTTCAACAACGGGACACCTCGCCTACCACCACACGTTCTCTCATCACCATCCTCCAGGTCTCCTTTTCAACACATTTTGCTCCTAATGAAACGGCTCAAAACCCAAAAGGAGCAGCAGAACCGACATCTCCCAGCTTGCTGGTCTTTCAGAAGAAAGTAGAGCTGCTCACATACAACATGCCCTCTTCTCACTTTCCACCACGGGTAGAAAGCAAAGACAACAGCTGCCACTGCTGCTCCCCAACACTTTGGCAGTGGGAGGGGAGCCCCTTCTGATGCCAAGCTAAAGAGACGGCAGAAGAAACTCATCCCAACAAAAGACACAACTGGAACCTTTCACCACCACCCATCCCATTTCCAGCTTTTTAAGATGTGTGCGTTCTCCTGGAGCGCTGGCAAACCCGGCTGCAGAGCAGTTGTCAGGCACAGGTTTAATTTCTGCTCTCCGGATCTGAGGAACGCCGTCCCGGCGTGTCAAAAGAAGGTTAATGAACGATTTAGCCGCCCTCACAACCATGTTAGTGTCACTTTCGGAAGCTGCGAGTTAATGCCCAAGATCTTCAGGGGTTACCCTCTTTGAAGTTCACTGATCCATAACCAATGTCCAATTAATTTGCAGGAGACTAACTATAATGACTATTGGCCTTTTCCTATGCATACAAAAACACAGTGGGTAACGGCGATGCTTTTGGCTTTGGGATATTCTCCCACAGGCACGCACATCTGCACACCTTCCAAACAGCTAATGATGGGTTGTCTTCTGCCTTTTGAGGAATTCTTTATGTTTGCCCTCCTGAGAGCAGAGTTATGGTGTCAAGATTTATGAGCTTTCTGCTGCAAAAAAAGAAAAATGTGGAGCCAATTCAAGATGCTCATTTGCTAACAGAGAAATACTTCTATTGCTTTTGCTCAGATTCCTCTTTATTTAGGGTTTCCATGGAAGCCAAGGAATAGAAGTACAATCTTGGGAAGATTAAACAGACCCTCAGATATAATGCAAACCAGCTTATTTCAACATTCCCTCAAGATGAGAAATAAGAAATTCTTCCACACATAGGCAAAAAAAACCCAAACCCAAACCAAAACACAAACAAAAGAAAAGAAAAAGAAAAAGGTTTGTGGAGATTTTCAAAATAAATTGGGACACAGCCTTTGAAATGCTACGAGCAGCTCTGCTGGGCTTCCAGAGCTCTTACTCAGGTGAGAAAGTATATGGACAAAAAGGTCTGCAGGATAAAGATGCTTCAGTTTAAAAACCAGCTTATTCAAGACAGTTATTGCCATATAACATCCGGGAAGTAAGTTAATTCAACCACAAGGTCTTGCACAAAGAGGAACAATCACCTCATAAATTAGGATCTCAGCAGATTTTTTCAGAATTAAAAAAATGCAGATTACGCAGTTTGGCAGCATCTTCCACCACGGCGCTCTGGACGCTACTAGAGCTGACATACCAACATTTAGAAAATAAAATAAATCACTTATCCTCTGTTACTGCAGGCTGAGAAATGACTCCTGCTCTGGTGAGGATGGTAAGCATTTCTGTGCTTCCCCACCCCACCAGGTCAACAGGGTGTCAGCAGCCACAATGACAGGCTGTTGGGACACTACAAATTACGAGTAACGCATTTTTTCTGACCTCCACCCCCAGGTAAAGATTTATTTCATGATGTTCCAAACTGGAATGAAAATACCCAGGATCAAGGAACTCTACTGCAGAACACTTGTATTTCACAGCACGTTTCTTAAACCATTCAAAATCTGGCATGGATATGTTTGGATAATGGGTAAACTGCAGGTTTTTCTGAAGCCAGAGCTGAAAAGCGCAACGTTGTGTCCAGCTTTTTGCTACCTGCTCTAGTAAGGAAACCCAACACAGCTGAACCTCAAAGAAGTGATTTTCAAACTTAAAGCCTTTATCGTTTAAATAAAAAGTTACTTAAATGGTAGACTTCTCTAATCCTTCGCTTATGGTGGGTCCCTGACTGCTCAGTGAAAAAAGAAACACTCAAGGTTTTTATTAACTCCACGGGAAAGTCCCAGGACCCCGGGATTTTGTTTCTCCGACTCCTGATTAAAACAGCACGAGTCCACGTGAATTTCCTTTCCATCACCCCCTCCATCCACCCCCCACCCCCCGCCCCGAAAGAGTTTCAGATGCAACATCCCCTCCTCAAAACCTATAAGAAAAACAAGAACCAAACTGAAAACATTTTGCCAGCTGAAAGGCGCCGAGAGCCGGCGCGGGGCGGGATGCGTTTCCAGCTGCCAGCCTAAAGGGACGGCTGAGGGAGATTAAACACAGAAATGCTTTTCATAAAGGCAGGAGGAGGCTTTGAAGAGGACAGTTCAGCTACTTCCATTTCATAATCTTCACAAAGCGTCAGATTTTAGACTAAGCAGGTCTTAAAACAAGGAGATTTTAGTTTAAAAAAAAAAAGGAATAATAAAAAAAAAAGTAGGAATGTGTTCTGGCCGGGTTCTGTTGATTCAGCAAGGGTTAGACACACACACGCTTATTGATCCCAGAGAGCTCCCTGCTAAGTTAATTGTCTGGAATTTTAACTGAGCTCTCAGCAAGTTTCAAAATCCATGTTGGCTGGAAGTGGGTGGGGGACCCAGAAAAAAAACACAACACAACAAAAAAAAAACAACAGGCTGCAAAACCCTGTGACTCCTCCAGTTAAAAGAGCCAGCAGTCGCTTTGATGAAGGGAAAAGCTGCAGCAGGGAATGGTTTTAACCGGATTTGGCTATTCTGACTTTGACACCACCAGCATTCAGCAATGGGAACCTCGTGTGCAAAGCAGCACCATTTTCAGGGAGCTCTGTGATCCCTGTCTGACCCATGCCAACATTACAGAGGTGAGGGTATCTCCAGCAAGCTTCTGCAGCCTGTAGTTGTGGCTCATCACAACAATTTCCTGGTGTGTGTACAAGAAGCATTACCACCAGCTGTTTTCGCCTGCGTTCTGTACCTGCACACTGAACTGCTGCCGGGGCAGCAACAGCCAACCTCAATCTGCAGCTCTCTCCATCCCCTGCACACACACAAGGCCTGTCCACAGCTCTGCACTGCCCACCAAGTCCTACCTGCCTCCAGACCACATTCAGCAGCAGTTTCCCTCGGTAGGAAACATGCTGTAGGGATGATTCAGGGCAATCAGACAGGAACGGCCAAAGCCACCCTTAAAATAACCTGTGACTGCTTCCCAGCAAAACTCTGCACTCCACCAAAGCCCCCGCGTGACATCATCCCGTTGCGGATGCCTCCCCATCCCCGAGCACTCCCCACCACCGAGGTCCTCCAAGGCTTTCCATCCCCCCAAGCCATTCCCTGGAGACTCTCCTACCTGAACTCCCTGCCCTCGCTGTAGCGCCGGGCCGAGGAGGCACGCTGGGTGGCTGTCTCCAGGAGCAGCTTCTGCGTGAGCCTGCTGGAGGGCGCCGAGTCCCTGCTGGCCTCGGGCTCGGCCTCTTGGTCACATTTCCACTCCTCGTCCTCGTTCAGAGTTGGCAGATAACCAGGTAGCCCTTTACCTGTCCCAGACCCGGAGCTGGGATCACTATAAATTTTTGGACTTTCCCCACCTGTCCTTGTGTATTCCAAATAAATATCCGACTTAAGGAACAAAGGGTAGGTATTGTCTTCTATCATGCACTGGATCTCCGTTTGGGCCTGGTCAAACATGTCAGGGTCAATCTGCAGCTTCATGACGCAGTCTTTGATGAAGCTTTTTGTGGCTGGTTTGATCTGCCGGGACACAATGCCGTTGTTGTCAAGGATGTATTTTTTGTAAATGGCTTTTGCCAGCTTGAGCCTTTTTTCCTCATTAGACGCACACGGCTCCAGCTTCCTGAAGCCGCTGCAGGCAAACCAGAAGTCCAGCAGATCTGCACAGTCCTCCTGTTTCAGGAAAGTCCTGAAGAGGTTGATACCATCTTGATCATCCAGCAAGGAGTGCAGCGACTCGGCCCACTTCAGGTAGGGTGGGGTTGGTGAAGCACTCCCCTCGGGCTCGTACCCCAAATCCAAATCAGAGCGCCTCGGTGTTGCCGTGGACATCTCATTTCTAATGACATCACTTTTACCAGAGTAGAAACCGTGGCTAACTGGCCTGGGATCTGTGGACACGAGTTCCCCCTCCTCACCAGGAACCGGTGGTCTCGGAGCATCTTCAGTGAAGCTTCCTCCAAGGTCCAAGGGGAAGCCTTTCCCCTGGACATTCATTTTTCTGGTGCTTGCTTGGGCAGGAACAGTGGGGGATGAGCTGAAGTTTCAAATCACCAGTATTTGTAGCTCCAAGGTGAACAAGTTTGTTCAGCTGAAACAGATGAGAAAAAAAAAATTACTATTTCTGTACATAAACACTCTAAGATTACAAACCACTAATTTTGCTCTGAATCAATGCCTCTTTTTCACCAGAATTAACAGCAAAGCTCTCAGCAACTTCAGAGAGCACAGAACCAGGCTCAAATCAGGTACACTCTAAAAATGACAATATCCCAAAACTTTACATTCAGCATCACTGGTGCAGTTGGTACTATGCTAAACCAGTGGCCTATCTCCCAGCACTGGTGGTTTTACAAAACCCTGGGATCTGGCAGTCCCCAAATCCAAGAGATCTACACTTGGGTATCAGACAGTGCCACAGGACACATGCCAACTTCTGCACTGCCACTAACTCCTCTGCACAGCCCACCTGGGCAGCACACGCACCACATCATTCCATGGCAGCCTGGTTTTATCTGGCTACTGATCTAGGCAATTCTCACCCCACGACAGGATTTTAAGGCTCGTGAAAAATACTCCGAAAGAAAATCCGGCGAGTCCTGAAAGCGAGACTGCACCTTAATCAAACACAGGTGGCTTTCGTGCGCCCGGGTGACATACCAGCACCACATTCCTCACAAATCTCTGCGTTTCAGAAATACGCTGCGTCGCCTCGTCTGGCTCTAGGGGAATCCAGATGCATCGTTGACCCCAATATTTTGGGCATCTGGACTGCATTCTTGCTTCCAACGGGCATGTTAGCACAGGAGCTCAGTTCTGGCACCGGCTTTCGCAGGCCACTGAGAAAAGGTTCATTTTACGCTCAGAACGCTGCACGCTACGAGCCTGGGAAAATTTCAGGTCATCAAAGGAAGATGAGAAAACCACCTCGAGAGGGAAATCTGCTCCAGTAGGACGCTTCTGAAGAGGAGCAACGAGTCAATATGGAGGATGGGAGATGTGGGGAAGGAGGGGAAGGCAGAGAAGGGCAATCCCTGGGCCGCTACCTCTGGCTGCTCAACAAGGCAACTTAAAAGATTTAAAGACAGTAGCAAAACTCCTGATTCACAGAACAGCACCAGTCTCAAAGCCCTCGGTGCCACAAAGCTGCCCGACAAATCAGTCCTTGGACCAGAGTAATTCCATTGCATGAGAAAACACACTTTAGCTCGGTTTCCCTCTCAAAGCTCACCCACCCCAACGAACACATCGCTGGGATGCTTTGCCATTTTTCCTCCGTTCCCTCTCCCTGGTTGAACCAAGAACCACTGCCAACAAGCCCAGCAAAGACCAGGCGAGGCCGGTGAGCACGGCCGGGCCCGGTGTGTCCAACCTGCCCGGTGGAGCCAGCGCTGCCCGGAGCACCCAGCCCCTGGCCTGGCTCCGGGGCATCGGGCTAGGTTGTTGGCTTGTGGGTTTTTTTTTTTGCACCGTGTTGCAGTTTTGGGTCGTTTTCACCCCCGCTATGGCTGGGAGCAACGGACTTACGCCCCAGCTGCAGGTCCCCAGCTGTACCTGCCCGGGCTCCGGCGATGCCCCCGGGACGGCCCCGCAGGCCCACCCGGGGCAGGGCCCCCGCAGCCACCTCGCTCATTGTTGCGGCGACGCGGCGCTCGCCCCGGCCGGGGGAAGCCCCGCGGGGTGCCCGCCGAGAGCGGGTCAGCGCCGGCCGGAGCCGGCGGGGCCGAGCGAGGCGCCCGCCCGCGGCTCTGCCCCTCAGGGGGCTCCCCCGCCTCACGGCCCCCCGGCCCAGCCGGGCCCCGCGGGAGGCGCCGGGCCGGGGCAGGCTCCGCGGGCAGCCCCGGCGCTGACAGGGAACCGCGCGGGCCCGTTCGCTTCCCCCCCCCCCCCCCACGCCGCCCCGGGGCAACTTCGGGGGAGGCGAGCCAGGCCGGCCCCCTCCGCTCCCCGCCGCCGCTCCCGGCCCTCCGCGGCGCGGCCCGCGGCCCCGGCCGGCGCCCGCCCCCCCGCGCCCAGGGCGGCCTAGCGCCGGCTCGGCGGCGCCCGGCGCGGCCCCGCGTCTCCCGCCCGGCGGCGGCCTCCGGCGCGGCCTCGGCGCAGGGCCTGGGCTCGGGGCCGCCTCCCCGCTCGCTCGCTCACTCACTCACCCGCACGGAGCAGCGGCGGCGGCGGCGGCGCGGGGCCCGGCCCATGCGGCTCAGCAGCGGCGGCCCGGGGCGGCGGGCGACGGCGGGGCGGCGGCGGCGGCACAAAGCGGGCGGCCCGGGACGCCCATGGCCGCGGCCGCGGGCTTGTGGCGGCGACAGGGAGAGAGCAGCAGCGAGCCCCGCACCGCTCCGCTCCGCTCCGCCCGCGCCGCTGCCTCCCAGCGCCGGGCACGGCGGCTCAGCCGCGCCCCCCGCGCCCCCGGCCGGTACTGCGGGCCCGGCGAGCGGCCGCGGGGGCGGAGCGGGCCCGGCTCGGCCCGCGGGAGGCGGTGCGGGGGCGGCCGGGCGGGACGGGCAGCCCCTCGCTCGGTTGGCGGGGCACGGCGGCTGCCGAGCCGAGGGGGCCCGGGGAGCCACGGGCACATGGGCGAGGGGTGCCCAGCTGGGCTGGAGCCACCTCCGGGGCTGGAGCCACCTCCGGGACTGGGCAGCTCCGGGGCTGGAGCCACCTCCGGGGCTCCGGATCGCTCTGGACAAACGTCCAGCCGAGCTCCTCTGAGCATCCCGGGCAGGGGAAGGCCCGGGAGAGAGTCGCGCTTTGGAGATCTCCGAGGCTCGGCTGGTCTCGGCAGGGACAGGGCAGCCACCCTCAAAAGCCACCCCTCAAAAGCCACCGCTGCCCCGTCCGGGATCGAAGGGCAACGTCGGCGGGCGGGCTGCCCCCCGAGGGACCGCCCGCCGGTGAGCCGGGGCTGGGGAGCGCGGGGCTGCCCCACCGGGGCTCCCGCCTCCGCCGACACCGGTGTCGAGCTGGCTCAGAAACCGCAGCCTGTGTCCTGCTCCTCCTGCGGCGGGGAGCAAGAAGGGGACCGGCCAAGAGGTGGCACTGCGTGGGGCTGAGATGGGTCAGGCGACATGGAGGCTGCGGAGGGCGGCGGGGAGCGGGTCTGAGCCCCGCAGGGACCGGGCACCGGGGCTGCCACGGGTGACCCGGCGGGAGGTGGAAGGAGATGCCAGATGCAGAGACCTAACGAGAGCAGCCCGACAGGGGAAGGCGAAGCCTGCTTCTTCCCTGGGAAGGGATGATGTGCTCGAAGCCCTGGGGCCGAGCCAGGCAGAGCTCTGGGTACCACCCCAAAAGCTACACATGCAAACAAGCCCTGAGGCGCTCCCCAGCATCAGAAACGGCTCAGGAAGTTTTCTGATAGGGATAGCTTCTGGGTTTCAGTGCAGTTACTCTACTGCATTTGCCTGTTTCCATGCATTTGGAGAACACTGTCAGACATGTACAACATTTTTCCCCGGCTTTCTGAATCTCACAGAAGCCCATCCCGGGCAGTGGTGTTCCCATCCCACCCCAGCACAGCACCCGGCAGGATGAAGCAGCTCCTCACACGCTTTCATGTGAGCGATGCTTGGAGCTGATTTATATGTAGCAGTGCAACACTGACCTTGGGCATAATAATAGAAAAGCTGATGTGGGATTCAGCTGGTAAAGAATTAAAGGCTGGGAATATAATTAATGCAATCAGCCTAGTTGCTGGAAAATAGCTCTTGTCAAACTCTGATGTCATCCTTTGAAGAGATTACAAGTTTGGCTGATAAAGGTTATGGCATAGAAATAATAGACCTGGGCTCTCTTTAGGCATGTGACTTAATCCATATAGTATTCTGATTAAAAATTAGCACAATACAACATCAAGAGAGACACCTTCAAGGGAGCGGGAGCTGGCAAACCGGCAGCCATCAATGGGAATCCCGGCAGAATGGGAGCGCGCTCAGTGGGTGTCCAGGGCTTGGATGGGAAGCCCGATGCTATTCAGCATTCCCATCAATGGTCTAGAAATAGATTAAAAAGCCCTGCTGAGAAAAACGCCAGGGCCAGGGAAATGAGAGGGGCAGGAGACACAGACGGGGTCAAGACAGCTGTAAAAAAAACTTCATAAGCTGAATCCCGGGCGAATAAAATGTGGTTGAATGTGAGCAGCTGTGAAAAGATCCCTCTGCTGAGCACAGGGCCCTTCTGATGGAAACCCACACTTTGCCAAGGACGAGTTTGGGGGCGGGAGGGGCAGGGTGGGAGCAGCAGGGTCCCCACAGGGATGTCCTGGCTGGGACAGGGCTGGGTGCTACAGCAGGTGGGGTTCCAGGATCTGCGTTTCAGAAAGGATGCTCAAAACTTAGAGAGAAGGTGGAAAAGAGTTAAAACTGACCCCTGCTTTGCAGGGGGATGCCTGAGAACTGCAGCCTCCATTGCTAGTTCAAAGGAGCCCCAGAGATGCCTCGATTATAGCACTTAAGCAACTTCATGGCTGAGAGGTGATCAGGTATTAAAGAGCTTTTCATCTCCCAGAGAAAAGCCCAGCAAGATTTCATGGCCCGCACTGGGTTTGCATGAGAAACCAGAGCTAGATTTCTCCATGGCAAAGTGGGGGACTAAGGAGGTGGGGGTGAGGAGTTTGGGTGCATCAGGCTCCTGCCATCCTGGGGAGCCATGGAGAGCTCCAGCCCAGCCAGTGAGTCCCTTGTAGAGCCAGTTCTGCCCTGCCCAGCAAAGGCAGCTGTCCCTTTGTGGGATGGAAAGGGAGAATTCCCACAGGCTGATGCCAAGCCCTCCCACTGCCTTCCCATTTTCTGGTCCTCTAGCAGGGCTGGGAGGGCCCTGGGCTCCCTCTGGAGCCCTCTCCCTGCCTTTCACGCCTCATTTTTCCCACACTGAGGAGCCCAGCCCCATGGGGTCCAACTTCCAGCTTTACCTGGGGACATCAAAAAGGTGAAAAACCAAACCAAGCAGCCCTGGCTGCATGGGGGAGGAATCAGCCTGCAAGGCCTTTCAACAAAGAGTAGAGGCCAATGAACCACACTGGATCATTTCTCCTTCTCATACCTCCCCAAAACTGCCCCAGCCAAGATGCCAGCAGTGTTTGGTGCTGGCCTGGCCTCAGCCTGCAGCCAAGGCTGGTCCCCAAGCAAGCCTGGGGTGCTGTACACTTCCTGGCTCCCCTGCATGCTTTCATCTCTGCCTGAAAGAGCCAGCAAATGCTGGGGATTTGGGAACCTTGGTCTTAGGTCAAAAGGGCCTGGGGTCATGTCTGAGCCGCCCAACACTGCACACAGCAGTGGTGTTGCTGGGGTTTGCAGACCCTCCTTGCAAGCCCTGCACTCCCAGCCCAGCCCAGTTCCTGCTTGCACCATCCCCTCCCTGCCAGGCTGGCTGGGGAGCCACAAGCCTCCCAGCACCACTTCTGCAGAGACTGAAAGAGCTCCATTGAGCTTCAGCACCCGCAGTGTTCATCTCTAACTGGTTCTCCTCTTTGCAGTGACTCACCAGCTTCCCCAAAGCAAAGTGGGCCTGACCCTGCCCTGATGTTTGAAGGCAGCAGACCCTTCTCAGGGCAGGATGTGCATGGACAAGGGCTGGTGTCCCGCGGTGCAGACACTTTGGGGACAAAGTGCACTAGATGGTGCTGTTCAACCTTTGGCTGCCATTGGAAGGGCCCAGGCAAGGGCAGGAGTGGTGCCAAACTTCGGTTTTGCTGGAAAACCTTCTTGAAACTGGAGGACAAACAGAAACACCCTGAAGGGTGAGGTCCTACACTGCTCACTGGTGGAGGCAAAGGGCACCGTGCCCTCAGAGGGACCCTCTGTGTGCTGTGTCCTCCCCCTCACTCCTGGAGCACCCTCATTTCTGAGGCAGGAGTTGGGGTTTGGCTATGAGAGCAGGGATGGCAGAAGGGGCTGCCAAAAAAATGAATGTTCAGGGGTGGAAGAGGAGGCTGATAATCCTCTCTTGAACCACTGGCAAGATGAAGCTTGCACAGCAGGATGAAGATGTATTAGCTGTCAAGATGCAAAGAATAGGCATTGTGGCACCAGGAATTGAGTGCACCCTGAAGAGCCCAGCTGGGATAAGGCACCTGCAGCCCAGTGGCACTGCTGCAGAGGTGACAGGCAAGTGGACAAACGGGACACAGCTGGCAGGAAAACAAAGCAGAAAATAGGCCATGGGTATAGCTGGGCTGGGAGCTTCTGCCATGCCAGGTGGGACAGAGCACATCTCCGTGCAGACAGCAAGGATGGCCACAGCCAGCTGTGCCAGGGGCTGGAGACAGGAGCCAAAGTGAGCAGTGCTGGTGGGATCCTCACAGCATCCCTTCGTGCAGGAGGCACTGGTCAGTGTCAGCCCCCCCAGCATCCATGAGGCAGCACGAGCTACTTTGCAAGTCCCCATGGTGCAAATCCCACAGGCAGCCTGACGTACCTCCTGCTTTGGGTTCCCCACCTCAAAAGAGGCAAACACATCCCAGTTTGTGAGTTTGCCTTGGATTTCATTCCAGTGCTGGGAAAAGAAGGTGAAGCAACCCTTGGACACCAAACTTAAGCCTTTTTGCTCAGATCCTGCTCTTTTATAGACCCCACACCTGAGCCTGGAAGGGTGTGGGGCTTGGCTGCTCTGGGTGCTCAGGTTCTTCCCCTCCAGAAAAATCATCCCAGTTTCCCTGTCCACTTCCATTCCCATGCAGGTGCTTGCCTGCAGATCCCCAAGGTACACTGGGGATCCGTGGGCCTCTCCCCTCTCAGATAAAAGGCTGGAGTGGGTGGATGGGGCAAAGGTTTTACTGCTCACCTGAAAACTCCAAGCCCTCCAGGCAGGGCAGCCTCCCTCCTTCCAGGAACACACAGGCAGGACCTGGGGCAGCTCAGGCAGCAATTTTGGCAGCTGTCAGGGTTAGCTGTGGTGGTCCAGATGCCCATACAGCAGAGGGAAGCCCCTGCACATTACCTAGAGCTCCAGCAGCATCCTAGCACCCTAGCCTCTCCTCCTCAGGGTCTCCAGCCCAGCACCATCCCCTCTTGGTGCTTCCCTTTGTGACTGCCCTGGCATCAGCCTCTTTCCCCACCACTGCCTCGCCTTCCCCTGCTGGAACTACAGAACCCCTAAACCTGGCATTTCCCCCCAGAATGATTATGGAGGAGCTCGTGCCTTGCCCTGGGAGGCTCCTCTAGATGAGCTCATTACCCAGTAACTGATTAGCTATCCCCCAAGAACTGGGTAGCCATCCCCAAAAACTGGTTAGCTATTTTACACAGTGACACCACCTTGGGGTCTGTGCAGTCTCTTTCTAGAAAATCACCTGTAGCTGATGAGCTGCCCAACGATGCTCTAGGGGCTGCATAAAACCTGCAGCAAAAGCTACGAGGCTGAGGCTACGAGTGAGATCTAAGGTTGAATTTCAAGTCCTTAAGCCTTGAAACCTCCTGGGCAGGGACCTAGCTTCTTCTGGGACCTGGCTCAGGGTGGCAGTGGACACTGGGTTACTGCTGACCCCCGTGACTCCCCCAGTTCTGGTTGCCCCTCTCTGCCAAAAGCCGTTGCACACACACTTGGCCAGCATCGTCCGCACCCCAGGCTCATCACCAGCTGGTGACAGCAGGCACCTCTGGCTGTGTCCCCCCACCCCGTGCCTTCCTGCACCCACCTTTGGGGCCCTCCCTGGGCCTGTGCCCTGCACTTCTGCCTCTCCATGCTCCAGACCACCGGGCTCGCTGCTCGTCTCGGGGGGCCGGGGCTGGGACGCCGGCCACGCGCCTCCCGGCAGCACCGCTCTGCGGAGAGAAGAGATGTCAGCTCGTCCCCACTGGGACCACCCTGCCCTGGAGATGCTTGAGGGGAGCTGGACCAGGTAGGGACATCCGTCGGTCCTCATTGACAGGAAGAGGTCATGCTCCCACGGCCCTGAAGGACACACTTCATATCTTGGCCCTCCATGAGATGGAGATGTCTGGAGCAGGCTCTGCTCTGCCCCCAGCCATGCTGGGACTGGCCCATCTCCGAGCATGGGGGCTCTGGAGCAGTTATCCCTAGGGGAATGGTCCCACCTGACAGAGCCAGGGCAGGAGGGAGCAGCAGTGTCAGGGGGACAGCCCTGTCCCTGGTCCCCAGTGGCAGACCCTGGGCTCACCCCCTGCCCTGGGCACGGCTCGGCCACCCTCTGTGCCTGCTGCTCCAGTGTGCCCACAGTGGGACAAGACAAGGTGGATCTGAGGTGGGCATCAGCCCCAGGGAGCAATGGAGGGTTTGGCTCGTGGCTCACACTGGGGACAGCTGTGTTGGGACAGTTGGTTCCTGCTGGCAGGGTTTTCCCAGAGCAGCCTGTGCCAATTCAACCTGATTGCTCCTGGCAGGAGAGGACTCTCCTTTCTCCAGCCATCAGCAATCCCCACCAGCTGGGCTACTGGGGACAAGGAAGGGCTGGTGTTGAGTCCTGCTGGAAATATCAGTTGCTTCACTCCTGCAGATCAGTTTTGCAACCCTGGGTGAGATCTTCTGGCTTAGATGTGGTCACCAGCCTGGCTGGTGAGAGCGAGATCAGAGCTCGGTGACGCCTTGATGTCTGTCCTGCAGCCCTACAGGCTTCCACCGGAGTCTTTTGGTGTGACCACAACCAACAGCCCAGCTTGGGAGCAAGTGCTTGTCCCCACGCTCCTTGTTTTCCCAGGGGGCTGGCAAAAACTTTGGTGGTAAGTAAAGTCTATTGACCACGTTTTGGCCAACAGCTGGTGACCAGTGGTGGCCAGTTGGATGTGTGCTGTTGGTTTTTCCATTCTTGCCTGGGACGAGGCTCACTGACCATGCCTCTGCTTTGCCAAGGCTCTTCACAGTCAATGAACTCTGTATCGTGCAGTTCTGGTTTATTGTGAGTCCACCTAGTGGCCCGTGGGTTCATGGCCAGCTTTGCTGGCTACAGTGAGGCTTGTGTGGACATCTCAGAAACAGCTGTGCACCCAGGACAAGCTCTGGAAATCATTTTACCTGCACACGTACCTGACAGGTACAATTCAGGTCTCAACTCATCATTGTCCTTCTCCAGAAGAGCTCCCAGCCCATGAGGTGACAACAGCAGCCGAGGCTGTGGCTCGTGCATGCAGGTCCAAAACCCAACCAGACTTTGGCTGGGGCAAAGGATCCTTGTGCTCACACCGGGTGCTGCCAAGGGAAGTCCCATCCTCCTTGCTGCTTCAGGCCTCCCTGACAGGGCACTGGATACCCCAGAAGCTGCTCTCAGAGGTGCTGTGCCCAGAGAAGCACCAGCTCCAAGTGCTCTGGCAGGTCAGCAGCCTGGCTGGGAAGTTGTTTGGGGCTAATTGCAGTTGGCAGAGGCATAAGCAGCAGGCTGGGCAGGTGTCTCAGGCTTTGCTGTGTCCCATCTCTTCCAGACACCACGCCTTGGACCATCTTCCCTGAAGTGGTGCTGCTTGCCAGCCCTTCGGCCCCTGTCCCCCTCAGGACACGGAGGCTGCTGCCATCCCCTGCTCTGCAGAGCTGGAGCCCCTTTCTGGTGTCCTGCCCATCTGCAGCCATTTCACACCACTTGTGCTCTGCCAGCTCTGTCCTTCAGCCTCTGCAGCTCTTCCCTTTCGTGGTGGGAACACCCAGCAGCCCAGTCCCCACAGCCTTGTTTTTTCTGACCTTCATGTGCCAGGCTCCCCTGGTCTTCTCCCAGATAATGTCATCCCTGCTCTGACCATCCTGCTGGACCTTCTCTTACTAATGAATCTCCTCTGCCAGAAATCCTTCAGTGAACAAGTGTTGGCTGGTGTGGTGACCAGCCCCGGGAGAACCCATGGCTGGCAAACATCACCGAATAAGGCCTCGTATTGTGTTTCCTCCTGATCCTTTAGAGTTACAATTGGCCAAAGCACAAGAAACCACATGGTGGTGGATGTTCAACACCTCATCTTGCCAGACCTTGCATCTTCTTGCAGCAGCTGTTTTCCCAGCTTGCCAAAGATCCCTCATGGGCCAGGCTGTGGCCACACGCTCCATGTTCACATCCCACCTTCCGTTTGCTGCCATTGGTTTTTATTTGCTTTCCAGCTTTCTCAGCTCTGGTCTCTGCTTCCCCAGGTTTGGAGGACAAGGTCTACCCATGCTCTGCTTTCCACCTGGCAGTGCTGGCCCATTGCAGCTCTTCCCTCATGTCAGTCGTATGCCACATCCTTGTGGGAAGGTGACTCCCCCCATCTCAGGGCAACTGCACCTTCCCCAGATAAATTCCAGGGGACTCTGCCAGCCCAGGACACCTGTTCTGGGGGGAGCCACCCCAGCTGTGTCCAGCTGCCAATTCCCCATGGGAACCATCACCCCAAAACCAGGTGTGGGATAAATATGCCCTTTCAGCCCCTTGGCTGCCATTATCCCAACACTGCCCCAACTCTGAAGGGACGTGAGGCCCGAGAGTCCTGGTGGGGTCTGACAGGGTCCTGGTGGGGTTCCATGGGGTCCTGGGAGGGTTCCATGGGGTCCTGGGGGGAGTCCCATGAGGATCCCAGCGGGGTTTCGGGGCTGGGAACATCCCTGCCCTCTTTGTGCTCCCCCTGGTGAGTGGAGCAGTGCAAATATCAGCCGGGTTCTTTGAAATGAGAAGAAAAGTGATGAAAGTGGGGCAAATCCTCTGCCTCAGCCCCCGCTCTTTCTGCCGCCGCGCCGGCTCCCGCCGTTATCAATACATTATGTATGTCCGTCGGCCAGAGCCTTTTGTTGATGCTGAATATGTCCTGGCCAACAAAAGTGGACTGGATTAGCCACAGTGGATTAAAAGATTTTCTTCTTAGAGTTTACCTAATAATATAACAATTGACATAGAAGGTCTCTTTGAACCCTACACGACTCTCTTATTTTACCATCTGTGAGTTTGCTCTCCGTGCCGCCGATGGGGCGCCCGTCTGCCGGTGGTGGGAACGCTGCCCGGAGCCGAATTTCTTGCCCAGCAGAAGAAAGCAGCTGGGATTTGAAGGGAGGCAACGGGAAGGGAAAGTGGCACAACTTCTGTCCTCCTGCCTTTGTCCTCGGCCCTTCGGCTGGTGATCCTCCGGCCTCGCCGTGCCGCGGCGCGGGGAGGGACGAGACCCAAGGCATGGGCTTGGAGCGTTGGGGAAACCACCCGTTCGTCTGCAATTCCAAGCGTCCGGAAAGATCTTGGCTGGAATAAGTTCTTTTATGAACGACGAAATTTTGGGAGAGTTGCGGAAGCGGGAGCTGGCGGAGTTTGCTCATCTTGGTTCCAGCCGCCGTTGGGCTCCGGCCGCTGTCCCCGCTCTCCGTTGCAAGATGGGTCAGGCGGCAGCAGCAGCGGCGCCAGGGAAGATGGAGGGCAGTGGCGGCAGGGGGGAAGGCTCCCCCAGCTCATCCCGACCCCCAGCTTTCCTCCCAGCTTGGGGGGGCTCCAGCCACCACTCTTTCACAGCAGCCTTTGGAAACACCCGTCCTCAGAAGCCTCCAGTAATGAGATGGGGAGTCGACCAGCAATTTAGGCGCCGCTTTTTCTCGCTTGCGTTTTTTGTTTTCCATCTCCATCTTCCCCCTTTTCCTTTTTTTTCTTTGCCTTTCCCCCCTGTCGCTGAGCCGACTTACGTGGGGAAGAAGAAGTAGAACCGTTTCCCACACCCCCCTCTTATTTTTTATTATTTTTTTTCACCACCCCCCCCCCCCCCTTTTTTTTTTTTTTCTCCTCTCTTTCTGCCAAAGACACTTCTGGAGCGGCGCCGACTTTGTGTGGGATCGCCGCACGCCCCGGGGGGGGATGGGGGGGATATAGGAATATGGGGCTCACGCCTCCCAGCCGGGGGCCTTTGATGAAGCTGCTTTGCGAAATTTGATTTGAAAGGCCTAGCATGGCCATTTGGGGAGGACGGGGGAGCCTTTCTCCACCCCGCCTCTCTTTGTCTCTCCCCCCCTCTACGAAAAGGAAAGGGGAGGTGGGGAGTGGGGGGGGGGGTTTCGTGGCGGGTGCCGGGGCGAGGGGGTCGGGACGGCGGCGTGGGTGGGGTGGGGCGGCGGAGGGACCGCGGCGCGGGAGAACAATGCGTGGGGAGATGGGGAGAGTTGGGGTTTCTCACCTGCCCGGGCGTTCGCAGTCCGCCATGACGGGAGCAGCCGCCCTGTTTTGCCGTCGGCCTGGAGCACTTTTTTTTCCCCCCCCACCCTCAACCCCCTCCCCACCTCAGACTCTTGAACCTATTTCCCTTTTCTTGGCAAGTGCGTGGCTGGAAGATGGGAATCTTTACTTTATATTGCAGCTTGGGCTTCCCAGCCTGATTGGCTGCGGCCAGGACTAAATGCTGGTCCTTCCATCCCATCGTCACTATGGCAACCAGCCCCGTTAGGCACCACCGATTTACTTATAATTGCTGGGTAAATAGTCAAGACAGGCCACTTTCATCCCACACCAAGAGACTGCTCTTCCTCCTTGCCTTTTTTTCCCCTTTTATTTATTTATTAATTACTTTTTTTGGTGGGGGGGGTGAGGAGGAAGCCCTGAAGAGCAGCAAGACTTCAGGAAAACTCTTTGAAGGCTGTTGCCTGCCCCTGGCCAACATGTCCCCAACACACAATGCCTCGATGCTGGGGCTTTCCTGCACTGTCATGCAGCCCTCACCATCCTCCTCCTCCAAGGAGTGGCGCTGGGTGGGGATGCACAACAAACACCCCCCCCATGGGTGTCAGGGTCTGGCTGCAGTGGCTTTTGCCAGGAGGCTGCCCAACCACTGCTCTGCCTTTCATGGGCATTTCACACCATTTCATCTGGCAAGCGAGGATGGGGCCAAGAGACCTTCCATGGCCTCCACCCTCCTTCCCGACTGCTGCCATTAGCCACTCCTTTCCAAAGCATGTGGGATTTCTGCCTGGACACCAGCACTGCCCAGCTCAGCTGGCCCTTTGCCCAGCTCTGCAGGATCTGCTGGCAGTGCTGGCAGGAATGGGGTAGCTCATACCTCTGGCCCCTGCTGGGATGGGGCATCTTGTTCCTCTGGTTCCCACTGGGATGGAGCAGCTTGTTGCTCTGGCCCCCACTGGGATGGGGCAGCTCATTCCTCTGGTTCCCACTGGGATGGCGCATCCTGTTCCTCTGGTTCCCACTGGGATGGGGCAGCTCATTCCTCTGGTTCCCACTGGGATGGGGCAGCTCATTGCTCTGGCCCCCACCACACTCATCCCTCAAGGCCAGGGTGCTGGGGCTGCCCCACAGCCTTCGAGCAGAGCTGCCCCTGGCTGGGTCTGCAAGGCATGGAGCATCTCATTACTCCCAGAGGTTGGTTATTGATGCTGGATGGAGCAACACGTGCAGGTCTTGCTGCCAGATGTGAGCACGGGCCAGGATTTGTGCTCATGTGGGTCCCACAGGTGAGAGGCAGGTGGGAGTATGGTTCCATCCTCATGGTCCAGGGATAGACACGACAGCCAAAGAACAGCAAGTGGGTGGGCAGCCTACCTCACCAGCTGGGACACCCTCACAGGACCCAAGGGTGCTTCTGTCTCCACTGATCATCACCGGCACCAAACAGCAATTACAGGAAAATGGAAAAAAAGGGGAGAATACAAGGCCTGGAGAGATCCTGGGAAAATGGAGAACTCATGGGCAGGAGGGTGAGAGAAGAGCAGCATGGGCTTGAGAAAAAGGGCAAGGAAGCAAAGGTCATCTTCCCATTCCCACCTCACAGCCATCCAGAAGGAGGAGTCCATCAGGTTGGCTGCAGAAGGAGCGCCAGGAGATGCTGCCCAGGCTCCTTGCTTTGGTGGAAGAACCAGGAGATTGTGACCTGCTCACTGGGGATCTCAGAGGAGACAGAGCTGACCAGAGACAACAAGGTGAAACCAGTTGAGGAGGCATCAGCAAGGAGCCACAGGGCTAGGAGGCATCTCCAGGGCTTCTGAAGGAGCTGAGGGGTGAACCAGGTGATCCTCAAACAGCCCTACCAGCCTGCTCCCAGAAAGGGCTGTTTGGAGCCTGGCAGGTGTGGTAACAATTTTCCTTTTCACGTGCTACAGAGAGAGCCAGGAAAGGGCAGGGCACTAACTCAGGAAGCTGGGCCAGCGAGATGGCAGAGATGCTCCTGAGAACAGACTTTGTGGGCACCTGAGTTAAATACATCCTGCCGGGGAAGCTGAGATGACTTGTAGAGGGAAGGCCCATCTCCTGGGAGCAGCCAGCCTGGAAAGTGTCAGCAGCAACGTGTGGGCTGAGGCACATGATACAGCCCCCTCGGGTGTGCAGAGGGCTGGGGACACTGCTGTCACCAAAGCCTTGCAGGGACGTGGAGCAGCCTGGGGAAAGGGACTGGCTGATGCCTGGAGCAACTGGTGCTGCTGCACCTGGTCCCAGTGCCAGGCCTGGCTGCCCAGGAAGGTTTGGCCCAAACAAAGAGGGCACAGTCAGCCCTGGTCCAGCCGAGCACTCCAGCATCCAAGGCCAGGGCAGAGCAGCTTGGTCCTCCCCAGCATCCTCCAATGGTTTCCATGGCAACTGCCCGGTTCCTGAGCCCGCACGGCTTTAGCCACACGCCAGCACAGTTCAGCCACACCTCCCCACACCACAGCTCCCACACCAGGGTTTCACCACCCTCCACTCTCCTCCCACTGCTGCTGTCCCCTCCTGCCACCCAGGACCTCCTGGCCCCTCTGCCAGTGGCCCACCACCCTGCACCCTGTTGCACAGAGCTGCTCCACAACCCCCCTACAGAAGTACCTTCCCCAGAGCCATCTCCATGGGCCCTAATTCTGCTTTTTCTGCTGCATATCATGCAGAAAACAAGGAAAAAGTGGTAGCAGGTGAGAGGAGCAGAGCGCTCCTGGATGAGAGGGGAGCTTAGCAGGACAGGCAGGGCTGTGCACGGGTCATTTCCCACCTCTGCACCATGGCAGGTCCCAGCTCTGTGCCTCCCAGGACTGCCTGGCCAGACAGAAGCCTGCTAGTCCAGTGCCTGCATCCATAGAGATTTCCCTCAGTTGTTGGTGCCGGTGCCCAGCTCCAGTCCTACACTTCAAAACAAGTGGCAGGGATCTGCTGCAAAAAGAAAAGGCCACAGTTAGTGATGTCTAGAGACAAAGCCTTGCAGCAAGGCTTGAAGCTCAATGTCAGACAGGCTGAGAGGTCACAATGTGAGGGAGAGGAGAAAATACCAGGTAGAGCAATTCCCTGCTCTGGGAGCAGGAGTGTGACAAGACTCAACTCCCAGAGCTGGAGCAAGGCATCTTAAAGTTAGGAGTGAAGACATTCTAACACTTGAAACCCCCCCAAATCCATGCATGGCTTTCAGAAGGAAGGATTTAACCAAGCTCAGGTCTCCCATCTGGCTCAGAAGTTGATGGACACCATCTGAAGGAATAAAATGAGCAGACACACAGATAGTGATGGGCTACCAGAGCAGAGCCACCCCACATCATCCTGGGCAGGTCCACCTGGGCCTCAAGACACATTCAGGATGGGTCCATATCAAGGGCTCTCATGGAAATTCAGATGCCTTGGAACAAGTGGACAAGTCCCCATGTGAATAAATACCTGGTTATAACACAAAGTGGGCAGACGTGTAGATGTGGTGCCTGGGGACACGGTTTAGCGGCAGAGTTGGCAGTGCTGGGTTAACAGCTGGACTCAATGACCTTAAAGGTCTTTTCCAACCAAAATGATTCAATGATTCTGTGCTGCAGCAGTGCAAAGGGCAGGGCAGCCCCCAAGGACTCTGCACAGCCCAGCACTCCTCCAGCAGGTGATCAGGTTTGCTGATGATACCTGGGTGATCAGGGTAAGAAGATGAAGGCTGGCCAGGAGGAGCTGCAAAAGCACCTTATGGGACTGCCTGGAGGGTTGAACAGCAGGGAGAGTTCAGCCTTTATACAGGCACTCAGGGAAAAACCCAGCTTGGCTGCACAGCAGAGAGCTGTCCTCAGGAAAAGGAGCAGCCTGCTTCCTGTGGAGATGGATAAGCCAGCAACACAAAATCCCAGCACAGAGCTGGATGGCTCTGACCCCTGGGCTGAGGACGCAGCTCCTCCAAATGCCTGTCCCACCTCTCAGCCCAGCTGCTGCGGCTGCCGGAGAGGCTGGCTTTGCACACCCCATCCCAGGGAAGAGCTCTGCTGCTCCCAGCCCTGTCCATGCCAGAAGCACGACCAGAGAAACCCGCTCTGCAGCTGCTCCCTTTCCCCTCACCTTTCCTATCCCACACACCCCCTCCACCACCTTCAGATGTGCATCCTTGGGGGCACCAAGTCCTGTGAGGACCTTCTCCAAGCAGCCATGCCCCCAGCTACCTGGAGGCCCTGGGGGCAAAGCCCTGCTCCCACCTCAGAAATACCATTTCCCGCCTCTCTCAGCGCTCTACGGCCCGAACCAGCCCCATGTTCAGCGTTGCCATGGCGATGGCTGCCCGGGAAATGTGCGGTGGGGATGCAGAGGGATGGCAGAGCCCGGCCAGGCAGAGGTGCCTGTGGCCACTCCTCAGCTGGCACAGTTGTCCCTGGCACCCCCAGCCCTTTCTCCCCCAGTTGAGAAGCTCACTCTGGGCTCATGCCATGAAGCGGGAGCTGTGGATGAAGGTAACTCCACATCCCACCAGTGCTCCATATGCCCAGCACCCTTGGTCCAGCTCAGCCCATGGCTGTGGGAGAAAGCACGGCAGGAACGTGTCAGGAGCAGATGCTTTGGGCTATTACTGCATTTGCATATGTAGATTTTACGAGGCTTTTTTTTTTTTTCTTATGACTCCTTACCAGAGAAGCTAAGCTCCCTTCAGATCTGCCCGTGTCCCTCCCAGACCCCAGCTGGTCTCACCTGGCTGCCCTCTGAGCTGTGTCCTGCCCACAGCAGAGTCCCCGAGCTGTGGAGGCCACACCATGGCCAGGCCACCAGCTTTGGTGTGACACAACCAGCCATGCCCTCTCCTGCAGGGCTGGGGCAGCTGGCCAGGGTGAGCAGCCAGTCAGCAACCAGCAGGACTAGGAAACCCAGCAGTCACTCCTGGAAGACCTTCTGCTGGGCATGGCCAAAGGCTAAGTTTTGTCCTGTGCTGACACTGCCTTCATGATGATTCACAAGTGCCCCTAAAAATCATGTTCCATTGTCCCATCAGACTCCAAAGTGAGAGCCTCAAAGCCATGAAGGAACACAAAGACTGGCATGAAAGGCAGGGACAGATGCTTTTGCTAACGCTTCCAAAATATTACTCACTGTTTGAGTACAGAGGGGTCTGTTGGGAAATTGCAAGTGAAATACTGTTTAATTCATGAATTTAGGTAGATAAGAAAACGAGTTTGTTGAGAAACATTGCCTTCATCTCAAGCTGGTTTTTGCATCTGTGACCACGGCCTGATGGGAGCCACGAGTGAGACAAAATTCCACCAGTCTGACCATCCCAGCCCCAGCTTTCCCAGTCTGGGTGCTTTCCCCAGTTGACATTTTGCTCCTCTGCATTATTTTGCAGTCTTGGGTTTGGGGCTGAAGGAACACCAAGCCCCCTCCACAATCAGCCCGTGGACCCACAATCCACATTTCAAGGGGCACTTCCCTATCTGTGGCAGGCTTGCTGGGACCTGTTGAAGGGAACAGCAGATTTTTCTTACCCGAGAGATGCACTAAACAGGAGCCTCTCGGTCCTGGATTGACCTTCCCATGCCTGCATCTCCCAGCCCACCAGTCACATCCCATGGCTTTGTCCACCAACACCTGGAAAACTGCCAAGGCTGGAGATGCCCCTCTCTGCTGACCAGTCATGGGCCGCACAGCCTCTGAGGGAAGGTTTTCCTCTTCTCCAACCTGAACCTGCCAGTTTGTGGCTGTGTCCCTTCCTAGTTTTGTCTGCCACAAGCTGGCAGCACCCAATACGTACCCGTGGGTTTGTGGCACATGTGGCTTCCTGGGAACACATTGTCATGGCAAACTACCAGCTCCCTTGCTTCCCTTTGCAAGGGCAGAGAAGGAACCTGGTATCTGCAGCACCTCTGGTTCTCAAGCCAGCAGAGGATCTCCATGAGGGCCTGTCCTCGGGGTGAAGATCCCAGCCACATCCAACACAGGTGTAGGGAAAGGAGCAAGGGGAAGGCTGAGGCAAAGGCAGGCAGGATGAGAGAACAGAGGGCTCCAATTCAGAAGTCAGGATTAACCGTGTCCCCAAGACCTTCCCCATGGAGAAGCTCTTGCAGTTCCAAATTCACTCTTGCAGACCCATCAGCACCCCCTGCCCCAGTAGCACTGCCCAAAAGCTCCTGCTACCCCTTGTCACCCAACCAACCTTCCCAAGGCAGCAGCTCCTGCAGACCAGGCATGACCAAGGAGCAGCACTGAAGAACAGAGCCAGCTTCAAGGCCAGGCCACGCCAGCGGTGCCCGGGGGCAGCCAGAGACAACTGGAATTTTACATCACCGAAACCTCCCAGCCCCCTTAGCAGCTGGTAGCTGCCACCCCTCAGCCATCCCAAACAGCCCCCTCACTGCCGAGGGGCTGCGAGGCCCTGAGGGACCCCCCAGGGCTGCAGGAGGGGTGCAGGCAGGTGCCAGCCACGCTCCACCCTGGCCAGATCCGCAAGGCATGTTCCAGTCCAGCTCCAGAGGAGGTCAGGGCAGAGTCACAGTCTGCAGCTTTGCTCAGAGCTGCATTAAAATGCATGAGCTGTGCTAGCCCTAATGACGAGCAGAGCTGTCAAACAAGGAACTTGTCCCAGCTAATTATGTCTAACGAGGGCAGAGTGTCAGGGTCCCCGAGGAGCTGGGCAGCAGCTTCCCTCTCAGCTCAGCTGCAGAAGAAGGAGAAGATAAGCAAATGTCATTGTGCTGGCCTAGCTGCAAATTCAGTAATTAGGCAGATGTGACCTTCTGTGCCAGTTTGCTCTTAAGAAGCTGGACTCAGCAGAGCTGAAATACACAGGAAATATCCCAGCTTTTGCCACCCAACATGTCCCCTGCAGTACTGAGTGTCCTGCACCCCTGCAGACATAGGGTGGCCCCAACCTGGCAGCCCCTGACCAGCCAGCCCAGGGCTGCACAGCTGGGCCACGCTCACCAGGGGCTCAAACACCCCTTGTGAGGGCTCCAACACATTCCCTGGCCCAAAAGGCAGCAAGAGAAATCTGGTTTTCATGAAACACCACCATTTAGATGGCATTCACCTCAGCCACCTCCCTCATCCCCAGCCACCCAGTATACAGGCTCTGTGCCCACCCCACAGCACCTCTCCCCCAAATCCTTAGGGCAGACAGTTAGGCACTAGGAATTTCTGCTCCCCTGAGGTCCTGCTCCATTCCAGGGCAGAGGGAATCAGCCACACACTGCTCCAGAAGCCCAGTTTCTCTCTTGTAACAGTTCCTGTGGCTTAGAAACCAAGACTGTGCACTTGCCCTTATGTGCTAGGGAGGGGAGACGTCTCATCCCCAGGCCAGGTTAAGGCAAAGTCTCCTCCTGGGGCTCACACGAGGTCCACCCTGAAAGCTCTGAGCCTGTCCCTCCCCTCAAAGCTGCAGGGAATGGGAGCAGGGGCTGCTTCTGCTCCAGCCTCAAACCCACTGCAGCACAACGGAGTCTACAGGCAGCAGTGACCCACAGCACTGCCCAGCAGCAGGGAATCCTGGTCAGTGCTTTTCAAGTCCCTCAGTGCCAGACAGGACCAAAGGCTTGAGCACCCACTTCGACTACATTTTTATAAAAGAAAACATTTAAAAGCCACCAAACAGAAACGGTGCTGGAGGCCAAGGGGTTAGAGGGAGCCGGAAGGGGAGCTCAGCCCCACCTGCTGGCAGGCCCTGCTTGAAGCAGGGGTTTGGGGTCATCCTGCTTTCAGGTCCCAGCTGCAGCAGGCTGGGGACTGATCCAGGTCACACCACCATGCCCCAGAGTCTCTGCTGTAACAAGCTAATGAGCACACTAGTGAGTATCAGAGAAAAGTTTACTGATATGCCCAAAATGCATATTTCATTTCATACCATGATCAAGCTCTCAACAGCAGCCAGCTACTCATACAGGCAGAAGAACCACAGTCAATCTTACAAGAGCACTTTCAGAGGCCACAGGACAGGATTTTTTTCCTCAGCCCATGGGAATGGCTCCTCACTGAATTCAGGCCACCATTAGACTTCAATAACTGCAACACACTCTTCATGTGGCCTCTTCCACACACTGTGGTTCAGACAGAAGACCCACTGAACCCCACAGCTTGGCCTGCAGCAGGGAAAATCTTGCTCCAGGCGTTCCCCTCCTTCTACTGCTTCTGCAGAGCCTGTTCCTTCAGCTGGTTGACAAGCTCTTCAGCATACACCTTAAAGAGTGGGACAGGGTCCTGAAACAAAGCAGAGGATAAACCACTTAAGAGGGAGTGAACCTGAGCAGCAGCAAGGCCTGGGAGAGCCTAGGGAGCCAGTGCAGCAGGAGTGCCAGGAGTTAACACCCAAGAAGGAGGGATCATGTCTTTTTTAGTGGCTAAACAAGACAAGCTTCTACTCTGCTCCTCCAGGCACAGCTGGTGCTCAGCTCTGTAACCAGAGCTCACCTCTTCCTCAGGACCAGCAGGACACGCAGCCTGATGTGCCTCAGACATCTCCTTGCTAAGCACTGTCTCAGGAACTTACCTTTTTTTCTAGGAGCCTCTGTTTTTCTATTGCTTCTTCTAAACTCAAGCCAACCCATTCAGCTTCCTCTTCTGGGATCACAAATTCCTGTGATGAAAGAAGGAGCAGGTAGTATAGTCTTTCCAAGTAACTAAGGTGCAAAACCAACTCACACAAAGACACAATCCAGGAGGAATGTTATTACAGACTATTCTTAGAACACTGCTCCCTCACTTCTGGCAATCAAAGTCCACTTCCTCTCTCTCCTTTTCCCTTTGCAGGGGTCCTGCTTCACCTGATGAGTTGTGTCCACTGCTGGGCCTCTCCTTTGTGCTGTTCTAGGCCTGTTTCTGGGCACAACTCCAGGGAGCACGGACGTTGGTGGTGTTTCTAGGCTGGCATCCATCACCAGTTGCCCACAACCAGCCTGCACACAGGTGGCCTGGAGTCCTGGCTGCTGTCAGCAGAGCCAGATCCTCCCAGTGCTTATCACAGACCCTTGCTGACCTCAATCATAGCAAAAATACATGCTTTAGTCTGCCTAAAATGATCAGTACAGAAACTAGCAGCCCAGAGAGAGGCAAGAAAAACCTGACGAATGATGTTTAGATCTTCCCTGCCCATACCCTTAAACCCTACAGGCATCAGCACCGGGTCGTGCTGTGACAGGCTGACTGGGGCGTTCTCAGTCTGGACAACCAGCAAACGTCCCCGCAGAGCCCAGGGAAGGGCCTGCAGGGCAGGCACCCACCTGGTACTTGTTATAGATGGCCTCTCTCCTGGCGGGATCATCAGGGTGCAGCTTGGGGTCCCGCCGTGCCAGCCGCAGCAGCATCGTCCGCTTCAAGTCCATCCCCAGCTTGGAGCACATGTCGGCTTTTGGGGTCTGGGGAAACACAGGCTGAGGTGAAATCGTGCCCAGAGGCCATCTGCTAGGCAGCACCTGAGTCTGTCAGCGTGGAGACACCACCAGCAGTTTATCCACACACTGTGGAGACCCTCAGGGCGCTCGTTTGGAGTGTCTGCTCCCCCCTCGTGAGACCCCCTGAAGGGCTGGGTCCTGTTCTGGGCTCCCCAAGACAGGAGGACATGGAGCTGCTGGAGAGAGTCCAGAGGAGGCCATGGAGATGATCAGAGGCTGGAGCAGCTCTGCTCTGGAGCCAGGCTGGGAGAGTTGGGGTGTTCAGCCTGGAGAAGAGAAGGCTCCAGGGAGACCTTAGAGCACCTTCCAGTGCCTGAAGGGGCTCCAGGAAAGCTGGGGAGGGGCTTGGGACAAGGGCAGGGAGGGAGAGGACAAGGGGGATGGATTAAAACTAGCAGAGGGGAGACTGAGGTTGGACATGAGGAGGGAATTCTGTGCTGTGAGGGTGGTGAGAGCCTGGCCCAGGTTGCCCAGGGAAGCTGTGGCTGCCCCATCCCTGGCAGTGTTGAAGGGCAGGTTGGATGGGGCTTGGAGCAGCCTGGGCTGGTGGGAGGTGTCCCTGCCCATGCAGGGGGTTGGATCTAGATGATCTTTACGGTCCCTCCCAACCCAACCCATTCCACGAAAGGAGAAAGACCCCTGGGGTTTGTTCTGGAGCTCATCGGCTCCAGGCCAGCTCTCCGCTGGCCCAGGGCGCTCGGGCTGGCAGCTCCGGCCCCGCACGCCCCGAGCGGGACGCGGCAGCCGCGGGGCACAGGGCTCGGGGCCTCCCCACCTTCAGGATGTAGAAGTCGAAGCCATAGGCCGCGTCGATGAGGTCCAGGGTCCGCATGGTGACCGTGATGGTGAGCGTGGCGTCCAGGATCTCGCTGTAGAACCGCCGCTCGAACAGCTGCGGCTTCCACGTCTTGGGCAGCCGGGTGGAGAGCTGCAGAGAGCGGCCTCAGCACCGGGCGCAGCGGCACCGGGGGTGCGGGACACGGCCCCGCGCCGCACCGGGAGGCCGCTGCCGCCCGTGCCCCCGGGAGCACCGGGGACAGAGAGAGAGACTCCAGCGCTCACCTTGTCGTTGCGCGCGTAGCGGAACCCGCGGATCCAGCCCTCGCCGCCCCACAGCCCCTCGTGGGCGGCGGGCGGCAGGTGAACCGGCACCGGCACGTCCTGCACCCGCTCCCGCTCGCCGGTGCGCGGGTTCCGCCGGTAGCGCAGCCCCAGCGGCCGCCAGTGCACCGGGCTGGGCGGCGGCTGCTCCCGCAGCTCCCGCAGGTAGTGCTCGGGCAGCCGGGAGCAGATCCCCTCCCGCAGCCGCAGGGCGGGCCAGAGCCGCGGCGGGAACGGGTGCAGCGGCATCGCCAACCGGGGCCGCTTCCGCTCCCAGCGGGAACCGGGGCCGGAACCGGGGCGGGCGGGAAGCACCGCACCGCCCCCCCCACACCCCCCGGGCCGCCTTTATCCCATTCGAAAACCGTCCGCTTTAAAACTCACCGTATCAAATAATCACGGGTCGGAAGGGCAAAGAAAAATAGCTTGTTTTTTGTGTGGTTTTTTTGTTTGTTTTTTTTTTTAGTGTTTTTTTTTTCCCCTCCCCCGACACAGGAATTGACCCAAAATAATCAACTCCCCCCCCCCCCCGCCCCACCCTTTGTGCCAGGGAAGGAGGATTTCAAGGATCCGACATAAAAGAATCACGTTAGCAAGGTTTCTCGCCCCAGAGCTGGCTCCTGCCGGGCAGCAAGGGCCCCCCGCCCCCCCCCGAGGAGGAATTATTATTCTAATTATAATAATTATTACTGTGATTATTGCTTTCCTGGGGAGCAGCACCCAGGCCAGGCGGAGCCCGGCACGGCCCCGAGGGAGCAGTGATCGCCGGCCCGAGGCTGCAGCCCCGCTCTGCAAAACCAGGCGGGGAGGGGGGGGGAAAGGAAAAAAAAGTGCCTAAAAGTGGTAAAAGCGGGAGGGAAGCCCGAGGGGCCCGAGTCTCCCGGCAGCAGAGGGAGAGGTGGGGGCTGTGGGGGGGCTGGGGGCAGGTGAGGGGCCTTTTGCTCATCCTGCATCTGCTTGGAAAGCTGGAGTTTGCAGAGGGAGGGGAGGGAGAGCGATGAAGGGCCGGGCTGAGCAGAAGGCTGGGTGCTCTTCCAAGCAAAGGGATGACCTCCTTTGCTATCAACCAGGAGACAAAACCCTTCATCGAGAGCTCTTTCTGCCCCCAAAAGCCACCCGAGGAGGGGCTCTGGGGACGGGCGCCCAGCAGCACAGCCCAGACCAACCACAGCTGGGATAAACCAGCAAGGGACAGCGTATTTGAGCCCTTATCTGTAGAATAAGGATGGGCAGAGACAACTGGCCTGGTTGCCGAGTTTCTGCCCTTGCTTTCTGATACCTGCATGCCCCATGGTAAGGCGAAGGTGAGGCAGATGCTGCAAAGGAGAGCATGGCCATCTAAGGAGCCCGTGGCAATGCTCCTGCTGAGGTGGGACACTGCCTGGTGGCCTCAGGTCAGCTGTGACTCCACAGAACATCCAGCTTCCCAGGCAGAGCAGGCTGGAGGAGCAGGGCTGCACAGCCAGCATGCCATCCTGTCCACCTACACTGCCCGGGCACAGCCACACACACCCCAAACCCACAAAAGGGAGGAAGATGGTGATGAATACCTGAACGTTGAGAGGAAGGGGACAGTGCAACAGCCTGGCTCCTTCCAGATGAGCTAAGAGGGTGAAAGTTTAACTTAGACTAAACCCTGCACTACCGTGGGTTTCACAGCTCTGGTGAAACCAGATGCTGCTGATACCCCCTGCACATCCCCACATGGGGTTTTTTTCACATTCCTGCCGCGTCTGAACCTGAATCCGGGGCCCAAGTCCTGGCCCCATTCTTCTCCCCCAGAATCAGGATGAGGGAAAAGCAGCACTGCTTGTTCCATGGGGAGAGAAGCTCCAGAACCCTGTGGAGACAGTGGCCAAGGGCCCAACACCCACCAAGATCAGCTCCCTCCCTCCCCGTCAGCACCAAGGGCAGATGGCAGCATTTGCCCCCAGATCAGAAATCCATTCTTTTCTTGGGTTCAAATGCTGCTTGCAGGATGGCAGAGGAAACCCCCATCCCACAACCCTCTGCTAGGACAGGGTGTGCCAGGAAGAGCCCAGAAGCCCAAGCCCTGGCTCCGGCTCAGTGTGGGCAAAGCCCAAGCCTGATGGATGCAGCAGGAAGGGAGGAAGGGTTGGTGATCTCCCCCAGGGCCATGGGGAGGTGAGGGACAGGCTGTTCTTTGCTCTAGAACCATGAAGAGCCTACCCCATCCCAGCAGAAAAGCAGAGGTGGCCTCAAACTTGCCTTCACAAGGCAAGCCCACCATCTTCTTCTTTAAACCTGGTCCACACTGAGCTCTCCTGGCCAGTGAATGAGCATGTAAGAGGATTTCCAACGTGCCTAGGTGAGGAGCAACCTCACCAGCACTCCCCCTCTGCCACCAGGAGCCAGGCAGTTTCAGGTCACAGCATAGAGCTCCTCACGGTCATTCTGGCAGATCTGATAGCGACAAGTGAGCTTCTGTGACCAGGCCCAGGGCTTCTTATGCTTGTCCCGAGGAGGAAGCAGGAAAGCAACACTGGAAGCCACCAGCATGTGCCAGATGCTGTGGGTGTAGTAGTAGTTCTCATTGGTTTCCATGAATGCATACACAGAGATGGCGATGAAAGCCAAGGTGATCCCTGGGAGGAGGTAGAAGACCCAGCGCTTCCAGGAGGAGGGGTAGCAGCTTCTGCGCTTCACTCCGTGGTAAACCTGGAGGTGAGAGAGCCCAGAAGGGTTGAGCAGACCAGCAGAAGACAAGGCAGGGGGAACCAGGCAGCGCTGCCTGGCCCAGGAGCATCTGCCAACCTCGCAGCAAGGGGGTGTGCCTGCTGCCCCCCCAAAACTCAGCCTCCCCCACCTTGGGCCCATCTCTTGTCTGCAAGAACTGCGGCAACCAAAGCCCAGCACAGGTGCCACAGCTCCTGCCCAAGGCACAGGCAACAACTGACTGTCCTGGGACAACACTGAGCTCGGCTGGACTGTGTGAGACCCATCACCAGGGGATTTCTCAGCTACTGGAGGGATGGAAGGTGAATCCCTCCCCTCCCTCCACCTGCGTGTTTTGAGGAGATCGAGCCCTCTGTGTGGACAGGCTGGAGCCTGGGGTCTGCTCTGCCACCATCACTCTCCAGGGAGGAGCTGAGGGCAGCAGGTCCTGCCTGCCCACCCATACTTACCCACGCTGCAATCATGATGATGAGGGCAAAGAGGCAGGGACCCATCATGTTCCACACCCCACTGCGGTCCAGCTGCAGGGACATGGCAATTAACAGGGTTCCCAAGAGGAAAAGGACCTGGGAATGAGACACGACCACTGTTGTCAACAGCTCACCTGTTGCCAGAGCACAGCCAGCCATGCCAGTGGCAGGGAGGACCTCACCTCCTGGCCACCCAGCCCTGCAGCACTCAGGGGCAGCACCTTCAGGAGGAGAAACCAGAGGGCCCACAAACCCTTTCCACAAATCTCAGTCCCTTCAGGCCCAGGCCCTTCAAGCACGTAGGTTCACCATCCCAACCCCAGTGACAAAACAACCCACTGGCTTAAAAATCAGAGTGTGAGTTGGGTGACAAACAGGTTGTGTCACCAGGCAGGGCTGTGTCATTGGAATGCAGCCAGGAGAGGGCTCAGCATGGCCACCTGTGGCTTGGCTGGCTCCGGTCTGGCCCTGCCACACGGGGTTACCTGACACTCACGTATTTCAGGATCTTCTTCACCCGAGACATGCAGAGGATGGTCACCCAGATGGACACCACAGAGCCCAGGAAGTCACAGTACTGCAGCGTGTCGTAGTCCATGATGCACATCACTGCCACACCCGGCTGGTCACACGCGTGGTAGAACTGCAGCCGGGGACAAGAGCAAAGGCTTGGCATGAACAAGGCAGCAGCACGCAGATTTCTGGGAAGGAGAGGCAGGAGAAGGCTCAGCCCAACCCGTGGTGGCCACAATCTCTCCTGGCGGTGCTTCCAGGAAGCTCCACCAAACCCCCGTGGCATTACAGAGGAGAGCAGCCATCAACCTGCACCCCCAGCAGCAGCCGAGAGCTCCTGGGATAGCAGCCTTCCAGTCTGCAATGCTCCCAGCCCACCTCAGCTTCCAGGGGTCCCACCCCCAGATATGAGCACCTGCACTGTGGGTGGAAGAGCCCAGTGAAAGTAACACCCTGCCAAGCTCTGAAGGGGCAGGACATGTCCATCCGTGTGGACCTCCAGGATGGGCTGCTCCACCAAGGGCCTCAGTTTGATGCAGCATCCCTGATGCCCAGGGGGAGCTGGCAGGGGGCCCGACAAAAAGCAATCCCTACCGTGGAGAAGAACATGGTGTAGGTGTAGACAGAGGCCTCCACCAGGTAGTAGCGATAGACAGCAACCGCTATGGCCGGCAGGAACATGAGGTTGCTCAGGGTGAGCAGGAGGGTGGCCAGGTTCTGTGCACCCACAGACTGGGCCTTGGTATCGTCCGTGCAGCTCCACCCGCCCCAACCTGCGGAGCAGAGAGGCTTGTGTGGGACTTGCATGCCCTGCCTTGTCTTCCCGTGGCACATGGCAGGAGCCTGGACTTCTCAGCAGCTGTGGCAGCCCAGCACTACCTCCTGGCCTCTTCTCCCTTCCTCCATCAGCCACTCACACTCCTGTTCTCAGGATGGTCTCATTACCCATTGCATACTCTATTGGGGAAAGTCCTGGGGAGCCCCAGCAGAGCCTTGTGTCTGCTCCAAGGACATCCCCCAGCTTGTTCCCACGTAGCAGGGGCCCTTCCATGTCCAGTATGGGTCTGTCCAGGCTGGTACTTTCCATCCCCGCAGTAACTCAACACAAGGGCTACTTGCAGGTGTTCCATTCTGCCTTTGAGGCTCAGATGCTTCAGATGATGGTGTAAGATCCCTACAGATCCCAGGAACCAGAGTGGAGAAGAATCCACCACATCCAGGAAGCCGATGGGCTCCTGTCACAGCAAGGCAAACTGCAGAGCCAGCTCAGGTTGCTCTGAGCCTTGCCCAACTGAGTTTTGAAGATCTCCAAGGATGGAGACCTGGATACTGTGCAAAGCTGAACAACTCTGACAGGGGGGAACTTGTCTGCTTGGATTCATCTGAAGTTTCCTTGCTCCAGCGTGTGTCTGGGGCCTCCTGCCCTTTCCCTGAGCTCCCCCAGAAGAGCCTGGCTCCAGAGTCCCTGTGAGCCCCGTGGGCAGTGGAAAGTGGGATTCAATCCCCCTCCAATGCCTCTTCTCCAGGGTGACCAAACCTGCTGCCTCAGCCCAGGACAACATCCAGGTCTGCCCAGTCTGAAAACTTCCCAGGGGACAGTGGGTGCTTGAGACTTGAAACCAGGGGCAACTCTCAGTCTGCTGATGGGACACCAAAGACTGCAGGGAGAGTCTTAACAAACACAAACCTGCCCTGTTGGGTTTTTTGTTGTTGTTGTTATTGTCAATTTCATTATTTTAATTCAAGGTCAGCATGCCCATGCCCTTCTTTTGGGGAAAGGTTGTCAGCCACAGGGCACCCCACGGTGAACAGAGTTAAAAGTCACATCTGTCCCATGAAAGTGCCCCTGGAGCCCAAGCCAGCAGCTCGGCCCCCTCGCTGGCTCCCTGCCAGGCAGAGCCCAGGGAAGCTGCTTCCTCCAGTTTCTTTCTGGGCCACAAATATGCAGAAGGGGTATTTTGCTCCAAGTGGTTTGGCAGCAAGCTGCCCTCAGCCTCATTCCCTAGTTCCCCTGGGGTGCTCAGTGCTTCCCAGAACCTGGCACCCCTCAGGCAAACTGGGATGCTGCTCCCTCCATCTCGCTCCTCACTGTGCATCAGCACTGCAGCAGGGGATGTCCTGGCTCAGGAGCAAAGCAGCAGGGAACCACATTGTGCCTTGTCCTTCTTGCTGAGAACAGGCACGTGCACCCACCCGAGCACAGCAGAGCTATCATCTTCCCTTCACCACTGCCTCCTGCCCAGTCTTCTCATCCCATTAGGATAATTAGCAGCTGACACAGATGTTCCTCCGCCAGGGGCACCTCTGAGACTAAGGGCTGGCGTGTGAGCTGGCTCCTGGCAGGAGCTGCAGCCCGGCCTCATCACATCCCACGCCAGAACCCTGTGTAACAAACGGCCCTGAACACAGAGCTCTGAGAGCAGGGCTTTTGGGCAGCCCTGCTGGCACCCTGACCTCTCTGGGGTGCTCAGAAGCACCTCTGCAAGTCCTGGGGGACGCCAGGCTGGAAGCAAAACGACCAGTCATCAGAAAGCTGTCCCTCAGCCCGATTCCCCACTTCCCCTGGGGTGCTCTGTGCTTCCCAGGACCTGACACACCTCAGGGAAGCTGGGATGCTCCCAAAGAGGCCACCACCGCTGCCGAGGGCTCTTCGGGCAGGAGCTGTGACCCCAGGCTGCTCCTGGCAGCCGTAGCAAACCCCAGGCTCCTCTTTCCAAAACACCACCGCCCAAAAACGAGGCCTCCCCTTGCCAGGGGGGGGGGATGGCAGCAAAGCTTCCCAGGGAAGGGCACTCACCAGCCTTGCAGCTGCAGCCAGCGTAGAGGTAGCCCTGTCTCCTCAGGAGGCTGCACTGCCCGTAGGGCCCACAGTCGTTGAAGCAGGGGGTGAGGTATGCAAAGATGGTCACTTTGGCTTCTGCGGCGTTACAGTCCCTGCGAGGTGAGCAGGTTGTGTGGGCACCCTGCTCTGCTGGGGCAGCCTTGTCCCCAGGGAGCAGACTGCTCCACAGGGCCAGGCCGTGCTCATTCATGCCAGCTCCCCACTGTCTTGGGATCTGCTCCATCCCTGCCAAGAGCTGGGAGTGGAGTTGGATCCCTCTCCACTTGGACTGCCAAGCCCCTTTGCAGGGGGGTGTCAGCTCTTCCCAGAGCCCCCCAGCAGGCCCTGATAGCCAGCACTGTGTTACAGCCTGTGCTTGGCCCTTGCACAAGGAACCAGCAGGGAGGCAAACTGCAGGAGTACGGGCACAGTTGCCTGGACCTCAGAGAGCCCTTAACAGAGGGAGCAGCATTTTCATGTACCCGTGTATCACCTCAAAATCCATCTGGGGAAGGGGAAGCTCATCCAGGCAGGCTCTGCCACCCACAGTCTGCATGAGACAGGCCAGCTTGGCACCAGAGAAGCTGCACGGGTGCTCAGAAGAGAGCAAGCTGGCAATGCCACCCATCTCCCTGCCCTTCTGCACCCACAGCTTCACCCCTAACAGGTGAGAGGAGCCCACAGCACAGCAGTGAGGACAGGGGTTTGGTTCTGCTCGGGCCAGCCCAGGGCAGTGGGACACAAGAGGCAGAGTGCTCTGAGGCAGCCCGAGGGGGGCTGAGACACCAGACTCACCCCTGGCCCCTTGGACAGATGAGCTGCAGGGAGAGGAACCAGTCATCAGTCTGTGGGTACAGCACGAGCAGCGTCGCTTCTGCAGAGGACGTGCTCAGGCTCAGAGGGTAGCCCTGGAAAAAAGCTAAAAGAGAAGAGGGTGCTGTGATGGGCTAGCACTAGGGGAGAAAGGCCCCCAGCAATCCCAGGCTGAGACTGATTGTGAAGGAATCAATATTCCTGTGGCTCCTTGTTCCCATTGTGAGGAGGCACCAGGGAGATGGAGAGGAACCTTGCACCCAAGACCCTTGTATTTAATTTCATCTCTGCTCTTGGTACCTGCCTGGACAGCACAGGGCACCTGGAAGAGCCTATTAGTTTGGCCAGTCCTCTAGTGCAGAGCTTAGCTTCTCTGACACCAGCAATGCCTTGGCCATCCCCAAACCTCCTGCCAACAAGGCTGGAAGAACTCCAGCCAGCAACCAGACCCTCCTTTGGAGAAGGCTAACTGCTGGTGCCAGAACAGCACCTGCACCCCAGCACCCTGGGCACAAGGACCTCAGGAGGGTGTGTGCCAAAATCAGCTTCCCTGGAATACCTCACAGAGCCTCAGATCAGCCAGCAGCTCGGGAGGCCTAAAAGCAAAGCCCCGAGGTGGTGGTGGGTGCCAGCGCCTCATACCTGTGCTGCAGTTCTGGGTGGCATTGAGGGACAGCACTGGTGAAGCAGCACTCACACATGCCACCACGGTGGCATTGCCCAGGCTCACGGAGGAGGTCTGTGCAAACAGAGCAGTGTCCCATGTCAGAGCACCCCAATGTCACCCCCTGCACAAGTCACCTCCCCCCCACCCCCTTCCTGCCCATGACATACGGGAGCTGCAGGTGACATTAAAATCCTGCAGATCAAGGTCACTCATCAATTCACCAGCTCTCTCTGGACAAACCCACCTTCCCCTCACCCTGCAGAGGCAAGAGAGCTTCCTGGGACACTGCACGGGAGGAAGTGCCCCACAGCTGGGACACTCACCCAAGCCCACGGCTTCAGCACCAGCATGGGGCAGCAGAAGCCAGAGGCTGCAGGACACCAGGGCTGAGCTCTGCTCCAGCCCTCAGGAAGGCAATAACCAGATCCTGCAACAAGCCTCGTGGTCAGAATTTCAAGGGGCTGATTTCAGGGAGTGACTGAGGCAGTTTGGGAATCAGAGACATGGGCGGGAAAATCCTTGGGTTTCCCTGCTCAGCCTCCTCTCCTGGTGGCAAGGTGCCGGGCTCCCATGGAGGAGATAGCACTGCAGCTGCTTTCCATTCCTTCTCTGCGTCACTGTCACCACATGCCAGCAAGCTGTGGCATTTGAAGTGAAGCTGGCAGGTGGGACATGCTGGAAGCAGCTAGAGCAGGCTCAGTGTTTTGTGACAACAAATTAGAAAGGGAAATATTCCCACTGGTACCTCCAACCCCTGGCACCTGCCAGCAAAGCAGCCCAGGAGCGGGGACAAAGCCCCTTAAAGGGAAGACAATCCCACCCACCAGCAGCCTTCACACCTTGTTAAGCAGGAGGCTGACCACGAGGGACCCCCCGCTGTCCATGCCAGTGTTCAGGGTGAGGAGGAGGAGGGTGGGGGAGGTGACATGCACAGGCACACTGGGGCCGTTCAGGAGCCGGTAGCGCACGGACACCACGTCCAGGTCCTCACGAACGACAGGCTGGCTCTGCAGGCAGGAGCTCCTCTGGTCAGACACATTGTGGGCAGCCTCTCCTGAAGGCAGAGTGGGGCTCCCTGCTGCTCCTGCGCTGCCTGGTCTGGGACCAGTTTGGCTCTGGTTTAGGCTGCTGAAGTTAATGAATGAACTGGTGCTGCCCGGTCTGCAAACTGTAAAGCAAAACAAGGGAGGAATCAGCACAGGCAGGACTAGCCCCTCACCCAGGCAGGGCCCCAGCAGCTCCAGACCTTCAAGTGGCAGCACAAAATGGGGGCATTTCAGCTGGTTCAGACCCTTCAGTACTTGCTACAGTCCCTGAGAGCCACTATGAACTCCAGCATCAATATCCACAAGTTGGGACACTGATAGAAGCCAGACAGTGGTACAGTGGGTGGAAGCAACCAGAAGCTGCAGGGAAAGTGGAGCAGGAACAGAAGGGCTAACCCAGCATCACAACACATCAATGTGCCCAGGCAGTACTCCCTGGCCAGTGCCAGAGCACAGCACTAAGCTGTCCCATACCCACAGGCTACATAAAAGTCTCTACCAGTCCCCCAGTCCTGGGCAGACAAGGCTGAACAGAAAAGAGAAGCTACAGGCACAAGCCACCATATCACAGCAGCTGGAGACAAATGTGACACCTGGAGTGCCACTGCTAGAGCCTGTCCATCACTCCCAGAGACTCTAGTGCTTCCCTCTGACACCTCAGGCTGCCAGTGACAGGGCCTCCAGCACACAGGATGAGGCTCTGTTTCGAGGCAGGAATGGCAGAACCACCAGCAGAAGAAAACACTTTTAAAAACGTATCTTGGTGAGCTTCCAAGACTCAAATAATCAAGCAGGGATCATCGTCACATAATAAGAGGATGCAAATGTGCCTCTCATAGCCACAAGGACTTTGTGACCTCCTGTCACCTGAAATGGTGACATCCCCTCACTACAACCCAAGACATTACCCCAAGTAAACCTCTGTGAGATGGTTTCCTGTCTGTAGCCTGCTTATGGCCAAACAATAGTCAACATATCATTACAGTCTGGTGCATCTACCCAAAACTATTCTCCCCACCAGATTTTAAGCCAGCCACTGCTTCCCAAACAGCCTTTGGAAAACATCATTGCTTCAGAGGCCCTGGACTTTGCAGTCATGTCCCAAGCAGGCAGCTCCAGGGAGTATCACCCCTTGGGTGAACACAGGAGCCTTTCACTCCTGACCCCAAAACAACAACTAAGTCTCAGGCCCCAAGGTTATGCCCAGACAAGCAGCAGGCTGGGGAATGCCAGCCACCCAAAGGCCCAAGAGAGACACAGCAGCCACAAGGTAGCCCCTGCTCCATGCCATGGGTCTGCAGAAAGGGGAAACCCACCTGTGAAGGAAGCCAGCATCTCCACTGACACGTTGGCCTTGGCAGCACCCAGACTCTCCACCATGATCTGCAGCCACTTCTCCCAGGGCGGGGAATCCAGGGCCAGGCTGCAGTTCCCGCTGCCCGTGCAGGTGAGGCTCCTCTGGAAGGACTGGGGCAGCGTGAGGGAGCCCAGCACCACCCGCACAGCACACGCCTCCTGCCGGCTCGTCACGCAGCTCCGCAGCTCAAACCGCATCCCTGCGGCGTGCTTGGGAACAAAGACCCTGCAGGAGGAGGGACCAGCAGCTCGCAGAGCCCGGGACTCTCACCACAAGCCAGCCACGACCCACCACAGACCCCGGGGCTTTGTGGCAAGGCAAGTGTCACGGTTTAACCCCAGAATATCCCTTTGGTCAGCTGTCCCAGCTTGTGTCCCCTCCCAACTTCTTGTGCACCCCCAGCCCACGCGCTGGCGGGGTGGGAAAAGGCCTTGGCTCTGTGTCACCACTGGTGAGCTGCAAGGAAAACATCCCAGTATCATCAACCCTCTTTTCAGCACAAATCCAAAATGCAGCCCCAAGACCAGCTACCCTGAAGGAAATCCACTGCATCCCAGCAAAAAACAGCACAACAAGGTTGGCTCGGCTGGCGTTGTGAAAATCCTTCCCAAGGGAAGCATCTCCAAGCACTAAAATTCCTGCATCTGAATCTCTAAGCCCACCTGGGAAGAGCTGGAGAGGGACACCACGTACTCCCCGTGCAAACCCTACCACTCTTGCTTGGCAAACAGGCTGGGGGACCCCCCAGCTCCAGCCCCACAGGAAAACAACTGTGGCTTCTCCTGAAGAGCCCTCATGGGGAAATCCCACCCCCCAGGGCCCCAGTCTTGCCATCCGTGGCTCTCACTCACTTGACATGCAGTGGCTTAGCAGGGGAGACGATGGTTTGTGGCACAGCAACACCAGGCTCCAGAACGGGCACGTCAGCGAGCCTGAGCACAAACATATCCGCCTGGAACATGTAGGGGCAGGGAGTGGAGAAACCCTGTGTGTGGGGGGGGAAAGAGCAGAGGGGTCAGCTGCAGAGGGACACAGTGGGCAGAGCAGGGTGGTCTGAGCCCCTCTCCAGGACCCTCACCTTCACTTCAATCCTGCCAGCAGCCTCCGGGAGGTGGGCAGCGATGAACCAGTCTCCGGCAGCAGGGCTGGTGAGGTTCACAGAGGTGGTGTTTTGCAGAGCAGTGCTCAGAGCAATGCTGAGGTTATAGGATGGGCGGACGGTGGCATTGGCAGGAAAACGAGTGCCCAGGGGATTAATTACAGGAGGGGCTCCGTAGCGGAAGTGCCTGCGAGAGAAACCAGAACACAAACATGTGGAGGGATGGAAAAAACACCAGCAAGAGACACTGGGATCCAAACTCATCGTGGACATCCAGGGATCGGAGAGGGAGAAGGCTGGAAAAAACCCCCACATTTTCAAGCAGGCCACAGAGCCATCATTTTCAGCTGGTGGTGACTGGCTGGTCTGAGCTTATCTGGGATTTATGTAGAGATTGGTTTAATTTGGCTGCTTATTGAGAGAAGGATTTCCATGGTTCCATCAAGTCCAAAAGCAAACTTCCACACTTACTAAGGTTAAGCCCCAGCCACCAGACTACTCCTCTTTTATAGCCAGCAAATTCCCCATATAGGCTGAATTGCAAGCAAAGAGCTTTCATTTTCCAGCTAAGATCTGCATCTTCCCTCTTTCTTCTTTTTCTAAGGGCAGTGGGCTGACAGATTAAAGAAGTGCTTACCAAGGAACATCCATCTGACTGACTTCAGTACCCTACCCAGCACTTCTGGCAGGGGGGTTGGACTAGATGATCTTTCGAGGTCCCTTCCAACCCCTAGAATTCTATGATTCTATGATTCTATGATGATTCTGCTTTCCAGAGAAGCAACCTAACAACCAAAGCAGCAGAAAAGCAGGAAGCTAAGTAGTAATATGTGAGGCATTTATTTGGGCAGCCAATCTGCCATGTAATTTCCTTGCTTTTGGAGTGCACCACAACAGAACAATGGATGCAACAGCAAGCAAACGTGACAGGTGATGTGTTATTAACCTGCTTGAGCTTAGCTGGCCTGGCTTCATTTCTTAGGATATCCTTTAGCTGCTGCCTTGTCCCTCACATCCCCAGACTATTGGAAATCCTTCTGGGAAGCAGAAAGTAGGAAGATCATCTGTGCCAGGCTGCTCTGGAGCAACCAAAGCACTGTTCTGTGCCCAGGACAGACCAGAGAAGGACAAGCCAAGCAGCTCTAGTCACTGCTGAGGCCTCCATGGAGAGGGTGCCTGAGACACACGTGTGTCTAAGGGTACAACCTGCCCAGGAAACTTGGGACTCTCTCAAGATACATCTAAAAGCCTCACCCCATCTGTAAGTTTTTTACCTCAAATCCCCCAAAAACTCAAGTACTGCTTTAAGTAGCATTTCTCTCACTAGCATTGAGCTTGCAATCTTCTCATGCTCTTGTGTCCATAGGACCCAGCATTCGCCTATCTCTGCTCCACACACAGCTGCATCCCCCACAAAAAGTGTCCCCAGCCCTTTCAGATGCTCTGTATTGTGGAATTTGTCCATCTCCAACCAGTTTGGGTCCTCTTGAGCCTCTTGTAGTCCTGCCACACCCTCTGGTACCATGTGCAGGGTGCTGCCAGGCACAAAAAGGTCCAGGAACACCTTGGCTAGTGAGCAGCAACACCAGCCTCACTGTGAAGTTCTCTCCAGTGTTTCTAAGGCATCTGTTGGACAGCACATCTGATAGGCAGCCCCAGATCCCCTGCTGAGGTGAACACAAAATGCTCCTACAGTTCTAAACACAGATTTAGTGCTAGTACATTGTGAAACTACGGCTGCTACCCCCGGGGAACAGATACCCAGCCTTCTGCAACCAACCAAACACCCACGGCCAGGAGCAACCAGGACAAGAAAAGGACAGGAAGCCCACATGGGCAAACACAGGGACATACGTACACTGTGATCTCCATGCTGGTGCACTCAGGTCCTTTCCCCCGGGACGCCTGCAGGAGCCAGCGCAGCAGCACCGTGTCTTCGGGCACGCGGAAGTGGAAGAGCTTGGCGTTGCCGTACCAGCTGTAGAAGGACAGCTTCTGTGCGCTCTGGGAGAAGTACTCAGAGACATACAGGGAGTCTGAAAGGGCAGAGAGCAGGACAGTCACTGGGGTGGCTGCCAGGAGCAGGCTGCAGGGCTGCACCCACCCACGGAAGCAGACAGGAGTTCCAAGCTTGCTGGAAAGGAACCGTTTGTGTTCCTGATTTCCCATCCCTGTCCCATGAGATCCGTGGCGATCCTTGTTGTTCCTCCAGCCAGAACCACACACACCCCAGATACCAAACCATCACCTAAAGCCAGGGAGCACTAAAAGATACCTTAGCTATGCTCTGCAGGACGTGCTCTGAAGACGACAGATCACCAGAGACACTGAGGAGGAAAAAATCAGGAGGAAAAGGTGATGGCACAAGGAAATGCAAGGAAGTGGGCAGCAGCCAATCCAGGGGCAAATGGTGGGTTTGCAGATGGGTGCAGGTAGAACAGGGGTGCTCTGGGCTCCAGCAGCAGTTTATGGTGCCAAAAGGCAAGGGTTGTGCCCTTGTCTGTCCTTGCTGAGCACACAGGCTGATGTTTTTGGCCTCACCCAGCTCAGAATACACATCCTGTGCAGCACACTGTCTTCTTGTGACATGCATAGTGATGAAAATCCATGTGCTGCAAACCTGATCCTGCTTTCAGGCGTACGTTCCAAAGTCTAAAGATTTTCCTAGTTGGAAGAAAGGCTGCCAGGACAACGAGAACAGCCCTAGGGTAGGTCATGCAAGAGGACAACAGCTACTCAACCAAGGTGCCATCAGGACTAGCCGAACCCTCCAGCCATCCCTCTGCCCAGCTATGCCTACAGATCACCTCCAGCCTGACGAGAATCTCACCTGCAAAATTATTTATTAGTGTTGCTGTCAGCAAGAAACCAGCCAGACTGCAACTTGGGGATGGAAATGAAACATCACACCAGAACTGGGAAGGGGGCAAAACTGCACAAAGCTGCAGAGCCAAAGCCACACCACCCACCCAAAAACAAGGTTCATAAAACTCAGCAAGGGGGTAGAAGGTGATGTCTTCACCTCTCTGCTGTGTCCTCTCAGATGCTTCTTTTCTGCTCTGGAATTGCCTGGAGTGGGGAGAAACTGTGGCAGCTTTCAGAGGCAGATTCCTCATTTCTATCAGAGTATAAAGCAGCAAGCACAGTTTAACTTGCCTTGCTTCAGTGCTGCATGGGGTCTTGTTGGAAACACAGAGACCCAACTGAGTTTAAAAAAGACAGTAAAGAAAGAGGAAAACAATCCTCGGGCAGGACAGAAGCCTTGGGACTTACTTGAACCTAATCCCAGCAGGAACTACTGCCCCAAAGCAGGATGCTTGCTGGCCTGCACCCATGGCTCTGCAAAGACAGGAACAGTCATCAAGGGTTTAACTCCCTGGCAAATTACCAAACCAAAGCCCCAGGGCACCCTGCAAACCCAAAAGGGAAAGGAGGAAACAGGAAAGCAAGAAATACCAGCTGTGCAAGTCAGCTGGAGGATTTGCTAGTGGAGGAAGAGTGTGGCCACCTCATCTGGCCACAGGGGCTACCCTGGCTGCACGCCCATGGGGTCCAGCCAGAAGCCTGGCAGCTCCTTCATGCAGGGGACCAGGAAAGGGCACTGGGAAGGGTTGGCCTCCAGCAGGACAGCGAGCAGCCCACAGCCCAGGGGCAGAGCTGTCCTGCTGCCATCCCCACGCCACGGTTAGGCTGCTCCCTAGGCCAGTGAGGAGCAGAAACCACAAAAGGGGCTTTTGAAGCAAAGGTTCCCCAGCTGCAATGCCAGCACAGTGCGTGGGCTACTGCAGACAAGAGCTGGCAGGGACCCCCTACAAGCCTGGTTATGTTTCATGCACAGGAGCTACAAAAGGGAGCAGTCTTAAACCAGTGGTGCCCACACCCACAGCTGCACTTCACATGCACCCAGCATGTTTGTTTCTGGAAGTCCATGGAGATGTTTGGGCACAGGACAAGGGTAGGCAGGGACACAAAGCTGGGAGAGCTTTGGTCCTGCTCAATAAAATGGATCCCATCAGAGAACCTGCACAGGAACAAGCCCTCCTGCCCTGATGAAAGCTGCTCCAACCTCACCAGCTTTCAGGCTCTGACACCAGGCACAGCCACCACCCGTCCAGCGCGTCCTCACGGAGCTGGAGCACGATTTGTGTGGGTTTTGGGGATGAGAGGGCAGGCAGGCTGCAAAATTAAAAACTCAAGCGACCAGTGGTGCTGTTTATTGAGGCCTGGCCAATTACACAGAGTGAACTGAAGGGCAGTCCCAGGCAGAGGTGCCCTGCCCACAACCAGGTGAGCAGCAGCTGTGCCTGTACCAAGAAAATGCTGGCATGGACAAAGTCCACTGGGAAAGAGCTTCTCCTGGTGACAATGTGCCAAGCCCCTTCTCCTGGGCATCACTGCCTCCTCTACCTGGGCTGATGAGGAAATACCACCAGCAGATAAACCAAAGAGCAGCAGAAAAAAGCCAGAAAGACAGGTCACCGTGGGCAAGGTGTGTGCTCCTGCAGTCCATTTGCATGGGGAGCAGGAACACCGGGAGCTGGTGTGCTCAGGATGTGCCCGTCCCTGTTCAGTGTGCTCTGCACCAGCAAGGGAAGCACCTGGGGAAAGTCCCACTCAGCTGTCCCAGGATGTTAAAACAACCCTCAAAACTGAGCGAGGGAGTTGGCAAGGGGATGTTATTTCCAACCTCTCCCATGTAGATTTCACATAAGCAGATTTCAAGCATTTTATGCAAAAAATAAAGGTTTTCTTAAGTCAAGAAACCAAACGCGGTGGAGTCACAGATGCAAAGAGGAGACTTGTTATTTGAATTTCAAAATCAAGAGCCACCTGCAACAACAGCTTGGATATGTTTGTCCAAAGATGATCTCATGGTAGCTTTAGGAAATGATACCTTGACTGCTGGTTCCAGGGCTTCCCACCAAAAGGATGAAGCCCTCAGCTCAAAGCAGACCCTGTGTAAAGCTACGAGAGATGCTCATCAATCTGACTTGAGAGAAGATATGGCTACGTGGCAGGATGTTTGGCCATTCATAATGTAACAGACACCCTGTTCCTTTAGCCCGGTCAAAAACCCATCTATAAACGTTCCCGAAACAGGACCCCTCGCTCCTCTCGGGAGGTGCTGATCTCTCCAGCTCCCAGACCTATCCCCCCCCACCTCGAAGGCATTTCCCCAGCCGGCAGGATGGCGCCAAGACGAGTCAACCGCCATCCCTGAGAGCAATGCAGCTCCCCAGGGCTGGGAACCCAGCTAGCAGGATGCCAGAGGAGGGTGGGCCCGGGGCCATCGCACCCATCGGCTCCCCAGAGCCTCCGCGCTTTGCAGACGACGAGGAAGCGATCACCACCATCGAGAGAGGACAGGCACTGCCGGCACAAGCCTGCCTCGCGGTGGGATGGGGCAGGCAAACAACCTCAGCTCCCCAAACCTTCCCACCACGGCAGGTGCTCGCTGACCCTCCGGAGGGGCAGGCACAGTCCCGGGGACCGCAGAGCCCAGCACCTCCGTGAAGAGCATCCCACCGCCCCGCTGCACCCCCGCTGCTGCCCCGCTGCTCTGCAGGTAAAGGAACCTGAAAACAAAGCAAACCCGCGGGAAACAAGCGGGGCCGCCGCAGCCGGAGCAGAAACCCCTGCGGGGGCGGGCCTGACCCCTCTCTGCTCCCCGGGGACGGCTCACAGAGCCCCGAGCGCTCAAATCACTGGGGAAATCAGGAAGCTACTTCCAAGCTACCTCAAAGCCACCCCTGGCAGGAGCTGCGGGGCTCAGCGCAGCTCCGGGGCTGCGCGGCGGGCAAGTCCCCGCTCACCTTCACCCAACCCCGCGGGTTTCCCACCGGCGCCTCCATCCCCCGCCACCCCGCTGCTCCCCGGGTGGGCAGCAAAGCCGCTGGCCCGGCTCCTCCGCCAGACCTGCCCCTCCGTCCCGTCCCCGAGAGCATCTCACAAGCATCCCCGCCGCGGAGCATCCCCTCATCCACCCCCTCCCCGTTCCCGGCGGGACTCACCGGGTCCGGCCCGGCTGCCGCGGCCGGCGGGAAGCGCCAGGAGCTGGAGCAGGAGCAGCAGCAGCAGCCGCCGCAGCGGCGGGCCGGGCCCCCCCGCCATGGCCGCCCGGCTCTTCTCCGGGCCGGCCGCCCGCTTCCGCCGGCCCGCCCCGCCCCGGCCCGCCCCCGGCGGAACCACCGCCCCCCGCCGGGACACCGCGATGGACCTGGGGGGTCCCCCCGGAGAGGGGGAGCCTGGAGCGGGGGGGAGGCGGTGTTGGAAGTGATGCGTGTGGGGAGCAAAGATCTTGAGGGAGCCCCAGCACCGATCTGAGGACCCCCCCCGCCTTATCCCTGGGGAGCCCCCGGGATGAGTCTGGGGACCCCCGAGACTCTGGGAAGTTCTGGAGCCCTATCAGAGCCCCGAGATCCTGGACCACCCCGGCGAGCCCCATGACCCACAGACATCCAGGAGAGTGACTGGGAGGGGGGGTCCCAAGCCCCGGGAGCCCCCCGGACAAGTGGGAGAGCATTCTTGGGAAAAGGGGGGTCCGGTGGGACTAGGGGTGCTGGAGCCAGGCTGCTGCCACGGGGGACAGGAAACTCGAGGGTTTGCTTCTCAGTGACATGAAGAGAAAAGTGAGCCACGAACTTAAGATCAGTTCAACCTGACATCACAAACACTGACATGCCTCAGTGGTAGCTGGAGAGTAGCTGCCCGTGGTACCCCCGCTCAGAACTGACAGCATCGGGGAGGCTGAACGACCTCGTTCCAACATCCACGGGCTTGAACGATGTTTGATGGCAGCTCTGACTCTGTTCAGGGAAAGAGAACTAACAGAGGACCCAGGGAGGAGATGCACAGCAGTAGAGAACAAGCCAGGAGAGGCCCAGCCCACAAATCTGAAAGGGTTTTATTAAACTCTTCCCTAGAGAGTCCTATTGCTCCCTTGGCTCTCACGTAGCTGCCATGTTCACAGGATTTATGGGACATGTGGCTTTCATAGGAATGGTCAACTCGTTCTCTGATTTTCTGGTTGTCTTCAAAACAGTCAAGGAGGTGTTTTTTTCCAAGCAGGTCTTTCGTCTTACGTGCCTTTTCTTTGGGACATCTTCTGGTGTGTTTGTATTCTCCAAGAGAATAATACAGTCCACACACACAGTCCTTGCTCAGGCAAAAATCCCACCACTTGCTTATGGGTCAGCAGGTTGAGGACCTGCTTTCCATCAAACACAGACTCTCTCACAATGGACTTATTACTTCAGAAGCTTAAAATCTTTTATTCTTGCTCTCACAGGTCTAGTATATTTGTGATAAATTTATTAGGTATGGGAAGGAAATCCCTTAGGGATGAGGCAATTATTTTCTAGGGGCTCTGATGCCACTGAAAATCCAGTCAGAGCAGCTCATGCAATCAATAGCTAGCAATGTCCTCATCAAATGTAGAAGGCTTTCTTGAAGTCAGCCCAGGAGCTTGAGAAGAAGCAGCATGGGATGGGAAGGGACTCCTCTTCTAATTTCCAGCCTAGATTTGTTCATTTCCATTTGTCCTTGTGTAATATTGTCCTTGGATGTTCAGAACTCTCCTTCTAGAACGTGTCCCACCTAATGACAGCATCAGTTTCCTCCTCATGTTCTTGCTGGGCATAAGGACATTATACAACTTCTGCTATGTTAATCCTTGAGGCCATGCAGGTATCCTGTAATAGCCTGATCCTTCTCTCTAGTGACAGTGCCCACATTTTTGGTTTTTCCTTTTCTTTTTAGTATTTTGACCATTAATACAAATTCCAAGGTCAGATTCTACCAGTAATTCCCCTCCAGCCCAGTAATTCTCTTTCAACACTCCTCTTTTCTAGAGCTCCATCTTGCAATTCTTTCACTAATCCATGTTTTCTCCAGGCTAAACCCCATGGTCCCAGCACCACATGATGCTGCTGTTCACTTGGCTCAGGACTTGGAGCAGAGCTCATGGCTGAGCTTTGAGATCTTGACCTCCAACTCGATGGATTTATCTGTTCTTACTTCACTCATGCATATGGCAAACATCAATCAAAGCCTTCTTTAATGGCTACTTCTCCTTCCGTTTTTCATAATGTCCTTGTTATTCCTAATATCCTTTTGATATTAGGAAAGCAAACCCCAGGTAGGGATTACACCCTTTCTCTCTTGTTTTTCCTGCTTCTTTGGGATATGAAGTACTTTTACAGTGTTTTCTTGAAGGAAGTCTCTGCCAGATTAGCTTTACACTCTCTCAGTTGGTTTTGGTGTTGCTCAAAAATTGTTCTTCTGAAAGAAGGACAAACCAACCCTTCTATTCTCATGCTACATTTTGCTTTAAATGTATCTGTTCATTATCAATCACTCCTTAGGAATGACCTTCCTGCAACACTGTAGCTACTTACAGTTAGTTTCCTCTTAAAGGACAAAAAAGGAGTTTCAAAGTCAAAGATTTGAGCGATCTGAGCACAGCTCAAACCCACCAAATGTGATGATGGATCCCATCAACAGCATTGCTCCTGTTCCCCAAGAAAAGCATTCCAGGGTTCAACAGAAGTGTTTGGGTTGGTGGATGCTGTAGGACATGTCACCTCCAGACTGACCGTTGCTCCAGGCACATGAGGACACTGAAATGTTGTCATTGGCTTAGTGACTCCATGGATTGCTCTTTCCCCCTTTGGCTCAGTGGTCTTGCAGTCTCAGAAGAAGGGCTGAGTTTGAATCAGGGAGGGTGAAATGCTCTCTCTGCCTTTTGCTCCAGAGCTGGAGCTGAAACTTCCTTCACTTCTACAGGCAGTGCAGCCTCTCATGGACAAGTATGACCTGCAGCCACTCAGAAGGTCCAGCTGCCGTGGTATCTGTCTCCTCTTCTGGTGGCTACAAAAACTGCAATGCTTAGCCGACAGCTGGTGAACTTCTGTCCCTGCTGAAACCCGGGGGGCACAGCTGTGCCGAGGCCAGGGCTTCTGTCCAGCTCAGGGACACACTTGACTGACTATAGTGCAGGTGATGGCTTGGGGTCACCACATCTGCTTTTTGCTCTTTGGTCCTTAGGTCCCCAAGCTCAGCCCCTCCTCAGGAAGTCAGGCACAAGTGGAAAATCCCTGCTCTGGAGAGTGTATTTCTGAGAGCATTTCAAGCTGGAGGAAATCTGGGCTATATACTGAAAATATCCCCATTTGAAGCTACGATCTGGAAACATAAATAATGGTGGCCTGTCCAAATTGAATCTGTGGAGCTTTAACAATGCTGACCCACGAATTTTGATAAATACACTTCTACTATTAATAATAGCACTCAGCTGCTCAACCATTGAAGGAGGTATAAAAGCTTTCTGGCTGAGCAGCTGCAATGCACATTTTGCTATATTGCTTTCCATAAATCCATAGCTGGGATCCTCTTGGCCATGTGCAAGGGTCTCTGGAGAGCACAGAGCTGGCACAGGCTGCTCCCCCACCTCTGTTTGTCTGGTTCTGGTTCAAGGACTAAAAAACACTGTGCTTTAACCACCTCCAGTCAGATCCTCGTTGAGTTGTGTCTACCCAGCAGCTCATTGCCCATCCTAGTCCCTGTGTCAGGGGATGTGGAAAGGAGAAGTATAATGAAGAATTGTGTCCCCAGAATATTGACCAACCATCCGAGTGCTTTCACATGGGAGACAAACATCAGCTGATGGTCCATCACTGCAGGAGATTGCTGCAGGGCTGTTTGATATAGTCCATGGAGCTTTGAAAACCAGGAGGTCAGATGTTTCAGTGTAGATAGATGTGAAGTGACACAGACAGGGGAATATGATCTAAAACAGAGGAGGTTGAACTTAAACTGGCTCTTACAGCTCAGGGAAAAGATTCTGGAGCCCTCATAGATGGTTGATCAAAATTGTAGCCTTGATGTACACCAAAAAGCCTGCAAAATGTGTGATGCCATCAGGAAGGGCTCTCAAAACAAGAGAGGGCAGCTTTTGCTGGCTGTGTAACAGCTGGGTGCACCCACCTCTGTGCAGTTCTGGCCTCTGGATCTAAGGACAAAGAGTCCTGACCCAGGCAACTGAGATGATCAAGCAGACAGGGCAGCTATGGGATGAGGAGGTCCTGGAAAGACTAGGATTTTTCCCTGGAGAGGGGGGAGCCAAAAGGACCAACTTTACAAAACCATAAAGTGAATGTGGACCTGGTGTTGATCAGGGTCTGCAATAAGAGGTCACAGATGAGTCTAGCAGATTGGTTTAAAATGGATAAAAGGGACTTTATAGGGAGCAGGGGGAGAATGAACTTCTGGAACTTGCTGCCACAGGAGGTTGTGGAAACGAATAGGATCAGCAGGTTTAGAAAGGGTATAGCAAACTCATGGACAGGTCAACAAACAGATACTGAAGGCAACAGGCAGGATTGTACCCTCTGAAATCGCTGTTACTGCTGCTGTGGACTCTGCTGTTGCAGAGATGAGACGAGAGGGTCTCTTCTCATTAGCAGGGTAAAAGGAGGAAACCAAGGAACTATAAACCACTCAACTTCAAATCACAAAAAAACCCCAACAAACCAAAACCCAACACAACAGAGGGACATTTAATCAAAGAAAGAGATGAGTAATAACCGTGGCCATTGCCAAGAATGAATCATTTCGGATGAGTCTGTTTTCCTTTTGTGACAGCTTCCAGTCCTTGGTTCAATATTATTATTCACTGCTTCTTCATCAGTATCTTATGTTTTGTAAAGGAGAACGTGGTTATTAAATTCACAGATGTGCCTGAGTAGCAGGGTCTGTGAGCACCCCAAAGCATGGGGTTAAAATTCAGCATGTTCCAGACAAATCAGGGAAGGGAGATCAGTTTGGTATGGAAACACCTGACATTAAGAAAGAGTAACTGTCCAAATATGTGGCAAACAAGCTGCTCCTGCAACAGTTTTTCAGCAAAAGACCTATAGGCTGCACCAGTCATGAGCTATGCTGCTGGAATACTGAATGCCAACATGGGATGTATAAACAGAAGAACAGTTTGTAAAACATGTGATGTTTTCCCTCCTCTCTTCAGCAAGAGAACCTCTCAACTGATGTCCTAAGATCAGTTTCCAGTAAGAAATAAATCCTGTGTCTTCCCACTCCTCTGCTGAATTTTGAATGGGAAATTCCTGGTAAATTCTTCTAGGATGCTTGACTTCCTCCAGGAGTATATGCTTCTGTGTCTGTTTCCAGGGCACACTCTCTTGGGCCATGACTATTCATCAGATGCTAATAAAAATAGTATCCAAGCTACCTGGACAACAGCTGCTTGCAGCCCCTCAGGAGACTGTTAACATGTTGTGATGAGGTTAAGTCATAACTATTAAGGTTATTTCCTGATGTCATTTTAGTTCCTCTTCCAAAAAAATGAGCTCTGAGATGCCACTTGCCTTGGTGACTATCATGTGACAAAATACCATGTTGTTCTGTGGGTGTCTTTGAACCATAGATGCTTTGTCCATCAAGAATAAATGGTGATGAGTGGTGAGAAAGGCCCTCAGACAGTGGAGGCATCGGAACAGGCTTTTTTCTCACCTGAAGATGTTCATCTTCCTTCTTCTCCTAAAGCTGCCTGCTGTGACTATGCCTCTTGAGCACTGAGACCCCCCAAGTCCACCTCCTCCACGTCTCCTGGTATCATTTTGGGCTGCTGTGGCCATGCAGAACTTGCCTCCACCTCATCAGCACCAGGGCTGCACCAAAACAAGCTGCAAAACCAACCTGGGCAGGCAGCAGAGGAAAAGTTCTACCACTGCCTCTGCTCTGCCTGTGGGTCCTCAGGCAGCTGGGCAGGAACAGGAGGTCAGGGAGAGCCAAGCTGTAGAAAGCTGCTGCCAACCTGTCCTGCCCGTGGCACAGGCTGTGTCCTGGGACAAACGAAGCCATGGCCACCAAGGGATGGCCAGAGAAGGGAGCCCAAGGCTCAAATGACCCTTTGCCATGTGCCATGGGGTGCTTGGCTGCTGGACCCAGCACTGGACAGGAGCTGGGGAGGGCTCGCACACCCCGCCAAGCTGGAACCAGTGTCCCCAGCGTGCTCAGAACCTGGGGCTGGCTGGAAGCCATCCTGGCAGCCTGCTTCTCCCTGCCCGGAGGCTCCAGCTCAGCAGGCAGGACCAAGGCTTGGCCCTCAGCACCCACTGCCTGGCCCCGATAAAGCACCACGGCTTGAGGTCCCCATCTGGTGGCAGCTGGGACAAATGGCCGGGACAAAACTCATCGCAGCTCTTCGGAGCTCAGCGGTTCTCTGGCCAGGCAGAGCCCTGGGAAAGTGCTGCAGAGCCAGGACACTGCCCACTGCCACCCACCGTGTCCTGCCTGAGGGCACAACATGCCGTGGTTGAAAGCAAAAACCTGGCAGAGGCGGTGGGGACAACTGCCCAGCCCCCTCCCCTCCACACACCCACTGTCCCCTACGTTGCTTTTACACCTTGTCCCTTACATACCTACTATGTGCATAAGGACACCACGAGGGTCCTCTGTGGCTGGGTCTGGAGCTGTTCTGGATTTGCTGCTGGCTCTTCCAGTGCTTTACACACTAGCACACACTGCTCTGTCCCCTGACACCCCCCACCATGTCCCTGCTCCCCTCCAACTCCCCAGGGAGCTGAGGCTCTCTGTGGGGCAGAGCTGTGCCCACTCTGGGACCTGCTCCATGCAAAGGTAGATCAGGTTAGTCAGAAATGCCTTGCCCAGCTTTCTCTTCCCCTCGCCCAAGTGTGTTGGGAATATGGGGGTCGTGATGCCTGGGGAGACCTCACTTGACTCTGGGGAGTGAGGAAGGCCCCTCCAGCCTCCGATGCCTTCACTGATGGTGTCTGGGGCAAGTGTCCACCCTTACAAGTGCCAGGGAGCAAAGGGGCCCATGGCCACCATAGCTGGGCTCTGGGCTGTGACCACCCCAGCTGCCCCAGGGCTTTTTCAAATCTTCACCCTGGCACTGATCACCTTCCAGCCCTGGCCAGGGCAGGGCAGCCTTACTCAGCACCTGGCAAGTTGTAGCCCCTTGGGACTATCTGCTGCCCCATCTCCCACCACACCCACAGCTGGAGGAGAGCCCACACTCTCCTTTATCAGCCTCCCAGCACCACCCCCCCTTGCCACAGCCACCCTGCTGTGGGCTGTGATAAGGGCTGGGGGCTGTGCAGGCACCAGCACTGCAGCACCCAGTGCCCCTTTTGCTGCTCCAAAGTGACACCTCAGCAATGCAGCATTAGGTAGAAACAGAAGGGATCCCCCTGCATGCTGAGGGTGCACAGGAAGATGCCCTTGTGCTTGAAGGTCCTCAGGGCATCCTTGCTGTGTCATCACACAGAGGGTCACAGGCACCAGGAGGCCCTGTACCCCACTGTCTCCCACAAGCACTTCCAGGAGGAGATGGTCTCCAGCAATTTGGCCTGCACAGGCAAGAAGGCATCCCAGCATGGTGTTCTGGTGAAATGGCCGGGACAGGCTGGGGCTGCAGGGAGTTCTCAAGCACCAGACTCTCGCCATTATCTGCCAGTCTTTCTCCTTCACCAGTGCCTGGAAGTTTTCTGCTTGCTCCCAGAGCCCCACAGCTGGCAGAGCAGTGCCTGTCTGACACCACCACCCAAACACTGTCTCCTCTCAGAGACAGCAAAACCAGAGCCCATTTCCTCCAGCTGCCCACCTGACAGGGGGAAAACTCCCAGTTCAGACCCCAGAGCGGATCCCTCCCGCTCCCCCCCCACAGGCAGCAACCAGAGCAGGACGCCAGGGCTGGAGCACAAATGCAACAGATTTTATTTCAGATCATTTGGCTGCTCACTGTCAGAAGGCTGGCGGTGGGGTTGGGTCCAGCTCTAGCCATGGTACCGTCTTAACGGTACTTGGCAGTCAGCACGGTGGCCACAGCACACAGGAACTTGTCCAGGGAAGCATGGACCTCCGGGGTCAGGACAGAGGGGTGGTGGATGGCCACCACCACCAGGAAGCAGTGGCCCAGCAGCTGAAAGGCAAAAGGAGATAGTGAGCAAAAGGAGGGGAGGTGAGGGGGTGGCCAGGGCAGGCGCAGGGGAAGAGTCAGGCTGGTCACCCCTTCCAGAAGCTTACTTTGAAGTTGACAGGGTCCACACGGAGCTTTTGGGCGTGGAGGTCGCTGAGCTTGGAGAGGGCACCTGCGATGTCATCGATGTTGTTGGCAGCCTCCACTAGGGCACTGGCCACCTTCTTGCCATGCGCCTTGACCTGAGCGGACCCTGGTGACAGGTCGAAGTGGGGGAAGTAGGTCTTGGTCGGGGGGTAGGCAGCGAACATCCTGGAGGACAGAAGAGGTCAGGGGTGGATGAGATAGGGTCACGTAGGACAGGGACAGTTGTGGACGGGAAGAGGGCGAGGGCAGCCAGGGGGGAGTGGGGGCAAGACAGGAGAGGGGATGCCGAGGGGAAGGACACGTACCTCGCCAGGGCCTCGCCGCCCAGGGCTTCGGCTTGGCCGCCGATTTTGGCGAAGACGCCCTTCACGTTGGTCTTGTCAGCGGCAGACAGCACCATGGTGTCAGCTCCGCGATGGCAGCCCCCAGCACGGGTGCCCCCTCCGCCCGCCGCCGCCCTTATATGCGGGAGCGGGGCAGCCCCCGCCCCCGGCCCGCCCCGCTCCCGGCCCCGGCCCCGCTGGACCCCGGCCAGACCGGGCCCCGCCCCGCAGCACCGGCACCGGGCCCGGGGGGGGCTGTGTCCCCCGGCACCGGCTGGGTGAGGGTCGGGATTAGGGTGCGGGCTGGCAGCAGCACAGGCTGGGTGGACCCTCTGGCACGGCTGCCTGTGCGGTTTGGCTTGGGTTTAGGTTTAGGTTTAGGGTCTGTGCTGGCATGGATTGGGGTTGGGGTCTGCGCTGGCCCGGGTGGAGCAGCCCCTTGTGTGTCCCCTCCCCTCACAGGCACCAGTTTGGAGCTGGGGGTACCGGCTGAGGTCCCCCTGGCACAGCCTGGCTGAGGGGACTGCAGCCTGGGACATAACTTAATCATAACAGCGTGGTGGGAGTCTGTGCCCAGCACCCCTGGCACCCACACACAGCCCCCTGGGCACCTGCATGTACAGACTGACCCATCCACAGCCTCCAGGCACACGGGTGAACCACCCTGGTGCACACACAACCCCTACATGCACTGCTGGTGAACACAGCCCCTAGACAGACACCATCCCTGCACACACACAGCCCCTGTGCACACCCCACACAGCCCCTGTGCACACCCCACCACCCCACACAGCCCCTGTGCACACAGCCACCCATTCACGCTGCCCCTCTGCACCTACTGCTCTCCTTCCCTCAGTGCACCCCAAACTGGTGAACCCCAAAGTGTGTGCCCTCTTCACCCCCTGCTCCCCAAACCACAGTGACATCCGTCTGCTCCCAGGCCCTGGACTTCCCCTGCCCCAGCCCTCTCTGCTGAGCCCGTACTGTGCTGACCCCAGTGCTGGGAAGAGGAGACACTCAGCAGAGCCACAGGGATCAGCTCTGGGCACTGATGCAAGCACTGGCCTGCAGAGGCAGGAGCTCACAGCTGGGGAAGGAAGGCACGCAGGGCTGCAGCAGCCAATGGCAAGCCCCTTGTGCCCCAGATGATGAAGCTGAGGAAGGCAAGAAGAGCAAGGAAGATGGGGATGGTGAGGAAAACAAGGATGGTGAGGAGGGTGAGGGGCCCTGTGGTGCTTCTAGTAGGTTCGAGAGCTGGCACAGGCAGATGGGACAGTTCACACCCGTGTTTCCTCCGTGGCTGATGGTTCTTATCATTCGTGTTTGGGGGAGATTAGCTCAAACTGGCACCATTTCAGAGCAGGGAAGGAGGGGAGGCCCGGGGGGGCTAATCTTCTGGGAAGCAGAGCCCAGGGAACAGCAGTGGGGTGGCGTGTCTGCTGCCAGTGCTGCATCAGGGGCACAAACTGCAAAGGCAGAAGAGCCCTGCAGCCTGGTGGCACAAAAATAAATGTGTGTAGATGCACATGAAGACACTGGGATGCAGACTGGGATGTGTCTGAGGATGGAGGGAAGTCGCTGTGGATTCCTGAGTGCTCTGGCATGAGCAGGGACCAGCGTGGCACAGGGACTCCCAGCCCTGTTTCTGTGCAGAGTCCTCACATGCCCCGTGCCCAGCTGCTGCCTGCACTGAGCCACCGCAGGCACTGCTATCTCATGCACATCTCCCATCCCTCAGGAATGCTCGTCTCCTCCCTCTGGTGTCACAGTGCAGAGCAAACCCAGAGCTAATTTACTGTCTTACAACCCATCACAATGTTTTTTTTTAATTTCAGACTCCAAGACTCTGAATCCAGTGTCCCTGTAGCTGGACTGCAGCCTGCCTGCCCCACTCCCATCCGTCCCAGCTCCCAGGGGAAGAGCAGACACCCAGGGCTCTTCACTGGCAGTCGATTGGGATTTGTAGCTCAAGGGGCTTGAGCTCAAGAACAGTGTTTGAGCTTCGTGGTTTGTGGTGCATTTTTTTCCGTCCATGAACTTGCCTGATTGCCCATGGAGCTGATACAGGCACTTAGCTCCTGCAGCATCCCCAGTAAAGTCCTAAACAGTCATCATAATAGATGCAGCCAGGAGGGATTAATCCTACCCTCCCTGGAGAATCCTTCAAAGAGACACAAGAACCACATTTGGCTTGGCACGTTCTTCCCCCCTCTCTCCTCAGAGGGATGCAGGCATGGTGAGGTGACAGGCTGAGCTGCATTCCCCAGGTCCTGCTACCAGCACTGGCAGCATCCCAAGACAGGGTGGAAGGAGGCAGGGCCCTGGGGGGCAGCCAGGGAGCCCATGGCCACTGTTACCCTCCTGTACCATGGCTGGCCTCTCCAGCAGCTTCTTCCCTCCCTCCCTCCTTCCAACGGGAGCACCACAACACCCCAGCCCACCCAGGCCCTGGCCACAGCACAGACAGACATGGTGCATTGTCAAAGGTGTCTTTATTGATGGCACACGGGCACAAGCAGCAGCTCATCTGTACTTCTCAGCCAGCACAGCAGCCACGGCCGACAGGAACTTGTCGAAGGCAGCGTGTATCTCAGGGGTGTAATCCTTGGTCATGTGTGTGGCCAGCACCACCTGCAAGCACTGTGCCAGCAGCTGCAAGGCAGAACAGGGTTCAGCACCATTGCTACAACCACCAGCCCCCAGGTCAGTCCCTGTCTGCTGCTCCCCATCCCCTGTCTCCTGTCTCCCCATTCTAGCCCACATCCCCTACTCCCTGTCCCCCATCCATCATTCCCCATCCCAGTCCCTGTCCCCCACTCTCCATCCCCTGGCCTCTGGCCCTCCAGTCCAGCCCAGCCCACAGCCCCTGCTGCCTGGATCCCCAGCCCAGTTCCTCTCCCCCACTCCCATCCCCCATCCCTCCTTCCCCCTTCCCCGCCTGCCTTGAAGTTGACAGGGTCGACACGCAGGTTGTAGGCGTGCAGGTTGCTGAGCTCAGACAGTGCCTGGCTGAGGTTGTCCAGGCTCTTCACAGCAGTGCCCAAGGCAGCCACCACCTTCTTGCCGTGGCCACGGATCTGGTCAGAGCCTGGTGACAGGTCGAAGTGGGGGAAGTAGGTCTTGGTCTGTGGGTAGGTGGTGAACATCCTGCCGGAGCGGGAAGGTCAGTGCTGCTGGCCCTCAGAGGACAACCCCACCAGCCCCCGTGGAGCTCCCACCCACTCACCCCCCTTGCCCATGGGGCTCCCTGGGCCCTGCCCGCACCTCTGCAGGGTCTCGGCTCCTACTTCCTCCTGGCAGCCTTGCAGCTTGTCCCAGACCTGCTGGATCAGTTTCTTGTCCTCGGCGGTCAGCATGGTGGTGGCTGGCAGTGGACAGGGAGGTCTCGGTGGCAGCAGCATCCACGGGCCACCCTCTTATAGCAGCCAGCTCCTCCGCCCCAGCCTTATCTTATCGGCACGGAGGGGTGGGGGGCCGGCGGTGTGCAGCCTAGGGAGAGGCTGCAGGGCTGTCTCGGGGGGCCCTGGGGGGCCCCAGTTGCTCTGCCCTGCCCTGCCCCACCGCACCAGCCCCTCGGCGGGCTGGGGGCAGCAGCTGGCAGGGCTGCCCCGTGGTCAACAGCAGCCAGGGGCATGTCCCGTGGGTGGCACAGCTTGTCCTCAAGCCTCCTGTCAGGATCCACCACTTCCCCTGGCTGGCCCAGGGTCCTCTCTGGCTCTGTGGGTGTCAGGATGGGTCCCACATGTGTCCCTGGCCCCTCATGTCCTCCAGACTCCGTCACATCCAGCCTCTCTCTGCCTATAGACCCCATGAGCAGGAGCCACAGACAAGCCCTCCCTCAGGATCCGCCATGGGAAACATTGTCTCTCCAGCAACACAGAGAAACCTGGGCAGTGAAGAACCTCCTTTTTAGGCACATGGTCTTCCCAAAGTCTGTCCTGTGGTGTTTGTCAGGTCTGGGCTTCTTCCCTTCTTCCCACCCCAGTGTATGCTCCCTAAGTGCTGGGACATTCCACAGGGGATACGGAGGTTGGTGACTATCACATCCTTCCCTCAGCCTCTGTACTAAGTCTTTGGTACAAACCTGGGGTCAGGGACACACCAAATGCTGAGCTACCATTTAAGTTGTGGATCGAAATGTTCAGGTCACCTGAGACCCACAAAGGCAGAATGTTTCTAAAATTCCTGTGGCAGGTTGTGCGACACATTCAGAGCAATTTGGTGGCTTCAGAGCTTCTGCACCATCTCTCCCCCTTGCACAAACACAGTTTCAAAACGTTGTTAATGAGATGAGGACCAGAGCTTGCAGTGCCAGTTCAAGCTGTCAATCAGAGCAAGATTAAGACTTGGCACCCATCTTTTTATGTCAGAAGTGCTCTGAGACAGGCATGGGCAGAGAATGCAACCTGATAAATCATTTTCTCCCCAGCAGCTCCCATGGTGCTGTGTATTTGATTGGTGACCGAGCCAGCTCTGATAACACCCTGGCGTTCTGGCTGCTGCTGAGCAGCATCAGGGCCATCTCTGATTCTCACTCTGACCACCAGGGAATAGATTTTGGGGTGCACAATACACTGGGATGGGAAACAACCAGGCAGGTTTCATACCCTATAATGACATGCTCAGTAATAAAGGGAAAAGAGGAGGGTTTAGGGAGTTTTAGGGGGGTTACCCATCTTTTTTGTTCAGGCACTGGCTGGGCATCACTCTGCCTACTGGGCGTGGTGAGTGATTGCCTCAGCATCACCTATTTTGTTTTGTTTTCTTCCCTTTTCCACTTATCCTTCACTTACTCGACCATTATTTCTTTGTTTGATGAATTGATTCTGACCCCCAAGTTTCCTTGCTTTTTGCTCTTCCTTTCCTCTTCCCCTCGTTCCATTGAGGGGGGGAGTGTGTGTGAACCACTGTGCAGAGCTTGGCTGTCACTGGGGTAACCCACAGGAGGTACATATGGACCATCCCTGTTGCTACTTTCCAGAGAAACCCTGGGAATTTGTGGTCCCCCAGGTGCCACCAACACTGATCTTCAGTGGCCACTAGTATTCCTAAACTTCAAATGCATGTAAAGTCTCCTGTTTGAAAAGAAGAGATGTTAAGCTGAGGGGATTGTCCCTTTCCCAAACCTGTGTAGCAGGTGTGATAGCCCCAGGTGTTCAGGAAGCACATCAGATACCTTGGCCATACCCTGTGGAGAGGAGCATGAGAAGACAATGCCCAGAGTGGCTCTGGGCACATCACAACATATGGCAATGCAGGTTTTGCTCACAACAGGTTGTGTTGGGTTTTGGATAGGCCAAACAAAAAGTCTGGCTCCACTCAATATACTAGCAGGGTAAAAGATTATTTCCTGGTCAGTCTGGAAACAGTCTTTGGTGGATACAGCTTTTGTGGATATACCTTTTGTGGACACACCTTTGGTGAACAGTAGCAGTCACAGGGCTCCAACTTGTTCTGGGCTTCTGCTCATTAGTATGTTATTCCCACTGAATTTTATGTTATTCCCAATGAATTTACACAGCTTAGTATTTTCCCCTCTGTATTGTGTAGATATTTCAGACCCCCCCACCACCTGAACAGTCAAGTGTAGGTGGAACACATGGAGATGAAAACACAGAGACCACAGCTCACATTTGAGTCATTTATTAGGTTTTGCAGATGACCAAGCCCCTGCAGAGGGAATTTGAGAGGACTGCATAGGAAGTAGGGAATACCCCAGAGCCTGGCAGCTGGCATGAACCACGGATATGCATCCCTCCCCCACTGTAGACACCATTTATCTGTACTTCTCAGTCAGAACAGATGAAACACTGGACAGGAACTTGTCCCATGCAGCATGGGCTTCTGGGGTGAAGTCACTGGGGTAGCGGGCAGCCACGGAGCACAGGATACAGTGGGAAAGCAGCTGCAAGGGAAAACAGGATGAAATCCATCTTAGTAACAAAATTCAGTCTAGGGGTCTGCAATGGACCTTGGTCCCAGTGTGCTCTGGGATGACAACTACATGTCCCAACCAGGCAGTGTTGCTGCCTGATGTTATGTGTGATGAAGCTATGGGGGAAAAGGCACTGCTTGATTCCACTCCCTCTTCCAGATGTCCCTTTGTTCCTTACCAAAGGAAAACACAAGAAAGTCAAAATGTTTAGAATGTACTGAGATTTTGTTCAAGACAGGTGGTAGAACCTGATGTGTGAAGGAGATTCATACACTACAACAAAGGCAGCAGAGACTTGAGTCTAACACAAACCATAGGAGACCTCTGAGTAGTTCTTTGCTTGAGCTTCACCAGCTCTTTCATGAAAAGATCCAGTCTCAGGTTAAAAAGCAAGTGAGGAACGAGCAGTGACATGAGTTGACCAGGCTATCCAGTGCAGTCAGGGATCAAGCTGCCATCAGCCAAAATGATCTGTGGTCTTTCATTCTGTGATGGCAGTTTTCACCCCTGAAAGTCTCTGTGCTCACTCACCTTGAAGTTCACAGGGTCCACCCTGAGGATGTAAGCATGCAGCTCACTGAGTTTGGCCAAAGCACCTCTAATATCATCAATGTTCTTCACAGCTTCCCCAATGGCACTCAGGACCTTGGAGCCGTGACCACGAAGCTGAGCTGAGCCTTGGCTGAGGTCAAAGTGAGGGAAGTAGGTTTTTGTCTGGGGGTAGCTGGAGAAAAGCCTGGAGGAGAACATGTGAATGAGATTCAGCAGTGGAAATAGTGTGCATGAAGTGGTGAAACCTCAGAGCAAGTGCAGGGTAAGCCCATCAGGTACAGAAAGGCATTCCTTCAGCAGTGGCAACAGAGCTCTGGGAGCTTGAAGCTTGCATCAGGAAGGTCTTTCTGCTCTTAAAACTCTCTGCAGTATGTGCAAATTAGACAGTGGGCTAATCTGTACATACTAGAGAAGAATGAAGCATCAAAAATAATTTTAAACTGGATGTATTTTTGTTTTGTATTAAATAAATCATAGCCCTAGTTTGTCCCTACATTTCCTATGTTATATCATAAGCCAGTTTGCAGGATCTTCAAACTAACAGGAGCTGAACAAACCAGCATCCATGAGTGGTATTCAAAGTCCTGGAAGGAGTATCACAATACTTCATATTGAGCTGTAAGTTACCTTTCAATAACTTTGAATAATATAATAATTTCTGAGCCATTTCCAGACTATCATTTGCATGAATCTTTTATTACTGTGTTCTACAACATGCAGGGGGTCCAGTTGTCTTGTTTCCTAACAATTTGTTAATTACCAACTGGAACAATGAAACATGAGTATCCAGGGAATTTAGTGGATAGCTGTTAAGGCCTAGAAACTGCAAGGGAAATTGCATCACTTGTACAGTCCATTTCCTAATAGTGATAAGCCCTTTTCAGGACATTGAGTATGAATGACTTTGAATTCCTTGCCAGGGCTTCTGGCTCGGAATTCTCCCTAAATTGTTATAACAGGAAAGAAACCATTAGAACTGCTTAGAAAAACTACGTTTTGCTGTAAGTATCTGAAGCCATCTATTAGCATTTAGTGGCACAGATACAATGCCAGAAAATCACATATCAAATAACACAGAGGTCAGCCATCAGCTCTCACCAGTCCCAGTGTGCTCTCCCCCACACAAGTTTTACATGAGGTGCATCCTAAGAGCAAAGCCAGAGGAGGAACCCTCTTTGGAGGGGTTCTGGGGGACTTACCTCTCCAGGGATTCCGCCCCAATGGCATCAATTTGGGTAGCCATCTTTGCCCAGATGGCAGCCACGATGGCCTTCTCAGCTTGAGTCAGCATTGTGCAGGAGGAGCAGGCTCAGGCTCTTTGCAGTGAAGGCTCCGAGCAGGATTGGACTCATCGCCCTGACAGCCCTGGTTATAAAGAGGATGGGGAGAGTGGACCTTGGTGCCTGACCACGCTCATTGGTCACTCCAGAGGCCCACCCATGGAGGTGGGAGACTCTTATCTCTCCCTGGAACAATGCTTGTTTCAGCAAGGGTCAGTGCACTGGCCTCCTTCTTGCTGCCGTTATCAGCTTCTTGCTTCTTAACGTGATGGTCGTGTGGCCCAAAGAAATTGTCTGGACACATATTGATAGGTGAGCAGAGAGATAATGCTGGAAAATTCCAGTGACGGAGCGTTAGGACACATCTTGAAGCTAAGGAGCATATAGGTTTCAAGCATACTAAGAAGCTTGGAGGAAAATCTGCCTTTTCTGCCATGCTTCACAGCTGTGAACACGAGTGGGCCTTTCTGTGCCACATCATACACCTCCAGCACATGTGGCAGCCACAAGGCACAATATTTCATCTGATATGGCTCCTCAGTGCAGGCTGGGAGATGTGCAGTACAGTTCAGAGAGGGAGTGAAACCCTGATTTTGTGGGAACCAGTGGAGATTTTGCCATTTGCTTCAGTACTGCCAGGACTTCACTTTGCCAGCCTCCTGAAAAGAATCAGGGACCCAGTTGGTATTGCTTATAATGCCACCATTTGTAATTATTCCAATGGCTACAGGGACAGGAGCTTATGAAATTCATATGGTCCTAGAAAAAAGCATGTGGGTGTGAGAAAGCCCAGATAGACTTTTTCTTTAATCACTAACTGTCTCAGGTTGACCATCTTTGATTTTTAGCTGTGTGATCTTACTGTTAATTATCTCTTGTACTGTAAACTATCCCTCAACACCACAGCCAGTGCTGGTGTGGGCTGTGGACACACATGGAAAAGCCTGGTCCCACCAGAGGTGACTTGTAGCTTCAGGGCACAGACACACTTGGTGGGTGAAGGACCAAACAAGCAAAGGGAATAGGACAAATCTGTAACCAGGGGGCCAAGTTGTCACTGAAGCTCTGGGAATTAATATCCTGCCAGCACATGAAGCAGAGGTAAACCTCTCTGCCACCCTGATAAACTACAGCAGCCATACACATCACCACTGGGTGCTGGCACCCATGCATGGAAAGCCGGCTGGTACAGTCAGAGACCAGATAGGGCTCTCTGCTCAAATAGTCCTGCATGCTGTGCTGTGTCTAGGTCAATATGTATAAGCCAGATTCCCCACTCAGATGTTTCTGTGTTGCCCAGCAATGCTACTGACTGCTACAGAGGGTGCTCCTCAGACATGGCCATCCTGCTAAGAGGAAAGCCCTTCTAGGGAACTAATGACACTCGAGTCATGCAGGCATTGGAGTGTGTCCAGCCTATGTTTATCTGTACCAAGAGACAGTGTCAAACAGGGGCACCGGGCCTGGAGCCTCTCCTGGGAGCCACAGTGTGGCTGCGCCCTCCCATCTGTGCTGTGTTTGCAGTGGGAGTTTCTTCTGTGCCTTCCCATGGGGACAGGTCTCTGCTCTCTGGGTAGACTCCACAGCTCAGAGGAGTTGTTAAATACACTACAACTGGACTCCTCTCTCCTGGAGCTGGGGGTCCTCCTGGGGGCATCCTGGGGGCAGGTGGGAATGAACCGGTGGTGCTAGAGAAGCAGTGGGGATGGGGTCAGGCAGCTGCTGCTGTATCCTCCGCTGTCCCCGGTGTCCTAGTGGCTGCAGTGGCACTTAAAAAGGGCCCTGCCCCACCCTTTGTGCTTTGTGCATTGGGCTCTGAATTTAAGCCTCTCTGCACATATCACCTGTCACACGAAGCGGGAGAAATCTTGGTCTTTCCCAAAGGGCAGGCACAACGCACTTGATGCTTCCTGGTCTGCAAGCCTGGCTGGATTCAGTGATCTTGAATTATCATCCCCTCTGTGGAGCCCAACACTTCATCTGGGATTTCATCAAAGTTGTGTTCAGTGCCACAGCTCCCTCCTCAACCCTCCTGCCTGCTGGAGAACCCACTCCTCTCAGTACCTCACCTGAGGAGGGGATAGGAGAGAAGACTCACTTGAGACTCAGTAAAGACTGAATTGTTTATAATAAGGTATATTATCAGAGTGCTCTTTGCATGTCCTCCCTTTGGTGAATGCCACACATGTTCACTGACAACCCAGAGCTAAATCTGTCTGGCTACACAGATGCAGTGCAGAGCAGTCTCTCCCGCTGCATGGCTGTGCTCCAAGCTCTCCTCAGTGAGAGGTCACTCAACCAACACGTGCAGGAATTGACTGTGACCCAGATAGACCCAGAGATAAGGCAGAGACCATCAGGACTCCTTCCTACTTTGCAGCCCAGTGTTCAAGCTGAGCATTGATCTGCCATGTCTGTAGGATTTAAGGTCTGTGTGAGGATCAGAGTGATGCTCACAAGCTTGTCACCACTGAAATTTTTATGGAATTTGAATTAATCTTCTGAGAGTTACTCTTGCACTATCAGGAAAGCCAAGGCAGCCAAAAGATGACAGAGGTTTGCTAGAAGGAGCTCAAAGCTTATCCAGGATCAGGGCTGCACTAGGGACAGCTGCAGGAACTCCTCAGGAACCAGCCTCGTGGAAGAAGCATGATCCTTGGCTACATCTCAGAACATGACATGGAGGTCCTTGCATGGATCTCTCACCCACATTCCTTCATCCCAGTGGTCCAGCTGCCCGTGGGTAGTGAGACATGGAGGTCCTGGCCTCAACAATGCAAAGACCTGGACAATATGATTTCTTCTGCCAGGACTTATACTGAAGCTGTGTCCTCTAGGAAGCCCCACCAGACCTGCTTTCCTCTCTTTCTGCTGCTGCTTCTCATAATTATGATTCATAGACCCACAGCAGAATGTCCATCCTTGGGCAGATGATGAATCTTGGTGAAGAAGCTGTGAAATGTCACCAAAGGTGATTTTTAATATTAACATAGGTTGTTTTTTTTAAAATCCTATTGCAAAAGCAGGTTGCCAGAGTTTGTAATTTTAAAAGGCAGAAGGGACCAACAGGCCTGTTTGCTCATTATAAAAGCAAGATTGTAATTTCCATCAGCCCTAACTGTAAATCCAGTTACTGGTTTAATGGCATCACTGTGGGATCGGGGAGAACTTTTCCTCATGGATGTGTATTCTCCATGGGGACTGCCTCTCCTTCAAAGCAAATTCCCACAGATAAGGTGGCACATACATCTGCTCTAACTCTGAAAAATTTGGAGCATATTAAGTTTTGGAAACCTTACAAGTGGGATCTAAATCCTGGGTTTATTCTTTAATGTCCTACCAGGGCTTGAAGAACTTGCAACACTTCCCTTTCACTAAACTCCACCCTCAAAGAGCTGGAAATAACTAAGATGTCTGTGTTTTATTATTTTTAAAAGTACAATTATACTTCAAAGCAGATACACTGGGAAATTTTAACACAGCTGCCCAGTGCTGGTGCAGGAGGAGTGCTCTGCTGTGATAATAGGACTGCTCTTTAATCACCCTCAGACAACTTTCTCCCCTCCCCTTCAATCGTTATCGCTGGCCCTGCCGAGGATGGCCCCTCAGATTACACGTGTGCTCATCTCCCTCTCCAGCCACCCATCCCTGCCCCACATCCCAGAGGGGGTCCGCAGAGCAAAATCCAGAGTGGGGGTACCTCAGTTTTTAAACATGTAAATAATGCAATTAAATCCAGAAGAATTTGTGTGCAGAACCTGGGACATCCTCTAACATGATTGCTGGTAATTTCTGATCTGGGTAAAAACACGAAACTGAAGGAGGGCACCCACGGGGCTGCCAGGGGAAGTGATGCTACCCGTGCTCTTCTAGAGCTGACAGGAACCCCAAGGCAAGTTGGATCAGTGGTGTAAATGCCCTGAGATCGTGCGACGAACACGAGAAACAAGACCAAGTGCACCTTTCCGTGGAGCCGGGAGGTCTGACTTCCAGGGCCTGGCTCCTGCAGGCACCCACCCTGGCCGAGCCAGCCCCGGGGGAGCCAGGAGCCCTCGCTGGGGACGCTGCCCTTTGCCACCAGCTTTTAGGTCCGTTCTGGAGTCGCTCGTGACTGAAAGGCCACAAATGACCCAAAGAGGCCAGCGGGAAGGGTGGGCAGTGGGCAGCCCTCTGGCTGGCTGCAGGGATGAACTGGGCCATGCTGGGAGCACTGGGCTGAGCTGGAAGGTGGTGGCTGTGAGCCTGGGAAGCACTGGAATAAACTGGGAGTGCAGCGAGGTCTGTGGGAATGGGAAGCACTGGTTTGAACTGGGGACATCAGCCTGATTAAGGGGACTAGCGGGTCGTTGGTTCAGACCAGTGCTGGGCTCAAACTGGGGGCACTGGGCTGTACTGGGGGACAGACCTGCAGGGGGGCAAGATGCTGGGCTGAACTGGGGGCACCGGGCTGTACTGGGGGACAGACCTGCAGGGGGGCAGGATGCTGGGCTGAACTGGGGGCACCGGGCTGTACTGGGGGACAGGGCTGCAGGGGGGCAAGATGCTGGCTCAAACTGGGGGCACTGGGCTGTACTGGGGGACAGACCTGCAGGGGGGCAAGATGCTGGGCTGAACTGGGGGCACCGGGCTGTACTGGGGGACAGGGCTGCAGGGGGGCAAGATGCTGGCTCAAACTGGGGGCACTGGGCTGTACTGGGGGACAGACCTGCAGGGGGGCAAGATGCTGGGCTGAACTGGGGGCACTGGGCTGTACTGGGGGACAGGGCTGCAGGGGGGCAAGATGCTGGGCTGAACTGGGGGCACCGGGCTGTACTGGGGGACAGGGCTGCAGGGCTGCAAGGCGCGGGACCCGCAGCGCTCCGCCCGCCCACGGCAGCCCCGCAGCCGCAGCCCCGCAGCCCCGGCCCCGCAGCCCCGGCCCCGGTAGCGGCAGCTCCGCCCCGCCGGGAGCGGAAGGCGGAAGGCAGCGGGCTTCCTGCGGGCCGGCATGGGCGAGAGCACCAGCCCCATCAGCGTGATCCTGGTCAGCTCGGGCAGCCGAGGCAACAAGCTGCTCTTCCGCTTCCCCTTCCAGCGCGGCGCCGAGCACCCCGCCGCGCAGGCCAGTAAGTGCGCGGGGACCCGGGGGAGCCTCTGCCGGGGCCCTGCTGCCGCCCGAGGGGGGCTGGCAGCCCCCGGGGCTCCTGAGGGGGCCTGGCATCCCGCACTCATCCCTCACACCCCCTGAGGGGGCCTGGAATCCCGCACTCATCCCTCACACCCCCTGAGTGGGCCTAGAATCCCCCCTTCATCCCTCACACCCCCTGAGGGGGCTTGGAATTCCAGTGACACCTCCTGTGGGGGCCTGGAATCCCACACTCACCCCTCACACCCCCTGAGGGGGCCTGGAATCCCAGTCACACTCCTCATACCCCCTAAGGGTTCCTGGTATCCCACAGACCCCTCATACCCCACGAGGGTTCCTGGTATCCCTCAACACCCCCTGAGGGGACCTGGCACAACCCCCCACACCTCATACCCTTGGGGGCCTGGCTCCCCTCCCACCCCTCATACCTTTTCTGACAGCTGGCATCCCTCAGGCACATGCCACAGGTGAATTGAGTATTTGTTATTGCCAGGTGTTTTATGGATTTGTTAATTTTTGCCAAGTGTTATTATGGACTCAGTGCCTTGTTCCTGGCCCAGCTGAAGCAGTGTGGGTTTTAAGGAGCTGTAAAGGGAAGGAAGAGGTAGGGTGGGAAGTGAGGGCACTGCTGTGGGAGAGGAGGTTCAGAAGACACTAACTGAGCTTTAAATGATAATGGGTAGAGAAGCTATGAGACTTTAGGCTCTTGTGTTGAGTAATGGGGTGGAGGGGGTTTCATTTCATGGGGCCTTTAGGCTGTCTCCTGTAGAGCTGCTGTTGGTTGTGCCTCTTCCTCTGACATTCCCATTCCAGGATGATGTCTGAGGCTGGAGATAGGGTGGCTGTACCTGTGGTGCTGGGGTTGTGGTCAGTGTCCCCCCTGGCTCTGCTGGTGGGTGAATGTCTTGGCCCAGGGCCTAAAGGTGCTGCAGAGCGAGTCTTGGGTCACTTCTGTATGTTACGAGTGGTTTGACACTGCTCTTTAGGTTGGGGGTCACTTTTTGCCAAGAAAGAATCATCTTCAAGCCCTTTTTTGTTTTTATAGGTAAAATCTGAAAATGTGGGGGGTTTTTTTGGCTGCTTCCCTCCTGTCCCTGTCCTGCTTTGTGTTGGTAAAGGGTTTCAACAGCTGTGACTGCAGGAGGGGCTTCTGGAGCATGATCATTGTCCTGAAACCTGAGCAATACTGAGGAAGTGCATTGGTCAGGTTTTTAATTTCTACTCTCAAACTGCAAACTTTTCCTGGCACTTGAGAGAAAAGCTGTTTCTGGTAATATTATACTGCCTCCTGTTTATCCCTTTCAGATGAAAATTGCTTTCTACTATTTTTAGATGCGTTTTTGAGTGAGAATAGAAAAACCAAAAATCTGGTACTTCAACCTAAAAAGGAAGGGTCTTTCTGCTTTTAATATTACTTTTTTTTTTTTTTTTTAGGTCTCTCTTATAGATAATTTTAAAAGGCACAGACAAGTGTTCTCTTATTGCACAGGCATTCTCTTAATGGACATATTTTAATGAACACTTTAGGGAAATTGTCCTTTGAAACAGTTATCTTACTCTTTGTTTCAGATAAACCAAGGAGTCGATATGCTGTCAGTAGCTCAGGTGACACCACAGAAGATCAAGATGGGGACTCCAGGTAGGGGAAGACATTTGTCCTTGCCTAAGAATTTGAAACAGAGGAGAGTTGACCTCTTGCTCTCTTGTCTGCTACTTCAGTAGGCAAATTCTTTTGGACTGTATAGAAAATAGCTTGCAGAAAGATGCTCTAATGCCAATTTATGAGCATATCAGGGCTTAGTAACAAGGGATTTCTCATGAGGGAAAGCTACCAAATCAGTTGTTTTCTGGGGAAGGTATGAGTATTTTGTGCTTGTTAGAAAGACAGTATTACTCTTTCAAAGCTAGGAGTATTAATACTTTGGCAAAATTCCACTTTTCTTTACCTGCCTACCTCTAACTGGATATATTATTCAGTTGCCTCAAATTCTTCCCTAGCTCGTGTAATTGTCATATGGAACTGCTGTGCACTAATGAATAACTAATTTTGTTTCTCCAGATATAGCTGCCCTTGTGTCTGTGGAGTGAAATAGTAGCTTGAAAGGAAATTGAGACTCAAAGATAGTTTTTCAGTAACAGGAAATGAGTGGGTAACAAACACACTGAAGATGGGCAGTGTGTTGTTCAGCATGTGTGTATGTACCAATGGACCCTCTCATTGGCTTTTGTAGAAAACTGGAAATCTGCTGCAAGGTTCTAAATTTACCACTATCAGATATGAGACAAATCTGAGGAAGAGAAGGGATTTTTTTTTTTGGTCTGTTGGCCCATAACTCAGTTGCAGATTTTTTTTTTGTGATATGTGTTTTAACCCCCGCAATATTAATAAAATGGGGTAGTTGCTGCTTTTCTCTCATGTAAGAGTAAAAAAGAGGCACTTATCACTTGCCCCCACCCCCAAATAAATTTATATCCCAACCTCACAAAACAGAAGCTTGATTTTAACTTTCTGACTGAGAATGGTTTAGCTGAAATTAAAATTGCCCATGGCATTGAACTCCATAAATTCAAATGTTTTTCCAGGGCTGGAAACTTAGGAAAACATATTTTGCTTGAGGTCATTTGTATCTCTTGCCTCTTCAGGTGTCTTTGAAACCTTCTAGTGGTGTGTCCCCAGTGAGGCACAGGGCACAGCTCCAGCAGGAGCAAGTCCTGGCTTGGGACCTTTGGCACTTTGGGAATGGCTCTGGACAGCAGCTCCTGTGCACATTAGGGAGGCTCAGTGCACACCTTTGCTGGTTATCTCGGGGATTTTGTGGGTTGCTCTTCAAACCCCTGGCTCCAGGATTTCCCTGGGTAGATGAAGATGGTGTTGGAGCAGTGTCAGCTTCTGTCTGATGGTGGTTCTTGTTGCCTGGGCTGTTTTGGCAGGTTGGACAAAACATTTAATGTGGAGCTGCCTTCACTGGGTTTTGCCTGGGATGCAGTCTGTGGCTATTGCAGTGATGCAGGAAAAGCTTTTTATCAGTTCAAATTTTGGCCAGATGATAAAACTGCTAGTATTTTCCTGAAACTGGCTTTAAGTAGATTGAATGTGCTGGCATGTAACCTACATTAAGCAAAAATTTAGATTTCATTGTACTGGTGTCCAGAACTCTGGGCTTGAATGTTAGTGCTTAATTTCCAGGTCAGGTATTTGTTATTAAGCTTCTAGTGTTTAAAAGAATTTATGATCTCTCAGCTGAGCTCAAGTCAGCACAAAGTATCACAGTTCTGAAGGACTGAGTGAAAGAATATTAAGACAGAAATCTGTCTCTGCAGTGATGGTCTTCAGACAAAAGAACAGTAGTAGAAGAAATCGCTTTTTGTGTACCAAGTACTGCTTGTTTATATTAGGCAAGAGGAGTTTGTTGGCAGAGATAAGAACTTTAATGGAGTTACTGGAAAAAATACCAAAGTTTTGGGTACACAGACCCTTCTTCCAGCACAAAACAAAGAGGGATACCAGTATTAGAAAAGAATACCAGCACCAGTTGTATCCCAGATAAGGTTCACTGTTGCCTTTTTCCTAAGATGTTGCAACTCAGATTGATTACTTTGGAGCTGACCTTTCCTGGAGCAACTCAGGTGTATAGATTTCATTATGGCCTCAGAAAGGACAAAATTAGATCAGTGTAGGTACCTTAACTCTCCATTTCCATTTAGCATAATTGTGTGCACACTTGGATTTCTTTAGCCTTCAGACTTGGATTTCCTGGTCATAGTTATGCTTTTTGTTTTTTATAGACAATTGCAGCTTATTCATGACAATCCAACCTCTAGGTTTCTGGTGTGTATTTGCTTCTATTCATTTCTACTCAGTGGAGCTGCATGTTTGGGGTTGTTTTTTTTTCTTCCTTTTAAAAGCAAGTCAAGCAGCAAAAGTGGCTGAGGTGTGTTGATGGTGGCCATGCAACAAAAAAGGTATTCAGAAGAACTGTCACTGTCAAAACAAATTCCCTGTCAAGCATCTCTCTTTGTTGGCTTCTTCTCAGCCTTTCATAATTTGCTCTCTTTAAGAACATGCTTTGGTTTTTGAGTGCTTTACCAGTAATACACCTCAAAAAATGTGAGGCCATCTTCTGGAGCTGTAAAATGATGCTTTGTTAAATTGGTTTCAAAGGGTTTTTTTAGTTTTTCAGAAGGGTGGTATAATTGGTAAGCAAAAATTCGAATGAAGACGCATGTACAGTAACATATGTTACACCAGACTTAGTGTTTTTTAGCAGCATAGCTGACTAAATGAAGGAGGTTCACCGAGTTTGACAGTCATTAATTGGCCATTAATTGCTTCTGTTATAAAAAAAGTCAAGTTACTGACAAACAAGGACTTGAATGTCCCTTTCTAACAAACAGTAGTTCTGCTGTGATAACATTTCTGTATCCTCTGTCCCTTTTTCACTGGACTCCAGTGTTCTTCCTTGTGTTTGTTCTGAAAGGCTTCCTTTCTTTAAGCCCTGTGCTTTCCATTCATCCATCCATCCCTTTAAACATCCTTCCTGTAATATCACCCCCTTTTGTGTAGTTTGTAATTTCAGATTGCTCTAGGTTCCCTTTTCAACCAGTAGAAACCTGTTGTCTTTTGGATTAATGATTGTTGGAGGTTTTAATTTTGTCTGCCCTTTCTAACATGGACAGCATAAAGCTTTCATCAGATTTATTTTTTAGTCTATTTAGGAAATTTGTTTCAGAATCCAAGTCCTTGTTTTCCTTGTTATTTGGGGGGGAAAGAAAAAAAAAAAGCAGTTGACTTAAAACAGACGTAGGTGTTTGTTTCTCTGATCTGAAAGTGAGTACAGCTGTTAACAGAGCCTCGCTCTGTACACCTGTTGTAAAGAAGGTTTTCAGGTTTGAAAACGTTCTCAGCCTACCTTTAAGTTTCTGATTATTGCCTGGGGCAGAGAGACAGAGCATGATTTCAGCTTGTGCTGTGGGTCTGGCCAGACTTGGACCTATTGTTTAGATCTCTGGGGGGTGCAGCAGCAGCTCTATGTGCAAGGCTCTTTACAGAATCCTGGCTGTGCATGAAAAAATAAATCTTTGGCATCCTCTTTTTCTAAGTCTTGTGGGTATGGGAGCACTAGAACCAATTATGAAGTGCTGTGGGTCACCTGGGGCTGCAAGGGGGTTCCTTTGGGGAAAACTCTAGAAGTAGTCTAGAAAAGAAACTGGAGTTTTGAATCTGCTCTAAATCAGGCTGCAGCCTCTTCTGTTTTTCTCTCAAGGTAAGCATGAATTGAAAAGTGTGAATTGAAAAGTAAATACAGCTCCATAAATGCAACATACCATGGGAACACATGACAGCAGCCAGTGCTGGAGAGAGGACTAGAAGCCTTAGCCTTTTCTCTCCATGTTGTCAATCTAAACCTGCAATAAATCTCTGGAATTCACCTGCTAATAACTTTTGACTCTTCTCAATAGTTACATTTCCTTTACAGGAGTTTAACCCTCAATAGTTCATCCTAGTTTTTAATATTATATCTTTTTTTTTGTATTTTGTGTACTTGCCTCGTTTATTTTCTTTTGTTGTATTTTGTTTTGTGTTTATGGCCATGTTCCCATTTCAGAGACCAATGTCCTCTAACTGATGAGCAATTGGTTTCAGGGTAAGACCAAACGTTCTAAACAATCACCTTTGTCTAGAATGGCTTTCTTTTCTCACCATCCTTTTAATTGTGCTTTGTTTCTGGTTTCTGTTTTACACTGAATGATGAGATAATTATATGCTAAATCACAGTGTCTGTAGGAATTGTATTACTTAAGGTTCTTGCTAGGATAATTACAAAGGTCCTACTAACACTTCTGTGCTTCCTGTAGGGTATCCAGAATGGGTAGGGTACTGACCCTTCTGTGAACTGGGAAAAGTTGTGACCCTCTGAGAATGCAACAAGTATAGCCTTGGCACTGTAGTTAATCCAACAAGGACTCCTAAACAAATTGCTTTCTGATGAGCAATGACTTAAAAGTACAGATCAATGAGTGAACTATTTAATCTCACAGTAATTCTGGAGAGACCTGGTTCTGAGCAGCTGCTCTGGCTGCTTGTTCTTGGTGCCTCACTAAGCTGAACTGGATGACTGCATTATAGCCCCTTTTTGAATGTGTGGAGGGAGAAGTGCTTATCTCTGCCCAGGGCCCCAGAAGTATTAAACTGCAACTCTAATCCCTGCTTACAAAGATGCTCACCTAGATGCACAGGTCCCATTCTAAACTACTTCAAAGAAGAATTCTTTGCAAAAAAAAGCCTTGTTTTGGATTCCTGTGGCATATAACAAGTTGTTATCCATTCATGGGGAAAAAACTGAATTTGTGTTGGAGATTGTTTCCCCTTCCTTTTCCATGTGCTAAAGCAACTGTTGTCTCAGCTGGGTTTCCAGAGGAGATGCTGGTGGCAGCATCTGCACTAGTGTGGTTTGTGTCATGCTGCTGGACTGGCTGCTGTTGCTGCTGCACTGAGATTGTGGTAGGAGTGGGAGAATATTTGGGCTAAATCAAAGCTTTTGGGTTTTGTATTTTAATTTCCACCTGCTGTGTTCCTTAGAACAGGAGAGGTTTGCTTCCCATTGGAAATGACAATGCTCGAACTAATCTAAAAGAAGAAGGGACTGTTACTACCCAACTGCAAAACCTTATAACTTCTAACAAACTCTTGGGCTCTGATAGGTCAGTATTTTTAGATCATCTTAATACACCTCAGAGATCAGGAAATCAGTATGAAAATAACTGAAGTAGAAGTGTTATTTTCTAAGATAAGATCATGCATTTAGCACTGGACTTGGTAGAGTTGGGTTAATGGTTGGACTTGATCTTAAAGGTCTTTTCCAACTAGAACAATTCTGTGATTCTATGAACTGAAATAATGGGAATAATGCATCTACTGTCCCTCCATCTCCCAATCATCCTGAGGCCTAAGAAATGTGTAAATTATGTAGAGCATCAGGGGAAAAAAAAACCCAAACCAGCAAATCCAAGAAATCTAGGCTGTCAGACAAGGAGAATGGGGCTGGAGTCTAGGTCACTCTTGGGAGAGCCTGGGTGATACCTGGTGTCTGTAAATATTAGTTAGCACCCATGTGACCCACCACAGGGATATCTTTCCTGAGCGTGTCATCTGGCTGTTGCCAGTACTCTCCCAGAAAGAGAAGTCTCTGCTAGTGAGAAGATACTGAGGACTTTACAAAATCAACCTTTTAATCTCCTCCTCAGCACAGAGCCACACAGAAGGTGGGGCAGACAGGTCTGGCAGTGTCATGAGCTCTGCTGGGGAACTGCTGATCTGATATGTTCAGCACCACATTTATCTGTTAGAAGATCTGCTGGTGTAATTCTTTGTAAGAGTCAAACCTTAACAGTGGTGAAAGTCATCATAATGATGAGTTTCCCAGCTCCCAAGGTATCCTTTGCCAAAGCTGTGGGAAGGAAGAGTAACTAATTTCTCACCAAAAAGCAGGCATTTCCTAGTTTAGCCTCCTTCTCCCTCTGATCCCCAAAACATATGCTCCTTTTGGATTCATTGCTGTTACAGTAGTCCTGGCTCCATGAGGAGCCTATTAATGAACTCAGCTGAGCAGGGCAAAAAGAGGGGGAAAAACTCATTGCTGTCATGGTGACTTTTTCCTAATTTGAATGTGATTTCCAGGGACTGTCAGTGCAGGTCCAGTTTGGGGACACTTGTTGTGCAGCCCAGTGCAGTGTGGTGGCTGAGGAGCATGGGCTCAGTGGCCACAGCAGTCTCTAGCTAGTGTCCCCATCTCCCTGCTTGCCCCTAGCTGTGTTTGGAGCAGAGTAGCCAGGGATTTGGAAGTTTGTATGGAACTTCTCCTTCCATAAGCCAAACATAAGCAGCGTACTGTGATCAGGATGACCTGTTTCTATGAACACCAGGGGCTTTGACTGTAAATCCCTGCGTTGTCCTTCAGATTATGTAGGTCTAATAGAAGAAGTGCCCCCCTGGGTCATATGCAGATAGATAGAAAAGACCTGGCTGTGTGCGTTTGGATTAATTTCTGTAGTACTCCATAACTTGGAGTGCAGCAGGAATATGGTTCATTAATTCCTTCTCTGGGCATCGAGGTCTCACTTGTGGCCAAGAGATAAGGTGAGCGCAGCACACACCCATGCCTGCCCTTTTCTCTGAGTGATAGGGGGTTATCTGGGATACCTGCCTGCTGGAGGGGGATGGTCTGACAGGGACACATATCCCTGAATGTAAATAAAGAAAATGAAATAAGTATTTCATTCTTAAAAAACTGCTCTCATCAGAAACTAGTTTGAAATTCTTTTGCTTAAATGGGAGCCTCTGAGAAATCAGATGAGGAAAAAACCTGCTGATACCAAACCTTGCACTGCTCCCATTCTAGAACAAGTTCCCTCCAGCAGCTAACTGAAGTCTTCTTCCTGTGCATTTGAGCTCCACTGTCTCAAGGGACACCCTGAGGAAAATGAGTGTTTATAGAGACCAAACCAATGTTGCAAGGCTGCTGGAAGGAGCAGTTGCAGAATTCCTCCCTAGTCACACTAGATGTTTACCCATTTTTGCAGCAACAGCTGTATTTTACAGGGCAGATGCCTTGTAGATACTTAGCCTCCTGTCTTGCAGCTGCTTTCTTCCCACCACTGATCCAGAGCAATCCAGTGACACCACAGTTAGTGCTGGGAAAGGCCTGCCCTGTCACAAATTTGTTTCAATTTAGTTTATCAAATGAGAAAGGCCAGGTGAGGCCAGGCAGCTCTCAGGAGGGTGCTGATGGTCTGCTGGCCACAGGCTGAGATCTGCTCAGTAACTTCCAGTCTCACTGATGAGCTTTGGGAAAGGAAAGACAAGCACTGGATGTGTGTTTCTCCTGTTTGAATCAGCTCTTTCTTACCTTCCCCTCTGCCATACTGGGTGGCTAAAAGATCTCTGTTGTGCTTGAGTGACAGGCTGTGTCGATACGTAGTTGCTTAGTAAGTTCATTAACCTGCAGCTAAATCCAGGCAATGGCTAACTGGAGCTGTTTTTATATTCAAGCAAACTGCATCTAATCTTTCCAATGTATTTTGCTGAGCATGTGATTAAATGAGCATGACCCTGCAGTCTCTGTCGTGAATGCTTCCTGTTTTATAATTGTGATGATCTGAGAGATGTAATTAAGGGGTTCTTAATTCTCCATAATTGGTGGTACTCCAGGTACAGCAATTTAGACACAACTTGCAATACTTTAAAAACATACAAGTTGTATACATCTGTATTTGGAGGAATGTTTTGGGGGAATTATTTTTGAAAATGGTAATAACTTCTGTTTCTGTTCTTCAAGGTTTTCGGATGTCATCCTGGCAACAATTTTGGCTACCAAGTCTGATATGTGTGGCAAAAAGTTTGAACTGAAGATTGATAATGTTCGCTTTGTCGGCCATCCCACGTTGCTCCAGCATGCCCTTGGGCAGGTATGGTAGCAGGGCTGCTCTGGGGACTTGCTTTCTGTTCAAACTGCATGGCTTAGTTAGGAAACTCAGAATTCAGAATCTGCCTCTTGGCTTTTGACCCTGTTTTTACTTTTTGATGCTCAAAACTGTCTTTGACTTCCATCCAGATAAATACAGTGGGTGGCAAACTGAGGGAGCTGTGTCAGTGATTTACACAGAAACCCCCTTCTCTTTACTGTAGAAAAGCAGGGTGGGTAAAGAGAAGTAATGCTAAGCAGACTAGCTCAAAAAGCTGCTTCTCACTATGTTAGTTATTGCAAGTTAGCTTTTTAGCACCTCTAATTAGGATGGCAGTTAAAATAAAAATAACAGCCAAGCGTTCACAAATGCTGGAAACCATGTCAGCCTTGTTTGGCTTTTAACTGTTACTGGTGCTGATGATGATTCACAAGGATCAGTTGGAAAGAGGTCTAAAATTGTCTTGTGGACAAAGTCAGGCTGCTGTTTGCATAGAGACCTTGCTCCCTTGCCAGTGTTTTAGCTGCATGGAATGAAAGCAGTTGCCACCTAGGCTATGGAAAAGGTCCTCCTTAAATCTAGGCAAGTATTTACATGCTTCTATGTGCAAAAAATTCCCTGTCCCATTCCTTCTTCCTGGTAGACTGTAAGAATGAACTACGCTTTGGTAATTTCTGAATCCAACACAGATCTCTGCCACTGAACTGCTTTGGTCTCATTTTTAGTAAAATTTATTAAGTCGTCCATTTTTTCAAGGAAAAAAAATCTGCTTGCCAATTCTGTCAGCCTTTCTCTCTGTAATTAGAGGTACAAACAGATTGTTGGCATCTGCTGCTTGATATTTAGAGGACCAGACTGCTTTAATCCAAGTGAGGAGCTGGCTGGTGTTCTACTGTCAAAACTCAGTCATGAGTCTACAAGAAATGTAACAAAAGATCACTAAGACTCAGTCCTCCAATGTTTAAGCTGGTTTGGAAGAAAGAATTCAAGCATCCCCAAGCTGTGCCAGAACATCAGCAGCCCGAGGCAAGGCAAGCAGTGAACCAGGCCCAGGGTCTGTAAAGGGATCCTGGCCCAGATGCAGGTTGAAGGTCCATCCAGGAGACAGGGCTGGAGACAAGCAGACCTGCTGCCCTGGGCTGAGCTTAAACAGGGCTCCTGGGTTGTATGTGTGTGTGTGGGGACCCAAGTGGGGCTGGTGAGAGTCACTGAGAACTTCTGGTGCCCTCAGGGCCCTGACAGGGTAGCCTGTTCTCCCACAGTATCACATTCTTTTCTGTTGCTAATCTTGTCTGAAAGACACAACTTCTTAAATGTGGTGTAAATGAGGTTTAAAAACTTGTATTTGCTTTTTTTCACCACATATTATTATACATTCTCTCCCCTTTACAGTCAGTTTTATCCTAATTGCATGAAAGGCCTCTTCATTTTCAATTTGTCTAAATAAAATTGCATCTGGGTAAAAAAAAGTTATAAAAAGCTGTAAACACTTCTTTGTTACTCCTTGTAGGATCTTCTTTTTGGGTGTCGTATCACCCTAATAGGCATCCCAGAACTTTCTAGTATCCAGAACCTTCTAGATGTGGCAGCCATCTCTGGGGGTTTGTCTGAGTGTAAATCTGGGCCCCTTTTGCAGTTAGGAAGAAGCCAGGTGGAGCCCCTTTCCCATGGAGCAGTAGCTGAAGTAACCTGACAGTCTGGTTTGGGTTTCTTTGGAGTTCATGCTGCAGTCAGTTAATGCACAGACTTATGTGGGGAAGAAAAGAACAGTTTCCCACAACAGCTCAGCAAATTCTTACTCAGATGAGATTCAGGAGTTACAAGAGCACAAATATTTAATCCCGTGTGCCAGGCTGCCTTTTATGTAGCAATATTCTGAATTGTTCAAATTCCTTCAGCATTTTCTTTTCCAGCTTAGTCCTTTTCTTTTTTTCTGGACAAGAGGTGATATGAAATGTAGCCTGTGTCCCAATTGATGTAAATGGTGGTAGTGTCTTTGATCAGAAGATCAAGTAGTAGTGTCTACACTCAGAAATGCTCTTGAGTCTGACTTGAAGTTCAAAGGGTGTCCTGGAACTCCACGGGAATAAACACAGTAAATTGGCTTCACCACCCTCCTGTCACTGCCTTTTTGATAGAACTTCACTTACACTTTAGAAAAAACAAAGCTATGTATCACTTCTTTTAGTTTCTCTGATTTTTAAGACTATTGAATCAGTGAAAGTGCTCAGATTTTGGAGTTCACTGCCAAGCAGTTTGTTGCTGATGCTTGGGACCTGTCAGGAAGGGTGGATGCAGCTCTGCTGTTGCCAGCTTCTCTGTGTTTGCCCCATCTCGGCCACTGCCCTATGCACATATGTTGGGTAGAGACCAGATATGAGGTTAGCTGGGTGTTTGGCCTGGCAGGTTATAGCTCTTTTCACTTGAGATGGGATGGGTGTTCAGCAGGGAGCTTCTGGGGTGGCAGGAATATCCTCTGGATTTTGTGCTCCATCTTGTGGCTCCATCTTATGTGTTCCTCCCCAGCAGAAAGTCTGTACCTGCACTAGGGGTGAAGCTCTCTGCTGCAGAAAGAATGGAGAGGGCTGGAAAACATGTTTGAAATCCTGCATGTAGGGAAAATTGAGGCTTTTATTTTAGTACTGCAGAAGTGTGTAAGCTTGAATATGGGCACTTCTGATAGAAGCATCAGTTTGTAACACAATGCCATCCCAGTGGGCATTGCAGGAAAAGAAGAATGGATGTGGCCTGAGAAACCCATTGACTTGCCTTTAGCTAACAATAGATATAACAATTGTGCTAAGGAAAGTTTAAATCTAGGATCCATAAGGAGGCTAAAATGCAATAGTAAAGAGACCTGGTAAGACTGCTATCTAACTGATACTAATTTCCACGGTCTTGACCAAAATGCTTTGGTTTCAGTCTTCACAGCTTCTCAAAAAAGGCAGTGTTGTAGAGTAACTGTGACAATTGAGTAAGAAAGTAATCATAGTTCTGTTTTTACATAAGGTCAAATGTTGATGGTATAATTTGATTTGTCTGCTCTCTCCTGTCAGCAGACTGTTACTTGGCTGGGTTGGGCTTTTCTGGTTTTCTTTTTTCTTTTTTCCTCTTTCTTCTTTTCCCATTATTACTGGATCCAACTGACACAAGCCTATGGGATTTTGCAAAAAATATTTTTCAGGTATCCAAAACTGATCCCTCACCAAAGAGAGAGATGCCCACTATGATTCTCTTCAATGTGGTGTTTGCACTAAGGGTAAGAACTGTGTTGATTCTATCTGATGGTGGGATATGCTGCTGATGTATAGGAGAATGCAGTAGGCTCACATTCCAGTAATCTCTTGTGAAACATTCAGTGCCTGATTTCATTGGGATATACTCATTTGAAACAACAAACCTAAAAAATGTAGAATATGACACTGGCAAGTGGGAAAGCTTTCCAGCCCAGTGGAAAAAAAGTACAGTTGTTTTTTTCAGGATATTTTTGGTAGTTTTTTGTTTTAAGTATGCAGAGTGTAAAGGCATGCAAGAGACCACTTTGCAAAATAGAAATTAACCCAGTTGCAAGCCCTGTGTGTGCCTTGCCTTAATGGGCTGTGATTTCTCCAGACCCTGCAATTGAGGCTCATCCAGCTAAGCTGTGCAAGAAGGCAGCCTGGGTCTGAGGGGCTGGTGTGGCAGGGGCTGCTCTACACAGGACTCCTGCTCAGGACTGGGCCAGATCCATAGAGCTGCACTAGCCTGTTGCTGAGCCCTGGTGACTCTGTGCAGCTCAGACCTCTGGTTCTGCTCCAGACCAGAGGCCACTGGGGCCAGCCTGAAGAGTCAGGTCCCCACCATGGCCTTTGTCAACCCAAGCTTGCCCAGTGTCGTCCCGAAACCTGCTCTGGCTCAGAACAGCACTGCTTTGAGCCCTTACTCATGCTGTATGACACAGACACTCGTGCCTCTGCTCAGTGCCTCTAGGCTTTTTTTTATAATTAAATAAACAGTGTTTGAAAGCTGCCTCCTCTTAGCAATGAGATCATTGTAAAGGAAGACAGCTAGGGAGCAGCAGCTGTAGCATTCCAAATGAGAAGAAGGTAGATGTGAATATTGAGTAGGTTTTGATGTTCAGCAAGAACCTGGAGCAAATAATGTAATTTTTGCTTGGATTTTTTTTCAGGCCTATTCTATTGACTAGATCTTGATACCTCTATTAAGGGATCCTGCCTTGGCTAATTTGGTGGTATAAAACCCTAGAAATTCTTTTGTATTTTAGTATTTGATTTCTGAGCTCTAGATTTCTTTTCCTTTGCATCTGTGGAGCCATCATGCTATTTTTGTGGTGTGTACACATGTGAAGAAACATTTTGAAAGTAAGAGAGGGAGTTGGAACAGCTGTCTTTAGAAGTGGTTGATTTTTTTCCCAGCTGGATATAATATAATTATTTAAAAGCCTCCAGCTCCCTGCCTGTGAAATGATGTTTATTTTTTTTCCTTTCAGCACTAGTACTTTTCTTACCCCTGGCTTTCCAGTGGTGTCTAAAGTGGACATGGCCACAGTCTGGATGGCTTCTCCTCAGTTGGAGAGCAAGGTTTCACAAAAGACAATTACTCCAGCAAGCAACACATCATTCCCTGATTTCTGCTGGGGATCTGGTGTTGTGCTTTGGGACATTCTGAGGTCAGGAATTGCCAGATCTGCAATACTGGAGCTGATTTTAGATTTCACACATTGAGAGACATTAGCTTTGAGAGTTCTGATGCTTTGGTGCATTGATAAAGCACCATGTGTGTAGATGCACATGGAGGCACAAACATTCATGCACATTGAGTCATGTGGAGGCAGAAGTGTTGAAACCAATGCTTCTTCATTCACAGCATTGAAAGAGATTGGCGAAATGCAACTGAAGACTACACATTTTCCTAGAATCTAATTCCTACTGGTTCTCCTAGGAAAATGTGCTTCTTTTGCATTTTGGCACCGTGGTGACACTGATGTAATTGTGTCTGTGATGCAGCACTAAATCATTTTTGCCAAATGAGACACTTAGTTCATAGAGAGCTGACAGGTTTCTGGAAAGTGCTGCACAAGAAGCAAGTGGAAATTTTTTCCTAGCAGGGTGTAGTGCAGTGCAGAGGGTGGGTGGAGGCACCGAGATAAAGATGAGGGTCCATCTGCAGTGGGCAGACAGAGCAGGCAAAGTCCCAAATGCTATCAGCACTGATCCTGCTGTGTTTAAGCTTCAGGGTTACCAATGTGCCGTGACTCAGCAAGAGCAGGGAAACCCAAAAGTGATGACTCATGGCTTGCTAGTTTACATGCCAAATTATCACTTGCTAGAACTGTACATTCCTTTAAAAGTCTTAACAAACATGAAGCAGCTGCTTAGTCACAGGAGCCACTGACTGCCCCCCCTTGTCAGCTGGACCTACATGATAGATTTTTCCAGCACTTTCATTCTGGGACTTGCACCAATACAGTGTTAGCAATAAGCCTTATTTGTGAGATGTTTGGAAATGTAAATCCCAGTTCATTCTGGTTTTGGATCAGTTTTTTGATCATTAGCTGGTGATTCTTACCTGCTTACTGTCTAGTCAGTATATAAAGCAAACATCAGTATAGCACCAGGGAGTGAATGAGCTGTGTCAAAGGCACCACAGTCTTGGTGCTGATATTATTCACTGATATAATTTACTGATATCAATGAATTTAACCTGAACATCCTGATTTTCTGCCTTTTCAAACAGCTTGACGCTGTCTTTTCTCACTGTGTGAAATGGAGTTCTTTGGTCTCTCTGCTAGCAGAAGGCCCACTAACAACTGGACAGAATAAAGCAGAGCAGAGTATCCCACTGCAGGTGCTGTGTTGATTTGATGCACCCAGGCAAGCTCAGAAATCCCCCAGTCTTCTCTCTAACTCGGGACATCTCTGAGCTTCTGTTTTGTTGCTGCTAGAGAAAATTCCTTGCTTTTCCATGTCACAAAGAGGCTGATTTTGGTTATCTACTGAAGATACTTATTTAGACTCCTTGTCCCATCCCTGCAGTTCCATATATGTGAGTGTGGCTGAGTAGCCAAGCTGTTTCCCTCCTGTGTTCCTGCAGGCCAATGCAGACCCCTCGGTGATCAACTGCCTGCACAACCTCTCCCGCAGAATCGCCATCGTCCTGCAGCACGAGGAGCGTCGCTGCCAGTACCTGACCAGGGAGGCCAAGCTGATCCTGGCTATTCAGGATGAAGTCTCTGCCATGTCAGAAAGTGAGTGCTGAGCTTGGTTTTGAGCAGGAATATGTTTGTCCAGGAGTACTTTTTCAGGAGTGTGCCAATTGTGCCCTCTTACTGTGATTGGGATCAGTATGAACAAGTTGTGGTGCTCTCTTAGCATTCTGACAGCTTCTGACTGCATTTTCCCTCATGCAAGATCACTATCCCTATGCAGAGATGTCAACTTTAGAAGTGAAGTAGCATATTTACTTTCCTTGCTAGCTATAGACTGGGCATTGAACCATCACAATTAGATCTGCCTGTCAGGCCGAGATGGAAGAACTCGCGTAGGTTGCTTCACCCAAGCTAGAGCAGGTTTCCCATGCTTTAATGCTGTGTGCTGAGTCACCAGACTTCTCGTGTAGAAATTTTACTCTGACATGTTGTTACCATGGCTAGCAAACAGTTACAAAGCAGTTTTATTGACTGTACTTCAAAGCAATTTACTATAATATGCAGTAGTTGAGGTGAACTCTGTCTGGCAGAGATGCATCATCTTGCTTCAAGCATTAAAAATTAAAACTAGCATGTATGCAAACAAAAACACTTAAAATTGTCACTTGTCAAATTCAAAGTTACATGTGTTGGCTATTCACTATTATTATTTTAACATGTAACTTGAGTTATTGTACAAGCTTTGAAAGATTAAAAGTATAGAAATTCTGTCCCAAAGATACTGGTTCATACTTAGTGGGGGAAGATAAAACTATCTTTGCTTTTAAATCAGTTGTTTGCTTTCTTGTTTTGAAATCTTCCCTAGCCACAGAAGGTCCTCAGTCACCTTTTCATCACATCCTGCCCAAGTGCAAACTGGCCAGAGATCTCAAAGAGACATATGACAGGTAGGTGGGATTTCCTTCCTCATGGTGTACTGCTTCTCACTGAAACCTCCTGGCCTTGTTCCTTAGGATACTATCCACTTCTTCATGCTGTGAACTCATTGAGATTCGGGTTTTAGACCAGGTAGAACAATGAGAAGGCCACTGTCAGGTGAAATGTTTGCAGAATTTGCTATCCTAATAATTGGTCTCCCTTTGGAAATGTTAGTTCTTGGAAGTTAGTGATATCTGTCATAGCTTTAAGAACTATTCTTTTCTGCCTCACCACAGAGAAATATAAAGACAAGTAAATTGTAGAACTGAAAAGTGTCAAAATGTGGATGTCATGTTGCCACAGAAGGGCTCTAAACCTGCAGCTAAGAGAAAAGTGCTGCACCCAGCACTGATGGCAGGGCAGATACTGCCCTGGCTTCATTTGCTTACTCTGGGCATGTGTGGACAGTGGGTTTGTGTGTAATATGCTGTTTCTTGACTGGATTAAAAGTTCTGGCAAGGATTTCAAAGGAGTGTGGAGTCAGTGTTGGATTTCAGCAGGAGCCAGCACCAACCTCCTCCCTCTGGCATCCCTCTGCTCTGACTGCCTGTCAGTGGAGCAGACACCTCCATCCAGGGTGTGCACGAGGTGAAAGGCCTTGACAAATGAGTACAGAACGTTGTGGTAGGGAGGAAGATGATATGCCCCTTATTGTGTTTGTCAAGACTTGGGAGAATTACTCTGGAGTTTCTAGATTGACTGTAGAGCATATTGTATGTCATTAGACAAACCCTTCAGCCTCCTTAGTTTGTGGTTTCCCTGGTGAAAAGGGAATAATTAAAACACCCTGTAAGGTGAGGCTCTGAGAGCAAAGCACATTAGAAAACTTCTAATAAGCTGTTCTCTATTATGTAGAAGAGCTGTGAATTTCACTTTGTTTGGGAATAATGTTGTGTACTTTTCAAAACAACTTGCCCAAAACCTGCACTAAGTTTAAAATAAGACTCTTTTTATGTAGCCTCTAAGACTAATATTAAACTTCACCTACTACTTACTTTTTTCTGTTCCTCTAGGGCTACGTGTTTGTGACTGGGCAAACCCTGATCTTATTTCCAGCCATTTTAGTGACACAGTGACATCTTGTGGCATTTAGCTGTGACTGGAGGAACACACAGCCTGAGCTCATGAAGTGAGCTAATAAACCCCTTCTATGTTACAAGAAGGAATAGACTGACCATGGAGAAACACACATAGGTGCTGCCTCCCAGATGTAAAATAGCACAGAATCTCCCTCATTTAGGCAGTGTGAGTCAGGGAGGAGTGGTGCAAGTTACATTTTGCCACTTTTGCATGACGTTGTCATAAGCAAATACAAGCAAGAAGGTGTTGGTCAAATAAGCATTTGATTGGAAAGCTCTACTGGTAGAGCAGTTAACAGTGTTGTTGGTTGGCTGGGTAATATGGTGGTGGTCTGCAGTATTGTTTTCATATGAGAGAATAGGAAATATGCTTATTACACCTACAGTCAGATTAGGTGAGAGGGGCTGCAGTAGCTTGCCAGGCAGGCACAGAATTAATTTTATTTAATTTGTTTTGCTCAAGTAGAAGAAATATTCTAGAAATAGGATTTTTATTCTGCAACTCCAAGGCAAAGAATTCCTGGGTGGCAACAGCTCTGGAGTGAAATCTTTGTGGTCTTTTTATGAAATGGGGGTTAACCACAAGTGACATGGGGCTGCAGAAAAAAATTTATAGATAAAAATGCGTAAGAAAACTCTTGTCTGTAAGATGGGAACCAGTCCAGCTCAGGATTGTACATCTCTTGCTGTATTGAATACTGTTTCCAGTTCTGGGCACAATGTTTCAAGAAGAATTTGGGCCACTGGAGTGTGTGAAGGAGTGAGAATGACCCAAGAGGGAAGATGGAAAGATGTAGTTTGTTTCTTTTAGAGGAGAAAGACTGCTGGGAACAGTGAATCTTCAAATGCATGCAGTGACAATGTGCTGGTTTAAATGCACTGGGATTTTGGGCATAGCCTTTGGCACAGGGGAACAGCAGAGAGTAAGAGTAAGGCAGAGAGCATTTTGCATTGTGGATGGGAACTAAGCTCAAGCCAGCACTTACAGCGTCTGCTGATTTCTGCAATTCTAGTCCAAGACCTTGAAATACCATGGTTGTTCCAGAGGTGCTGTCTGGCCCTTCTTTTCCTGTAGATGGTGCTGAGGTATTTCAGGCAAGACCCTACATGTCCCTTAACAAGCTGGCTTGTGCAAAACCACAAGTGTATGAATCTTTTTTTAGTTCAAAATGCCCCTTGTGTTTTGAATGAAATGCCTGTATTTGATAAGGCAGGAATCAATACGACTGTGATGCTATTGCTGCCATAGTAGTGTTTGGTATTAAATTGACAGTTTAGAGGTTAGCAACATCTAGATTCTGGGACCTTTCCTTGACTAATGGAGAAATCTAGAATGTTTCTTTTTGATTAGTTCAGAAATCAGATCTGAGAGTTTTCATTCTTGTTCTCAAGCTTCAGCTTTAGTGTGGGATGAAAAGCAACGGCTTTATGACCAAGAAAGCACCTCCAGTGCTGACAAATGTACAAAAAGGTTCAATTAAAGGAATTAAAAGAGCTTTCACCATGTTTTATTTGCAACTGCGGATATGATGTTAGCTTGATACTAGCTAACTAGTTGTCTGTTACAGCCAACTTCTCTTAGCTTTATATTGGATTAAACATGAAAGTATGGGGAGTTTTTTGGGGAGGATTGGGTTGTTTGTTTCCTCTGTTTAAAACACAAAGAGCCTTTACACATTTTTAGCCTAGTGGGACTTGAACTACTGGTAGATCTAGCCTATCTCAGCAGCTCTAGAAGAAGTGGAATAATTAATTGAGTTTTAATGAATGATTTGATGTGATTTGTGTGGCTCTACTGGAAAATATAAACTAACTACTGTTACTTGATCATAGTATGGTCTATGTGTCTGTTACAAGGAAATGTGAAGTAATTTCTAAGCTCTCAGTAGTCACAACCTCTAGCAAAAAAAAGCTCCAAAGCTCCACCAAATGAGAAAACAGACTATTAATTTCTGATATAAATAAGATAGACATAAAATTAGGTGTGCATATGTAAAAAATTCATAACTCTTCTGTTTTGCCAATAGTTATGAAAATGCAGGCTGCGGTTCTGTGGGATACTGGCCAGCTTTTGGGTTCCCATTCTGGGGCAGTGGCTGTTCAAGGCAGAGCAGACTAGAGCAAAAGAGCAGTGATATTCCCAAAAACATTCCCCAGCTTCCTGCAGCTCTGGAGGTGGTTTCTGTATATTCAGCAGCCTTCAGCTGATCTCACTTCCCGGAATTAGTCCACAATCCTGTGAGCCAGAGTAAATATTGAACAACCACAGCATCCTCTGATAAGGAGGTCCATGGCTTGACTAGTTTCTGTGTTTCTTTCTATTTCTTTTGAACTTTACTTCTTCTGGTATCATGAGGTGTCTCATAGGTCTTATGAGAGAGAGAGACATAAAACAGCTTTTTCCTATTTACTTCTCCCTGTCTCAGTTTTAGACTATGATATCCCTTCTCAGTATCCTAATCCCTCACCATGCTTCCCTCAGGATGTCTCACCATGTATTATCTAACAAGAGATTAAAAAAAAAGTGTCAAAGCTAACTTTTCATGGGATAAAATGGAATGCCTTTCAGGGTTTAACAGCCAGCTAGAATATGGGGGATGAGGCTATTTTTGCCCAGTTACCTTAAAGTCTGTGGGAAAAAGGAAAAGTTGCAGCAAGGTCTCTGGATACCAGTTAACTGATAAAACAGCAGATGAAATTCCGTGTAGACAGATGTAAACTAATGTATGTAATCCTTAATAGAGTACATGGCTGCTCTGAAAAGAGCTTTTGGAATGACAGCAGTTCAGAAAAAATGTCAACTTGGTGAAAAGGCTCAGGATGCAGCAGCACTGCAAAAAATCCCCATAACATGTGAAGAGTAGTTAGGAAAAGTGCTGCACTTTCTGTGACTTGACTGTATTTCATGTTGCATGGATCTTTGTGTCTACATTGGTGGAATTATTTAACTCTGTTGGCTGGCTAAGGGCAGTCACATATCTTGCTGTTGGAGAATGTAGCTTATTCCTTGGCAAATTATTAGAGACTTAAATTGTTTTCTATGCAAGGAGGGGCAGATGAAGGAGAAATCCTATACATAAACTATAATGAAGGCTTAATACTGTATGGTTGAATGCAAATGTAGAAGAATTAAATGAAGATCCAGATTAGAACTGTAAACGTGGCTTTCTTGTTGTCTTTAATTCTAGGCTGTTGTTGTATAGTGCACTGTAGACAAAATTATGCTGTGGAGAGTGTAATTATGTAATTAAAGCTTCTGCCTTGGTGCACTTGGACCAAAGAATTAAAGCAACCAAATGGGGTTTTTTTGTATTTTGTTTTTTTTCTGTTTCTTGAATGTTAAACTAAGCAGGGATAATATCCCTGCAAGAACTTAATGTTTTAATTTATCTCTGCTGCTTTTTGGTAAACTGTTTGAACCACCCAGTAGCTTTCAGGGAGTCTCCTGACTTGTTTGTCTCATTCACTTATTGTCTGGTTTTCTCTTGTGAGTATCTGGCCCAGTAGATGGTGTTGGTAACTGCTGCTTCAGAGTACCCTTTACCCTGAGGTATTTTGGAAGAATCTAGCTTTATCTGTCAGTTGGTGTATGGCTGGTGGGATAAACAGTGTTCCTGGAGCTGCAGCTTTTAATGCAAGAAAAATGGAGGTTTGCTGGGCTTTGCATGTTCCTGCAGGGTTTGGAGCCTCTGATGGGGTGTGAGGCTGTAGCATCAGAGCATATTCATCCTTTCAGTAAATATTCCATTTGCAAACTTGGAAAATACGTATATTTTTGGAGGTCAGTGCAATATTTGAGAACAAAACCTTGGCTTCTGCTTCTGAAAAGCATTTTCTGCAGTGAAATTTTCCCTAATGAGTCTGATCATGAAGGAGACAGGTTGGGATGGTGTTTGCTCTCTCACCACTCTGTTGTGGTTTGGTGAATAGTCCCACCAGCAGCCAAAGCTGCCCAATGTTTCTGTTGTAAAGCTGAATTTTCAAGTCTGTTTAAACCCTGTGTACAACCAGATGAACTTGAAAAAGAGCATGTTAGTTTGTGGCCTACAACTGAATGCGAGGTATAAGTGTTTAAGTCACCACATAAAGAGTTTCCAAGACATGTATTTGCTCCCAGCCTGTTCCTGGCATGTTTTTAAATGTTTTGTGCAGAGGGGAAGTTCAAGGGTGTTACCAACACAACAGTCACATTGCAAGTCTCAACACACTTGAATTTAAAATTCAGACTAGAATTTTCAGAGTGCAAACTTTGAAATTTCATTTTAGTAAGGAAAAAAAAAGAAAAAGAAGGATCTTTTGGAACAAAGTTTTAAATCAAAGGATGTACTGAATAATTCAGCTCTCCAGTGCTGACAAGATTAGCTGTTGCTCAGGACTGATTTGCAGGTTTGTGTTCCTAGCTTGGGATACATGGACAGGTGACTGGGCCTGGCCTCTTCCTGTTCAGTCCTGCTGCCTCTGACAAAGCTGTGCTCAGGCTGGTGTTTCCTGCCTGCAGGAAGGTTTGAAGGCAGCATGGTAAAGGTTTGTGAGGTGGTGCTAGCTTAACTCCGTATGGTATGTTACCCTTGTGGTATCTTTACCCAGTTTTAAGAAGCTGTAGTTACCTACCGAAGTATATTTCATCTGTTGTCTAGATTTATGGACGTCTGTAAAACTACCTGAATTTTGTTTGTTGCTCTGCTTTTCCAACTTTCTGGGTTTTTTTCAGCAAAAGAGCCTTATAGTTGCTTTCAGGCTGAACAGACTTTGTTGTTCCTGAGATGTCCATCATTTCCACTCCAGTCCTGTTGTCTGAAGTGAGCTTAAAGGCTTAGCTCAGTCCCTGCGGTTTCCTAGAATGAAGAAACCATTTAACAAGCACGTTTGTGATTTCATGTGACAAGCAGGAGCACGTTAGTAGGAAACAAACAACCTAAGCAGAACCAAAGGAGTCTGTTATTGTGGAAACTTGCTGCTTGTAACACCCCTTGCCCAATACAGACATCTGCTTTTCTTTTTCCTTGGAGAGGAAGATGGAAATTAGAGTTGAAAATGTTGTGCCAAATTAATCTCTGCCCTTTGCAGCTCTGGTCTAGGGAATTTTCCGGTGCCTTGCAGTAGATCTTCAAGAAACTATTAACTTGAGATGTTGCCACAATGTTAAGAGCAGAGGGAGCAGAAAATCAGTAGAATGAAGTATTTCAACCCCACTGCATGCCTCATAGGGGACAATGCTCTGTAAGTGCAAGTTAGGGAAGCCCTTGCAGCTGGGAATCAGCTGGTCCAGTCTGGGGACAGACTGGTTACATTCAGCCTTTGTGTCCTGATGTGATTCCTATGGTGAATCTGAACCACTGTTTGCTTTAGTTATACATGGTAAATGCTGTATGTATTTATTTTCTTCCTATTTTAGTCTCTGCACAACAGGGGTGGTCCGTTTACATATTAACAACTGGCTGGAAGTGAGTTTCTGCCTGCCTCATAAAATCCATTACGTTGCCACAAACTTCATACCCCCTGAAGCAATTGAGAGAAGCCTGAAATCTATCAGGTAAGAGCAAGCTCTGTGCTTCAGAGTGTGACACTGAGCTGTGGTGAGTGCATTGGCTGAGACAGGACTCCCTGAAGCTGAAGCAGTGGTACCATGATGCTGGGCTCAGGCTCTGTCATATCTTTTTTTCTGAACTCCGTATTTACAACTTTTTATCAGCAAAAGTGACTGACTCTGGCTTTCTTCCCTTCTCTGCTCCATTCTGTGTTTCAGTAATGCAGATGAGCAGTTTTCAGACTAGTTCTCCAGGCTTAATTGCATGCCAGCACAGTGCAGTCTCTTTTCTAGTCACTGGGACATCCAGTTACCATCAGCTCTCTCTTCCCTTTTTGTAGGGAGCATCTTAACCTTGTGACATAAACCCAAGGGTATTCTGAACCCACTTACATCGAATGGATGATACTTGGGAATGAAAGGGTACAAAAACGGTTCTGTTTTTGTACCAATAGATTGACCCCAGGTGTCATGGTCTGGGAACAACTAAGCCTTCAGGAAACACTGCAGTTTACTGTGCAAATGTATTATATTTTTCTGCAGGCCTTACCATGCCTTATTACTTTTAAATGATGAGAAGTCGTTGCTTAATGAGCTCCCGTTGGACTGCTCTCCTGCCCTGGTGAGAGTAATTAAAACTACCTCTGCTGTGAAGAATTTGCAGCAGCTGGCTCAAGATGCTGACTTGGCATTGCTGCAGGTACGGGGAGCTGTCAGCAGCAGTTCAAATTCTTTTAAATCATGAAGTCTTTTCTTTCTGGGTGCCAAGGGGTTTCTGTGGTGCAGGACCATGTCGCTTCTCTGGGTGTGCACAGAGTGCACAGTGCAAGCGTGAGTTGTAGAGGGTGGGGAAAGGTCAGAGAAATGAAGGGTGGCAGTGCTGGGCAGTCCTGCAGCCAGAGCCCCACCACTGATGGCTGTGGGGCAGCAGGGGTGCCTGCGGGTCTACAGACACACCACTGCTCAGAGGGGGTCCATTAAGGTAGGGTGCTCAGGAGCGTGTCTGTTGAAATTCTGAATTCCTCCAGGGGTACCTCCCACCACCTCTCTGAGCCCTCTCAGAAGAGCAGTTCTGTCTTCCCTGTGCCTGCCTGTTAAGTAGGGCACAGTCCTGTGCCCTGTAGGGCACATAGTCCTGACTTGCACCACAGTGGTCTGTCTTGGTTCTGCCACATTGATATCTGTATGCAAACAGAGGCACCCAAAATACAAGTGAAAGCTTAGGGCTACCATGGCCAAAGATGTTGTTTCCCCTGGGTCTTTTCTGCTGAAGAGCTCTGAAAGCCTGTGCAGACCTATTGACTGCCCTTACTGCACTGGTCTTGGACTTTGCAGAGGTCCAGGAAGAAGCTCTAGTTTAGGCATGGGCAAAAGTTTTTGAGCTGGTCTTTCCAAGCCAGCAGCTCATTCCAAATGCCTTCTCAGTGCTGGCAACCAGATTCCAAATCTGAATTGCTCAAGGTGATGTGACACGCCCTTGAAAAGGGACATTTGTGCCAGTGAAGGGAAGGAGATTCCAGCAATCATGTGAGACACAAGACTATGGTCGTTGTGGCCCTTTGTTTGTCAGGCCTGATGGCTATATTAGATGATTCAGGTGAAGCACTCCAGGCTTCTCAGGGTCAATTCCAACCCAGGGTGCAATCTATGGTCTGTGTAACAGGGGAGTAGAACATGGCTTGTCATCTTGGATGCTCCTGATGGTAGGTCCACACCTTCTTATTCCAAAAGTCCTGTTTGGTAATAAAATTTCCAGGTCTGCTTACAGCAGTCTGTGGTGTGACTTGGCATTATGTAGCTATGGGATTAACTCTGGAAATTCCCTCCTGCTTCTCTAGTTTTGTTCTCCACAAAAAAGCAAAGTTAAATGCACCTAATGGTGCAGGCTGGATTTTATGTCTCATAGATGCTACTTATGTGGCTCTTCCAGAGCCATTAACAACCACTGACTTGTTTAAGACATTAAAATAATTCGTGTAACTCATTACTAAAATATCTCAGTGTAGTAAAAAAGCAGTGCTGATTTCCTTTATGTTTGTATCATAGAAGAGGCTGATTCTTTTGGGGTTTTTTTCATGTGTAACACTTAATGCATTTTGTGCATAAACAAAAATAGTTTTTTGGGGCATGAAAGGTAACTGAACTAAAGTCAATATAGTTTGAAGAAATCCCTTTAAGGCAAGAAATACTAAGTTGCTTAGAAATGTGAAGTGAATGCCTGGAAATTCATAACCTTGTCAAATGTTTTTTGATATGCCATATGTTATATTAAGCAAGGAATTTATTCAGAAGGCAGGCTGAAAGGATGGAACATTTTTCTTTCCTTTCAGCTCAAACAAGACTTTTCTGTCATTGTGTAGAACTCTTGCTGAGAGTTTAAATTTTACTGTTGCTCCCCTAATTTTTCCTTGTTTTCTCAATGCAGGTTTTCCAGCTTGCTGCACACCTTGTTTACTGGGGAAAAGCAATTATTATTTATCCTCTGTGTGAAAACAATGTCTACATGCTCTCTCCAAATGCCAGCGTCTGTCTGTAAGTAGAAGGAAAATGAGTGGCTGTAGCAACAAAGTGGTGAGAAGTCCAGACAGGCTTTCCTTCCCTGTCTCACTGGACACAAACCATTCCATGTTTCTGAATCAGGAAAGGCACGTAAGAATTTGTGTGTGGTAGGATCATGGCAGATCAATAAGCTTCTGCAGCCATGTAGGCTTAGGAAGCAATATTTACCCTGTGAAGCTACTTGTAGTATTTTTAGGATGCTTGCTGACTGAATGGCCCTGTCAGAAAGGCTGTATGAACCTGAAGCAGTATGGAAACAAAAATACTTTATGATGAAGTGAAATAACTGAGTGTTTCATAGAACTTGCTGTGTATCTAGCATGCAGCATCACCTGAGATCAATAAGAAATAGCAAATCAGGGTAGTGCTGCTGTCACTGTTGTATTGTTTCATATTGATGGCATTTTATACTGACACACCTTGCAGGCAGAAGGTGATGTGGCCACTTTGAGAGCAGGCAGCAGCAGTACAAGAGAGATGTGGAGGCACTGCTGGGTGTTTTTGTTCTGCTGAAGATTGGCAACCCTTTGGGTTTTGAGATGTTTTTAGAATCTCTGTTGGAACTCGGTATAGAAAAATAGTTTTAAGTCAAAACTTCTGTGATGGAAGTATAAAAATAGGGCTGGAAGGGACCTTGAGGTCATTCACAAACAACTGTGACTGCATCATATATGGCAGTGCTGTTCTTGACGACGTTGGTAGATGGAAATCCCAAGACAGACAGTTTTCTTAATATTTAAATTGACTCTCCAGCATCAGCAGGGAGAGCAGTCACATCTGCAGCTGCTGGACTTGAAGGTCTTTTCCAAACAACACGCTTCTGTGATTCTATATTCAAAGACTGTGTGTATCCTGCCCATCCCCATCTTCTCTTGACTGCCCAATCCCTGTTCCTGTGATCAGGGACTGCACAGGTCTAGACTTCTTATAATTTTTATTTTTCTGCTCTGGATTCCCTCCACACCTTGAATACTGTTCTGGGGCTGAATGTAACACCAAGATGAAAGTGCACATGCTTGCTTTTGCAGGATGCAACATGCCATAAACTATCCTTACACAGACAGTGTTTCATTTGGAAACTGGCACTTCTGTAATGCCTAAATGGATAAGTGTTACACTGACCAGCAATATAAAACTGATTTCTGCCTCTCCCTCTTTTCTGTAGTTACTCTCCACTAGCAGATGCATTTTCCTGCCAGTTCCGGGGCCACAACCTGCCCTCCATGCTCTCCAAGTTCTCCCTCCCTGTGTCACTCTCAGAGTTCAAGAATCCACTCGCGCCGCCTGTGCAGGAGGTGAGATGGGCACTGCACAAGAGCTCCTCGTTCTCCTGCTGATGAGAACAAGGAATGGTGTTGCTTCTGCAGCACCTCGTCAAGAACCTTATTGCAGGTTCAGAAGTTGCCAATTACTGTGTTTCCAACTATGTGATTTGTTGTTTGGTATTCACGTGCCAAAAACCTGGAGGGATGTTCAAGGTGAAGCTGGGTGGATGCTCTGTGGTAGCAAAGCTCAATTCTAAGAGAAAAATTAGAAAGTGTCTTTTCCTTGAGTGTCACAGGAGGCAAAACTGAAACTCCATTTGGTCTGTTGAAAACTATAATAAATTAGTAGGGCTGAGAGCAAGTTTGTGGATTCCTCACAACCATGTTAAATTTTATTATATTCCATCTGCTTTAAGTTCACAATCTGCTTTTAAAAGCAAACTGTCTATTCACTTAGCTTTTGCTGTGAAACTGGAATTGTTGAAACACTGTTAGAGGAAGGAGACTCGGCATGTAGTCAGCAGAAGTCCATGTGTTACAAGATTAGCATTTTAATGTTCAGATTTGGGATAATAATATATGGATTTTAGACCTGTGAGCTGTTGTTTTGCTCACGCAGAGCTCATGGCTTGCGGCGTTTCTGGGAACTGGTGAAATGCAAGAAAGAGCTCCATAACGTGAGGCCTCCTGGCTGACACTCATATTCCCAAATGAAGAAGCCTGGACCTCTGAGCACAGCTCATTGTGGCAGAGGAAGCACAGGCAGATTTCTTGGGCTGATTTGTAGAGCTGTTTCCTGGCCTTCATACTCAGATGACTCGCTGGCTATATGAATTTAGCCACTGGTCACATATCTGGAAGATTAACATCGACTGCGCACACAGGCAAAATTGTGAGAGAAGAATTTGTTGTAATTACAGGTTGGCGGAGATTATGATCAGAGATAAAGATAAGTAATGAGGTAGTGTCTAATCCCAATAGTATGTACTGGTCAACTGCCACCTTGAGAGGCAGGGGAGGAGCAGTGTTACCTTTTTGTCAGTACTTTGTTGCAGTTACAGACAAATCGGTGTCCTGAAAATTGAAGCTGAGTTAACAGCATTCATTTTATTCCAGCTGCAGTAGCTTCAGGAGGTATTCTTATTCTCAGGACTCCTTTTAAAATTAATTACTCACCTTAATCCTTCTCATTCAATACTTCTGGTTGTTCTCAGAGGTCCTACTTCTGTTAAAACACACAAATAATATCTGCTACTTACTGCTGCAGTTGTGCCTTGAAACAGTGTGTGAGCAATGTCTGCCAGAGCTGCTGGAGTGCTAAAATGGCTCTTTCAGAGTGCACACCTGCTCTCTGGTGCTTACCTGCCTGTGATGGGGCCCTAAAGGTCAAAAGCATGACTTGTTTTCACTGTCCTTTCAGCATGTATGGAAGGAGGAAGGATGGTGCTGTGAAAAGCTATGGAAGGGCCTTCTACAGTGTGGAAAGGGGAGGTGAGGTCTATGGGTGCAGAAGAGTCAGGGACACATTGGCAAGATGTGTCTGTGAAGATGAAGGAGGCCCCCGTACATTGCTGGGCTGCTTTCAGTCATGGCAAGCTTCTTCTGGATAAAGATAAGCATGACAGTTCTTGGGAGTTTAGACCAGAGAGACTTTTGACATGTTTTCAGATCAGTATATGTTATTCTACTGTGATTTACCTGTGTAGAACTCTTTTTTTTTATTATTGTTTTGTTAGGAACTAGCCTTTCAAGGGAGACGAATCCAGTCCCTGGCTTGAAGTAGTCAGGCTCCAGTTGTAATTAACAGAGATCTAGTCAATAGAGCAATTAATCTGATGAAATGTAGGTGGGGTTTTTTTCCACCGTGCAGTGATACAAGATACTGTACTCTGAACTGTAAATATTGTCAAATTGTATTTGCTTTGCCTTTGAAAAAAACTTAACAAAGTTGGGACCTTTCACTGTAATTTTATTCTTTGTGTACATAGGAGGGGACATGGGGTTCTTTTAATCTTCAGATCTTCAAAAAGGTTTTCACTAGTGGTCTGTTATCTGGTGCTTTCATCATGCTGACTGTACTGTCTCTGTATTTCTGAAGGTCATCTGTGCTAGAAGGCCAGTATTGTGGGAAGGGCTGTATTTTCTGCAGAAACTGTTATGGTCTCATGGCATCCATCCCATTTGATTCTTGTCTTAGGCATGGGATTGGCTCCCTCCTGTTGGCATCTGCTACTGGATGGGCAGAGAGCACAGAAGGCATTAATAAAGACCATGATACAAAAGAGGGAAGCTGTTAAAAAGCCCTTTCTCCTGTTTTTATGTGAGGTTGTACTGCTTGATTTGAAAGAGGACAAAGTTATTGTTGTTTGCTTACTCTTACATGGGTGGAGCTGCTCCATTCCTTTGGGTAGATGGAAAAAATGTGACACATTTTGATACCTGGGGTGCTGTGGTATTATTTGGCTGGTAGGAAGTACAAACAACCTGCAATACCTTGAGCAAGGACAAGGCTGCCTAGAAAGTGTCTGTCCACACTCTGCTTTTGGTGTCTGTGTCCAGTGAGTAGGAAAGGTCCAGTGGGTGCTGCCTGCCAGCTCTGCCAGTGCTGTCAGCCATGCCCCATGCTAGAGATAGGAATTCTTCTTGAGCTTATTGTCTTGATCTCTTTTCTTGCCTGTGATGATGAGGAGGATAGTGTAGCTGAGCTCTGTTGTATATTGGTGGTCTTGTGATTATAATTTGGGAAGATTTTGGTATTCTTGCAGGGATCTCTATGCTAGCTTCCCTTTCCCTGTGTTTAACCTGCCTTACTTGGATAGCAGTGTTGCAGCAGCATGGGGATGAGCCTAGGCATACAGCTCAGCTGATCTAAGGATATCTGGGTGCTGCTGAGGGGAGGCCCTGTTTTCCCTTTCCAATCTCAGGTGTGTGCACACATGCCTTCCTCCTTTCCCTCTTCCCTTTGTGCTGGAGCTCTGGCTCCTGCCCAGCTTGGTTTTATTCACTTAGCTTGTTTCAGCCGCACTAGTTTTCTGCCAGGTTAGCAGGGGGAGATCCAACAAACTCCAGGGCTGGTACAGAATGAGGGAGGCACTTCTGCAGCTGGGGATGTGCGTGAGGAAAGCAAAAGCTCTTTTCCCCTTCTTACAGTGGTGAGGTGTTTTTTAGCTCACTGTGCTGTGTGGTGTCACCTGGACTTGCAGTGATCCAATGCAGCCTGGGCCTGGTCCTGCAGAGCAACCAGTTTAGCTCGCACTGCTTGTGCTGGACCTCACCAGGGTGCAGCCAGATCCTGTGAGCTGATACAATAGGGATACTCATCTTCCCCTTTAGTGTCTTACTGGAAAAGAAGCAGTTTGCATCTCCTCTACCCTGACCCCAAAGAAGCTGTCCCTCCTTCTGCTGACCATGGCTGTTAGTTCCTGTCACTGTGCTCTCTTCTCACTTGTGTGGCACAGCCTAGATGTGACCACAGAGCACACCAGCGTGGAGCTCTAGTGTTGTTCGGTGTCGTTCACACCCCTTCAATACCTCCTGTGAAAGCCCAGGAGCATGACCTGAAAGTTTTGGGTCAGCACGTGTTGTTCATTGACAGACTGTGCACTAGGCTCTGCAGTTGGTGCCTGCTTTCAGTGTGAGGCTTTCTTTGTACAGTCTCAAAGTTTCTTCACCCAGCTACTCTGCACAAAGTTTCGTTGCAAACCAAGAGAAAGGGATAATGCTTGTGGCTTCCCCTCATCCGTGGCCTCATTGTGGCCTCAGCTAGTTCAGCTGTTTCAGAAGAAGCAGTAACATCACTCTACCCGTCCTAGAGGAGCAAATGTGGACTAATAGGAGGGATCTTTCCACTCATAACATAGGAGTGTTCCCCCATTTCCTCCCTGCATCCCCTTCACTACACTCACTCTTTATCATAATGCACATTGTAATTCTTATTGTATGTATCTAATACTCCCTTGATGGGAGTAGGATAACGGCAGAAAAAAAACCAGATGGGAAAGTATGACAGCTGCCACTGAACAAAATGAATTTAATTTTTCCCTTCTGTTTTAGTAAGTCTGGCCATCCTGTTGAGAGCAAGGCAGTGGTAGATGAGGCCTGTGCCTTATACATCTGGAAAACGTGCTGTGCTTTGTGTAAGGGCCCAGAGGGGAATGAGGAGTGTGTCAGGAGGTGGGAGTGGGAGAGGAGCTGCATGCAAATACTGAATAGGCACTTGTGTCTTCTGAGAGACATGCTGCAAATGGGACTGTTCTGCTGGGCATCTGGAAGGCATTAGGAGTCATGGGAGCTGTTGTTGGCAGAGATATGGAAGTCGTATGAAGGTGCATTTACATTCAGTTGGACTAGATATAAAAAGACTTTTTTTTATGTCTTTCTAGGCCTAAATGGAGGGAATGGTTAACCTGAGGATTCAAAGCAGCTACCTAATGATTAAAATGGCAATATTAAGACATTGACTGTTCTGTCCTACATTAAGGCAGGTCTTCAGAGTCTGTTGGTTTTTTTTTTTTCCAAAACAGAAGTTTTAATAGCTGATAAAACAGTGTGGTTTGAGTGAGAAAGACGGGTAAAATATGTCAGTGAACACCCATTTACCCCGGTGACTATGAAGGTGCTATCCTCCTGAGCCAAGGCAGCCCTTAGTTCTCAAGTCAGACCTTGAAGAGTGCCTGTGTCAAATAACTGGATAATCCAGACTGGAGAAAGCAAGCTCCTATACTTTAGTAGGCAAAACAAGCTCTGTTTTAACTAAAAGTGCATCCTCATGTAGTGAGAAACAAACTAGGATTGAGTGCTTCTGGGTTGCTCCTTTTCGTTCCCCTTTCCTAAACCTATTGCTGGTCTTAGTTATTTTTAGGTCTGGCAAAGAAAAAAGCCCTAAAGAATCCTTGCAGGAATTGTGTCTTTTTTTAACACGTTACTCAAGAGTTTTACAAATATTCCCTTTGGTTCCCAGAGGGAAGAACATAATGAATGCTGGATCTTGTCCCTCCAAGACATAGGGCTGACCTTCCCTCTGCCTGTCCCAAACTGCCCAGATGGGCTGATGTATAGTGCCTGTGTTTTCAGAAGCTGTTGCTTCTTCTCTGCTTTTGTCAGGCAGCACAAAGCAGGGTGTTGTTCCCAAGGCCTTGCGTGCCACTGTGCATGACAACATGCTCTAACTCCCCTGCTGGCATGATCAGCCCATGGCCACCCCCTTCTTCAGGTGGGGAGAAGAAGGGGGTGGCCATGGGCTGATCCATGCCAGTGAGAGTGATCCAGATGCTGTGGCAGAGAGGACCCCCTGGAAGTAGACCAGAAACAGGCAACACAGGGAGAGGGGAAGGATGAAAGAATATGGATGACATTTACAGTTGGTTGTTAGTTAAATTAAGCAATGAAAAATGTGTTTTATTTCTGTCGTGGTCCTGGTGTTTCAGCCAAAAAAGGGTGGCTGTGGATTCCTGCCATGCCAGATGATGGCTGAGTGAGGGGAGACAGGCCTGGGAAGCTACTCCCAGCCCTTCTGGCTTCAGCAAGGAGCCTGGCTCATTGAGTAGAGACCAAGCAGGAGGATAACCCTGTATCTCTGAGCATTTCCAACAGCCAGCACAGCACAGATGCTGCAGGGAAGCCTCTTCTGCAGACCTGTCTGTAAGCTCCATCAGTGCTCAAGAGGAGCAGATGGAGAATGGATATAGACCATATAAACCATTCATGTCCAGAAGGACAAGGGGCAGAACATATGGGCAAAGTGTGTGAAAACACTTGCTGCAGTTGCTAAGAAATAAATTTAAAGCTGGAAGAAGTGGATATGGTGTGAGGCACATCTCCAGTGATGGCACAGAGCACACTATTTGGGGCATGGTGCCAGCTAAGGATGCTGCACTGCTTGAGCTTTTTTCTAGGGCTAGATGTTAGGAGGTACCAAATTCCCCTTGGAGTCTAGTTTGCTACAGCTAACCATCAATGGTCACTCTCTCTTACCTAGAGATGATTGTTCAGGCTCACTTCAATCTAGAAGAACAGTTTTCTCCAGTTCTCAAGTTAGTCACAGCTGATCTCCAGCTTAGGGCACAAAGGGCATCGGACAGTGGTTGTTCAGTGTTTTGGTGGTGAAGCTGTCATGTTACTTCTGTCTGGCTTCTTGTTCCACTGAGCCAGAGCTGCTGGCTCAGGGGTGGCTTTCTAGATACTGCCACAAGAGCTCAGAGTTGAAGGTGCATGTACAGAATTAGTGTTGGGTGAGGCTTTCCATGCATGTGGAGCTGCTGCAAAAGCAACTGGCTGCTTTTGTACCATGAAACCACCAAGGTGACCAGTGGAGGCTGGTCTAGGTCAGGCACTACCTGGCAGATTCTGCAGGTCTGGTAGAGCCTGTCTTACTGTCTCTTTGAATTGCCTTGGATTTTTCCAGGGTTATTTTATGCTGTGAAACGAGCAGACCTATTTCATTTGATGTGAAACTAGCTAATCAGTTATCACTGTGTGCCAACAGGTTGGAAATATAAGTAAAAGACATGAGACATCTTTCCATCCAGGCCTGCATCTGGAAGGAAGGCTTTTAGCAACATAATCACTGGAGTGAGCCTCCTTTCTCCTTCAGGCTGATTTCAGATGTTAGCCAAACACTCTGCATTTGGGATCCTTTGCCAACCTTCTTGTTCTGTAGACTTTCTATTAAACATGTAAAAATGAATTAGGGCATTTTCCAAAAAAATACATTTGAAGGTGATCCCAGATAATCTCTCTTTAGATTAAAATCCATTCAGCCCCCAAAAGGGTAATCCCTAAAAAGACAGGGTGTGGGTCTGTCTGCAAACAGAAAATGTTTCTTTTGTGATTTGATAGCAGAGGAGAGGAACTGTGAATTATAAGACTGATTGAAAAAGGAAAGTTATGTGGGCTGATGAACTTCGGTTTGGGGCTTTCACTGAGATTTGGCCTGTTACCCTGATGATTAATACAGCAGAGTTAGTTTCCTTCTCAGAGTCTGAGCTCATTCTGCTTGTATTTCTCTCACCCAAACAGTGCTTGTTGCTATGAAATCCCCAAACAGCTTTTGTCAGTGAATCAGTGTTTTCAGAGCCATTGGTGATGGGATGGGTTGCCTGCAGGGATATGAAAAGGCTTTTTGTGCAGAAATTCAGACATGATGATGCATTTTGAATGCTCCTGCAAAACTCCTGAAAATAGGCTGTGCCAAGAACCTACAAACACTTGTCCCTCACACTGCCCACTGCTATCAGCATCACCCTGGGGACACTGTGCAGGGCTGCTGCTGCTGTGACACAAAGGTGTTGTGCATGTTTGTTCAAGACAAGCAGCATCTCTCAGCACTTTTGAAACTCTCCCGTCTGACCCTCAAAATCTAGATGCCTTTAGAAGTTTGGCCTGTCCTATTATTGCAGAGGGATGGTGAGCAAATGGGGTATATGAACTCTTTGCAGTGAGAGGGGACTCCCTAGCAGCAGCAGGCTGCTCTCTTGCCAAGGTTCCTGCTGCTGTCAGTGCTGTTTCTGCATCACTGAGTCCTGGCAGGGCTCTGGTCTCCAGAGTCTCTCCCATGGTTATGCAGCTATTTCCCCTCTGACTGCAAATGGCTCCTACTTCTGGGGACCTGTCTTGGTTGCTTCAGCTCTGCCCTGTCACCCTGCTCTCTCCCTGGCTTTTTAGGGGAACCTACACCTTAATCTGACCCCTCTGGAATTAACCCTTTGGTGGTTAGGGATTTCAGTGGGCCTTGAGTAGAAACCAGCAAACTGGTCTCAGGGCTCACTCCAGTGGGCAACAAGGCCTGTGTCTAGTTGGTTCATTTTCCACGTCTGGTCTCCCAGAAGGAAGATTATGCCATCTTTTTAATCCCCTACTAAATGTGTTTTGTTCAAAGAGGCCAAAACAACTCCAGGAGGGGCTGTCTGGCTAAAGCAGAGTGTGGTGGAGGGCACTGAGCTGCTCTGCTAGAACAGAGCAGGTGCTGGGCTATGGCAAAGGGGCAGGGCTGGTTCATTTGAGGACACTGGCTGTGCTGGTCAGTGTTGCATAAAGGTATATTGATCATTAAAGGCTTGATTGCATCCACAGAGGCTTTGGGTGTGATGAATGTCTGTGCCTGGTCACTTTTTTATGATTGGAGAAGAGATAAAACTGTGGCGGGGGGGGAGGGAGGGGGGAAGCATTTCTCCTTGTGACTTCCTAGCCACAAAGCTTAACCCTTGTGCATTGTTTTCCTCCTGGATTTTATTCCATGGGTGTTTAATACCTCGTTGCTCCCTCTGCAGACTCAGCTCATCCAGATGGTGATATGGATGCTCCAACACCGGCTTCTCATCCAGCTTCACACTTATGTCTGTCTGATGGTGCCACCAAACGAGGAGGAGTTCCGAGCCCAAGATGAAGACATGCCCTTTACTGCCAGAGTTGGAGGCCGAAGTTTAAGCACCCCAAATGCTCTCAGCTTTGGTTCCCCAAGTATGAGCACCCTATTCTCTGCTGGTCAGGCTGCAGCCCACTTCTAGAGCTTCCCTAGCAGTGCCCAGGGTAGTCAGGCCCTGAGAACAAGACAGCTCCTCTCTGCTGGAATGCCTGCTGATTAGGTCCAGCCCTTTTTAAACTTAGACCTGGACATTGGTGAAAGTCTCTGGGGCCATTAGACCTTAAATTCTTGTTTTAAGAAAGAAGTGCTGCTTTGTAACTTGCCATATTCTCGTCTGGTCATGTAAAATTTATTTATCAGAGGTACTTTAGTTTTTTAAGTCACTCCCTGCTTTCATGCTGTCCTCAAGAGTAACTGCCATGTTCCTGTGGCTGCACCACTGTTACTGCATGAACTTTGGTTTTCAGGAGAGGAAGAAAATTGTGAGAGTTTGTTTCAAACAGCATTGGTTTCTGTAGAGCCACATAAAGGGCTGCAGAGCTAGCTGTTGTTTTCATGAGTGGTTGGTTTCTGTTTTTCTCCTGATTTCTTTAATGTCCTCAGTGTCATTTCTCAAAGTGATTCTAGGAAAGCATTTTTTTCATGAGTATGAATCATATACAGTGCTGAAATCCCCAAACTTTCCTGCCTGTGCTGTCAGGAGCAGCATTCTCAGAACACCACTGAGGCTGGATATCAGGAGAGATCCTCTGTACAACATTCAGCTTTACACAAGTCAGGAATTAGGGCAGAAATCTTGGAACATGAGTCAGATAAGTCTGTGATCTGTATATTTTGGCTCACAAGAGGATATTGCTTCCTGGCCTTCCTGCTTGCTCCCACCTTCTGAGCTGTTGGGCTTTTCATGTTACCACTTTGTGGTATTCCAACAGAGCTGGCTGGGAATTTTCTTTTCAGATGTTTTTTATGGACTGTTTATGGTCTCCAGAAGTACAATTTTCCACATAAATTGATGACTTTGAAACATTTGACTTTTGCATTGAGAAAATTGCTGTGTTGTCATATGACTAATTGCAGATATAAGTAGCATTTTGAGAGCCACCTTCTTGCTCTACAAACCTGATTATTTGGAAAGACTCCATAGAAACAGCCTGAATTTATAATTTCTGCATCATTATGCTGAGGAATATAAAAAATCTGTCTCTTTCTCTCTTCCCCTGATAGCTAGCAGTGACGACATGACTCTGACAAGCCCTAGCATGGATAATTCCAGTGCTGAGTTGATACCTGGTGGGGACTCACCCCTAAATAAAAGGATGACAGAGAATCTCCTGGCAAGCTTGTTGGAACATGAACGGGAAGCTATCCTTAATGTCCCTGCTGCCCAAAATCCAGAAGATCTTCGTATGTTTGCAAGGTAGGAAATGAGGAGAGCAGAATGTGATCTTGTTGTTTTTCTTTTCCTTATTGTTGCTGTTTTGTTGAAGGATTGGTGTGGACTTTGAGCAAATCCCAGTAGCTTGGGATTTTGGAGGATAAGTTATTTTGGGTTTCTTCCCCTAATACCTCTTTCATCTGTGCACATGAGTTTTTGACTAAAACTAATGCATGTGTCACAAGAACACTTGTTAACAGAGTCCTGGATGTGTGAAGAAGCATCAGGGTGTGTGGTTGGACAACAGGGACTTCACTATTTTTCTGCCAGTTTTCCTGTGTCCACACATGGTAGACATAAAACTGCACAGCCTGAAAAAAAAACCTTCTAAGCCTGCAAAGTAAAGACCTAGCAATGCTGATGCTGTCACTTTGTGTCCAGTGATATTTCCAAGCCAGCTATACTTCTCTAGGGTTTGTAAACTCCATGCAAATATGAGACAGACATCAGACACAAAACCAGCCTGAGTACTTTTACAGACAAGTCTACAAAGGTTTCCAGGTCTGTTTTGCAGAGATGAGCTGCTTGTTATGTTAGGTTAGTTAGCTCAAGTCATTAGGATGTGTGATCAGTAGCACATAGTTTTGTTGTTACAAATTTGAAGCAACTGAAATACACAAGATGTGGTTCCACACGTGGTAAAAAGCAGAATGAGTTTGTAACCAGCCATCTGGCAAAAAGGTGTGGGGGAGAAGACTTTTTCTTCCTAAGTATTTCAAAACACAGTGGCATCACTGGAATGCAGCTTCCACTGGTTTGCATACTTGTGGAGCAGAAAACCACCTGAAGCAAGTGCTGCAGCTTTTTCTCTGCTTCCCAGATGCAGTTGGTAATCCCCTGAAAACCTGGTTCTTGCCCTAGGATGGATATAGTCAAGCACCTAGAGAAACTGTAAGAGCAAGAAAACCCTTCTCTTGTCTGTGGTAAAGTTTGCAGCTATGCTGTGCTCGGGTGTCTTCATAGAGCACTCTCAAGCTTGTGGGTAGTTAATGATCTCAAAATTACTCATCTCCTCCTCCATCTTCTGTAAACTGTTCAGAGGATAATCTCTGATGGAGAGGTAACACTTTGAGAACTTGGAAATGTTTTTTTCCTCATTACAAGATGAATCAGTACAAAACCGGTGAGAAAGGAAAGTAAAAACAAAATAATAATAGGTGATACCTTAAGGTGGGATTTCTGGGGGATGCTTTGGACCAGTTTAGTGGCAATGTGGCTTCTTAGTTATCCCAGGGAGAAGAAAGGATTTCAGGGTTGCTCCCCTATCACTTCCCTCATCTGGGTAAAAGAGCCATTTGAATGAAAGCTTTGGAATTGCAGGTGCAAAAAAATTTACTTTGGTTTCTTCATAAAAGCAGCTGCTGTAACCAGGGAGCTGCCTGAATGCTGTTTATTTCATGGGTTTTTCATGCACCAGGCTCTTCTTCAGGCCCCCAGGATGCCTTTGCTAAGTCTGAATTTCCATTCTACTGTAGATTGAATTGCCAGCTTCAGCGTTTACCCTGAAGTCAGCAGTGAGGGAGAGAGAAGATGTGATAAACGCGTCCTGTGGGTGGGATGCTGAAGTGCACAAATGGGAATGTTTATGTGAGACACTCTTGGTTACTGGTAGCTTTATGAGACACCATAACTTGGAGGCAGTGGGTGTATTTTCTCTCTTTTTGTGCCATGAACCATCAGAGATGAGTGTCTGGGTAAACCTATTACTCTTAATGGAAGTGTAGACAATTGTGGAGAGGCTGCTGCAGTGAGGGGGGGGGAATCTCCCTCCTTACTCTGACACAGGGACTGCACCAGCTCTTTTTGCTCCATTGTGAGGAACAGCAGCCTCCTGAGGGCTGTGCTCTGGCATATAGCTCTGCTGCATCAGCTGCCTCCAGAACAAACTCTTGCTATAAATGCATAGTTAGTGCACTAAATATACTGCAACTGCCCTTCCAAGGGTACCTGTGTGTGCACACAGGGATGGGCTATTTTCAGCAGAGCAATAAATTTCAGCCCCATACACTTTCTTGTGCCTCTGGATGCCTGTTACTCATCAAACAGATGGCAGCAAGAGCTGGTGCCTGTCCATTGCTATGTACAGCCAGTTTTTGCAAGGCAGAAACCTTTGGGGGAAATAAGGAATACTGAGGCTTGGCTCCAGCACTGGCTGCATTAGCTCTTGTAATGTTCAATGGGAATTGAAATCCAGGTTCTTTCCTTAGGTGCTGCTGGAGGAGAGTTGGCATGTCTTTCCAGAACTAAACTTAGGAAGGAGTCAGGTTCTTTCTGAGCTGGATCTTCAGTAATGTACCCAAAGCTTTCCTCACTGCACAAACAGCTGTGCTTTCAAAGACACTTTAAGGGTTTAGTTGTGGCTGTGGAGTCACTTTCAGGATTTTTTTTTTCTTGCTTTTAGACTGGGAGATGGAGATCCTTTACTCCACTGAGGAATGCTCATTAGTGGCACTAAGCTTTGGACAGTTTGGCTCCATTTTCCAGCAGTGCTGGTGGAAGGGGTATTTCCTTGGCCAGAAATAAGCTAATTTTATTTGAATGAGTAGTCTGAGGTAATCTTTTTAGTGTTTAAGAACAGTAGACTCCTGTTAGAGATGCAGCTCTTGCAGGAGAGAACAGTGATGACCAGTAATCTTCCATCATCACACCTGGATCTGGACATGCACATCTGTCAACAGACTTACCTGTGCATCTTCAGAGGGACTCGGGTGCAATGTTGCTGTCCCAGGAAGTGCCATCTGATGTCCTGTTTGGGCCCCAGAAATGTTCATTGCCCAAAAAGGCGAAGGGAGCGCCTGTCTTGACCGGAGCTGAGTGGCCCACATTACAGCTTTGTAGATTCTAATTGGCTTTTGGGAAGACTTCTTCCCTGGGAGGGTGGTGCAGCCCAGGGCAGGTGACCCAGGCATGCAGGAGGGATCTCCATCCTTGGAGGGTTTCAGAGCTTGGCTAGAAAATACTGCAGCACTGGCAATAGTCCACCTGGAGCAGGATGCTGGATTAGCCTTTGGAGGGGTCTTCCAGCCGGCATTTTTGTGATGTTTTTTAATATCCTCTCTAGCTTTTATTGGAATGGAAAGTATTTAATCTTGACCTGTTACAAATCCAGACTCTCTTTGAATGGATTTATTTATTGGAAAACTCCTGCTTGGTCTGTGTGGCTGTTGAAAGCCAGGTCATAAACATTTGCATAGCAGACAGCTGTGCCAGGAGAGCATGGACAATCACAGGGAGCAGCTTTGTAGAAGGGAGAGAACACAAAGCTTTTAAAATCTTTCTCAAAATAACTTTTTGAACAGTGATACAAGTTGTAAGATACAATAGCTCAGGGAATGGTCTGGTTTTGACACATAGACACACAAAGTGATGCTGTCCCTGCTAATGGCCACTTCTGTGTACACTGTTGGCCAGGTGAAGAAGCCAATTAGCCTGATTTAAATACCCAGTGGGAGATACTGCAAAAGGCAAATGCACAGCCCAGAGACTGGAAAGGTAAATAGGACTGGAGCTTGTATGTCTGTCTGTACTGCAGGTACAGAGACAGCAATTATTACGTTCAAGCCAGTGGTGCCAATCTGGGAGGAAGCAGGTGAATGTCAAAACAGAGAGAGTCTGCAGTGTGCTGAGGCTGCACAGGGCTGAGGCAGTGAGGGTTCCAGCTCTGAGCCTGTTGAGGGATCAAGAGGGGGGTGAAAGGAGGGACATGGCAAACTGGGGAACAGAGAAACACAAAAGACAGAGTACTAGAGGTGAGACCTGCTTGTTGCAGTGTAGAGGGAGAGTGTGATGGATGGAGGAGTGTTTCATAGTGACATCACCCATGACAGGAGTGCCAGGCCTGAGGAGAAGACAGCTGAGCAACCCTTGGTCCTTCAAGGAAAGCATGAGAGGCCCCATTCTGCTGTTATGTGAACTAGGCAGGAATGCTCCAAGAGCTATTTGGTGTCTTCCGAGGGCTGATCCTGCATGAGGACTGTATGAATGAACTGGAAAATACATTCTGTCATCTCCACTCTTTTTTACTGTCAGTTGGCATGAAACAGCAGGCCAGGATATCCCTAAACTGCAGATGGGTATGGAAACATGAGCTGAAGTGCAGAGTGTGATGTGTAACACCTGGGGTTGCACATCTGTCTGTGTAGCTGGGGAAGTGATTCTGGCATGTGCCTTTGGTTCCAAGTTTAGAAGGTTGTTAAGACAGTTAAGAGACTGAGCAGTGAACCTGAACTTTGTCTGGAGGTCTGGCTTGGTGTTATGGCTCTGGAGGGTTCCTAGGGAGCAGGACCTCAGCATTGAAGAGGCTGCAGCAGTTTGTTAGTCTTACACCCTGCCATGACTGACTGTGCAGGCCAAGGTTTTCTGTTGTCTGTAGAATGTTGGTGGCCAGGAAAAGGCTATCTGTTCTGGTTCTATTTAAAAAGAACTGAGAATTTAAGAAGCCACTGTGGTTTGAGCTTAGGCTTCAGGGTTTGGGGCCTTTTGGGGGGCTTTAAAACTCCTTAGAGCTTCTCTGTGGTGTCTGTCACCAAAATTTCCAGCTCCCTGACTGTTCCACCTGACCAAACCTCAAGTGCACAATTGTAGTTACCAAGCCCTTGGGCTGCTGTGGGAGAAAAATACGCTCTTGATTCTAAAAGCAAGTGTAGGTACCCAGGCCTCTGACACAGAACTGTGACAAAGGGCAGTGTAGAACCAGGTAAGAGGGCAGAAGTAAATCTGCCACTTGCTAACTTGTTAAGGCTTGTTGGCACTTGTGGTTCTTTACTTTCTTGAGTTAAAACTGTGTTGAAGATTGACAATCTCAGGAAATGCCCCAGGCTAGGGAAGCTTTTGCTACAAAGGAGACCTTTGCAAAGCTCTGAGGGACACAACCAAAGACCCTCTGATCTGGCAGTATCAGTTCTAGCTGCATGCACTTGCTTTTGGCTCATGTGCCTCCCTTGCTTTCCTTCCCCCAGGCTGCTGCACTACTTCCGAGGCCGGCACCATTTGGAGGAGATCATGTACAACGAGAACATGCGGCGCTCCCAGCTCCTGATGCTGTTTGACAAGTTCCGCAGCGTGCTGGTGGTCACCAGCCACGAGGACCCTGTCATTTCAGTTTTTCAGTCTCTCTTAAAGTGACTCTGCTGGCAAAGGAAAAGAACCAGCTACACCCCCTACGCTGGTTTTCTGAAAGATGCTTGAAAACGAAAGGAGGCTATTTCGATTCCTTCTTGCCATGTGACACAGAAGAGCAAGTTCTCCCCATCTGCTGCTGCCTGTGGTGGCAGCTGAGGCTGGTCTGTGCAAGGGCTCTGGGGCTGCTGCAGGACAGTTTGCAGTTGTTCAGCCTGGATTCCTGCTGTGTCATGTCCATGGAATGGGAGTTCACAGCCCTACTCTGCCCCTGCTCCCTCCCCAGAGCTTGTGAGACTCAACCAAGGAGACTGCCACTGCAGTGGTACCATCAGCACTTCCCCTTTGGGTGGACACTGGTGCATCACAAGTGCTTCGTCTGCTCCCCAGCAACAGGATTGCAGGGCCACTTGGCCACCAGCACCGTGTGAGAGCAGCCTGTCCCCACAGCAGTGTACATGGCCTCTGTTGGAGGGCAGTGGAGTTGGCCTGGCTTTTCAGGAAACGTCCCCGGGCTCCAAGGAATTCTGTTTGATCCCTGTTATCTGGCAGCAGTGAGGATGTAGGTAGGAAGGCCAAGTATGGCCAGTAAACAGTTCTATGAATGAGAGTGACTTGCTCACTGTGTTGTTAGTGCTTGTTCTTTCCTCTCCCCAGTATCCTTAACACTAGATGTCCATCAGAGCATGGCTGTCACCAAGCAGCCTGTGTTTGTGTTTCCAGGTTTTGACTAGGGGTGGGGAGCTTGGCTTTTGAGCAGGAGTGAAATTTTCTGGCAGAGAACCAGGCTGGGGACCTGGCCTGGGTTAAAGCTGTCCAGCTGGGAACCAAGGTGCCTTTACATGGTTGTTTCCTGATCTGGGTGAGGAGTGCTGCTCCAGCTGTGCCAGGGATGGAATGAGAGGTGACAGCCCTGTGTCTGGGGACAGCAGGAGCTTATGCCAGCTCACCCCTGGCCTGTGTGAGGCCACTGTTCCCAAACCAGGGAAGTGGGGGGAGACCTTTACCTCCATGTTGGTGTCTTCCAGGGGTATGTGTTGTTAGAAGACTTTCCAGGCTCCTCTTTAAGACCTTCCCTTATACCACACACACAAGCTGGATTTTTTCCCAGAGTTGCAGGCTCTCACAGAGCAGCTTCACTTCCCACACAAATGGGGTGAAACTGTGAGCTATATGCAACTTGTGTACCACCAGCAAGGCACAGTTGTGACAGGGGAGCCTGGTGTCCACAGTGCACCAGATACTTGGTGACAGCTACTTGCACATGGTCCCTTCTGGCATCCCTGCAGCTGCAGGCAGGGATGTTACTGAAGAGCAAAAGCAATGCCTGACCTGAAAACCAGATCAATATTCAGGACCCCTGTCCCAACCAGCCACCAGCACCTGTATCTCGAAGTGAACTATTGAGACTGGCATAACAAGGGCTGTTCAGAAGGGGCCAAATAAGATTTTTTTCATGTGATGGAGAAAAGGGTTTTGAAAAATTCTGGTTGTTTTCTTGCATGTGAATCCTAAGGTGAGGGTGGCAAGTGTCCCTGTCACCCTTCAGGCTGCCAGTGTGGCTACAGTCCTTTAGGCCCTGCCCCAAATCCTAGAGGCTTCTCCCCCTGTAGCTCATGGCAGGCTGCAGCATTAGTGCTTTATCTCTGTGCTGGGGTTCACACACTGCTAAGTCTCACAAGCAGCTGGGAAAGCAAACAAAAAGCATTCTAATTCTCTGAGCTGCAGGTTACAGACTGGCATAGGTTGGAAGGGATCTGTGGGGGTCTTTTATCCAAACCTCTGCTCAAAGAAAATGTGACCGGTCAGGTCACTCAGGAACTTCTCCAGTGGAGATTTGAATGTCTCCAAGGACAGAGATCCCACAGCTTCTCCAAGCCCTTGTTCCAGTGTTTGATCACCCCCATGGTGAAAATATTTTCCATACAGCTAATGAGAATTTCCTGTTTTCTGGCTTGTGCCCATTGCCTCTCATCCTGTCTAACAAAAGTCTGGCTCTGCCTTCTCTCCACCCTCCCACTAGGTGGTTGTAGACAACAGTAAGATGCCTCCTTTACCTCCTCCAGGCTGATCAAACCCAGCTCTCATCCTTTCAGCCAGCCCTGCTGCCAGCCAGTCTTTTTGACTGTTCCCCTTCAGCCAGGCCATGGCCCCTCCTGGGAGCAGCACAGCAGCTCAGAGCTGTGAACCTTCACTGCTTGTCCACCTTAATTGAGCCTGGATCTCTTCACAAGGGAGAAAGCGGTCTTCAACATCCAAACCCCACCTCAGGTCTGGCTGGGAGACCCACACCAGTCTGCCCCAGAAATAAAATGCCACCTTGCCCCATTCCTTGTGATAAAGTACATTTATTGTTAAAAACCTCTAAGCCACTGTCTGCCTAGCTGCTGCCATGACATAGCCTGAGGCTGTCACACAGAGCACAGCTCCAGTCCTGCTCAGTGGCACACTTGCAAGACTCCTCAGCTGCAAGGTGAGTGTCCCATTGCTGCCATTTCTCTCTCAGTTTTCTTGTCTATAACACTGACAAATCTGTTTCCTCGTAAATAAAACCTGAGAGGTTTCTGAGCCCACTCTCCCCTGTTGCCAATACCGATCCTCGTTGTGGCCACCACCTCGTGCTCCCCCAGTAGGTCTTGTCCAGGCATCATCCAGATGGCTGCATCTTGAGTCAGGTCCCTCTGGTCGAAAGCCTTGTCGATCCCAAAGGCTTGGCAGAGCTTGGAGGGCCCGTTGCAGAGCTGCCAGTCCTTCAGGGGCTTCAGGGCCGCTTTCCTTGCCGTGCTGCGCAGCTCCCTCATGGCTTCCAAGCCCTGAAGAGGTTCTAAGGACCGAAGTAACACTGCAGCCCCTTCCCCTGGGCAGAACAAGAGCCTTGTGTTAGTGCAGGGCTGTTCATCAACAACCTCTGAATTCAGCAGCAGCACTTCAGCTCAGCCTGATGGAGCAGGGAATGGCCTGCAGCACCTAACTGCAGTCTGCCCTTGGCTTCAAGTGCCAGACTCTGGGTCAGCTGCTAACCTGTGCCCTCCCTTCCCTCTTCTGAATGTCCCCTGTCCCATAGCTCTGTGTCCTTCATTCATCAGTGCTGACTTGTTCTTCCCCAACCCCACTTCTTGATGTTATTAAGTCTAGCTGCTGCTCCAAGGCTTGCCAGAGGGCAAGAGGTTCTTCTTATGTCAGCACAATGTTCAGGAATAAATACACATATGGTTCAGTTTTGGCATTCTTATCCAAAGCTGCTCCCAAACCCAGTGGATTTATAATGAACTCTGATTACAAGAGTTCCAGCTAACAAAGGAGAGGAGGAGTGAGTCTGGATGCTGCCAGCAGAAAGAGGCAGCTTGCAGGGTTAGGCTGGACAAAGAGAAAGCAGGGCAGGAGCTGCAGGCACAGGGAAGGGCTGCTGTCTGTGCTCAGGGAGCCCTGGCTGCAGGTGTTACCAACTGAAATATCCAAGTGGAGGTGTAAGAGCAGGTGGGATTGACATGGCTTTGGGTAACTGCAGAGCTACAATGGAGAATGATCTGAACCCTTGTGCCAGGGAAGCTCTTGCAAGACAGGAACCCAGGGCAGGGTTGTACCATCTCTGGCTGTGGGACAAATGGCCCTCAGAGCATCACTCCAGCAGAGACCTCTCTGAGACAAAAAGTGAAGAAAACTGACATGTTCTCTTAGATGTGATCTGCCACTCTGCCAGGAGCCTTAAGGAACCCCAGCCCTTCCAAGCTGTTGCCATCAGCTGTCCTGCCTGCTTTTGTTGGCAGTGAAGCAGAGCTGTGATTCTGAGCACAGACATTCCCCTATGATGAGGATCTCTAGACTAAGTGAGACATAAGCTTTTCCAGTGGACAGCAAGGAAGGTCTTCTCATGACCTTGAGTGGGTGAGGAGAGAGCCTGGTAAAGCCGCCTGTGTGCTGCCCTACACAGCCCCCCTTGTGCTGGGGCCACCCACGACATTCCTCCCCACCACCATCTGCGTGCTCCATGCTGCCTCTCTGCAAGAATCCCTCTCCCTCTCCAGCCTCAAACATCTGGAGCCATGTTCCTGCCTGGCAAAGGCTTTTTTTGTAGGCACTGACAGATCCCTGAGGACTCATGATTTCCAAAAATAGTATCCCTCTCATATTTTGTACAAATCCCACACTAAATTACTCTCCTGGGCTCCTAGCTGAGCCTGTCAACTGAGGACCCAATTTCTGCCTTTTGTGAGGCATGTCTCTTGCCCTGAACCTGCTCAGAGCCCCCACTGCCCTCAGAACAGCTCCATTAAGTCAACAGACTGACTTCCAGCAGCTGGCAGCAATCTGTTCCCAGGCACTCCCTTCTCAAAGGAAGGAGAGTGATGCTAATCTGGCAGCCAAAAGCTGCTTCCCTGTACTACAGTGATTTAGAGCTCAAAGGTTACTTTAGATTTTTAAGAACATGCTCCATCTCCTAATTCTGCTTTTCATCCATGCACAAAGAAACATCACTTGCAGTGGGATGCTGCTTCCCTTGCCAGGAACAACTGTGGGATTATGAGCAATCACTAATTACACTCCTTGCCTTCAGCCATCACAAATGCAAGTGGAAACTATGGTTAGACTTGACTTGAACTGAGTTCTTGGGGGTTCATGTGAAGAGAGACAAGCACTCAGAGCACCTGCACAGCCATGGCAGGGGGTACCTGGCATTTCTGTCTCCGGCTGCTCTTCCTGCCTTTCCACCAGAAGGTTTTCACACTCTTTCTAGCTGTGTGCAAGACAGACCCTGCACTCTGCTCTGAAACAGCAGCCCCTGAACGACAGCAACACCAGAAGAGCTTTGGGAAGAGGTGGAAAGCAGACAGGGTTAGAGTGCAGGGATGCCACGATAAGCTACTACCTTCTCTGCCCTCATCTGTCCCCATGCCCCTGGGCTGATGTTTGGGTCCTCCTGAGCATGCTTGCACATCAGAAGTTTTAACAACCACAGAGTAGCTAAATCCTTCCAGCTCCCCTCCTGCCTGCCAGAGTGCTGCAGCCTGCCCTGCTCCCCCCCACAGCAGTTTGCCCTCAGGCATTACCTGGCTTCAGCATCTGCCTGGCAGGGATACAGCCACAGGCACGTCAGCTGCTGCAGGGCCAGTCCAGAGGTGCTGAGTATCTCCCTTCCACAGCTAACAGAGTCACTCCAGATCCCGAGCAGCATTCAGAGCTACACACTGGGATCTGACAATGATGCTCAGGCCAATTCTCTCCCTGAACAGCAAGAAATCATAAAGTGATGGGGAAGTCCGGCACCCCCACTGTGCAGCTTGCTGCTCCTTCCCTGGAGCTGCTCCAGCACTCATTCCTGGAAACAGCTCTTGGCTGCTGGAGAGAAGAACATTTTCTGTCTCCACCCATCTGACTCACTGCTCCCAAAACACTTCCTTCAAAGTCCTAGTCTAGGATCCAAAAGTAAGAGGGAAGTCCATGCTGTGTGACCCTGGGCCTGGACAGAGCATCACTGGGATCCTGATTTTACAAGCTGTTCTTTCAGCTCTGGCAGCAGTACACACACCTGGGCAAATTCCAGGGAAACAAATCACAGCAAAGTGAAAGAAAAACTTGGCTGGCATTTTCCCTCTTCCTGAAGTGAGGGAAGCCCAATGTCTTAACCCTAGGGAAGGCTCTTTGTAGTGAGACGATTTGGCTGCTGCCAGGATGTGCTGTAAGGATTCGTGCACACATCTTGCCCCAGTGGAATAGCTAAACTGGCAAAACCCAGTGACAGCTGAAGTGCTTCTAATGTCTGCTGGAACCATCAGGCTGGGCTGAGGACACCCTGCTGAGGACACTGCAGTGGGGGTGGCTCTCAAGGTTAAGTCTATGCTTTTATAGCCTCTCTACCACACACCTTTCCCAGCACAGCTCTGCTGGTGACACACCTTTTCCTATCCCTCAGTGATATCACTGAGCCTTGAAGTCTAGCATAAGCCAAATATAGGAAATGGAAGAGAAGGGTTATTCCACCTGCTATTAAAACAGAAGATGCTACAAGGTTACTTACCAAAGCAAGTACCAACAGTCCAGTTCATGCTGCTTGCCTGGTCCCAACAGCATGTGTCTGGGACAGCCCTGGGCAGTGTCTGTGCCAGGAAGGTAGCAGAACACAAGGACAGAACATCAGTCTGCTCTCTCTCCAGCAAAAGGACAGCTGCTTTCCTTCAGCCTGTGAGTGGCTCCAAATCAGCCCTATGGTCACTCCATTCAAGAGAGTGAGAAGCAGCAGGAGAGCAGTCACTGCCAGTACTTCTGAGAATATTCTGGTTCTCTGAACCACCTGCCTTCCTCCTATGAGGATCCTGTAATTTAAGCAGCACAAGGACTTGCCTCCACTACAAAACTAGATAGTTCAATCTGAGCCCACTAAGAATTCATTTGTGGTTATTAGTTTGTGCTAACTTTAATAAACTGCCTAAAACCACACTGGATCTCAGTTAAATCTGTGTGCTTGTTCCAACAGCCATACAGCATTCCCAGATGTAAACCCCAACTACTCCTATAAAGCAAGTTGCTCTGCTGTCCTGAAAACCTGCGTGCATGTCTGGACTTGTTCTGCTCCTCCTCTCCATCTGCAGAAGGATGTAACAAAACTGGAAGAGATTCAGGGACAAGCAACCAGGATGATCAAAGTTATGGACTAGCTTTGGAGCAAGGAAGGAATAATGAAATAGAATTAGGAACTCTCAGCTTGAAAGACAGATGAGGAAGGGATATGAAAGATCCTGGGAAATCACAGGAGGCAAATGATGATATATGAGAATAGATGCAGTCACCCCATGTTCTCCACTGTTTAACTCCTGTGCTCTGCAGCTTTGCACTGCCAAAATCCAAGCAGAGTGATGCAGCTCTGGGACATCACTGGAGATGTGCCCTTTGACAAGGAAAGACATTTAGTGTTCTTCAAGTAATCTGTGTTCAGTCTTGCCAAGCAACACCTCCAGAAAGAGTATGTTCATATCCCTTTTATCATCTCCTGGTCAGTCCCTCAGGCTTTCTCAGCATTCACAGAGACACCCTGAATACTAAGATACTTTGCATCAAATGCCCTGCACAAAGGTGATGAAACCATTTACATCAGAAGTTTATGCTATAAGCAGAACATGATCTGTGCTACTAAGGCACAACAGACATTTCTTTTGCCAGGGTTTGCTTGTGTTTTCTGCACAGCCACGGCCAGATTCCAAACAGTTTCCAAGATTGGTCCCACATCCAGAAAATGAAATGCTTTTACCTTCCACTCAGGTGCGTAAGTGCCACCACCTCAGTCCTTCCCTCAGACTAAAAGACAGGACAGGCTCCTTCTTCTGTGTTAAGACTGGAAAAGCATCTTGGGTATGATTCCTCCTCAAATTTTTTCTTTCAGCACATCTGCCCATGGGCAAGTACACTGAAGGAGTAAATCTTCCCTAAGTAGACTCATCTGTGACACACAAGGTGCACAGCCATGCTGTTTACTTCAGGGGGTTCCTGACAAAGCTGGCAGTGACAGCTGGGCTTGCTGTCAGCATAGCTGCATGCATGACAGGCTAATGCAGAGTATGTTTGGAACAAAAAAATCCAACTCAGTCCATCACAACAGTCAGCTCTTTGACTCATTTGCTACAGAACTAAACACAGGTATATCAGGCAAAATTTCCCAAACCGTAAGTTTCAAAGAAATCTTCCTAGAATTCAAAGGCCAAGCATATTTTTTTAAATAAAAATTATTATTTGTGATATTTGAAACACCAAGAATCCCATCCTGAATAAAGAACCATTCTGCTGTCATTATCTAAACAGATTTGGCAGAGACAAGGTAATGAAATCCAGACATGTTCAGCCACCAGGCTCCAGATCTCCATTTAGAAGGACAGGCTCTGCCCCCACACTATAACCCAGCACTGCTTTCCTGTCCAGAGGCCAAAATCTGAGGAGTCATAGTCACTGTTACAACGTTTGCTTTCTACTTAGGAATATTCAAGTGGCTGCTTTTTTTTGAAGCTGTATCTTTAAAATGGCCAAAAAGAAGAGTTTAGCTAAGAACTACCTGCTGCCATCTCAAGGTGTCTGATTAACCCATAGCTTTATTGCCAGGCAAGCAGTGTCATTCTTGCAGAAAAGAAAAACCCCAAGTTTTAAAAATAACATTTGCATGCTGAGAGAAACCGTGGAAGGAGAGTTTCAGTAAATTCCAGAATTGCTTGATTAGGGGATGATTATATTATCCTGAGAATAATAAAAGAAGACTGAAGATTCTGTAACAGTCTGGGTATTTTGATTGGGGATTTTTTGTTTTAAGATAAAGCAAAGCACCTAAAATGCTCCTGCAGTGACTCCTTGCTTATGCTTAGGGCATCTCAGACCTTTTTGTTTTACCCAGCATTTACAGCTTCTGAAGATAAAGGCAGGAGACAGAAGAGTTTCTTGTCATGAAAACAGACCCCACGACTGAGGCTGCCATTAGACTGCAAATTTACTTCTACATCACCATTTTCAAGGAACAAAGTTCACTGAATCACATGAACAGCAGCCCAGGTCATCAAAAGGGAAAGCTCCATCCTATCAAGATTCTCCTCCAGTCCTTAAGTCTTTATTTCTGTGCCTGAACAGCTCACATAGCTCTCAACCCCACTGTGCAGCCAGAGATGGGCCTTCTTTGTGATGTTGAAAGCTCCTGTGCTGACTGTCCACAGTTACATACTGCTCCCAATGGCCAAACCCAGGCCCCAAGGAAAGACTGTGACAGCAAGTCCTTGACTTGCCAGAGCTCATAAGTGACTGCAACACAGCAAGTGTAGCTTGAAATACCAGCCCCATGTAGGGGCATATGGGGCATTAAAACTCTAGGCATTAAAACTCCTCCAGCCTCAGCTTACCTTGGCTGGAAACATTGATGCAGAAATACATCCCGTAGATCTGGTACACGTAGAGGGTTCCTGGTTTCATGAACATTGCTGCATTTCGCAGAGTTTGCTTCCCACCTTTTGAGTGGGAAGCTTCATCTTCCCCACCCAGATAAGCTTCTGTTTCAACAATCCTCCCCCAGAGTTCTCTGCCATCAGGAAGTTTGCGCACTAAAATCTGAAAAGAGAGGTCAGAGGGCATCAGTTAGCAACCCAGATGGGTACAAAATAACCAGAGCACAAGGGCAGTGGGAGCAAAGAGTTTGGAAAAAGGACCTGGTGGTACCACATACTGTCCTCTTTCCCAGCAGTCTGGTCTGTAAGCTAACCAGAACTTTCTCAGCTTCTACTATCTAGCACAAGAAGTTCCCACCTGTCCCTCATCCCACAAAACACCTGGAGTGTCCACATGTGGCACTACCATAAAGAACCATTTTTTGATCCTAAATACAGTAAAACCAGAGTTAGTTGCTTTTGGGGTTGTTTTCTGCACTCTCCAGCCCAGTTTGTCAGGTTTAAGGCAAAAAGCACCACCACTATCAACCTGGAAGAATCACAACTGTGTATTTTTTAGATCAGAGGAAATATGACAGTGCCACAAATAAATAATGGCTGTGATGAGGTAGTGTGATCTCTCCATACAGATGTTTCAAACAGGTTCTAGTCCCTAACCACAGAGATACTCACAACCAGGGTGAGTACCAGTGCTATTGCTGTTTTCTTCACTACAGAGCTGGGAACTGGCTTCAGGCAGACAACACAGAGCTTTGTTATTACAGTGTGTTCCCTGCTGCTGGTGCCTCCTTAAATAAAACAAAGCAGATGTGGGAAAAAAAATCCACCAACCTAAACAACAAACACAAGAGTGAAAAGATTATCTTAAATTAAAACAATCACTAAATTTAATACAAAGTTTATTGTGGTTTGAACTGATTTCTAAATTTCATTCACATCATGTGTGTTTAAGAAATAATGCAGTATAGTCTCATTTAGGCAACAGTGACTATCAGTTTAATTATGCTATATTCCATGCTTCCATATTTGATAACCAGCCCTTCAAATATGACCTTGAAGAAACAAAGCTTAATTCCTAACAGATGCCTCTGCTGGATTGCTAATGCAATTATTGACCTGATCCAGCATGGATGCTCCCAAAATCAGTTTCCAACGGTGCAACTCCAACATATCAGGGTTTCCCTACAGCACTTCTCAAAACCTTGAAAACAATCAGTTTACTGTTTTTATGAAAAATGCAGTGGCTTTAGGAAAGCACTGGTGTTTAGCAACTGCCTGGAAACACCCCAAAAACCCATGTGGCCACATTTCTCTTTCAATAGGATCAAATGCATTGGTCAGGTTATGACTTTAAAAGCACACAGGCACTTCCCTGACTTCTCAGACACACCAAACACTCACAGTTAAACAGCTGAAAAATGGTAATTATTGACAGTACCTCACAGTCAACTAATTGATAGAGGTCTTTATTTCTCATTGAGGATGTATCTTGGTGCTAGGAAAGTTCATTTTAAGAGGCTATTTATTGCTTGTATGTTTTGGGGTATTTTTTTGGTTTCCAAGAATTCAAGAATCACATGTGAATAAGCAATATTAATATACCAGGCACCTCCAAAATGTGGTAGAATTAAAATAATTAATGTGACACTAAATCACTGTTATAATTCTTAGAAAAGGAGACTAGGCTGGGCCATGGGAGACTGGGGGTTATACTTTAAAGAAGATATAAAATTGACACAGAAATTGCCTGGCTTGTAATTCTAGGCCTAAATAGGAAATGTATAGAATTAAGACTAAATGCAGCTGATTGTATAAGGATGTTGGAGTCATCAAGACAAAAGATGCATCAGTCCTGGGAGACTTCAGGTGTCCTCATATAGACCAAGTGACTATCACAGTAGGACAGGACACAGGCTGTGTTTTTTGAGACACCACCAGATGCTTTGCAGAGTGAGTAATCAGGGATCTTACAAGGAAAAACGAAACTCTCAGACTGATCCAGAGTGAAAAAGAAAAAGTCTTTTCCAAAGGCTTATCCCTGAAAAACAACTTGGTATCATGACCATGAAGTATCAAGTTCAGTGTCCTTTCCACAAGTGGTAAGGTCCAAAAATAATCTATCAGAGTTCTGCACACAGCAAAAAGGGGAAACTACATAAAGTGAGGAAGCTTGTTAGGAAGAACTTAAAAGAGGCAGCCAAAGGTTGAAGCTGGAAAGGGAACCCTCCTGCAGGATGTCTAGAAAGATAGCAAATACACATGATGTGTCAGAGGGAGGTTAAGACAGACCAAAAAAAACCCAGCAGGGTTAAAAAGCAGAGGAAAGGCATCAATGACAAGCAAGACAATATCCTTAGGAAAAAAAAAAAAAAAAAAAAAAAAGCTAGACACAGCAAGACAGGCCAAAGCCAACAGTTTGTGGAACAAATTCCTGAAGTTATCTAAACCAATGAGAACCCAGGGCATCTGTTCCCCCTACAGACAATAAAGGTATAAAAAAGAGCCAGGGAAGATAAGACGACAGCAGTGAAACTAAAAACACATTTTGCAATTGCGTTTACGAGGTCTCAGACTGGAACTTTTTATAGGGAAAACACTGGAGGAATTCCCTCCCATGGAAACAGCAAGAGAATTTTTTTGAAGGACTCACTGAGCAGAAGAGACGTGTTTAATCTCCCCCACTCTGATTTCCAAAGGCTTTCAACAAGACCCAAACATTCCTCAAAGCTTCTGCAATAGGATAAGGGAGAAGGCCCTTTCATGAACAAGTAATGGCTTGAAAACTCAGAAACAAAAGACAGGAATAGCTGTTTTCAGAGTGAAGAGAGTTTAGCTGTGGGACTCTTAAATGACTCCTGTGCTGTCTTGAGCATTTGTGTGAATAACCTGGGAAAGGTGATCGATGGAGAGTTCCCCATGTGTACTGACAATAATGAGTTATTCAGAACAGCACACCCAAAAGCAGGTGGTAGCATGAGATACAACTTTCAAAGCAGCCAGGGCCGTACAAAAGAAAGGACCCAGCAGTCTGCTGAACTTGCAGATAAGAACAAAATATTCCAGTAGATTGACAGTGGATTCTAGTCAAGAAAGGCCAAGGGCCTGCCATGCTATTAGCATCACAAGAGAGGAAAATGGAGGCAGAGAAGGAGATGCTGCTGACTGCAGAGGATTGCTTTCCACTGGGCTAAGCAAGAGCCAAAAACAAAGGAACACCTGACAGGAAAATAAAAAGCCTGAACCAAACTTCAACCCACAAACAGCAAAGTACATTGCAGTAAACCAGAAAAAATGGAGAAAAAACTCCACTAAAAACTAATTCTGAAATGTGACAGTGAACTAAACCTGAGAAATTACTCCTGTCACTTAATCCAAAATAGATTTGGCTACTAGTCCTTGAATTCCAGTGAACTTAACAAGAGAAGGGATTAGAGCTGTATTCCTATAATAGCAAAGCCCTGGAGTCAAGTGGCAAAAAAAGAATTCCATCCTTTTACACTGAGTTACTAACTCGCACGTGCTCCAGTACAGTCATCTCGGGGTTGATGTCTTACCTGTCCCAGAAAGGACTTGGCCAGACTAATACAGGGCTGGTTGAAGAAATCTGCTTCTAGCTGAGAAGAATTTCTTTTCTCTGCCACAAAGTATTTGCTGTTTTTTGGAGAATCCCCATCAGGTGTAGCATTCAGGTTTTCCAAGGCATCAAGAGGAGGGAAGCTGGTGTTACTTTGGAGAGCACTTAACTGAGCCAACAGCTTTCTTTTCCTTGGCATAGTTCTAGAAGATTGATAAAAACATGATTAGGAATATAAAGCTTATTAAAAAGTAACTCGTTTCCACAATCTTTTATTTTTACACAACAATGAATCTGAAAGCTCAACCTGACTGGACAGTCTCAGCAAACTACAGAAGCAGGTGACAGATGTAGCTGTGTCTACATCAGGCTGGGCAAATATTGGGCTCTACTGATAAGCAAACAGAAAACTGCAGTTTCGAGTATCCATCTTTTAAGAACTGCAGATGAAAAGCAACTCTGCTCCACTCAGCAGTAAAAATGTTTGCTAGCTGTTAGGTTTGGAAATTCAGAAACTGAAAACAAAGATAAACCAGTACTACATACTTTTTACCTCAAATTAACATCACCTGTTAAGCAGACAAAAAAAAAAAAAATAAAGAGGAAACACCACCTCAAAAACTCTGCTGACTCTGAAAGTCCACAAGAGTTGTGTATTAATAATTTTAATCAGTAACATCACTGATCAGAATCTAAAACCCCACAAGACACAGACATTTCAGTTGGGAGATGCCTGATTTACAGTTACAGGGACAAACTTTTTTATCATGCTGTAGAACAGTTTGTATTAGAACCTCCACAAAACAAGCTTTCAATTAAACCTACCAGAAAGATGAAGAGCAGTTTGTGCCAGTCAACGTAATGTAACCTGAGATAGTTCTAGGTTTGTCACCAATTTACTAGGTGAGCTTCAAACAGTTAATGTTTCTTTTTCTGTGCTGCAGTCCTTGTACCTGTCAAACAGGGAAAAACTTGTTTATTCACTGTATAAGGCACTTTGAAATAGGCTGAGAGATTTTGGAGCTGGAGATCATGATACCAACACTGCATCATTAGCTCAAACTCAAGGACAATTTGCAGTTTTCTATTGGTTTAACAAAAGATGATCTCTCAGCTGGGGCATTGCTGGAGATGCTCTTTAGCCTTTTTTATACAACAGGTTATGAAACCAGTGAGGAATGTACTTTTCCTGGACTGGGTACACAAAAAGCTGAAAGCAAACTATTTAAATTCCCCCACAGGGACTAAGTTAAGAAAGGGTCAGCCTCAAAAAAGGACTCTTTCAAGAGAATGCAAAGACACCAAGTTTTAGAAGATGCCTCTTAAGTTCTGAAATTGAACCACATGTAGATACAAAGGAGAACAGCAAAGGTTCAACATGATACATAATTAGAGATGGAGAAAGGACCTATTTGCAGCTGAGCCTGTAAGGGAAGTATATACATAATTATGTATCTGTTGCCGCTCATTTTTCACCAGATATCAGCTTTTTAAAAAGGCTACAAAACCCATCACCACCAAAAGCAATCCTTATCTTGCTCTGATGTTCCTCTCAAAAAAAGATCCACCAGCAACAGTTTCCTTGAACTACACTGAACCAAATTCAGCATTGCTGCTTGCAGGATCATCACTGCCAATTCCCCAGCAGCGTTACATTTCACTTCAGAAGAATCCAGACACAAACATATAAAAATAGGCAGCAAAAAAAAAAAAAAGGAATAAATCACGTTGGCAGGGTTGGCAGGGAGGTGGGATTTTTTTTTTTCCCCTACACATTTAATTCTTGATTGCAATAATTCAGTGACATCAGAGACTTGCCATAGAATGGGCAGCTCTGTGCCAGGTATTCTGCTCTGAACCAAGGCTTTCAGCTGGTGGGAATTGTTAAAAATGTTGTCAGAAGTCACCAGCCTGCCTCAGACAAAATTGCCTGGTGGCCTTCCCTGATGAGAGTCCTGTCTAGGAGAGAGGGTGAGAATAGGAAAATGGGCTGCAGGAAGGAAGGGATGGAGGAGGAACACTTCTCCGTATCAGACTGGCCCTGGAAAAGACTCACTCAAGGGGATGCCTCAGTCTGAAGACAGACCTCCAGACTTCTCTGACAGTATTAACTGGAACTTCCAGTTCATCAGCCATACATAAAGACATGCTGAACACATGGCCAGCCTGAGTGGAACATTAACTCGCATGGTGCTCTTACGGAATGTGACATCAGAAACAGGATCTGAGTTGCCTGGCACCTACTGCCTTTCCAATTAAGTAATTCTTATAAGCTACAAGTGCTTTTATGTAGATGTTAGACTGGCAGCCTTAGGGCACTTGTAATTTCATTGCTGTGGGCTGCTCCTAGACAGATCTCAGCACTTCCACTGGAAACAGCAGGACACTGCCTTATAGTCATGAGAAATGGATCATGTAGGAAAATGTGGTTGCTTTAAAAGCAACAATGCAGAATGAGGGGACTGCAGAACCACCTGAGAAATCCAGAAGAACCCCTATTTGCTTGTATAGTAAACAAATTCTACTTCTGTGCCTCCAATAAATCAGCTGTGGGTTTAATCACTTCTTACTAATCCTGTTGTAACCAAAGGAGCGACAAGTTTTTAAGAGCATACAGAAAAAAGTGTGGAAGTCAGAGCAGGAAGATGGAGAGCTGGGTAAGCCTGCACAATGGCCTGAAGTGTTCAGGGCTGCTGGGTCAGCAGGCAAGTGTTTAGGGACCCTGCCAACCAGAATAAGAAAGACACTGAAAACCTGTGTAAAATACAGCTCAGTTGCAGAAACCCCCTGTGGTCAAGGCACAACTGAGTCTACGCAGGCTACTTTAATCCCTCTAATAAGATGGCCTTTGTAGGTATTTCCTTATGTACTTAATGAGCTCCACTGAAAGGAGGTAAAAAAAAAAAAATCCCATCAGTATTTGCATGTATTTTGGCTCACAAGTCCAGATCCCTGCAGCTGGAATGTTTTCCTCACACACATCCATCTCTCTGAGAGCATGAAAAGGCAGTGTAGGTGAGAACACACTGCTACCCTGAAGGGACAATTGCTGGTACCAATTCCCAGATGGGCAGTGACCTTATGCAGTCTTGCTGAGCCTGTGTAAAACTGAGACTGTGCTGATGGAGAAAGGTTCACAGAATTAGCCACCATGGCTCCAAGAACTCACTTATTTTGTGTGTGAAATGAGGACTGCTCCCCACCCACACCAATCAGTTTATATTTGCAGTTCATCACTTTCAGTCCTCTTCTTTACCACCTCAAACAATGTAAAGCCAGCTGGAAACCTGGTTTTTCCAGGTCATTTACAAACATCCCTGCAGCACTCCAGTGGTGACCTCCAGCCACCACCAGGGCTGCCCATTTACTCACATCCTTTTTCCTATCTTTGCACCAACTGTTCATTTACGACAGGGCACTCCCTTATTATGACAGGAGCTGCTCAGGTGAGGGCTCCTGTTTAAAAGCTTCCTGAAATCTGAGTACTGACTGCAAGCCAGACCTCTCAACATGCTTATTTAGTAGACCTTCAGAGAATTCCAACACTTTTTAAAGGCATAACTTTTCCACTGCAAAAGCCACATTGGCTCTTCCCCACTATATAATATTTATGCAGGTGTCCAGTAATTCTACCTTGCTATTTTTTCTATAATTTAGTTGGTAGTGGTCAAACTTCCTGGTCTGCAGCCCACAGATTTCCCCCAGAACCCTCTTTTTAAAAGTATTGGCAGATTGGCTGCTCTCCATTAGCTTTCAGGGAGAAGGGAGAGACCATAGTTAGCAGCACTGTGCCTGAGGGCTTCACCTGGTGGGGCAACTTGTTCCTGCCCATTGTCTATTTGTTCCATAACCTCTTAGACACTTTATTTTCAACCAGATCCTTCAACGAGTTCTCAGCAAGAAGGAATTCCATCCACCTTTCCTGTTCAGTCTAACCTATCAGTAACTAGAAATGAGTTAATCATGTACAACTTCTGGGACAACAGTGTGAGAAGCAGGCAAAAAACCCACCTTCTTGAATGAAAAGTGAATTTAGTTTACTATAACTACAAATATTAAGTTAATCTATCCAGAGACAGACTTTGATAGCAATCCTACCAATACCTCAAGATTATGGCAAAATGAATGTTTTTACTTACCTTATTGAACACTGGGGGTGTAATTTTCTGCAAGACATCCTCACTCCTGAGACCTACTGGACATGGTGAGCTTTTTGGTATGAAAGCTTACTCATCCTTCTGTAAAGAATGTAGAAAATAAAAACAAGGGAGAGTGATGAAAAGTCATGAAAAGCCCAAAAAGCCTTCACAAGAAAATTGTGCTCTGTTTTGATTGACTCTTTTAAAACATTTTGCTTTGTTCTGTTTCTCCCCTCAACATTCTAGCTGCTATTTTTAACCAAGTACCAAACTTATATATTAAATGAAAGCAAACAAGTTAAATATAACACTGACAATGAATGTTAGCTAGCTCAGCATTCTGTGATTTGAGTTAACCAAGCCAGCATTTAGTTAAGCAAGGCAGCGTTAAGAGAGGCCACAAACACTGATTAGGAAATGGATGTAAGAATTCAGAAATCACCTGCAGTTCAGGTTTTTCATTTGTATCTACATAATTTGTAGCAAAAGTGCATTGGGTGTCTTGGGCTAATCATCCAAGTAATTTTTTTCCACCTCTAGGAGGGCAGTGAGAACACTCCTGATTTATAAATCACACTGGAAAAGCTAAATAAGGGGATACAAAACTAGTTACACTGAAGTCTTAGGGACCCATCTTATAAGAAGATCCTGGAAAATACATTCCTTCCTCAATCCCAAGACACAGTTTAGTTCAGGCATGGGGGTTTGACCTGGTGACCAAAGGTGTTTTACCAAAGCCTGAACTGATGCACTGACAAAAAGTAAAACTTGTGACACAAATGCTGAAACATCTGAACAATATCCACAAACAGAGTTCCACTGAAGAGTTCCTGTTGAAGTACCAGTAACTTAAAGGCTAGGAAGGAAAGCATAAGCAGCAAAGACACAAAGATTCACCTACAGAAAGATCCTGGAGTGAATCCCTGCATGAGCACAGAAGCAGAGCTCTCACACCTCCTCCTGAGAAGTCAGAGGAACGGACCTGCTCCACGTGCAGTTGTACAAAGGAGAAACACGGGAAGTCCTACGAGAAATCTGTGACTGAAAGAGAGATTATTTCCTCCAGATTTCAGGCCAAGATACTCAAAGAAAGGTGACAGTATTCACACTTTGCACAAAGGGCCTGAGGTCTCCAACAAAACCAGGTGGAGGGAACCACAGCCACACTTTGTCCTCAGCCGTGAGACAGGCTCAGGAACAGCTGAGGTGCTGCTCAAGGAGATGAAACTGGGACTGATTCAACGCACACGCCACAAACCTTTAGAGAGAAAGTTCCTTTCTTCTATTTTCAACCAGAGGAAAGGCTTTTCCTACACTTAGCAATTCGGGATCAATCTGTACAGTGTATCCTCCTTACAAACACCACCTGTGTGTGCTTTGCATTGCATTGTGTGTGTTAAACAGTTAGAGCAAGAAAACAGAACCGGGTCATAGAATCATAGAATCATGGAATGGCTTGGGTTGGAAGGGGCCTTAAATATCATCTAGTTCCAACCCCCCCTGCACGGGCAGGGACACTTTTTACTAGATCAAAACCTTAACAGATGCTAGTCTGCAAAAGCAGGAGTGTAAATACAGGCGAAGACAAATACCTGATGATTTTCAAACCACTAGAGCAAACCCGTCAGGCCCTCCAGGAACAAAGGAGGCTGTGAGGAGAGGACAGCCTCCCACACAGCTCCGGATAATACGCGGGATTCCACAGACCGGCTGCTCCTCCTCCCGACAGGGTCCAAGCCACCACTTGTGTGGCACAGGGGCCTCCGAGCAGCGGGAGAAGAGGCGGCCCCGGCACCGCCCCCCGCGCTCGGGAAGGCCGGACGGGCAGGCCGGGCGGGCGGTGCCGGGGCCGCGGCCCAGCCCAGGGCTGCTCCCGCCGCACACCCACGCACACCCACACACACACCCACACACACCCACACACCCACACCTGCCGGGGGCTCCCCGCGTCGCCGCCTCCCCCCTCTGCTCTCCCTCCTCGGCTCGTTACCTCAGGTCCGGCCCGCAGGCCCAGCGGAAGCCGGGAGCTCTGGTGCGGGGCGGGCCCGGGGAGGCGTGAGGGGAGGCGGGCCCGGGAGCGGGGCAGGGCCGGGAGCTGCGGGTCGGCCTTCTCCCTGAAACTTCCCTCTGGGGACGGCGGTGGAGCGCGGTCGAATTGATTTACGGCCTTTTTTTTTTTTTTTTTTTTTCCCTGCGATCGAATTGATTTACAGCCTTTTCTCTGAGCGTGCTGATCTCTCATCGTAGGTCTTGTTTTCCGGGCCCCAGATCCTCTTCAGGCCGTCTTGGAGCTCTCCCTGGTTTTCAGCATCCACTTCTTGCTGTTTCGTATTAATTAGACTCGGAAAAGTAAACGGGTGAATATACTTTCTGATGGATACGAATGGTTACATAGAGAGCTGCGTTAATTACTCCCTCAGCTCCCCGAGTAACAAGTGTCTGGCCTGCAGGAAAAAAAAAATAAATACTTGGCTTCAGCTTTTAACCAGATGGAGCATTTGGACAGAACGGGGTGAAAAGACAATTTTCTTCACAACTTTCCGGAGACAAGCAGCCAGGGCCATCGAGTCATAAGCAAGAGTTTGCATGAAGGGTATGAGGGAAAGTCTGATGGATCCAAATAGATTTATTCTAATTTGTGTAATAAAGTATTATTCCAGGCAAGCAGTAGCTAGGACAGCACCGCCTAGGAGCCAGCCACCTGGAAAAGGAAGACTTAGTCTACCCCACTCATAAATTTACAAGGGAGAAGAATGAATTCCTGACTAAAATTTTAGGAGACATCAGCAGCTTTGGAGGTGCAGCCAAGCGTGCGAGTGGCTAAGGGTGTTCTAAAGGAGACAGAAACGGGGACTAACAATCCAGTGGTGAGCTCAAATGTGAGGGAGCCAGATAAAAAGCTCTGATATTCCTGTAAACCCTGAGCTGAACCCAGAATTGCCAAATTTTACTATTCCTGTTTAGTAAGAAGATGTAAAAAAAAATTCCCAAGCCAACAATGAATGGATAACATTCAGAGTCTGTTACACAATATTAATTATTTTCACCATGAAGAAACAGCTAATGTACTTTGGAACCCAAAGCAACACCAAGAATGCACTGAAAAGTCCTTAAATAATTGCTGTGGAGCAGGATAGCACTGCTGCTGTAGTAGTGTAAGGAAGAAAAGGAAGGAAACACGCATGCATCCTAAAGTTATTGATACTTTAATTGGAGATCTATTAACGATTTTTCAGTTAAAATGGACAAAGATAAGCTCACAAGAGTTAGGATTCCCTGGAGAGGTATTACCTGCTGGCTGCATAAAGGTGTCTAGCTCCAGTCTGAAGTCAGCTGTTTGTGCTATTAGCAAAGACAACAAGAGAAATTTAAAAAAATCATCAGCAGTATTGACTTGAGTGTCTCTGAAAGAGCAAGACAGGGCAAGACAGGCCTGACTTGCATGGTTCACATCCCAGCTTTCATGTGGTATCAACATAAGAAAGGAAGGCCAAGAAAGTGCATGAGAAGGCAGATAACCAAACTGCTATCAAACTGGCCTTTCAGCAAATTCTGAAAATTAAAGGAGAAGCTTAGCAAGAATGAGAGATGTGGGAAGGATTTCCTGGGGTCAGACTAGTTCAGCTCTGCAGACTTTCTCCTGTGGGAGTGTGTGGGATGAGCACTGGCTTCTTTGACAGCAGATCCATTTCATGCCCAAAGGAAGCATTTAAAGCTTTTAGCACCTGAGGAATGTGCATTGCTCCAAGCTACAGCATATGCCATGGTCTTCATTTGGCCCATAACTTCACTGTTACAGAATCAGCACCTAAAATAGCCTCCTGTAAAAGCTCATCTGTTTGGGAAGATTAAAGTTTCCCTCCCTACTGGGCAAAAAGTTTTGTTTTTGTTTTTTTTTTTTTAGATGTGAGAGGAATCACTTAGAATCTGCAGTTAGAAAACCTGGCTTTCTGAGACCCTGGGGTCTGCAGCACACTGCATGCACACGGTTGTGCTGGGCTTTTCTTGGAGCAAAAACTGGGTTTCCAGAGTGGTTCCCCTTACAGCTTCCAGGATGTGCAGCCACTTGACTTTTACAGTGAGGATAGCAGAGCATCATGGAAGCAGAAGCAAGCAGAAGGGACATATTTTCAAGTTTTGCCTATGTGAGGTACCAAATCAAGGTTCAGCAGTATGTGCTGGAAGCCTCCTCAGTCCAGCTGGAGACAAGAAGTGAGTTCCCCACCAGCAGCCATGGACTGGGCACTTCACATGGCCATACTACTCTCACCAGCCTTTGCAAGACAGCTGCAACATTTCATGAGCCAACTATTGAAGAATTCCCATGGATGGAAATGCTCCAAACAACACTGGGTTTTTATGACCTCCACTCCTGGCCTCTCCTGACATCCAGCCTGGGCTGCTGCTTCCTACTTACCCTCAACTGCCAGTGTGTCCTTTTCAGAACTATCTCCAGTCAGGGTCTGTAGGAGGTACACACAGCCCTCAAAGTAGAACCAGAACTAACCAGCTACTAGAAGGGAGGGGTGCTCCTATCTACTCTGGTCAAGCTGAGACACAGATCAAGTGTCTAGTCCTGTGGACCAAGCCCGTTCACCTCGTTATGTAAGTAGATGTGTATGTTTTATTCTACATGTGGTGACATCCATTGGATTCCATTCCACCTGCTTTGCACTCAGACTGCAAAGAATCCCAGCAAGTGCACTGTGTGTAATGGGAAAACACAGTGAAGTAACAGGCATCCTGGGAGCCTCAGCTCTGGGCCAGAGAGGGCAGGCAAGGCCTATTTAGTAACATGTCTTGTTTTTTAGGCAAGATATTTTTATTCTATGACAGGACAGAAATGCTTGGCTTTACAGATTGCTCAGTGCAGAGAAACAAATGCAAAAAACAAGTGAGCAGGGCAGACTGCTGGGCTGGTGGGCTCTGCCCACTGTGTCTGCAGGACTGAGAGCTTACATGGTGTTCCCAGGGAAGCTGGTTTTGGTGGTGCCATAAGGACAGTCATTCCTGGGGTCTCTCCCAGCTCTGTGGGCAGGAACAGTGGGAAGCTGGAGACCAAAGACTTGGCTGAACTAGTAGGAGGTTGGGAGGCATGAAATGGAGCTGCCCAAGCCATTGGCCAAACTTTTATAAACTTGGTAGTTTCTTTTTGAGGATGAAAGATGGTTTATTCAGTATTTCTTAGTCAAGAGGAGTCTTACTGCTAGTGTGGTAAATCAATCAGAACATGAAAATAGGGTACATGAGAGTGTGGGAGGGATTTGTGTTTATGGGTATGTCTGTATGTGTGTATGGATGAGGCTTTGTCCAGCCTGCTCTAGTAGGAGGTGTCCCTGCTCATAGCAGAAGGTTGGATCCCGATGATCTTTAAGGTCCCTTCCAACCTCAAGCATTCTGTGATTCTGTGATCCTATGGATGGAGGGTCAGGCCATTGGAAGCCCAAGAGCTATTAGCCACCTCCAGCACTGCCCCATCTGCTGCGAGTGCTCAGAATGCCCTGGATGCAAGGAAAGGCTGATTTAAGCAGTTCCACTCTCTCTTTGCCCCCAGCCTTATTCTTGCCTTCCTCCTTCAGAGCAGTTTCCTCTCCACTGCACCAGTGCAATGACTTGCAGAGCTGTGCTGCAACCAGCTCCCTGAACTGGCTGAGGTTAACATCTCTTCCTGTGCTGCTGCTGCCATCTCCCTACTTTCTGGATAGAACAAGAGATCACCTTTGACATGTGTAGCCCAGAGCAGTGAGAGGAGAAGCAGGCACAAATGAGAGGCATCAGCAAAAGCTGAGGTCGGGTTGACACACTGAGGAATCACCATTTTTCTGCATCCTGTGCAATGTCAACATCCCAGCTGGTAGCACTACTTTAGATAAGCTCCACCAATGCCTTGTAACAGATGAAAAGTCTTCAAATTAGAATGCAGTCAAACTGATAGTGATAATTTGTTTGTACAGGAGTAATTCTGTACCCTTTGTAAATACAGAAGAGTAATTTCATTATATACTGGAAACCACCACAGGGAACTTGCCAAAAGTGATGCTTGTGTAAGTGTACTGGGATAAAGCCTGGCCACCTACTTACTAGCTTCCCTGGGAAAAATACAGTCTTTTCCAAGGGAGATGAGAAGCTGATGTGCTCAATGGGACCCAGTCACGGTCTGTCCTAGGGACTCATCTCAAAACTTGGCAAGGAAAGGGTGAACAAAGACTGAAAAGGAAAGGAAGTGACCTAGAAAGTGGCAGGATCAAAATCAAAGAGACTGAGGAGCTTGATTCCATAGGACAGTCCGGGTACTAAGGCATTGCAGGGATTTAAGAGCCTTTTGAACAAATACCAGGAAGAAAAGTCTGTCCGAGCTGTTTAACATAGACATACCATCTCTAACTCGGGAAGTCCCTGAGCCACAAACCACGGGGTCTGGTGGAGTATTTAAGAGAAACATGACTGTATCCTGGACCTGGTTTTATACTGTCTGTCAGCTTTTGCAGTTGGCTGCTGTTGGAGGTAGTTACCTTCTGCTCAGTGGATCTGTTATCTGACTCATCCAGCTCTCAGAGACATTCTGCAGGAGTCACAATTGTTTTGCCTATCCTGCTTAGCTAATCTCTTCTAATAAACGTAAATTCATCCAGGCTATGCTCAGAAGGTGAAAGAAAATGTTCAAAGAGTAAAAATGCCCCAGATCTTCAGCGAAGCAGAACTGCCCACCCAGACCCTGTTGTTTGCTATCACAGACATCCAAATTTAGGAAACATATGGGTGCGGGCATATTTAGAGTCATTGACCACAGGCATGACATAGCACTGGTTACTAAAACTGCCCTGGAGTTGTTTGCCTTGCAGGATATGGTAGGGAGGCTTGGATTGAATATCATTGACTAAGGTCACAAGAGTTAAGCTTGAAATAGCAGAACTTGAGAACATTTGGGATGTAAACAGGTGACTGGAGGGAGTATGTCACAAGCTTTTTGCAAGGGATAATAATTGACCAGAATTGTTGGCATGTAGGAACAGCCTCAGGAAGGCCTTACTGCCTGTGTAAGAGTGCTGGCAACAAAAAGATTAGCTCTGCATTCTCTGCAAGTTAATTATATTCCTAGTCATTTGTAACTCCCTCTTGCTTATCCTCATAGATTAAAAGAATGATTACAAATGCTGCAAGAGAGTGGCTCATCTTATGGCTCGTGGGCCAGAACAGGAGACAGAGACCCTCTGTCTCTTGGGGATGGCACTTCAAGCTTAGTTTTGCAACTAAAATTGCTATTATGTTTCCCTTTTAACCTTTCCCAGGGTAAGAGAATTTATGCACTCACACTGTCCATGTATCTATCTCCTTCTCTTTTGAATTTGAGGCTGAGTTCCTGTAGAATTTATAAAACCTGGTTTCTAGGTAAAGGGAAAGATCTGGAATCGTGTCCCTCCTTACAAAAGAGACAATAATGTGCTCAGCAGTTCCCTGCAGTGTTTGCAGTGTTCTAGGGGATCAGCCCAGATGTGCTGGCCAGCCAGTATGTGCTGCTGATGGGACACAGGAGGCAGAGGGTGTGTGGTGGTGGGTGGGGTAGGGGACCTGGCAGCACCTCAAGGTCCTCAGGAGGACAAGAGGAGACAGAGATTGTTGTGGAAAGGAAGGGAACTGGGATTCAGGAGCTTGGGAAGCTTTGTGCTTTGTTCTACTGCTCGAAGGGCAACTTAAACATGAGGAATCTCCAGATTCTGTCTGAGGGCCCATTTAAAGACAAGGGTTCTTGTACCCTCAAATCCGTCTTCCAGCAAATCCCTTAGGCTTGATGTGATTATTTGCTGCTGCTGGATTTCTCAGAAAGACACAGGCAGCCTGAACCCCAGGGTGAGAATTCCAGTAACTGGAAAGCAGTGGGGTGCACCCTCTGCATATCAATTCTTCAGCTGGCATCAGACTTAACGTTCCAGTTCCAAGAACTGCCACTGAAAACAAGCTTCTTCTTTTGAAGAGATGGGAACTCAGATATTCCCAGGGAAAAGCAACGGTCTGGGGCCATAAATACAATGTAGGTAGTTTGCTTTTGCATGTAAATCACTAATGCTTTCTGCAGTACTCACTCATTTTTAACATCTCTGTCCTTACCCTTGTTTCAGTCCAGGCAGGTCTGTGTTCCTGCTTTGCTGTGGCTTTTACTTTAGGAATGTAAATAAAAAAAGAAAAAAAGAGAAAAAAAGATCATGCCCTGACCAATAAAATGATGTTGGGAAAACCCCAGTATAGATGTAATTAATAGTGAAAAATGAGTCCCTCTGCTAAGGGATCTTACTCTGTTTGTGGTAGTAATTCCTCCAGACTAACTAGGAAGACTTTTTGGCAGTATAAGCTGTGTCTCTAGGCAAGTGGTTTTTAGTAGGCTTTGAGGTAAATCAAGTGCTTAAGGAATCATCTCTGCTGAGCTGTGGCTCATGAACTTGGGCAAATATGGTGACTGGTCTTCCAGGACCTCTCTGCAACCAACTTTCAAATCACCTTGGCTAGATAACCAAGATTAAATCCAAGACACCTCCTGTGCCAAGCATTGCTATTGCTAAGGCAAACCCTCCTGTCATTCCTGTGCAGTTTGGGGTGATTATAAAGAAAAGAGTGTCCTCGAGAGCACATCTAGCCTAACCAAAGGTCTTGACACTCACAAAACCTCCAGTTTAACTAACACTGCTGGATATGATGCTGCTCCTTCTGCTCACCCACCTGCTGCCATGGGTGGACAAAAAGGACATGCAAGAACTGAATTTGGGAGCAAATTGTATTTCTGTGGTAATATATATATATATTCCAAAGGTGGACTGTAAAATTCTCTCTTTCCAAGAACCCCTTTCACTACTGCAGACATGTGACTGTCAGAGGCTTCTTTCACTTTGTAGTTGAGGAGCTAGCTGAAATGGTAGACACCACATCTGGCTGCAAACAGCTGAACCTTTCCTGCCCTTCTCCAGGCAACCTCATGGAAGGCAAATCGTACAGTGTGCACATCAATGTTGCTTCAGTCAGAATATTGGTCCCTTTTGGCCTCATGTCAAAACACATTGTCACGTGGTGAGGAACAGAATTTTGACTGGAAAGATAGGAAGGCAGAGCCAATACAAATAATCACTGAAAAAATAGGAATTACTTTCAAAATAGTTAAGCTCCCAATTTATTTCTTCCTACTTCCTGAAAATTTATCACATTTGCTTAGCTGATGGTTTTTTCCTACTTATACCTTTGTTTTCTTTCTGCTGATGCATTTCTGAAAGTGCAGCAGGAGTTGGTTCTTGCTGTGTCTTGTGAGCTGTGGTAGTTCCTTCAGTTAAACTGGTAATTGTGTCTTCAGTGGGATTGTGGATTAGCCAGTTCTACTCTTAACTAATTTGTAGTGATACAGGGAAACCAAAGATGCATGGGAGTAAGTCAGAATTCCTGCATTTGTGCTTGTGTAAATAAAGTGACCAAAGTTGAGGTTTGGGGTTTTCTTTTTTGATCTGAGCTGCTGGAGAATTCCTCTGTACATCCACAGAGGAAAAAAGAAATGTTGAAAACTGCCTTAGTACAGCCAATATACTTGGTTTGCTTTTCTGTCCACCATTCTGGACAGTACACCAGGCAGTGTGAGAGAGACAAGGGCAAAATGGAGAGCCCAGTGAAGGGCTGTGATGGCTGAGAGGGTGGCTTTGGTCACCCTGGAGGAGGTGGCAGTGGGAGATCAAACCACATCTTGTGCTGTTCACTGGGGTTACACGGACCCTGTAAGGGCAGGAAGCCACAAGGAGGCTCTGATTCCCATGACAGTACCCAGAAAGGTGATAGGAGATTGGAGATTTCCAAAACTCAACTGGACAAGGTGCTGATCAACTTTCTCTAGCTTTGTGTCCAGCCCTGCTCAGAGGAAGAGTTTGGACTGGAGACCTCCAGAGGTCCCATTCCTCCAAAATCCTTCAGTATATTTTTTTTTTCTATGACTCAAGGGCCAAGCAGCCCCTTGCTGCTGTCAGACACAATCACCACTTTTTTCCCAACTCAGAGCACTCAAAGTTACTGGCCTTTTGCTGCAAAAATCCGAGCAAGGGTTTCCTTCATGGTTTCACCAAAAATATAAATGTTGCTCTAGCAGAAATGTTCATCTTTCCCAAGCCTGATGAGTACATATTTCTTTCACAGAATGCAGAGGAAATCTGCCCTTGCTGCCCCCTGCTCAAAGAGCAGTTGCCTGTTCCCTGAGGGACTACTCTAGGCCTTTCTTTGTGAACCTGTTCGTCAAAGGAGGTCTTCCTGCCCTCTTTGCCTTTCTGCTTTTTTCCAGTTTCTGAAACAGACACTGAGAGACCCACAGATGAAACCTCCTCTGCCATGCCCCTCTATAACCCACTTTGCCTGCAGTCTCATCTCTTGAGATGGCTAAACCCTGAAACATTACACAAGAGGTTATTCCGATGTACTTTTGTCATGGCTGAAATGGCTACAAAGGTAAAAAAAATGGGAGAGGACTGGGGCAGCCTAACAGAGATGTGGGGGTGGAGAGGAGAGAGGGGCACTGCAGAGATGTTGACTAACTGGGAGGAGTCAGGTATCAGAGAGTGCCTTTTCTCAGGAACTCTGGCCAAATGTCACGTCTCTCCTGGGGGCCCCTCAGAAGGTTTCTTACCTGTTTTTCCATTAGGAAACCTTTGACAGGCACTACATCACTTATTGACTTGCACCTGAAAGTCCATTAATTTTGTTCTGTCACTACATTTTAATTCCCATAGCATATCCCATACTTGGCCTGCTGATGAGTAACATTTCTGCAACATCACTTCTCCAGATGTCAGCTTCAAAATGGAGATTGAAACATCTTGGGGGGGGGGGGGGGGGGGAAGGGCAGAAGATTTGCCAGCTGGGGTGGTGTGTGTGATGACAGGTTTGTAGGAGAAGCACAAGAGCTTGATGTGTTTGCTACGGTGACCTAAAGCCAAATAACTAGGGTGTTATTTACACAGGCTATTTACACACCTCACGCAGGCATCACTAAATTCATTACAAGCCAGTTCCTATTGGAATTGAGTTAATTTTTTTTTTTTGACTAAGAGGGTTAGAAATTAAATATTGCAGAATACATTTTTGGAGTCGGTGAGGTCTGACTGGAGCAGTTTCTGTGGGTTAGAGGAGCCCTCGTGAGTGCTTTCAGCAAGCAGTTAGCTGGGCAGTTAGAAGAACTGCCATGTTATTTTCCCAGGCTGGCTGATGAAAGTTGAAAAAAACACCCCTGTTCTAATCAAACATAAACTGAGTGATCATGAGAAAGGAAGTGCTACTGTAACTGCTCTGTCCTGCCCTGTCATGCTGCAGCAGGCTGTTGGTCTGCCCTTTCCCAAGACCATGCATGTGGCCAATCCCACTATTTTGGGATAATGTATATACTCAGGATTTGGCGTGATCAGGAACAAGGGAAGCTGAACTCCCATGCCATCATGCTCCCCTGCTCTCATTCAATAAGAATTGTCTCCCATGGCGTGGCACGGTGCTCCCATAGTCTAGCTTCATCCTCAGACTTTGGCACCTAGGTCTCTGCTGCCAGGCAAAACTGTCCCTGCAATGGGTTTCCAGCCTGGCTGGCCTCTAAAAATGGAAAGAAGTTAAACTATTTTTGGGACTGCTGCAAGGAAGCTTTCAGAGCTGTGGGAAAAGGGGAGGACACCAACAGAGAGGGGTGTGGGACCAGTGACATGGGATTGTAGCCACAGACCTGGGATGTGGAGATGTTCCATAGTGAGAAAGAAAGGAGCCACTGGCATGGGCATAGTGGGCTACAGTAGCCAGAAGCCTGAGGGATTAAAGAAACTGCCTGCTGAGCTGCATTTTACCCAGCTGGTGTCTGTGGGACTGGTGTTTCCAAAGCTCAGGACAGATACCGAAGTGACACTGCATTTCCAGACCACAGGAAACTAAGCAAAACAACCCCAGAAGCTCCAAAATTAATCTTTAACCATCCCAGTGCTGTCAAAATTGCTTGTGATCACTGTGATGTACGGGGGGAAATCCCTTCATGTCAGAAACCCCCCACGAGCTGTGCACACAGCAGGCCAGAGCTGGGGCTGTCCAGGTGTGCTCTTGCATTAGCATAAGAGGTTTCCTAAGGGGTGTATGGAAAATGTGCACCACAGGCAGAGCCACCTCTCCTACAGCCCTGAGATCAAAACCTGTCACTTGCCTTGAAGGAAAGTGTTACCCTGCACATGTGAGGAGGGTAACTTGCCTGGACAAAGCTTTTTTAAATTCCCAGTTTTCTGCAGAGAGCTGTGCACACAAGTTTTAAACTGAGCAGGAATTATATATATGGCTGTAAAATAAGCTCTGAACTCTGTCTATGGGTGGAGCAAAGTTTAACCCTGATCCTCCCAAACCTGTGCTCATGTGCTTGGAGGTCTGCCAGACAAGTCTGCTGTAGAAGACCTGATATTTTGGGAACAAGAAGGGATTTTTTTTTTCCCCAGAGCTTTTTGCCATAGCTCAGCTTCTGAGTGTGAGAATATAACTCAGGCAGCAGAGTCCTGGTACAGAGTTCTGCTATACAGCCCAAGAGAAATAAACCTAGATGAAGCCCACCAGGGTTGGATGCTTGCAGACCCAGGGCTCTGCTGGGCTTGCTGAGCAGCACCAGGGCTCTGCAAGACCCTGGTCAGGCAGGACTCGGGGCTGCTCCTTCCCTTTCCCAGCAGGAGTTGTGAGGGAGCCTGGGGTTCCCAAGCTACTCCAGGCACTGAGCCACTGGCCTCCTTCCCATTAGCCATAATCACTGGTTTGCTGGAAAATTTATGAGACCTGCTGTAGTGATATTCATGAATATAGAAGCTGTTGTAAACGTAGTTTGTTTCCAGGATTTGACAGTATTTATCTGGATGACTTCAGCCACCCATCATTTACAGTGACTAGAGCAGTGCTTCTGCTGATGGACTCAGATAGCCATGAGCTTCTGTCAAGGGTTGCAGACCCATCTCTGCCTGTCTCTCGTGGTGTTCAGCTTGTGCCAAGAAGCATGGCAGTCAGTCCCTCTGGTTTAGCGATATTGCTGGAAATGTCGTTGTTAGCCATTAAATTCACTAACCCTATTTTCAGGGTTATTACAGTATTTAACTTGGCTGCTCCAGTGTGGTTTTAAAGTTGTATTTCCTACATATGATATGGGGTAAAAATAGCCAGTGTCTAATTAGAATAATCCCTGGAGAAACTCAGGTTCCTCAGTTTCACAATGAGCTCTTCGCCTTGCAACATGGCAGGCACAGTTCAGCTCAGTGACAGATCCTTCTCCACCAGCATGGGTCAAGCTAGACCTCCATCATCTGGGGAGAGGCTGTGATCAGAGAAGCCAGGAGAAAGCTCCTGAGGAGAGCCTTAAGAGCAGTTCACATCCCAGAAGACAGCAGCTTCTCCAGGCTGGACTCTTAGGTAGAGCTTAGGTGGCCACCACCAATAGCTTCTGAATTTGTATTTAGCTTTTCCTTTTCTAAGTTCCTGTGTGGGTGTGTGAGAAAAATCCACTGCCTCATCCATTGCTGGGATTTCTGGGAATCGGGCAGACTCTGGCTGCAGGGTTATGGTTTGGGGTTTAGTTTAGGCTGGTGCCAGAAATAGTATTTTGCAAGCAGCAGCGAGCAGCAGCCCGGCGGGCAGTCAGATTCCATGGGGCTATCATTGTCCCATGGAGCATTCCTGGGGTCTGCAGCGGGGCACAGAGGGTGAGGGCTGGCCATAGCTTTTAGGCTGCCCACCATCCCTGCTCCATCCCACAGAGGGAGTGAGTCAGGCCCTTGGCTCTGACTCTCCAGCAGCTGGAGAGTGGTCAGGCCTTCCCACGCTGCCCAAACGGCAGCTGGGGCTGTGCTCCAGGAGCTCCAGTACAGGTGATGAAGTCTAAGAGGTCTGGATGGGCTGCTGGGCAGCCCTCTGCTCCATGTGTGGTTCCTAAAGTCCTGCTAAACCCTATGTCTGCATCCTGAGGGGCCCTGGGAACATTTTGTTGGAGAAGATGGAGAGGTTGGAGAGTGGTGTAGCTTTTCCTCTCAAGGCCTGCATGGCTTTGCCCAGATACAGTGAGTGGGTGCTTGCCAGGGCTTGGTCTTGTTTCATTTTTTTGTTCAAGACAGAAATGAGCTACTAACAGAAAAGTACTATTAAGTCACAGGGAAGTTGCCCTGGGGCTGATAGGACATCTCCTCCGTGTGCTCCCCAGGGCACTGGGAGGTGTCCTCACTGGCCAGGACCCTCTGTCCTCCAGAAGCATCATGATCCCCTGTGCTCAGAGCCATGCTGGGGATAGTGCTCTGTGTGAGACACGTATTGCCTCCCTCTCCCCAGCGGATGGAAATATTTCTGTTTTCCAAAATTAGTTTCCAAGTGTGTTGGAATTTCCTTTCAGTAGGAATTCTTGAAAATCTGGTCCTCATTGTGGAACTGAATGGCAACTTTTTCCAAACCCGCCTTCTCTGGGACTCCTCACCCAATGCAGACAGCAGATTTCAAGCCTTTCTGCTGACAGGGCAGCTCTCAGGATTGCCCTGCTGAGAGGCTGAGGCAGGGGCTCCCTGTTTGCTGGGTGGCTGATTGGATTTTCATTCTAGCAATGCTTTAGCTGTTACAGCTAAAGGAAATCACAGTGCTGGCTTGGAAGATACTTCTCATCTCCTCCAGTGAGACTGGACAGCTTGGGGACCTGGCTGTGTTCAACTCCCTGGACACATGCGTCCCCACACGAGTCCCTCCCTCTGTTTGCAAAGGACTATAGACCCTTGGGTCACACACCCAAACTCCACAAATACAATGAGAGTACTTTCCAGCTAGGCAGAGTGTCAATAATCTTATTTAAGAATGACATATCTTATTTTCCATGTCTTCTGGTACCATCTGGACCTCTGGGGAAATATCTGGAGCAGATTGGCAGAGTCCCAATTGCACATCTGAAAAGAGTTATTTTCAAAAGGCCAGAAAAACAACTGCTTGTGAGGGCTGATTTCAGAGTCTGACTTCACAATGAGCAGTGACTCCTCATCAGTTGGGTTACTAGGGTCTTGATTTTTTTTAATTTATGGCAAAACTCAAGCTCTAGACAGAAGACACAACCCCCTCTCATTGTTAAGATGGACTCTTTAGCCCTAAACACTAAGGCAGATAATTTTATTTGAAGCTCTGGTTACAGAAACTCTTTGTTTGAAATTCTTCCAGAGAAGCATTATCTCATTGCATCAACCAGCTTCAGCCAGCACCAAGAAAGCATCTATGCCTAGGCCTATTTTGGGAGTCTGATCCCAGTTACTCTTTTACTCAAAAGTAGGTCAGATTTTATTCCTTTTTCCAGCAGGAAAATTAAGAGCAAGCTCAAATACAAGATTTCCAGGAAACCAGAAGAAATTGCTGCTTCTGTTTCTGGAAGCCCTGCCAGAGACAAGTTCCTTTGTACTCAGGCTAACTCCTCTCCTGACTTTACCATATGATTGATGACTCAAATTATGAGGTTTTGTTTCCCGTTTCTACCTGAGATTTCCTGTTTGGGCTCTTCCCAGATGCAGTGAGAAAGGTTACCACAAAGATATTTACAGACATAGAACTCTAGCTGCTAAATTTGTAATTGCTCAGCCCCAGGGCGGAACATCCTTTTAGCTGAATCAGTGGCTGTCAGAATAGAGCATGTACCATGCACAACTGGCCTCACTTGCAACACCACTCACCTTTCCTGCTGGCTGCTTTGGTGAGATGATGTGCAACAAAATTTTATTAGACTTTGTGAGGGCTGAGTCTGAGTCAGCAGCACTGGATGCTACCATCTCTCTGTCTTCCCTGGTCTCAGGGATGCCCAGTGTGGTGCTAACACCCTCCTGTCCTTCAAAAGTTTATTCTGGAGAGATTAAAATGATTGGTTTTGATCCTTCTGGGGATTGCTGGGAGTTTATATTGCCAAAGGCGTTTCTCCTTGGAAATATTAATTTAGAATCAGTACCAATGGTCCCTGTGCATAGCACAGCCTGTGTATGAGCCAGTGGGTTATATGTGGTCAGGGCTGAAGGTGAATCTCAGCTCAGCACCTAGGCTGAAGAGCTGATGTGCTAGACACGTGACTGGACAAGGAGCCTGGGATCCCTCCCACATGTCCCAGCCAGGCCACCTCTGGGATGCCAGTGGGACTGATGCAATGAGCCCAAAGGATGTATCAGATTTGGGGCTTGGAGCAATACCTGTGGATCTGCCGAGCAAGATAACCAAGTCACCTTTGCTAGTCATCTGCAGTTGCAGCTAGATCCAAACTACAGCTCAGTCATGGTACAAAAACATTTGTGTTCTCCGCAGGAACCACATGGAATGAACAGATGCAGGTGGGGATAGACCCATTTCCAGAAAGGAGGGATGTTCCAACCTAACAAGGCTGAGGTGGCTCCCCTCTCCCAGGGGAGCAGGCCTGGTCCAGGAGACATGAGCACCCACATGCCTCGGCTCCCTGCCTGCAGCACCCGTGTGCTTTGTCTCTGGTGTCTGAGCTGTCAAATCCTTCCACATTCCTGCCCTAATCCCCTCTTGGCAGTGGTAGCTAGTCCTGCCAGAGGCATTTCTGACCCTGGTCTCAGGAGCACACGGTGGCAGACCCTGCTGCAGCTGTGTGGCCAGGAGCTGCCCGGCTGCCCCGCTCCCATGGCCGGAGCCCAGTGCCTTGGCCACAGCCTCAGGCTCCTCCACCACCCTTGCTGCTGCCACAGGGCCACGTGCATGGCCTGCAGCCAGGGTCAGGTGTGAACACTTTGGTTTGTGTACAAACAGCCACAGCTGAAATAGCAAATGCTTAGTGAACAGAAAGGGACCCTGGCTGCCAGGGACCCACATCTGAGCTCCTGTATCACTGACCTGCCACAAATGGTCCTCTGTGAAATCATTAGGCAGCTTTGGTGGTCAGCATATCAGCATGTTTCTGATGAAATAATTCCAGCTGAGAACAGTCAGAGCCTACCAATGTGGTGTGTGCAACCATGAAAGAGCATGGAGCCACTGGAGCAAAATCCTGCTTCTCATACCACCAGCCTGGTGAGAAAGACCATGAGGATCCAGATTGCTCAGTTATAGCATGTGAGTTGAAACAGTGGTGGCACTGTGGAAGAAATATGCCTAGATTCTTTAGCACAGGGATCCTTACCCACAGGTTGTGGCATGCCCTTGGGAAGCTTATCTTGTATGAGACAAGTCGTACGTGGATGGAGACATCACAGATACGAAGATGTTCTTGGTTCCTCCCTGTGAGCTGAGCAGCATTCGTGGCCATGGGGATTGCAGACACTACATGGGCGTTTTCCAGCAAAAGGCCATGTAGGAGGCTGAGAGGAGAAACCAGACTGCTGGCAGTCACCCTGAAGCCACAGATGGTGAAGTAACCACATAACCAAAGGCGGCCTTGAGAAAACATCCTGATCACCTCCCTCTGCAACCAGGAGCCACCACTGACCTGCTCACAGCAGACACTGGTTCTTCCATGAGGTTGCACAGACCCAGGGATTTCTTCTCCTTGGTAAACCTATGCTGTCCCCAGCAGGGACACCCTGCCACCCTAAACCACTCCTGGGAGCTCAGCTCCCAGCTGGAAAGCACCTGGCAAGTCCTGTGCTCTGGTCTTTCCTACACTTCCACAAAGCATGATGCAGCTGAGAGCGTACCAGGAAGGATCTGCGGGTGCCAGTATGAAGGTGGCATTGTGTTGAGCAAAGATTGGCCATTTTTCCTGATTTGCCTGCTATAAATGAACTCAGGAGCTGAAGGGCAGCTTTGTCCCCATTTCCCCAAAATCTTCCTGTAGGTTTTTAGACAAGACATTGAGTCTCTTGATCCCAGGGAGGATAATCACTTCCATGGCTGCTGGCAAAGGTAGGAGCTGGCTGCCCTCAGTGCTCAGTAGCTTGAGGCTGAGCATTTGCTCCATTCCCTCAGCGAGAGCAGGAATTATTTACTGGGGAAAAGATCCTCATTACAGCTGGAACATGTCCCAGGGACCAGTGACCTTGAGAAAAAGCCAATTTGGTGATGAAACCAAAAGTAGAGGTGAAAAGGCCAGGCCGGTGATGGGGTCTGTGCCCAAGCCGAGCCCCATGGGTGATGGTTGGTGTGGGGTCTCTCCACAGCAGCCTGCTTGGGTGGGGGCTCGTGCCCCAGCCCCAGCCCTGCTGCTCTGCAAACAGGAAGCTGGCGGGCAGCTGCTGAATAAGTCATTTGGGGGAGTTTGTACCAAACTGGCTTTCAACTCCTGAATGTGTAGGAAGGAAAAAGCTGTGAATACGCCTTTGTGACCAAGTTTGGCACCGGCTGCACTCTGCAAGAGGGACAAGAATGTGGCCATTTAGAGGGGAATCAGCTGCCCTTTAAGAAATGAAATGATCCCTTCCCTTTCCTGCAAAGCTTTATTCAGGGGAGAATAGGAACGAGACAGTGAGCAGCTCCTTTATCTTGCTGGCACTGAGGGCTATGATCCAAACCATGGGTGCTGGAGCACAGGGAAGACCCCACTCCAGGGAAGCTGCACAGCCCAGTGATGAGCCTCTCACTGCAGTCTGTCTGCTCCAGGAGGAACTGGACTAGGGTGGCAAAGTTCCAGATCTGCCTTTTCGCAGATGATTGTGTATGCCCTGCGGTGATTTCACTGGGACACCAGCAAAACATCTGTCCATCTCCTCCATAGGGCTTGGAGGGGTTTTAGAAACAAGCAGTTTGGAAGGCTTTGCCCTTTTCTGAAACAATTCCCCACCCAGTTTTTGAGAAGTTTCTGTACATTACATTAAAAATGGACTGTGTCCAAATGTTTGCGGGTTTTTTTTTGGAAAGGCTTAGATATTTTGTACAGATCTTTCCTTTGTGGACAATTTGAAATCCAGGGGCTTTGTAGCAATCAGGAATGAAGACACACTCTGTTTTATCAAATCCTTTGGGAGGCTGGCCTTCTGCTTTTTGACTAGGTGAAGCTTTCACCATATTCACTGGCACAGTTGTCACATCCAGTGGAAGAGGGAGCAGGTCTCTGGTGCTCTGGAGGGACACCTTGGTCACAGGTACACCCAAAAGTTTTCCAAAGACTGACTTAGGAGCTTTCTGAATGACTGGCTTTGGGACTTTGCAAGTCCTGAAGCAGTAAGAAGCTCCAGATTATTTAAAAATCCTTCATGTGCCAGGAAAAAGGATCAACAAGCAAGGCAGATATTTGTAGGTTGGCTAGTGCTAAACCATATCACTCCACTGGGATCATCTGCTCCAACTGTAGACTTTTTATAAGAAACACTTGAATAAAATGTAATACATGCAGGGGTGTTGGGTGGGAGTCAAGACTGACAGCAGCTTTCTTCTTGGGTTTCATCCTTTCTTGCCTCCCCCTAGTTTGACATGACAACCATAAACAGAATATTGGTTAAAAACTTCACTGGCAGCTTCCTCTTTCTGTCATGTCCTGCAGAAGAACTGAAAGGACAGAGAGAGGCAGCTCCAACAGCACTTCCTCATTTAAGGTCAGCAGCAGCTTCTTTAGTTCCTGCACCCAAAAGTCTGCTGGAAGACAGGGAGTCTTTGCAGCTTGGTGTGTTTTGACAGATGTTTATAGGCTCACTGCTGATGGGGTTTAGTTGCTCCTGTTTGCCTAGCACCAGTGTTTCAGCCTGCATGCATTGTGGTGTCGGGTTTTGGATCCTCAGGACGGGCAGAGAAACTGGAGAACCCAGAGAAGGGCCTCTGGGATGGCCTGGGCTCAGGAGGAGAGGCTGAGAGAGCAGCCTTGCTCACCCTGGAGGAGGAGGTGGAGGGAATTGAAACCCAGGCAGGAGGCCACAGCAGTGACAAGGGAAAACAGCTGCACACATAGATGGGGCACATCCTGCACAGCCCTGGGACAGGACTCAGAGAGGTGGTGGGGCTTCCATCCTCAGAAGCCTTCAAAACTTAACAGCAAGGCCACACTCTAGACATGCCAGAAAGAGAGCTCATAAAACCTGTGGAAGCTGGTAACCCCCTCCTCTTCCTTGGCTCCTGTTTCAACCTGAAAAATAGCACAGAAGGACCAAACCAGCAAAGCAGTGACAGGCTGGGAAGAAGAGCCACCTTTCCAGCTGTACTTTTCCCATTTACCAGGCAGCACAAGGGGACTGATCAAATTTAGACCAGAACCCATGAAATTAGATTGCTTAGATTACATTAAACATTACTGTTCCTTAAATCTAACTAACTACAGTGTGACATGGCTAAATTATTTATTGCTGGAGAGTGGATCTATGTTACTGAAACAGAGAGAGTGGATTTTACTTTGAAATGTCAGCCTCTTTGTCTTTTTACTTGCCTATGCCAAAACTATTCTTAAAGATCTGTTTAAAGATTTACTGAATTTACACAAAGCCCTGTTATTTTAGCTGAGCAAGTTCTTTACAAGGTTGTTGTCAGTAACTACATTATATTTTTCTTCAATTACCAGGTTCATAGTTTTACATCAAGATAGCATATCTCTGCTCTTTCTTCAAAAATCTACTTTATTTCTGGCAGACCAACCAAAATTCCTTGGCTCTTTTATTAACTCCTTCAGCTCATTTCTAAGTAACTGAACTGGTTATATATATATATATGTATATAAAATCCAATCCCCTTTTAGTTAATATAGGAAGTTATGAGATGGTGAACTGCCTTGTGTCTAATGCTGGGTTTTAGTCCTTTTCCTTGATGCTCTCCTTTCTGAACTGAACTAGATCACTCATTATTGCAAACTTTGAATGTTCTTCTTCAAGGCTTGTCCCCAGCAGCAGGTTAGAAGCCACCTGGGCTTGCCTGGGTGGGTGTACTGACCAAACCTAGCTATCCACCTGGCATCATTCCTTGCAGTGCTTTGGGAGTGGGCTTCTTTGGCTTCTGTCAAGCTGATGTTCCATATTCTTGCCTCTCGTGCACCTTCTCTTCATCAACATCACAGAGGGCAACATCACATACATGAGTATATCTGAGTACTGGAAGGAAGTGTGACAGCAGTGGCTGCTAACCAGACCTGGCAGGGGAACCCCAAACACCACCATGACATTCACCTACTGGCCACAGAAGCTGGATTCCTTGTGGCTCATCTTCCCCTTCTGGCATCCATTCCCCGTCAGCAGAAGCTGGACATTAAAATGAAAGCCACTGCTCAAAGCTCAAGCACCACAGAATTACAAATCATCAACTAAACAGTATTTTGAGCAATTTGCATTCAGCCTCTTCTGTGCCTGCATTCTGCTAGCAAGGTCTGGTCTCACACTTGGCCACTATGCTCTGTATCTAACTGCTTTGTAAGAGTCCTCATGTGCCTCTTGAAAATCAGTCTGTCTAGTTTTGAAATTCTAAAGCACTATTATTTTGTCTCTTGCCAATAGTGGGTTGGAAAATGATAAGAGTCTTTCAGGCTACATAACAAATATGTTGGGAGTTTCATCTTACTTCGTCCATGACATTTTTATTCCTTCCATATGAAACATACAAATCTGTGTATGTTATGTATATGTTTGTTAAAAACTCCTTTTTAATTGGAGTAAATTGGGGAGAGGAAAGCTATTGTGCTAAGTGACATTTCCTAAGCATTCTGGAAATAATATCTTTCTTTCACAAGTTGGTTTTGTTTTTGTTTTTGTTTTGCTTTTTTTTGTCAGTTCCCCCAGTGGGTTTACCAAAATGAAAATTTCCATTTTGATCCAAATGGATTTTCTGGGTGAGATACATTTGAAAGTAAATATTTCTGTAAGGGCTGGCCATGAAATCCTAGTTTTATGTTATTCCCACTCCTCCAGCTCCTCCTGGCACTGTGAACACACACATTCCCTGTGGCTAAAGCTAGGAATGATCAATTACAATTAATCTTGGCAGAAAATGAAGGGGTTGAGTTTTGATGTGATTTCTGTGTGCTCTCCTGGGCAGTCTAGGGCACCACCACCTTCCCAGCTCCTCTGTACTGTGGCTTCTCTCTGGCCTCATCTCCTGGTTTTGGTCCCCAGCCCCACATGGACCCACTGAACATGCCTATGAAATGAACTACCCATCCTGGTTTGAGCTGAATAAGCTGTGGACTGGGACAGTGGGGCTTGTTTTACTTTTGGGCCTCTTGGGCTTCAAGTCCTGGCTTAACACCCCACCCTGGCCTGCTGCCAGCTCAGCCCACAGCACATCCAGTGCCTTGCCAAGTGCACAACATTGCCAGGCTAAAGTCACCTCCATGTCCCTCCTTCCCACCGGCTGATCCTGCATCATGACATCTGCAATTTCTGCTGGTGCCTGAGGGTGACAGGGCTTCAAAAGACTTTCTGTCCAGTGTTAGGTTTTTGAACTTAATGGAAATTGAGTGGATTATAAGAAATTCAAGTTGCAACACAGCTGCTTGTTCATGGAGTGTTTTGATTTTTTTTAATTTTTTTTTTAAGGCATAAGGCATTTAGTTAGCACTCCAAAAAGTGTCAATATTTTTTTTGTCAGTCAGTAGCACCATTCTCAGCTTAGCATCTGATCTAGAGAGCATTTTGTGCTGACACTTCAGAGGGATGGGCTGTTGGCACCCATGGGTGGGCGAGAGGGCACAGCTGGGCTGGGTGCTCAGAGCAATGCCAGCAATGCCAGCATGGGAGCCACAGGGCAGTGAGGAGGAAGCAGCTGTGTGGTGAACAGATCCCACAGTACCAAGCCCACTTCTCCTGTCCCCAGGACCCCTGCAGCACCCAGAGCTGGGGGTAAAAACCTGACCTGCCACTGGAACCCAGGAACCTGGTTTGTTCCCCAGCGAGGGGATGCAGGTGATTTCCAACCTGCCCTGGAAATGCATTCCCCAAGGGGAATCCCCATGTCCTCTCTCTCCTGGCAGTTCCCTCTTTGGCTCCTGGCCAGGCCACCTGCATTTGAAACTCCGTGGGACTTCGCTTGGATTTCTGTGTTATTAATCCTCCCCAGAAGAAATCCCAGGCTTTTCTGGATCTCTTCCCTGATTGCTAGGACAGCTGCCAGGGCTGTGCTGCTTCGTTAGCACAGGAGGCACTCACTGCAAAGCCCCTGTGCTTCCAGAAGGCAAGGGGAGCTCTGCTTTCCCTCCAAAGGCTGCAGCCTGATGCTCTCTGCTGTGCTTGCCGGATACTGGGATGCTTTCTTGGCCTAAACCCTGCACAAAGCAGGTTGAAATTAAATCATCTGTCTAGATAACCAGTGATCCAGATAAAAATAGACCTCTGTGCTCCTGGTTTGTCCCAGCTCTGTCCTCATAAATGTGAGGCAACCCACAGGCTGTAAGAAGGTTAGGGAAAAGGGGCTGCTCTGGCTCAGAGCACTGCAGGCTCCCCAGTGCCACATGTCCACCCAGCAGTGGCCACAGGCACCTGCCATTGCCTCCGTTTGCCTCCTCATATGTATCATCAATAAACAGTGCAGCCCAATTTAATACTTGACACATGATCAGTGCTCCAAGGAGCATTGATACAAGTGTGCAAGCAGGAGGGAGAACTGTGGGGTGCTGGTGAAGACAAGGTATTGAGCAAAGGGGTGAAGCACCCACGGGTTGTTCTGCACCACTCCTGGCTGGTGCAGGCCCACCAGGGCCTGGCTGTAAGTGGGCAGGCATGTGGCTCAGCTGGCTTTGAAGGAGCATTTTAAGCGAGCTGCAGCAGTTGAAGTGCTGCACTTCACATGCTGGTGGATATCTCTTTCATTGGGTCTTAACCATGTTTTGTGGCAAGATCACAGTTTCTCACGGGTTTCAAGGAGAGGGAGGAAATTGCAGTTTGCAGCAAAGGACGAAGCAAATTAATGTAATCACATGTTCACATGAAACATAACAAGCACCAGAAGAGAGCTCTCCTTCAGCTGGTCTTCAGAGACCACGTTTCAAACAGAAGTACTCCCTGCAAGTGTTCATGAGGGACAAAACAAACAAGGCTGTTGGGCTGGATGACCTGCTCCAGACCAGGAGTGGTAGGTCCTCAACACCAAACTGCTCGAAAGGGTGAAGCTGGCCTTAAGTCACCCTGTTCTGTGTATTTTAGGCTCATACTGAAGGAGAAGCACTCTGGGTGTTGATGGGAGCAGGGAGAATGTATTCTTGACCAAGAAGGTAGATTTCATCCAACTAAGTGCAGATGCCTGCAGTTGGGTAAAAGAAACCCACTCCGCAGACCAGGGGGAGCTTGGCAGGGAAGCACTGGGGGAACAAGAGCTTGTGGGATGGGCTTAGCAGTGCTGTCTGCAAGAGTCTTACACAGGAGCAAGAAATCACGTTTCAGTGACAGTGCTTTGCTTTTCTTGCAAAATGCACGTACTGTTGGCAGGAGGCTAAGAGTGAGCAGGGGTGGGTCAGAGACACGCTCCAGCTCCAGAGTGTTCCTCCTGGGAGATGCTGAAGGGCCTTGTGAGTTCATCTCTGCTCTGTTACATTACTGGACACTTCTTTTCCTTGTTTATGTGGTAGAAACATCTGAAAATAATTTGTGCCTGTTAAGCTTTGCGGATGGTCAGGGTTTTGTGTGCAATGTGGTCTCTACCTCGGCCAGGACTAGCTGAGGCTGGTCTGTGTCTGCTCATTAGCTAACGAGGCGCAGTGTAGTTAGCGGGGCTCTCTGGGGGGGCTGCCTTTGGAGCGGGGCTGCCGTGCGGGTGCGTGGGCACACGCAGGGGTGGGTGCGGTGCCGATGAGCTCACCCCTCGCAGGCAGCGTCAGCCCCGGCAGCTCTTCCCGTGCAGGGCGGCAGGAAAGGCGCAGTATGAGGGCAAGGAATATGTGTGTGTGTGTGTCTCCCTCCCCCTAATATTAAAAGCATCTGCTGGTTAGGGACCTGCTGAAGAGGGATGGATGTGTGTGTCGCGGGTCTTGCTGGAGCTCTAGCGAACCTCTGTGTGAGCAATACGTGCTGACTGATGCTCTGGAGGGGACGGATGGAGAAATCTTCGGCAACAATCCCAGGACAAAGGCGAGGATGGCTGAGCAATCGAGGTGGGAGGATGCCATCCAGAAGGGGGAAATGTTTAAGCTGGGAGGAAAGAGACAGCATAGGGAAGGGATGATACGCTAACCACATGGCTGGAGGAGGAGGTGTGAAGAACTTGATGGGAAACGCAGGACTAAGCAGGGGGGAAAGGAGCAGGTAAAGGACAGTGAATCAGCGAGGAGCGAGGTGACCGGGTGCAACTAGGCTGCTGTGTGCGAGGGCAGTGCACGTCACCCCTGTGAGAGACTCGGGGTTCCCCGTGGGTGCCCGCGGGGCCTGGCCAGAGCCTGGCAGCTCAGCTTGCCCTCCCGCGGTGCCGAGGGACTGCCGGCCCCGGGGCTCCTCTCACGGGCATCACCCGCACCCCCGGGCAGGGCTGCTGCCAGGCGGTCAGGGGAAGCGGAGCTTCCAGCAGCCGCGGGAACGGCCCGCGGGCCCGGGGCTAACGGAAGCTGGAGTTAAACGGTGTCACCGCAGCCCGACTGGAGGTTGGCGGCTGCACGCCTGAAGGGCGATGCCCACCCCAGAGGCGGACCCCAAAACCGCGGCGGGGAGGCGGGGGCAGAAGGCCGGGGCCGCGCTGCGGGGGCCGCGGGCGGGTCGGTGGCTTCCGCCCGGCGCGGCACATTCCTGCCCCGTGAGTCAGGGCGGCGGCGCGGCGGGATGCGTCGTCCCGCGGCCCCGGGCGCTGGCAGCTCCCCTGCGGGTCTCAAGCCGCCGAACCCGGCTCCGTTCCCGTCTCCCATTTGCATGCCGCGGCTGTGAATGGCGTGCCCGGCCGGCCGGCCCCTGGCACGGGGGAGGAGTCTCCGCGCCCTACGCGGGCCGAGCTCGGCGGCGCCGGTCCCTTAAGCCGCACCGGGGGGCGGCCCGACCCGAGCCGTGGCTTTCCGCTGCGTTTCACCCGCCTTCACGGTGAGTGCGGGGCCGGGGAGGGGGAGAATGCGGCGCGGGGAAGGGGGAGCGCTCGGCGGGGCTGGGGCTGCACTCGGGGCACGGCGCACACGTGAGGTGCGGGCTCCGTCCCGTCCCGCGGCCCGGCAGCCTCCGCCGCGGCTCGGCAGCCCCCTGCTGGCGGCCCGGCCGTGAGGGGCAGCCCCGCGGGCCGCCCAGAGCCCTTCCCGGACCGATTCCGCAGGGGATTCCGCGCCTCCCCAGCTAGTCTGGGAAGGGCTCTTGGCGGCCCGCCGGGGCAAGGCCGGCGCCCTGAGGTGGCGGCTGCGAAGCCGGAGGCAGGTGCCGGGTCCGACCCCTGTCAGAGGTCTCAGAAAATGCCCCCCCCCGCCCCAGCGGGCTCCTTTGCCTGCCCCGTGAAGCGCAGCGGGGGAGGCGTTCGGTGTCTCAGGTGTGAGCCCAGCCCGGTTAGTGACGGGCAGAGGGGGCAGCGTTGGATCTGTGTGGTCCTGCCTCCCTTCAAGAGCCAAGTTGCCCGTGGTTCTTTGGACGTCGGGACGCTGGTGACACACCTGGTGCTTTCTGCTGTAGGTCAAGGTGCGTGTTCATGGCTCGTTTCGGTTGATCCAGGTCTGGAGCTGAAAGGCCCCTCCGCCCCCATTGCTTGCCACACGTTCCCACCCATCCCTCCCCTGATGCTGGCACCGGTCTTTTGGCAGCCACCCTGGGAGCTGATCTGGTGGAAAACATGTCACTTTTTACATGTGAAAGCTAGTTTTCCTCTGGATCGACTCCCTGAAGCTTTTTCACAGTGTGCTGCTGTCACAGAGCAGGGATCCCAGTAGCCCAACACGAGCCTGGGCAAAGCTTTTGCAGGATTGCCCCCTCAGTGCTGAGTCCTTTCAGGCTCCTCAGAAACAACCTGCCCTTCCCCCTTGCAGCACACACGTGTAGCTTGCCCTGCTGTGCCAAAGTGCCCTCGTGTGTATTTTGACTTGTGCTTTTCTCTCATGTAACTCAGTAGAGGTGAGTGGCAGCACAAATGAGTTTTGTCCGGTGCTTATCCTTGTGCAACACTCGGTTTTGGCTGCTGATTCTCCTGCAAGGTTGGCTTTGCCGTGGGGTGTGCAGTGTTGGTCAGTGATGTCTCCAGGCCCTGTCTTGGAGTGAGCAGGAAGTTGTTTCCTTTCTTCCTGTTTTTGTCCCCATGGCTGCTGATTTCCTCTGGGAAGAAAGCTGTGCATTCTGCAGTAAGGGGAAAAAATAGTTACACGTAACGGGAAGGGACAAGGCAGCAGAGCTGAAGGCACGTCTGAATGAAGCACAGCGTGAGGCAGGAGCACAGCGTGTTAACAGTAGTAACACTGGTAGAGCAGCAGAGACAGGAGCTGCCCTTGTGCCCTGACTGCAGGGGTAAGAAAGGCTCACGTGGGACAAGCTGGAGGGCAGATGCTTGGAAGGGTCCGGCGTGTGGATATATGTTGCTTTCCAGCTCTTCTCTCTTGGTGGTGCAGGGTTTGCAAGAGGAGGTGATGACTTGTGTTAGATTGATTGATTAGAGGAAGTAGATGAACTTTCAGATACTTCCTTCAAGTTTTGATTTTTAAAAAGACTTTACAAAGGCCTTGTGTACCTGAAATCTCATCTGCCTTTCTAGGTTTGGTGTTTTTAACCTTCTGTTGTGCTACTAGCAGCCATCCTCCCTCCCTCCTGCTGCATCCCTCTTGTGTCCTTGGGTCCTCATGGCTGCTGCAGGGCAGCCCAGGTTTCCACTGTCTCTGTGTGGGCTTATGGGGAGCCAGTGCCATTCCTGAGCAGGGACCCTGCCAGCCTCCCAAGAGGTGCTGTGGATTTGGAACAGGGCAGTGAGCTTAGTTACAGTCTCTGCACTGAGTCCTGAGTCCCCCTGGGAGGCAGAGGCTGCTGTGCTCCTGTGTTAGTGGCATGCCTGCTCCTGTGTGTTCCTGTGAGAGGAGCTTAGTGCTGTGCACCATAAAAAGCAACTCCAACAAAACTAGTCCTGCTCTGGGACTTCCCATGACAGGCCTTTTTTTTTTTTTTTTTTTTTTTTTAAGCAATACAGTTGCAAGAGATCTGCCTACAAACTGGCTTTTCAGGTTCTGGGGAAAGCCATGGGCTTTCCTTTTGGGGTCATCAGTCCTGTTCCTCTGGAATCCAGCCCCGGAGAGTAGCCAGCAAGTCCCAGCATGTTCCCCTGAGAGAGGCAGGGTCTGCTGAGTGTGGCATGATAGGACAGTTTATTCTGGGCACAGAGCCCACATGCTTGGATATAATTAGTAAAGGTTTGATTCCATTCAGACTGTCAGATCTCTCTGTAGTGCAGACACAGCCTGGTTAGTGCTGAAGGCCTGAGATGGGCAACATGACCAGGAGTCTCGGGTCGTTTTCCTCTTCCGTTCAGTGCATCCAGCAGAAGGGTTGGCAGAGCACCCCGTATGCTCCTAGGGATGCTGCCTGCTGGGTGGGATTGGCTGCGAGCTGAAGATCCTGATGTTTCTCTGTCTGTATCTCTAGAGCTTCTATACAGCAGAACTGTCTTGGATAGGCTTCTTCCCTTTGGTTGTTGCCTTTCCTCCTGAGTTATCTCTGGAGGCTTTGGCATCCCATGGAGACCATGTGCCTTTCTTGGAGGTTCCAGCATTAATTATAACCCAACATGACACTGCTATTAATTGCTATTCCTGCAGCCACTTGCCTGTCACCGGTATATGACCCATTTCAGTAAAAGTACTTAAAACTCAAGGATGGCTTCCTTCCTTCACATTTTCCCTGAGCTCAGATGTGAATTAGTTTCCTTTTTTTTTCCAGTTGAAGAGCTGCTGTGTCCCCAAGTCTAACTTCATTATCATCTAGTTGGAATGAAATGGGCAAGAAATGGGCAGGTCTGGCACTGTTACTGTAAGGTTCCCTCCCTGCTGCTGGGGATGTGTCTGCTGTAGTTTTAAGTAACCCACAGAGGGTGTGTGTTGCCTGCCTGCTCAGAGAGCTGCCTTGGATCCTCTTTGCTGAGAGTATCTCAACTTGTGCTGTGGGAGCTGCAGCCCTATTTAGTGAGTCTTGTGTCTGGGTGTGGGTAGAATGTCCCAGTGCTACTGGAAAGTACAGCGAAGACGGTCTCGTTCCTCAAAGGAGAAGTCCTGGTGTCCTGGGACATGGAGGTAGTTGTCTCCCCAGTGGCAGAGATTTTTTTTTTAGCTTTGTTGATTGGGGTTTTTTTGTCTTTTTTGTTTTTTTTTTTTTTTTGGTCTTGTTCAGAACTAGCAGGTGAACTAGTTGAACTGAATGGACATCAGGACCTGTTGCTTATTCCACTGGTGTTCAGTGACTCCCCTCTGAGGTCAGCACCCACCGTGTAAGTAACAGAAAAATGGTTAGGAAGAGATAATCCCAGCCCTGCAGCTATTAGTCCCAAGAGATTAGGGAGGCAACAGGCAAGATTTAACCTTGGGAGGAAATGGATCTATCGGTGTTTCCCGTGGTTGTGCTGGCAGTTCTGTTTCTGTGCCCTTGAAGAACCCCAAACTGATGTGGTGTGTGGTGTGTCCTCTTGCCATCCCAGCCTGCTTGCATGGAGTTGTAGACCCTCACTCCAGCGCAGTGTGGGGAGGGCAAGGCTTGTCTGCCAACCTCTCTGTTTGCACGGGCAGGCTTGACTGTGCCATTTGGGAAGGTCTGAGAGAAGTCCTCAGAATGAGGTTTCCTTAGAGAATGGTGGAAATTGTGTCTGTGCTGAGATTTCTGTTGTTGTGTTGTGTTAGTTGAACTTCAGGGGGTTCTGACTGCTTGCTCCTTTTCTTGGTCCTGCTTAGGTGCTGTCCAGGACTGGTTGAAGCCCCCTGAAGATCAGATCTCACATACTTTTTGCTTCAATCCATGCTGCTGTAGGAATGAGGAAGTGTTTTTTTTTTAAATGTGCATTGGGACAATGTCACAATGAGTAAATTACTAGCTGAGTTTTTGAACAAATAATTGAAACTGTGGTCAAGTTGAACAACAAACAGTGGTTGTTTGCTACTTGGTGAAGGCAAAGAGCTTATTCTTCATGTTAACCTTAACTGTGACATCTCCTAAAGTTGTAGACTGCAAGTTTTGTTGGTTGTGTGCCTTGTTTGCTGCAGAGACAGAGAATGTCAGGTTGACACAGGGCTTGTTCTTGCTGAAATTTCCTCTGGGTGCACTCTTCGTGTATGTTGATACACCATTTGTTTCAAACATAATTAAAGCTACTTTTTGCATACCTTAGAAATGTTAGATCTGTAGTGATCTAGACCTGAGCAGTTGATATGTTCTCAAATTCTGGGGCCTTTAGCAATGAACAGACCTTGCCTTAGTAATCACAGCATCTCTAAAAAACACAGTGATTATTAAAGGAAATGTAATTTCTTCTCAGTGAACTAAGAAGTATCATTGCACAATCCTTCCCTGGCACTGTACAGCTTTCCCAGGGGGAGAAGAGATATCAAGACATGCCTGATCTTGCCTTTTCTGGAAAGTCTACCTTTGTCGCCTCCTCCCCTTCCTGTTTCCACTTGGATGAGAGGCAGCCCCTTGCTCTGCTGGTCAGCAGCAGTCCCTCTTTTGAAGTTGTGGTTTTTGTTGGTTGTTTTTTTTTTTTTCCTCTTTAAAAAGTAACAATCCCTATGAGGTCATCCTGAAGCTGCACAGGATGCTGCTGTTACTGTTCTACAGGTCTGGCACTTACTTGGCCTTGACTCAGTGAAAGTTGTAACAGCTTGAATTTTAAAATCTTGAGGGCTCAGACAGCTTGGGCTGGCAAATACAGCTTCTGTGTTGTTCTGATTTGTTGCCCTACAGCAATGGGCACATGGGAACTATGTTTCTCTTTTGCTTGGATTCAAAGCTTTAAAGTGAACTGTAACAGGCTGTGAGTTGTTTTGCCAGAAAGTGTGAGTGTACCTTCCATTCTCTGACTGCTCTGCAGCTGTAATTTCAGGGAGAACTGTGAGAGAGAATGTGCCATTCAGTCTGGTTTAAGAAGTATGGTGCACTTAGATTTTTAATTTTTTGCTAAAGCAAAGTTAGAATTATGATTATTTCTATTCAGGTTATAAAGGAGTTGGTGCATTGGGCACGTGTGAGAAAACACATGTACACACACCTGCAGAGCAAGACGAGCTCTTCCTGCAACTGCTTTCCAATTAGACAAAGTAGGAGGTGGTGTGTGGCTGGCTGTGAAGCACCAGCAAGAGCAGAAATCAGAGTGTCAGGCTGGCAGGTATCTCTTCTGTGTCCCTGGCTGAATTGGCCAAGGCTTAAGAAGAGCTGCTCCAGCAGAGCCAGCTCTGCTCCGAGTCCTTGGCTGTGCCACTGTTCTTTTGAAGGGTCTCCATTGGGCCTCATAGCTGTGGGCATTGCTGGTGGATGCAGGCTTCTCCCAGGGATCCAGGTGAACAGACCATGTTGGAGAAAGCAGGTGATGTGTGATGAGAGTGAGAATGCTCTGAATTTCAGAATATGCAAAGAATGCTGGCCTGAATGGCTCAGATATTGCAGCTTCCATCCTTCCTGAATATAAAGCCTGTCTTCTGATGGCTCCAGCATTTATTATTGTTATTTCCTCTAAGATTTTTTTTTTTAGATTGCTATTCAGGGTGGTTTTGTGTAACTTTCCATAGGAAATGTTGTCATTTGTGGCACTTTTGATCTCTTTTGCCAGAGAAGCGTTTTTATTTAGCACAACAGTGATTCTTAGCTGCTTTTAGTACTGGGAGTCTTTGCTGTAGAGGTTGGTTGGCTTTTATTCTAACATAATTTTTAGCTTTGGGGATTCTGAGCTTTCTGGGGGCGACAGCTAGTTTTGGCAGTTCTTTTTCCATGAGTTGTTTATTGATGTCATATTTTCTAAGAGGACAATATTGTAATCACTAAGAGGCTTTACCAATAAAATTGCTTTTGAGGTGGGTGCACAGGCAGCAGCTATTCTGAAAGCAACTAGAACCAGTGTTTACTGTGTCTTGACAGTCCTGCCAGTGCAGTGTTCCTGGCTTTCCTTGTGTCCTGAGCCCGTATGGCACTTGTGATGAACATGAGAGCTGGTAGGAAAACCTTAAAATTGCAGAATTTCCTTGAAAAATGCTACCTTTGTTAAAATACCATGGTAGGATTTTGTTTTGTCTTTGCTTTTCTAATGTGGGACCATGGCTGTGCTGAGAAAAGCATTTTCATGACTCTTACCTTGCTGTATAACTGAGGCACTGCCCGTGTCTGTGGTACTTGTGGATCAGCCAGCACTTTACAGTGCATCTATTTTACTAGCAATGAAAATTAATCTGGAACGGAGTCTTCTGGAGTCACTGAATTGTTGCAGTGAGTTAAATGTGTACTAAAATAGTTTCTGTGGTCACTCTTTCCTGCTTCTTTGTTAATGAGGAGCTCCAGTGACGCTGAAGGAACGTGCAGACCCAGGCAGAGCTGTGAGGCCACTTGGGACCCCTGAGCAAAGGGCTCTGCCAGTTGAGCACAGGCACTGCTGACCCAGCTGTGGGTACCTCTGAACAGGGTGCAAGAATGAGGCTGGTGTAGGTGATCCTTCCTCTGAGTATGCTTCCAGTGCTGGCAGTTGTTTATAGTTGGAATTGTTAATATTTGAGTTATTAATGTAATTATACTTGTTATCCATTCTGGCCACATTCACCGTGGCGCTGAACCAGCAGCAGTATCCTGGCTTCCTGGATGGCCATGCTGGGATGCACCAGCCATCTGGTTATGGATCTAGGTGGAAACCAGCACCTTCTGAGGACCAGAGAGCTGATTCTACGGTGTCCCTAAGGAATGGGAGTGCTGCTCAGTGCTGGCTTCTCACCCGCTGTGCCTGATGTACAGTCGCTGGAGCTGTTAGTAGGTATTTTCATCAGTCCATGCCCAGACGTGGCCTACAAGTCCCATGCTGTGACCAGTGTTAGGATGTGGCTGCTGGAAATGTGGCTCTTGCCTGTGGTGCCAGGCTGGTGTTCTCTGCAAAGCTGCAGGCAGTGTTCCTGGAGAAACACAAACAGGATGAGAACACCAAAGTACTGCAGGTTTCCCACTGCTCCCTCTCTTTGTTGTTTTATGTTCACACTGTTCTCCTTGCTGGTATCTAGGTAGGTTGTAGATGGCTCTGCATTGGGTGTACTCTAGAAGGTGGAGTTGGGTGCTGGTTGCTTATCACCTGAGCTCTGTGAGGGGTCTGGGGTGCTGGCCTGCTGGCCAGTGCTGTGAACCTGCTGCTCTTGTCTGCGACACGCATGCCTAAGGGGGTGGAAAAGGCAATCCCTCTGGCCATTGTGCTGTACTTGGCTCCCTTCCACCTAGTTGCTCTACGGGGGCCACAGGCCATGGGTGAGCAGAGGAAACTCATCCCTTGGGAACTGTTCTATGGAAGCTGCCTGTATGTGAGGCTTGGCCACCAGCTCAAGAGAAGTCTGGATGTTTGGATGTCTGCCCATCCAGTGACCCCGGCAAAAATTCACTCTGCCTTTGGTGATACAGTAGTATTTTATTCCTGCTGCACTCAACACCTGCCACCAAGGGCCCTTCTCAGAAGACTTTTAAGCCTCAAGAGATGCAGACCCCACCACCTCTCTAGTGGTAACTGTGAGCTTCCCACAGTGCTACAAGCGTGAGATTTTTGGCCATGTTTTCATTACTGCTTTAATCTGGGCTGCCTTGAGAAGCAGTCTGCTCATCTGGCTCCAGCTGCTCTTGTTGTTCCTGCTTCCTCCCCTTTCCTTCTTCTGGCACAAGTGTTTGTGGAGCCATGTGGTGACTTGGATCAGGGAAGAGTTTGGGCTGGAACAAACCATTTTCTCTGCTGAGCTAATGTGGGCTGGTTTCTGGTGTGGATCACCCAACAGCTGCAGGGATGCTTGTGCCAGAATGAGGAGAGGGGCAACACATGGGTCTGGGGGCATTGCTACTTCTGTTGACTTGCATCTCTTTCAAGTGGCCATGGCATCTTTATAGCTTGAATCTTGAGCATTGACTTCTGTGTTCTTGTTACTATTTTGCCTTTTTATTTGCTGCAACAAAAGGACCTTGAAGATAAGTGTTTGTTGCCTGTGTGAGTGTTTGCAGGTTGCACTTGGAGGTCATCTTTTAACCTGGATTTAGGAGAAGTTTAACTACAGATCTGGGGGCTAACAGGAATCAGAAGAGTTTTTTGAGCTCCCTGTGTTTCTACTGTCTTCTGTAGGATAGCACCAGACCTGCATAACCTTCAGGTTTCATGCAAAGCTGCTTTGAAAGCTTGTGATGTTGGCTTTCTGGTAGGAGCTCATTTGTAGTTTATTTCTATCATGACCCACATCTTTTTCTGAAAATCAAGACAATCAGTTGCTCAAAGGGACCTCAGATCTGCTTTTCTGATCATGGGGTTGGCTTACATACATTCAAACTTCACTAGCAGATGTTTTTATTACCTATATTTAAAACCCTCTGACTTTGTGTATGGTTGAGCCTTCCCTAAGCTCAGTGAGTCCAGTTGAAGCTTTGCACTCTGTGCCTCCTGCATATCAGTATCATTCTACAGGGCTTTGCATGAAATCCATGAAATCCAATGAAATCCATCCATGAAGACCCTTAGTTTTTTCTAACATAACTTCCCATTTCCCATCTAGGGGTCTGCCTGGCCTCTTCCAAGCCAGGAAGTTTCCACTGCTGTTTCTCAGCAGGGTAAATTAAGTGGTTCACGGTGAGACCCTTCCGTGCTGCCTTCACTGACAGGGTAAAAGACCTTCCCCAAAGCATTCAGTCACCCTGCCTTGGTGGGTTCCTGCTGTGGTGGTGCTTGCGTGCTGCTTTTTCATTATCTTATTGCCTGCTGGTTTTGTGGTCACTTCCTCAAGCTTGTAGCTCCTGCTTTAGCTATTTTCTACAGCACTGGTTGTAAAGAAGACTCTCAGGAGGAAGACTCTGTGCTGTTTAATTCACTGTGCAAGGCAAAGGCCTATGTTCCATCGGAGCCCACGCAAAGGCTTTTGGACATGTCTTCCATGTTCTACTTTGACATAAAGTTTAAAAAAGAGTTTGGGTAGGGACAGGCCTTTCCATTGTGCCACTCTGTCCTGCAGGAGAGCTCTGTGTTTTATAAGAGGCTGACAGGGGCAATGCAGTTCCCTGAGCTCAGATCTCCTTGGCTGGGGCTGTTTCACATAGGCAGGGGACAAAGGCGCGAGCTGTAGTTTGATGTTTCACCTAAGCTGCTGCCATGCTGAGCTATCACTGAATAGTCTGGTCCCACCTTTCCTCTGGTTGCACAGAGCTTATCTGGAATTGTCTGAGCCACTTGAGGATGCCAGATCTACAGGAAATTATGTACTAGGGTGAGTTTTGTGCTGGTAGAACACCTCAAAGTGGCTCACTGGAGCAAGGCAAGATGCCCTTCGGGCAGCAGCTTGCTGTCAGGTTGGTTTCTTGCAAGCTGAAGGCAGGGCTGTGGGGAACTGTTTCCTGGGTCTTTTGGTGCAGGCTGTTGAAGGCAGCATCAGTTGCTACCAGCCCTCAAGCAGAGCTTGTGTGTGGTAGGGGGCAGTGAGAGGGGCAGGGAGTGGTGTGTGAATCCCTGCTCTCTGCTGAACAGGCCTACAAGGGCACTGTCTGCCTGGTTCATTGCCAGGCTTATGCCCAGTGGTGCCTGACTTGCTCAGACCCCAGCCTCTGCTTGGCAGCATGTGGGTCTGGCAGAGCCTTGTGTCATCATCTCCAAGCTCAGCAGCAGGGGTTGGGAAAGCAGGAGAGAGCCCTGCACAGGGCTGCTGCCATGGCAGTGCTGTTCCATTTCCAAGGTAGTTTATTGTGGTGCGACATGGTGGTAGTCTTAGCTGAAGTCTGGGTGTTGCTCTGCCCTCAACAGGTTCCCCAAGAGTTCCACTTTCTCTATCCCTGCTTGCCCTCAGCCCCTCCATCTGGCTTGCTTTAAAGATCTGGCTTGCCCTGATATTTGAGATATTATTTGTAACTTGTTGGGTCAGATCCATGCTCGATGGTTTTATTGGCAGCTGTGAGGCTGAAGCCCTACTGCTCCTTTTCTCCTTGGACTTCCTGCCTTTTCCCTCCTGTGCCAGCAGAAATCCTGGAGAGGCACATCCAGCAGCCCACTGTCTCCCCTGGCTTGTCCTTCCTGGAGAACACATCTAGGATCCTGGCTTCCTTGCTGTCCCTCTGCCAAGGTTGCCTGCCAGTGCCTCCTCAACTAAGAGGACTGCAGGGCCAGACACCTCCAGGTACATAGGTCTTCTCTGGGACTCGGCAGAGCAGGCACTGCAAATACAGCTGTTGCAGTGATGGGGGGTTGAAAAATGGAGGAAAACAGCTGGAGGGTGAACATGGGACACGGTGATCAGGTTGCAATGGAATAGTCCCAGAGTCTGTTACCTCCTGGGGCTGTCTGTAAGAACATGCACATCCTGTGCTGGAGGGGAGAGTGTTGTTGGAAAAAGCAGATGATATGTGTGTGGTGGGGTTGAATGAAGTTGGGTTTTTGTTTTGGTTTGGGTTTTTTTTTTTCCACTTGGAATGTTTTGAGGAACAGCTTTATTTTAAATGAGAATGCTGGTAAAAATAGGAATTTTTGAAGAAAAAATCAACATGGGAATAGCTTCAGTTGTCTATTTAAGTGGAAGGATGGTCTGTCTTTGAAATGACTGTGCAGATCTGTGAATGTATTTGAGATGTCTGTCAGTTTTAGGACAGTGCTCAGGCTTCTATACAAGACTTTTTTGCTTCTCTGCTTGGGTTGGTGGATTTCACTAAGCAGCTTTTCTTGATCGTGTGCCAACTTTGGGATGTAATGTGCTCTCCCGCTTTCTTAGCCTGACCCACAGCACAGTGGATTTGGCTTTCGTTCTGGTGACCTTACTTTGGCATGGAGTTTTTGAAGATGGCTTTCCCAGTGTATCTGCAATATAGAAGATTTTTCCTTTGCTTACTTATTTTAATTGAAATGGACTCGATTAATCATTCCTGTGCTGTTGCCACAGGTGCACATGCAGCTGATCTGTTAGAACCAGCTAGATTTGCAAATGGTGCAGGTTCAGCCTTTGTGCTGGAGAAGAGTTTGTATTTCCAGGTTCCTCAGTTTTGTGATGCTGAGGGAACAGCTTCTGAGCTGACTGAGCAGTGCAGGGAGTGGCACCAGGACTGGAGCTGTGCCAGCACTGGTAGGAGAAGTCCAGGTGGCTCTAGGGCCCTTCCACCTCTTCCCCATCTCTTCTGGCAGTCTCCTTACCCATGTCTCCAATGGCTTTTATGTGGTTTTGCTAATAGTGGAGACTTCTCTCTTGATGCCACTTGTTGGTATTGCTATCCTGACAGTTTACAGAAGTTGAGTCTCAAGCTCCAATGACAGTTCAAAAAAGCTTGAAAGCATGAACATCTCCATCTACCCAGAATGAAGATATTTAGCTGATGTCTAGGTGGGTGGTGCATTTTCTGGTCTTTGGGAGAGGCTGCAAACCACAAGCACAAGTGAGAGGTCTGGCAGAGAGGTCTGGTCCAAGGACTGAGCAGCTGGATGTGGATTCCACTGTGTTGGTGGGAACATAAGTGACTGTTCAAGTGAAATGCCTGTCAATGCAGTCAGTTTAGACACAGCCTGGTCAAATGCATGGACATTGTATCCTGAAACACTAACCTCTAAAAATAAACAAGGGGCTAGTGTGGAACTCAGCATGTGCTTTTAGTGCAGTGCTGAGACAGAAATTAGTGACTGCAGCACTTTGATTGAGGACCGGGTGTTACCTGCCCTGCAAAGCTGATGTTCAATCATCCAGCTTTTCATCTATGTACACAGGTATGCATCTCTGTACTGGTAGCCTGTACATCTCTGTGTGCAGCTGGATCCACGTTCAGTTTCCTGAACCTCCTGGAGACCCACCTTATGTCCCAATATCCCTGTCTCTCTCATGCCCTGGGTCAGGGGCAGCTGGCTATGCAGCACACAGAGAATCAGGCCCTGCCAGGGCAAGGGCTGCAAGTCTCATCTTGCCTGTTTGTAAGGTTTATCCATGGCCACTCTGAGTGCACATGTGTAGTGAGAAATGCTGAACAGCTCTGCCTTCACTGCACTCTTTTATTGGGAAATAAGCATTTTAGTAAGTAAAAAAGGTCAGACTGTTAGAAACATTTATGCCCGAGTTAAGTATTCTGTTTGCAGTCACCCTTGAAACTCACCTGGTTTTTAAATACTGAGTGCATTTGCACAATTATTAGGTATACACTTTATTGCTTTGCTATTAAAAAAATTCTTTAACTGCTGAAACTGGGAGTTAGCAGCCCATTGCTCTGTCAGCTGTGTGAATTTCATCTGGGGATAATCTGAAGGCCGTGGGCCTGAGCCTGAGCCTGGGCCTGTACGTGTGCATACTGTGTCCTCATCTCTGCATGTGGTGTGTTGCACAGTGTTGGAGATCCCCAAGGGTCACAGTTTGATGGATATGTGGACATCCCTGTCTGTTACAAAAGTAAGAAGTAGGACTGAAAACAGATTTCACTGGGGAGTAGCAGCAGCTTTTGGGCAATACAGGAGTGATTCATTCACTGCCTTCCTGGCTTGGCCTCACTATTTGATAAAGGTGCAAATCTTACTCATGTTTGTATGCAAAGCACCTGCACACAAAGGCACCTCTGTGGGTGGACAGGAAGGAAGTTGGATGTCTGCTTATTGAAGAGATAGTGGGAAAAGAGGAGTTGCTAGCTCAGAAGCTCTGATTTTGCCCTTGAAAGCACAGAAAGGAGGCACTTGAGTTGTGTCATGAGGAGCACTGTGTGAAATAAAGCTGTGTTTGGTCATGCTGGAGTGGTGGCTCTGTTCCTCTTGGCTGATCTCTGATCAGAGTGTCTCAGCAGGATTTGGTGTTTGTGATCTTCACGGGTAAATGCTGGAGCTCTGTGCATTGTACCAAGGGGGTATTGAGGTATGAGAAATCTGCTCTGCTTTCTGACCTCACCATGAAGACAAGTTTTACCATTTTGTATGCAGTACTGAAAGCTGTCTCAGCACTTTTTCCCTTACCAGGAGCAGGCAGGAGTTCCCCTGATACTCCCAGAATTCTCTTACAGGAGGTTAGAACAGGTGCCAGGGGTGAGGGGAAGGAATTGTGTCCCCATAATGTGTAGCACTGCCTCTGTGCACACAAGACTGTGGTACATGTATGATGGGCATGTCTGTACAGGCTAGATCATGAATTCCCAGACTTCTGGGGGCCTGTGGTATTTGCTGAAACCCAACCTTCATCCACCTACAGCTGAGTCCTCCCTTGCTGTCGTTCCAGCTCAGCTGAGCGTGGTGCTCCTGGCAGCCAGCCCAGCTTGCATGACTGAGCCAGCAGCTGGTCTTCAGCTCCTTTTAGATGAGATTCTCTTCTCCTAACCCAATCCAGATCATCCCCCACTCCATTTTGTTGACCTATTCCCCCCCCCCCCAAAGTGTTCTTTGCAGTGGTAAGCTTTACTGTTTGTGCAGCTCCCTTTCCAGAGCAGCTGCAGTGGGAATTTTGTGGAAATGCCACAAAAGGCAGCGCATGTTTTCAGAGAGCCACTGCCTAATTTAGGTTGGGAGGGACCTTCACAGGTTGTCTGGCTCAGCTGCTGTGCAAGGCAAGGCTAATTCAGACTGCTCAGGGCTTTGTTTATTTGAGTGCTGTATGTCTCCAAGGATGGAGGTCTTGCTGCCTCTCGTACTGTCCTAGGACTTGGCCATTCTTAAGGAAGAGTCTTTGTATATTCAACTCATTGTGCATTTAAAATAAATTGGCTGTGTAAGAGCACTGAGTTTTAATCCAGAAAGCTTTTCTCCTACTCCATTTCAAATGGTGTGTGCCTGCTCAATTAACTGGATGCTTATTCCATCTGGGCACCATGGTGAGGGAAGAGGCTGGGACTCTAATTTTTTTTGTCCTCATGGGATCTGTGGCCTAGGACAATGCAAGGAGGGAACTAGGAGGGGATGGGGTCTGTTGTCCCATTCAGCACACGTGCTTCTCACTGCTGCCTGGCAATTGTGCATTTGTTAGAAGAGGAAGAAACATGTGCTTGTAGAATAACTTGGGTTGGAAGGTACCTGTGGAGGTATTTGAGCTGATCTCCTTCCAATGAAATCTGTTTTATTAATTGTTTCTGTGAGTGTGCACAGTAAAGTAGGTGTCATGCCAGCCTGGAAGTCGTGTGATCCCTTTTTCTCTGCGTGCAACTTAACCAGGAGGAGAAAGCTGCAATGTATTAGAGTGGGCAAGATGACAGTGAGTCACTCTGGTTCCTTTGGTGTTTTAGTAACATGGTGGTTTTTATTTAAATACCATATCATTACTTGTGGCTGAAAACCGCTCTTAGTTCAGGATTAATGCCAGTTCTTTAATGTTCATGCTGTACTTGTATCACTGGGTGCACCATGTTGTGTTTCTAGAAAATCACTACATTTGAAGGAGATTAGACCCAGCAATGAGCAATGGCCACTTGCTGACTGCTAAGCAGTAGGTAGGTAGGAGAGTGTAGTGCTTGGCTTTGGGTGGGCAAGGTTGCCTGGGTCAGTCACAAGCTGGTTTTAGCGGGAGGTCAGTGGCTCTTGGTACTGCAGTTACTTAGCTGGTTGGACTGGATCCAGATCTTTTTAAGATTTACTTCATGACTGGTTTTTAAGGAATCTGGATCTCACGGTAGTCTCAGCAAATCTTACTGTGATTCTCCAAATTGAGACTGCAGTCTGTGGCACCTGGCTCGAGGTCCTGCAGGCCTTAGAAACGCTGTGTCCTCCAAGTGTCTGGTCCTGGCTGACAAGTGCAGACAAAAGTGGTGATGCCTGAACCTTCACAAGGAGCTTGGGAAGTCATCCAGAGTGTGGGGTGTGGGTCCCATCAGTCACAGCCTGGAGGAGGGTGCTCTGCTCAGCCCTGCTGGCAGGCACTGTGTCAGGGATGAGCCTGGCCTCCTCCTAACGATGGTTTCTCCCCTCTCCTAGGCCTGAGGACAAACGTGGGACAATGTCAGAGGCGCGACACGACAGCACGAGCAGTTTACAGCGGAAGAAGCCACCATGGTTAAAACTGGACATCCCGGGGCCCATGTCAGTGCCAGAAGAGCCTCAGCCTGTGCAGGTACAGAGGCTGGGAGGAGGGGGAGGGTGTGCAGATCCTTGGAGGGGGGGTACAGAGCCCCAGCCCATGGTCTCTGGCAGACCTGGCTGAGAGAAAGGCAGTGGGTAGTGGTAAGTCACAAGGCCATGTAAGAAGGGGCAAATTTGGGTAAATTTATGATCAATAATTAACTCCCCCATGAAGGGGACGTGGGAAGGATGAGGGTGGATTGCTGATGTGCTCAGATCGGTGGACATGACTGTTTGGATGAGAGGATTGTGAAAATGTCCTGGGGGGATTTGGGAGTGAGGTTTTCAAACAAGCATTTCTTAAGATGGCTGGGGGAGTGAAGGGCTCCTAGACAAACTTGAGGGCCTGGAAGTGCTGGAGCTTGTGCTAAAATGAGCAGGGAATGAACCTAATGAATAGCCAAGGTAATGACAGGCTCTTGTCAGTAACAGCATGGAAAGAGCAGTTACTGGCAAGACAAAACTGTTACCAGCACTAGGAACATAAGAAAATCATGTGGGATGAAACATAAGTAACATTGAAGAGTGGTGAAGTAGAGATGGGTTGATAGGTTAATAGGTACTGTGCAAAGTAGGAGAGTAAAACATCTGAACTTGTGCCAGGAACAGGAAGAATAACAGGAATTTCTGCTACAAGGTGGCAGAAACTCTCCTGTGCAGGTGAGACGTGGGTACTCGTGCGACCTTCTGCAGGAATAGAGGCTGCCTACACCAAGGGCAGAGCTGGAGGGTTCTTACTGCCCAGCTTCATGGGTGGGTGCAGTGCTGGGCTTCAGTTGCTTACGTGGAAGAACAGTTTAACCATTGTAGAAATGGAGGGTTACACAGCTTCCCTGGAGGGGAGCTGAGGACAAGCTGGTCTCAAGAGAGAACTTAGCTTGTGCCTGGAATAGCAGGGACTGGCATCTGCCCATTCCTTGCTCCAGAGGCTAAAATGCACTTCAGTTATGTGGCAGCTTCTGGCAGATTAACTCTTGGTCCTTGTCTTCCCTTGGAAGGAAAGTGATTTAGGTTCAGTCTGCAGGGATTAGGAATGGAATGCAGGATTTTAACAGTGCAGGTTGAAACATTCTGATCAATTATTTAGGGCTTGGATAGATATTCTCTTACCCAAAATCTCTAAATCCAGCTGGGCAACTTCTGGAGCGACACTCTGCACTCTTGATGGAAGCTGGCAGAGGTGATGTCTTCTGGAGGTCCAGTCTGCACAGCACAGGTTGTCAGGATAAGAGTACATGCTGGGCTCCTCTGGCTTACAACTTGAGTACCTCTGCATGGTTTTATGATGTTTTATGTGAAAAAATTTAAGGTTAGTGGAAATGATTAGCTTTCTGGGCTAGAGGGGCTGGAGTAACATCTAGTCTTGAGGTAGGGACAGTTCTGACCAGAGAAACAGTTGATCAGAGCCTCACTTGCCAGAGGGACAGTCTGCTCAGCCTGCCTTTTAGAAATGGGAAATGTCTTTGCCAAGCTAAAGAAAAATGAATCCAGAGCAGCCCTGGGGAGGCAGTTGTATGAGCTGAGAACAGTCTGGTGAGTTGGTTCATATTTGGTAGGTGACATTCAGCCAAGACACGCCAGGAGCTTTCAGACCTGAGTGTCCAGACAATTAGGTTGTGAACAAAGCCCATGTGGCTTTCCCAGCTTGCTTAGCCTGCACCAGCCAGCAGCTCCAGCAGAGATCCACCCACAGCTCTCACAGGCTTCTAATGCGGATCCAGAGTCCCTTATGAAGCAGCTCTCACTCACTGTGCTTCTCTTCACCTCGTCTAGAAGGGAGTATCTGGGTTCCTTCTGGCTAGGAGAAAGCCAGGAGGATCTGTGTATCTGGGTTCCTTCTGGCTAGGAGAAAGCCAGGAGGATCTGTTGCAGGAGCTCATGTTATACACCCCCTCTACACACAGACCTCAGCCCGTGGGCCAGGCTGGAGCCAGGCTGAGCTGAGACCCCGCAGAGCAGCAGGTGCTGTGGCCCCGAGCTGACTGCTCTGCCCTGCAGGGCCCTTCCTGCCTAACACCATCTCGGTCCCGTGAGCCTGATTTTGCTGCCCAGCTGCAGGCACCCAGCTTGCGGCTGGGCTGGTGGGGGGGGCTGTTGAGTTGCTGTGTCTTTTGCAACCTGGCTGGCCTTGCAGAGCAGCACCCTGAGAACACTGACCCCTGCTTTTCCCCGCAGCCGACGCGACGCCAGGCCTTCCTGCGCAGCGTCAGCATGCCGGCCGACAACAGCCGTGTGCCCTCCCTGCCCAACGAGGGGAGGAGACCCGTGCTGCAGCGACAGACCTCAATCACCCAGACCATCAAGAGGTGAGGCACCAAGCTCGTGGAGCCTGCTTTAATGCATACTGCCATCCTTTGATTGTGGGTTTATGGTCCTCTGCTTGTCTCATTGCCTGGCATCTTATTGCCTGGCACTTCGGTGGCAGCAGGCTTAGGTTGCCTCCCTTGTTATCTGTCATGATGTTGCCAGAGAGGGTGGGTGCAGGTAGTTCCTCAGTATGTAAGCCCAGTGGTGCTATATAGCCTGTCTTTAGTAGGTGAGGAGACAAGTCCTGGGAGGAAGATTGTGGTGATCAGAATAATGAATGGTTCTTGCCACTTAGAGACAAATTTGGACTGTCCCCATGCCCCGGGGGGCTGGCTGTTTCTGAGTAACAGGAAGCCTCAGCCTCTGATGTTTAGCTGAAACTGTGTGTGATGTGCTAGGCTTGCTTTGGTGTGGTATCTGAGAGCACATGATTGCTGGGGGAGGCAGAAGCCCATCCTGAGCAGTCCAGATCTCTCAGCAGCTTAGTTTCTAGCACTATCTCATTGGCAGGTCCTGGAGGTGGCTGTAGGGGTAATGAATAGTAGGGAGAGGCTACTCTGGTCCTGTCCTCCGCACACAGCTGGGTGCTTGTTCCCTCCTCATGGCAAAGGATTATCCCAGTTCATCCAGTGAGAGTGGCTCTCCCAGCTACTCTTCTGGCTTGTATCCTTGGCAGTGTGTCAGGCCTGCTTCGATCCTGGGACCATCCCTGGAGCTCCACAGGTCAGGGGCACTTCCAGCCAGCCAGTCTTTTCCCACTCACAAAGGAAAGGAGCAGCTTTCCAGCTATAGGAGAACCTGACTTCCCACACACTGTTTTCCTTCTCAGATTTCCCCAGCTGCTGAAGCTCTCCTGCAGCAGCTCTCTATGATCCTGCTTCTTGCATGGGTGGGAGGGCTGAGCCATGAAGCAGTGTCTGCTCTTTTCAGGGCTGTGGCAGCTTCTGGGCCTGCCTGAGGCTGTTCTTACACACCCAGACTGCCTCTTCCCTCACCTCCCTGCCCTTGTGTTGCTCCTTGCCAGAACAATTAGGCAAGAGTATATCAGGGATGAGGGGGTATCGTGGGAGGGTCCTGTGGAAGCCCTGACAAGAAGCATTGTGGAGGAGGGCCAGGGTAATGCTCTGCCCCAGAAGTCCTCACAACGTGCAGCTTGTGTGTAGGGTGGAGAGGCTGGGGAGCTGCCAACCACTTTGGTTCTGGGGGAACAAATTTGCTCCCAGTACTACTATACTATAAGACAGACAAGGCATATGGAGCTACAGTGAGCAGGAAGGAGTGCTGGGCAGTGGTGGTGAAGCTTCCACATGCTGAGGGAGATGCTGATGTCCTGCCTAGCAGTGGGGTGGTGGGAAGACACAGGGTCTGTTGGTGCAACAGCCACATGTATCACATCTTCCTCTTAAGTTCTAGGGCTGAGGTTGGTGGCTGCCTCCCTGCCTGTGCTTAATGGTGTGTAGGCATTTTGTACCCTGGGAGTACATGTGATCCCACAGGGAGTGGTCCAGAGGTGCACAAATGGGTTTGGAAGTCCTGGGAGTCTCTTGCTCAGAGTGTGTATGTGGGGGATTCAGTGCTATTTTGCAGTGCTAAGTTGTTTCCCACAGGCTGGTGTGCAGCACTGGGGGTGGCCAAGGCTCTTCTTACAGCTTGTGGGTGGCTTTTACAGAGCACTGTGGGATGTGAGTTGAGAGCAGGTGCAGCAGTGGGAGGGACTTTCTTAAGGGGCAGAACTGCAGGAAGTGCACACATGACGTGACAGTAGCAATAAAGGCATGAATTAAGTGGTTCAGAAACAAGGATGAGACACTGGGAAGTACCAAGGAAAGGCCTTATCAGAGCTCAGGGTGCAATGGAGAATTGCAGACCTTGCATCCATAAAGGTGTCTTGGGGATTTGTTTTGTGAGTCCAGGGGGGCTGCCTGCCAGGCTCTCTGCTTAACACAGCCCCCAGGATGCACAGAATGTGAAACTGTTCTGGCAGCAGGACTCCACACCATCCTGTTGCCTAGGGCTTGGAGGACACAGGTCAAGTGTGACTGTGAGGTCAAGCTAGCGTGGTCCAGAACATGGCACAGGAGTGATTAATGTGCCTGAGTATAGGCATCTAACACCACTTCCACTCTCCCAGAGTGTCTGAGATGTCCATGCATGGCAGTAGATGTGGCACAGATAGACTTGTGTGCCAGGCAAGATCCTTCCAGGGTCAACCAGAATGGGCCCAGGGCCCTTCCAGTGGCATCAAACATCTGTATCTAAGCAGATCATATCTTGGTCGGCTGACAGCTCCAAAGCCAGACAGTGGTATCTTTAGCTGAATGTCTGGGCAGAAGAAGGCAGATCAGAGGTCTGGGGGCTGAGGGGGATTGCAGTATCCCTGGTATTTTCAAGAGCAAGGGGAGACCTACGTCAGAGGTGCAGATGCACCAAAAGGGTTCAGCAGCCTCCTGGGCTCAAAGATGCTGTTGTGTGGCTTGAGTTTGGTGGTTTCTCTCAGGTTGTGCTCTTGTCTGGTGGCTGCTGCCGTGTGCAGTGGGGCACAACTTCTCCCATGGTGCTATGGAAGGCGATGGGGAGGTTCTGGATGCAGGTCGCTGCTCCCCTCTACAGCCCTGCAGGCTCCTTCCCTTCAGCTCTCTTTTCTTTGCAGCAGACAGGTACGGTTTCAGAGGAGTCACACCCTGCCTGTGCACGGGCACCGGGTGGGCAGGAGTTCCCTGAGAAAGCGGCAGTCCCTGCCCCGATCGTTCTTCAGGTACTGGTGGCACTGAGTGTGAAACCCACCCCTGCATGTGTGTGCAAGGGCTGCTGTGAACCGCACAGACTCTGGCTGCTGCTGGGACCACGTTGCCTTCCCAGGGCTGGCCAGGAGGCCTATGAGCAGGCAGGAGTGAGAAAATTCATGTGTGCTTCTAACAAAAAACAGTTGTTACTCCTACTAAATATGTAGGCAGCTGTCAATAAGTAGCATGGACTAACAAGCTGTCCACCCACCAGCCTCACCGCCCCCCCCCGCCTTTCCTAACAAGCTGTCAACCTCCTGGTGTTCACCACAGCTGGAATATCTCCCCAGGGCAGCCACAGCACAGCCTGTCTTTGCCAACATCTATGCAACATGTGGTGGATGGATATGTTGGCCCCAAAGCCTCCTGGGGGCAGAAAGGGAAGGAGAGGAAGCAGCACCCAACAGATGCCGGTCGTCTTGGTCCAGATGGGGCTTAGAAGCTCGTGGAGGGAACAGGGCATCCACCCTTTCCCTGTTGACATAATGGCTTTTTCTAATCCAAATGTGACTGTCTACTTTTTGAGGTGGAGGTCTTCGTTTCCTTAGCACCAAGGAGATGAGCCACTCCAGGAATCCAGGGTATAATGGCTCATGGACCACCATCCTGAGACTGGAGCTCACTAAACTCTTAAATCAGACAGACAATGTGACTTTGTGCATAGCAGGGACTGGACCTAATGCCCAGGAGTTCATTCCTGTCCTACCTTCCTCCCTGCTACCCGTGGCCAGATGCCACTCTGGCACTGTGTCCACTTTTGGCAACTGCTTGTGTTTGGTCTTGGACTTTCAGCACTGGTTAGCTTAGCACTATAGAAGACCAAGAGCTGACCTCTGATGTTGTTTTGTTGCTGGTGCTTGTGACAGTGCACCAGGAAGTATGTAGGATGTGATGAGGCTCCCCTGCTGGACAGAGGTGTTCACCATCTTCCCAAGGTGCTCCAGATACCCTAAACTCTGTAGTCAGCTCTCCTGGGCTATCCTGACTATGATCAGAGAGTAGGACAGCTCTTTACCCTGGCCGTGAACCAGTAGTGGTCTCTAGCAGTTGTGTGCAAAAGAGCTGTGGTGGAGCTTGTCCTTCCAGGCACAGTTTTGGAGGGCTCTGAGGCACTGCTGTTGGTGCAACGGGCCACTCATCAGTAGGCTCATGTGGACACAAATGCCCCTTAGTCTTCTCCCTTTAAGGAATGACTCAGGCTTGTCACCCGGGGTCTCCCTGGTGTTAAAATACTGGTTATGGCAGTCTATGAGAAGCCTTCTGAATTCTAAGACTGTTTTGAGGAGTGTGTTGTGCCTCTACATGGCCAGAGTGTCACTGCTGTGCTGTAGGCTCTTGGGTCTGTCAGGTGCTGACCCTAGGCCCTCCTGTGTGGAACAGAGGTGGCTCTGATGAGATGTGGGTCTGTGGAAGCACAGTGGACGTGTAGCCCTGTCTCTGAGGTCTGGCCCCTGTTGACTTTGTGGAGGCATTTGGAGACTTTTGGGTCAGTGAGATCAGGTGAAATCTAGCAATGGCCCACATGGCCTTGCACCTGCTGAAGGGTCTGTTCTGGATGGTTGGGAGGACAGGGAAGGCTGAGGGCAGTGTGTGGGGGTTTGCATCTGGAGGGTTTAGCTGGAAAGGCTGTGGGTTTCAAATTAATATATTTTTACATGGTGGTAGGACACCTTCACCTGTTGGTGTTTTTACTCAGTGAGGTGCAAAACACAGGAATAGTTTCCTGTATCCAGTGCAGTGACTCAGTTTCCCTGTGTGACCTAATTCTAGCTTTAACCCAGCCTTTACTACAGTATGTTTTAATACTCCCTTTGTGATCTCTGAGGTCATGCTTCTCAGCAGCTGGATGTCTTGCCCCTGAGCAGGGGGTCTGAGGGCAGGGTTTTGGGTTTGCCTTGGAAGAACTTTCAGGTGTTGACACCTGGGCCAGACAAATGAAGGCTGACATATCTTGTCATCTTCTGAGGAAGGATTAACCCCAGTGGGGAAGGCTTGGCAAGGCTGTGGTGGTCTTTGTACGTTTAGGATACCAGCTGTCCTGGAGTGTTTGAAGTAAGTTATTAGTCTGATTTATCCCAATCCCTCTCTGCCTTCCTTGGGATTTTGCTTCTGATCCTCTGCTCTCTGTGACAGCAGCCACTTGGCAGCAAACCTGCCTCGTGGCTGCAACTTTGTGTTCCTACTTCTGCAACCAGCAGCTTAGAACTGTGTGCGTCTGCCTTAGCAGAGATCAGGACCACAGCAAACATCTGCCACGAATGTTACCTTTGAGGAGGATAGAAGTCCTGCAGCATGAGATGGAGAAGTTAGGGATATCCTGGGGGTGTGGGGGAAGGATGGGAGAGAGCCATGAATTCTGGTGGCTCTTGGGAGAAGCTACAGAGCCATCAAACAGTACAGTCCCACCGTGGGGACCTAGAGCTGTCTTGAAGACTGTGTTTTCAACAGGTGATGTGTTTCCAATAAGTGGTTTTAAAAGAAAGTAAAAAAAACCCAACAACTTTTCAGATAGTTCTGTTCTATCTCTTTTCCTTTCTTTTTAGAAAAACTCAAAAAACCCCTGTCCTTTACACACAGTGAATCTCTCCTGTCATTTTCCTTCTGTCTTAAAAGCCAGAATGCTGTCAGTGGTTGAAACGTTTCTGCCCAGCATCTGTCACGTTGCTAAAACCAGCCGAGGACAGGCTGCAAGGTGCTCGTGGGGAAGAGTTCTGCCTGCCTTTGAATGGGAATGCTGGAATTGACTGCCAGGGATTTTGTCTTTTCATGTTTCTTTGCACTTGTGTGCTGGATCTTTCAGAGGCACAGCGGACTGGTTTGGGGTGAGCAAAGACAGCGATGCTACTCAGAAATGGCAGAGGAAGAGCCTGCGCCACTGCAGCCTGCGCTACGGGAAGCTGAAACCTCAGGTCATCCGGGAAATGGACTTGCCCAGTCAGGACAATATTTCTCTAACAAGCACAGAAACTCCTCCTCCACTCTATGTTGGACCCTGCCAGCTGGGCATGCAAAAGGTGAGAAACCTGGGACAGAGTCAAGGCCATTGTGAGTTTCCTGCACAGTCTCTTGGCTACTTCGGCAACTGTGACCTATCTGCAGGCTCAGTTCTGCCTGGACACGTCTGGGCTCTGTGCTCAGACACTTCTCAAGTCTCAGGTACAGTTTGGCAGACTCCCTCCTCCAGCCTCTCTCCACTCTTGTTGGCTGAGATCCCTCAGCTGGTTTGGTGACGGGCTCAGAGCTGTGTGTGTCATGTTGTGACTGTGGTGGTGATTAGGTCTGTGCAGTGTGCCCAAGAGCTCCCAGCTCGGCCTTTTTGTTGCCATTTTGCAAGGACAAAATTCTGTTGTACACAGAGTGGCCAGTGCCCAGGACCAAAATATAAAGTAACAGGCCTGGTATCACTTGGGACACTTTCCTAATGGATCCCGGTCCCAAGTAGAATGGAGGCAGTAGCACAGGTACTGTCCTCACAGAAACCTGGCTATGTTTTAGGACTTTTTAAAGTGTCTCTTGGTATCAGCAGTCCTACAGCTCAAAATGGTTTTGAGTGCCTGCAAAGGGCACCTGGTAGGCCCCTGCTAAATACCTTCAAGTGTGACCCCAGGGAATAAGACCCAGTCAAGCATGCTCAGTTCCTGGCAGTTCACAACTGACCCACAGTATCCTAGCTCCTCTGCTCAGTGACAGTCATTTATCACTCTGCATTAGTGAGGACCACTGCAACCTGGGCAAGTCGGGAAACCAATCCCTCCTGAGCAGGTTGGTCGGTGACCTGAGGCCTGGCTGCACCACTGAAGCAGAGGAGAATTTTGTACATCTTTCAATCAAGTTTCACCTTGTTGTGCTCTTTGCTGTTTTCTCACTATGTGAACTGTCTTGCAGTTAGTCATTGGTCACAGGAGACTTGGAAATATTGTTGGGCTCTATGTGGGCTACATTAAATCAGAACATAGTATCAGGTGGTGTAAGCCCATAAAACTTCCTGTTGACTGTGCAACTGTGGATTAAAAAAATCTCGTAAAACATTAGGATAAAGCATGGATGTCTTAGGGAAACCACAGCTGTGATGATGTAAGGACAGAGGCAAAGTTTGTAGCTGAAGGCAATATCTTCATTAGGTTGATTTGTATGTTTGGAAGAGGTGATAGCTTTGGCTTGAAGAGCTCCAGAGAAGGGCTTGCAGCTCCCGGAAACTTGCCTGCTTTTTCCAGCTGTTGTAACTTAATGGAAGCACATGTAAATATACAGTTAAGCTTCAACAGCTGCAGTGTCCACTGCTGGAAAGGAGACTAGCTGGAGAAAGAGCATGTCTGTTTTCATGGATTCCTCAAACTTCTGTTCACACATCACGTTCTCTGACTGTAGAGCTCACTGGCACGAGAGATGAACGAAACCAAGAGCTTAGGAAGGGCTGAAGGAGATTTGAAGTCTCCTGTGAACATCAAGAACATTCTGGGTGAAAATGTTCAGTGCCAATTAAAGGAAAAAGGGGGGAGAAGTTTGAGGGTTTAGGTTTCAGGCTTACAACTGGGGCTTAGCTTGCAACATGTTAATCCATATCTCCCTATTGTGGAATTGTTCATTGGTCTGTCCAGCCTGGTTCTCGGTCAGCCCCAGGAGCAAGGTCACTGTGGTGGTCTCAGGATGTTTCATGGGAGGGGGGAGGGCTCGCCGTGGAAGGGCTTGGGGGCAGCTGCACTGATGGGCCTGTTCTTTCTGCAGATCATAGACCCCCTGGCCCGCGGCCGAGCGTTCCGGATGGCTGAGGACGCGGATGGCTGCAGCATGCCCCACACGCCCATCACGCCCGGCGCCACCTCGCTCTGCTCCTTCACCAGCTCCCGCTCCGGCTTCAACCGCCTCCCGCGGCGGCGGAAGAGGGAATCTGTGGCCAAAATGAGCTTCCGAGCAGCTGCGGCACTGGTGAAGGTACTGTGGGAGGGCAGGGACCAGTCTGGTGGCAGGATGGGGCTCTGCCCTGAGAGAGGGTGGGAGGGAAGGGGCTTCTGAGCAGAAAAGATGGGGAGAGCAGTGGTGCCGGGGAAGGAACCAAGGCTTCTCCTGTTCTGTTTCAGCCGTGTGTCTAGGAGGCAGGATTTGCAAGAAGTAGAGATGATGCCTACGTTTTGGTACAGGTCTTGCTTTCTGTTTATTAGTCTGGGGCCTTTGATTCCCACAGCCAGGTCCGGTTCAGACTGGCTGGACCTCTGGGTGGTCCGTTTGCACCTGGTCAGCAGTCATGGAAGAGCAGAAGTACTGGGGGCTCTAACTATGCAAGTCTCTTCACCCTACCATGTGTTTCCTTTGTTGGGTCTGGTGACCGTTTCGCTGTGTCCAGTACCACCCATCACTGTGGTTTGATCAGAGATATTCTACAATATGTGGTAGAGAAGCATGTTGCAAGCCTCACCCACATGAGAGAGATGGGCACTGTGGGTTGAGAAATGGGGTAACACTTGTGACTCTCACCAGGAAGGTGTCACACATGAGCAGGTCTGCTGTGCTCCACGTACAGGTGTGAACCAGCTCAGCACTTGGGCTCCCTGTGCCCTGGATGGGGTGGCTCTGCATGTGCCTGGGGTTCAGGTTTCTGGCAGTGACTGGATGCCACTTCCTCTGGCTGCAGGGGCGCTCAGTGAAGGACAGCACCCTGAGGAGAGCTCAGCGGCGCAGCTTCACCCCAGCAAGTTTCCTGGAGGAGGACACGGTGGATTTTCCAGATGAGCTTGACACTTCTTTCTTCGCTCGGGTGAGGGGCAGGGCTCTGGCGTGGTACTGGTCCCAGAGGCAGTGCAAGACTATAGGTCTGGCAGGATGTGTTCCAGAGAGCAGCACTGCTTTCTGCTAGGGCTGGTGTCTCAGGTGTGATGCTGACATCTTCTGATGAGACTTCTGTTTCTCTGCCCAGGAAGGAGTCCTTCATGAGGAGCTCTCTACTTATCCGGATGAGGTGTTCGAGTCACCATCAGAGGCTGCAATCAAAGAGGCTGAGGTGAAACCTCTGGATCAGACAGATCTCACAGGAAGTGCCTTGGACAAAAATGAGCTTGAAAGAAGCCACTTGTTACTGTGAGTATCTTCCTGGAAGCTGTAAAAAGCCTAACATGGAGTGGCCAACCCATTCAAAACAGGACCTCCTGCATGAAGGAAGCCAAGACCTGAGTGCTGTGGGTGCTTGGTGCAGAGTTCAGAGCAGTGCAGCAATGGGTTTTCTTTAAAGCCAGCATACAACTTCCTGCCCCAGCTATTCAATATGTGGAAGGTGACTCTGGGGCCATCTTTGCAGTCTCTCCAACATCTTCCAGCATCATGTGATATGTTCCAGAGGCTGTAGCATGCCTGGAGGAAACAAAAGACACTTTAAATCAGCTGTGAGGATGCTGGGGGCCCAGCCTTCAGCTATGGAGAACGTAGCAAAGATGAGAAGGCTTTTGTCATTGTCAAGAGTCACCAGGAAGTGTTGTCTTGCTCCAAGGAGCAGTGTGAAGCATTGCTGAGTGTCAAGCTGGGCCACATTCCTCACTTGAAATGAGGGAAAGGTGTGGCCCTGATGCAGAGAGCCCTACAGATGTGTGGGTGGTACTGTACTGTATGCCTAGATTTTTTCCACCTGAGTAACTGGTACTGAGTAATTGCTCGGTGTCTTTTCCGAGTCAGCTCTGGCTTAGCAGGCAGCTCACCCCATCAGAGAGCTCTGCTGGGTGCCAACATGGAGCAGACAGGGAGGTCCTTGTTGTGGTTCTGCTGCTCGTGGCCCATCTTGCTGTGTTGGCGCTTTCCCTTCAAGTGTTTCCAAGAACTTGACTCAGACTTAACATAAGTGGAAGCAGCGAATGGTGGGAGTTTGTTGTCACTCCTCTGAGATGGTCTCAGTTTTCTTGGCTCCTTTTGAATCTCCTTAAACAGTTTCGTTTATTGAGGAAAATACATTTCTTTCACTCTTCAGAGAGCTCTTACCAGCATCATAATCGGGTGTCCTTTTAGGTGGCCAGGTGTTTGCTTTGGCATAGGCTGATAGGTCAGCACCAGAAATGTTAGGAAACAGCACGTCTGTAACACAGAAACCACTTGAACTCTTGGGGCAAGAGCAGCCTGCAGTGGAATTGGCACTTTCTGCTGGAGAAGGACTTCCCAAGAGGAAGCTGGGATGTTCAGCTTTACAAAAAAGCATCTTCTGCAATGTACAATCTTGAAAGTAGCTGAAGTTTCACAGCAGTGTTTTTTGGCTAAAGAGGTTCAGAGTCTCCCTCATCTTGGTTCTTGTCCATCCTTCAGAGCTGTCATGATCTCTCCAAGATGCTCTGGTGATCATTCAGAGAAGGGTTTGTCGGCTGGTTTCTCTGAGCACTTCTGCCAACCACTGTCTGTGCAGAAGGGGGTCATTTAGGAGGTCATTTAAGAGGCCAAGGGAGGTAAACCAGACCAGAGCAGATGTTGGGGACATGCCTACTACAGTGCTAGGCACTGAGCAAGGGTGAAATGGTAGTATGTTGTTTTTTTTGTCGGGGCATGAATGCTACAGGGCTGACTTCCAGACTGCTGTTTGAAGAAGAAAGAGATACAAAAACATCTGAAGATGCCAGAGAGGGAAAGAGCAGGGGCTATGCACCAGGCGCTTGTGCGATGGTCATCACATACTTCATTTGGGTAAAAAAATCCCTGGTTTAGACAGTGACACTTGGGTTTTTTAGTGTGTTGTTGAAGCCTGTTTTTGTTGTTCTCCTGCAGCACACATGGGTGCAGGTAAAGGGAGGAATGGCAGGCAGGTGCCGGGAGGTGGGTGGTGCAGCTTGGAGCTCAGCGTGCCGGGGGAAACCATCGCTGTCCTGCTGTTTCTTGCAGCCCCCTGGAGCGAGGCTGGAGGAAGCAGAAGGATGGGGCCCTGGCCCAGCCCAAGGTGCGCTTGCGGCAGGAGGTGGTGAGCGTCAGTCCCCAGAAGCGCGGCCAGCGCATCGCCGTTCCCGTCAGGAAGCTGTTTGCCAAGGAGAAGCGGCCCTACGGGCTGGGCATGGTGGGCAAGCTGACCAACCGCACCTACCGCAAGCGCATCGACAGCTACGTCAAGCGGCAGATCGAGGACATGGATGATCACAGGTGAGAGCTGCGGTCGTAGGAGAGGAGCCAACAAAACGAGGGAGCGACTGCAGCTGCCCCTCAGTGACCCAGGTCATCGGGGGGCCGGGGGAAACCTGCTGCTAAGCCCCCCCAGGCTGTGTCCCTGGAGAAGGGTGCAAACCGCAGCACGTTGGCATCGCCGCACACTGGGAGCTCGCCCTGCTTTGGGTGCCTGGATCTGCTGCCTGGAGGGACTGCAGTTTTCTGCCCCCTTGTCTCATGATGATCTGCCTCTGATCATTCCCCTGAAGTGATTATTTCAGATGCACAGCACACTTCAGCATCAAGTGTATGTGTTCTCATGGATCTTTTATTGGGAAGAGGTGGCTTGTCCATTATAATGGGGGAGTCAGAGTAAACAGGGTCTGTCTGTCAGCAAGACCTTAGGTTGTTGCCTCCAGTTGTGCCTATCCCTAGGTGGTCCTGGCCCTGTACTCCAGGTTCTGCCAAGATCCCTGGGGAAAAACAGCAGCTTCTCTTATGTTCTGCGAGTATGTGCAATAATGCCTGGATTTCTGCCTCTGATCTTCTCCCTTTCCCTCCATCCAGGCCTTTCTTCACTTACTGGGTCACCTTTGTGCATTCACTTATCACCATCCTCGCTGTGTGCATCTACGGCATCGCCCC